>NC_137438.1:16367058-17631225 GCF_964374335.1 Astatotilapia calliptera | reverse complement strand
TAACGAACACCCTGTTCGAACATAAGAGTGTCCATAAGTGCACGTGGCACCAGGACGCTCTAGGCCGTAGGTCGATGATCGATTTTGTAATCGTATCAGCAGACCTGCGACCATATGTTCTGGACACTCGGGTAAAGAGAGGGGCTGAGCTGTCAACTGATCACCACCTGGTGGTGAGTTGGATCAGGTGGTGGGGGAGGACGCTGGACAGACCTGGTAAACCTAAACGCGTAGTGAGGGTGTGCTGGGAACGTCTAGCAGAGGCCCCAGTCCGCGAGATCTTCAACGCACACCTCCGGCAGAGCTTCAACAGCATTCCGAGGGAGACTGGGGACATTGAGTCCGAATGGACCATGTTCAGCATCTCCATTGCCGAAGCTGCTGCATTGAGCTGCGGCCGCAAGGTGGTTGGTGCCTGCCGTGGTGGTAATCCCCGAACCAAATGGTGGACACCAGAGGTGAAGGGAGCCACCAGGCTGAAGAAGGAGTCCTATCAGGCTTGGTTAGCCTGTGGGACTCCGGAGGCAGCCGACAGGTATCGACAGGCCAAGCGGAATGCGGCTCGGGCAGTGGCTGAAGCAAAAACTGGGGAGGAGTTCGGAGAGGCCATGGAAAAAGACTTTCGGACTGCCTCGAAGAGATTCTGGCAAACCGTCAGACGTCTCAGGAGGGGAAAGCGGTGCTCTACCTGCACTGTGTATAGTGCTGGCGGAGCGCTGCTGACGTCGACTGAGAAAATTGTCAGGCGGTGGAAGGAATACTTCGAGGACCTCCTTAATCCCACTGACACGTCTTCCGAGGAGGAAGCAGAGTCTGGGGATGAAGGGAATGACCCGCCAATTTCCGGGGGCGAGGTCACTGAGGCAGTTAAACAACTCCTTGGTGGCAGAGCCCCTGGTGTTGATGAGGTCCGCCCCGAGTTCCTGAAGGCTCTGGACGTTGTAGGGCTGTCCTGGTTGACACGCCTCTGCAATGTTGCGTGGAGATCAGGGGCAGTACCTGTGGACTGGCAGACCGGGGTGGTGGTCCCCATCTTTAAGAAGGGGGACCGGAGGGTGTGTTCCAACTACAGGGGGATCACACTCCTCAGCCTCCCTGGGAAAGTCTATGCCAGGGTGCTGGAAAGGAGAGTTCGTCCGTTAGTCGAACCTCGGATACAGGAGGAACAATGCGGTTTTCGTCCTGGTCGCGGAACACTGGACCAGCTCTTTATCCTCTCCAGGATACTTGAGGGTGCATGGGAGTTTGCCCAACCAGTCTACGTGTGTTTTGTGGACTTGGAGAAGGCATTCGACCGTGTCCCTCGGGGTGTCCTGTGGGAGGTGTTGCGGGAATATGGGGTGTCTGGCCCATTGCTACGGGCCATTCGATCCCTATACAACCGTTGCAAGAGCTTGGTTCGCATTGCTGGCAATAAGTCGGACTCGTTCCCGGTGGGTGATGGGCTCCGCCAGGGCTGCCCTTTGTCTCCGGTTCTGTTCATAATTTTTATGGACAGGATTTCTAGGCGCAGCCAAGTGGCGGAGGGCTTTCGCTTTGGTGGCCTCAGAATCTCATCTCTGATTTTTGCAGATGATGTGGTTCTGTTGGCTTCATCGGGTGAGGACCTCCAGCTCGCACTGGAACGGTTCGCAGCCGAGTGTGAAGCAGCGGGAATGAGGATCAGCACCTCCAAATCTGAGGCCATGGTTCTCAGCCGGAAAAGGGTGGAGTGCCCACTCCGGGTCGGTGATGAGTTCCTGCCCCAAGTGGAGGAGTTCAAGTATCTCGGGGTCTTGTTCTCGAGTGATGGGAGAAGGGAGCCAGAGATCGACAGACGGATTGGGGCTGCAGCTGCAGTAATGCGGACGCTGCACCGGTCCGTCGTGGTGAAGAGGGAGCTGAGTGTAAAAGCGAAGCTCTCAATTTACCGGTCGATCTACGTCCCTACCCTCACCTATGGCCACGAGCTGTGGGTAGTGACCGAAAGAACGAGATCGCGGATACAAGCGGCAGAAATGAGCTTTCTCCGAAGGGTGGCTGGCCTCTCCCTTAGAGATAGGGTGAGAAGTTTGGCCATCCGGGAGGGGCTCAGAGTAAAGCAGCTGCTGCTCCACATCGAAAGGAGCCAGCTGAGGTGGTTCCGGCATCTGACAAGGATGCCCCCTGGGCGCCTCCTGGGTGAGGTGTTCCAGGCATGTCCCACCGGGAGGAGGCCCCGGGGCAGACCCAGGACACGCTGGAGAGATTATATCTCTCGGCTGGCCTGGGAACACCTTGGTATTCCCCCGGATAAGCTGGAGGAGGTGGCTGGGGAGAGGGAGGTCTGGGCCTCTTTGCTTAGGCTGCTGCCCCCGCGACCCGGCCCCGGATAAAGTGGATAAAGATGGATGGAACATAAAAATCCAGCAGGGAAGACTAAAAGGTTTATCCAAAGGTGGGGAATGAAGCATTCTCTCCATACATCTTAGTCCCGCCCACCAGAGACACTAGCACAGGTGGTGAGGAAGTGACACGAGGAAGGATGAGGTAAGGTGGCACTGGAGGAATCAGAAAATGAGGCCAAGGCTCCAAACTCTGACAGGGGTAACCCTGCAGATTAATATTGCTACATAAATGTTTTCTATCTTATTGTATTTGGTCACTTTAAGGGATTTCCATGTTTCAGAACCTATTAAAGTCTGTAGAGAATTAACCATTAACCTAGTTACCCTGACAACATCCCATTAAAACACTTTAAAGGTGAAACATTAGGAGGTTTATAAGTCAAAGGACTGTAACAGCTGTGTAACACGTCACTGAACCCAAACCAGCCAACCAACACTGGAGTGAGGAGAGGATGCAGACTCCGGGCAGCGGAGAAAATCTGTGATGTTTTTCGTGTCACAGATCGATTGCAAGTTCTTGCAGCGACGAATACAGGCTGAGCGTTCCGCATCCTCATCGCCAAGGCAACCAGTTTTAACCACAGGTCGCATGGTGGGAGGGAACCTGACACTTTATTTACTCTGAGTAGCATCAGGGGACTTGACTCAGCTGCTTGTAGTCTGGTTATATTCCTACATAAATGTAAGGTTCATTGCCCTGCAGAAACTACGACATTAAGTTTGTCGATTAAACTACTTGTAATTGACAGACTGACCCCATCCAGTCAGACTGCAGACCGACTCCACCATGCTTTATGTACATCTTGATGCACCAAGATCGCTTTGAAGACTGAGTGGTTGCAGACCGATCCTGATTTTCCAATTATTTCAAAGGCAACAAGATATCAAGGCACAAGCATATGCAAGGGCACACTAATTTTGTTTATGTCTCAGTCTTCACTGTAACAACAAAATACAGATGTGATCAGTGGTGAATATCGGGCTCTAAGTCCGGGCCTTGAACAACAAGATGCTGAAAGTCAAAAACCTCCACAGCAGTGTCATCAGCCAGACTCAGTCCCTGCTGCCGGGCTGGAAACTAAAGATCTCGATGAAAGGAGGCGGAAACCCCAGCGTGACCTCCCACCCTCAGGTTAAATTACCCTATCGGGGCCTGAGCATTTATTGCACGCAGGTTCAGACTGGCCTCTTCCTGCTGTGGATGCTTATGAAGCTTTGCACTTGGTCATTTGAGGTGGTGATGCAGGACATAAAAGGTGTGGATCACCAAAGTGTTGGTACAGAAAAGTCCAGAGCATTTTTTCTCCCACTCAGTACATGCCAGCAACATGAGCTTCAGCCTTCACTGTGACAGAAGTGAAAGAATTAGACTGAATCAGTCACCAGGGCTGACACTGAAAATCTACAAATCTTCTGATAGAGACGCTAAAAGCAGCTGGTCTGAAGTTTCCAGGTCAGATTCATGGTTTCAGGTGGAGTTAGTGTAGAGATTTACAGCCGGATGTCAGCCTGTGAAAGGCTGAGTGACGGTTTGATGAGCGGAAAGATGCAGAGTGATGAATGGCTGTCAGAAATGGAGGGATGGTCGCGGTGATGAATGACAGGGAGGGTTCGACGGGGTGGTCCCGTCTGACTTCTGCATTTATTTATTTACAGGAGAAGACATGAATTAAGTTTTATTGTTCACAGTGTCAGCTCTGATCAGTGTCCTGCTGACACGCTCTGACTGAAGGAAGCAGCCTGACCTCCATTCAGCCAGCCTCTTCAGTCTAAAGCGTCGCTGAATAGAAGTAAATGTCTGAGCTCACTCATGAGGTTTTCTGGGACTTTCAAGCTTTCAGAAAAGAGGAAAAAGGAGAAAAGGCAGAAGTTTCACACAAGCAGTAAAGTGGAACTCAGTGCAGACAAACAGCAGTTGAAAAGGTGTGGATGGAGAGAAACACAGTGCACAGTGCATCTATGATAACATGAAACCTCAGGAACACGATGAATGCTGCTGATCACTGAGATCCCACAAACAGAAGAAAGAGAGGGATAACGAGGTACATGTGCAGTCAATCAGACATTGAGGATGGCAGGAAAAGAACAAAGAAAGAAGATAAAAGAACAAAAAACACAAACAAAGAACAAACCTGCAAAATGAAACTAAAGCATTCAACTCGGAGAGGCAAACAGATGGAAAACTGGAGGAAGGAAAGAAAGACAAGCCCTAAGACAGGGGTCAGCAACCCGCGGCTCTGGAGCTGCATGCGCCTCTTTAGTGTTTATTTTGCGGCCAAGGCTGCAAAAGCCCAAAGGCAATATAAGGTTGGCGGCTCACAACAGTTTTTGTTTGCTACATGGATCATTTTAGTTCAGCTGGGTGTCTTTCCGTTTGTTATATTTCTTTAAGAGTTCAAAATGTGTTAATTACATAAATAAAATGTAATATTCTCTGTAGCACTTCGTGGATTTCATAAGCAATAGACCTTAGTTGCTCTGTGAGTTGGGAGTGAGAACGTGTTGGCTCTGTGGATTCTTTTAAAAAGCAGTTAAAAACGTTTCTGTTCAAACAAGCCTTTTGTTGATCTACGTATTTTATATTCTTTACATTATTTACATTTGATCTTTTACATTGTGTAAAATGTCTATTGATTGTATTGTTTATTTTAATATTTGTGTACAGCGCTTTGTCACTGCCTGTCTGTGAAAAGCGCTTAATAAATAAACTTTACTTACTTTAGTTGTTCACAAAAAGCATAAAGGTAAAAAACAATATATACAGTGTTATCTTTATTTTAGATTTCAAAAAGTATTTGTGGCTCCCAGTGTTTTCTTTTGCGTGGAAACCGGGTCCATGTGGCTCTTTGGGTGTTAAAGGTTGCAGACCCCTGCCCTAAGATAAGAACCAGAAATAAGAAGGACCAAACATTCTTCTGTTAAAGGGAGGTTTTCCTCCCCGCTGTTGCCTTTACTGATTCTTTATTGTAGGGTCTTTACAGTAATAACTAAAACTGAATTGAAAAACAGACTTCACTGACATCTCATCACATTTGGACTGTTTTTGCACAAACTTTGGTTCCCTTTTGTCGCTTTTCTCTGAAGGTCTGTCATACTTTTGAGCCTCTTCCTCTTGTTTCTCCTTCAGTCTTAAAGCCCCTTCCTTTTCAGATGCCGTATTCCTCTCTTTGTCTTCCTGCTCTGAGTGACTGTCAGCCCGCTCACCAATTGTTCATCGGTGGGGGAATTTTGCATGTGAACTAACATAATCCTATTTCCTTGTGTAATCCTCTAATTTACTTCCAGAAAACTGGGAGCAGCAGCGGTTTCTGCAGGAATGTTCATTCGTGTTGTGACAGATAATCAATAGAGATTGACAGACCATGTGACTTTCGCGCATTGCATGCTGGGAACTCGTGGCAAAACAATCCAAATACCGCATCAAATGCAAGCATTTGCAGCACCGCAAAACATTCATTCTTCGGTTCCAATAAATTCTTGCTTTTTCTTTGCCCCCCAAAAAGGTATGTACAAAACGAAGGAGAACAATGCTGGTCCGTACAAAGACAGACTTGATGAAAAGTCAAAGAAAAGATACGAGGAAAAAATCAAAGGAGTGAAAGGGTCAGACCCTTACGAGCACACAGAGTGGACAAAAGACGTTAGCGTGCTGCCCAACTTTCACCACGCTCAGATTTATAATTATACGGTTCTTGGAGTGAGTGCATACACTCGTGAAGTTTAGTAACTTCAGGTCACTGCAACAAGGCCAGGTACAGTTTACCGACGGATGGGTACAGGACCTTGAAATGCACCGTGTAGAACGAAAGACCATCGTACGAACAAAGGTAAGTTTACCAGTCTCACAAATCATCGTCATAAATACACATTCGTTAACCGTTTATTAATATAACCTTTGAGCTCAACGGTAATTAATTAGTAGTGGAAATAATTTCTGGTTCGCATCACAGAAATGTAGCAGTGACAATAATATTGTATGCTGTAATCCTACTGTGCAATTAGTGATACAAAAAAACTGTTTTATCCTGTGAATAAAAGTATATGTTTTTGTTAATGTACCATAATAACAGAAGCGAAACGCAATATTGTGTCAGGACAATTCACTATTTATGCACAATAAATAAAGGAGCATAGCGCGACAATTTCTGTTCAGCGCCAGACTTGCTTGTAACCTATATCACCAATTATGTTAAGAAAAATGACGTATTAACGACTAAAAAACACTGACCTTTGTGGGAATGCTTGGAGCAGACTAACATGTGAGCTGGAGTGTTCTGAGATGTTATATTTGGTCTTTGAATGGCTGCAATCCAGGCCATCCGTCGGCTCTTTGTTACTTCGGAAACATGGCTGCTCTCTGGCAGGTAGCTCCAAGCCCTCCTGGGTTTTAAATGCACCTTAGAACACACATGCATCAACATTACAATGAGCGGGTGGAGGGAGGTTCGGAGTCTTCTCTCACCCCCGTTCTCTGCGACCTGCTGGAGCAGGGGGGCTAGGACTAGGAGGAGGAGTTGGCCGTCCGACTGCGGTCTGGAGTGTGGAGCCTTCCTGCTGCTGCGGAGTCGGGGCGGTCTGCCTCCCCCCACCGCAGGGAAAAGGGAAACACCACCTGGGTCTGGGTGCAGTTCCCCCCTCCAGGGGCGGGGGCACCTAGACCCGGTTTGTAGAGTACGCTTGGGGAGTGTGATCGTGTGTACAACGTCTCTTTATGTCTGTCTCCACGTTGGTTGAGTGTGGAGTAAGTGCATATGAGAGCATGAGGGTGGGAATGGATGTTTGTATCTGTGTGTGCCTGTATGTCTGTGTCTATATGTCAGGTTGGGTGTCAGGCGCCACCTCTCTGGGGACATCTCAGGCCCTCCAAGGTTTGGAGGCCTATCTCCCCCTACCACCACTTCCCCTGCCAGTGGCGGACCCCCTCAGACATCGGTGCGTTGGTGGTTCTTTGTGTCCGGGGATGGGCGTCCAGGTACACACCGGCTCACTCCTTGGCGGCCGCTTATCGGGGCCTGGAGCCTGGGGCTCGCTCGGGCCACTTCGGAGGTGGGGTGCCCCCGGCCTCTCGACCTGGGGCTCGGTCACTCAGGCGCAGCTGGCTGCCGGCGGAGCTCACGGGCGCGTCACTGCAACCCCCCCCCTGGCTTCTGCTCCGCGGCTGCTGAGTGAGCCCTCATCTGGGACTCTCCTCAGCTCTTTCCGGGACAGTGGCGCAGCTGCCCCTCTGTTGGTCTTCCTTGGTCTCTTGTGTTCTGGGGGCCTCTGGATGTCTGGAGTTTTGATCTCCTCCACACCTGCTTCACGCCCTGGAGGACGGGGCTGTGGCCCCCCCCACACCCTCTAGCAGATTATTACATGAAGGAACCTTTTAAAAAACAAAAAAACAAGCGCGTCCATGCTCACAGGTGTACACACGGGTGATCACACCCACAAACTACACCCTTTTTGGCTCCTACCTCAAAGCACACTGTGTTCTGTTGATCTTATGTGCTGCACAATAATGTTTAATATTTAGTATTTACTGTCATATTCCCATATATCATTGTGATGTTGTTTATTCTATTACTCTTGTTCTCTTCTCCTTGTTTTCTTTTTTCTTTCTCAGCAGGTGATCCAGGTGATTGATATATGCATTTTTTTTTCTCTGCCCGTTCTGTTGGTTTTTGTCTTTTGCCCTTCTCCCCCGTCCCTCTTCTCAGCTGTTTCTCTTTCCCTCTTTCTTTCTCCCCTTCTTTCCCCCAGTCAAGTCTGTCCCGTATTCATTAAGTGAAAATAAAATAAACAATAAAAGGTGAATCAAATGGACCATTAAGGCAAGGCTGGGATGGTCAATTTGGTAAAGTAAATCCGTTGGGCATCTTTCTTTGCCTTTAGACAACAATTCTGATGGCAAAAGAGCCAAACGGGACAGGCAAAAAAAAAAAAAAAAAAAAAAAGGAAACATGGCTCGAACAATTTCTCTTCAACGACGTAATCCGATAACAACCGATCTCTTTACCCGTCGGCTTCCCGTGGCTGTCATGCGACCGGCTATTGCAGTTAATAATACAACAGCTTCTTGCCATTTTTTGTGTTTCTTTTTATCGCTGTGTAACTGATTTCAATTGAAAGCCTGTGTGCGCTAGTACCTCTTGCCACGAGTTCCCAGAATCCTTTGCGGTTCTACCCCTGAATGACGTCACATTTTCAATCTCTATTCAGTTGTGACCCCCAGATGAATCGTTTCTGCCCGCCATGATGGACAGAACCGCTGCAATCAGAGAACCAGCACTCCCTCAGCTGTCTCTGCTCTGTATTGTTCTGAACATCTCTTTTAATACGACAGATCAGATTTTCAAATCAGAGTTAAACATCGCTGAATCATCAGCCTCTCTACTGGTGGGCTTACTGAGATCACAACTGCAGGGTGGTGTAGGGCTGATCTGAGGCCAGCTGAGCTTGTTTCCTTTCCTCCTCCTTCGATCCTCAAGCACTGTTTTAGAAACATGTGAAATCAAAGGAAGACTTCGTTTTAGCAAAAGTCAGATCAAATCAGAGAAGCCATGCTCATTTTAAAAGTGCTCAGCTGAGGTGCAGATTTGGTGCTTTTTAATGTCAGGGTGTCATGGTTCATTATTTACAGCTAACAGCAGTCTGTTGTTTTCGTTCCTTCAGTTTTTGAGTTTTCAGCCGTCCCCAGTGTTTCCCTTAGTCGTCTCTAAGTATTAGCTATTTTCCGTTTTATTTTGGTGTGTGTTGTGTCTGTGTGAACCTGTGTCTTGTTTCTCTCATCACCCTCAGTGTGTCTGTTTGAGTATCTTTTTCAGCTTCGTTGTGATTCTGTTCATTTCTTTTGGATCTTTGGCTGAATGTTTTATAGACTTTACTGTCATGGTCCGGGTGAATACGGGGTGTTTCCACTCTGCTGGGCTCCACCTTCAGACGGAGACTCCAATCAGCTTCCACACCTGTTTCCAATCAAGTCACCTGCATATAAGACCAGCGTTCACGACAGACCCTTGCCAGATCTTCTGCTAACACATGTTAGTGCTAGGCCGCCAAGCCCTTGCGAGAACTCTGGAGTACTGTTTTTTCTCTTCACCGTGTTTTCTTTCCTTTTTCGCCATAGGACCCATCTGCCTGCCTCCCTGCTCAGCTCCCCACTCCAAGCCTGTTCTGGATCTGCTTTGGACACTCCTCACCCGGAACCCCCTGGACACTCCCTCCTCAATTGACACTTCAAATCTGCAACGCGTAAGCCCAAACCACCATAGCCTAATCCTCCAGCTGTGATTCATTGAGACTTCCACTGACTACTTTCCTCCTCTCATCATAGTGACTTCACACCTCCCTCCAAGCCGCTGCCCCCTTTCTCCATTCCCCGGATCCCTCTGTGGAATCCAGCCCTCAGAGTTTCTCGTTCACAGTTTTGCCTCACAGTTTTCTGCTCATAGCTTTCACAGTTCATAGCATGCATAGGTTATAGCATTCTTAGTTTTCTGTTTTGTAACTTCGCTCAGCTCTGTAAATAAACTTTGTGCTCACGCCCGTTTGCCTCCCTCTGTGTCTGCATTTGAGTCCACACCCACTGCCTGGCCCTCTCGGCCGTAACATTTACACCAATAAAGGTGTAGGTGTGCTTGCAGGCCCTTATCTTGTTATTCCCTGATATTTAATTATTTATCAAGCATCTCTGATCACTCATATCGTCACAAGTTCAGCAGATCTCCACATGAAGCATTCAGGGCTGAAAAGCAAGTCTGTTAAAACTGCATCCAGATCGGTTTCAGACCCGCTGCAGGAGTCACAGCATGAAGACTAAATCCTGTCTCATCAGTCTGAATAACTGCAGCAGAGTGATGTCTGTGACAGAGAGGAGCAGAAACCAGCATTGGTACCCTGATGTTGGATCTCATAACTCACAATATGCACTCTGGGTAAACTTTGAAGGATCATATCGCCTACAGCTGTTTTACTTTGGAACATAAAATATTAAAGTAATCAGCTCACTCTGAATTTGTGGGACTTGTGGATGTGGAGGCAATGGTTGTAAAACCAAACAAGTTTAATATGAACCTCGATGGCGTGGAGAGTGTGAGTACACGGAGAGTTAAAGAGGACGTCCCTGCAGCTCGCCGTCCACCAGCACATTAATGAGCTCAGAGCTGCCCTCACCTCTGGCCTCCTAACAGCTCTGAACATCACTGCTGCTGTGGAGCTTCACACTGAGCTGAAACTCAGCAAACTCAGAGAAGGAGACAAGAGTGACACACACTAGGGCCCAAAGTTCATATCTCGATATTCTTCAGATGGCGATATACGATATATATCTCGATAAATTTAAGCCATAAAGTAGGAACAAAAAGAGAGTTCTTAGTCAAAGCTGTGTCCCAGATCTCACATAGGCACACATACAGCCTAGATATACATGAAAAAATTACTTAGAAATAAATTATCAGCATTTATTAAATAATAATGCTCCATAAATAAAATAAAACAATGCTGTCTTAATGTTGCGGTCAGTAAGCACAATCATTCTTGCTGGTCATACTTCAGACGCACTGTCGATTTTTGAGAAAATGAAAGGATGAAAGGAAAAATACGGTGCACGAGTTTTGTAAGATGGTTTGTTTCGGGGCAGGAGGCTGGAGACAGTTACATTAGCATGACCAATTATGCAAATTAGGCGATGCCATCATTTAGCGACTTCTAGCAACTTTTAGGACAGCCAATAGCAATTTTCCTTACTGAGGAGTTGGCAACACTGCGTGCAGCCCCACGCACGGGGCGATCCGCGGTAACTCGTTAACGAAGATTTGCCGCGTTAAAGCAGTTATGGCGTTAACGTCATTTTAACAAGAGTAACGCTGACAGCACTAAAATAATAATCTCCAAATGTTTTATTTTTACCGACCAGCTCCTCTTTGATAGCTGCCATGTCCATCCTGTTCTTTGCCTGCAAGTGAAGCGATGGCAGAGGGGGAGTTATGTTCAGTGAAGGAGAGAGGCGAGACAGAGTAACACCGCGTAGGGACAAAAGTGGATGAAGGAGAGGCAAACTTGCGGTTCCACAAGTATAATTATTACGTAACATAGACTATATCGATATAAATGATATTGTCACATCTCATATCTCATATAAAAATATATTGATATATTTAAAAACTCGATATATTGCCCAGTCCTAACACACACACACACAAAGACAAAAACACAAATCCCAAAAACGTTGACTCTGTTCATCTGGACGTAGCGTTAGTGGGAGAAACATTTCATCACTCATCCAAGTGACTTCTTCAGTCTCAGCTGACTGCAGGTTTCACCAACATTATAAACAGTACATTTGCTCAATAACTGAAACCAGCCCACTGAAAGAACAATGGGCTGTGAGGTCAGTTCCTTGATCATTAATACGCAATTTGTCATGACCAACGATCAACAACCACTGATCAAAGCCCACTGATCAATTGCCATGAATAATATTGCAACTGCTCATCCACTTTGTCATACAGCGATATTAAACTGCCACTAAACTAAACTAACTAAACTGCCACTGTTTGTATTGATAACACATAAGCATATAGGGAGTGATATCTGAAGACTCTAAATGGTGACTTTGTAATGTATGTTACTATACTAGGTTATAACACTTTAAATACAAAATATTTTTTCCCTGGATATTTTTTTACTAGTCGTTTAAACAAATTTTGTGCAGTACGTCCACATAAATAAAACATAATTAGCCTCTGAATAAAGTCAGGTAAATTAAAAAGGGTAAATAAAGCTCCTGTTGTTTTATGGGACTACAAACTACAACTGTCTTAAGGCACAGAGAAAATCCAAACCTGTATCTACAGAGAGTGAGCTGGGTGTTTGGAGGTTTGTGTTCTCACAGTTCTTCTTGTTTGTCATCACTTTTTCTGGCTAAGTGCTGGCTTTCGTGACTCTTGCGTCATGGGAGGTGACTGTCACAGTGTGAGACTGCTCTTTATTGTATCACACAGAGATTTGTACTCACCCACGTCTTTGTGTTGGACTGTTTTCAAGACGTTTCTCGTGCTCTTGCTTTTGTAACACATGCGTTTTCCAGCATTTGGGAACCTTTGTGTTTATTATTATTATACGTGTTTGTGTGATATGCTGAGGACTCACACTCTCCTTTACACTCCTTTTTGTGAAGCAGCTCCCACGTGTCTGCAGTAAGTCTGCGTCTGTTTTGCATCATCACCGTCTGCAGCACTTCATCTCGCTCTGCATGTCTGGTGTCTTCTGCGCGTCTCCTTTTGATCTCTGAGCAGTTGCATTAATTTGGGTTTGTTTCTCTGCGTGCTCTGCGCTGCTCACTTCGTTTTGTGTATTTACAAAGATTTGTGTTGTCTAAGCTGCTTGTTTCTGTTTGCCCTCTGGTTTTGTGCCTTGCTTGTGTTTATCTCCCATCTAGTTTTTGTTGTTTTTTGTCTTTGTGGTGCTTTTGCATCTCCAAGGTTCTTCGCTGATGTTTCTTTAGTGTATCTTTGTTGATCTCTTGGTGCTTCTTTCATGGCTTGTGGTCTTTTTTGTGTTAAAAAAAAAAAAGCTGCATGCTATTTTTGTTGGTTTGTGTTTCTTTGTGTTCAACCGATTGATTACCCAGCATTAAATGTTAATCCTTACTGTGAGCACAGGCCTGCGTTCAGTGAGGCCACAAATCGATTAATGAGTCAGTTAGAGGAACAGTAAGAACCCTTTAACCCTTTCTACCAGCAGCTGTGATTAAAGACCATCATTCTGCACGTTTCCAGCCTCATCTTTTACTTTTGTGTCATTTATGACACACTCGGTGCTCCTCTCAGAACCTCTGAGTCTGCCTGCCTGAGAACAAAGACCCTGAATTGAACAGAAAACTGCAGAAAAGAGAGCAGCTTGCCCCACACAGAATCCCGTCAGAGGTGTGAAGGCGACTCAAAGCGTCTTAATTAACACTCAGCCACATCTCTATGCTAAATATAGAGGAGAAAAAGAAGAAACTGCCTCCTCCAGCCTCAGAAAAAGCTCCATGTGACATCAGCTGGTGTATTTATAGTCTGAGAATCTGCTTCTGTTCAGCACACACACTCAGAGCTGAGTGTGTCTCCTTCTGAGTTCCCACAATCCTTTGTGGTCGCTGACAGATGGTGACAATCAGAACCGTCGCCAGGAGACGAGAGGACAGGACGTCCTGTTCATAATTGAACGATCACACGGTCCAGCTAGGAGTCACTCCGGACCCCTTCACTTTCATTTCAGACAAATCAGCCGCTTGGTCAGCAGCAACCTGTTGGACTCTGCACAGCTGACCTACGTGGACATGTTTGAGTAGATCGGTCAGAGAGTGGAAGGGTTCTTCTTCCAGTTCAAGTGATGACCTTTCATTTTCACTCACTGCTCTCTTTGTTTCTCTTTGTCTCTCTGGTTCGTTGCATTGCTCCGTCCTGTCTCCATCTTGTGTTGCTCATGAGATAATCTCGGATTCAGTCAAAGTGCGGATAACTCCAGAAAAAAGTGGAATCACTGGCTTGTGGCACCCGACCCATGTAGCTAGTATTCAAATTAGATCAAAGGGGTGTTGTAGTATTACAGGAAAGTCCCTGGGTTCTTCGATTTTGTAACTTGCCGTACTAACCTGTAATGCTGATGAAATTGTGTTTTTACCAGGAAACCAGGTGCACACTGTCAGTAATGTTACTTTATATCCATGCTGCCGCAAGAATACAAACTTTCAGCATTTAGTCCTACTAAGAATTTGTGGTTAAGCCTCACTGAAACAATCAAAGTGAATCGGGCTATTGACAAGCACCTGAAGTGAAATACAAACTCACACACAGCACTCATTAACACAAAAAAGACTTTAGTCAGCACTGCCAAACATTTCAAATAGTCCCAATCACTGAAGTATCTCTGAAACTCAAACACCAAAATACTCACGCATGCTCTCACACTGATGTACTGCAACCATAAATCGGAGTCCTTTAAGTTGAAATTAAATGAAGGGTGCAGGCCCGTGTGGATGTTTGCGTGCTCTGTGGTCTGAAACTATGAGACCCTCTCACTTGCAAAGCAAGCAGGAAAACAAAAAAAGACTTAGCATGTGCCACAGTTAGGCTGTAAAAGCCTGAATTAGTGATGGAAATGGGAGGAACCATCAAAGACACAGATGAGAGGGCACAGTGACAGAACTGAAAGCCCACAGAAGAAAGTGAACATCTGGGTCCACCTGTGCTTCACCAGGAGGATAAGTTCAAGGGCAGCCTCCTGGTGCTGTAGCACTCAGTCCATTTACTTTCTCTTAAGTCTTTTAATGACTTCCAACATCGGCACACATTAACACATCAACTTAAACCGCTATACGTGGTACATGTGCTAACACTGCTAGTCACTAATATGCTATCCGCTATTAGCTCGTTTAAACAGTGACTCTGACAGAAACATTTAAAACAAGCCTCAGAAATATTTACTTCCTTAACCCAAACCCTGTAGTCACCATGGTAACAGCCTCTTCTTCGCTGGTCTTCACTGGTGTCACCTGCTCTGTGTCTGTACATGTGTCGCTTTCTCTTTCCACATGTCATGCAGCCGTCAACGTCAGGTCCCTCCCCCACAACTCCCTGATTGGTCCAAAATTCACAGACGCCCAATACCAGCAAACAACCCCAGGAGTCTGCTGCTCAGCAGGGTAGGTAGCAGACTGTGCACGTGTATTCAGTTTTATTAACATACAGAAAATACACTGAATAACACAGAAAATAATTTGTTCAGCTTCTGAACTTTAAAGCACTTTTAAATCAACTTTTAGCTATTTAAGCATTTTGGAACTATTTACTCATTTACTATAGTCTCTTATTGGCTGGGCTACAGCATTATTTATTATTATTATTATTATTATTATTATTATTATTACGGGCAGCACGGTGGCATGGTGGTTAGCACTGTTGCCGCACAGCAAGAAGGTCCTGAGTTCAATTCCACCATCAGGCCAGGGTCTTTCTGTGTGGAGTTTGCATGTTCTCCCCGTGTTTGCGTGGGTTCCCTCCGGGTACTCCAGCTTCCTCCCACCGTCCAAAGACATGCAGTTTGTGGGGATAGGTTAATTGGAAAATCCAAATTGTCACTAGGTGTGAATGTGAGTATGAATGGTTGTCTGTCCTTGTGTGTTAGCCCTGTGACAGACTGGCGACCTGTCCAGGGTGTACCCCGCCTCTCGCCCTACGACAGCTGGGATTGGCTCCAGCGCCCCCTGCGACCCTGAAAAGGAAAAGCGGTAGCGAATGGATGGATGGATGGATGTATTATTATTATTATTATTATATATTTGTTTCTTGTTGGTCTCATTACAGCCTGGTGGCCTGTGCTGAGATAATTTCGCCCTATCAGAGCTGGGATAGAGATGGATGAATGTTTTCACTGTGTGGTTGTTCTGCTGTCTTTCATGTTTGACCTCCTTCATTCCATTGCTGCTGGTTCTGTTGCTCTCATCCTGTCTCTGGTTGCATAGCTGGGTTGTGTCTCTTTGGTTTTCTGCTTATGTTGGATTGGTCCTGTGTTTGGTTACCAGGGTTGTGTCCTGTGTTGCTTCCTATCCGGCGTACTCCGCCTGAGATTCCCCTGCAGTCCCTCCACCTGTCACTCTGTCCCGCCCAGCTGGACTAGTTCCTGATGCATGCTGAGATTGAACCAATTATTCAATCCCTGCTGAGATCTAATTAATTTAATATGATTCAAAACAACTGACCAACAAACAAACAGACACAAGATCTGCAAACTCCAGGAAATAAATATCGTGAAAGCTTTAAAAATTATGGCAAATGGGAAAAACAGTTCAGATGAAGGCTTCATCTGCTGCCTGTGCTCTCTGCCTGCTCCTGGTAACAGAGAGAGGCTCAGTCATATTATAAGGATACTACAATGTAGTCTGATTCTCACCTTACATATATGGTGACTTAAAAAAAACCCATAATTGTCTTAGTTCATTTGTCAGTCATTCATGTATTTAACCCAAAAACAAACAC
Organism: Astatotilapia calliptera; assembly: GCF_964374335.1. Taxonomy (NCBI): domain Eukaryota; kingdom Metazoa; phylum Chordata; class Actinopteri; order Cichliformes; family Cichlidae; genus Astatotilapia; species Astatotilapia calliptera. The sequence continues at coordinate 17,614,856 of NC_137438.1, read as the reverse complement.
AGTCCCACTGGACATCCATTTTTACCCCTAACACTGATGTGAAAATATCAACACGCCCCACCAACAAAAACTCTTGAAGTCTGAACAAACAGGATTTTGTTAAAAAATCAAAGCTGAAAAATCTGAATTCGAGCTTGTTTTACCCTCTGATCCCAGATCTTCGTGTGATGCCATTTTTAAGATGTTACATGAACGTCATGACATCCTTTGGTTACATGAACATGTGCCATGATGTCTGAGCTTTAATGCTGGCCACCCAGGAGAGAAGATCCCCCGAACAGGCTGGGTATTTACGAACCAGTACACAGCTTCATGTCCAGTTTGGGCTTAATTTTCACTCATCTTTTGGATCAAGTCGACTTCTTGCTGAGCGGAACTGAACTGCTTCCCTCCTTCCTCCTCAGTGTGAGTGCAGACAGATGTTAGGAGCTTTGTGTCCTCTCCTGAACACAGTCAACAACATGATCCTGTCATCAGCTGGATTAGAGCCAGAGCGTGTTAATTAGCTGCAAAGTGCGGAGATTAAATATTCACCAGATGTTTATCTTGTTTTTTTCTCTGAGGACATGTAACCTGGATGCGTGTCCCTCTATCCTAATAAAGCGATCCACCCTACTGGCCCCAAGTATAATATCTACAATGTTCGGATCTAGGGCCTTCCAGTGTAGAATCAACACAAGGCTACTCAGACTCGCACTCACTAACCCACTAGGTTTCTAAAGGAGATTGGCAGTAGCAGACTAAATGGAAGCAAATGAGACCCCCAGCCCACACAACACACAGGAGCCCACGCTGATGAACAGGAAATTTCTTTATGTGAATACCTCATTCAATTTCCATTTAGCTTCTGTTAAAGTAGGGGTACCCCTAAAGTAAAAACAAATAACCCAAATATACCAAAAAGTAATCTTAACAACTTAGATGGGTGTAACAAGGAAAACAAATGAAATTACTCCAACAAATGAAGGAAATGTGGTACTACTTGACTGTCCAGGTTGTGAACCTCCAGTTCATTATGGTGTCAATTTATTCAGTCACCTGTTATCTTGGTTTGATAACAAAAAACAACCTGAGTCTCAGGCGGAGGAAAAAGGTAGCAAAGTAAGACAATAAAGTAGCTCTCAGGTGGACTCCCTTTTGTTTTTTCCCCCTACCAGCCTCCTGGTACGGCAGGCATCAATGTGTCGGCACCCTGACACACAGAAGGCCTCCACAGCCAAAACGGCATCTCAGATCCTCACACGACACAAATGGAATTATCCCTCAAAAAAAAAACCAGTCTGGGAACAACAGTTTCCTCATGAACTTCCACGGAAAGTTCTCCTTCCCCACGAACTGGACAAAACGTGCTTCCCTTCTATCTCCCTGCTCATACTCCTGTTTCGGCCCCACCCGAGCTGCAGGTGATGCCTCCAGGACAAGCCCAGAAAGAGCGTCACAGGAGAGCCAAACAAAGACCACGAGTGAGCCTTGGGTTTAAAGTGCAGTTTCATGTTCGCCTTTCTTTCACAGAACAAAGCTTTGTGACGTTTGGTGCAGCTGATCCTGTAAAACACTCACAAGGGCGCAAGGGGAAGATTAAAGTCTTTATCAGAGACCTTGTATTGATTAGTCATCTGGCTTTCATCACCTTAATCTAATCGGGTGTAAGTATAAAACCCTTGCAGAGCTTCAAGCACATGCAGCGTCTCTGAGGCTGGAGGATCCTCAGCTCTGCTTGTGTGGCCACAGTGGTGAAACAGGGCCAGGTTAAACACTGAAGAGGGTTAAAGGGAAAGAAAAGGTCAGCCGCACATGCAGAGGAGATGTCAGCAGAGAGGTGAAGACTTCAACAGAAGAAACACCTCGAGCAGAACTCAAATAAACATTAAAGAGACAAAGGTTTGAGACAGTAACCTGTCCTGATGGTGCAGAGAGCGGCGGCTGGTCGCTGCCTCTGCCACACACTCACTGAGTTTTGGATGGTAAAGGTCTGCGGTGGTCTGTTGGATGTGTCTCACTTTCTGGTATGTCACATGTGTTTCCTCTCCAGTCAGAGATACTTGAACTGAACTCACATCATTAAACCATCACAAGCAGCTGGAGAAATGAGAGCCCACTCTCCACTTAGTCTTCATTCAGCACCTCTCTGTGTGCTGTGGAGTCTCAGTCAGTTCAGCATGAGCACACCTTGTTCTGTTTAATGAGGGGTGACCGGGTCACCTGAACCACAGCTCACTTTATGAGGAAAAGTCCAAAAACTATCACCAGCTGGCCGGCTGTCATTTCCACAGCTGGAACAAAGACGTGCTGCTGCTCTTCCAAGGAGCTGGAGGGAGGGGAAATCAGGCTTCAGGCCTAGCTTTCATGGCTTGAACGTGATTGGCAACTTGGCGTTGGCATGCCAACTCCAGGTGAGTAGAGCAGGTGAGGGGATGACAGCCCTGCCCAGGGGCGGGTACGAGGAGACTCAGGAACCTGGTGGAATCTTCCAGCCACTCACCTTGACCTTAACAAGGAAAAACTCCCTTAAAATAGGAAGAAACCTCAAGTAGAACCAGGATCAGGGTAAAGGAGTCTGACAGATTGGAAAAGTTCAGATCAGCTTTAATGTTTCCATGGTGATCAGATGTGACATCAACGCTGCTTCTGTCACAGCTGCTGTTTGAAGATGGGCACATGAAACAGGACTTACTTGTAAATACAGGTGAGGCTGAAGTCAGCAAGGAGAGGACAGGTGAAGCTGCTGCGAGCGTATCTGAAATCATAACTTCTGCTTTTCCATCTAAAAAGTTGTACAAGCCCCGACATGAGTCGGTTATTATTAGGAAGGTTTTATTCTCTCTCAGATGCCGAGAAAGAACCAAAGTGACCTACAGACTTAGAGTGATCAGAGCTCAGTGCAGAGTGTCGGGTGGAGCCTAAACACTGAGCGTTTGGACCACTGGCTCCTCTCAGAGCACCAATGCTGAGTCCTGATTTCTTCCTGCTCTAAAAAATAGAACAAAAGATAAAATAAAGACATAAAAACATTCAAATGAAAATTACATTTTTAAAAATCCAAATGGGAAAATGTGAAAAAAGAGAAGGTCATCTTTCCACATAAGTCACTCTGAATGGTGAGGACGCAGTTGAAGGACGTGTTGGAGCCAGTTACAGAGTTTATTTCAGGAGCAGACCACTTGAAGACTGGGTGGAGGTCTTTTATGGTTATTTGAGGGCCTTTTAGTCTTTATTGTGATAGGACAGAGGAGAGAAGACCAGAAGAAAACATGCGGTAAATGTTTTCTGGGGCAGATTTGAACCCAGGACTCTGCATGGGCGTTACAGGTCACCTGCTGGACCCTGTGGGCTGAAACAGCACCACCGTTGTGTTATTTTAATGAGGACTGTGTTGATGTTCTGGTTGTGATGATACGTCCTTTGGGACTGTCACGAGTGGATAAATGAGTAAATTAGCCCTCTGACTGTGTCGGAGGGACTCAGCGCCTTGTTTCTGGGTTCAGTGCTGAACTTTGAAGCATTGTATTTGTTGATATTCAGACAGGAAATGAACATCAGTTTGTCAAGATGTTTTTCTGCATAACGACACTGAGACAGATCCTGTGATTTCTAGCGGCTGCTGTGACAGATCCTTAATATGACCCTGATTTGATCTCGATGCGCTGGAAGCAGCTGGAGCATAAATAGATCAGATCCTCTAAGATGTGATTTTCCTGTCTCCTGGTTTCCCTATAGCTCTGATGAACTCAGGACTGCATAAAAGAGCAAAGAGAGCCTTTTCTGTCTTCACGTGGTCAGCATTTCTCGTCCTGATCCTTTTGATCTGGTCATCCTGACTTTTGTGTCCTTCTCGTTTTCTTTCCCCCATCACAGCGAGCGGCCTCGAGGTCATAACACACTGTACAGGAGCTAAAACCCCTCCTCCACCATCCTATATTCCCATCCTATTTATAGGCCCGCACCTCCCCTCCCTCCACAGAAAGATGTTTCCTAATGTGGTTACAAAGGAGGAGAAGAAGGATGAGGACTCAGACTGAGGCTGATTTAAATCATTCAAATCTGCATTACAGACCCCAGCTGAGAAGGTGGTGAGAGATTAGCTGGTCAGCCTGTTATTGATCAGCAACGCTCATTATTCACCACAAAAGAAGCAACAAGCATTACTGACTTAATGGAGTCTATAACCAAACAAGATGTGAGGATTTATTACTTGCAGAAACTACACGCCGGTCTGATACCGCCAGTTTAATAATAAAAAAAGATGAAGGCATGCATCAACATTTAAGATCAGAAGTGAAGCCTGCATTTCCTCTAACGCCCACAAGACGCAGGCTCCAAAACTGAGTCATGATGAAAAAGTCACACCAAAGAGAAACGTGGCATCTCTGGATTTGTGAGAGGAGCCGACAACACAACACCAGAAAAAAGCCTTAGATGTGTTTTTGGAAGTTCAGGTCGAGTGTTTCCGACAATTTTGACTCACACAGTCAGAAATATTATAATCCTGACAATTTACCAGTACATATCCATATTTTTATATCTGCGGATAAAAACAAAGCTGAGACTTCATCAGAGATGTAAGCATCACAGCAGATGTCTTTGTGTCAAAGTAACTGAGGATAAAACAGAAAAACAGGAAGGAGATTTTCAGAGGTGTGGACTCGAGTCACATGACTTGGACTCGAGTCAGACTCGAGTCATTAATTTTATGACTTTAGACTTGACTTGAAAAAATGTTCTAAGACTTGTGACTTGACTTGGACTTTTACACCAATGACTTGGGACTTGAATTGGACTTGAACCGGTTTACTTGAAAAGACTTGATATTTTACCCCAAATATAAAATTTAACATGCATATTATATAGAGATTGAAAATGTGACGTCATTCACGGGTAGAACCGCAAAGGATTCTGGGAACTCGTGGCAATCGGTACTAGCGCACGCAGGCTTTCAATTAAAATCAGTTATACAGCAATAAAAAGAAACACAAAAATGTCAAGAAGCTGTTGTATTATTAACTGCAATAGCCGGTCGCATGACAGCCACGGGAAGCCGACGGGTAAAGAGATCGGTTGTTATCGGATTATGTCGTTGAAGAGAAATTGTTCAAGCCATGTTTCCGAAGTAACAAAGAGGAGACGGATGGCCTGGATTGCAGCCATTCAAAGACCAAATATAACGTCCCAGAACACTCCAGCTCACAGGTTAGTCTGCTCCAAGCATTTCCACGAAGGTCAGTGTTTTTTAGTAGTTAATACGTCATTTTCATAACATAATTAGTGATATAGGTTACAAGCAAGTCTGGCGCTGAACAGAAATTGTCGCGCTATGCTCCTTTGTTTATTGTGCATAAATAGTGAATTGTCCTGACACAATATTGCGTTTCGCTTCTGTTATTATGGTACATTGACAAGAACATATACTTTTATTCACAGGATAAAACAGGTTTTTTGTATCACTAATTGCCCAGTACGATTACAGCATACAGTATTATTGTCACTGCTACATTTCTGTGATGGGTACCAGAAATTATTTCCACTACTAATTAATTACCGTTGAGCTCAAAGGTCCTATTAATAAACGGTTAATGAATGTGTATTTATGATGACGATTTGTGAGACTGGTAAACTTATGATACGTACGATGGTCTTTCGTTCTACACGGTGCATTTCAAGGTCCTGTACCCATCCGTCGGTAAACTGTACCTGGGCTTGTTGCAGTGACCTGAAGTTACTAAACTTCATGAGTGTATGCACTCACTCCAAGAACCGTATGATTATAAATATGCATATAAATATGCTACGATGAGATAGCTGACTTCATCTAACTAGCAAATGTTGTCCAGGCTACGTTGGTGATACAGTTTTTTTTAATGTGTATGATATTTTTGTCATGCGATTTTAAAGCCGGTCCTACAACCGCATCCAAGAATAACATGCAGCTTATCTCAGAACTGTCGGTGAAAATTATTCTTGGAGCTAGGTTTAATTGAGCTGCATTTTAAAGAGGTGCAATTTCACAATTTGTGTATATTTTCTAAGTTCACTATTTTGTCATGTGTTGAGAAAAACACAGATTTTAAAATTACATGGTCTAATATTTACATTTAGCATATAACTGCAACATGCTTTTTTTCGGGGTTTTTTTAAAGACTCGAAAGGACTTGAAATTCAAAATTTCAGACTTGTGACTTGACTCGGACTTTTACACCAGTGACTTGAGACTCGACTCTGACTTGCCTGACATTACTTGAGACTTGACTTGAGACTTGAGGATAAAGACTTGAGACTTACTTGAGACTTGCAAAACAATGACTTGGTCCCACCTCTGGAGATTTTCCTGGCCTGGCTTTTTATGGCAGATAACTGCCTTTAAAATATTCTGCAGTAGATCAAAAACTGAAGAAAACCAAGAATCATTACCTGCTGCTGCTGAAGTGAAGCAGAGCAAAGTTACAGAGGTTTTATTAGAGACAGAGCCAAGCATTTTGCAATTTGGCGTCATTTTAAAACGTTTACATTTCTTTGGTATTGAATAGCAGATATTTATAGAGATTTTTGATGGTGAACTGGTCTCTGAGTAAACTGGAGAGAGAGTTGTGCAGGAAGTGTGACTTTGTTGTGACGGAAACAAAACTGCCAAAGTAAGAGGGAATTCATGACGATGTTTTTCAAACCTGAAGCATAGTTTTGTGAGCTTTAAACTCAGATTCTGATGTTTCTGACAAAATACATTTATATCTAGAAATCAATTCAAGATTTAATGAATCGATATTGGGTTATTTATACAGCTTTAAACGTGAGTGCAGACCTGCAGAACCAACTCATCAGCTGGTTCAGTCACACCTGCACAGGTAAAACACTGAGGGAAGAAACTTTACTGAGGTTTACATCACACCCTCACTACCCATAATGAACCAGTGATGGTGTGGCCTCTGCTTTTGTTGTTTGAATTATTAAAATCCTGTGGAAACGGCTGCATTATTTATTTTTTATTACATTACCACAACAGCATGACTGCAGACACCACGATCAATTATGGATGAGGTTTACCTTCAGAGGTGCACACGTGCACACACACGCACACACACACACACAAGTATATACACACTCACACATGATTATACAAACAGATTATTGAGTGAAGCTGCTGTTTGAACAAACTGCTGCTGAAGCCTTTAAATACTCCCTGAAGCCTGGAGGCTGTGACAGCAGCGCTGTGCGATACTGCGATGTTGGTATCGATACGTTGAACCTTTAACGGCAGCGTATCCAGGAAGAGAAGTGTGTCATGATTTATGAGATGATTCATCATCAGTCTATAATTCTGAATACATTTTAATAATCACTAAATCAGAGCTTTACTTTCCACAATAACGCGTTAACTCAAAAATCACCTTTCATATTTTTATTTATTTTGAAAATGTTTTTGATTTTTTTGGGTTTTTTTTGTATGTTTAGGAGACCGGGGTGTAGATGTGTCTGTGTCTGAAGAAGTTGGAGTTTCTGGTCTTTACATGTCTTATAGGCTATAAAAACCAGATGTGACATCGAGACAGAAAGGTTCAGACTGTCTTCATACTGCATGTTTGAGGGATATTTTTCCATCTGCAAATAATTCAGTGATCCACAAACTGAACTTACAGAAACAATGTATTGATCCTATCACGCTAGAATTAATTTGATACCGATACCTGTGTTGGTAAAATGACGAGCCCAAAATCAATACAGCATTTCTCTGCAATTACAAACTCTGTGTAAACAATCTTGGTATTAAACTAAAGCTAGTGCTTGAGACACTTCATCAGAGGTGTAAATATTACCACAGATGTGACTGTGTCAAAGTAACCGAGGCTAGAACAAAAAAATAAGAAGATTTTTTTCCTGGTCTGAAATCCTTTTTCTATTTTATAGCATATAAAAACATGCTGCCGTAGACAATAAACTCCAGGTTTTAGTAAAAACAACCAGGCGTTCTTGTCAGGGTCCTGGGTCTGCTGTCCCAGTGTTTGTGATGTTTTTTGGTAAAAATTTGTTAAAAATGAGGCCGGGGGTCCATTTCTCGATTTTAAAGAAAATCAATAGGTCACTGCTTCACCCGTGCTCCACCTCTGCACTGCAGGTCATGAATCACACCTCAAAGAAAGATCACGTACTCCACAAAGACGGTAATGAGCTGGTGCTTGGAAGCTTTTCCACTGCGGGTGTATTTTTGCAGCTGTGATGGTGAAACGAGGGGAGGAAAAACAGATATTTATGATTGTACTCCATCTTTTCTCAACTAATTTGAGTCCAGTTTTCTCGGAGCAGAGCTGAAGGTTGTTTTTCTGAGGTTTCGCTGCCACTCGGAGAGCGAGCAGGAAGCTGTTCATAAAAACCTGAGAATGAAAGAACGGAAGCTCTCCTCCACCTGCTGCATCACATTCAACATTCATCCATCCACATCTCCTTTCAGCACATCTCTTCACATGCGCACACACAGGGTCATTATGAGACTGTTTTGGCCTGAGGCAGCTGCTCGGCGAGGACAAGGAAGATCCTGACCTTCATCTTTCTGAACACTCGTACAGATAAGGCCTACCTGTTTCTAACTACAGCACACAACTCTTTCACCTGTGTGTGCGTGTGTGTTGCTTTGAGGTCACTGTCCTGCTCTGTAATTGGCCACAGTGGGCATACGTGGAGACAGGAAGTGGGCTTCAGGGTCGAGGCTGGCATCCTGCTGCATTATTCATTCATCTTTAGTGAACGCTGCAAGGATAAAGAGACGAGAGCGGCTCTATTTACTGGGATCATTGGAGATCGATATCAGGAATCTGCAGAGGCAGAGGAGGATGAAGAGGGAAATTACTCTGAGTCACATGTTTCTCTGTGTCAATGGGACATCTACCACTAAAGCCTGACACAGAAACCGTTTCAGTCTCTGTGGATAATTTCCTCCTTCAAAACACCTGTTTTATAACACAATGTTTAATCATGAGTAAGGCTTAGTTTGCATTATTAGGGGGCGTGGCTTATTTGACAGACTGGTGAGTGATCCAAGTGTAGCAGAAGATTTTAAACGAGGTTTCATTGGTATTTTACTGTTTTATGACCTTGTTCAGGTGTGTTTTGCCTGCGTGTGCACCCTCAGAGGGACGACTGTGAGCAGGTCTGGAAGTCTTGAGGGCGGACATTTTGGTAAATTAAATCAGAGAGAGGGCTGAATGTTACCGTGTCCTCCAGGATGTCATCACATCCACCCATCCACGTTCTTCATCATGGGGAGGTGGAGGACATCTCAGTCCCACCCTCACAGGGCAACCACACAGACACAGACAACCACACATAGTAAATATGACACAAACTCACAGTGTAGGAAGTGGCCAAGCCTGGAATTAAGACACAGTCTCTAAAATGTGAAACTCAAACTTTTACCACCTTTGGATCAGCAAAAAGTTCCTTCTGTAATTAAAGCAGTGTGATTTTGCAGTATTTGGCCAGCAGTAATGTAATATTTAACCTCTGTGCGGACTCTCCTCTGGCTCACAAAGCCAACCTATGGAAGCCCATTTCTGCCACAAAAAAAAAGGATCCATAACTTGAAATTTTGAGTTATTTTCTCGAAATTTTGAGTTATTTTTTCAAAATTTTGAGAAAAGTAACTCAAAATTTCGAGTTAGCATTGCCAATCAATAATATACCTGGATGATGTTATTTCCTTGTTACCCGCAAGCTGAAGCCCTCAGGTAGAAATGCTACAGCTAAGCTACCGGTATTACATCCAGTCATGAATGCACAGATTGCTGATTATTTTCAGCATGGCTTCAAAAATGATGAAATCCTTGTGTTATTAGCTGAATCACATGGAGTTACTATCAGCAAACGTACTCGCGAAAGCGCCAATTTGTTGCAATCCGGTTTTGAGTGCACGTTACTCTGCGCCATATGATTCCGGGTAACAAGAAAGTGACCTCATTCACGTAGATTACCGATTGGCAGAGCTAACTCGAAATTTTGAGAAAAGAAACTAGAAATTTCGAGTTATGAATACTTGTTTTGTTTTTTATTTTAGTGGCGGAAACAGGCTTCCATACCAGTCGGCTTGTTTATAGTCCCAGAAATAAATCTGGGACTGTAGAGCTCAGTGTGAATTTTTACCTTCAGCTCTTCCAGGAAACAGCAGATCAACATGAAGCATCACAAGCAGCACAAGCTCAGAGCTCAGAGAGGATGGGCTGAAGGTGGGAGACATGGCAGATGTCCTGCTGCCATATGGTTCAAGAAGCAGAGCTGAAATAATGAGGATGTGTGATTGTTTCAATTTAATTTTTTAGACACTGTGTGTGCTGTGCTTTGCTTTTCTACAAGACAAACATCACAAGGTTACACCGACAATAAAACCCAGCGCAACAAAAACAGACGACAGCTCAAAAATGAAAAAGCAAGATTTTTCCAGCATGAAGACACAAACCAGGAGAACTTTTCAACAACGCTCAGACAGACAACTTGTGCAAAAGTGACAGGCGCCACAGAAACACCACCTCTGTCATCTCCAAGAAACCTGATCACAAAGTCAAGCAGTGATCAGAGATTTGATATGAAACAAAAACATTTACGAATGTGGCCATTGTCTGTGTTCTCTATACTGCTGAATTACTGCTGGTTCTATTTGGATACTGAAAATCATTCAACAGCTTTCAACGTACATAAATGGTCGATGCCACTGCCGACAGTTATACGTGTGTGGTTTGCCTCTATTGCTCTGCAGTTTCCCTCCAAAACAGCAGCTGGTCAGAGAAGACACATCTAAGTAAACAAGCGTATCATCTGCATAAAGGAGCGCTTAATCAAAGAAGAAAGCAGGACCTGAAATCAAAGCATGAGGGACTCCTTTGTAGAGGACCCCAGGAAACATGACCTTTGACCATGCGTAGAAACACGCTGGGATGACCTTAAAAACCGTGAAGAAAACTTAGTGTGACTAACAGCAGCTCATGGTGGACTGAAGGAAATGCCAATAGCGCTGCTTTCTGTCCACAACATCTTTTTACTGTCCGAATCTTGTCCTGATGCAGGCTCACACTGCTTTGAGGAAGTTAAATAAATAAATGAATAAATATTTAATGCATCATCTCACACACTGGACCCAACACATAAATCCTTCAGCTTCGTGTAACAACAGGTGATGTAACAGATACAGCCAGAGTGAGGAGGAAGACAAGGAGAAGGTTCATTTCTCTCCCTCAGCACTCAGTTTCATCTGGTTCACTGCTGAGAGTGGACACCAGGCTCTGTGCGTGCGTGCATGCATGTGTGTGAGATCTAAGTGAAGGCAGGGGGTCTCCGACTGCAGCCAATCAAAGATCAGAGAAACATGAAGCTGCTGCTCAGCAGGAAACACTGGCAGAGGTTTAAATCCTGCTGCTGCTTGTTTGGGTTGCTGAGCAGGAGTGAGGATGAGTAGCTGTGCAGGTCGGTCCTCACAGGTTCTACATGTAAACTTTAACCCTCTGAGTGTCGGCCTGTTCTGCTTCTCTCAGATGGTCACATGGTTTTGTGGCTAGATTCTGAATTTTGGTTCTTGTTCTCAGATTTTTTTCTCTTTTCTTTGTGTTTTTAGTCCAGTCAGTGTTTGGTCTTCTTGCTTTGTGTGGTTGGGATTTAATTTTCTTCACCTGTCATGTCTCTCACCTGTGTGTCTCGCTGCTGTTCGTGTCCATCCTTGTGTCTTACTTTTAGACGTGGGGCTTGGTTATCCACTCATCGGTCATGGTTCATGTGCTTTTACCTGCACAAATATCTGTCACACGTTCTTAACCCGAAATTCCTGAAAACCACTTGATTATTTGATCATTTAAGGTTAAATTCTTATATCAAGTGCTTAGAAATGGAGAAAAGCTTTTTGTTAATGACCCAACTGTCTTCACTTTGATGTGATAAAAGACAGTACATTACAGAGAATGCTCATGGACACGATCATGATGCTGAGGTTGTCTGCAGCCGGCTCTTAGCTGTGTGCTTTTCTAACCAGTGCAAACAGTTCACAGAGGGACTGTCAGACTCAAGCTTATTGATAAATGTGATCTGCTCATCCTGCACATCCTGTGCAGTCACACACTTCAGCCTGCAGATATACACAATCCGTACAGATTCTTCCAGGTTTCTTGTGTAAACGTGGAAAAAAGCAGTGAACAATTTCTGACTATTAATAATTCAAAAAATTCTTGCTTTTTCAGAGCCTTTCTGCATCTCTGAGCCACCAATGAAGAAGAAATCTCCATCTGTGATTCGCTCAGAGCATTTCTCTCTGTGTGTAAGGGCACAGAAAAGTCCAGAAATCAGGATTATAAACGGATCTCTAACAGAGTTTATCAGCCATCACATCCTTCAGGTGATGACGTCCAGCTCAACGCCACCGCAGCCAGGGGCAGCCAATCAACCGCCAGCAGCAGAACAGTATCAATGCGTTATTTCCACAGTTGAAGCTGAATGTGTGTGCGTGTGTGTGTGGTGTCATTCGTTCACTCCGACCACTCATCCACTCGCTCGCTGTCACTTCAGATAAACAAAAACAGGCCACCATCGATCAGCCTCACTCTGAATCCTGAGAGGCTTTTAATTAATCCTCACCTCTGCCCCCCCCCCCCCCTCCCCGCCCCGCCCCAAAAAATAAAAAATAAAAAAACCTCGCCTGACATCGAGGAAGGAGAAGGGGGCTAGAGAGATGGAGGTGGAGGGCAGAGGCGAGGAGGGAGTATGTAATTAGAAAGCAGAGCTGAAAGGAATCAGTCACCTGAGCTCAGGTCTGCAGGTAGAAACTGTCAGACAGGATTAATGCAAGAGAGACCGAGGGAGGAGGAGGAGGAGGTTACCAGCAGTTTCATCATCACTCCCCCCAAACTCAGCCACATGACCTCTGTTTACTGCCAGGATCACACCGAGAAGGTCCAAACCAGTAGAAGAGAGAAAAGAACCCCAAACAATCATACATCATTAAATGTGTCTGGAAAGTGTGGATTTCATGACCTTCGCTGACCTGAGGCTCCACAACAGTTCAGGTTTCACTGCTTTATTCTTCAGGAAAGCTGTATCGGGCTGCCCGAAGAGACTGCCTTGCTGTGGTGGATCAGCATCATCAGGCCCCACAAACCCGAAAACCTCCTGTTCCTGAGAGCGGAGGTTAATTATGATCAGGTTCTCCTAGTTAATCTCCTCGCTGTCATCGTCTTTGTTGTTCTCGCAGACATAAGCTAACTGGGTTTTATGAAATTCTATGAATGTCTACCAGGAGCATGACTGCTGATAGACATCTGCAGTTACTTAATTAGTTGGAGGTGCATCTAACACAGTTAAAGGGTCAGGATGCTCGGCTGCAGTGAAAGCATGAATCCTGCAGAGCTGAGCTCAGAATAGATCTCAGAGACTGAGCAGCATGGTTCAGATGTACGCCGCAGTTCTGGTCGGAAGCCTGTGATTGGTTGACTGGTCAATGATGAGCTGAAGCTGGGTTCACAGACGTTGGCCTTGCCTTTCAAACACCTGTGAGGTGTTCTCCTGTCAGAGAGCATAAACATTTGTCCTCAGCTCAGCAGGAACCACCTGCGCTCCACCTGTGAGGTCATCAGCAGGTGTGAATACTGATGCGTGCTGCAGCTGTATTCTCTGTCAGCCACCTGCGCGAGACTTGAGCAGCTGAACTCCATCGATCGCCTCTCGCTGTTTTTCACTGGTATCAATGAAAGTCAGCAGCAGTCCTGCATGCTGATGCCTCTGAGTGTTTTCTTCTCTCCTTCTACTCTCACACTGAGCAGATGATTAATTATCAGGAAGTACAAGCCGGGGTGGAGACGGATCTATCAGCTCCAAGTCCAGAGGCCTCCGGTCTCCTTGGGTTTCGCACAGAAATCATCTACATTGAGCTTTGAGGAGAACTCTTCGCTGAAATCTCAATGTGCCGAGATGAGGCGAAGCTACGGCTGAAATTATGATTCCCTCCTGCTTCTACACAAAAGCCATAAACTAAAAGAAAAGTTTGTTAGGCCTGTGACATGAGGCCCACCTGCCCAGGTCTACAATAACAGTTGAGACACTTCACCACCACCTCCACCTCCACTCCCATGACCTTGAATTGGATAAGCAGAAGAAAATGAGTACCATGCTAGAACTGAAATAGAACAACTCACAGCGAAGCTGGTTCTGCCCATGAATGGCTAATATGCAGCTCATGGATGCTGATTGGTCGGTAAAGGATTCAGAGCAGGCCGCGCTTGCTCGATGATGCCTGTTTCCAAGTGATAACTCCAACAGAGGATAGCAGCATGGTTGCTAACCTCTGCCCAGCGGACACAGCCGTCTGGTAGAAGGTGAATCTATCCAGGGGCTGCTGCTCGCTTCATGCCCCGAATCAAAATGGGGATGATGCAAAGCTGCTCAAGCAGTACTGTGCTGGGTTTCTGTCATTTATAAGACATGAGACTTGAAAAGAGCCCATAAACTCATGTCATAAAATTTCATTTTAGTGTAGTTTTTGAAGACTTTCCTTATTTGGACTGTGTGATGATGATGATGAAGATGATGATGATGACGATAATGATGATAAAAGGCTTCACTGGTATTGAAAGAGAAATGAATGTGGGCATCGGTAGGAACAAATACAGTGCTTCAGAAACACAGTGTTGTCTCAGAGGCAGCAAACGAAGCAGGACAATAAGTTATTTTGGTGGGTTTCAATCAGGCGGCATCTCAAAAACCGAAGGATCCTCCTCAGGATCTGAGTTAGTTCTGCCTTGTTGTCTATTGAAAACAAGCAAACATTTCAGACTTTTGTTAATAGAAATCATTTCCACTGACTGCCTGATGCCGGTGAACTACTTCCATGTTCTGCAGTGTAGGTACCTCGGCAGTCAGGTGTCGAAAATCAACAGTGACACTGCATTCCAAGGCTAAAGTCGGAAAAGCAGGAAAAACAGGTTTCATTTGCTTCTCTTGGAAGCACAATACATTTTTCCATTTAACTTCACTGCCGTCATCTTGGATTGTTAACTCAGGGTTGGCGGGGCTCTTCTGACTTTCCGAGTTAAGGTGATGATCCACATGAAATATTTCAACTGGGAACTTGGAAGTCCAGACTTGGGACTCGCTCTAGACTGCACTAATAGACCCTGCTACTGCTACGACATCCCTGTGTCAGTCTTTGGAGCGTTTCTCAGAGTTCATCCGAAAACCAGTGATCGAGGTCCTCAGCAGAACAAAGCATGAGATTTGTGACCGAGGCAGAGACTCAGACACATTTACAAACCTTACAAACCAGCTGCAGCTAATCAGAGACGACCCAAATCAGGAGAGTCACACATTAACTGAATACTAATGGCTGTCATTACTGCCTCCTCCTCCTCTCTCAGCGGGAGGAAGATGAGCAGAAGTGATGAGCTTCTCCTCACTCTGTGACAGCAGCAGGCAGCTCCGAATTTCATATCAAGTACTTTAAAGGATACCTTGAACATAGACACATGCTAAACTGCATCACAATGACAACTTCTGGCCTTGCTTCATTAGGTTAATTTACTTAAAGAGAAAATGTGATGAAGCTGCCGTTCTTCAGGAGAGCCCACAAACTAAACTAAACTAAACTAAACCCCCCCCCCCAAACACACACACACACACACACACACACACACAAACACAGGTCACCCTCCATGGGTTTCAATCTGACTTCTGTAATGGTTTTTCTGCTTTGCGTGGAGACGATGGCTCTGACCATCAATCACCATCAGCTGACTGTTTTTGTGGGGACGTCTCTGTCAGCAGAACGAGCTAACACACACACACACACAGAATGTAAAACTACCCATACATGTATGTGTGTGAGGCAGGTTTTGGAGAGAAAGGTGTTTGTTCCCTGAGTTTGTCCAGAAGGCAGCGCTGCAGTGTTTGCTCATCAGTTGGAGAAGAATCTGTTTTTGTGGATGAAACGAGCACAAACCTGTTCAGTGATCATCAGCCCGACAGCCTGACCTGCAGACTGTGACAATGAGTGAATTAAAATAAAGACTAATATCTGGAGGGTTGATTTGAGATTCTCACGGTTCTGTGGTCGACAGCTTGGACAGACAAAGATTTAGTGTGTGCATCAAAGTCCAGTTGGTTACAGACAGGATGTGAGATTCTAAATAAAAGGAAGAAGCTGGTGGAGGTAAACACTGGAAGCCTAAGATACCTGGAGTACCTCAGGCATGCATAGTGGGCCCTGGGCCCTTTGTTTAGATATAAAAGATTTCCATGTGATGAACACAAAAGTTCAGTGAGGGTCACAAATGTTGTTTAAAAGAAGCAATGGCCAGTGTTTGGCGCCAATTTTCAAAGAATCCTGATACGTTTTATCTTGATTACAAAGAACGATTTAAAAGAAAGAGGGAGGATGACCAAAGTTCATTCACCTCAAACGTCGAGAGGAGGAGTCTGAATGAACACGCTCGCTGGGTGTGACTGATTTTCAAATTTACAACACAAATGGCGCTCTGAAGGTCAGAACAGACTCAGTGAGAGATTATGAAATGATAAAGAGTTGATGAAGAGACAGTCACCATGATGCTTTCACTGCCCACTGAGGAGTGTTAACATGTCACATTTACAAACATTGCTGCCTGATGCAGAGACACCTCATTGTCGCACGCGCACACACACACACACACACACACACACACACACACTGTTGACATTTGTTGAGAAGAGGCGTCTCCATCCTAATGATCATTTCACACGTTAGTTTTTCCTTCCTGTGAGCGTTGTGAGCTTCACACAGCCAGGAGTATGTTAACAAGATGAATGGGTGGAGGAGAAGGTGGTGAGGAAAAAGGCTGAGCGCAGAGCTGGCTGTTACTGAGGCTGCAGTAAAGCATTGATTTAGGTGATGGATGGAGTGATAAAAATGAGGAACATAAAAAGAGGAGAGTGAGCAGGGGAGCGGTGCTGAAGGACACAGGTTCAGGGTCTGAGATCAGCAGTTTAACAGGAACATTTTCAAGGCTGGAAACGTTCACTCAGGTCCTCTTTTCAGGAATTCACACAGCTGAGGCTGAGCCAGAAAAACCTGAATCTCAGATTTCAGCAGCACTCATACTTTCTCTCAACATTTACCCAGAAGAAGCCGTTAGATCCGTCTATCACATCACACAGTCGCCTCCTATTACTGGAAGTATGTTTGTGTTGCTGTGTAAGAACATCAGCAGCACCCAATCAGAACTTCTTCCTGTCAATCCAAACAGGTGTAGAGTGGAACAGCTTCTGTCTCCGACTCTGATCTCAGCCGGTGAACCTGGAGGCTGCAGCTTCCTGCTGGGAGGATTGATGGGATGGCTGAATTTATTCACAGAAGCTGGTGCACACTACATGATGATGATGATGATGATGATGATGATGATGAGGTAATGGCTGTCAACGCAAATGCATTCACTATGTGTGAGCAGCCTGAGAGGCAGAAAGCAGGGCAGAGCTTCCATGTGGACTTTTGAAACCTCAGTTGGATCCAAACTGGAAGTGTTTGCAGAGATCATCGTGACAAGCGGTCATTTGGGGTCTAACTTGAGCTCTTCAAGCCTGAAGCGTGAGGCAGGAGGAGGCGGAGTAATTTAAAAGCCTGGAAGCACCCGTGTGTACACCTGTGAGCACTGGTGTACACACGGGTGCTCACACACACAAACTACACCCTTTTTGGCTCCTACCTCAAAGCACACTGTGCGCTGTCGATCTTACGTGATGCACAATAATATTCAATATTTAATATTTACTGTTATATTCACATAGATCATCGCAATGATGTAGTTTATTATATTGCCCTCTTTTTTTTTTGCTTGTTTTCTCTTTTTTCTTTCTCAACAGGTGATCCAGGTGATTGATATATGTATTTTTTGTCTGTTTGTTTTGTTGGTTTTTGTTTTTTGCCCTTTATCCCCATTCCTCTTCCCCGCTGTTTTTCTTTCCCTCTTTCTTTCTCCCTTTTCTTTCCCCCAGTCATGTCTGTCCCATGTGTAGCAAGTGAAAATAAAATAAAATAAACAATAAAAACAAAGGTGAATCAAATAGAACAATACGGCAAGGCCGGGATGGTCCATTTGGTAAATCCGTTGGGCATCTTTCTTTGCCTTTAGACAATAATTCTGATGGCAAAAGAACCAAACAAAAATAAAATAAAATAAAATAAAAGCCTGGAAGCTTAAAGGCGATCTCTGTCGACGAGCCCATCGAAGTCAGAAGCCGTTTTCCTGTTTTTCTTATCGTGTTCGCTCATCTCACACAAACACTGATAAGAGTGATCGCAGGAGGTGAAGAAGTAAATCACAGCAGGGCGGAGGGAGCGGGGGGAATACAGAGGAAACAGTGAGGAGGGGGGCAGCGTTTTATCACTGTCAGCATGGTGAGTACCGCTCGGCATGCTGGGATGAAAGAGTCTGAAGGAGGAGGCGCAGGAGGGAGTTCCACCTCACTAAACTCAGCTCGTTTGTCTCTAATCCCTCCGTTTCTTGCTGCCATCAGGGGTCTGATATCAGCGTGTTTGTCGAGTGGAGGCGTCATCAGGAAGAGATTCCTCACTGCGAGGCCGTTTGCAGAGGAAGAGCCCAGACGACACGATGAGACAGGAAAGATGAGAACACGAGCTGTAACACACCAGCTCAGCTACAATTCAGTGTGGCGGGTCAGAGGTCACAGAGACGCTGCTGCTGCGACAACACTGAACACTGAAACTGTTGCAATGGAGACGTGTCAGTGTTAGAGTTCACCAACTGTAGACATGCAAGCATTACACATTAGAACAACGAACGCCTCTTGGTGTACGTACAGCGGCTGTCAGTCATGCACACACCTGAGTCTCAGCCAGCCTCTGTCAACAAATAGCTGACAGGAAGCACTCATGACCCTGACAGCCAAAAACACAGGCTGAAGCAACAGAATGGGAACATGACAGGG
The DNA here is from genome assembly GCF_964374335.1 of Astatotilapia calliptera. NCBI lineage: Eukaryota > Metazoa > Chordata > Actinopteri > Cichliformes > Cichlidae > Astatotilapia > Astatotilapia calliptera. Next base: position 17,595,929 of record NC_137438.1, on the reverse strand, counting down.
AACTAACAAACCTACCAGGAATCACTGAGGACAAATTTCACAAGAATATAAGAAAACTACCCAGTAAATGAGCAGAGGTGTCTGCCTCAGCTATGAGAACCATGTTTGATAAATGGTCGACAGCTCGTTTACATGTCTTCCCCCCCTCACCGCAACTGGTTTCTTCCTGTTAAAAGGGAGTTTTTCCTTCCCACTGTCACAAAGTGCTTGCTCACAGTGGCTGGTGTGATTGTTGAGGAGGTCTTTGATTTGGTGCTGTATGAATAAAACTGAATTGAATCTGTGATGTGCAGCACGTGGAGGACATGGAACCGAGCAGGATTGCTGATTGGCGTGTTTGTGTTCTTCATACAGGGACCTTCACAGTTAGCGATCAGGTGTTTGAGTCTGTGAGAGCTGAACCTTACAGGTATCTGCTGTGAGGTTTCTCCTGCCTCCTCTCAAGCAGAGATGGAGAAAAATGGCAGGGAGGTGGATTTCCTGTGTTTGTGGATGGTGAGGAAGCAAGATGTGAAGAGCACAAAGTGCGTCATTGTGCTGGAATGTGTCGCTGCAGGAGGAGCCGAACCTGCTGGAGGTTCATCCACCATCACAGTCAGCTGATGATGACTCTGACACTGCGATGAAGATAACGATGCCTTCGTGTCCGGGTGCTTGGTCACTTCAGAGCCTCGTTATGCCTCGTTAAGCCTCGCTGTAGTGCTGACACTGAGCTGATTAGAAATAACGAGTGTTTCTGTGTGAACTTCTCCCTCCATCACCGATAACGCAGCCCTCGCCTTTCTGCACTCGGCCTTCATCTCACACTTAGCTTCACATGAAAGTCCACGTCCAGAACGGCAGGGCTAACTTTGGTTCTGACCCCAGACCGCAGGAAGTGATGTAGCCCTGTAACTATCACTCTGTACTCACATTAGCCTCCTTAGAGCTTTTCTTAATGCTTCCTGTGTGTGAACACGGTTTTAATTAACTGTCACAAAAATTTATGTTGAACGTTTAGGTGGAGGCAAATGGAGCATCAACAGGACACGCAGAGCCTTCGGCGGAGCACACAAGCAATTATGAATGTAGACAACGAGAGGGTCAAACGGGGCATCCTGATAGGCTCAGTCAGCTCTTTCAGCTTCAGAGGATCTCACCCACTGTGCTCCAGACCCCGCCTCTTCCAGCTGAAACCCAGACTGAAATCGGTTCATTTCACCTGTGAGGTAAAAACACCCTCTGACTCTGCCTGCTCACTGAGGCCTCATAGTTGATTTTAGGTGAGATAAGTAAACTACACACATACCTGCTAATCAGTAACATCCAGATAAAATCCCAAAACTAGAGCTCAGACTTACAGTAACTTCACAGCAGCCAAATTATTGGTCAGATATTTGCATTAAAAAGCTCCAGCAGTCTTTTAGTTATTTAATATATTGTCTCTTCAGTCCTTAGCTTCACTTTCACCTTTGGTTCTAAGAGTTTATAATGTTCTCTTACGGTCTCGTGTCCAGTGTCATTTCCACATCTTACGTTAGAAAACGCAAACATATTCCTCCTTAACTTAGCTTCACTGGTGTCCCTTCAAGTTTAGGATTAATACTAAGATTTAACTGATTGATTGGGCTGGCTCATGTTCACACTCTTGTCAGATCACATGATCACATGACCCCAATAACTGAGATGATCGAGCTTTGAGTTTCTGGGATGTATTACCATTTCATATTTGACATGTCCAAACTTTACATTCAAATCTTTGCTCAAGGCTCATTTTTCTTCTCTGGACTTTAATCCACACTAAACCTCGACCTCCTTTAATTGTTTTGTTTTCCATTAGCTTTTAATTTTGGCTTCCTGTGAAGCACTTTGGTAAATTGTGGTTGTAAATTTGCTATATAAATAAACGTGACCTTGACCTTTAACTGTGTTAGGTTATTCATGTGTGTGTGTTTCCTGTTGAGGTTAATAGTTTCTTGTTATTGCTGCTTCCTGCTCATTATTGTCATCTGTGTCTCTTTACCCTGCTGTGTTAGCTTCTCTTGCTTTCCCTCGTGTGTATAAATAGTCCAGTCTTCTTAGTCTTTGTCTCAGTGTCTGTTTACTTCCTTGCACGTCTCCAGCCAGATTGATTAGTTCATTGTATTTTGGGTTTTTCATCAGCTAAAAAGCTATTAACCTTCATGCTTCATGACACCAACAGCACCAACACAGGTCCATTTAGCTGAGGTGAAGCCTAGCAGACAGCTAGCAGCTGCAGCTGCTACATGTTTCTAATATCTTACCTTTTTTTTTCTCTTTGGCATGTATATTAATAAAAGTTTCCTGATTCCTGAGTTGACTGGCTTTTTCTTCGTAGATATCTTAAAGTGAAGGTCGCTGAGCTGTGTGACTGCAGTGTGAGCAGATTGTAAAGCGGCGATCAGAGACTGAGGCCTTTTTATTGTCGTCTTCCTGCTGACAGATGATGGCCGGGAATCGTCCCAGAGAAACAATCGCATGGCGTGTCTACGGTCAGTCCAGCTGCTCACTGAGTCACACCTGATTTACCTGATGTGATTCTGCGAGCAGCGTCTGGTCCTGCAGCAGAGAAGGTGGAAAGGCTCGCCTCCTCCACTGCAGTGGGAGGATTGTGCTGGAGGACAGGTGTCGGGGGATTTGTGGGAGCAGGCGTGCAGAAAGCCAATATGAGCTGGAAATGGGGAAGAATTCATGCGTGCTGTTTTGGAATGAATTGAAACCTGCAGAAGGCGTATTGATTCACGTCCCGGCCCCTCCGCCCACCCTCCCCTCCCGCTTTGTTTTTCGCTCACTGACTGATGGCAATGGACGGCGATGATGGAGAGGAAGGCGGTGACCTCTGGCTCCTCTCAGCTGAAGTTTAACTGCAGACAGAATGAATTTGTGTCTGACGGCTGGAGGTCGCCAACAGAGTGAACCTGCTGTCACTCGGCTTTCTCTGCAAACACTCAAAGTGAGATAAATATGAAAAATATATTTGCTCTCTCCTCCTGTAGAGCCTCTGACTGCGACAGCCTCCAATTCTGCAGCATGATTGAAAACGCTGTCAGTCTGTTTTTTCAGCCGCACGTGAGAAAGGAAAAGTCACAATTTCAGGCTTTATTTCTGAGTCTGTTAAAAAATTGTCTTCAGATCAGATTTAAAGATGGTAGTTGATATTTTACAGCTATGTGTTCAGGCTGGCCTCACTTTCATTGGAGTTTTCCTGCAATGAAGGCATAAATGAAAAGTTTAACTCATTAAATTTTAAGTGAATTCACTTTAAAATAAAAGGAAAATTAAGGAAAATAAGATGTTTGATTACAGATGTGTCAGAGTCCTGTTTCGCTGACGCAGTGTTTCAGGTTGGGGACTTTCTTGGTTTTCCTTGTGTTGTGCTTCATCTTCGTTTCCCAGTGATCATTTTGGTTTTTATTGTTCTGCCTATATTTTGCTCCTTGGCTCTGTTCTTGGTAGTTTAGTTCCTCTTATGTCAGTTTCTGTTTTGATTGTTTTTTGGTTTTTGTGCCTGCTGTTCAGTTTTACTTTCCTTTGTCTCGTTTTCACAGATTTTTTTTGCTGCTGTGTCTCATTCCCAGTTTCCCTCGTGTATGTAGCCCAGTCAGGACTTTGCTCTGTGTCCCTGCATCATTATCCCTCCCATCATGCTTCTGGTTCATGATTCTCCTGAACGTCTTGGGTTTTTGTACCTCTTGGATTCAGTTTTCTTGTGCATTATTTTCACAGACTGTCATTAAAAGTACGCTTTGAGTTTTCATCCTTGTTGGGTCCACAACCACACGCTACCGAACCGGATGGAAAGAAAAACGGACCCCTCCAACTCCTTTAAAGAAAACATGATCACAGCTGGAAACTGACTCTGTTTTATGCTCTGTTACGTTCAGCCTCTGCGTTATTATGATGGAGCTGCTCCTGGGTGGAGGTAGGAGGTGTGTGCTGTTTAGAACAGTGTTAAGCTGCTTTGGTTTAGCTGGCTTAGCTGCTTGTTTTCAGTAGTTTTGTCTCCGTGACACATGAGGTCATCATGAGATTATAGTCATCGCTCCCTGCCTGAGAAACAGCTCTTTCATCTTTTCTAATAGTTTGTATCAGGCAGGAGGTGAGGTCCAAACACGATGCGATCCATGGTCCCCTGATGATCCTCAGACTTTGCACACTGGACATGTAAAAATTTGTGCAAATGTTTTGCCTTTTAAAAATATTTTTCGGACTCACTGTTCACACCGACCACATAATTTTGCTTGATGAATTTGCAGTATTCATTTCCCCCCTGCAAATAAACAGATCTGACCAATTAGATCACTGAATTTGGCAACAAGTGTGCTCGTAGCTCGAAACATACACCGGTACACAACAAACTGAATTATTTAATTTTCCCATTTAAACTGTAGTGCTGTGATTACAGGGGAGACTCCTCTGCACTCTCATATTGGAAGGAAGCTGGAAAGCAGGTCTGTGATGTAGAGTAGTGATATCCCCTCTTTAAAGACGTGGTGATATTATTGCTACAAAGAGAAGCATGTTGGACTTCCTGATATTGTTTGACTGTTGGTGTGTTTGGTGCTTTGTGCTCGCTTTTCTTTGCTGATGTTTTAAAAGAGCGGTTGAAGAGCTTGGCACCATCAGCTCAACTACGACCGAGCTGTCTTCTAGTTTGGATACTTCTGACTCTTCTACTGCAAACCACTGCAGAAGCAAAGCCTTCATCGTGATGCTCGGCAGCGTGAAAACGGACTGACGTGGTGACACCACAGCAGCTTTTTCAGAGACAGTCCAGTCTGATCAAAGTGAAAGCAAACTTTCTGCATGTGACGTTTCCATCAACAGTTCTCTGAGCCGGACCAGGCGGGGTGAATTGGGGTGAATGTAGTGTTTGTGTGGATGATGAATGGTGGTTCTGTATTCTGTCCCCTCAGCTGAGTAAAGAGCTGCGTGGTTGTCAGGTTATTTTCTGTGGATGACTTTTGTGTCTGTAGGAGGTCATATCTGCAAATGTGATCTCTGTGAAGTCACTGAAGCTGCGACGACTCTGTGAGGAAAACAACAGCACGTAAAGGAGCAGGAGGACATATTGGAAAAATGACTCAGGACCAGCACGCCCTCTGCACGTCGTGCTTCGAGTAGAGGAACTGTGAAAACGTGACCTGCAGTGTTTTTGTCGTGAAGCATGCAGAGAAGGAAAAATGAAAGATGGCTTCAGGAGGAGCAGCAAGCAGTTCCTCTCTTTAAATCCCTCGACAGGAGGAGCAGTCAGAGATCTAGTGACACCTCCTCCACCTGCTGGACTAGTTCGTTAAACCTAAAGTTCTATTTGCAGACAAATGTCACCTGTTAGTCAGTGAAGACCTGTCCTGATGACATGTCTAAGTGTTTTTTGACCTTCATTGACTTGGATGTTTAAAAGCACACCTGTCAGGTGAGGGGTGGCTCATTAAACCCTCCCCTACTTCCTGCTCCTCTCCGCTCCAAAATTTCCACAGTGAACTTCATGTTTGATTCAGTCTGACCTGAGACCAGGAACTCACCAGAAAAGAGTTCACCGAGGAGGCACTCCCTGCTGAACAGAGAGATGGTCTGTGGAGGTCAGTGATCCTCAGAGTTCTCACATTAAACCTCATTAGTCAGTGTGAATTAAATCTTTCTTTTTAAAGCTCGTTTTGGTGCTGGTGACTCTGAAGAGCTAATGTCCGGCCCATCTTGACCTCTGACCTTGAACCCTTTAAAGTGGCAGTAAAACCATAAAGGAGCCATTAAAGACACTTGGATCCTCGCTGACCACAGAAAAAGCAGAAATGAGAGCTGCAGAGGCAGAGGGAGGGAGTGGAAGTTTAATTTGCTCTGCAGACTGAGAGGTAATTAAAAGAGACTGACCTAATTAAGTTAGAGAGCCGGGACTCTCCCTCTGAATTACACTGTGAGACTCCACTGTCACTGTTTAATCACTGCAGCCACTTCACTTTAAAAGCCACTTTCTAACCACCAGATTACAGTTCAGATAACAGCTGGTATTTATTAGGAAGACGTACAGAGATCAAAATAAACTGCAGCGTGTAATCCTGGAGCTTAAAGAGATTAAATCATGTACGATGGAGCATTATGGACTTAAACACCCATAAAGACAACAGCAGTAGCTCCTCAGAGGTCTCATCCTGTAAAGTCAGGCTTCACATCGACACCAATGTGTGCTTTATTCGATTTTTTCCTGCACACAAACGATCACAGGGTCATGGTGGAAAGGGTGGAAAAGAGTGGAGTTTCCGCTCCCGCAAATATCTTGGGGTCCTGTTCATAAATGAGGGGTGAATGAAGGGTCTGCAGTGATGTGGGTGATGTACTGGTGTGTTTTCTGAGTTTTCTTCCCTCATCTGTGACTGTGAGCTGTGGGCAGACACCAAAACAGGAGAGTGAGGATACAGGTGGACGGTGTGAGCTTCCTCCAGAGTCTCAGCCGTAGAGAGCCTGAAGAACTGCTGCTCCTCCTATTAAAAGGAGTCAGCATCTGAACAGGAGCCTCCTACACCATCCCACGGGAAGTGACTGCCAGGTGCTTGGACAGACAGACGGACGGATGGATGGACAGATGGATGGGTGGATGATGAACTGACATGAAACTTCATGGGAGTGGGGGATCATTGAAGAATTAGTAGGGCCATCAGACGGGAAGTTACAGAGATGAGGATAGAGTTCCTGTGGGTTCTTGTGATCTTTTGGGGTTTTTTGGTTCCGGATAATAAACATGAAGCTGTGTGAGAAACCGGGACTGGAACCAATTCATCTCAGGACTTAAGTCTGAGATGATTTCCCTCTTGTGTTTTCAGTGCATGTCACACATTAACTGGCACATCTTCTGAAGGTTTATGTGATGTTCATGAAGGAATAGAGAAGTACCAAGTCACCTCTCACACTGGCAGTGACACAAATGCACACTAAATAACCACAAAGGAAGAAGAAACCAAGAAAAAGCACTCAAGAAACACAAACACAAGCTGTTCTCATTCCTCTGGGTTCAATTAGACAGACTTGTCAAAGCTAGTGGCATGGCTCATTTACACACAAGATGTCCTTCATTAGGAAAATTATGCTAATCAGCAGTGGGACAAAACACAACAACAGAATAGGCCAAACTAGATGTGCACAAAGCTCTCCTGACTGACTAACCTGTGACTTACGCCAACACTATCCCTGCAAACTCAAGCTGAAACTGCTGCGTGCAGTGCACAGCAACAGCATAAAGATTTAAACAAAGCCAAGCACAGAGACTGCACTGCTCTACCTGATGAGCAAAGCGGCTTTCAGCTTTTTTAATTGAACACTCGTAGAAACAAATCTGCTGCTGGGTCTGAAATATGCAAGCTGCGGCTTGAAACATGAGTTTGAGCCCAGAGCGAAAATCTTCAAGCAGCAATTAGCAGAGAAGGATTTTTGTTTGAAACAGGCAGAGCACAAGTCAGCTGCAATTGATGGAAACTCAGCTCAGACTTCAGACTCCTTTTGAGCTGTTTAAACTCCAAACTGCAGCTCGGTCACATGGCCAGACACACATATCTTTATGCTGATGTCAGCTCCTCTGCAGCTCCCACTGACACTGACAATGATTTTATTTTAATGGTGTACAAAGCACTAAATTAGATCCAGGATATATTATAGAGCCACTAAAACCACATTCACACTCTGCGCTCTTGGCTGTACCACATCATCGCACACACACGAACTCTGGAGACCCATGCTGCTCTGGGAAATCAAATTAAACCTGCATCTACACCCCATTATCAGCATGAGCAGCTAATGCCAGCAGAGCAATGTCCAGCTACCGCAGGAAAAATTGCTTTTAAGGAGAAAAACCAGTTTTAAACACACTGGTCTGGATCGGCACACAAATGTAATGGGCTCTTCCTTTGGCTCGCTCAGCCCGTGACCACGAAGAAGAAACAAAAACAAAGAGCAGAAACAGCAAAACGTTTGAGAAGCTTCTCGTAGTTCTGTCAAGTCACAAAGTCCGAACAAAGATTCAGATTTTCATCCAATATCTAAGTGAGTGGAAAAAAGCAGAAAACAAACAGACAAAATAAGCAAAAAGTGATGTGAAAGACAAAAAAGACACAAAATGAGACAAAGTGATCAAGATTCACAGATTCATGAAGTTCAGCTCAGAGCTGCTACTGACAGACACTTTAACAAACCATCAATTAATTAATCGCCAATCAGTCGTGCAGGCAGCAGATACCTTTGCACTTGCAAAAGTCCAACATGGAGACTTTCTGTGTGTCCTGGAAGACATCATTAAGAGAACCGTGAACTTTCAAAGCCTCTGCTGATGTCACAGAGGTGATCGGAGAGCTTTGATTGGGCTCTGATGTGTTTCAGGTAAAGTCTTTGATGGTGTTCCAGAGGACCTTCAGGACTTCGCAAGGGAGGGTGAGGAGGTTTTAGAGCCTATCGTGAAGGTTGTAGAGGATTTAACGACCTTCTGGGGATCCATACATCATTGTTACAGTGTTTACCTGCAGTTTATTTAGACCAGAACTCAGCCAATCAGAATCCAGGGCCAGCTCCCTGCAGAAGCATTCGTAGTGAGGCTGGATGGAAACAGCATGTGTCCTTCTCATATTTCGTGTGGTCTCTCGTGGAAACACGGCTGCAGGAGATGGGAGGTAATGATCATAAATACGGTGGAAAGGTCAGAGCATGAATCTCTGAGAGCGGCTGCAGCGTCAGTCCTCACCTGTCCTCTGCATCTCTGTCCTCAGGTGGTGCCAGGGTGGGTAGGAGTGTGTCGTTTCTGCTGCTTTGCTGTTCAGCAGTACTGCAGCACTGCGACAGCTGCTCTCCCTAGGCCTCATAATGGCAATATCAGTCAGAGCTGATTCATTACAGGCAGACACTAGAGAGTAGCCCGAGTCCCAAGTCTAAAGACGTCTCACACTGGCTCTAAAGTCAAGACAGCACATCATTCATTCATGACTCTTCTTTATCCTTTCAAACCTGCACAATCCTTTATTTTTCATTATTGAAGAGATGCAGGAGCAGACACCCTCAGGATTTCTGTTTTTTTTTTTCTTTGTTAGCAATTTCATCCAACTAGGACTCATTAAACACCTCAGACAGAGAGGAACAAGACTACAAGTCTGCAACGGCAGGAGTTTAAGTTTAATGTGAGGTTTGTATTTCATAAAATTGTGTAAGGCGTGTAGTCCTGGAGGCTCAGACAGACTGATATTTAAATGGACAGATTTGTTTCAAATCACCTTAGTGAAGCTGTGGACGGATTACGGAATCAACCTTAGCACAAAGCCCTGATGCAAGCTTTACTGGGAAACGCATGAGACGACACACACACACGCACACACGCAGCAGTGATAAAAGTATACAAAGTGACCACAAAGACACAAAATGACCACATGCACAGATTTCCTGAGCTGATGAGCACAAAAATAAAGTTTAAACCATGCTGCAGAGAAACTTTCCTCGCTGTCTTTCTTCTCTCAGCATTTTATTGACGTGTTTTCAGTGGAACCAAAGGTTCAGCTTTCATTTTTTATTCCAGGAGCATTTTTTATTCATTTTTTATTCTTTCTTCTTCTTCTTCTTCTTCTTCATCTCTTCCTGTGGTTCTTCCCTCCAGCTGCTTCATCAAATGACCTGAAATCAGTAAGACCTCCCTGACCATCAGAGAGAGCAGAGCATTGTGGGATACCAGCTGACTCAATGAATCTCTCATCAGACAGAAAGTATCAGGTAGGTCCAGGAGCTCATTCACTTTTCAGGATGGCTCACACTAGTCCACACTACAAAACTAGCTGCGACCAGACCAACGTGGACTCCACTCATTCATTCACTCATTCATTCAGTCTCAGCTCAGAGAAACAAAAGAGGACTGCTATTAGGTTTATATTGTGGATTGTCATTTATGCTTAGAAATATGTACGCATATCTGCTTAGAGTTTTATAATCGATTGCATATTGATAGGATGTCTGATCCTTAGCAGTCTGCAAAGACTCTGTGTGCTTCCCAGAGCACCCTGGCATACACACACACATCTTACGGTCATGAGAGAGGTCGTGGACCGCTGGACTCCTGGCACCAGCTTTGGGGAGTCGTTCACAGGGTCACATCTTGACACCCCCCCCCTGCACACACACACACACACACACGACACACAGACATGGAACTCTTTGTTTAAATGTATGCCTATGTAAGACGTCATATGTTAATGAACGTATGCCTTAGTCATGTAACCGCAATAAAGAGCAGTGTTACGAGGGAGCAGACAAGAGCGACTGGAGTTCGAGCGTCAAGAACAGCGCTCGTCACAGTTCTCTCCCTCGTGCACGAGATCACACAAAGAGCTCTGCTTGGTGTCCAATGCTTTTTGCTGTTGTAGTAGAATTGTCTCGTTCCAGTGGTGGGTCTGTGCTAGACAGACCCAACAACTGCTTTATATATGGGCAGGGCTTATTGTAAGCAAAGTAGCTGCTGTGATGAACAGCTAACATTAGCTAACATCAGTTGGTTCACAGGGGATCAGAGCCGACCCTGAGCTTTCTTTCTTCAGGCTAAAGACAGACTCATTAGATGCTCTCAAATGGGGGTTCCTGCTAACAGCAGAGGTGCTCTGACTCCAGCTCCAACCGCTCTGAACTCTCAGAACTTTCCTTTGTTTCCTGAAACCAAGTGCTCTGCCTCTTCGTTTATTCACCCAGTCCAGAGTTTACAATGTGAGAATGAACACATTCAGTTTCTGCCACTTTGACAGCAGGTAAAACACAGTCATCAGTCTCAGTCACACAGGTCAAAGGTCAGAGTCCCTCAGTCCTTACCCCACCAGTGTAAATGTGCTCCTGTGTTTAGTTTTTTGGCAAATCTGCTTCACTGCCTCCACAGTCTTAAACCTAACAGCCCGTTCTGCTGCGTTCCACTGTTAGTCTTCAAGATCATATGATCAGTGTATTAGCAGTCAGGTGTGCAGCTCTGAGGGACTTGAGTGGAACCCTGGGCTGAATGTCATTTAGAAAGAGAAAAAAGACACTCATCAGCTGGAAAAGGAGGAGGGGAACCTCTCTTTAACAAAGAGCTCACACTGAGTCTGAAGAAACTCAACAACCTGCAGAGTCTTTATTCTGATTCAGGCCTTTTGATCTCCCTCTCTGTCTGCTCCGGTTCTGATGTTTTCCATCACATCCCTCGGTCTACTTCCTGCCATCGAGCCAACACTTTGTCTTTTTTCTGCTTTCAGTAAATGAATGCAATGCTTTTTGCCCCAGAGGCAATTTATCAGGAACAATGTGCCTTCAGAATTCATGTATCTGAAGGTAGAAATGGTCAGGGTGAAGTAAGACTCTGGGGTACCGAGTGTACTGTACTCAGTCTGTGTTTGAAAATGCAAAGGGTATGCTGAAGTTGGAGAGCGAATAATGACTTTTATGACCTGAAACATAAAGATTTGTACAAAGAGTTGATGTGGATTTATTGCTGTGGAACTGAAGACTTTTTGGTTGGGACCTGGAATTAATTCCGAGATTTGTTCAGGTCTTAGAGCTTGTCTTTACTTTGGATGCAGTTGAACTTCATAACAGCCTTTATGTGGAACACAATTTGTGAATTGTTAAGTTAGTTAAAACTTGTTGGATTCAGTTTACAGCTTGTATTACTTTAACAGGGCCTGGGTGGTTTGGCTCTGGAACTTGGAGCTAATATATCTAACATGTAATATAGGATAATCAAACTTTATCTTGTTGGATACACTGGGACTTGATTTTGGACTTCATTTAGGAGTTGTTAGATTTGACATGTGGATTTGTGGGTTTTCATTTCAGTCTTGATTTGGAGCTGATGTTGGATTTGATGGACTTGATTTGGGATTTAGCAAACTAGATCATGGTCGTCATTTTGTGATTTAGTGGCCTTCGTGCGGGACTTGGACTTATTTCAGGGCCTATTTTCCGCTGATTTGGGTTTTGTTGGATTATGTTAGGGACATGGAACTTGATTATGGGCCTCGATAAAATGATTTGGGATTTCTTAGCCTTGATTTGGGACTTGTTTTTCCTGTTCTCAGACTTGATTTAGAGCTACTTACTACTTACTTTGGGCCTTGTCTGGATGTGACTCTTGTTCGATTTGATTTGGGATGTTCATGTGTTGCTCTGGAACTCCTTGGTGTAAATTTTGAACTTGCTGGATTTGATTTATAACCTGATGGGACTTGTTGCATGGCGCTGTTTGTTGACTCACCAAAGTTTTCTTTGCTTTATCTTCAGCTCTTTATTAATAACAGGAGCTTCATATGATGTATTTGTGCATCTCCTTTGTTCTTGGCGGTTTCTTTCCTCCCACGTGGCTCCAAACATTCTTCTGATAAACACAAAGCCATAGTCTTGAACCTGCCGAGGGCCTTGAACTCACCTTTTGTCTGTAAAAAGAGAAAATTAATGTGGGCCAGATGAGACTCAAACAACAGCAGCGACTCGTCTCTATTGGGTTATTTATCATTCGGCAGCGTGCTCGGCTCCCTGCCCTCGCTGCTGCCGACACAAATTGGATTTTCTCCGTCACAAAAACTATCAGAAGAAGCAAAAACAATCTTTAAACAGATCCGAAGGAGAGGTTTCCTCTGTACACAAAGGCTGTCCTTCATGTGCCATCCTGCAGTAAATTTTCTCTGACACAAAACATCCCTGAGCTCATTCACTCCCAGTTTCATCTCTCAGCAGCCTCTATTGCCTCCCACACTGACAACATAAAATCCTCTCAGCTTATTCTTCTTCTTCCTCTGTGGCCTCCATGTCCGCTCACAAACAGAGGCTTTCTGCAATTGATTGTCACATGGACGGCCAGCACAGCGCATTTAAATACCTAAAATATTTTCTTTACTGAGCAATCATCTTTCAAGGAAAATCACATACATTTTTGTTTGTAACTATAACGAACAATCAAATATCTCACATTCACACAAAATAGTATTTTTATCATTTAGAAAGAAAATCAATGCATTCATTTTAAATTTATCCCCCATTAACTTTAACACGCCAGCCTGTACTAATGAAGGTTAAAATATTTTTGATTGGTTCAATGATCCTTAAAATTCACCAATTGTGGGACTTAGCTCTGAAAATCAGCAGAACTGCTGCGTTCAAATAGAACAAATCATCTTGAGTTACATTAAGATTGAAAAAGTTTGAAAAATATTTCTTTATAAATCTGACCAGACACAGAAAAAGAAATGTATTTGTATGAATAAATGTAATACTTTTCGGGATAAAAGTGAGCTTTTATTGTTATTTGAGACATGCAAACTTGTTTATCTTTATTCTTCAGATTTTACAGCTTTTATTGTGACTTTTCTCCTGAACCGATTCTCATATCATTTTATACTTGTTTATACAGTTATAATTCTGGCTTTCTAATGAATTTCACTCTCAAATGTCCACTCACTATTCTGACTTCTCCTGAAAATGGTCTGTTAATTAAAGAGTTGAAGCGTTACCGACTTTCACTTGTATGTGTTGATCTTCATCTTCCTCTTGATCTTCATCAGCTTTGTGATGGAGGGTAAGAGAGCTGTGCATAGACTGAGAGAGTAGATACCTCTGGGCTTTATTGAAAGCGAAATATGCTCGCTGTGTTTCAGGACAACAATGCATGAGCCGCTCTGCTGCCAAGTGAAGCGCCTCAGGCTCTTATTCACGTATATATAGAAATGTCTTCTGTTCTCCAGGCTGCGAGGAAACAAACGCTGCATCTTAAAACTCGGATGTAAATAATGAAGTTCTCTGAAGCGTTAATACGCTCATTCATCTGAGCAGCACATCTCCTCATTATTTATTCTTTATTCTCTTTGCTGCCTCAGCACTGAGGGACGTTAAAGTGTCTGCATGTGATTCATCGTAAATCCTCTTATGTAAATGTCTCTGCTCCAATATGAAGAACAGAGAGAAGACGACAACTTATTAGGAGAAATCAGCTGAAAACTGAAGGATCTGCAACAGCCGACAGATAATTACATATGAAAAGTGAGAGGGATCAATAATGCTCAGAGGAAATCCAATCAATCAGAACGCCAATACACTGAATAGAACTGCAGTCACATTACTTTGAATTTATTCCTTGAAGTGTCAGAAATGTACGGTGGCCCTGAGAGGCCAAACGGACTGCAACTTCAGAAAACACTTGCAAAAATATATATATATATATATATATATATATATATATAAACACCCAGCACGCCCCTGCGGGCGGTTTATCCTTCAAGCTCGGGTCCTCTACCAGAGGCCTGGGAGCTTGAGGGTCCTGCGCAGTATCTTAGCTGTTCCCAGGACTGCGCTCTTCTGGACAGAGATCTCCGATGTTGTTCCCGGGATCTGCTGGAGCCACTCGCCTAGCTTGGGAGTCACCGCACCTAGTGCTCCGATTACCACGGGGACCACCGTTACCTTCACCCTCCACATCCTCTCGAGCTCTTCTCTGAGCCCTTGGTATTTCTCCAGCTTCTCGTGTTCCTTCTTCCTGATATTGCTGTCATTCGGAACCGCTACATCGATCACTACGGCCGTCTTCTTCTGTTTGTCTACCACCACTATGTCCGGTTGGTTAGCCACCACCATTTTGTCAGTCTGTATCTGGAAGTCCCACAGGATCTTAGCTCGGTCATTCTCCACCACCCTTGGGGGCATCTCCCATTTTGACCTCGGGACTTCCAGGTTATACTCGGCACAGATGTTCCTGTACACTATGCCGGCCACTTGGTTATGGCGTTCCATGTATGCCTTGCCTGCTAGCATCTTGCACCCTGCTGTTATGTGCTGGATTGTCTCTGGGGCATCTTTACACAGCCTGCACCTGGGGTCTTGCCTGGTGTGATAGACCCCAGCCTCTATGGATCTTGTGCTCAGAGCTTGTTCTTGTGCTGCCATGATTAGTGCCTCTGTGCTGTCTTTCAGTCCAGCTTTGTCCAGCCACTGGTAGGATTTCTGGATATCAGCCACCTCCTCTATCTGCCGGTGGTACATACCGTGCAGGGGCCTGTCCTTCCATGATGGTTCCTCCTCTTCCTCCTCATTCTTGGGTTTCTGCTGCCTGAGGTTTTCACTGAGCACTCGGTCAGTTGGGGCCATCTTCCCAATGTATTCTTGGATGTTCGTTGTCTCATCCTGGACTGTGGTGCTGACACTCACCAGTCACCATATATATATATATATATATATATATATATATATATATATATATATATATATATATATATATATATATATATATGTGAGTGCAGGACAGACAGGTGACAGTCTCAGGTGTATACACTGCTACAAAAGAGCACAAGAGAAGAAGGATTTAGTGTTTGTGTTATTACGAGTGCTAAACAAGAAGAGTTCCCAGATGGTACAGTGGACACATGTGTGACTCCTGTGATTAAAGCATCTTTCTTCCAGCTTAACGAGTGAACCGTCAGCTCGTTCAAACACACGTTAAAGTCCGTTTGGCTTGACACCACCGAACAGAGGCAGCAATATAACATAGCTAACATTAAAAGTGCAGTGAATCCTGCTTGTGCCGTGATATTCAGGACTGCAAACCGAGCAGCATCACTGACTTTGAGCTTGTTGTGTTTGTGGATATATGACTGACTTTAATTATCCACAAAATCATCACATTCTCTGTAAGATTAAGGTCACCTATCGAACGGCGTATAAAGTAAAGGTTTTAAAGCAAAGTAAACGCTGAAAGTACAAACATCGCTAATGTCACATAACTTTGCCGACATGTGGCCAACAGTAATGTTTTAATGTTCTTCATTATTAAACATTTGCACATAAATAAGTGACATAATATTCAGTACTTACTTTTGAAAGTTTACTCTTTGGCCGCCCCGCTTCCACCGTTTTTTTCGGCAAAATTATCCACACCCACCACCGTGCTATGCATTCTGGGATATGTTGGGCCACGAAGTCTACACCGCCACATCGTTAAAATTCAGGGAAATGAAGGACGCATTTGAGGGCCGCATTTCGAGCAGCCTTTGAATTGGAACAGCCTTCGTCGCGTCGCTGTGACATAATCGCCCTTAAAAACCGGCCTTTAAGGCTGCAGACCCTGAATTGGGACACAGCCTATATTTCAGATATCTGTAGTATTATTAGAATCATATGATTACAGTTGCAGTGCAGTGTTTTTCTTTTTGCAGCGTTTTTCTTTTTGCAAGTGTTTTCTGAAGTTGCAGTCCGTTTGGCCCCTCAGAGAAATGTCCCCATAGAAGAGAAATGTCCCCATGAAGCAGAAACGTCCTCACAGAGGAGAAATGTCCCTAGAGTGCAGTAACATCCCCACAGAAGAGAAATGTCCCCACTCTGCGGAAATGTCCACAGGAAGTAGAAATGTCTCCACTGTGCAGAAATGTCCACAGGAAGCAGAAATGTCCCCGCAGAGAAAAAATGTTCCCACAGTGCAGAAATGTCCCCACAGACTGAGGTTTTGAGCTCAAATTTGTCGAGTAAATGTGGAAATGCATTTATCCATTTACACACATACCGGCCTTTGTAAACCTGAACAACCCAACCTGTCTGACAGTCTGGACCATGCAAGAGTTTGTCCATGCTGAAGACTGTCCCACAGTGATGAGTGGAACAAATGTCCTCACAGTCTCTAAAATGCTCGCTGTTCCTCACAAATGCAGCCATGCAAGCACACAGTCTGGCATCAATCGTGCAGTGAACGAGGGCCGGTGTTTACGATCCCCTTCAGCCTTCGGCCATGATGGATTTAGTGCTGATGGGAGAGGAAGGGCTCCAAAATTCATCAGTGAGACACACACACACACACACACTGACCCAGTTAAGTGGTCCAGGAGTGCTGCACTTTCTTCTTCTCTCCACAGCAGCCAGCAGAAACACTGAATGTGTGATTTATGTTCTTAATTACTCAAGGAAGCAACAAGCAGCTGGACAGGAAGTGGAAACAAATCAATGTCTTGGCAGGTCAGCATGCCGCCTCACCTGTACCTGCAGCCTGATACAAACACTGTTTTGGACTCTATAGTGACAACCTCCTCCTACATTATGGGAACGTGTTTATGACTCACCTGTCTTCATCATTAGGGCGCAGCCTCTTTGACTGGCAGGTGAGTGGCTGGACCTCTGGACCATGCCTGTGCTGTTGGATGTTTCCTGAATTGTTGTTAATAAAGTTACAGATTCAAGACGTCAGACTTGAGCTCGCAATAAGAAGCTCAGAGATTTCACAAGAACTCCTGATGCCTCTCTTCTCTCTGCTGCTGCTCCCTGTGTCATGAATCTTTATTGATGTTCACTCACACAGCAATCCGACACAACACCAGGAGCATGTGATACAATCTGCAGAAATTATAATCTGTGGGATTGATGAAGCCGTGTTATTACTGAACTGATCAATCAGACTGAGCGACGAGGCCATCAATCAGATTTTATCGTGGATTGACAGATTTGTGTCCATCATTTATTCATTTATTTAAAGTCAGTGAATTTCCTGGATTTGGTCAAAGTTGCCAAAGTGTGTCTGTGCTGTGATTGGCTGTGACAGTCCCCTGAATGAATGCTGGAGTAGAGCCATGAGTCAGTGCAGGCCGTCAGAGGAAGCAAATAAATCCTGAGAGCTGAGCGTCCGGACGCAGCATTAAAATGCAGCTCTCAGTGGTTCATCACAGCATCCTGCACACTCCTCACAGCAAAGACTCAAACACACTTTGACACACTGAGGAAGAAACGTCTGCTCTCCTGCTGCACGCTGGCCTCGTCGCTCAGTCTGATTGATCAGTTCAGTAATAACACGGCTTCATCAATCCCACAGATTATAATTTCTGCAGATTCCATCACATGCTGCTGGCTGTGTGTGGGATTGTTGTGTGAGGGAACAAAAAGATTAATGACACAGTGAGCAATTGAAGAGAAAAGAGAGGCCTCAGGATTTCTTGTGAAATCTCTGATGTGATCTTTGAGCTTCTGACATCTTAAATCTGTAACTTTATTAACAACAATCCAGGAAACATCCAACAGCACAAGCACAGTCCAGAGGTCCAGCCACTCACGTGGCAGTCAAAGAGGCTGCGCCCCTAATAATGAAGACAGGTGAGTCATAAACACATTCTCATTATGTAGGAGGAGGTCGTCTCTGTAGAAACCAAACAGTGTTTGTATCAGGCTGTAAACATGTTTATTTCTGTTGTAAAGTTTTAACGGGACGGACATACTGCTGGAGCCCCTGCTGGTCGTCAGAGGAGCTACAGGCTGTGCTGGGCTTCTGATTGGCTGTTTTAGATGCCGTTATTTTTGTGCCTCTATTCTGAGCGCACATTAATAAAATGCAAGCGCCAATGTTGCATTTTGAGGAGAAATTTATTTTGATTGAAGAAAAGTTTAATTTGAGAGAACAAAATTCATTGCTGCGTGTAAGAAGTGTATTTCTTTTGTTTGCTACTATTCATATACACCCACAATAACAGCCCCTCTTGCTCAGTTGTTGGCATTTGTTCTTGCTCAGACCTCTGCTTTTTGTGCTGACAGACATCCGCTGACCTGCTCTCAGTACGGAAGCGTAGAGCTGCCACCCAGGCAAAAGAAAAATACAAGTGTATCACGTTATAACGTGAAAAGTTTATTCTTCTAACAAGATACTTTTCCTGTTTGTACAATATACTATCATGTTTGTACAATATACTTTTCACGTTTGAACAACATAATATCACGTTATTACAATATACATAATTATCACGTTCGTACAATATAAATATTATATTGTACGAACGTGATCATATATTGTACAAATGTAAAAAAAACAAATACCATTACAATAACATTTTTTATTGTAAGAACGTAAAACGTGTTGCGTTCGGAAACCCAAATCCATGGTAGGTGTGGAGAGCTCACGCTCTTCAGAACTGGCACTTAACTTTGAATGCCCTGCTTTCAACATGGACACAAACACTGAAAGCCCACTTCTGAGATTTCTTCGGAATCGTGGTGTACCTGAGGACTGTCTCTTACGAATGCTACAAGAACACATAAGTGCTCTCCTGAGGGGGAAACTTGTAAAACTCGCTTTTTACGAAGTTACAGCATCTAAAAATGTGACATATTGCTAAGTTAGCAACCACAGCGGTTTTCGCTTCTCTCGCTTTGACTGCGTAAGGACGTAACGGTAAGCTGCATTGGTGTGGATCTATATGGAATGGAGAATGTAAAACAAATTAACCCGCTGTATAAAACTGGGTCGTTGTATGACCACATGTTACTACTTAACCCGTATGCAGATTCCAGGTTTCGTAAATATATCGCTATATTATGTGATGCACAATGTTTCCTTGTTTATCTAAAAACAAATGAATTAAACTGTGCTTATATTGATATTTGGCTTCAATTTAAAAAAAACTGTGAGTTCAACCCCTTGTTCTCTGTGCAACTGAAAGATACGTGAATACTAATTTACTTTTTCAAAAGTGGGCGTTGTATATACTGTAATATTTCTATTAATAACATGTTAGAGAATCTCATTAATGTTGCTGGCATAGAGAGAGGAAAAGAATAAATGCTAAATATTGATGGCTGCCACTAAAATAATAACAGACAATTATCAAAACACATGTGAAATGTACATACATTTTTTTAGTGAGGTACCTCATGTGGTGTGGCAGCAGGTATACCTTGTACTTCTGTATAGTAATAAATATCTCTTATTACAGATTGATGCCACAGTGATTGATTTCATGGATGACAAGACCCTGTCTGGTTACATCCCAACATATGGTGATCGGATAGCTGCCAGACGGTTCTGCTTGGAAAACAGTGGTGCAAGTACTAAGGAATCAAGAAAAAAAAAACTCATTGCTCGAAAAATTGAAGGAAAAGATGGGAATCAATGAAAATGAGAAGAAACCTGATCATGAGGAGGCATTTGTTTCTAAGAGAAAAAGAACATATGCAAAAAACAACAAATGGGCTGAGAAAAAGACTCGAAAAATTGAGTTAGGGTGGATCCATGAAGGTAAGCAAGTGAGAAAGCGCAGAGGAGGAGGAACAAGGACCTTTGATGTGCCCAAAAACTCCAAAAAAGCTGACATATTACAGTATGCTAAAGATCTTTTCTTTCCAAGTGGAAAAAGCAAATTTGGAAGATGGGAGGTGTTCAGTCATGACATATTAGACTATCAGGAAGAGGCTGTATTTGATTAAGATGTCACAGTTGGAGAACTCTACTCAGCACTTAAAATGGGAATGTTGAGATTTTACTTGTGCACAAGAAGATTTTCCAATGATGAAGATGATGAAGAAGTTTATGATAGAGGGAAAACACATGTAAATAATGTTACACAACTGACTGATTCACATCAAGGAGATGAAGAAGCTTCTCACACTGTTGTGATCTCATCATCAGAATCTAGGAATGCTGATGAAGATGTATTATTAGACACATCTGAGGTAATGATTGGACCCTACCTTGGAGAGCCTCTGCCTTGTCAACTTGATGACACTGTAATAGATGAACCATTCCTGCAGTTTGAGGAAGATGATCTGGTCATCACATCCATTACACTTCCTCCAACAAACACAG
Source organism: Astatotilapia calliptera (assembly GCF_964374335.1). Taxonomy (NCBI): domain Eukaryota; kingdom Metazoa; phylum Chordata; class Actinopteri; order Cichliformes; family Cichlidae; genus Astatotilapia; species Astatotilapia calliptera. The sequence continues at coordinate 17,575,360 of NC_137438.1, read as the reverse complement.
CAGTCAGTAGTCCAGATACATCTATAAGCAATGAAGCAATAAGCTCTGCAGGATCATATGATGTTGTCTGTGTTACCATCAAACTTCACAGGGTTACTATTCTGGAGGAGATGATCAGCCAGTTCAAAGATCCAGCACTCCTCATACACCCTCTAAAATACACCTACATTAATGAAAAAGGAGCTGATGCAGATGGCGTATCAAGAGATGTGTATGCTGCATTTTGGTCAGAGTTTGTGGACAACACAGCTGAAGGAGAGGAGTTCAGAGTGCCATCACTGTCTCCTAAATGGCAGGAAGAAGAGTGGAAATCCATGGGTAGAATTTTACTGAAGGGATTTCAAGACCATGGATATTTCCCTTGTCGCCTTGCTCCTGTTTTCACAGTGGCACTCATCTTCGGTGAGAATCAAGTATCAGATGATCTGCTGTTTGAAAGTCTTCTCTTTTACCTAAGTCAATCAGATAGGGATCTGATAACAAGGGCACTAAAAGAAGATCTTTCAGATGAAGACAGGGATGAAGTGCTGGATCTCATGGATAGCCTGGATGTATCAGTGCTTCCAAACAAAGAGAACTTAAAAGGCCTTCTTCTGAAAGTCGCACACAAACAATTAATCCAAAAACCAGCATATGCCGCAGAGAAAATGTCCTTGGTTGCAAGCCACTTCCTAAAATAAGCTTTTCAAAGCCCACAAGATGTCCTACAAATGTATGAAGATAAAAAGCCAACAACGAGAAAGCTTTTGAAGTTGCTTACTGCCTCTCCCACCACTCAAGCAGAGAAGCAAAGCTTCAGATTTCTGAACCAGTACATCAGAGGACTTGACGATACAGGGCTCAGAAGGATGTTCAGGTTTCTTACTGGGTCAGATGTCATCTGTGTTGACAAGGTTGAGGTACTGTTCACGCCTGTGGATGGACTGGCACGATGACCTGTAGCCCACACATGCGGCCCTCTTCTGGAACTACCATGGACATACGTACACGTCCTACCCAGAACTACAAAATGAACTGGACAATGTTTTGGCTGCTAAAAGCTCTCATGAGTTCAGCATAGCTTGATTAAAGTCCATCATGTTTAAACCAAAGAATGAAAGGTTTGCACTAACAATGACTGGCTATGAAGCAGAGGTGTGGACTCGAGTCACATGACTTGGACTTGAGTCAGACTCGAGTCATTAATTTTATGACTTTAGACTTGACTTGAAAAAATGTTCTAAGACTTGTGACTTGACTTGGACTTTTACACCAATGACCTGGGACTTGAATTGGACTTGAACCGGTTTACTTGAAAAGACTTGATATTTCACCCCAAATATAAAACTTAACATGCATATTATATAGAGATTGAAAATGTGATGTCATTCAGGGGTAAAACCGCAAAGGATTCTGGGAACTCGTGGCAAGAGGTACTAGCGCACGCAGGCTTTCAATTGAAATCAGTCACACAGCGATAAAAAGAAACACAAAAATGTCAAGAAGCCGTTGTATTATTAACTGCAATAGCCGGTCGCATGACAGCCACGGGAAGCCGACGGGTAAAGAGATCGGTTGTTATCGGATTACGTCGTTGAAGAGAAATTGTTCGAGCCATGTTTCCGAAGTAACAAAGACGCGACGGATGGCCTGGATTGCAGCCATTCAAAGATCAAATATAACGTCCCAGAACACTCCAGCTCACAGGTTAGTCTGCTCCAAGCATTTACACGAAGGTCAGTGTTTTTTAGTAGTTAATGCGTCATTTTCATAACATAATTGGTGATATAGGTTACAAGCAAGTCTGGCGCTGAACAGAAATTGTCGCGCTATGCTCCTTTATTTATTGTGCATAAATAGTGAATTGTCCTGACACAATATTGCGTTTCGCCTCTGTTATTATGGTACATTGACAAAAACATATACTTTTATTCACAGGATAAAACAGGTTTTTGTATCACTAATTGCCCAGTGCGATTACAGCATACAGTATTATTGTCACTGCTACATTTCTGTGATGGGTACCAGAAATTATTTCCACTACTGATTAATTACCGTTGAGCTCAAAGGTCCTATTAATAAACGGTTAACGAATGTGTATTTATGACGACGATTTGTGAGACTGGTAAACTTATGATACGTACGATGGTCTTTCGTTCTACACGGTGCATTTCAAGGTCCTGTACCCATCCGTCGGTAAACTGTACCTGGGCTTGTTGCAGTGACCTGAAGTTACTAAACTTCATGAGTGTGTGCACTCACTCCAAGAACCGTATAATTATAAATATGCATATAAATATGCTAGGATGAGATAGCTGACTTCATCTAACTAGCAAATGTTGTCCAGGCTACGTTGGTGATACAGTTTTTTTTAATGTGTATGATATTTTTGTCATGCGATTTTAAAGCTGGTCCTACAACCGCATCCAAGAATAACATGCAGCTTATCTCAGAACTGTCGGTGAAAATTATTCTTGGAGCTAAGTTTAATTGAGCTGCATTTTAAAGAGGTGCAATTTCACAATTTGTGTATATTTTCTAAGTTCACTATTTTGTCATGTGTTGAGAAAAACACAGATTTTAAAATTACATGGTCTAATATTTACATTTAGCATATAACTGCAACATGCTTTTTTTCGGGGTTTTTTAAAGACTCGAAAGGACTTGAAATTCAAAGTTTAAGACTTGTGACTTGACTCGGACTTTTACACCAGTGACTTGAGACTCGACTCGGACTTGCCTGACATTACTTGAGACTTGACTTGAGACTTGAGGATAAAGACTTGAGACTTACTTGAGACTTGCAAAACAATGACTTGGTCCCACCTCTGCTATGAAGCTCTAAAGTTTGTTAAACCCATAAACAGGGAACACATCATTGTATAAAAAGAGAAAGAGCTTAAATTTCAGGGAAGTGTTTTATTTCATATTTGAATTTATTTTCAAAAATTGTGGATAATATCAATTTGTTTCCACCATGAAAAATGTAAATTTCAGTTTAAATTTTCATACTTAAAAGTTTTACTAGTTTAAATGTTAACTAATTATGTTTAATAAGTTCATATGGTTAGCAGCAAGAGGTGAACTATGCTTATTATTAGTTCTTATCATGTGTCAAGGTCCTTTTCCACAGGTCTGTGGTGCAGTTTTGTAGGATACAAGATGTCTGCTAGGGGATGTTTTGTTTAGTAATAATTCAAAAGACTTAATATTAATTATTTTCAAGTATATTTGTTTTACCTTTCCACCAGTCATTTGTTTAGAACATATTTTAAGGGAATAACTTTGGAAGGCAATGTGTTTGATGCAATAGTTGACTGGAATAAAAGACAGAAAATTGGCACATAAGTTAAGTTTTGTAGTGTTTATCAAGAGTCCGTGTTTTCTTCTCCTTGAACAAAAATAAAAGGGAGGTTAACATCTAACAGTGTTTGTTAATTATTAAATAATGCAGAATTTTTACATTTACCAGTTTACAAGAAACTGTTCGTGGATGAATAGCAGTTGCACAATGTGTTCAGTAAAATTGAAAACAATATTTCATGAATGATAATGTATAGGATCAGCAGTTTAAAAAATGTTTTTTCGACAGTCTTAAAACAGAAATCAGATATAATAGAAATTCAGTTAAAAAATAATTGGACATGCCAAAAGGTTGAGGTTTTTCAATGCACATCTTTACTGATTTACTTTTTAAAACATTTTGCGTATTCAAGCATTTACTTCAATGTTCTCATTTCAATTAATAAACAGGTGTCAGATGTTTTCTTTAGATGGGAAGAAAACACCAGTTTTTTGCATAAATCTCTCAGTCAAAATATTAAAAAAAGAAAAGCAATACTAATACAAGGACCTGCTTTAATTTTGCTTCTTCACTGGAGTACACAGATTTGGTAAAATATATTTAGACATGCTTGCTTGCTACTATCATGAACCGAAAATCCAAACAAAATAATAATGATTGTCTTTTCTATTGTTTATTGCACAATAAAACATTGTACCAAAAAATATGTGCGTAAAAATTCCCAAAGCCCAATTATATTTAGGTTTATAAGTCCTTCAGTATATAGGCTCTCAGGAAGAGATACAGTTCAATGGATTCATCTGCTGTGCTTGGTGGAAGTAAGAAGTTCTCTGACATTATAAGGCAACACAAGCTGAAAACTGTTTCATCACAGGTATAAGGTCCTCTCTGTTGACATTCTTGTTTACAAGCATCCACTACCTCGCGAGAAACCTCTTTCAGATGATCCTGTCCTCCAAAGAGATGAGGGATGGTGTACATGAGAATCGGACGTCCACTTGGAGCAACTGCATTTCTGCTTCTGCGTATTATGTGGGTGTTCCACATATGTGCAACTTGCTGCAGCTCTTCCTATTAAATATTAAAAATTAAAAAATATCATATCAGTAAAAGAACACATTTCTCTTGGCTCAACATGTTACCCAAAACGGCGCTGGCACGGCTGGCAGCCTTAACCCAATTTCCCTCGGGATGAATAAAGTACGATCAATCAATCAATCAATCAATCAATCAATCAATCAATCAATCAATCAAAAGCACCACACAGTGACAGTCAGAAAGACAGAGTTTATCAAATAAATATGAAATATGCATTTTTTCATATCCTGAACGCAGTGATAATAGGGATGGAGCATGGTGGGTGTTAAGGAAAACTTTTTATTCTCTCTCCGTGTCTCTCTTTCTCTCTAACACACACACACACACACACACACACACAATGACTCATTAAAAGAATATAAACATAGTTACATACCTCGATGACGTTCAGGCATGCACGTAAACAATATGAGCTGCTTGTCCAAAAAACATCCAGAAAAGCAGTCATGGTCTTTTAGTTCCTGGAGACGATTTATCCAGTGCTGAGCATGATGTCATCTCAGAAAGGCCCACCAGCCTTCAATACGCTGATTGTGATTGCTGGATCCAGTAATAAAACACTTTCTGACGTTCGGATCCATAGTCCAGCGAAAGAATCGTTGCATCTCGGCCATTATGACATTTTCTGTTCCCAAATCAGAGCGAATCCTAGCAGGTGTTCCCATCGTCTTTTCAACTTCTGCTATGAAATATCCAGCAATGACTTTGGGATCATTGTTTGTTGAATAGGCATGAAGCCAAATCACAACTCTCGAAAAGCCATCAGTAGCTCCATTTATACAGATTCCAAAAGGCTTCAGTTTGTCATAGGAGTCAACATGCCACATGAAATTTGGTCCAGGATTTACATACGTGCGTCGCATTAGGCGATTTCTGCGTCGTTGCTCAACACCGTAAGGGTCAAGATATTTCAGTAAATGTCTCACAGTACTCTGCGTGACAACATAACCTGCCTGAATGCAGTTCAGGTGGTGTAGTTTGTATCCATGGAGCCTCCCATGTCCCTCCAGTTGATCAATAAGAAATCGACTCATTCTTTCTCCTGTACAGTCCCATGCGTTTTAGGTTTCTTCTAAGTGTCCGCATGCTTATCACAATACTGTCCAAACTGCTCAATAACAGCAAAATCTCCCCATGCCTCAATCCAAGCATAAAATAGAACTTAATTCATTCCAATAAACGAGCCATTTTCTCGCACTCTGATCTGCACTGTCACCCACTTCACTATGTTTTACACTTCCGTATCTTTACGGCAATATATCATGCTCGAACAATAAAATATATGTTATAACATGAAAACTTTATTGTTCAAACAATATAATTATCACGTTCGTACAATATATTGTACGAACGTGATAATTATGTCTATTGTAATAACGTGATATTATGTTGTTCAAACGTGAAAAGTATATTGTACAAACATGATAGTATATTGTACAAACAGGAAAAGTATCTTGTTAGAACAATAAACTTTTCACGTTATAAAGTGATTGACATGGGCCGTGGTGCGCGGGCACGAAAGGATCCAGGCGCAGACTCCGAGCTAACAGAAAGACACTTTATTGAAACAACGAAAGGCGACCCGGGGAAATTAGAGAGCAAAACAGAAACTAAAAACCCGGGGAAACAATGACACGAGGAAGCCGGGATCGGGACGGCGGGGGGCTGCAATAGAAAGGGGAGATGATTACTAGGGAGCCAGGAAGCGGGGAAAACATATCAGGACTGAGTTAGAGTAGGGGCTTACGATAGAACGGGACCGTGGGAGCTCGGGAGGGAAGTGTGGCAGTCCGTGGGGGCAGGAAGTCCGTGGGAATGGCGAGTGGGCCAGGTGAGCACCGCGAGATCCAGTTGAGCCGGAGGACAGGCAGGTAGCAGACGCCGAGTAGAAACCTGGACAGAAGTAGGCAGGTTAAACAAAGTTCCAAGCAGAAGAGAATGCACACTTTTCGTGGAAGTCTGGTTACCACTGTGGGGATAACTAACGGACTGGCGTGGAGCATCCGTCAGCGCCGGATTAAGTGGATCTCCGTGTAATCACCGTGATGGAGAGCAGGTGTGCTGGTGATGGCCCAGCCCGGGAGGGGTGTGGCTACCCGAGCATCACGCATTCCACAGACACAGGACCACGGACCATGACAGTGATACACTTGTATTTTTCTTTTGCCTGGGTGGCAGCTCTACGCTTCCGTATCTCAGTGTGTCGTTCTCGCTCACTGTCACTACCCGATCCGTACCGGAAACCCGATCGGTACCCCGCATGCGCAAATCTTACGTCACTTCCTCTCTTTGCCAACATTGCGACATTCAATATATTTGAATGATACGGTTAGCGCCCAGTTAGCTCCTAGCATTTCTCAACAGCTCTGCCTCCTTTTCGACTGCCCGGGACATTTAAACAATGGATAATCCGTATACAAAGAAATTCATGCTTTTCTCCTCAACAGAGAGCGTCCCCCGATTGAGCAACAGCGCCGTAAAATAAGAAGAATGGCGCCTAATTACAGAGTTAATAATGCGGACTTTGTAATATCTCACGTGTAGATTCATCAGCCAGATTAAGTGTTTACTGACAATTGACAGTGATAGCGCACATCATCATCACTATTCCAAAAATCCTCTCCTCACAGACAAGCATAAACACACTCGACTATCGCTAAATCAGATTTAACACACGTTTGTAATGACGATAATTCCGTTCATAATAGGGTTTATTCGCTCGGTCAGCAGGTGGCGGTATCCTCGTACACTGGGGAGTAAACTGCCATTAAACGAACAAAAGAAGAAGAAAACATCTGCACATCCGCGGTACGGATCGGGTAGCCCCGATTTGTACGGTCAGACTTTACACATGCGCAGTAAGGATCAGAGAGTCCTGATCCGTAACTTTCTTTTTATTTTTCGTTTTTGTCTACATTGTATTGAAATGCTTCATTATTGCAAACATTTTAAGATATACTTGTTATTCTTAACAGATACTCTGACCCATAACTATCGTAAAACGCTACGACCGGAAGTAGAAACCTTTCGCGCATGCGGGGTACCGATCGGGTTTCCGGTACAGATCGGGTAGTGACACTCACAACTATAACATCTCTGCTCCGTGCGCTCAACTCTCTGTACACCGTTATAAGTGTGCCACAATGATATGCGACAATGGGACTCAATCTCTATCCTTTTAATGATTGTGTTTTTGGTGTACTAAGTAAGCCACATGTATGTTAAAGTGTTCGCAGAAAGGAAACTGTTATATCTCATAAAAATGGCCTTCATATATTTATGTATATGTATATATGTGGGGTTTTTTGTTTTTGTTTTTTTTGGGGTTTTTTTTGTTTTTTTTTCTATTTCGTTTGGTTTCTTATTCAACCTTTTCAAGATGTTGTTGCACTAATGTTGTCCCCCAACGAGAGATTGTAATATGTGCATAAATTTAATTAAAGTATGGGGGGAAAAAAAAAAAGTGTGCCACAAAACCAACCAATCACAGACTTGGATGTCAATATTCTGATTGGCTGTTACGGTATCCAATCAGCTGGCTAGCTACTGCATTCCGGAAACACGGTCCAGAATGTAGTTAAATCCAGTGGAGTGGTTTGGTTTAAACTAGATTAAAACAAACACTGGTCTTAATTATATATATTAAAAAAAAAAAAAATTTAACATACTAACCGAAAATGGATTTAGCTATATTCTGGACCGTGCTCCTGGAACAGGAACAGCCGATTAGAATATTGGCATCCAAGTATGTGATTGTTTCGTTTTGTGGCACACTTATAACTGTGTACAGAGAGTTAAGCGTGCAAGGAGCAGAGATGTGAGCGCGAACCACACATTGAGAGCAGGTCCGCAGATGTCTGTCAGCACACAGAGCAGAGATTTGAGCGAGAGGGGTTGTTGTTGTGTGTGTGTATATGGATAATAGCAAACACTGAAATACATTTCTTTCACGCAGCAATGCATTTTGTTCTCTCAAATTAAACTTTTCTTTGCTCAAAATAATTTTCTCCTCAAAATGCAACATTTGCGCTTGCATTTTTTGTTTACACGCGCTCAGAAGACAGGCACAAAATAACGCCATAATTTTCCTCCGTCTTCATCACTCACGTGGAGTAACAGCTTCTGTGTGGAGTCTGCATGTTCTCCCTGTTACGGCATTTGTTTTCCAGCTTCCTCCAACAGTCCACAAAACACACATGCAGGTAATGTGCTCTTAGCCCCCTTCTATTGGCTGCAGAGGTGACAGCCTGCTCACCTGTCCAGGTGTGCTCCCCTTCTCAGGCAAAATTAAGCTAAATAATAAAATAAACCTTTGGGTTTGTTTTTTTTATCATTTACAAATTCTACATTCATGTAGTTTTTATCAAATCATTCATTTGTTCACATGTTTAATCGGGGATTTGATATTTTATCTCTGAATTAGTGTTTTTCCTCACACAGCAACTTTGAGTAAAGTTGAACCTGTGACTCGCTGTTACTGTAAAGACGCGGCTTTTTATTTCATTTATGGTTTTGTTTAATGGCTTAAAATTTTGTTGCTAACATTCGTTTCTAATCATTTTGGCTTTCAGTTAATTGCTTTTATTATTAAGCATTTTAAAAAATTATCTTATATTAAACACCATGTTTTCTAATATTTATTATTTTGCTAAATTTTGAGGGATATTTTTATTATTCAGTATTTCAGAGTGTTGCCTTATTATTATTTTCTGATCTTCTTCTTCTACGTTTTTATTGCTTCATATTTTTTTCTTTTCTTATATATTTATTCTCATAAACTTGATTTTTAAAATCTTTTTGATGTTATTTTTTCTTTTTTTCAAATTCTAACTTCATTCTAAATATTTTAATCTAAAACTTTTAATTTTTATTTTTTGGTGATGATTTCTTTCCCCTTTATCTGAAATGTTGTTGTTATCATTAAATGTTAATATTTTTGATTTCTATCATATAGTTATATCGTAAAGTAAATACTGTTGTTATGATTATTTGTGTCAGTCACTCAGTACACCTGTGTGAGCAGGGAGTGGTGGGTGGTTGGTGTGTCATTGAGTTGATGAACATACTTGTCTGCAGACGAGGTTTCATCTTCCTGCTTTTACCTTTACGGTAAAAGCAGGAAGATGAAACCTCGTCAGCGTTTCCTGAATCCTTCATGAAGACGTCACAGACTTACGACCCCACAAGCTTTCAGCCACAAGCTTCTGGCTGGAGGGCTTCAGTCTCTAACAGGAAGCACCTCTGCTGTGTTTCTGCTTCACGCTGCAGTCGATGGCGAGAGGATCAAAGTATCTGCTGTGTCACCGGCCTCCAGAGGGCACTCAGTTTCCTCCTCCAAACATGGCGGGTGGCGTGGATAAAGCTCCATCACTCTCCTGAGGACCTGGAAACACAGACTTCACTCATCTTAATTGGCCCTGAAGCAGTGCTTTGCCACTCTCGGCTCCCTTGGCGGCTTCTTTGAGTCTGAGGAGGGAGCTCGTTATGCTCCCATGCAGGCCTTTAACACTGAAGCGTGATATTAGAAAATGATGAAAAACTGTGATCAACACGTCAGGAAAACGAGCCGTTTGCTCAGGAGAGGAAAATATGTGAGCGGTGTGCTTCTCACTGATGTACAGACATAAAACTTAATGATTATGCTGAAGTAATGAGGGTTTAAAAATACCACAGCTCAGGCTTAGAGCAGAGTGAAGACCAACACTCTCAAACACCACCTCCAGCCTCCAAGCAGCTCTTCTACCTGCCTGCACTGACCTGCAGGAGCTCCTGTCTGCTGGACTGAGCTCTGAGGTGACGCCCTCCTCAGACACCAGTCTGTGGGCTGAGCTTGTGATGATGCTGGCGAGCTCCACTAAATCTCTCAGCTGGAGAGTTTCAATACAGCCATTAAACCACAATAGAATCTCAGTTCCAGATGTTTAACAGCTGTGGTCAGAGGTGTCTTTAATCCAGGTGTGAGGAGCATCATCAGTCACCTGAATCCTAAAATTGCTGTTTAAATGTTCACAAACTCATCTCTGATTTTGTTTCTTAGTTCTGGATTCACGTTTTTGTTCCTAAATCCTGCAGCAGGACGCAGGATTTCCTCTGATCATCGCCTTGGTAACTGATGCTGAGTTCCAGGTTAGAGATCAGCACGTATGAAATCATCGCCTGCTGACCAATCAGACATGTGTAGGACAGCATCACCCTAGCTGTGTAGCTTCAATGTGCAGGCCAGTGGCCATGTTCTGCCTTCTGTTTCTGGTTCCTGATGCTCTCCTGTGATATTATTCATCAGTGTCTCCTCGTGTTTGTTCCTCCTCACCTTGCAGAGAGTTTTTGGACAACACCTCCTCCTTCTAGGATGTTTTGGTAACAGATCCTGCTGGACGAGGAAGAGCTGCATGTGAAACACACAGAGGCGCCTATCTGTCCTGCACTCCACGTCTCCAGCTGCAGACGTTTCATTTTCAGTCACTTCTTTTTCACCTTGCTGCACTTGCCAAAGTCACATGGTCCCAAACAAAGCTGAACCCTGACCAGGTCAGACTCACGTGGTCCTACTGCAGCACCAAGGAGTTCCCGCGTTACGTAGGAGCGTTTGAGCTCAACTGCCAGAGGATTCCTCCACATCTGGACAGAGCCAGGGACCAAAGCAGAGACACATCTGGAGAGGAGAGGGGAGCCTCAGCAGGCTTACGTAAGACACCATCTGTCAGTCAGTCTGATCACAAACAGCTGCAGCCCCAAATCCCCCGACACTTCACAGACTTCATCTGTCCACAGCCTCGCCCGTCAGCTGCCTGCATTGGCCTGACCCCCCTCCTCCTGCTCCTGCTCCTCATCCTCATCCTTCTCCTCATCATCACCCAGAAGGTCGCATTTGAACTCATGCATGAGTCTTTTTATCCCACTGGTGACGGCTGAATATTAATGTGCATTATGACTTTAAACGTCCCAGCAGTGCCGGCTAATGTGAACAGAAATCTAATTTGTTGATGCTCCGCACAACACAGTAGAGTGATTATGTTAGCACAGCCACAGGTGTGTAATAACGTCCAACAGGTCATTAAATGTTCTCATTCCCTCGCACTGCAGCACAAATGCGCTCTTTTATGTCACTAAATCTCATCTAACCTTCTAAAACCTGCAGATATGTGCAGTCCTGCCACCGAGAGGTCAACAGCAATAATCTCAGAACCAGGTGTGTCAGACTCCGCCTCCAAACCTCATCTTTAGGCATTTTTTTTAAATATTTATCTATGTATTTAGAAAGAGGGACAATACATAATAATTAACATTTTCACAAATGTAAATATGCCAGATTATAGCCTTCAGCTAATTTCCATCTGAAAACCCTCTGACAGGTTGGTGTTGCACACAAGTTAGTAAAGAACACACAGAGACAGTATTTACAGACCATTTATATAGAGAAACAGTTATCACATCATATTAGAACAAACAATGACAAAAACAAATGGACAACATAGCAAACAATAACAGAAACACATCAATTATATTGCACATGCCCTGATATTGCACTGACCCATTGCACCAATAACTGTTTCCCTTTTTGTAATTCTATTTCACGTCCAATATATAATCAAGATTAATTAGACATGATCACATGCTTGTGTGTCCATCAGCCACCCTTTTAAATGACTCCTAAAAATAGAGGGAGACTTGTGCTTTCCCTCACTGGCAGTGGAAGACTATTCCAGAAGCTCCCTGATATGACAGAGCATTCTGTGAAAAGGTGGTCCCTCTAAATGCCAATTCACAATCACCTCTCACCGTGGCTTAAGTCAATCAAGACCCAGTAATACTGCTAGACTTTTGTTTAATAAGATCACTCATTGGTGGAGGCGCCAGACCACCTTATAGATTAGACAGGCAGATTTAAATATTTTGAAATTAATAAAATGTAAAAGCTTGTATCTATCTAGAATTTGACATTGGTGGTATGACAAAGGTTTCTTGTCTAATATGTTCATCCTGGGTTTCAGAACAGCTCCTGCAGGAAGCATGGTAAACTTTTCTAATTCCTGCTGAGGTCTTGTTGTTTTTCAGGTAACTGATGTTCATTGGCTCGCTAAGTGTGACTCACAGCTGATAAACACAGGCCTGTGTCATCTGCACATGGAGAAAGGGGGCGGGCTCACAGGTGAACAGCAGGTCACAGTGGCACTGCTGAAAGCCAGCACTGGAGCCGGTTCAGTCTCACGGTGGGAGGTGAAGCTGAAGGTTGGGTATCATGTGCTGGAGCGCCATCTCCAGCAGCTGATGGAAGCTTTGCTCTAACGTGCTGGGTTTCGTGTGTGACACTCAGGTCCTCCATCACACAGAGACAACAGCATTTCACTTTAAACTCTTACATAACGCTGCTGGAGACCATGTTCTGATCTGCAGCTAACGTCTCCCTGAGAGGCCGGCACACTGAGGTCAGAGGTCAGACTGGAGGAACACAGGCACTCAAGCAGGTCAGCGTTTTCTCCCTCATGTTAGAAGGTGTGTGTGTGTGTGTGTGTGTGTGTGTGTGTGTGTGTGTGTGTGTGTGTGTGTGTGTGTGTGTAGTCAGAGCACGATGTCCTCGTTACACTGGACGGTCCTCATTATAACTCTGACCCTCCCCCTCCTCTGTCCGAGGTTATCAGGCGGCTGGGCGCGAGCATTTCTGTCTGCGGACAATTGAGGGCACGCCCCCTCCTGCGCAGCCTGATGGGAAGGATGGAAGAGAGCGCTCTAATGGAAACCAATTACAAGGCCATCATCGTGGTCACAGCTAACGTCAGAGTGAGGTGACACCAAGGACGGGGGGAGGTGGGTTAGCCTGCAGGTAGCTCTCGGTAGCTCAGGTAGAAACATTAGCTGTCCTGCTCGTGAAGACAAGCAGAGATCAGGGAGAGACTTTTCTATTCACCACAAAAACAGTTAGTTAACGATGTACGTCTTTACCTCCTAACAACAAACATCTGAGCTGTCAGTTTTTTTCAATTCAGCCACAGCTCACTGTGGAGTCAAACTGGTGTGTCTTTTATCACACCAGTTCAGGTTTGAGGAAAGGCGTGTGTATTATTCACACACCTGAACCCTGAGCTGTTTCTCTTCATGTTTTACTATCCACAGTCCTGACTGCACAAGTGAGAAAACAGTGTGGTCATCACCCTGCAGCAGCCTGACACACAGACGCACACTGACATCATCACGAAATGCGACAGCAAAAAACCTGTGAGACAAACATATTTTACCACATGACACACATCCATCCATCCATCTATCATCATCCACCCACCCATCATCCATCCATCATCATTGATCCATCCATCCATTATCCATCCATCATCATCCATCCATCATCCATCCATCATCATTGATCCATCCACCCATTATCCATCCATCATCATCCATCCATCATCCATCCATCATCATCCATCCATCATCATTCATCCATCCACCGATCATCCATCCACCCATCATCCATCCACCCATCATCCATCCATCATCATCCATCCATTATCCATGCATCATCCATCCACCGGTCATCCATCCACCCATCATCCATCCATCATCATTCATCCATCCATCAACATCCATCCATTCAGCCATCCATCATCCATCCACCCATCATCCATCCATCATCCATCCACCCATCATCCACCCATCATCATCCATCCATTATCCATGCATCATCCATCCATCCACCCATCATCCACCCATCATCCATCCACCCGTCATCATCCATTCAGCCATCCATCATCCATCCACCATCATCCATCCATCCATCATCATCCATCATGCATCCATCATCATTAATCCATCCATCCATCATCATCCATCCATTCAGCCATCCATCATCCATCCATCATCCACCCATCATCCATCCACCTAGCATCAATCCATCATCTACCCATCATCCATCCATCATCATCCACCCATCATCCATCCATAATCATCCATCCATCCGTCATCATCCATTCAGCCATCCATCATCCATCCGTCATCCATCCTTTATCCATCCACCCATCATCCATCCATCATCCATCCATCCGTCATCATCCATTCAGCCATACATCATCCATCCACCCATCATCATCCATCCATTCAGCCATCCATCATCCATCCATCATCCACCCATCATCATCCATCCATTATCCATGCATCATCCATCCATCATCCATCCATCATCCATCCATCCGTCATCATCCATTCAGCCATCCGTCATCTATCCATCATCCACCCATCATCCATCCATCATCCACCCATCATCCATCCATCCATCATCATCCATCCATTATCCATGCATCATCCATCCATCATCCATCCATCCGTCATCATCCATTCAGCCATCCATCATCCATCATCCACCCATCATCATCCATCCATCATCCATCCATAATCATCCATCCATCCGTCATCATCCATTCAGCCACCCATCATCCATCCATCCGTCATCATCCATTCAGTCATCCATCATCCATCCATCCATCCATCATCCATCCACCCATCATCCATCCATCCATCATCCACCCATCATCATCCATCCATTATTCATGCATCCATCCATCCATCTACCCATCATCCATCCATCCACCCATCATCCATCCATCCCTAATCATCCATTCAGCCATCCATCATCCATCCACCCATCATCCATCCATCATCATCCGTCATCCATCCATCATCATTCATCCATCCATCCATCATCATCCATCCATCCATTATCCATGCATCATCCATTCATCATCCATCCACCCATCATCCATCCATCCGTCATCATCCATTCAGCCATCCATCATCCATCCATCATCTACCCATCATCCATCCACCCATCATCATCCATCCATTATCCATGCATCATCCATCCATCCATCATCCACCCATCATCCATCCACCCATCATCATCCATCCATTATCCATGCATCATCCATCCATCATCCATTCACCCATCATCCATCCATCCGTCATCATCCATTCAGCCATCCATCATCCATCCACCCATCATCCATCCACCCATCATCATTCATCCATCCATCAGAGCTGCTTGGCCTCTGTGGTAGTTGGGATTTTAGCGTAAGAGAAACGATTCATGAATGATCGAATGATTAGTAGTTCTGCTTGTTTCGTTTCAGGATCTCACCTCAGTATATGGCTGAGATAAGCAAAACTCACTGAGGAGTTCAAACTGAAGTAAATCTGAAACATCAGAGTCAGGGCAGAGAAAATCCACTTCACATGTGAAACAACTGGCTTCAGCAGGTCCACATCAGCTGTTTGCTTTGAGAATCATTTGTTTTTGCGTCATCACAGAATTAATCCAGAAACAGCGAGCACACTTGAAACAGCTGACTAAAGCAAGCTGCTCTGTGTGTGGTGGTGAACTCACTAATCAGTTCTGTGCGTCTGTAATGTGCGACGCTGATTAGTAAGCAGGTCCAAACGAGCAGGAAGATCAATAGCAGGCAGACCAGAGCGGCTGACAGGAACAACATTTACAAACGAGCAGCAGCCAAGCAAAGACGGCAGCGAGGACGGGTCATTACAGTGGCCAATGAGCTGGAACTAAAATACGTGGTGAGCTCAGAGAGCGAAGGAGGAGGAAGTTTGAAACTGTATGTAGCATGTACAGAGGCCCTGTTGGGACATCTCAGGAGCAACACATTACACGGGAAGAGGTGTCTTCTTCTTTGGCTCAAGGTTTCAAAGAGATCTCTGTGTGTCATCGGAGGTAAACCAAAAAAGTTCTCTTTTTAAAGCGAGCCCAGATCAAAGTCTCTCAATAACAAAAAGATTCTTTTTTAACATAAGTTTAAATCAAATCTGTCAAACTTTCTCCTGTTCTCTGCTGACACTCTCAGCCATCTGGATTTTATGGGACTATTTTTCATTCGGTCTGGCTGAATAGCCGATCTGAGTAACGAGCCGGGGGTGGCCGATCCGAGCTCAGCGGAGGAGTTTCCCGGGACAGCGCTCATTTTTCCAGCCTCGCTGAGGCTCGTTGGCGAGGGAATGATCCCTTCACCCGCTCCCTCCATCCTTCACCTCGCAGACAGACTCGGCAGAGAAGTCGGACGTTTTCTCTCTCCATCATCCTCTGCCTCACCTCTTCGTCATCCTCCTCTGCCTTCCTCAGATGGGATACAGCTGTGACTCCATCAGTACATCCATCTTCCTCTCAGAGACAGAAGCAAGGGGAAAAGGTCAGAACCAGAACAAAACATCATATTTTATAAACCTGTTCAGCCTGGCAGACTTTAATCTACTCACTAACAGTAACTCCACCTGAGGAAGAAACTTGGAGATCTGCTGATGTTAGAGCACAGAAGAAAGGTGAGGTACTCTGGGAAACATACTCCAGGAGACTGAAACCTGAAGACATTGGTGAAGCTAATAGCCAGAGAGCCATCTGATCTTTATCAGAGTCCAGGATTCCCTTCAGTTCCAGGACTTCAGCTCTACAGAGGTCCAATCAGAGTGTCAGATCACTGCGATGAAGGTGACACCTACATGTGTCTTTGTTTCATTCCGAATTATCTGCTGATTAAACAGGCGTGATCAGACCGTGTTCACTACAGCACACCTGTTTTCCGCATGTAAACAGCGCTGCCGATGTCTCACAGCAGCTGGACCACCACCCGAAGTTTTCCCAGCCTGGTGGATCTGACACTAAATAAGCACAGAGACAAGCAACACAACCAACGCCATAAAAATACATGGAGTTGAGTCAGCAACAAGTCAAACAGCTGCTGCTCCCCTGCAACAAGGTTCAGAATCAGAAAGGGTTTTATTGCCAAATGTTGAGCAGGTTTACAACATTAGGAAATTGCTGCAGTACTTAGTGCAAAACAAACTGTCACACAACCAGTGTTGGGGAGTAACGGAATACATGTACCGCCGTTACGTATTTAAAATACAAAATATGAGTAACTGTATTCCGTTACAGTTACCGTTTAAACAGGTGGTAATCAGAATACAGTTACTTTGTTGAAATAAATGGAATACACTGGGGTACTTTCCTGTTTCATTTTGTCGCGGGTCAGGACTGTTTGGGTTTTGTTTGACAGCTATGTGCTGTTGTTCCAGGCGGCAGCGTTACGGTTGCCATGGTTACAGGGCAACGCTCTCTCTCTCTCTCTCTCTCTCTCTCTGCGACTGCGTGTTTCCTGGGTGAGAGAGCGCCTTTTCGTTGTTGTTGTTGTTGTTGTTGTGCTAAGCTAACAGGCAGAATGCTACAAGCATAGCTCTAAAGAATGTAGCATCATGGGCAGTGTAGTCCGTGTTTCAGGGAGAATGGACTGCCATACACATTATGGGTCTGTGAGCGCGAGGAGGGAGAAAAAGGGGAGCGGAAAGGTACGAGTTGTCATCGAGCAAAAACGGGAGCTGGAAGCATGTAAATATAATAATAACCACTTCAGCCAAGAAGAGTGCCTGACGAGCCCAGTTGTAAGTAAGCTATTAAGACTCGACTGTACACCGTGTTCGTGTTTTCCTCCGAAAACAATAAGTTCCGTTGGAGCAGCCTTTCAACGCCTCTCTCTGTCTCTCGCAAGAAAAGTTGACCCACACAACAAAGTAAAGCTATTTTTCGGCTACGAGCTGACAGGGACCCCGCCGTATTAGTCTTTTACTACAGTTCGGAGTCGCGGACCTTCAGTAATAGTAATAAATCACACAGCAATAGTACATTCACGTTGTTGTAAAAAGAATGATAATATATTAAGTAATCCAAAGTATTCAGAATACGTTACTGTCATTGAGTAACGTAACGGAATACGTTACAGAATACATTTTGAGGCATGTATTCTGTATTCTGTAATGGAATACATTTTAAAAGTAACCTTCCCAACACTGCACACAACACTTAAATAAACATGGAAATTAAAATTAAAAGTACTAAGCAGGTAGATATATACATGAATGCAGGTGGTGATCAGTGTAAAAATGGAATGATGCAGTGAACACTGTATAGGGTCAGGTTAAACACATTTCTAGATCCTGGGGGTCTGGACCTGGATTAGGCTTTCACACTCCCAGCAGCATAGCAGGAGTCTGTTGGTCTTTTGATATATTGTACATTAAAGTACAATGAATTTAAATATTACTGCTCACCTGTGAATAAATGCATCATATGAGAGTCACTGATATGGCTTTGAACCATTTTGTGCTCTGTGATCTGAGATCCCATCACGGCTTAGTTGCAGCACAGTCTGAAAGTCACAGACTTCTGTCTGAGGGCAGCCCGGGTTTACTTTCATCCACCTGGGCAACACAACATCCCTTGAGAAACCTCATGCTCTTATTTTGAAAGTTGAATTGCTGCTAACCAGTTTCCTGCAGATAAACTGATGTGAGACTCCTCCTCCGTGGTGGAGGTGGTTCAGTTTTACTTTTAGTACTCTGGGGCTGGATTGAGAGATACCTGCACAACTCCTGCTGCACCTGTGTTTCTGAGAGAGTACGCCGCGAGGTCAGCAGCAACAACGGCACCTCTGAGCCAATTGAGTCACACCTTTACCCAATCCTGACAGGTGTCAAAAACAGAGGGTTCTAACGCCTGAGAGACTCACTGTGGTTTGATGAGCTTGTGGTGGTTTCATGATCCATCAGCGCTGCTCCTAGTGGATTGTGGAAGCTAAAAGGGAGGGAGGGAGGGGACCGGTGAGCCGTGCTGTCGTCCAATCTCACAGCTGCTGGCTGCGAGTTGGAAACTGGGGTGAAAACGGGGAGCAGGTTTAACTCTGATGGGTTTTTCCAGCCAATCAGTATGCTTGACAGGAGAGTCGTGACCTCAGCATTCTCATATTCATCTGCACGCGGTCAGTTTGAGCCATTCAAGACAGCTGATGAATGAGACTGCAGTGAAGATGTGAAACACACACACAATAAAACAGCAATTTGTTCACTGAGATCACATTTCTGGATTTCTTCTGTTTTTATTCCTTCTGGCAAAAGTATCGATTTAGATTTAGAAATACATTTCCCATAATGCTTTTATGTCATCTGAGTTCTTCCAGTTGATTTCAGAGCTTAGAGTAACTGTGTGTTACTGCTGGGCTTCATATCTGTTCTCTATCAGTGCATGCTTCATGTTCACTCTGTTTCTTCTAGACTTTAAGGTGTAGGTCGAAGAGGCAGAGGTGCAGATTATCTGATTGGATTATACTCTGGAGACACTTCACCATCTGTATGCTTGTGCTTCACACTTCCAGTGTAAGGACCAAGCCTTCACACAGTTGTTTTCCCGTTTCCCTCGTTTACTTCCTGTCTTATTTTGAAGGGTTTTGGTGTTTGGTGGTGTTTTTATGTCTTCTTCCTGTTCTGGTTTTTGGCTGTGACTGAGTTCACCTCTTCCTTGTTATCCTCCCTGTGCTGTTTCAATTCAATTCAATTCAATTCAATTTTATTTATATAGCGCCAAATCACAACAAAAGTCGCCTCAAGGCGCTTCATAGATACAGAGAAAAACCCAACAATCATATGACCCCCTATGAGCAAGCACTTTGGCGACAGTGGGAAGGAAAAACTCCCTTTTAACAGGAAGAAACCTCCGGCAGAACCAGGCTCAGGGAGGGGCGGCCATCTGCTGCGACCGGTTGGGGTGAGAGAAGGAAGACAGGATAAAGACATGCTGTGGAAGAGAGACAGAGGTTAATAACAGATATGATTCAATGCAGAGAGGTCTATTAATACATAGTGAGTGAGAAAGGTGACTGGAAAGGAAAAACTCAATGCATCATGGGAATCCCCCGGCAGCCTACATCTATTGCAGCATAACAAAGGGAGGATTCAGGGTCACCTGGTCCAGCCCTAACTATATGCTTTAGAAAAAAGGAAAGTTTTAAGCCTAATCTTAAAAGTAGAGATAGTGTCTGTCTCCCGAATCCAAACTGGAAGCTGGTTCCACAGAAGAGGGGCCTGAAAACTGAAGGCTCTCCCTCCCATTCTACTTTTAAATACTCTAGGAACAACAAGTAGGCCTGCAGAGCGAGAGCGGAGCGCTCTAATAGGGTGATATGGTACTACAAGGTCATTAAGATAAGATGGGGCCTGATTATTTAAGACCTTGTATGTGAGGAGCAGGATTTTGAATTCAATTCTGGATTTAACAGGAAGCCAATGAAGGGAAGCCAAAACAGGAGAAATATGCTCTCTCTTTCTAGTCCCTGTCAGGACTCTTGCTGCAGCATTTTGGATTAGCTGAAGGCTTTTCAGTGAGTTTTTTGGACATCCTGATAATAATGAATTACAGTAGTCCAGCCTGGAAGTAATAAATGCATGAACTAGTTTTTCAGCGTCACTCTGAGACAGGATATTTCTAATTTTAGAGATGTTGCGCAAATGGAAGAAAGCAGTCTTACATGTTTGTATTGCAACCACACACAAAAACTACCAGCCTGAGCGTAACTGGAAGCAAACCAGCGCAAAAAACATGAAACCAAATCAGAGGACATCATGAATTAATCTGAGCAGTGCAGAAAACCCTTGGTATGATTTTCAGCCTCCTGATTGGCTCATTATGAGCTGCTGGTTCACTGGCATCACTACATTAATATTTGAAAACCTGCAGAAGAAGAAGAGACTGAAACTTTGAAGTCAAAGATCAATATTTAAACCCAAAAAACATAAAATACTTCAGTTAAACCACTGATCCCATCCATGCTCTCATCCAATGGGAATTAAAATAACAGGACTGACGTCCAATGGCATGCCACGCGGTGCACTCTCACCCTGCACAGACTTCTTAACTGAAACTTTTGTTTTAAGTCCATTTACATAACTGTTCCAGCAGTAATCAGAGTACAGCGGGTAGACCATTGGTGTAACCTTTGAGGAGGAGGAGAGTGCTGATCTTCACTCCACTCACTTGCTGAGATTCACACCTCCTCATTTACTCAAGCCGCCGCTCGCTGCGCTGTCTCTTCATCCATGGCAGGTGTTTGGAGGTCAGAGGTGTAGACTCCTCCTCCTGCTGTGGAACGTGTTCTAGATACTAGACTGTATATTTAAGATGGACATGATGTAACCCTTGGGTTTCTGGTGAATCAGCAGCAGCCTGTGTCACCATCCACCTGTCAGTCACAGAGGCCACGCCCATAACAATGCAGGCTGGGAGCCTCTGGTGGAAGTTAGAGGAACTGCAGCTGTTCAGGTTAACATGCTGTGAACTGTGAATGATTATTATTATAATGCTGATTAGATTTACCTGTGTGCTGACACCATTAGTTATCAGGTGATGTGCACACGGTGGTGTTTGTGGGGGTGGAGTCTCTGTGCTCACTGTTGCTGCAGGTGTGATGGAGCGCAGCAGGCAAATATGACTGCGACACATGGCTCAGCTTCACCTGCAGCTGAGTCCAGGATGTTCTGCTGCAGAGTCACACCTTCTTCTGACAGATGCTCTGTGTTATTAGCCAAAGACTGTATGTAAAGGATGGCTGTGGCCACAGCAGCATTACCTGTTAGTTTGTAGCTTTTCTGAGACATTTTGTGCTGGGTTAAGAATGGCGTGCAGCTGCTGGCATCTCAGTAATCTGTTGGTGCTCCAGTGGAAGAGATAAACGATGAAGAGGAGCGCAGTGCGATGGGGATGGGGTGTTGCTGGGAAACCGCTGCGTGCATTGTTTTCTCTGAGTTTATCAGAGGATTATTCTTCAATCACATGTGGCCAGATGTTTTCCAGAAGTGTTCTTCCTGGGCCGTGACGACGTTTCTCCGCCAGTCTGCATCCTTTGTTGTCTCGTCTCTGTTGGGAAAGTAAAACAGTGGGACTCCCGAGCAGCATGTACACCTCTGAGGAGGAAAGACAAGGAGGAGGAGGGCGTCGTCTCCTGGATTAGAAATCCGGCTGCTTGAATTAGGAGTGTTAAATTTAGCTCCTGCTGCCCCGTCATCCTCCTCTCAGAGGCATTAATTACAGCTGTCCTCTCAGACTAATAATACTCACTAATGCTGCTGCAAGACGAAGAGGAGGCTTCCTGAGGCCCATCATCATCATCATCATTATTGCTTCTTAATGACATCACCTGCTGTTTTTGTAAATAAAGTTTTATTAAATCACAATAAAAAAATGGTTTCATGTGTGGAGGAAGAGTTACAAACACATGCATACACACACACGCACACACACATACTGAGGGCCCTGAAATCAGATCTGTGTGCAGAGGAAATCTCATCATGTTTCCATCTGCAGATATGATTTGTGATGGTCAGAGTTCAGACAGCGGTGTGCTGTCACGGCACACGGCAGCATGGCTCCGCACACTGCTTGTTTTGTTTCATGCCCAGGTAACCAACATTTGAGTTCAGGTGGAACCAAGAAAACCACTTTCTTATGTGTCCTTCACTTGGCTTTGATTGTCTGCACGAGGGCTTTTATTCTGGCTCGATACTCTTCCTGCCCTCCTCACCTGCTGGTGGATTGGAGTGTGGTCTGGAGCAGGAATTTCAGGCTCAGAGGAGAGCAGAGACCTCCCTCAGTGCACTTCCTGCTCCACAGGGGGCGTTCTCAAGGGGCAGACTTGTTCACAGGTCGTGTCCAAATTCATACTAATGCTTCCTCAGGAGGATGCAGTCCAGGAATTTGGACACGACCATTGTGTTCGCACTGAGCACCAGAAGAGTGAGATGAGGAAGAGTGCAAACATTCATGACAGTATTATGACTTCTCACTTCATGGTTTTATTTTTTCTAAAAGATTATCCAAACAGCTTGTGATCCTTTTTACTGATTACTTAATTCATTAAGTATTTTGGTTTTTGTTTTTGTTTTGTTGCTTAGGATTCTTTAACCTTTAATCCTACACCAGTCGTGTAGCACAGGGTTTTATTTAACTTGTTATCATGTATAAACAAAAATAAAACAGGGGCTTTAAATATTCTGTGATATTACAAAATAAGTCCAATGAATGAATATGGCTTTAGCCTGATATTTGCAGATATAAATATGAAATATGGAGTCCAAATTCTCACTATTTGACTTGGCTTTGCTCTTGCGCTGTTTTGCGCATGCCAAATCATCTGTATTTCTTATAAACAGATCGCAAGGTGCAGGCAGCAGCTCGCCCAGTTTCTTTAAACCAATGACTGGAGAAGTTTTCTACAGTTTTACAGAAAACTGTAGATGTTTTCTACAGTCATTGCTTTAAACTGCAACGCTGCCATCTAGCGGTCGGCAGCCTGTATCACACCATAGCGCCGCCAGGGGGCAGCACGCGGAGCTGCTACACAGACCAGAGCAGCGAAGAAGAAATTTAACGCGGGTACTTTGAGTGTTGTGCTAACGGCTACAAACAGTTAGCCCCGGTGTAGCTCGGCTCAGGTTTTTCGGTAAGTTTCTCTCTGATTTTACTCCTTAAACACCGTCGCTGCTTCATGTTACCGACACCTGCTTATTCTCAGGTATTTCTCTTATTTAAAAAAATAACCAAGCTGAGCAGGTAAATGAGCCAAGTGTTCAAGCTTTGACAGCTACAGTCGCTTAGACGCTCCGCCACATTGCGTTGATAAATCTGACATTTCTGTGTTTCATTCGGATTGATGTAAACATCGATCTCACAGAGGATTAATTAACACGGTTTACTAAACAGTGGAATGTCCCGGTATATTCGGCGTTAGATTAGGAATAAGTTAATTTGTTAAGTTTATCTTTTAATCACAGGTTTAGCTACAGCGATTAAAATAAATCACATTTTTGAACGTACTTTGCTTTAATTTCGTTCTCTCTGATTTCAGTATTTGCCGCTTTAGCTCGTAGCAATTATCACGCTATTTAATATAATTCACAGCAGCGATAACACAGTTTTGTTTGATTTTGAGGACAGGTGAATGCAAAGAGTTCACCATGAAAACTGATAATCGATACTTAAATCGATATGTACAGTCCAGCTGTAGCTGTGCGCTCTGATCAACATTACAGGCTTTTATGAATCTACTATTATATCAAATTTGGACTGAATGAAAGTAATCTTTGCTTGAGTTTTAAATGAGAAAGCGTTCCATCTGCAACTCAGAGCACTGCAGAGAAACGAGCTGCTTAAAGACCGAGTGATGTTTGAGACCCCGCAGGATTCACAGCCTGTTCTCGTTCTACCTGTTTCAGGTGAGATGGAGTCCACAGAGAGCCGATATGCTCACCTGCTCCAGCCGATCCGAGAGCTCACAAAGAACTGGGAGATCGACCTGGCGTCAGAGCTAAACGACTACTTAGATGAGGTAATTTATTTATACCACAGAGGCTCTTACTTTGATAGCTTTCGTCCTCCATACAAACTGACACGAGACAGCAATATCCTTCTGCATCAAACATGTGGTCCGTGCCCCAGAACAGGCTCACCTACAGGGTCAGTCTGGCTCCCTGGGTGTCTTTGTAAAGAGTAAAAGCAGCACGGAGAAGGTGTCAGTTTTAGCAGTAAGCTCTGCAGTACTTCTAATGCAGACAGAAGAAGACAGAGCTGTAATTAGAAGGTAACAACTGCATTTCAGACAAATTGCTCTGGGTCAGTTTATTGTTCAGGTCATTCACAAAGGACTGGTCTGGCAGCTTCAGGTGATCCACAGAGACACAAACGTGAATCCAGGTGGGATTTCAGTCAGTCACAGCCTGATGGAATGAAGCTGAGCTCCGCCCAGTAACATCTGTCTGTGTGTCTGCAGCTGGATGACATGTGTATCACCTTCGATGGTGGGAAAACCAGGCTGAACTTCGCAGAGGCTGCGCTGCTCATCCAGGGCTCCGCCTGCATCTACAGCAAGAAGGTGAGCCACACACAAGTCACATGACCTCGGCCAGTCTGTGATGGAGTCATGTGACGGCATCTGCGTCTGTTTCAGGTGGAGCTGCTGCACAGCCTGGTGTTCCAGACTCTGGAGTACATCAACGACAAGAACAAGAAGTAGGCGTGACTCCGCCCACATGCTGGTTTGATTTCCTGCTGCAGGTTCACACATTATCTTTGTGCTCTCCCGACAGACGCAACAAGCAGGCAACAGAGTCTCAGGAGGGTGATGGCAGAGCAGTGAACAGTCATGATGCTGACAACTTGGAGGAGGTAAAAAAATTAAAAAAAAGACCAGGCAGCTTTTATTAAAGGTGGTTCTTTACCTGAGAGCAAACTTCCAGAGTCACATTTTGTCCCTGATTTGATTTTCAGCTTTCATGATGCTTCGTTCATTTAAACACACTGGCGATAAAGTGCTTTGAGAGCTGGATGTTAGACTCAAAAATAAACCACACCAAGGAAAAGAAGTATAAAATGTTTCTGTTCTAAAAATTCAAAACTGATATCTGACATTTTTATAGACTTCAAAGAAAGTCTATGAAACATGTTTTCAGAGGGGATTTAAAGGAAGCACCTGACTCTATGAGCCTGATGTTATTAGCCAGCTTGCTCCAGAGCCAAGGCCTTCTTTAACCCTCAGAGGCTGCAGAGTGAGCCGAGCTGTAGAAATAGTTCGGTCCTGGAGCAGACAAGAAGTCAGGGTCAGCTGGAACTGAAGCATCTGAGGTCACTGAGTGTGAAGCTGTTTGGGTGAAAATGTGGCATCTGTGCTCAAGAATATAAACAGCAAGTTACAGGGGACCTGGAGCCAAGCCTGAGGTACCCCTCAGGTAACGTGAGTTAACAGGTCAGAATGAAAACAGGCACAGGGTTAAGGTTTTACTGTTACGCCATTCTCTAACAACACTCACAGGGCATTCTGGGGAACGTAGTCACTTCATTCAGTCACTGACCATATCATATTTAAAAAATTAGAACCTTAAATTTAAAACATTCTTTATCGTGATCATTAATTATTTTATTTTAATTATTTATTATTAATGATCTAGATTTTTCAGATTCAACCTTTTAATCGTAAAAAATAAAATAAATTTTGACCTCAGATTTTCACAGAAATTCTTTTTAAATCTGTATCGTGTCATTTTTGCCTTTTTATTTTTACTCCTTTTTTGTAACTCTTTATCCTGTCAAAGTCAGGTGTGCTCGGGTGTAAATGAGTAACATCATTTGTGTCCTTCAGTTTTCTGCGTTGGACCTGGAAGTGTCGGACCGATCTGAGAGGTCTGACTCCAACACGGTGAGTTTGATTCTCTGAGGTCAGTTTACCTGCAGCTCGTTCTGGCCTCTGACCTCTGCCTGTGACCTCTGACCTATGCAGACTGTGGACGTGCCGCCTCTTCCTCCGGAGTCTTTGATTGCACCTGAAACCCAAGAGAAAAAGAAACTGCCCCTCATCAGGTCAGTGATCTCGCACAGCAACTAAATGAGAGCTAAGCCTCGCTCCCCGATGATGAGGTCTCACCTGGTTCTATGCCTGTGTGTCAGTGTGAAAGGTGAGATCCTGTGCAGTCAGAAGGACTTCAGGATCAACCTGTTCGTCCCAGGTGAGGGCGACATGATCCTGCTCACATTCAGATCAGTTGCTTCCACTTCCCTGCCTCACAGTGACTTCGCTCAACTAGAGACCCAGCCCCCAGGTACACCTCACCTCACCTGTTCAGTCCTTCATGACACATTTCCTCCCGCTTTTCTCCCCTTTTTTTTTCTTCTTGACTTTCACTACTTTGGTTTCTGATTTTTTTTTTACTTTTGACCTTCATGGCTCAGATGCTGTGGTTCCAGTGGATGTTGAAATGGGCAGAGCTGATGCTGAGGAGGGTGGAGGCGATGCAGCAGACGATTTCCTCCCCTTAGAGTTGGACAACATGGAGCAGGAGGAGGAGCATGTGGACAGATTGCAGGTGGAGGAGATTTCACTTGTTAGAATCACAGAACAGTTTCAGCCACCACCTCTTCATCTTCTTCTTCTCCTTGTGTAACTTCGGTGTCGTTGGTGTGTTTCAGGCTCCGAGTGATGGTCGAATGATCCGAGAGAGGCAACATATGGAAGCCAACAAACCGAGGAGAGAGGAGCCGATTCCTCCTGCTGTACGTTAATCTGCTTTAATCCCCCAGATTGCAGCTCAGTGTTCGCCACAGGAGCGTTTATTTTCCCCTAGTCAAAAATCTCACACACTTAAAGCACAACAGTACTTTTATTTTGAAAAAAATAGTTTTCATAAAGCTCCGGTTCCTCATTTTGTTTTCTAACTAGATTCATTAAATTTGACCTTTTTACTAGAGCTTCATTATGAAACATCTTTTTTTTTTTTTTTTTTTCTTCAGGTGAATGTTTGGGCGTTCCATGACCCATACGCCATGCTTGAGGAGGACAAACCACTGAAACCAGGTAACTATGGGGACCGCGTGGCGTGTTTCAGTATTCAGTCTGCAGGTGCTTACAGAGTTTTGTGTCTTCTGCAGGGAAGTGCTACAGAGTTCCCGACGGGCTGGACGACTGCGGGAAGAGGAAAAGGAAACGAGCCGCTTTCCTTCGGGACTTCAGGAGCTGGTTCAGAGGAACCTGTAAGAACAAACTGCTTGGAGCACTCATGTTCTTCCTGTGGACCCATTATCTGTTAACATGTCACTTCCTTTTTGTGGTTGTTTGTTTCAGTTGACCCTCCAGAGCACAAGTTGAAAAATGGACCCACATTTACAGGTAACAATAGGCTGAAAACTTTTCTGTGTCCAGAAAAAGACTTTTAATCTGAAGAGTTGAATTTATACTTCCTGTTAAATGAAGCTAAGACTTCCTGTTTTTCAGACCTCAACTACATCTACCTGAGCACGATCAAAGACAAACTCAAAAATCAGAAGAGGATGAACAGAAGAGCCGTAAGACGCACACACCATCATCCATGCTGACATCACAGTGATGTCAGCAGTGACATCAGCTGCGGTTCAGGTCGTTTTATCAGGGTCAGTGTTATTGTCAGATTATGACTCATTACTATCACATTTGTTATGTCACTCAGGGAGTGATGATGTCTGACGAGGAGCTGAAGAGGACCTTCCTACAGCCAGAGGGGGTGGGGCCTGGTCAACTGGGGGAGGAGCCTGTGGAAGAGTTGAGACAGCACCTGCTGGGTAACATTCTTAGTGCTGGTCTGAGTTCAGGGTCATAAAAGCTGTTTGAGTGTGTTTGCGTTAAAGCCTGATATGTCTGTCTGAAGGTGGGGATGATGACGCCTCGGACAACGAGCACGACGCCTTTCCCGATGACGTCCCAGCCGAGTTTCTGGGTGGCCCGGAGCACATTTCACCTGGTAAAATGCTTCAGATTCAGACTGAAACTGATCGATCAGTTCAATCAGTTCAGTATCGATACAGGAACAGTGGAACGTGTGTAATGATCTGATGCTGTTTGTGTCCGCAGAAGCTCACCGAGATGAACTGAGTTACGAGGATCTGGTGAAGCTGCGAGTGGTCAGTGATCAATATTATTATCTTCAGTAATGTTCAGTACATTCTGATCAATCATACTTGGAGCCTGTAAGGTTTGTTCCTACTGCTAGAAGCTACCCATGATCAGAAAAATCAAACTACTTATAACTCCGTCATGAAGAAGGTGAAGCTTTTATTTTGAATAGCAGGAAGTTGATTAACCCTTTGTGTGTGGGATTTAGGAGCAGCTAGTGGTAAACAGTCGTGGTTACACTCAGGAGACAGCACTGTCTCGGAGGGTCAAAGACTGGGAGGAGAAGATCCGCCCTGAGTTGGCACTGCAGGTAAAACCTGCTGAGCCCCATCCAGTAACTTAACCCAACTTCTGACTCAAACCCCTTCTGACTCTAAACCCCGCCTCTCCATTTTCCAGGAGGAACGCCCAGCATTTGACATCCATGATTACGGAGACCGCATCGTGAGAGCGCTGAGCGGCGTTGGATGCCGCAGAACGTTTGCAGCCATCGTTCATGGTCTAGACAACTTTGAAGCCTCAAAGTACCTGCTGGCCTCCCTGCAGCTGGTAAAACATCTGCACAGACATCAGCGATCAACCAATAACAGCACAGAGATCACACACATCAGACCACACTTACTTTAATGATCTGAGCACACTCAAATCCAAAGGAGGCATTTTGCGCGTTTTGTGACTAGTTTGGCCCAAACAGTGAACGTCACCTGTTCCAGTCAGGGATGTCAATCAAATGATGATGAATTCTCTAAAAAGCATAAACGATAAACTGCAGCATTGATACGTTAATCTGGTGTCATAGTTACGGCTCTGCACACACAGTTCGGTACAAGGATGAGCGCAGCGCTGCAGGTGTTTAACATTCTGTTGCTGAATGTTTCCTGATGAGGTCATCCCATCGAACTGAATAAAACAACATGTTTGGTCCAATTAGTGTCAGGAGCTTTTACCATGGGACCACACAAAATATCCAGGCTTTATACAGAAGTAGATGATGTCACCATGTCCATCTTTTATATACAGTCTCTGTTTAGACCCACTATAGCATTCGCACTGGGTATCGTCACTGATTTCTATAACTGATTGGATTCAATTTGATTTAGACTCAGAAATATTTTAATTCTGATCTTTTATCAGTATATATACATATTTATGCATATTTATATCTATGCATTAAAAACAAAGCTAAGACTTGTGAGAATTCATCAGAGGTGGTCTCTGAATACACAGAGAGGCAGCTGTGCAGGAAGTGTGGTTTTTATTGTCCTGGGCACAAAAGAGGGAATTCATGACAATGTTTTTCAAACATAGAGCATAGTTTGGATCTTCTTTTGCTGCCGGTTCAATGAATTTTGGTCAGAGTGACGAAACCTGCAGCTTCAGAACTTGTGAGATATCAGCTTTCAGCAACGACAGCATGTCCGCATGTGCCGTTTACCTGCTCTCATTTGCTTTTTTAACTGTTTGGCAGTGGTTGAAATAGTTTTGTGAGCTTTAACCTGAGATTCTGGTGTTTCTGGCAAAATACATTTATATTTAAAAATCGATTCAGGAATTAATGGATTGATACACTATTCAAATTGAAATCGATTTAAATAGGATAATTGATTTTTTTTTTTTTTTTAAACCTGCCCCTATCGTGCATAGCTGTGTTCATTCCAGTGAACAGCAAGGTGTGTGTTTAGGGGTTTTACTGTGAAAAAGGTAAGGACAGGAAACTGGATCAGTCTGGTGGTTTTATTTTGAAAATCCTCCATGACAGAAGTGGTGCTTTTATTTCTTTAAATCCTCTGAGCTGGTTAAAGACAGACGAGAGTCTGATGAGCTCGCTGATCAATAACAGAACAGCTGTCTGATCACTTTATTGATCAGTGACACCGTCAGAAGGTTGAAAGTCTGTTCTGATGAGTCTTCACTTCCTGTTGATGGATGGCTGCAGCTGATTGGTTGCTGATCATGACTCTCTACTTCCTGCAGGCAAACGACTACACGGTGGAGATCGACAGTTGTGCCGGTTTGGAGGGAAGTTTGGACACAATGGCTCTGACTCTACTGAGCACGCACAGAGCGACGGACAGATTTGCCACGCTGAAGGCCTGAATGCAGCACAAGCCGCTCTGACATCATCATGTAACGTTTAATCGATGATCAATGTTATTGAATTTTTGTAATAAAATGTTTGTCACTGTCTGCACTCTCTGTGTCTGTGGGGAAAATCTGATGGTAACAAGAAGCCAAAAAACAAAAACGCACGACCTTCTGACGAGAACCTGTCTGTCACTCACGCTTCATTAAAGTCCGCCATAATATAACTTGTTTCCACAGCAACATTACAGCTGATCAGTTTCCATGTGACCAGCATGATCTGCCCTATCGCTGACCTCTTCACAGGAATCGGCGAGGTCCTCACACCCTGAGGCCAATCTGACCTTTAACTATGAAAACTGACACTTTCTCAGAGAGCATGTCCCACTGCCATTTATGTGACAGACTGGAGGAAATGCCCAGCATGCACTTCTTCCAGCTGTTAACACACTTCATCCACACTGAGCAAGAGAGAAGTAAACTTAACCTGATAAACATCTCAGCTCCACATGGAAGCAGTCAGACTGCTTCACTTGTCTGAGGAACAGGAAGTCTGTCTAGGTGTCAACAGAGGAACACCTTAAACAGGAAATCTGTGTGTGTTCCTCTCCTGACACCAGGCCCCACACACACACACACACACACTGAAACCATCAGGCTGAGACAGGAAGTGAGGGAGCATGCTCTCTGGATTTTACATTGTTATTATCGACAAACTTTCACTTCAAACACGTTTACAGTTCTGTGTTACCATGGAGAAGTGTCCCGTTTTAGGACAAGAAGCAGTTTATCCCCCAGCTGTGAGTGGGGTTGTTATGAAAACAGTCTGTAATTGGT
This sequence comes from Astatotilapia calliptera, assembly GCF_964374335.1. Classification (NCBI taxonomy): domain Eukaryota; kingdom Metazoa; phylum Chordata; class Actinopteri; order Cichliformes; family Cichlidae; genus Astatotilapia; species Astatotilapia calliptera. The sequence goes on along the minus strand of NC_137438.1, from coordinate 17,543,779 downwards.
TGCTATATAGCCAGCGCTCACAGCGTGGCATAGTTTCTGATGTGTTTGCGGACACTGTCGGCGATCTGCTCATCACTCTTCATCCTGTTGTAGTAGTCGAGAAAGAGGCCGTCAGGGCTGACAAGGTAGATGAGGATAGTGTGGTCCACAATGTAGTCGCCATCCTCGTCTTTGGGCCCGGCGCTGGCGTACACTCTGTAGTCCCGCCCTGCGTGCTTCACCTCCTCGACCGTCCCCGTCAGCCCAATCAGCCGGGGATGGAAGTCTTTAACGTACCGGGCAAGCGCCGCCTCATCGTCCCGCTCTGGGTCTACAGTGATAAAAAGGGGCTGCACCGGCGGCAGCGAGGCGTCGCGGTCCAGAGTCATCACGACAGTGCTTAGCTTTTCCAGCTCTTCGGGGCAGATGTCAGGGCAGTGCGTGAAGCCAAAGTACAGCAGCACCCAGTTGCCCAGGAAGTCCTTCTTCGTCCGGCGGCACCCCGTGTGGTCCATGAGGCTGAAAGTGCCCTGCCCCAGCGCTACCTGCCGCAGCTGCTCCACTCGCTGCTGCTGCAGCTTCTGCTGTTTCTCTGAGTGCACAAACCACCACACACCCAGCAACCCGCCGCCGAACAACAGCGTAACCAGCAGCCGAGTCCGCAGCTTCATTTTAGCCACTACTGACGGCGACGAGTCCCGATCACCAGAGAGGAAGCGAGCCTGAGGAAGCCTGTCCTGCGGTGCTAGCCGCCACCTCAAACTCAGCACCGCCGAAGACACAAATGTCCTCCGGAGTGCCGCTCCTCCTCGCAGGTCACCCATGATGCACCGCAGCCCCAACATCTCCACCACCTGCTATAAGACAGGAAGACCAGATTATTTTATTATATTATTTATTCTGATCATTAATCTGTCAAATTATTGATTATAAAACATGTTTCACTTGTGTCTATTAAACTTTAGATCCGCTTATTTTATTTGAAGTCTGACTTCAGAAACACACTGAAACGCTGAGCTCAAAACATTATTTTAGTTTTAAAAATTTACCAAAATAAAATCCATTATCATCACGTGTTATTATTAGTTTCTGACATTCATAAAATAAATAAATAAATAAATAATTAGTTTAAATGTAAAATCTTGGCCCCTTTGGTCTTCCATACACTCATTACCCTTTTAATCGTCTTTGGGGATTTTTCCTGTTTTAGTGAAGTTAAACCCACGTGACACTGCCTTACCTAGACCCCAGACCTTCAGTAACTCTCAGGTGAGTTTACGTCACGACGCTGTTACGTCACAGGACAAATGACGATAAACACATACAAACACCAGCCGAAGAGACACCCCCCCCCCCACACACACACACACACACACACACAGCTGATGTCAGGACAGTGCTACAGGGTTTCCTGGTGACTGAAGGTTAAGGAGCACGCGGTTAGCCAAAAGCTAACTGAGTGTCGGCTCGGGATAATGCTAATGCACGAGCTGCTTTAGCCTCGTGAATTCAGCGAGTTCCGGTAAAAACGAGGTGCGGACTCACCTGTTTACCTTTTAGACCCCACACTAATGTGACCGGCTCCTGCCACACGTCCACCGAACACTCCTCCGGCTTCTGCTTCCTCTTCTATGGTGGTTTACCGCAAACATCGAGATGCAGTGCCGCCACCTGCTGGAGTGACGAAGCAGGACTCCTAAATCTACAACTGCACTTGTCTCCACCTTTAATCTTACAGAGAATGTGATGATTTCATGGATATTTAAAGTAAATACTGAGACAAATTTAGTAATCATGTTTTTACAGTCCTGTGGTCTCAGCCTTAGATACTTATCAAATCAAAGCCCATGTAGAAACAAACAAACAAATGAACAAAAATATGTTCTCCTTCATTTCTGTCAAGCAAAGCTGTATGAAACGTTTCCAGCTGTTAGTATCATGGTTGCTAGGCAACCTGGGCAGCGCGACCGAGGCTAGACCGTCCCATTTCAGAAGCCTCGCACTTCCGGCCTTAGCGGTCTTTGAGTGCGCGGCCCTTGTGGACCGTTAACGACGCGTACTTTAAGGCTGCAGACCCTGAATTGGGATACAGCCCTGGTGACACGTAATCTCCACAACAGCCTCTCTTCATTCATCATGTTTGTGTAAAATGTCTTTCATGTCATTATCAGCTGTAAGACTGGCTTCTTCCTCTGAATGGCGCCGTCCGACAACTGCAGATGCGCTCCACTTTAATCAAACAAACATCTGCACGTTCATGTTATCAGGAAATCATACAAAATCACAACTAACATAATTTATTACAGCTCCTGCAGTCAGAGCAGCTTTCGGGTAACCTGAGCTCAGAGTTCAGAACTTCACCTGAACGATGAGAACGGGGGAAAAAATCAAGAATTGAAACTAATCAGGTAAAAATACTCATGTTTCCGTGATTTCACCTCTAAATTAAATCAGAACGAGCGCTCAGAGGGGATTCTGACTGATCATTCAGGTTTTAACTCGTTTTTTAGGATTTAATCTAAGAAGCTGAAAATCATGGTTCACGTGCGTCCTCTAACCGTCCGTCTCGCGCAGCTCAGCTTCTTCTCTGCTGCGTCGCTCCATGTTTCTTTAATGAGCTCTAAGGGCAGCACAAACCGGCTGAAGCACCACTGAAGAAGGAACCAGGTCACATCGCAGCGCAAACACACAGCATGCACAGTGCACAGCTGATTTTCCTCTTATCATTCTTCTTCTTATTATTATTATTATTATTATTATTCTTATTCTTATGTAACACACCCAAAGAAAGATTCTAGGTCTGACCAACCGTCTCAGTCGTGGGCAAAAAAATGACAGTCAATAAAATTCTAAAAGATAATTTATTGACAAAAAAATATCAAGAGATAAAAGATAAAACAGTCCAGTGTCCCATTTATGAATCGTATAAAAACACATAGTCCCAAGGCCAGAGCCAGCTATGCCACATGGCCAGTTGCACTCCGCGTGTTGCCTTTAACAGGGTTAGAAGTTGTCCTTGGAGACCCCTGCAAGCATATAGCCAGTGGTCACTCCAGCCTCTGCAACTCTGCTGCCTTTAGGTTGTGGCATATAATAGGCCCTGGCCTGCACAGAGAGACAAAATGACACATTCAGTATAAAATTCATAGCGCAAAACCCATCCATCCCAAACATATCTGATTTCTTTTCATCACATTACATACCTGCACAGAGAGACAAAATGACACAGCAGTGTTTGTAGTGTGGGCTATAAGTAGACCAGTGTATCAGTGCAATCAAGTACACCTTCCTCTAATTAGTCCAACCCCATTCCAGCCATTGGCTCACCAAAAATGTGACACACACACACAAAACCACTCCCAACCCAGTGCAACTTCACATAATAATATGGAGCTGAATTAACACAGGCACATTAGTCTACCATGTTACAATTATTATTATTATTATTATTATTATTATTTCCAGGTGCTGCAGTGGTTAGCACCGTTTCCTCACAGGACAAAGCCTCCAGTTTGGGGCCTCCTGATTGGCCGGTTCTTTCTGTGCCTGCCTGTGTTTCCTTCCTTTGTCCAATGACGTGAGTTTCAGGTCACCTGTGATTCTGACAGTGACGTGAGGGCTGAAAGCCAGTTTAAAGAGTCCAGCTGAGTGATTTAGAGCCTTTACATAACCCTGCAGTGCTGAGCACACACAGCATCTCTCACTGTGTTCACGTCCTGTTTGCACGTCCACACTAACACAGCGCGTCTACAAACATCTTTGAGCTTCAGACAGAAGTAGAGACTCAGACAGCAGAGACGGTTTAATCTTTTACTCCCCTCCAAGTTTCAGAGTCTTCAGAGCCATCGTTTAAATGTAGAGTTTCAGATCTACAGTCACAAACTTTCACGCAGTTTCTAATAATAATGTGCTCAGTTTGAGCCAAAACATCAGGATGCAGATGCCGTTTTTTCTACTCTGGGATATCTGTGATGTCACACAGGGGGGGTGTCTTCGTCAGACCCATTAGCTTGTCTCTACTCCGCTCTCGAGGTTCTAACTCCTCATCAGGACTTATTTATTTTAAGATTATTTATTTATTTTACAGTTTGTTTTCTCAACCTTCACAGCTGCGAGAGGAAGCCAGGCAAAGGGCAGCCAATCAGAGGAAAGCTGCTTTCATGCAGTGGTTCTCCTGAAGGTGGTCCTGCAGTGGTCACACCCTACACCTTTTACCCTTCATCACCATAACAGAGTTTTTTTTAAAAAAATACTAATTTGTTTATTTCTATTTATTTCACTTAGTTTGACTCCTCCCACCACCTGCAGAGGCCACCAGGGGGCTCAAGAACTGCTGGTTTTAAGGCAGGAGGTCCCAAACACACTATTATTATTATTATTGTTATCATCAAGAGTTGCTGTTGTGTCGTTATGAAGTGAAAGCTCATCTGTGCTGTATCCCGTTTGCTGAATGTGGGTTCAGCGAGGCTGTCAGTCACAGAGCTGCTCTCAGAGGTTCTGGGAAAACTCTGAAACTGGGAATGAGCGGACTGGAAACCTCTTCACTGTAGATGTCAGTGATTCTGGTCTCTGTCTCTGTGGGGATTTTGAACCTTCAGGTGGAGTTTTAGTTTTAACCCTGCAGCTTCCTGGATCTTTGGGAGGTCGGTGCTCAGCTTTCATTTCCCTCCTCTCTCATCTTTGTGGCCTTTAATGTTATCCAGCCTGGATTTGTGTTGCCTAGCAACAGAAGTGAGCGAGTTTGCAGCGTTTCCATTTTCACCGGCAGTCGACTGAGAGCCAACGAGTCTTGCAGAGCGTCTGTGTCACCTTGTGTTAAATCTCTCCTGCAGGTGCGACCCAGAGACTTTCAGCTGAGACTAAAACCGCAGTGAAGCATTACTTTTAATGGGGAATAAGACAATTATTCCCCATTAAAACAATTATTAGACAGTTAATCAATACTGATATCAGTCTTTTTTTTCTGTATCAAGACTGAAATAAAATCAGTGTTTGTCATTATTGTGTTTGTTTTGCTTCACATGGCCTTGTTAGAGTTGAACACTGTTTCTGTCTGACCACTTGGTGAATCATAACCTGGGCCACAGAAATGTGATCCTTGTTATGTCTGCAGCTGCAGCCACTCACACGTCTTCAGTTTCACTGACTGCAGATCAGAGGCAGGAATGGGTTAATAAATGACGTCATGTAGGCTGATTGTGCATTCACATCATGGCCTCTGTCCGTCTGTAGCATGTAGTGACGTCACTCTGCATCACGCTGAGAGAGCAGCTGAGGAGGAAATATAGGACAACAGGAGGAGGAAGAGGAGGAGGAGGTCTGCAGCAAAGCCTGAAACCACAGAGAGTGGTTCAGAGACGAGCAGATCTGCATCAGGTACGTCTTCATCCTGCATGTATGTGTTGTGTTTGAGCAGCAGAAAAAGGTCGTGCCACAGCCTGTTAGCTGATTCTAATGGAAGAGTTCAGCATTTTAAAACTGCAATGAGGCAGGGAGAGGATGTTCCAGCAGAAAATCCAAGGAATGACATTTAAACTTTTCCTTTATGAAGGCACAATGACAGGGAGACAGGGGGATTTCAGGCTTTATGGTCACAGTGCAAGCTCAACGAAATGACACAGACCAATGAATGAGGACTTTAATATCAGCAGCAGGACAGCACATACAGAGCACATATAGAGGGTGATGACATGGTGGTATTAATGTGTAATAGTGAGGATAAGATTGTAATCCAGCTCATGTCAGAGCTGCTCTCAGTGTAAAACCTTCAACATGAGGAGTTTCTGCAGATATATCAGATTAACATTGCTGAAGCTGTTCCTGTTTGTGCCTCAGTGTTCATGTTTGAGTTTCCACGTCAGCTGGGAACTCTGAGGTGTTAAAGCTAATCGATGCTTCTGTATCAGCACTGTGTTCTCATCAGTCTTTTTGTCCTTCTTGATCGTGCTGTGTCTGTTTTTCTAGTCTTTTGTGTGTTTTGGAGTGTTTTGTAGAAGCCTGGCATCAGACAGAAATGTGTGCTGGTCCCTTTAAACTATCCCTGAACGGCTGCACTTACATGCAGAATGCATGAGTACTTGCAGTGTGACTGAAGGTTTCAAGTTATCTTTACATCCTTTCAATCGGGAAATGTGATGTGTGTTCTCGTCAGCGCTTCGTCCCTGAAAATATTTACAGTCAGAGTGTTTTAAAATCTCAGCAGAGGAGCAGTTTGACATTCAGGTTTAAGTCATGAAATCAGGTGGATCGTTTCCTCTGAAGGGTTTAAACTTTAAATAAATATAATCTGAATACCAAGCTCCAGGTAAACACAACCGCAGCCTTAAATCTGACAGCCTTTCCCAACCAACCAATCTCTGGAGACCAACAAACCTCTCTAAACGATCATCAAAGGCCACACTGATGAAGAACAAGCACTGCACAGAACCGTAAAACACATTCCAAGATTAATAAATGAAGCTAGCACTGAAGCTCCAAACTAGCAGTTCTTCTAGTTTCCACTAGAGGCTCCAGGAGTGACCCAGGACCAATAGACTTCATTGTTTAAAATAAACATGTTTACAGTCTGAGACGGGATAGAAACTGGTTTGTGCGCTGTACATAATTTCCCACTTCCTGAAACTATTTTACTTCTGTTACATCATAAAGATAAGTAAAAGGAAGTAAAAGACAGGAATGGGAAGAATAAGACATGCAGATGACATAGATTTATAAGCTGGAAAAGAAGGAGACTGCAAAAGTTTATCTGGGGTTCATATCAAATATAACGTCTGTATGGGGGGAAAATGTTTTTATAAGTCATATGTTTAATTTTACTAACAGGCCATCCAAGAAGTCTGAGCTCCAGTTTTGGTCACCAGTGAAATTCTAGGATTTTGATTGGATGTTACTGCACAGGTATTTGTGTCTGTGAGGCTCTGCCCTCTGAAAACAAAACATAGCACCTCATGGGTCAAAATGCTAAAACTGATGGCACAAAGCAAACAGCCGATAGCCCTCTTTTATTCACAGTCTGCTAAAGGTTAGCGCTATTTGTAGGTAACATACCAGCAAACTGAGAGTTAAGGGATTCAGTGGTCCAGGTGATCTCTGTGGTCAATTCTTATTTCAGTCATTTGTCATGAAGAGCGGTCCCAATTTATAACTGTATAGATGACACCAGCCGCCCATGGTAGCTGTTGATTGGTTCTTGTGGCAGTGGTGTCCGCAGAGAGATGCTGTGTTTGCTCCCCTCTCACTGAGGTTATGCGGGTTGGTGGTTAAAAGGCAGCAGAGCTGCAGAGTGAGACATGTGGAGATAGAGTGTGTGTTTGAGGCCTGCACGCTGCCCGCCTCCTCGTGATGCAGTATCTGTCGCAGCTCTCACCACCTCTCCCTCCTCCCCCTGTGTTTCCCTACCAGCTCCAGAAGGATGAAAGGGCTGCAGCGGCTCTCTCTACCCGGAGCGTGAGGACCCTTCCTGGGCTCCATCTGCCTCATTCTCTCCCCTCCTCACCCCTCTGGAGCTCTGACCCCCTCATCTCTATAGCTTCCCGTCAATCAGAGGAAACATGGATGCCTTCCGGCTGCCGCCTGTCATCGAGGAGGTCCTCGACCCATCCGGTCAGTCACTGTGTGTGCGTGTGTCTGTGTGAAGGGATAAGCATCAGAGTCTTCATTTTTAGTCCCATTTATTTTACCTTACATTTATTTTATCTTCACCTTGTTAATTATGTTCAGCACTTCCTGTTTCACATAAAAACCATAGAGGCTAGAACAAGGTGTAGACATTTCAAATGTGTGTCAGAGGTGCAGACTGAGGTGCACGCTGGAATTCAAATTATTACTTTTGATTTAAGAGAAACACGTTCTCCTTTATATGAAATATTATATTAGAATTATCTTATTTTATGGGATTTTAACTCTTTTGTTGTTTTTATGCTGATGGTACACACATTTAAAGGTGTTTTGCTGCCAGGTGAAGTCAGGTATATTCAGTTGTTTACCTTTTCCCTGCCCCTCACTTTAAATGATTTGCTGTTAATGATGCACCAGATTAAATAAAGGTTAAATCCAGCAGATGTCTCTGCAGCACAGCACACAAAAAATTTGGACATTGAGTAAATTTAGAGGATTTTAAAGTATTTAAAACAAGGATATTTGATAAAAACTGTTAACCTGCTTGAAAACCTCAGACAGTTTCGGTATTTATCTCCCACTAAAATAAAGGGTATGACTTTCAGTGACAAACAAGAAGAAACCTGGTTTATTAAGAAGAGCCCTGGTGGTCAAGTAAAGAAGTACATCATGGTTTTATAATCTTTTAAAATAAATATTGTTTTATTTGGAAACTCCTACAAAATAAGAGAAGTGTATTTTCATCTCTCTTTGTTAAAAATCCTCCTCTGCCTCTTCATTGTCTCCTTCCTCTCTGAGCAGATGAGCTCTGTGAGCTGAAGGAGGAGAAGCCCATCATGCTGGCAGATACCCTCACAGCCAAAGAGAGGGAGTCCCTTGAGGAGAAGGAGGAGACAGGGGGTGAAGGAGAGAAGGGGCAGGAGGAGGATGAGAAAGAGGTGAAGGAAGAGAAGTCTGAGGATGAGGAGGAAGGCGGCGATAAAGGTAAAGAAGAGGAGCTGGAGGAGCTGAAGGCTCAGGTGTTGCAGCTACTGCTGGAGCTGGAGGAGACACGGGAGGTGTCTCAGAGACATGAGGAGAGCTTCATGGAGCTACAGGGTGAGGAAACGTCACTTTGCTTCATATTCACGGTTGTTACTCCTTCTGCATCTCCTGTTATGCAGGAGCACAATCAAAACTGCTCCCAACAAACATAGAGGTTTACATCAGCTCTGTAACTTTCCTCTTATCTGTATTTCATTTTATTCAATTTAATAACGGTACAGTACTCTCTTTTTGGTAACCTTTGTCCTTGATGTAAATATGTGAAAACTGTGTATGTTTCTGTTCTGTGTCTTGTGTACTGTTTGTTTGTATATGTGTCTTTCTTGCTGCTGTTACACCCAAATTTCCCCATGTGGGACAATTAAAGGATTATTCTATTCTATTCTATATCATTTCTCCTTTCAAAGGTCTGTTAGAGGAGGAGCGGCTGGCCAGCGCCCACCAGGCCGAGAGCTTCACCCGGCAGATCCAAAGGCTGCAAGGTGAGCTCCTTCACCTCCCTGACTCTGACAGTATGACACTCTGATTCTCTGACACTCTGACACTGACTCACAGACTCTGACTCTCCGAGAGTCTGACACTCTGAGACTGTGAGTCTGACTCACTGTCTCTGACTCACTGACACTGACTCACTGACTGACTCTCTCTGGCTCTTTGACACTTTGACTCTCTGACACTGACTCTCTGATCTCTAAGACACTGACACTCTGAGACTCTGACTCACTGACTCTCTCTGACTTTCTGACTCGCTGTGACTTTCTGATCTCTCCGACTGTCTCTGACTATGACGCTCCGACTCTTTCTGACTCTGATTTTCTGATGCTCCCCGACTCTCTCTTGCTCTCTGACACTTTGACTCTCTGACTCTCTGACACTCTGACTCAGACTGACTTTCTGAGACACTGACTCTCTGAGACACTGACTCTCTGAGACAGTGACTCTGACTCTCTCACACTGACTCACTGACTCTGACTCACTGACTCTGACTCTCTGACTCTGACTCTAAGACTCTGACTCACTAACTCTGATTCTCTCGGACTCTGACTCTTGGACTCACTGACACTGACTCACTGACTTTGACTCTCTCTCTGATTCTGACTCTCTGAGACTCTGACTCACTGACTCTGACTCTCTAACTCTCTGAGACTCTGAAACTGTGATATTGACTCTCACTCTAATTCTCTCACGCTGTCTGACTCATTCAGCCCAGCTGCGTTCAGTCCAGGAGGAGATGGACAGTCTGGAGGAGGAGAAGGAAAGCGAGCTGGAGGAGGTGCAGCAGGAGCTACGCTCAGCTCAAGAGGAGGTGCTAATGCTGCAGCAGGCAGCCGAGGAGGCAGCAGCAGAGAGAGAGAATGACATTGCCTCCCTTCAGGAAGAGCTATGCCGTCTGAGGGCGGAGCTACAGCGTCTGCACGCCACAACAGCCGAGTACGAACTTGAGGTGACAACACTGAGAGCTGAGCTGAGCATGAAGAGCCACAGCACACTGACACAGGGTAACTGCAACTAAACACAGTAACTATAACTCTAAGTAATATTAACCTGCATTATCTAAGGTTTAGTACTAGTAACTGTAACTAAGTAGGAGAACTGTAACTAACAGATGGGACCTTTATCACCTGAGATGAAGGAAACAAAGTGAACAAACATCTGATGCACCAATAATGCAGAGATGTAATAACGTGTTTGTTTCTTCATTAGAATCAATAAGACAATTATTAGTCAGTTAATCAATACTGATATCAGTCTTTGTCTACTGATACAGGTGAGGTCACTCAGCTGCAGGACGAGTTCAACTCTCTGACAGACCAACATCAGAATCTGACTAGTGACAACAAACAGCTGAACAACAAGTTGGAGGAACTGCAACAACAACAAGACGCGTGAGTGACCTGAGCAGCTTCAGTCAAAACATCCACCTACACCTGACACTCTGACTCTTAAAACGTGCGAAAATTCTTCAAGCTTGGGTTTTCTACCAGAGGCTTTTTTTGTGTGGTAGACCCCACCCCCTGTGGATCTTGTGCTCAGAGCTTGTCTGATCATTTCCTAATAATATTTAAATTTACAATAATGAATTACACGGCAATGGGGAATAGATTTCATAACAGCAGATGTCTTTCTGAAAGCACTGTAACTAAGTTCAAGGTCTTGTTAATAATTTTACTTCTTCACTGTGTACGACTCTGCACAATGTGGCTCCTCAGAACAAGAAAGCACCAGATCACAAGAACTTGACTCCCTGGTGTAACTCTTAAACACAAACCTTAAAGATAACTTGTAAGCTGGAGAGGAAATGGCATATCACAAATTTAGAAGTTCATTATTTAGCCTGAAAAAATAGTTTGCTGCTTTATTGTTTTGAAAATGTCCCCCATAAAGCTAGAACGTCTCACTATTCATCATTGTTTGACGAAAATAAGAATAACCCCAGGTTTCTCTAAAGCACTGTAGCCAGGCTGACAAAAGGTTACAATTTATGTTCTTATGGCCTCTGACGGTGGACTTATCTCTGTGCTGGTCCTGCTAGACCACAGTGCAGCATTCGATAGTGTTGACCATAATATTTTATTATAGCAATTAGAACTTGACGTAAGTGTTACAAGTACTGCACTGCAGTGGTTTTAATTATATCTATCTAATGGACTCAAATTTGTTCATGTAAATGGAGAGTCGTCTTTACACACTAAGGTTGATTATGGAGTTCCACAGGGTTCTGTGCTAGGACCAATTCTATTTACATTATACATACTTCCTTTTGGCAGTATCACCAGAAGGTATAGCATACATTTTCACAGCTATGCAGATGACACCCAACTTTATCTATCCATGAAGCCAGATAACACACCAATTAGTTAAACTGCAGCAATGTCCTAAAGACATAAAATCCTGGATAACCACTAATTTAACGCTTTTAAATTTAGATAAAACTGAGGTTATTTTACTCTGCCCTGAAAATCTTAGAAATATGGTATATAACCAGATTCTTACTCTGGATGGCATTATCTTGGCCTCCAGTGACACTGTGAATCTTGGAGTCATTTTTGACCAGGATATGTCCTTCAGTGCGCATATTAAATAGATACAGATGTGGACAAAATTGTTGGTACCCTTCAGTCAATAAAAGAAAATCTCACAATGGTCACAGAAATAACCTTAATCTGACAAAAGTAATAATAAATAAAAATTCTATAAATGTCAACCAATGAAAGTCAGACATTGCTTTTCAACCATGCTTCAATAGAATTATTTAAAAAATAAATGCATGAAACAAACTACCAAAAGGCAACATTGCAGACATAGAGGGCAGCTACAAGTACCTGGGGATCCCACGGGCAAATGGGAACAATGAAGAGGCCGCTAGAAAAGCTGCAACCACCAAGTACCTGCAGAGGGCCAGGCAAGTCCTGAGGAGTCAGCTGAACGGTAAGAACAAGATCCGTGCTATCAGCACCTACACCCTGTCCATTATCAGGTACCCTGCTGGGGTAATAGGCTGGCCAAAGGAGGCGATAGAAGCCACTGACATCAGAACAAGGAAGCTCCTGACCATGCATGGAGGGTTTCACACCAAGTCCAGCACCCTGAGCCTGTACGCTAAGTGGAAGGAAGGAGGCTGGGGACTGGTGAGTGTCAGCACCACAGTCCAGGATGAGACAACAAACATCCTCGAATACATCAGTAAGATGGCCCCAACTGACCGAGTGCTCAGTGAAAACCTCAGGCAGCAGAAACCCAAGAATGAGGAGGAAGAGGAGGAACCATCATGGAAGGACAGGCCCCTGCACGGTATGTACCACCGGCAGATAGAGGAGGTGGCTGATATCCAGAAATCCTACCAGTGGCTGGACAAAGCTGGACTGAAAGACAGCACAGAGGCACTAATCATAGCAGCACAAGAACAAGCTCTGAGTACAAGATCCATAGAGGCTGGGGTCTATCACACCAGGCAAGACCCGAGGTTCAGGCTGTGTAAAGATGCCACTGAGACAATCCAGCACATAACAGCAAGGTGTAAAATGCTAGCAGGCAGGGCATACATGGAACGCCATAACCAAGTGGCCGGCATAGTATACAGAAACATCTGTGCCAAATACGGCCTGGAAGTCCCGAGGTCAAAATGGGAGACGCCCCCTAGGGTGGTGGAGAATGACCGAGCTAAGATCCTGAGGAACTTCCAGATACAGACTGACAAAATGGTGGTGGCTAACCAACCGGACATAGTGGTGGTAGACAAACAGAAGGAGACGTAGTGATAGACGTAGCAGTTCCGAATGGCAGCAACATCAGGAAGGAACACGAGAAGCTTGAGAAATACCAAGGGCTCAGAGAAGAGTTTAAGAAAATGTGGAGGGTGAAGGTAACGGTGGTCCCCGTGGTAATCGGAGCACTAGGTGCGGTGACTGCCTAACTAGGTGTGTAGCTCCAGCAGATCCCAGGAACAACATCGGAGATCTCTGTCCAGAAGAGCGCAGTCCTAGGAAGAGCTAAGATACTGCGCAGGACCCTCAAACGCCCAGGCCTCTGGTAGAGGACCTGAGCTTGAAGGATAGACCGCTTGCAGGGACGAGCGGGTATTTTTTTTTTTTTTAGGGTGTTATTATATATCTCACTTTGTCTCCTGAAGCTACTGTTCCAACAGATCTTCTGTCTAATGGCAAACAGGTGTGATGACGTGTATCTGGCAGTCAGAGCGGAGGGCAGTACTGAATATGAAAAGGACAACCAGGTGAAGGCGGACTCTTATATCACGGTGTTCCAGTCCAGACCTGAGCAGAAGGACTCATCTGATATACAGGAGGAGATCAGCATCCTGAAGGTCAAACTGAGACAAGCTGAGGAGACAGCGCAGAAGGTCCAGAGAGAGGTGAGAGGTGACTGCTGTTTATGAGCTAAAACATCTGGATGTTTACTACAGACGGACATCATATTTGGTCAGTTTAATCCAAAGACTGTTGATATCTTGAATTGCAAAGCTTTTGATTTTACCTTTAACAGTCATCTGTAGCAGCATGGCAAATTTCAGCATTTCAACATTAAAAAACAGGCAGTTGTAACTCGAATAGAATAGAATAGAATAGAAACATGCTTTACTGTCATGGTACATGTTTAATGAAATTGTGGGAAATTGTTCCCAGTATGTCTGTGAAGGTTCTCAGTCATCCAGGTCATCGTAGTCAAAGGAGCTTGGAAAGAAAAGCGCCTGGACTTCTTTAAGTTACTTGAAGACGTTTCACCTCTCATCCAAGAAGCTTCTTCAGTTCTAAGGTCAAATGGTGGAGAGTCCCAGATATAAACCTAGTGGGAGTAACCCCCCACAGAGGGACAAAAGGACCCCCTGATGATCCTCTAATCGCCTGAGCCAAGGTGTGAAACTGGGTGTGGGTCCCAATCAGCCAGAGTTTCGGGTGTGTTCATTGTGAAACCTGGCCCCACCTTATCATGCGACTTCCTGAGGTCAGATGGCCCAGGATGTGAGTGGGCGTTAAGGCGTCTGGGAAGGGATCTCAAAACTGGATTATAGATGGCAGAGAGTTGGTGTCGTAAACCCCCGCCTCTGTTCAAAGATGGTCGCTCACAGTGGACATAGATGGCTTCTTTCACTCCTCTTTCAAACCATCTGTCCATCTGTCCTCTGTCCAAAATGTGAACATTGGCATCCTCGAAAGAGTGTCCTCATGCTGTACAGTGCAGCGAGGAATGCTCAGACCTCTACATTGGAGAGACCAAACAGCCACTTCACAAGCGCATGGCACAACACAGAAGAGCCACCTCCACAGGACAAGACTCAGCAGTCCATCTGCATCTTAAGGATAAAGGACACTCTTTCGAGGATGCCAATGAGAGGTGAAACGTCTTCAAGCAACTTAAAGAAGTCCAGATGCTTTTCTTTGCAAGATCCTTTGACTGTTCCCAGTATGGAATCAGCATCTTCCAATAGTCTTCAGGTTTACAGACCAAAGAGGTCCTGACCTGCCCATAGTATCTTTGTCTCTTATATAAATATCTGTTATTGATTTGTTGTTGTGTTTCTTCTGTCCTTCCTTCAGTGTGAAGGTTTGAAAGGTGAGCTGGCCGAGCTTCAGCAGCTGTATGACTGCAGCCAGCGGGAGCGAGCGGCACTTGAACAGGAGCTGCAGCGCTGCAAGGCTGAGCTGCAAAAACTGGTGGGCAGGAAGTCACAGGTGAGAGGTCACAGGTAAAAGCCTCAGGTGCTTAGTGAAGTTGGGTATGTTACAATGTTAAAATGTTTCAGTACTGATAGATTATTTGGTCTCAAGTAACCATGCCTGACAGAGATTAGGGTTAAAACTCCCTCCCTCTGGAAAGGAAAGGGTGAGGTTTAGATTAACATAGCAGAACATTTTCAGGTAAGTGTTTAGAGAAAAAAAATCTGGTCCGTGCTCTGTCACATGATGCCTCTCTGTCTGTACTGTGTGCATGTTGGCCGGTAACAGCTAAGCCCAAACGCTCTCTGGATCATTTTGCTTTCAGCTCTGCTCGTGGCCGGTTTCTGACAGTTTTTCTGTGAGCTTCTAAATGTCTGTCGCTTCAGGGCACGTTGTCTTTTGTCTGGTCTTTCGCCTATATCGCACAGCCCTTGAAAATGAATTTCATACAAAAACAAAGAACACGGACATTTACAGCTCATCTGATATGGAACATCTCCTGCAAGACAGACCAGTCCAAACAGTTTGGGACTCTTTACTTTAACATCAGTAAATCAATTCTTCCCGGAGACTCCAAAACTTGAACAAATAAATTCCCCAGTTAGGTGACTCAGTATTGATCAACTGTCAATTTTTCACACCTTATGACTCAAATTGACTTGAGGGTTCACTAGGTAGGATGTGAAATTCAACTGATTTTCATTTTTCATAATGTCAAATGGATTAAAGAGATTGGAAACTTTAACAATCAGATGACCCCCCACCCCCACCCCCCACCCCAAGGAGCAGCATTTGGTGTCAGTGAGGAGCAAAACTCCCGTCTAACAGGAAAAAACCTCCAGCCTAACCAGGATCAGGGAGGGGCAACCCATCTAGTCTGATATAGTTCCACATAAGAGGGGCCTTAAAGATGAAGGCTCTGCCTCCCATTCTACTTTTAAATACTCTAGGAACCACAAGTAAGCCTGCAGTGTGAGAACAAAGTGCTCTAATGTGGTGATATGGTACTATGAGGTTATTAAAATGACATGGGGCCTGATTATTTAAGAGCTTAAATGTGAAGAGCAGGATTTTAAATTCTGGATTCTTAACAGGGAGCAAATGAAGAGAGGCCACCTGTCAGTACTGTTGCTGCAGCATTTGGGTTCAACTGAAAGATTTTCAGGAAGTTCTTAGGGCATACAAATAACAAATTGCAGCAGTTCAACCTAGAAGTAATAAATACAATAACTAGCTTTTAGCGTCACTCTGAGACAGGATATTTCTAATTTTAGAGATATTGCAGAAATGGAAGACAGCAGTCCCACATATCTATTTAATATGCGCATTGAAGGACATATCCTGGTCAAAAATGACTCCAAGATTTCTCACAGTGTTACTGGAGGTCAAGTTTATGCCAGCCAGAGTAAGAATCTGGTTATATGCCATATTTCTAAATTTTTAAGGGCAGAGTACACTAACCTCAGTTTTATCTAAATCTACAACCATTAAATTAGTGGTTATCCAGCCTTTAAATTTTTAAGACATTAATGTAGTTTTACTAATTGTTCTTTCTTATCTAGTTTCATGGACAGTTAAACTGGTATGGATTTTTGCATAGCTGTGAAAATCATAATCCTTTGTCCAAGTCAGCACTCAAGACCTGCTGTTTGACTTCACCCTTATCTGGATCTCCAGCCATGCTTTCAACACTCCTACTTGTAATTTGAAATGTAAACTGTAAAATTAAAAACTAAAACTACACAGAGTTTGGTTTTCTAAGACTTGCTGAGGAACTTTCCTGACTCGAGCATTTGCATTCACTAGTGCTGACATGAGGTTTGACTCAGAACTTGTTGTGGCACTTGCCTTTCTTTTCTTTGGACTTTGTAAACAGTGACCTGGTCCCCAATCCACTCCTCTTCATCAGATAATTCATTCAATTTCTTATCCACCATGCAGCACTGCAGGGGTGTCATTATTTTGATAGTAGCAGCCTTTAACATTGACATTAGTTCCTCCTTCCCTTGGCAAAAATTAAATGGGATTTTTTCACAGGCCTCCAGAAAATATCACTTTGTGAAATATAAACATTTTAGGATGAATTTAGGATATTTTCACCGAGTGAGATATAAACTCACTTGTGAGAATACTAACGCTAGGCTAACAAACTTGTTAGGAAACACATCAACTTTTAAGATGGCTCTCTACAGCCAAAGCTGACCTGGTAGTTCTTACCCAAAAGCTCCTGCAGGGCTGCTGATGCTTCAGATTTGATCTCCAAAAGTCTTGAAATGACAAGATGCTGATGTTTTAATGTTAAAGACTTCAAACAAAACAAAACAAAAAAAACCTCACCATCTTGTCTTTAATTTTTCAGTTTCCTCACTTCATTTCCATTTTTTTGTCTGATTGCCGTCTCTTCTGTTTCACATGAAATTTACACGAGAAACTGAAAAATTCTCTGAAAATTTGATGAGTTTTCATGATCGACCTGCCTGCCTATCAGTCATTTCACATCAGATCACTCGTTTTCGTTTGCTCCCTGCTTGCCGTTCGCCCTCACGTCCTCTGACTTTATTATTCTGATTTTTTTATTTTCTCCTCTCTCCATACTCCCCACACTCCTACCTTCTGTCTTCTTCCCAGAACTGCACTCGCCAGTCTGAGCCCCCTGTTCTCTCCATCCCCTTCATAGGAATGATTGTAATAGTGGCCTTGATTTGGTGCTGGTGGGAGGAGCTGGCGTCTTAGATGGGACCAGGTATGGCCATGACCTTCTTCCTCTACCAGGCGCTTTCAAGGAAAACTGCCTCTGCATTTGTTTCCACAAATGAAGAAACAATTGCTTCAGATGAACCCCTCTGTCATTTAAAGAGTTTAAAAGTGGAAACCTCTGCCACCATGACTTCCCAATCTCTGTTCAAATCCAGGTTTTACTTGTTTGTTTGAACTGTAGTAGTACATCAGCCGTGCCGGGTGTTCCATCCTCCATCAGCCATGATTTTACATGCTCATGTCCCGACTGATTTAATGCTGGGCTCAGTTTGTTTTGTCAGGTTGCTTGAGTTTCTGTGAAGCAAATCAAATATGAAGGAAGGTTGGTGGTTCAATCCGCGTCTGCTTTCTATATGCCAAATATCTTTGGGCAACATACTAACCCCAAGTTGCTCTCAGATGCCTCCATCATCTGTGTTAATGTTAGATAGAAAACACTTGCATAGAAAGAAGCGCTTGTGGGAATGGGTGTGAATGTGTGAATGAGCCAAGTTGTGCAAAGTTAGCTCATAGTAGAAAAGCACTATATAAGAACCGGTCCATTTACCATCTGTCCATCAAAGAGCCCATAATAATGTAATCTTTACACTTTAATTCTTAGATTAATGTCAGAATTCCGAGAAAAAAAGTCAGAATTCTTACTTTTTTCTCAGAATTCTGGAAAACAAGAAAGAAAAAGATGTTCCCACTCTTTTTTTCCCCCAGTGGCCCTAATCCTCTTCCATACTTTTATCTTTTATATCTTTTTAAAGAAAATCTATTTCTTTATTTATCTTTTTTGTATTTTCTTTATCACCGAGGGCACCACTGTAATTTTTGTTATGTTCTAGCAACATAATGCCAGTAAAGAAAATCTTGAATCAGAAGAGTCTTTGCTTGTGACACAGCACGGACTTTTTCTGTAAGATTAAATATTTTCAGTTTATGTATGATTGCATCTTAGCATTGACTCTGTTTGTAATTGTGAGGCACAAAAAACGTCCTTCACCTTTCGCCTAAACACAGCCATACAGAGGTAGTTAGAAAAATACTGAATGACCTGCCACTCACTCTTCACTTGTGACCAGTACGAATGGATTCGCAGAACATCTAAAAGTTCCCAAACATCTTAAAGGCTCCACACTAAAACTTCGCTTATGGTCATATTCAGTATTTTTTGTTGTCAATTTGTGTGGGTTCTTTGCATATGTGTTTAGAATATGCAGAGGTTGAAGAGGCTCTGCTTCAGGGGCCACCTGATTTCTTCACCCCTCTGGACCAGATCCTACAAGCACATTCAAAATGTGGTGGGAGGTCAGAATGTAGTGCTCTTTTATAAAAAGTATTGTCCCCTTTTTTATAGACATTTCCATTATTTGGTGCATCCAAATGGAAAAGAACTGCAAAGTCAAAATAAAGTTTCAAACTCCATTTAAAGTTTCCAAAATATCCAGCATGTGGCTAAAACCTAATGTGCTTATAAATTAATTTTATTCTAACCTGTCTTGTCGTCTCCTGGCAGCGCGACTGTGAAGGCTGGAACCTGGCAGTGGTGGCAGTCGCCGTGGCAGCCATTGCTGTTCTGGTTGTCCCTAGTTTCACCAGGGCTTGAGGAGTACACAGGAAGCGACCTCACGGTGAACTGTAGGATTGTGGGATTGCCGTCATCCATCCAGTGCTGCCCTCATACATGTGACCATCCTGATGTCTGCTTGTTGCATCTCCACGACTCTTTGACCAAACGCCACAGACGTCAGTGAGTGCTGGAGGGGAAAGCAATAGGAATTCCCGACATCGTCTACTATGATTCTTTACTCTTCCTGCAGGTCAGCTCTGCGCAGATGGTCAAGCGGTTGATTTATTGAGTACTCACCATCACAGTTCAAGAGTTGAACAGAATATCTCATTTTGTTGTATCTTCCAGAAGTACCAGAAGTAGCTTGTCATGAGGTTCGTGAAGACAATGGACTAAGTTTCACTTTCGTGTTAGTGGATGCTACATATAAAAAAAAAAATGTCTCTACATTCAGTGTTAAAATGGAAAATATAAACTCATGGGGTGAAATGATCTAATTAACTTACTGATAAAACATGCTTACTTACTTGAATAGTTTTGGTGATTATTCATTAAAATGAGATTTGATCAAACAGCAGTCCAAAACAAAAGGCTCATTAATTTAAAGGCAACACTCTGAAAAAGTAGCACATTTTTACTTTAAAAATGACTTGAGTTATTATATTTTCCTTCAGCTTTAAAATTATTTGCCTTATTTCTGTCCTGGTGAGTTTAAGGAGTACTTTGCACTTACTGATAAAGGAGAAAACAGTAGCAGATAAAACTTGATTGTTTAGCGCTTCAAATACTGCCTTCCTTCCTTCTTAATGTTATACATCATCTGATCATGTATTTGTCAGAAACTTAACGCTGATTAACTTTAATCAGCGTTAAGTTTCAGCAGGTCTGGTTTGTAGCATGAAACACTGGGATTAGCTTTATTTTACCTTCCTCACTTCTTATAAATCCGTTTACATGTCTGGATTTCTGTTTTTCAAATGTGTAGTATGACTATCTATAAAAGTAAAATAGCACTTTAAAAATATATATATTTCCTAAAGCTCATTTCTAAAGAGAGATAATTTCTGTGGACTGATTACACTGTGTTTAAATTCAGATTGTGCCAGAGTTGTTTTTATTTTGCACAGTTAGGTGTAGCAGATGGTTTTCATTGATTTATTTATTGATTTATTTTTGAACAGACACTTTCCTCCTTCTCTGAAATAATGCTAAGGGGATTTTTTTGTTGTTCATTTTTAGCATGTTGTAGAAAATGTGATTAAAATCAAAACACAGCAAATGCTAGTGTTACTTAACATGCAAATTTTAGATTGTGTATGCAGATGACACTTTTCTTTATTTTTACGAAGAGCAGAGTTTGATCAAAACGTAATGAACTGAAAACTATAATGATTAAACAGAAAATTACTTTTTTACTAAAAAAGTCCAAATTTTATGCATGCAGATGATACATTATTTTACATCTAACAGTTGAGCACAATGCAGCAAAATGAATTTCATGAAAATTTGATTAATTGAAAAATGATAGAAGTTAAGCTCATATACAGTCCTAATCAAATAAGGGCACTGGGCAATATCTATTTACAAATAATAATGGAGGAGGACCAGAAATGATGTCATGTAGTGGAACACCTTTCACTGAATTCAAAATGACAGTGATAAGGACACAAAGTTTTATTTAGATTCCAACATTGAATATTGTTTTGTTTATTTTTTTTCTTCTGTAGAAATTAAAAACTGGGATGGATCTTGTCTGAAAGGGGCGGCAAAAATTCAGCATTTAATGTAAAACCCCAAAGAGAAGTCTGCATCTGCATTTTGGTTGATCAAACTTCTCAGATGCCTCAGATCATCCTTCTGAATAAACACGTCTTTTTCTGTAAGCTTTTGAATTTTTTTTACTGTGGGAGATACCCAAATACATCTCTTTTTTGCTTTTGCACACATTTCAAACTTTATGGTTCCTAAGTTATGTTTACATTTAAATAGAGACCAAATAATCCTAGAAAATAAGAATAAGCTGTTCAGATGACTGTGATCCCTTTCAGGGTGGAACAAGGTACTTCTGTCAAACTTGTTTCAGTAAGATAACAACTAGCTCAGACATTCCAGTTTCTTTACAACATATGGCACTGCAAATGAAGATTGAACTGTGACAAGTGTACTTGACTGAAGATATTAAAAGCATTAATTTGATAAAGCAGGGCTTTAACAAACTATGGGAATTTAAAATTAATAAAGGCTTATTAATTAATTTAAGATTATTTAAATTAATTAATAATTAAATCCGAAGTTTGATCAGGCTATTATACTGTATTGTTTAAAACAACTAGTAGCATGTGCTGTTAGGAGCTCCTATAAACATTTTGCATGACAAACACGTGTAGCCTACTTTAAAGACACTTGCTGAAGGAAAAACATATTTTACACATTTAACTGATGTTGTGAAGTTTTCTTAGTAATATGTGTAGGTCAGCTCCCAGCAGAAAAAAAAACAATAATATATATGAAAGGTTAGTCAAGATAAAGACTTAATTGCCACACAACTTTCACGGGGTAACTTTTTTAAATGTACTTATTTACTCAAATTAAAGGTATGAAAGCCCATTACTGCCAGAAAAGGGAAACCAGTTAGGAACAAAAAATTATTATCTCATTAATGTCACTAGCTAAGTCAACATTAATGAGATAATTAGACAGATGTTGAGTTGCACATTATTTAATCATTTTGATCAGTGAGTTTCAACTAATTTTATCTGATATTTTAGAACATAAAATACTAATAGTTATAACCTATATTTGACCTGCTAGTGTTTTTGGTATTTCCTGGGCTTGAATCTGGTTTTGTGTTGTATCGGGGCTCTCACTGTTTTTAGTGTTGCCTTTGCTGGTCTTGTGTTAAAAATGTGTCTGAAAATATGTAATTTATTCGAGACTTCCACGACCTTAACTGGCACTGAATCAATTCCTCCAGAATGTTTTTAAATCTGTGTTTTACTGTGAATACAAACTCGATACTATTTTTTTATTATTATGTCAGTAAAATTACAAAAATCTTCCTAAAAGCTGCATGCCGGTGTTCCTCTGTACCGTCTTGGTATCTTTGCTTTGATCAGGTGCTTTGTTCTGATTTTTCTTCCGCTTGGTTTCTTCTTTGTTCTGTTTTAAAGTGCATAATTTTCCTACAGCTTCTGTGATAATAAGTATGTGATAGTTTGTCAGATGTTTGCAAATCTAGCATTAAGAAGAGTCTGGGGGTGGACTGATTATTGGTTTCCTGATACATTAATATACAGCAGCACAACTCAGACTGTTTGTCCATTATGCAGAAATCACATCTGAATTTATAGAACAATTTAAAAAACTTTCTTTCATCTATTGTGTGAATATGGATTTACTTTGAAAACTTCTCAAACATCTGAGCTTCCTGTTAGGCCACCAAATCTCCTCTGATGGTTCTCGTATGTCTGTGTTGGAGTTATCTTGACAAAAGTCACAATAATATAATCAAAATACAAAATATGTCAGTTTATCTGCTGTTGTTTCTGCCACAGTAACTTGCACTTGATATCAATTTCTGGAGGTCTGTGATAGTTTTTATGTACTTCTGAAAACAGAACTAGTACTTATCTGATCCTTTTGTTGTTCTCTTTTCACAAAATTAAAATGTAAAAGTGAAAAGGCATATTTTGTTTTATCAGTGATATCCTGAATCCGTCCATCCTTAGCACAGTCCTGACAAACGTTAGCTCCCAGTAGGTATCTCCATCCTGCATGTTAGGTTTAGAGGAATAGTGACTTTGCATGAAATTAGAAGAGTAGATGTAGCCGCTGTAGCAGCTTCAGCCAAGCTGTAGCATGAGCGCTAAAATCCAATTCTTCCATTAGCTGATGCAGACTGTGTTATTAGCCAATTGTTTTTATGGTGGATTTTAGTTTCATCTGGGTTTAACCAAGCTGAGCATGAACACTGGAACCATGGGAGCACCTTAACATCTACATGATGGTTTACATTAAGTTTATGTGGCACACAGCTAAAGACATTGTCACTGAACTAGTTTAACTTATAGAACTACAAACAGTTTAACGCAACATGTTTTCCTGCTGGTTTCTAACTGGTGTTGTGTCGCGCAGCTGTGTCTAATGGAAATAGCAGTTTATTATTATAGTTATCTATCAGTAGCAGCTAGTTCAGCCTAATTTAGCACAAGTCCGTGTAGCTGCTGAAATACTGGCATGTTTTATTAGCTAAGTGATATTTTTGTTGTTATTAGCCACTGCAGGCATTACACTAGGTTCTTCTAGTACTGACAGGCATTGTTGTAGTTTTTTGTAACTGGTGTTTATAAAATTAGCTTAGCCTAGCTTAACATATGTTAGCCAGCATAACTAAAGATAGTATGCTAAATGTTTTTCCATATTTTGGGATTTATTTGGTAGTTAGCAATAGATTTATTCAACATCATGCTAGTTGGTATAAAAATGAATGTTATGGTTTGTTGTTTTGTTTAGTTTTATTTTGTTTTGGGGGTGGGACAAGTGTTCATATGTTTAAACGTGATTAGCCAAGCTCAGCGTTGATTAGGATGTTAAACACATAGGGGGAAACTGCCAATGAGCTTTAAAAAAGAAAATACAGAAGACACTGATAGCTGTCAGTTTGCCCCTGAGTTCCAGCCTTTTTGCAAAGCTAGGTTCATCCTGGATGTGTACTTAGACCACGGTGAAAAGATTTAAAAATGTCTGACTGTTTAAACTCCTCAGATTTCACTGCTGATTGTGCGTCAGGTGTTACTGTCAAGTATCAGGTGTGCTGTATGAACTCTGCTTCTACTTTGGCGTCCTGAATCTGAGCCGCAAAAAAGTGGAACATCACTGTCATCTGGCTGCTGTTTCTCTTCTTTGTTTTTGATCTCTGTTCTTGATGTTTTTGCACCATGATAACATCTGTCTGGGACTGTATTTTATGTTTGTTAAATGATCTAATACAAATAAACATAGTTTTCCTTGTCTTTCATGTGTTCAGCATTATGGTATATTTTCAGAATTACTGGTAAAAACAACCTTGAGACATTACATGCACCTGTTTCAACCATGCAATTATCTATTCAACCAATCACATGGCAGCAACTTATTGCTTTTAGGTATGTAGACATCGTGACAATGACCTGCTGAAGTGCTTGGTTGTTGGTGCTAGAGAGGCTGGTCTAAACTTGAAGCAACTGGGCTCCAGCAGCAGAAGACCTCACATGTACCACTTTTGTTCACTAATAACAGTAGGCTACAGAGAGGCTACAGTTTACACAGACTCACAAAAACTGGACAACAGAAGACAAAAAAACGTTTCCTGGTCTGATGATGATTCCTGCTAGTACAATCAGATGGTAAGTTTAGAGTTTGGTGAAAACAGCCATTATGAAGTCATTTATCAATCCTGCCTTATACCAGTATTTCAGGCTGCTGGTGGTGTGATGGTGTGAAGGATATTTTATTGACCCGCTTTTGTCACCTGAGCAACACAGTTTACAGTTTAAATACAGCATCGTAGCTGAGTATTGTTGCTGACCATGTCAATCCCTTTATGGCCATAGTATACCATGTTCTAATGCTCTATCTACTCTGTCATCTGATGCTGTGTCAGTTTCTGCTGTGAAACCTTGTGTCACCATCATAGTTGTGGCAGCTGTGTGGTGGATCAAACCAAATCAAACCAAACCAAAAGGTCCCATTAGAGCCAGAAAAGACCACAAAACCAGGAATGATTTAGGGCGGGGCTACCTAGTGGTCAAAAAGTTGCTTCATGGTGACATCATAATGGCTACTTCCATCGTCTTTATTCAGTTCATGGTGAAGGGGAAAAAAAGAGTAGGAATCAGGAGTGAAGTCATGACCGTAATAAGTGGTGATAACTCTGGTAAACTGTCTGCCCTGAGAGGATGATGAGTGTATCACGGCGGCACTCGCTGTTAAATTTAGTTTGGCTCCATATTTACACTTTAGATGTGAGCTGCTGTTTTCCTCTCGTGATATCTGAGCTGGACGCAGATATTTTCAGACTCACGGTGAGTCTGTATTCCTGTCTTGTGTTTTTATAGTAAGTCTCTAAACGTGACACACAGGAAATATGCCTGATGCCACACATTTTAACTCAAAACACTACTTTCATGTTTTCACACACATGTTCAACGAGCCCACGATTCCACAGCATGAATGCAGTGAGCCACTGTGCCACTTGTCACTTTTTAATCCACTCAACCCACTAGAATCATCACTGTGGACATTTTTTGTTTATAAAGACTATAGACTATGTACAGCCACAGCGAGCACATTTTAGGCTGATGTTCAACACAGTTGGAATAAAACCAGCAGCTCTTATAAAGCTGTAACTGCACACATCTGTATGTGATTATTGCAGAGCTGATCTTGGGTTTCACTCTGGGTCAAGTTCAGCTTGTTTCACGTAGAAGCAGACTGTGCTCAGCAGGGGGCGCTGCTGTTCACGTCAATAAATCTCTTCAGTTTGTTTTATTCTTCAAAAACGCAGCATGGAATTTTTCTTCCTCTCTCGCTTGCTTCAGTTTGCCGCGCCTCCATTTGGCAGCCAATGGAATTGCAAGAAGCAGCAACACCTCATTCAATTAACTGTAAACACCTAACCTCCATTGTAGTTACCATTAATTGTCATTAATCATTATCACAGAGCCTATTGTATTTTCAGATATGATATGTATTTCCAAACTGAAGTAAACTTTGATGTTTTTTATTTATGCTTTGTTGTTTAAATATCATGCAGTGATTTGATTCGCTGTCTGATGGTGATGTCATGTCCCTCCTCAGGGTGTCTCTCCAGGTTTGAGGACTCTAAAAATACCCGGAGGTGTCAGAGCGGCTGTGGAGCCCCGGGTCCGGCTGTCGGGGTGGGGTAGATGGGGGTGTCCTGGTTGGGGGTGTCCAGCGTGTCTCCACCCCCCTGTTCCGCGCCGACCAATGATCTGCGGTCTCGGTGTCCTGCGGCTCGGAGGATGCCCGGGCCGCAGTAGTATATGGTCATGGCAGGGGCATTCCTGGGAGTCCTGCGCAGTGACGCCGAGCCTTTAAACCTCGCTTCACGCTCCCGCAGCTGCACAGCCCCACTCTGTCCACGACGCCACCCGCGTGTGACCACAGCCAAGCCAGCCGGAGGACAAAAGCAGACTATTCTTCACTCTTCCTCCCGAGCCTCCGCTTTCTCTGAGAGTGTGAGCCACAGGAGTGACCTCGGGTCTGCATGCGCGCCTCTTTACGCACAGCTCCGTGAAGCTCCCTCCCCGCGCGCTGGGCACTGCCCCTCCGCTTCCACTGCCCCCCGTTTCTCTTTTTTTTCTGCCTTTCCTTCTCTTCCCACTGCGCTCGGTTCTATAAAAGGCATGTCCATGATGAGCAACAACAGCTACTTGGAGCCCCAGCAGTTCTACCAGAGCACCGCGGACATCGGCGAGGAGGAGGAGGAGGAGATGCCGGCCACCGAGAAGGACCTAGCCGAGGACGCCCCGTGGAAGAAGATCCAGCAGAACACCTTCACTAGGTGGTGCAACGAGCACCTGAAGGTGATCAACAAACGCATCAACGACCTACAGAAGGACCTAAGCGATGGGCTAAAGTTAATAGGGCTGCTGGAGGTGCTAAGCCAGAAAAAGATGTACCGGAAGTACCACAGCAGACCCAACTTCAGGCAGATGAAGCTGGAGAACGTGTCCGTGGCGCTGGAGTTCCTGGAAAGGGAGCACATCAAATTGGTCTCCATCGGTGAGTGCGTAAAACCGAGACAGAGGCGCGTTTGGAGAGTTTTTACGCAAATTTTACGCACGGTGTGTATTTGTATGTGTGTGTGTGAGAGAGAGAGAGACCTGGAAACAGTCAGCCCAACTGCTGGTTTCTTTCATAAAAGGGGTTTTAACAAAGGTAATCACGTGTGGCATCGGTTTGTGACTGACAGGTCACAGGTGTGGCTCACAGGTGTGTGGAGATCCAGGTGTTCACAGCTGTTCAGTGCGTACAGCTTCATCAGTGGATTCATTCAAAGAGTTTCTTATTTTTAAGGATAAAAAGTCAGAATTATTAAAGCCTGCTTTTAAATTTCACCCAAGTACAGAGTATGTGGTTTTTGCAAAAGGTCTCGGGAGGGCTCAGAGAAACTTGTTGAAACTTGAACCCTTCAAGAAATCCAAAAGTGTTTGGAACCCTCCAGAAGGACGTAAATCGGACTGCAGATGTCTTGGAGTGGATGTGAATGATGAGTGGCCAAGGTGTTGCAGGGTTTTATAAATCCTGAAGAAGTACAACTTTACTGCTCAGTCTGCAGACATGAAGTCCATGCTACTTAGTACAGCATTAAAAAACTAGTATAGATGAAGTTAAATGCACTAATCTGACTAAAGGACAGTATTTGCAGACACAGTGTGTTTGTGTTGCTGAATTCATTGTGCAGTGGTGTGTTGGAGTCTGTGTGCCATGGTTTTCAGTGTTTATATGAAGGTTTAGTTGTTAACAGACTCCTGTTGAGAGTAATTGTTCCCACTTCAGTCTGTCTGTAACTGTGCAGGACACAAAGACTAAGCAGGCTTACCTTCATTAAATGAAACATAGGTAGTAACAGTAATAATAACTTTGTTCATATAGCATGATTTAAAAAAAAAAAATCAAAGACAGATGATCAAAAACATAAATAGCAAAATCAAAGGGAGACCCTGAAATAAAAGACGATAAATGAGAGAGAGGAAAAATCCACACACTGAAGAAAAAATCACAGCCAACAATTCTTCTTACATTCAATATCAGGATTAAACTGAGTTTAGACTGAGCTTGTCACAGTAACCGTCAGCTGGAAATCAATGCTTTAATTAAAGAAAATCACTTTTTGTAATTATGTCACATTTATTATAACTTAAGGAAAAACATGCTTCATTTTCATTCATTGAGCAGTTTTCAATTTCGGGCTTTTGAATGTTTCTTGTATCGGATTAACAGAAAATACCCAGCTGTGTATTTAACTTGTGGACATCTGTCATATATTCATGGAAATAATATTAAAATATTTAAAGAAAAATACTGACATCACTAACGAGACATGGTGGTTAAGGCTAAAGGTGAAAGTTTTCCTCTGTCCAGCTGTGCGCTCAGCTCTGGAGATAAGTTTGTTTTCATGTGTTGTAGTTTTACTTTTGTTGAGGGTCTAACAGGACAAACTGAAGCTTGAGCTGCTGTTGTGAGTCTGCAGCTGATGGGGGGGCTGTTGGGGGGCTGCGAGGCCTGGAGGGCGCAGTTACTTGTTGGGGTTTTATGGGGTGGAGGGGGTGGAGGAGGTGGAGGAGCAGTGTGAGTAGGAGTTGATTGATAGCAGCACAGCTGAGCTCTGCTGTCCCTCAGCCAACAGCTGCTGAAAATAGACCCAGAGAATGCAGGGCCTCGCTAACCTGCTGAGGGGCCTGGGGGCAGAGACATGCTGAGGGCTCCTCAGGACCCCCTTATGCAGGGCAACATTTAATTAAACTTTGTTAATAAAATGCATATGCTTTTCTATTATTTTATAATAATTTTATATAGATAGATAGATAGATAGATAGATAGATAGATAGATAGATAGATAGATAGATAGATAGATAGATAGATAGATAGATAGATATATCTATATCTATATAGATATATAATTATATATAAAAGGTCATTATAACCAACCACAGCTGACAGGCTTCATAAGAGGCCTGGCCTGGAGACAGCCACTTAATAATGTTTTAGCACTAGTAGTGGGGCCAACAGGAACTCATCATTGGTTAGCTAATATATGTGAGTTGCTTGTTGTGTCTGATACACAGATATTTGATGTGTGACAGGATGTGATCTGTAACCTGATTGGCTTGTTTCCAAACCTGAGGGGTGGGTGTATAAATGGTTAATGTGGTGTTTGTGTAGCTGAGGCTGCTGAGCTGAACTGCGCGTTTTCTCTAACCTGGATTCTTTCAGCCAAACTCCATTCAAATATCAGCTAATTTTACCTCCATGCCTCTCTGGCTGTGTCTCTGTAATAGTTGCCATGTGTTGCAGCAGTCAGCACACAGGAATGTTAAACTAAGGCCAGGACACCCCGCCCCTCCCTCCCCTCATAGTAACTCACTACACGCTGCTGATTTCTGAGCCGTGTTTCACATTAACTTCCTGTTACAGCTGAGGATATCCTACCTGACTGTGAGGTCACAGGTTAGACTGTACCTGTACAGCGTTTATGTGAAAACTGTGATACCGAGTCTGTGTGTGGCAGCAATTCAGAGGTCAAAGGTCGGGTGGAATAGGAGACGAAGAGAGGTTCAATGTGGAGATGGTCATTTGTGGGAGAGGAAGTGTGAGTGTGGTATCGCCTCTCTTTTTAGGACGTACTGGGAGCTTCACTTTGTCACACTGTCGGCTTCATTAAGACCAAAATAACGAAGTCGAGTCTGAGCCTTTCTTGTGTGGGGGTGACGTCCTGCTGTCCTGAACCTTCAACCAGGATATAATAGTGAGAGTAAAAAGTCATACTAAAG
Organism: Astatotilapia calliptera; assembly: GCF_964374335.1. Taxonomy (NCBI): domain Eukaryota; kingdom Metazoa; phylum Chordata; class Actinopteri; order Cichliformes; family Cichlidae; genus Astatotilapia; species Astatotilapia calliptera. The sequence goes on along the minus strand of NC_137438.1, from coordinate 17,514,098 downwards.
AAAAACTCAAAGCTCCCAGCGGGACTCGAACCATGACCTCCAAAGAAGGGCTCCTTCCAAGCTCCTGATGAGGACGTCACAGGCTGTTATATAAGACACCCTCGTACTGTCCTGATCCTCCCTGCTGAACACTTCCTGTCAGGCACCGGCAAACACGAAACTAATGAGGAGGCTGTGGTCACGCCCCGTTTGGACTTTTATGTTTGCACTTTTTTTCTTTTGTTATGAGCTTGTTGGGTTTAGATGGTTTAATCTGCACCAGTAACCCACCTCTTTGAAGCTGTGGTGTGTTTGCACCTTCCTTCTCTCAGAGCTCCTGGAAACCTCAGAATCAATCTGTTATGAGTCAGCGGGACAGCTTTCATTAACGATGGCTCAGCATCTCTAAGTATCACTGAGGCAGCGTGACACCAGCTGGATGCTGGAAACTACATCAAGGGTCCAGCTTAACCAGATTAAAGTGAGCTTGTTTGGTCATTTCCAGATGTGGGAGCGTGTTTAAGCCACTGTTGGAGACAGATGTTTCAGTGCTGGGCGTCTACATGCTAGTTGGTCTTTGTTCCCTCTGAGCCTCACTGGGTATTTGTGAAGTTTGAGAGGAACAGCTGCACAAACAGCAGAAATCACCTCAAAACAGTTTAAACTAGCTGAGGGTGATGTGGGGGAGTAGGAGCCCATTACCAGATGAGCTAATAAGCAAAACTGGAGATGGTGGGGAGGAAGAACACCCTTTAAACTGGAAAACAGGAGGAGGATCAAGGAGGAGTACCTAACAATAAGATCAGCAAAATTTCAAATGGACTGCAGGGAAAGAATGAGATTTTTCAAAGCCCCGGACTTCCCCTGTGTGTGTGTGTGTGTGTGTGTGTGTGTGTGTGTGTGTGTGTGTGTGTGTGTGTGTGTGTGTGTGTGTGTGTGTGTGTGTGTGTGTGTGTGTGTGTGTGTGTTTGAGAGAAGAGAGATCTGGTGTGATCTGCTGACTGTCACACTGTAGACTCTGCAGTAAACGTCCAGTTTGAGTCTGAACAACAAAGACTCACTTTAGTTACTGCCCCCCCCCCAGACAGAGACCAACCACATGACAAGAGGGTGAGGGTGTGTGTGTGTTTGTGTGCATGTGTGTGTCAGCTGTCGCCACAGCTGTTGTGAAGCATTTGAAGCAGCAGCCGGAGCCTGAGCACATCGAGGGGAATGATGTGTTCAGGCTCCAGCTGACAGAGTTATTATAAGTTATTGATTAGTGTGTGGTGTGTTGTATGTGTGTGTGCAAGATCTGGGGTATCTAACAATATCTAACAGTGGTACATTGGCTTTGCAGAGCTACATCCCTAAAAAATCAGACAGACTGAGAAAAGTTCCACGCTGGAGAGATTTGATCTCTCGGCTGGTTTGTGAACGCCTCCATGCTCATTGTCGTTGGAGGAGGAGGCTGGGCTTCTCTGCTTAGACTGCTGCCACTAGGATAAGAGAATAAGATGGATATGTGTGTGTGTGTGTGTGTGTGTGTGTGTGTGTGTGTGTGTGTGTGTGTGTGTACATATATGTACATATATGTAGTAATGTGAAAAAATGCTTTAAACAAAGAATGCTTTCAGAAATATGAACGCTTGTTTATTTGCCCCAAATGTAGCCAAGCCAAAGTCATTAAGAATTATCTTAAGTGTAAAGAAGAACAAGAAGTACTGGAAGTAATGGCATGGTCCCCACAGAGCCCTGATCTCAACGTCATCGAGTGTGTCTGGGATTATATGAAGAGACAGAAGGATGTGAGGAAGCCAACATCCACAGAAGATCTGTGGTCAGTTCTCCAAGATGTTTGGCACAACCTACCAGCCGAGTTTCTTTAAAAACTGTGTGCAAGTGTACCTAGAAGAATTGATGCTGTTATGAAGCCAAAGCGTGGTCACACCAAATATTGATTTGATTTAGATTTCTCTTTTGTTTATTCACTGCATTTTGTTGATTGGTGAAAATAAATGATTAACACTTCCTTTTCTGAAAGCATTTTTTCTCTCATCTCCGTTCTTCCTCCTGATCGCCTCTCAGATCAGCACATTTCTCTTTGACCCACCTGTTTCTTTTGACCCTCACCTGCACTATAATCCAGTGGAGAGTGTCTTAAATTGTGGAATCTCACATGAAATCACGGCTTTATTCATATCAGCTCCAAACAGCCTCTGAGCCGTCTCACGTGTCGGGTTTCTCTGGGTGGTGTTGTCAGAAGGAAGGCGCCTTGATGAGGATGACACCGGAGCGTCACTGCTACACGAGGATATACCTCACATCTATCACACCATCTGACAAACGGATCCCGGCTCCTGCCAAGTGTCCCTGCTGAGGGACACCTCCCTGTGGAGCCAGGGACACTTGGCAGGATTTCGGGTGCCTGAAGTTTGTCTGTCAGGGTGAGATGTTAAGCTGTGTTATTGGAACTCTGATATATATCTGTTTTATGTCTTCATATTCCTCTCAGTCTGTTCAACTGTTTGTTTCCTGTTTTACTTTGATAGTTTTGTCTGGTGTCTTATATTGATTTTGACTTCCTGTCTATCTCCTTGTCCCTCCTCGCCTCGTTTAACCAGAACTCTGAGGTACATTTAGTCCTTTGTTTGCTGCTCATATGTGGGTGTTTTCGGTATCTAAGCTCCTCATGCCTGGCGCTGGCTGCACTCGTTTCACGGCTCATCCAAAGGTCTTCTTCAGTCCTGACAGATGACGGGGAGTCAGTGGTATTTAATTTGGAGGCGGATCAAATGCATGAAGGTGTGAGCGGGGCTAAATGATATAGGCGGTTGATGGCTGGTGTCATATGCCACTACCTTTGTCCAGTGATGGTGCTTCAGGTCTTCAGCAGCTCAGAGAACCAAGCAGGACCCTGAGATGTAAATGTTACTGTTCCTGGATCAAGCTCTCCTCACTGAGGAGGACGGAGGCCTGAACATCGTGCGCGACGTGTACAGCCTGGAAATCCAGTAGATCCTTGCTCTAGGTCTGGTGGGTGATCAGCTCCTGACTGACTGACCTGCTCGTGTCTAGCAGAGCATTTGAAGTGTCCAGGTAACTGCTTTGACCTCCTTTATTCAAGAAAGCATTCAGAGGAAGAGAATGTGTTAAACTACTGATAGAGTACATGTTTGTGCGCTGAATATTGCAGTAATAACACGTATTTCTCACACCTGGGCATGCTTTGAGGTACAAAGCTGATGGAGGGATAAAAGTTCATTGTACACCTGATGTCACTGTGTGGACTCTGAGGGGGAAACACCAGAGCAGCACACTCAGAAATCCTAACCAGCTGCTGGCCCGATCAGCAGACTTTGGTCTTTTATAGCTCACGTGTGTGTGTGTGTGTGTGTGTGTGTGTGTGTGTGTGTGTGTGTGTGTGTGTGTGTGTGTGTGTGTGTGTGTGTGTGTGTGTGTGTGTGTGTGTGTGTGTGTCTTTAAATAGTTGTGGTCTTTGTGAAGTCTTCCAGGATAAACAACAACATCTCATTTACTCAGCTGCCGTCCATCTGCTCAGACAGAAATCAGGTTTGAGCTTCCAGTGAAGTTCGGGAGCAGCTGATCAGTGACTGAATGAGCTCTATCTTCGCTCCATCCAGCAGGTGCTCGGGGTGGATGTTTGTGTGACAGCAGGCTGTTGTTCTGTTTCTTCTTGTAAACTTCAGCTTCATGAAGAGCTTTTACAAAAGTGACCCACTCAAAAGGCAGTCCAAAAATATTTTTTCAGGCTTTTATTTTGAAAAAACACTCCTTCCTGTAGTGTTTAAAATGCTTCACGAGTAAAATCAGACTGCGAATTGCTTAAATGCACTAAAAAGGGTAAAATCTACTTTATGTTATGTTAAATTCAGCTTCCTGCAGTCAGAGTTCACCTCATGTTCATTTCTTCCCCCGATACTAAACGACCTACATATACTTTCCTGCTCTGCTCACATCCAGCTGCCTGTTTTCATACTGTGCCAGGGCAGCTTTGCATGATTCACAGTTCAAAATGTTATAATAGTGCTTCTTTATCTGATCCTGCGTGTCGGTGCAGCCCGTCAGTTCATACTCTGTCGGAAACAAACTGTTTTAGCTCTTTTCACTTTACAGCTAACCTTCTTCTGATTGGCCAGTTTCTGGAAGCGTGGTGAGGGACACTACCCAGTAACTGTGAACAGCACTGCCTGATTTTGTTTTTCTTTTGTTTGTTTGTTTTTTTGTTTGGGGGGGAGGGGTATCAGCCTGAGTCAAGATGACGTGGTGATGGTCGTGAAAAGAAATTTGTAATCTGAGAGTGTTTGAAGCTTTGTTGATATTCACTGTGAAAAATATACAGAGCCTTTAAAAGTCCCTTTTCTCAGTTTGAATGTTGAAGATTGAGGTTTTCTTTGTTTCGTCTGCCTTCGTATTGCAGGCGTGACCTCGCTTTGACCTCTGTGTGACTGCAGCTCAGCAGATAGTAGAAATCCTCCCATACAGACGTGAACATCAGCGTACCAGCCTGCGCCTTGGACGGGTGCTCACACAAACTATCTGCACTCCATCAGTCTGTCACGACCTCATTTGTCCTTTTAAACCACCTTCAGTTTACTGAGGTCACACTGTGAGGGCTCAAAGGAAGCCTGGCCTCAGACTGTCTGACACCAGTCTGCTTCCAGTTAAACCAGTGATGGAGACATTCAGACTTTCTCCTGATCTTGGATTGTTTAACTCTCCTTTTTCAAATTGAGCTTGACAGGAATCCGATGAAAGGATGAGTAACTTTCACTCTTCAGAGAGGAAGAGGACGCGGTGATGTCAGGCTGGTGGTTAAACCACCTGTAAAAGCAGACTGTGGACATTGGTGAGTCCAAGCGTAGGTGATCTTCCTCTCATAGTCACAGAGTGGAGTTTACAGCAGTGACTCTATTCTCAGGGCTGCGTTTTAAAAACGTGCAGATAAAGAGCGACAGCAGACTGGACGCCATGTCAGCAGGTAGCCGGAGGATTGGCTGGCAACTTGTTTTAACTTCCTGTTGTTGGACTCCTGCAGAGCTCAGACCCTCCTCTTTAATTCTTTCCCTACATCGTCATCCTCGTTCTTTGCTTTTTCCACCCTCCCTCCATGTCTTCCTCTCTCCACTCTGCAGCTCATAAAGCCTTTCTTTCTAAATGTCACATTACACAGCTTCTCCGTCACCCTCGAGCTTGTTCTGGAGGAGGAGGAGGTGATGGAGGAGGTGACGGGGGGGCTGTTTTCCTCTCACGCTGCAGGCTTTCTATCAGGACTCCATTGTTTCTAGGTGGCCTGTTTGTTTGGTAACCAATGACGACCGGCGAGCGTGGCTGTCGGACATTAACGAACAGATGAGTTGTTGTGCGGCTGGCAAAGTCCTGATTTTAGAGCCTTTGGGGGTTTTTACAGAAAACTCACCTCGACTCAGCTTCTGTTTACAGGACGCGGCGCTCAGAGCACGTGTAGCTCAAACCCACCTTCTCCAAATTATAAATCACTTTTTTTGAACACACATTCACATTTTCCAGAAAGCCTTCCAGCCACAGGAAATAAGAATCAGTGGTGACGATCATGTCTGAATATGAGCTGATATTTATTTCTGTGCTTCACCATAAACTATTTAAATGATCGCAGAATAAACTGTGTTTATCAGGCAGGGAAGGCCAGGCCAACTGCTGCAGCAGCTCCTGTTTCCTGGGGAAAGATTACAGCGACACTCCAAACACATTTCCTCTCTGGACACCGGACCGGGCTAATCTCTGGGCTCCGAGTTTCCTGAGGGGTGAAGAAAGGTCATCTGAGCTCAGAGAAGGAAAATATGATTTAATGACTGGGAACAGACGCAGTGGTGTTTCCATCACCTCAGAGGACATCACACTGAGATTTATTTCCTTCAGGCTTAACCTTAAACTAACCTTAATCTCACTTTAAAATAACATTAATCCCAGGAGACACAGAACAATTTATCTGCCTTACAGAGGCTGCTGTGGTTTCAGACATGCAGAGTCGTGTTTCAATCATTTCCAGCAGGAAGATATTAAAGAAAACTTATTTTCATTAGACTTAACTTAATGTCAGTTTAAACCTTAATATAACTTAATATAAAATATCTTTATTTGGGCAGAGTCAGGACCTTACATTGAGTTTTTTTTTTGAATACTTTTTAATTTTACTCTTTTTAAACAAATATCTGTACTTTCTACTCCTTAAATTTCCAAAGCAGTCTAATTACTTTTGCCATAACACATTTGAGGGGAGTTATTATGTCATCACTCACATCAGTTCCTCACGTCAAACACATGAAAGGAAATCCTGTTCACTTATTAATCTCCAGGAGATGTGGCATAAAAAGAGATGACTATGCCAAAGTCACAGGTTAAAGTGGGACAGTGTTTTTTTGTGTGTGGGGTGGGGGGTGGGGGTTACCACAACCACTGCAGGTGTCCATAAGCTGTGTGTTTGTGGTACTTCAGCATCTAGTCTTCGTTTTTTTAAAATCAGATATCAGGTCTGTACATGTGAAATTGTGTTTTTTCATATTGTGAAACATGCTGCTAAACAAACTGAGGCAGACAAACTGTGTTATTTGAAATCCTCTGCAGTTTAGTGCAGGATAAATAGGTTAGTTTTCTGCACTGTGATGGATTTAAAGTAGGGGTGGGAATTTAACACGTTAATTGCTATTCATTTTTTTTTTTTGAACAAATAACACATTCAAAAAAATAATGCATTTAATTGCAATTTGTATTCCAAGCAAAGGGGAACTTTTGTCAATGCACAATTTCCTGGTATACTGAATACACTGAGGCACACATCAGAGCGACTGTGCTTGACCCATGCTTTAAGGATTTAGAGTGTCTTGCAAGGGGAGAGCGAAAAGAGGTTTGGACCAGCCTTGAGGCCGCTGCAGGAACAGTGTAAAGATGCCACCACAAAGGAGCCAGCAAAGACAAAGAGCCTCCTCTTCTCTTCGTTGTTTTCAGACTCTGATTCAGATGAGGAAGCCCTGTGTAACAGGGCCCTGAGTTTGTACAGAGCAGAATCCACCATCAGCAAGACACACTGCCCGCTGCAGTGGTGGTCCAGTCGAGCAGGGACCCACCCACAGCTGTCTGTCCTGGCCTGCAAGTATTTGATTAGTCCTGCCACTTCTGTCAGATGTGAGAGACTGTTCTCAGTTGCAGGTCACAGTAACAAAAAAGAAAGCTACCTTCAGCTCAGAAAATGTGAACAGACTAGTTTGTCTAAGTAACTGGCTGAAGAAGACGGACAGTAAATAACCATGGAGGTATTGTGAGTCCAGTGGGTTTGTTATGTTTTGCACTAAAATGTTCAATGATCACACTGTTTTAACCTAATGTACAAAATAAGGTTACTTAGAGTTTAAAGGTGAAGCTGTTGAAATAACCTTTTATGTTTCTGCCTTATCTTTTTTAAGAAGAAAACCTGCACTTTATGTTGACATTTTTATTATTATTATTGTAAGACAATACAATTTTGAAAATGTACTTAAAATGGCACTTTATTGTTAAGTCTGCCCAATTTTGAACAGGGATGTTAGGTTTCTCTGTTTTGGATTGAGTTAAATCCTTTTTTTTCTTCCAGAAATTAAAAGAGGTTGAGTTACAATACATGTCCATGTCTATTATTTGATTCTGTCACCCACTAAAACCCTTTTCAATTTAAAAAAAAAAAAAAAAAAGCACTCTTGGACAAATTTTCTTGTGTGATTAAATGCGATTATTCGAGATTAATTAATTATAAAGTCGCTAATTAATTAGATTAATTTTTTTGACCTAATGACAGTGTGTGACTGGTGCACAGTGGCTGTGGTTTCATGGTCAGAGTAACTTTACATCAAGTGTAGCAGAGACTCATTCACTGAATTCCACCTTCATACCAACTTTAGCACTCAGTAGAAATCGTCATATCGTCGTCACCCCCCCCCCCCCCCCCCCCCCACACACACACACACACACCTGAATCCACTTGAACCCCTGACTGTACACATTGACTGTACCTGTTTAGAGGTAAAGTCACCCTCTACAATGCAGGCAACAGAAATATAGATTTATTTTTTTTTTCCTTCTTTTTCTTCCAGTTCAAACTGAAAATAATTAGGATTAAAAAAGTTAGATTAAAGTTTGTATTCCCATCTACTGACATTATTTTATCATTATGTTGATATAGCACAAGGTTCAGTTAGCATTGTGCAAGACATAGAAATGTCTTCCAAAGATCTGCTTATACTTTCTTACTTTTTTACTTTTAATTAAGTATAGAAGTAAAGTTAAATCAGTACTTCACCTTTTTGTGGTGTGTTTCTAACAGTAGTACCTGTACTTCTGCTTAAGTACAGAATGTCTTTACTTTTGCCAACTCTGGTCAGAGGCCTTAAGAAGATCATTTGTAACCTTCACTAAAGCTGTTTCTGTGCTGCTATGAGCTCTGAAACCTGACTGAAACTCTTCGGATAAGCCATTGCTCTGCAGATGATCTGTTAGCTGTTTGACAACTACTCTTTCAAGGATTTTTGAGATAAAGGGAAGGTTGGAGGCCTGTAATTAGCTAATACAGCTGGGCCAAGTGTAGGGATGGGTATCGTTTTGGTTTTATCCGATACCGGTGCCAAACCGGTACTTTTGAAACGGTGCCGGTGCTTAAACGGTGCTCAAACCAGTGCTTAAAGAATGGAGAGCACAAAATTGGTCCAAAAACCTCTCATGTTCAGCTGGTTTTTTGTAAAAAGATAACAATGTTAGCCTTTTCTGCAGCTATGGGACATATATGGTATCACTCCTGGCTGGAAGCAGTGCTTAAACAATGGACAAACACAAACTTTGTCCAAAAACTTCTCATGTTTAACTGTTTTCCACTTTTTCTTTGGTCATTTTAGCCTTTTTGGCCAGGGTGAAGGGAGTATCTGCCATCAAACAAGAGGACAGCCGCATGTAGCTATGATGATGTTTGCTAGTTCACCTTACATGCATTAATGTAATAACGTGGTTAGCCTACTCAACGTAAATTACACACGAACAACATTAAGCTACTCACGCAGAGAAGAACGGCTGCTGCCATCATCATCCGTCATCATTTCTGCTACACTGGCAGGGCTAGGGGCCAGGACTCTCCTCTTTGGGTTTTTGGGGGATGATGCTAACTCCGGGTCCGATAACAGGCACCACACCCGCAGTAGATGTGCTCGGTGTGAGGTCTCGCAGCAAGCTATCAAATACGGCGCATTTCTCGGCTTTTAAAAAAAAAAACGCTATGCGTCGCCAGGTGTTTCATCGGATTCTTGGTGTTACCTCCTTTGACAGTATCACAGTATCAGCTTAAAGCACTTGTTGCAGGCTGCTGAGTTTGCATATTTTGCTGTGAAGTACAGCCAGACTTTTGACCGCTTCGCCTTGGACATTTTTAATCTGTAGCTCTGCTCTAAAAGAACGTACGTACCTGGCCCCGCCTACTATCCTCGGAAACGTAAAATGATCGGCTAGAATCTAAAGTGTATCACAGCTCAGGAAAAAAAAAGCACCGAAATAAAGCACCGAAATGTGCGCTGCTTTTCGGTCTGGTTACTACCGTTTATGTCAGAACCGACACCAGTACCCATCCCTAGCCAAGTGCTGGCTTTTTAAGTAAAGGTTTAAATACTGCCAGCTTGAAGGCCTGTGGTACATAGCCAATTATTAGAGATAGGCCGATCATATTTAAGATTGAAGCATTAATTAATGGCAGGACTTCTTTGAGCAGTTTTGTAGGAATGGGGTCAAAAAGACACGATGGTTTGGAGAAGTAATTACTGAAGTTAACTCAGAAAGATTAATTGGAGTAAAAGACTAAATAAATAGTGTTACATCTGTGCGAGGATTATGAATATTTCTTTCTCTAATAGTTAAAATTTTATTTGTGAAGAAGTTCATTAAGTCATTATTACTAGTTGGTCTTTAGTTTGTCTCTTTGGGAGCTGACACAGGCGATGGGGCTTTGGGGGGATAACAGGAGAGAAGCTGCATAGAGGCGTGTAAGACTGCAACTCTGTTTCCTGGTCCAAACTCTGGATAGTCACGTTTTGGTGGTTTTAATAAATTTGACCAGATTTCTAGAAATGAAAGCTGCTCCATCCAATGTGGGACGGATACCATCTCTCCTAACAAGACCAGGTTTCCCTCAGAAAGTTACCCAATTATCTATAAAGCTCACATCATCAAAATAAGCTGGCAGGCAGTGTTCGTGTTGCTTGTATGTGGTAATGTGAAGTTAAAGGCGCTGAAAACAGCCAAAGCGTGAGTGAAACTCCAGCTGTGTGTTTAGAAGTTGGTTTCCTCGCCTCCTGATTGGGTAGGCCTTCAGAAATTTTAACAACACTCAGGGGGAAACACAAGGTTTTCTGCTGTTTTAAAGACGACATGTTCACATGCCAAGCTGACCTCAATATAGAAAGAAAGCAAATTCACCTGAGAATTCAGGTGTGTGACAGAAAACAACAGCAGTGTTCAGCAGAGCAGGAGAAATGTGTCTGAGGGTGTCCTCCATCAGATTCCTGTTAATGTGTGTGTGTGTGTGTGTGTGTGTGTGTGTGTGTGTGTGTGTGTGTGTGTGTGTGTGTGTGTGCGCGCATGTGTTTCCTATTTAAACTGACCTCATTCCTCAGAGCGGGGGCTGCATGACATCATGCTGCTCGCTGCTGTCGATGGATGAAACTTTTCTGCACGATGACAGAAAAAAATAAGTCTCCTGATGTCTGAAAGATAAACAGAGAGCAGACGTGAACTTTTATTTTGGCACTCTTTGGCAGAACAGGAAACTGGGTCACGAAATGTTGGAAATCAAATTCAGCTGAACGTGACTTTAAATTAATCAAAACCAGCTGTTAACATCTGTTCACTGATGCTCCACACGTCACAGAATCAAAATACCACAACAGCGCACGTAAAAGTATAAAAATATAATCATCTACAGTCATGATACAAAGAAAGTTAAAAACAACCTCATAAGAAAAAACAACCATGACACATTACACCGTGTCTTTATTTAATTAATGAAACTAAGTCCATCTCATATTTCAGCAGCAGTAAGTTGCACTGATGGTTCCTGTGTGACTTCATCAGTCCGTCTCATCTCTGCGGGGGATTTTTAGTCCACTCTTTTTCACAGCCATGCTTTAGTTCATTGAGGTTTGCAGCATTCATTCATGCACAGCTCTCTGAGCTCTGCAGCCCTTCTAAACAGCCATACCTGTTAGTCTTTTTCTAATTGTGCTGTCATGAACTTTGACTTTTAACCTGCTAACTGATGCTTGTAGAGTCTGACATGTAGTTCTTGGTTTTGTTGCTCAGTCTGACCTCAGGGTGGATTTGCTAGAGCACTCAATCCTGGAAAGACACTCACATTAAAACACCTGAATGACTCTGTATTTATTTCAGACTCCAAAGCCATCGTGGATGGGAATCTGAAGCTGATCCTGGGTCTTATCTGGACCCTGATCCTCCACTACTCCATCTCCATGCCCATGTGGGAGGACGAGGATGACGAAGACGCCAAGAAACTGACTCCTAAACAGCGTCTGCTGGGCTGGATCCAGAACAAGGTGCCCCAGCTCCCCATCACCAACTTCCACCGAGACTGGAGGGACGGCAAGGCGCTGGGAGCTCTGGTGGACAACTGCGCCCCCGGTAGGATCCCGCTGACACTGCACACAGTGTGCAGAGACGCTGATGTTTAAGTTAAAAATGATCAGTAAAAGTAGTTTAAATGTTTTAAGACAGGAAGCTGACTGAGTTTGGTTTTCTTTAAAACGTTCTTGTGATTTAAAGAAAAGCGGCTGCTGTTTTCCTGGAAGCTGAGGAAAGCTTCCAGGAAAATATAGACGCTGTCAAATAAAAACTTTCCCTGAAGCCGTCAAACTGTCAGTTAAAGTGAACATGTGCTTAAATAATCTGTGAGCTGATGTGAAGCAGCTGCTAAATCTAAACTATCGATTTGTTCCTGTGTCAAAGTTTTCTCCAGAAAACCTGATATTTAACTTCCTGTATCGATGTCTGGAGGGTTTGGTCATCGGCTGAGTGCTTCGCTCTGGAACTGATCCAGCCCCACTAACCTGGAGTCAGGCTGTAAAAATGTCTTGACTTTGCAGGAAAAGTTGAAATCTTCACATGGAAGTTTGTACAGCACACTTGGGGAGGAGGAGGAGTTAATCCTCTTATCAGCTTCAGGCTCAGAGTGTTTCTGTGTTTCTGCTTCATGTCAGCAGCTTCAGGAAACAAGCAGCAGCTGAAATCTGCAGTTTCTGCTCTGATCCTCATCAGAGAGCAGCGAAGGACAAATATGTATAACTCATCAGCTTTAACGTTCAGCTAATTTTGAGTTTTTCAGTCCAGGGTGAGGTGTGCCGGATATTTTCTGATCTCATTTTTGAGTTTGTGAAGCTTATTATGCAGCCAGAGGCTCGTTACCTTTGTGGAAATGTGTTCAAGTAATTTATGAGGACAAAGTGTGTGTGCTCAGGGCTGATTACAAGAAACTGGCTGAACATATTGTTCCATATTTTTTGTTTTCATCATCATTTCTCTCTGATTAAGGTCTAACAGAAGAATCCTCCTGTTTTATGTTTAATAACAGTCACATATTTTATTCATGTTTTCTGCTCCAGTTTCATAAATGCTTTTTCTTTTTCTCTTTCATCATCGGAAACTTTTATCTTTAATATTTCCATATAACAGACCTGCATTAACTAACTGCAACACCTCCTCCATTTCCAGTTCATAGTCAGCACTTAACTGTGAAAATATTTACAAATAATTCAAAGTGCATTAAAATAGAAATGTTGAGAAGATCTTGTTACTTTGACTCTGTAAGTCTGACCCTCGACGAGGTTTGATGATGAGCGTCTGCTGCCTCTGTTTGTATGTAAAACCAACAAGAACTGAAACGAGTAAACCGGCTCAATCAAAATAAAACCTGTAATAACTAAACCTACAGTTTCATTACAAAGCTGGTTTCTCCTAGATTACAAAGTAAACCCGTTCATCCATTTATAAATATAAAATACAGACATAATTACAACAAATTTTAGACATTTGTTTGTTTTCTCAAGAATATTCTGTAATTTCACAGTGAAGCATATGCGAGTTAGAGAAAATTGTGCACATGAAATAGAAGTAGTCAAAGTGTCTTTTAATTATAAAGTACTCTGTTGTCAAAGTCCATAAAGAGCCCAGATCACATATTTTTATGTTCATAATTTAATATGTGGCATAAATCGAATATGTAGTTTTTTTCATGTTAGTTTGATATTAACTCCCAAACTTTGTCTCTTATGGAAATGAACTCGTGTCAGACATGTTCTGAGTTTCTAAAGCTTGAACAAAAAGGAACTCGCTACACAAATCAAGGAAAAATAAATCTTATTTTGAAATATTTTCTCTGCAAACTGTTAAGCAGGAGCTCATCGGATGTTCTGCAGCAGAGGCGACTCAGACTGAACGTCGTCCTGCAGGACAGACTAGTCTCCTGTACATAATGAAACCTCTCTGTCTGTGCTGCCTTCAGGTCTGTGTCCCGACTGGGAAACATGGGATCCCAGTCAGCCAGTGGAGAACGCCCGGGAAGCCATGCAACAGGCTGATGATTGGCTGGGAGTGCCACAGGTAACACCTACCTGCGCACGGACTGCAACACATTCAGTGTCTGTTCTCTGAGTTTCTTCTTACTGATTAATGAGAAAATCAGAGCCAAAATCTAGGAAACAGCTACAAAATAAAAGCCTCTGCTTCACTGAACATGGATGAATCAGGGATAAGTTGACCTGTATGCTGTTTATATCTGCCGGTGAGCTTTGTGGTTCCTTTGAATTCAGGCTCAGAGGATATATTTGTTACGATTAAATTGAACTTCAGAAATAGCAGTCGTGGTTGAGCCATGATCCATGTGGATGATTCACACGCTCGACTCTATTTTCAGCCTGCAGAGATGTGAGCAGGCTGCAGTTTAAATTAGCAGCAGAGCAGATGAGTCAAAGCGATTGTTCACTCAGTAGTCTGAGGCACGAAGTCAGAGTCTGAGTTCAGCTGCTGCCTAATTTCTGCAGGTCGGAGGTGAATTAAGCCTCTCTAATTTCCCAGAAAGTTTAATCATAAAATTCAACTGCCAGAGTCGTTTAAATGAGAAACGCAGAAATTTTTTAGTCAGAACTTGTAAAGAGAGGAATAATGTATAAATGTTTTCACAAGAAATTAGAGGGAAATGATTTGGTAAGGAGCGCTTAAGTGGAAAAAACACATAACGATGACAATAATGATAAAACTCTTTGCACTGTTCTCAGGTTGATTCAGGCGGTTTTCCTCTGAGATTTCAGACGTCTTCTCACTCTCCTTCGCTGAGCAAGCAGCTGTTTACCATTTCACCGACCCCTCACGTGTTCTGTTCTTTTGTTATTTATGTAATTAAAAAACAGATTTTCTGATCAGATGAAACCATTCATTTTGATTTCCCTCCAGTTTCTCTTCCATGGAGGATTTTGGACTCGACTCCCTCAATCTCTTATGAACTCACTCACTTCAGCTGTTGGAGATTAGAGACGTCTTTATCGAGGCCATCTGATGTGTTTCTGGCAAAATGAAATCGTTTTTAAGTTTCCAGCTGTTATTTTTTAAATAAGTATTTGCAGCTGGAAATGTATTGATTGTAACAGGTTTACTGACATGTTCACAAGCTCATCAGCTAATTTATGTCCTACCACTCTGAGCTTCACGAGAAAGAGCAGGGCATCCCCTAATCAGAGGGTCGGTGGTTCGATCCTAAGCGCCTCTATTGTGTGTGTGTGTATGTGTGTTTCTGGGTTAGTAAAAAAATGCTTAAAGACGTAAATTATTATAACTTGTTGTGAAAAGTGCTTTGAATGCTGAGTTCGAGTAAATGGTAAATGGCCTGCATTTGTATAGCGCTTTTCTAGTCCATAGGACCCCAAAGCGCTTCACACTACATTCAGTCATTCACCCATTCACACACACATTCACACACTGGCGATAGCAAGCTACATTGCTAGAGTAGAACATTGCTATAAAAGGACCAGTCCATTTAACATAGTTCCAACTTAAAAGCAAAGCAAAGAAATAAAACTGCAACTAAATCAGGAGATGTTAAGCATAATATGAGAAAACAAATTTCTAGCTGCAAAACAATTTTCCTTGAAGGTTTTTAAACTTCTGAAGAAATCGTCAGTAAATGGAAAACTTACCTTACCAGTCATACAGGAGAACCGTTAGCAAGGACATGTAGTTCCAGTTCGATAAAGCTTGAGTGTGTGGCTGCTGTGTGTTGAGCTGATGCAATTTTCGTCTTGTCCTTCCTCTCCAGGTGATTGCTCCTGAGGAGATCGTCGATCCTAATGTGGATGAGCACTCTGTGATGACCTACCTGTCTCAGTTCCCTAAAGCCAAACTGAAGCCCGGTGCCCCCTTGAGGGCCAAATCGCTACACCCCAAGAGGGCTAAGGCCTACGGACCAGGTGAGTGGAAAATGCACAGGAACAAAGTTCATTAATCAAACTTCAAGTTTTATTGAGGTTTTAGAAAAATTTCTGGTAGAATCGACTCATTGGGATTGTACAAAAAACGTATTGTAATACCTCAAAATTCCATCAATCATTTAGATATTTGTCTCATTACTCAAAACAAAGTTGTTAGGTGTGGCTGTGTGCAGACAGGAATAGGACCCAAGGTGCAGACTCCGGAGACAGAACTTAAACCAAAACAGCTTTAATGCTGAACTCAAACATAACATAACTGGGAAAAAAGGTCAAAAATAAACTCACACCGGCGGATTGACAAAACACACAGCAAAATAAACGGTAGATTGCGACACAGACACTAAGAAACACAGGGCTTAAATACACAGAGGGAGCAATCAGGGAATGAGTAACAGGAGGGAAACACAGCTGGGACAAATTAGAACTGACGAGACCAAAGAAGCGTAAACTGAACACACTGAGATAAGACAGAGACCTTCAAAGTAAAACAGGAAACACATAACACAGACTGAACAAAGACACAGACTCACATGCAGGCACTACAAAGGGAACAGAGACGTGGGAACAGGGCAGACACAAACACTGACTGAACACGGGGATATAGGAACTTAAGATACACATAGACGCGAACTAGACAAGGGGATGCAAGTGATAGGGGAGACATAAGACGGAACTCAAAGAAACCAAAAACTAGAAAGTATAAATAATAACATAAACTCAAACACCCTGGGTCAACGACCCAGGCATCCTAACAAAAGTATCTAATCTGAGGATGTCTTTGGGCTTATTTAACTCCTTTTTTTGTTTCATAGATGAAACACTGAAGTGGAAAAAGATCATTGCTAAATTTCCAGAATATTAAAATGTTTAATAAATGCAGATGCACATTTAAACTGAAATCATGCTCAAATAGCAATTTTATTTGTACTGTTAGCTGAATTAAAACAAGTTTTCTAAATATGTTATCGACATCAGCACATTACGGCCCTAAATCCAGAAACAGTCAACTTTATTGTAGCTTCTGTTATTAACACGGTAATACCACATCTGAAAAACTATGTCGCCATTTACGTAGTTCGATGCTATCGGAGGACTTTCACAAACATTTCCATTCATTACTTCAAACAATAAAGTTACGTGTGATCGCTGTGTTTGCAGGTATCGAGCCTCGAGGTAACATGGTTCTGAAACCAGCAGAGTTCCTGGTGGAGACGGTGGAGGCTGGACTGGGAGAAGTTCTAGTTTATGTGGAGGATCCAGAGGGACACACAGAAGAGGTGCAAACACACCCTCACATTAATTTAAAAGGACACAAAAGTTAAATATAACTGAAATTATGCTGCATCATTTCTGTCTCCATCAGGCCCGAGTCATCCCCAACAACGACAAGAACCGAACCTACTCTGTGGTCTACCTGCCCAAAGTGGAGGGGCTTCATAAAGTAAGAAGCTCTCACTGTAAGGCTGAAAGAAGTACAGTGGTTCTTATGTTATTGATCAGAAATACAGGGCCATGGTTCCCAACGTTCTTCATCTGATGGACCTGCACAGCCTATAACATGGACCCAGAGCCCTTCATGTTTGAAGGGGAACCCATTTACATTGGACAAGGATGACTTTACCATTTAAGATAAATAAATACAAATACAAATAAATGTCATCATCCACAATCAGTAGCATAACTGTTCACTGACTCATCAATAACTGCATTCTCTTTCACCATTAATTATCACTTTTAATCATGTATGCATATCTATTTGCTACCATTTATCAGTTCCTTTTAACTTTAACTGGTGATGTCTGCTCAATTTTGGTCTCTGTAATTTTTTTAATGTTTATGTTTGAGCTAATCTTTCTGCAGAAGAACTCCCTGTGATGCTTATACCCCTGATTGGGGAATACTGAACCAATGACATGTATAACTCACATGGATCATGTGTGGATAAAGGAGCTGTTTCTTGTGTTGTCCTTTTGACAGGTTCTGAATGTTTCCTGGTTCCTTTGTCTTAGCTTTTGTTTAGTTCATGGAAACACAAATTTATGTTTGTGAACCTAACAGGCCTTTGCGGTCCTCTTCCACTCAGGTAAAGGTGTTGTTTGCTGGTCAGGACATCGACAGAAGCCCCTTCATTGTAAATGTTTCAAAAGCCATGGGCGGCGACCCAACCAGAGTTCAGGCCCGCGGGCTGGGACTGCAGCCAACGGGAAATGTGGCCAACAAACCTACATACTTTGATATTTACACTGCAGGTAAGTCTCATTGTATTGTTAGTTTGTCTGAGCTACATTCCCTTAATAAAAGAAAATTGATGAAAAGTTTTTCTTCCATCATTACTCTTGAAAGAACAAATTAAAACCAAAATTATGCACAAAAACATTTTGTGGTCTCTCGGAGGGACTCTGACTCTATATTTCCATTAGCTCTGGGTATCCACTGCTATATTTCCTGCAGATGACCTTCATTGTCTGATACTGTTCCAGTGACTGTCACATTCCTCCTCCATTGTTTAAAGGTCTTGTTATTCTCTGTCCGTACACCAGGAGCGGGTGCTGGAGATGTGGGCGTCATCATTGTGGACTCAAATGGCCGCAGGGATACAGTGGAGATTGTCCTGGAGAACAGAGGCGACAGTGTATTTCGGTGCACCTATGTCCCTGTCCTGGAGGGACCTCATGTCGTCTGTGTGACTTTTGCTGGGCAGCAGATTCCCAGAAGTCCTTTCACTGTCCACATCTCCGAAGGTGGGCTATTAACATTTACTTTATGTCTACAACACTACAAACTGACCTTTCTAACTCTTTCCTGCATTCTAGGTGCTAGGCAGTTCCTTCAGTGATTTAAAATGAAAACCACAATTTTGTCCTAAAGTCCTATCTTATATGTAATTCTTTAAATCTGCAGATATATTTTTATTTCATTCATTTAATATAGTCAACTTAAATATTTACAATATTTATTTTAAACATTTAACTGACCCTGTCTCTTATTGTAATACATTCACCAGCACAGATCTCTGATCAGCATGCGTGTAACATTAAACTTCAATGGATTTTGTAACAGGAACCTTTGGTATCGTCCAAGTCCAGGTCTTCTGAGATTGTCTGTGCTTCCTTTATGGTTCACTCTATGGACTTTCATGTTTTTAGGCTGTGGTGTTTGATCACCTCTGGTTTGCTGGAACAGGATGTGGATATTTATATGGACTGGATTATGTCTGACTTGGCTGTTCTTGATCTGGGATTTGGCTACTTTTGGTTAGGACTTGTAAGTCATGTTTGGAGCGTTCCTAATTTGTCTTAATTTGGAGCCTAAATTTAGGGTATTATTGGCAACTTGGTCTTGTCTTGTAATTTGTTGCAGAAGTAGCCTTGGGATGTCATGTTGGATTAAACTAATTTGGAATTAGATGAGGGGATTTTTCAATATTGAACTTAAGAATCGTGAAATGTGATTTCCAAGGATTTAAGATATAAATCAGGACCGTGTTGATCCAGGACACTGAGTTTGGGAATAGCTTACCTTAATTTGAAGTCTAACTTGACTTATCTTTGAAAATGGGACTAGCCTGATTCAACTGACTTGAGAAAATTCCAGTGACTTGAGACTAACTTTGCAGAATTAATGCAGAATTAAACTTTATCCCAACTGTCTACGGGTTTGATTTATGTTGGTTAGGTGGTTAGGTCTGGAATAGTTTGTTTTGGGTTGACAGGATTTCCCATGTTTTATTTAGCGTTGGTTTGTTGGTTGTGTTTGATTTGTTTTAGTTTTGTTTGGATTGATTTGGCTCGTTTGCTTTATTTTAGTGCATTTGGGTTGGGTTATTTTGGGTTTGCTTAGTTTTCGTTTGGTTTGGGTTGGGTTGATTTGGTTGAATTTGGAGAGTTCGTCTTGCTTTGGTGACGCTGCCCTTTAACCGATCTGGGTTCTGTCCTCCTTGTGCCGATGTACAAATGCATCATACTGTTATTCCCTCCTTCAGTTTCACAGAGTGTCCCTCCTCCTGGGTCTCCAGTGCAGATTGTACCTCAGTCCATACGCACCCCACCTGCTGACAAGACCAGGAGAGCTCCTCCTCCAACACCACCCAAACCCAGGCGACCAAGTTAGTACAGGCCATTGACAGGATGCAACTGGAGCCTGCCTGCGCTAGCCTGGTCTTTTCGACTCAAACTGTCTTCACTTTGGCCCCATATGGATGGGGGTTCCCTGCCTTACAGCATGTCCTGGCACTGCTTCATCCTGAGCAGCTTGTTCTTTTTCTACATCTCAGAAACTGAATGTGGTAGTCTAAAGCCCTTTTTGAATGGCATCAGAAATAATTAGGAATTATTTAAGTTCATCATTATTTTATCATTATTATTTTATTACACTTTAGTTCTGTAGAAATTCAAGCTTAATAATTTACATTTGGGTTGGTTGTGGTGTTCTGGGATGCATTTTGTCAAAACTATCTATCCTGAGAACATGTTGTTAGGTCAGTAGGTTGATAAAAGCAGCAAAGAAAGCAATTCCAAGTAACTCAAGCTATTTACTGCTCAGTTTTTTGTTTTTGTTTTGTTTTTTTAGCTCCATTGCCCACAGATTCAACTTTTGTGTCAGCAAAAATCCAGAATATTCTCCTGAGTGGGTTAGTATGTGTGGTGGGTCACGTCTTGTAAACATTTGGAGACTTTTGTTTGATTTAGATGGTTAACAAAAAATCTACAAGAACCGTTGAGGGCTGGAAAACGACACTGACAAAGTAGCCCAAGAACAGCTCAGATTTTCTTGGTATCACTTTTAATTTTAAGAAATTTTGTAGAATTGAACAGGGTTCAACTATATAAGGAGGTATTAAGAAAAAGTGTGTTATGAAGAAGATTCTGGGTTGTTTTATTGGTTTGAATCTGTAATTTGAATAACAACTAAACAGAATAAGAAGTGTTAATAACATCTTAGCAAAACAACAAAATTAACCACTTTAAAATAAAGTGGTTAGCAAGTGACTTCACATAATTATATATAATCAAAGAAGAGGCTTAAATGCCAGAGTGATCTTCTACTTGCTCCTCCCCAACATCATCATCAACCCTGCCTGTTCTTCCTCACGTCGCCTCCAGTAACTCTTCCTTCTGCAGCTAACCGACGCTCTATCCTCTGAGTGCATCGTGTTCTCAAATCTGATGCTTCAAACTTAAGTTTAAGTTTAAAGAACATATCAATCTATAGCAAGTTTTTCCTTCTGTTTGCTATTAAGTTTGTGTGTATTTTGTATTTTTCTTGAATCTTCAGCTCTGAATTCTGATTTCATCACGTCTTCCTCTTTGCTGCTTTTCCCTTTCAGCCTCAGCAAACTGCATTTTATGGCGCTGATCAGCTGACTAATGAGAAACTCGTGCTGCTCTGTGTGTGTGTTGTTAGTATATTTTAGTTAGAATCACTGTGTACTGTTGTACACACAGTAATCATTTGAGTTCAATCAGCTGTGCACTGATCAGTCTGAGAGAGTAAATGAGTAACCTGTGAGATTAACTATTAATTTCTGAGACCAAATTAACTCCAACTCAGCCCTCCATTTCAAGCTTCATAGCTCCTCCATGATAGCAGCCGACTTTATGGCTTCAGCTGGAGGAGGCAGTTGGACAGATAAGACAGATTCTGATGATTCTCCAGGAGATTCAGTGTAGGATTACATAGGAAGTATGAAACAGGCTCTGTGTGTTTGTGTGAGTTTCATTATCATTTGAGCATCGTTTCCCAGTCTTAACCTCCATCTGACTGATCCTTGCAGCCTGTAACCCAAACGCCTGCAGAGCATCTGGCAGAGGTCTGCAGCCGAAGGGTCTGAGAGTGAAAGAATTGGCAGATTTCAGAGTTTACACCAAAGGAGCCGGCAGCGGGGAGCTCAAAGTCACCGTAAAAGGACCAAGTAAGACAGCAAGACTCACCAACCCACGAGATTCACCAACTGGAGCTAAAATCCCTTTAAGGAAACACATTTAAACACAAAACTGAAGAGAACCCCTGTTATTTTTAGTACAGAACACTGACTATAGCTGATATTTGTGAGATTTTTAATGATGGATTCAGCACAGTATGGCCTTTCCAGAATATCCAAAAAGAGGTTTCTCCTGTGTATGTACATTTGTGTGTTTTACAAAATGTTTTTATTTTTGGTAATTGGCTTTATTTTCATTTGAAATTTAGCTCAGTAAAGGTGGGCTGATTGTGGATTATGTTTATTTTTAATACAGAGGGCCTGGAGGAGTCTGTGAATGTGCTTGAGATGGAAAATGGCCTGTATGAGTGTAATTATTACCCCGTCATGGCAGGAAAGTACATCGTAACCGTCACTTGGGGCGGACACAGCATCCCTCGCAGGTGAGGTTGATGGAGTGATTATACATACTATTACATTTTGGGGAGTTAACAGTGTTTATTACAGCTGTGCATTATGTCACATATAGTAACAAATGCATGCATTTTAATCATTTGGCCATGTGATGCCATATAAAACTAAAGATATTGAGGATCCAAGATTGAACCCTGAGGTACTCCAGTGACTTGTGTGCATAAATGTAAACTTTTTTTTTTATCTGAAATAATGATAAAAACTAATCAATTCGTTCTGTTTTTCCAGCCCATTTGAAGTTTATGTCAGTGAGGAGGCAGGGCTTCAGAAAGTGAGAGCCTGGGGTCCAGGTCTGGAGACCGGTATGGTGGGGAAGAGTGCTGACTTTGTGGTGGAGGCCATTGGAACTGAAGTGGGAACTCTCGGTTAGTTACAATAACATAAAGATGGGACTCAGGAAAACGTTAAGAGCTTAAGGTGCTGACTTATGGTCAAAAGCAATCCACAGTACTTCAACATCTTGTTGAAAAAATATTTTTAAATTTAATAAGGATGTAACATTTCTGCTGCATCTATCAAACGAAACGAGACCAAGGAAATCTAACACCTCATATGTTTCAGTAAACAGCTACCAAACAGAACTCCACATCTTTTATTTGCTTAAGTGGTCATGGAATAACAACCTGCAGACCTACTCCTTATCAACAGTCTGGTTACTTTTGAGCATCTGAAAACAGGGCATTGTGTGTAAGATGTTTGCCACTGTCCAAAAGCCTCTGGATCTGATGGTATATCCTGCTATTTCTGTGAATATTTGTGTGTCATGTAAAGTATTGAACTCCATGGGCAGATCCCATTGTTTTCACATTCATCAATGATAGGCAGTGTTTAAATAACAGCGTCTATGTGTAGGTTTCTCTATCGAGGGGCCCTCCCAGGCTAAGATTGAGTGTGATGATAAAGGCGATGGATCGTGTGATGTTCGATACTGGCCGACTGAACCAGGCGACTATGCCGTCCATGTTATTTGTGATGACGAGGACATCAAGGACAGTCCCTTCATGGCCCACATCCTCCCTGCTGCCAGTGTCATCTTCCCTGAGAAGGTCAGATCAGAGCCTTGTTGAGTTTCAAACATTTTCCTGCATGTTTAATTTTTAAACATGTGATGTGTTTACTTCCTCAGGTGAAATGTTACGGTCCAGGTCTGGAGCCTTTGGGCTGCATTGTTAACAAACCTGCTGATTTCACCATTGATACCCATGGAGCTGGCAGAGGAGAGCTGAAGCTCTATGCTCAGGTGAGGATTCAGAGGCAGCCTCTCCGTAATGTTTTAATAACACATTAACATCTTTTCAAAGTCACACCAGTGTAAATCTGTTTGTGTTGTAGGATTCAGATGGTTTCCCCATTGACGTCCAGATCACAGATAATGGAGACAGCACCTACTTCTGTGTTTACATTCCCACAAAACCCATCAAACACACCATTATCGTCACCTGGGGTGAAGTCAACGTCCCCAACAGCCCATTCAGGGTATAAAACCAACACCAAATATAGTCTTACATTAAAGTCACTGAAGTATATCCTTTAAATCTGTTAATCCCACTGACAATGTCTGCAGTTTGTTGCAGTGTAAACTGGTCAATCATTAACACGAACATACAAATACCTTGCTCTTTGAATTATTACCAACTTACAACAGACACTATGTGAGATTAGTTTCAGGTTTGTTTTTTGTTAGTAATCAGTAAAACATTAAATGGAAAAAACTAAATTAACCTTTAATTTAAGCAGATGTCTGCTAAACACGATTTCTATTCGTTGAAGGACAAAATGCTGTCATGTAAATACAGAACTTTAGGGGACCCATAATAGAGCCTTGAGGTACTCCGGTGGCTGCAGTGTTTTAATAATAGTGTGTCGAGAGCTCAGTGTATCACCTCAAATGTTTCTTAGCAGAAAAAGATGAGTTTAAAATTTTCCTTAAAAGCATGGATGTTTATATTCCATGATTTCTTCCATATTTCAGCTTTTGCATTTATTTGTTAGAGTCTAGATAGAAGCCAGGTTTATTGTTGCCAACAATGATGGTAATGTTGTGAATAAGGTGACTATCGGAGAGGGCAGCCATCCAGAGAATGTGAAAGTTTACGGTCCAGGTGTGGAGAAGACAGGACTGAAGGCCAACGAGCCGACTTACTTCACTGTGGACTGCAGTGAAGCCGGACAGGGTGAGACCTGTTTCATGTCTAATGTCCTCTTTTCATGTCCCGCCACCACAATGCACGACACATAGGAGATTGTTTTGTCTTTCTGATCGTTGAGCTTGATCTCCAATGAATGACTTTAACTCAGATTCAGACCAGCTGTGCAGCACACAAACATGCTGTAATGCCAAGTTTTGTTTTTATGAGTGTAATTAGAAAGAAATTAAATAGTACAGGAATACTGCTACATGATGTTTGAATATTACTGCAGAAATAACCTTGAATCTCTGTAATAGAGTTAATTATTATTTCCCTGCAGGTGATGTCAGCATTGGCATCAAGTGCGCTCCAGGTGTAGTCGGACCTGCCGAGGCTGACATCGACTTTGACATCATCAAGAACGACAACGACACATTCACAGTGAAGTACATGCCTCCGGGTCCCGGACAGTACACCATCATGGTGCTGTTCGCTGATCAGGTAAATGAGGGGTCAACAGTTGGATCAAATCTTAAATGCACATCTATGTTAAAACTGAATTTAAAAAACATCTCACACTTATTGTGTAAAACAGGAAATCCCTATTAGCCCCTTCAGAATAAAGGTGGATCCTTCCCATGATGCAGCCAAAGTCAGGGCAGAGGGACCTGGACTCAACAGGACAGGTGAGCTGGGTTTTATCACATTTGCAATCAATACAACACAAAAATCAGCGTGGGTTCTCTCCGGGTACTCCGGCTTCCTCCCACCGTCCAAAGACATGCACTTAGTGGGGATAGGTTAATTGGTTAATCCAAATTGCCCATAGGTGTGAATGTGCGAGTGAATGTGAGTGCGAATGGTTGTCTGTCTCTGTGTGTTGGCCCTGCGACAGACTGGCGACCTGTCCAGGGTGTACCCCGCCTCTCGCCCTATGACAGCTGGGATAGGCTCCAGCGCCCCCCGCGACCCTGAACAGGATAAGCGGACGCGAATGGATGGATGGATGTTTTCTATTGATTCCAGCTGCCTACTATTTATAATTTATTCTGGCACAACTAGGGTGGAGCACCCACAGTTTTGATTTATATGTACAATGACAATAAAGGGTTATTCTATTCTATTCTTCTAATAATACAAACTTTAAATAATCTAAAAAGACTGTATCAGACTATAAACATCTATATCTGTTGTAAAGTTGGACATTTTAATCTTTAATTAGTCTGTTAGGACTGGCTCACTGCTGGAGCCCCTGTTCCCATCAGGGGGACAGCAGGTTTTAGCTTGTTATCTGTATTAAATTAGATAAAGTAAAATTTTATTTATATAGCAC
This sequence comes from Astatotilapia calliptera, assembly GCF_964374335.1. Classification (NCBI taxonomy): domain Eukaryota; kingdom Metazoa; phylum Chordata; class Actinopteri; order Cichliformes; family Cichlidae; genus Astatotilapia; species Astatotilapia calliptera. The sequence goes on along the minus strand of NC_137438.1, from coordinate 17,488,730 downwards.
CTTTCTAGACAGAGAATCACAAAGTGCTGCACATAGAAGAACCTTATTAATAAAGTTTCTGTCTGAACTTTGCAGGGGTGGAGGTGGGTAAGCCCACCCACTTCACCATTTATACAAAGGGAGCTGGTAAAGCCAAACCTGAGGTCCACTTCACCGGAGCAACTAAAGGTGATGCCGTCCGAGACTTTGAGATCATCGACAACCATGACTACTCATACACTGTCCGCTACACGGCGGTGCAGCAGGTAACACACCAACTTCACATGTGTGATGGATTACCTGTGAGGTGACTGATGGACATAAGTTAAGCACTGCTTGTGTTTCTCTCAGGGGAGCATGTCCATCATTGTGTGTCATGGAGGAGACCCCATCCCAAAGAGTCCATTCACCATCATTGTGGCCCCCCCACTGGACCTCAACAAGGTCAAAGTTCAGGGACTGAACAACAGTAAGTCTGTGAGGAAAAAAATGGAACATTTATCATACAGAAGCAAAGTGCTTCCATACGGAGCCCTGATCGGGTTTCATGACGCAGCAGATGAAGCAGAGAATGCGTGTTTCCAGCTAAATTCCTAGAATTATTCATCACAAATTCCTAAATACAAGCTGCTGTTTAGCTTTAGATTACAGGATGTTTCCATAGAGAGTCCTGCACAGTTTGGTACTAATTATAATAAGTGAGGTGGAGAGTAAATGATGGATTAGATGAGTAAACAAAAGAATCCAGGAGTTCCTCTGAAAGACAATCACAACCCCTTCATGGGGATCCTTAATGACTCTGAGCTGCTGTTCATTCAAGCTCTGTTTCATTAAATTTAATCTAACTGATGTGTAATTCTGATCTGCAGTGGAAATTTCTCTTCTTTCTGAATCATTTAACATAAAACAAGCTTGAACTGCTTAGACCACTTTTCCATTTCATTTATAATCGGTATCAAAGGATTCCAACAGAAATATCCCTTAATGTGCAGCCAAACACACGCCAGCATTTCCAAAAATAATAGCTTTTCATCTTTATGTCTAAAGCTGCGTCCACACAGGAAAAAATTCACATGGTGACAGGAAAATCAATGACATTCAATGATGTCACGCGTGACATAAACGTTTCTCAACTTTAAGGAGAGCAATTAAAGTGATTGCTACTTAGCTCAGGATACTGGTGAATGACATATGACTGGCTAGTAAATACATTAGAATGTTACCTAGGTAACTGGAGCCTGGTAGCGACCAACCATCAGGTTGAAAGCGATGCACGGTGAGTGAATTGTCCTCTGTGTGGGTACAGCTTAAAAAGATGTTCAGACTTCACTGTTATCAACATCCTAAACCCCAAACCCCTGTTCCTGCTGACCATCCTGCTGTTTCTGTGCACTAATCAGAAGTAGACGTTGGGAAGGATCAGGAGTTCTCCATCTGTACTCAAGGTGCTGGAGGTCAGGGCAAACTAGACGTGAAGATCACCTCCCCTTCTCGTCGACCAATCCCCTGCAAGGTAGAGTCGGGCACAGCCAATGAGGTTCATACAGTGAAGTACATTCCTCCTGAGGAAGGACCATACAGAGTGGACATCAGCTACGATGGGAACCCTGTCCCAGGAAGTCCATTCACTGTGGAGGGCATCATGCCCCCTGATCCTTCAAAGGTGAGTTAAGATCACAACAACCCACACTGATAGAATTTTAATATTTGTCAGAATAAGTAAAGACATGTGGTTATCCTAATTGGGCTTTCATCGAGTCAGCAAAGATGCACAGAAAAAAGTATCAGACACCAACTAGGAAGGATCAGAAAGGTACTTAGTACTTAGTTGAGAAATCCTTGTGTAAATCTTTACTTGTGTGAATGTTTTTCAGGCCTACCAGTTTAGTAATCCATGGATGTTCAGTCAATCATCTGTGCTGATTCTGGTGCAAACCTCAGACTTAAAGCTAATGTCTTCTGCTAACCAGCATTAATAAGTATTCCTTGTGTCTCTTCTGGTTTTTTTCATTTACTTTCCAGGTGCGAGCCTACGGTCCAGGCCTTCAGGGTGGTGTGGTAGGCAAACCAGCCCCCTTTGCCATTGACACAAAGGGTGCTGGTACTGGTGGTCTGGGTCTGACAGTGGAGGGGCCGTGTGAGGCCAAGATTGAATGCCAGGACAATGGTGATGGATCCTGCTCTGTGTCCTACCTGCCGACTGAGCCTGGTGAATACGCCATCAACATCCTGTTTGCAGACCAGCACATCCCCGGTTCCCCCTTCAAGGCTGTGGTCCAGTCAGTGTTTGACCCCAGCAAGGTGACAGCCAGCGGCCCCGGGCTGGAGCAAGGCAAGGTCAACGAGGCTGGAACCTTCACGGTGGACTGCTCCAAAGCCGGAGAGGATGAGCTCACCATCGAGATCATCTCTGACTCTGGGGCCAAAGCTGAAGTTCACATTCAGAACAACAGTGATGGGACCTACTCCATCACATATATACCCCAGTGCCACGGCATGTACACCATCACCATTAAATATGGAGGACACATGGTGCCAAAGTTCCCCATTCGCTTGCAGGTGGACCCAGCTGTTGACACCAGCGGAGTGAAGGTCTATGGACCAGGAGTGGAACCCAGAGGTGAGCACTTAAAGATGTTTTAATGCCCAGTTAAAAGAAGGATGTCTGAGGTTTGTATACTTTAATCAAACACAAATGTAAAACAATATCTGGTCATCAAATTTGCTCATCGATTTTGTGCTCTAAACACGACAGAAAACTCAGTAGATTTTGCACACGTGTGAGAAGCTGTGAAAATGTACTGATTTTTATTAGCTGTAAACATGCAGGGGTGCAAAATGCTTCCACAAAACCCCCTGCAAAATTTTAGTGACATAATGCCACTGCCATGTATGTGTATAAAATATGATACATGCACCTGATATAAAAACATGTCCAGAAACGCCCCTGACCCTAACAGGACGTCTGCCACTAAAGATGCAGGGGTTTTGGCTCCTCTATGTTATGGGGTACACATTACCTTCTATTTTCCTTAATAAACCATAGGGGAGCCTTTAACTTGTTTTCAGCCCTAATTAGCCTATCCGTCTCAGTGATTAGAGTTTCCAAACTCTCTGCTGTTCTGAGGTCTGTTTTTACGACGACAGGACTATTTCCAGTGTGATCTGGTTTAGGCTCAGCTCTCTGTGGTTGGTTCATTGGCCTCCTGGACGCCACCAGACTCCATTATCACAGTTAATAAACTCCCAACAGCACATTTAGTTTGTATGTTCTTTTTTTAATTATTACGTTTTTCTTTCCGTATTTCGATTGCAGTCTTTATTAAATTGAGATTAAAGTAAAACCAATAAAAGAGCACTGAAGTCATAAAGTCTTATAATGAGAACAAATGGGAGAAGTTGCTGAATGCTCACGTTACTAATTTAATCAATAAACAAAGAGCAAAGAAGAAATGAGTGCTTGTTGCATTACTCTGATGGATTTATCCTGAAACAACCTTTGGTCCTGATCTAAGTCATGCTGTGAAAGTTAAAATATGAGGCTGGAAAGTGATAGAACGTCATACCTCTAACAGAGCCACGGCATCCAAAATGAACTTGTTGTTCTATTCAATCAGACCTGAAAGCAGCGACTGAGAAAGAGTTTGCTGAGCTCAGAGACTTTTATCCAATCAGACTTCACTGGAGTCGCCCCCTGCTGGAAATGACAGAAAATGCAGCACTAGAAGCTAAAGTCCATCTTTTGTAATAACTATGATCTGTGTTAATGATACACGTTTTCTATCATGTTTGGGTTTTTTTTTATTTATGTGACTGGAACCAAAAACATAAATTAAGTGATTAATATGGCTGATTGTTTGTAAACTGAACATGAATTCTGTAGCACTTTAAATAATCTGTTCAGTATGACTGTATTCAGTGAAATATTTCAAATATTTTACTGTCTTTGGATATGATTAAAAGTGATGAGTCCTTCTCTGCATCTTGGTAAAAAATGGGATGTTATATTTCATGGAGACATTGACTAACTTTCTTCTCTACTTTTTTGCCTTCGTGCTGCTTTCCTCTCCGCAGGCATCCTGAGGGAAGTAACCACTCATTTCATCGTGGACGCTCGAGCTCACTACAAGAGCGGTGGCAGCCATATCAAAACCTCGATCTCAAATCCGTCAGGCGCCAACACAGACGCCTACGTCACCGACAAGGGAGATGGGACATACAAAGTCGAGTACACACCGTATGAGGACGGTAAGCCTGAGACCTGTGTGTTGTTTGTGAGCCTGGCTGCAGATCGTCAGCAAAGACAGAGGACGGGCAAGACGACGGTTTGCTGCTGGTTTGTGGGTGTTTTTCCACTGCAACACCTCCTAATTGTGAAATAAAATTCCATTTGGCTTTCATAAGGCTTGTTTTCCCTCGCCAGCCATGAAGGACTGTTGGCTGAACTGCGGTCAGTCTGTGTACAGAGGGGTTAGCAGCAATCAACATCCAGGGCATAATTACCATTCCAGAGCAAATATATCTGATTTAATATTTAAGTGCCTGAAGCTCAGACAAATATCTGCTGCTCAAAGCTTAACCCTGCATGTGCTACTGTTATAGTCAGTTATAGTAATGTACTGAACATCAGTTACAATGATTGGATTCTGGTCCTTTAACCTCTCAGTGAGGAGCGGGTTTGGACCAAGGGTATTTATAGCTGCAGTCTGTCGGCGCTCAGCAGATGGTTTTCCACTGATAGTGAAGTGTGACGTGTTAGAGTCCATTGCATTGTGGGAAAGAAATACTCAGTCAGACTGGAATTTTAATGGAAGGTGATTCTTTGTCTGGTTTACTCCCACTCTGCCTGAGAGGTTGCTGGTTAAAAACTGAACCGTGGGGTAAAAAAATGAGTGACCATTAAATGTTTGGGTTACTTTGAAACAACACACTCAACAGCTGAAGACGGATAAATAAATAAATGTGTAAAGCATTTAATTTGTATTTCTTCGTATACAAGTTTAAGAGAACAAACAAATTACAGAGCAATGAGGAGGTTACTCAGTGACATCTACACACCGGATCACTGCAGAATGGTTTCACCCACATTATCTTGACTCTATCCATTAAAATACTCACTTTTACTGGACTCTTGTTTGCTGAAGGTTTACATCTGATTGAAGTTCTTTTGGATGACATCTCGGTGCCAAAGAGTCCGTTCAGGGTGTCCGTGAGCGAGGGTTGTGATCCCAGTCGAGTCCGAGCCTACGGTCCAGGTTTGGAGGAAGGACTGGTGAACAAACCAAACCGATTCACTGTTGAGACCAGGTATCGTCACTCTGTTTTTAAATCCAGAATAGATTTTGTAGCATCCATAGATCTCTGTTTAAACATCCTAAACTTCCTTTTTGTTTCATGCGTGCCTCAGAGGTGCTGGCACTGGGGGACTTGGCCTGGCCATTGAGGGTCCATCAGAGGCAAAAATGTCATGTAAGGACAACAAAGATGGCAGCTGCAGTGTGGAGTATATCCCCTTCACACCTGGAGAATATGACGTCAATATCACCTTTGGAGGCTTACCGATCCCAGGTGAAGGACACTTAACCCTGTAGGGTGTGGTTTGGATATAACTGACTCTGCGCTTTTCTAAGGTAAAGATATCTGCAATCAAGAGCGTCTATTACGTCACTTGTCTTTCAGGGAGTCCATTCCGGGTCCCAGTGCGAGAGCTGGTTGATCCCAGTATGGTGAGGTGTTCAGGTCCTGGCCTTGGAAGTGGAGTCCGGGCTCATGTTCCTCAGACTTTTACTGTAGACAGCAGCAAGGCAGGGGTGGCTCCCCTGTCAGTTCAGCTATATGGACCAACAGGTAAGATTACAAAGACTTATTAACCTCATAACATTGCCCAGGCCATTGGTAACCAGGAAAGCTGTTCCAAAAAAGCTGCACCTGCCTTACCTTATACCCGTGGGACTTCCAGTCAGACCAACTCATTATCAAGCTGGAGTTAAATCTTTCTTTAGTAGTATTGTCATGAAACTCTCCCATTAGCTTTAATCACCTGATATCACCTCATTGTGGCCTTGCCCTGTGCTCTGGTTTGTCTTCAGGTGTAGCTGAGCCACTCAACATCACAGATAATGGTGATGGCACTCACACGGTCAACTATACTCCTGCCAACGATGGCCCATATACGGTGTGCGTAAAGTATGCCGACCAGGAAGTGCCCCGGAGGTTGGTATTGAAGAGAAGTGTGTACAAGACAGTTCTGGTCCTTCAGGTTCAGATTTAACCTTTCTAACTGTCTCTTCAGTCCTTTTAAAATCAAGACGTTACCGGCTCATGATGCTAGCAAAGTTCGAGCCAGTGGTCCCGGTCTGAATGCATCTGGGGTTCCAGCCAGCTTGCCAGTGGAGTTCACCATTGATGCCAGAGATGCTGGAGAAGGACTGCTCACCGTCCAGATTCTGGTGAGTCTCCTGTCCTGAAATCATCATTGTGCTGCCCAGTCAGTGTTTGGCAGGGAGGTGTCTGTCGTGTCTTGTTGCTCTTCTGTGACCTGTTTCTGACTCACCCCGATTCAAACGCAGACCGGCGGGCTTGTTGCTGTCACTGCAGGGTCCAGACGGCTGCAGTCGCGAGGCTTCATTGTTTGTGGAAGACTGGGGCAGGAGGGTGTGGGAGACTCACATAGTAAAGAAAACCATCCCCTTCAGTATTCTTAGGAGAGGCTCTGTAAGCCCTGCACTCTCTCCCTTCACCTCCTTCCCCCTTTACCTGTCTCTTGTCCCCCCGCCCAACCCACCTGTTCTCCCCCGCTGACTGCCTCCTCATTGTGTAGCCTTTGGCTGTTTTCACCGCTCTTATATTCTGCATAAGATCTAAAGTGTGAATATTCCTGTGACGCTAATAACATCCATGAAACTCATTATTAGTTTCATGGATGTTATTAAAAACGGAGACTCAAAGAAAGAATAGCTGCACGTGGTTAAGCTCTTATAATCAACTCCTTAATATGGAATCTTATCTGTTAGTTACACTTAAATGGAAATCTTATAATGGAAGAACTGTAAGGATAAAATAAGAGTGAGAGAACAAATTTCAGCCCTTTCCCTTAGCAGTTCACATCTGACCTGGCAGATGGTAGGATGTTAGGTAAATGCTCTTAGTTAAAGCCTTTTAAATGAAGCTCATAGTTTCCTGTGTTAGAGTCCAAGTACTTGAAATATCACTTTCAATGTTCATCAAATCAACAACAGATTCAAAAAGATTATCTGCTGGAACGTTAGAAGCAAATTTTCATTGGCAGCACTTTGCTTGGCTTCCACCCCTCTGTGGTCTGCACGTGCACTGACTCCATTCAGTTTGTTTAACGAGTTAACAGACATATTTGATTTTGAGTTGTTAACTAACCAGAGTTTTTGGTAAACCTGCTTCCATTCAATGATCCATCCATCCACTTGTCTGACCTGTCATTGCTGCAGTGAATAGTTAGATCCTGTGAGAACACTTGTGGACGTGACAAGCCCACTGCTCTCAAACCATCAGCGGCCATCAGGTCTACGATAGTGTTCATAATGTGGTAGCTGTTAATCTTTCTGATACACACTTTAGTTTTTCACATGGATATAAGCTGTAGATGCCTGCTTCCACACACCAGGGGGCGCTGCTGCACAGGGAGGTTAAATCAGATTTTTTTTATTTTTTTTTATTTTTTTTACGCCTGTTTTTACATTCAACTGCTCATCACTGACACAGTGAAAAGTTTTAGATCCAGAAGTCTGAATTTCATGTTGGTTGTTTGATCTCTAACATATTTGTTTATCCAGAAAATCTGTTTTGTCCTCTTCTTCTGTGCAAGATACAGAAACCGGGTATTACCAATACTGCAATGAGAAGTATATTCTACTTTGTACAAAAGCAGGGGCAGGATGAGCAGTGCCAGAGCCCTACAGAATGACCTGCAGCAGGCTACTGGTGTGAATGTCTCCGACCAAACAATCCATTGATTGCATTTATGTATCACAAAGATTCCTAAAAATCATCAAAAGAAGTTGGAAATTATCATTAGAGACCAAAACAGTTTCTGTATCAGGTTGTAAAGATGTTTATTTCTAATGTAAGGTTTTAACTGATGCACTGCTGAAGCCTCTGCTGGACATCAGAGGAACTGCAGGTTTGTAGCTTCCACCCAGCAGTTCAGTTTGTTTGTGTCCACACATGAAGAAATGAGCCTCAGTCTGGTGACCAAGAAGATCTCTGATCTCCGTAAAATAAAATTAATTTGACTTCATATTACTTTTCCCTTTTCTTACTATCGATGGCAGATGGTAGGAGACCAGTGATGGGCAATGGGACCTATTTATGTTTTCTGTACCCCAAACATGACTAACTTCTTGTCTGTACGCTTCCAGGATCCAGAGGGAAAACCCAAGAAGGCAACCATTCGAGACAACAGAGATGGGACTTACACAGTGTCCTACGTGCCGGACATGGCGGGCCGCTACACCATCACCATCAAATACGGAGGAGATGAGATCCCGTACTCACCTTACCGGATCCACGCCCTGCCCACCGGAGACGCCAGCAAGTGTCTGGTCACAGGTTAGGCTCCACCCATCAGCACTGAAACTTAAACTTTATCATTGGAAGCTTAGCAGCATCACTGATTGTAGTTGTTTTCCTACAGTGTCGATTGGAGGACACGGACTCGGTGAGTGGCCTCAACTTTCTTAGACTCACTGAACGCCAACAGATAAACAGCATTACAGTTTTGCATAAAAAAGCAGCTGCTTAACTAACCAACCAGCAACTACACATATATACTGAACGGTGGATATTTAAAATGGACACTGATTCATTGAGTTTAATGTTTTCTCAAATTTTGGTTCTGCATTGTGACTGGAATCCAGCTCTGTGTGTGTGTGTGTGTGTGTGTGTGGGGGGGGGGGGGGGGGGGTAGTTTGCTTTAAAAGGTAGGATACCATTCCTAGTAGTAAAGGTCACCTCAGAAGTTATTATTATTATTATTAATAATAAGAATATAAAATTAGCTGGAAGCTGTTATATATGGAAGGAACTGAATAAAATAAGATGCTAAATATACAGTGATTTCTGTTCTCAGAGGCCAGAAGATGGGCTGGGAGTTTCTCTGAGCTTTCAGAATGAGTGATGGGAAATGTCATTCGCTAAGCAATGGCTAAACTAAATCCCAGTACGCGCTGGGAACTGGACATCTGTCAGTGCAGCTTGAAGCTACTTAAAGATGTTTTGGTGTGTAGGGTGGAGAATTAAAAATGCTTGGAGGTCACTGGATAAACTCCAGTGGACTCCAGATGAGACCGAAACTATCTGTGGCATTTCTGCACTCATTTCCTGTCATCTATATTTGACATATGTGTAACTACCCACAATTACTGTCACTGTATTTGTCCAGTCAGTCTGTCTGGAAAACAGAAGGAAATCCAAGATTTATTATAAGTATGTTTTGCACTTTAAACCCACCCAAACAAATTCAAACACACTCAGTGCAAACTGAAATAAATGACAAAGACTTTAATTTATTGTTTTATTTAAGGGTTTCTATTGTGCAATAAACATATTGATAATAAACACAATAGAGATTAACAACCCACTCTAACAGCTCATTGAGCAGCACTCACTCTGAGGCTGGGTACACCACCGTTATCAGAACCTTTTTCTTATAATCACTGCTCACGATCACTCTTAAAGCTTCCCCTAATCAACTCAGCATCAATCTAAACATTTAACCTCCCTGGTATTAGTGTGTGCTTTCTTTCATTAACATTAATCACTTCAGAAATCACTGCTTTGACTCTGTTGGTTCCACAAATGTCTTGTCAGGTTCAGGAATTGGACCAACCATCCAGATCGGAGAGGAAACAGTCATCACCGTGGATGCAAAGGCTGCAGGGAAAGGTAAAGTCACCTGTAAGGTGTCAACGCCGGACGGAGCGGAGTTGGATGTGGATGTAGTGGAGAACGCAGATGGGACGTTTGATATTTATTACACGGCTCCAGAGCCAGGGAAGTACGTCATCACCATCCGCTTCGGAGGGGAACACATTCCTAACAGCCCCTTCCATGTCGTGGTGAGTCACCACCCTGAAAACACCATGATTTGGGCTTAGCTGATTTCAGTTTGGGACTGAGTTGGAGTCAAGTGGTCAGGTTAGCTTTGTTTTGCTTTGACTTTCTGGCCTGTTATTGTTGGTTTTATGGGGATGGATTTGGGATAGTTTAGGTTGAGGTTAGTTTAGGTTGGGTTAGGATTTTTTTTTTTCTTGGTTCAGAGTGGTTTTGTTTGGGATTTGTTGGCATGAGTTTGGTTTGGCTTTGGTCTGGTTTTTGTTTAGGGTTACATAGTTAGGTTTGATTTGGGATGGTTTGAACTGGTTTGGGGCAGTTTGGTGTTTGTTGGGGTTGGTTTTGGGATAGTTTAAGTTGGGGTTTTTGGATTGGGTTTTGTTTGGTTTGAAGGTCAGTCCTTCCAAGGCTTCTTCATGTAAATACCAAAGTAGTTTTACGCCTCCAACTATCTCAACCCATCTGAATCTATCAGATTTGGAGCCACTGGAGATCGATTAGCTAATGGCTCATTTATTTAACACTCTGTATAACTGCATGTCTTTCACAACTGATCTTGGGATTTTTTTTTTCATGAATATTAGTTGTCACTATGAAAAAACAAATATTTAAATTATTTAGTTGACCCCCAAACAAAACAAACTCTTTGAATAAAACTGTGAAACTGTGAATTCTTCACAGCATTGACACGATGGAGAAATCTCCAGTTTAAGGAAAATAAATGTATTATTATTTATTATTTTGTTCATCTTTTTGTTTTCTTTTATTTTTGTGGCTGTTTTTGTATTTTTTTGTATCTTATGTATGTATTTGTTTTATGTCTCATTTTTGATTTGATTTTAAGTTGCAGTCTATTTTATCCTTAATTTTTCTTTGACTATTTGTTTTATTTTTGTTTATTTATTGTATTGTTCCATATTTTAATTATGTTTCAGATTTATTTCCTGAAACTGTGGAAAATTGCTGCGCTTTTCGGTGTGTTTGTTTCTGGTTTGCTTGTGTTTGTAATGGCTGCACCTTGTTCCTCGTCAGGCAAGTGATACCATCCCAATAATAGAGGAACCATGTGACAAGCTTCAGTTACAGCAGCCCTACTCTCCCTATGCGGCCTTCTCCCCTCAATGGGTATCATCATTACCTCCACACCTGCTGTTTATCTGCCGCTGCGTCTCCTCTTCATAAAAACTGTCATCTGTTCCTCGCTTTGCCCTCCATCACTGCAGCGTTTCCTGTCCCACAGTCGATACCGACCCACATTCACTTATTGATTGATCTCTGGCTCAGCATGAGGCTGCATGTTTAATCTGCATGATCATCATCTCCTGCTGGGAGGGCAGCTGGGGGCTACTCTTATTAACACTACCCTCTGATTTTTACCCTCTGACTGGCTGATATCAGAGACAATTCAGCATGTCAACTTTTCTTCAACATCTGGAGAGCAGCTGATCCAGATGTTCTGACAATGTGATGATTTTAGAGAAATAGTTTCAAGACAGATTTGATCTGTTTTGTATTATTTCAGAGAATTGTGTATTTTCTTAAAATTATAATTTATTTTATTTTTATACTTTTATAATTTTTTCATATTATTTTTAGTATGACATTATTTTAAATTTTAAATTTTGTTTTATTGCTTTACTCTATTTTTCATTAAATGTATTTAATTATAATTTTTTGGTAATTTTATGGTTTCGTTATAGTTTTCAGAGCCGTTGTCTCTATTTCATTTTGCTTCTTTATATCAAAATGCTTAGATAGGTTAATATTTCTTATATTAACCTATATAATATTATTTTCTTATTATCTCAGAGACTGTGCAGCAGTCATTTGTTCCAGTTCAGTTCTGATCGTTAGAAGCTCCCTTCCTTTCCCCGCTCTTAAACCAGTGTTACCTAAACTGGACCAGTCAGATGTCTCTGTCAGCCTCTCTGCAGCCCTGCTGTGCTTCCTCTGCCTCTCCCCTCTCTCTGGATGAAATCCCAGAGTTCCTAGTATGATGCCACTAACGCCCCTCCCCTCTTGCTCTGGTTCAGGCTACCGATGATCCCGTCAGCCCTGTGGATGGGCTGGAGCCGATGCTGCGTCCCTTCAGTCTGGTCATTCCCTTTACGGTGCAGAAAGGAGAGATCACAGGTAGGGCATCTTTATTTCTAATGGTAGTGTTTATGCAGTTTGTGTTAATTTTGTTTTGTTTCGTGGGCATTTTAGCCATTATTGGACAGAGGCGGTGTAGACCAGGGGTCAGCAACCTTTAACACCCAAAGAGCCATTAGGACGCGATTTCCACGCAAAAGAAAACACTGGGAGCCGCAAATACTTTTTGACATCTAAAATGAAGATTACACTGTATATATTGTTTTTTACCTTTATGCTTTGTGTGAACAACTAAGGTCTATTGCTTGTGAAATCCATGAAGTGCTACAGAGAAAATTACATTTCAATTTCAAAATTACAATTACATTTAGCAAACAAAAACTGTTGTGAGCCGCCACCCTTATATCGCCTTTGGGCTTTTGGAGCCTTGACCTGACTTTTAAAAAGTAATTGGAAAAAAAGCACTATGCTGCTAAAAAAAAATGAAAACTAGATATTTGCAAAATTCTGCCTAAATATGTATTTTACCTGGTTAATGTGTGTGGCGGGGCGTGGTCTGCAGCGCCGCTGCAGGGGAGGCGGACGCACCTGAGCGGCACCCGCAATCACGCCTCGCCGCCTTAACGTCTGTGCTATCTATGCTGTTGTGTTGGTGTGTGTCGGGCTGTGAACTGAAAAGCTACAGCCGGCTGTATGCGTACAGCAACCGTGTGTGAAAAGTGGTAGATGCTGAAAAGCATGTTCATGGAAACATCGTTGGTCTGCCGTGGTATGTTTACAATGGAACTTCTGCTCCTGAACCTCTGCGCACTGTTACGTTATTTGAGGTTATGGATGTTATTTGACTGGAGGCATAACTCACAGACACAAGAGACGCGCCATTACTCCAATGAGTGTCCTTTATTATTTTTCATCCCCCCCTACAACAACAACCCAGCAGAAACGTTCCTACCACTTAACATTTACCTGATACTACATCCCCCCTACTAAATAGGATGTGATGCTGGAATACAACCAAGAAAACAGATTAGACCCGCACGCTTTAAAGTATACTATTACTATGTCCTTGTGCTTTATCTGGTAACAGCTTGTTTACTGAACTCGCTTGGTTTCAAACCAGACTACTCAGAATGTCCAAAAATAAACTCTCAAAGTATACAACTCTGAACACTAAGCATAAGTGCACATTTCTGAACTATTCAGTGCAGCTACAAACAACATGTTTAAACAGTGCAACCATTTGCTTTATTTCTCATTGTCTCTATGAGGGATGGGGTAGACTACCCAGCCCTCAGCCTGAGTGTGGGGATTATTCTGCCCCATTGCTCACTCAGTTCCAAGCCCTATGAGCAAACATAGTCTTTTAGGTATGCTGGAGGCCTCCTAGACCTGGGTTGGATTTGGCTCCCAGCTTCAGGAGTCTGCTGGCTGGCCCCCTGTGAGATAGTGTCTGGAACCGACACAATCTGTGCAGCTGGAACAGAGTTCTCAGGTGAAGCCTCTGGTGGATCGCCAGAAATCTCCGGTGCCCCAGGTGTCCATGTAAGATGGTAACGGTTTCTTCTCAGCGTGCCCTTTGCTGTCTCGATGATGTAGGACCTCGGTGAGCCTGCCATGGACACGACTGTCCCTCTAGTATCCATGTCTGAGACCCACACTTTGTCTCCAGGATTGAGCTGTAGCATATCATGTGCTCTGTGTCTGCGGTTGTAGTTTTGTCTTTGTTTTTGTCTGTACGATTGTTCTATAGCTTTGAGCTTGTCTGTGTCTGTACCTCTTGGATTTAGCTGTGATGGGATGACAGGAATAGTTGTCCTTATCCTTCTACCCATGAGAAGCTCTGTTGGGCTGTAGCCATTTGCCAATGGAGTGGCCCGGTATGCCATAAGGGCGAGATAGGGATCGCCAGACTTTTTAAGAAGACTTTTGATGGTCCTGACTGCCCTCTCGGCCTCCCCATTGCTCTGAGGGAAGTGGGGACTGGATGTCTCATGGCTAAAACCCCATTCTTGTGCAAATCTTTTGAAGGAATCAGACGAGAACTGAGGTCCATTATCAGAGCGAACCCGCTCTGGTATGCCATGACGTGCAAAGATTGATTTACAGTGCTCGATCACTGCCTCTGATGTTGTAGATGTCAGTTTGGCAACTTCGAAGAATCTGGAAAAGTAATCCACAATGACCAGGTACTGTTTATTCTCTATCTGGAACAGATCAGTTCCAACCATGGCCCACGGTCTTTGTGGGAACTCGGTAGGTAGCATGATTTCTTTGTGGTTAGTCCGCTCACGGCAGCAAGTGTCACAGGTCCCAATCACTTTTATCAGCTCACTGCTCAGGCCTGGCCACCAAACAGATTGTTTAGCTCTCTCTCTGCATTTCGTTATTCCTAGGTGTCCCTCATGTAGTTTAGACAGAATGTCTGCTCTGAGTGATGTGGGAATCACTATTCTGCTCCCATAAAGAAGCAAACCATTGTGGACTGTGAGGTCACCTGAAAATGGCAGATAAGGCTGGAAAACCCTTTCGATGGAGTACTTATCTGGCCATCCTTCCACACAGAACTTCTTCAGCTGGCTTAGAATGCTGTCATTGTCCTGATGTGTCTGGATTTCTCTGAGTCGTGGCTCTGTGGCTGGCAGGCTTGCTATGACGGACTCCACATACAAGTTGATTTCTTCCTCCGGCAAACCTTCAGTTGTGTCACATACAGGAGCTCTGGACAGTACATCTGCTGTTGCAATGTAGCTGCCATCACCAGTGTGTGTGTGAGTGGGTGGATGACTGGATGTGTAAAGTGCTTTGGGGTCCTTAGGGACGAGTAAAGCGCTATATAAATACAGGCCATTTACCATTTACCAGGAACATGAGATATGGTATAAGAGAACCTCATCAATCGCATGCGTAGACGTTGTATACGAGGTGGAAGCTCGTCCAGGCCCTTGGAGCCAAGCAACGAGACCAGAGGTTTGTGGTCTGTTTCAATGTGGAATGTTTTCCCAATTAGGAACTCTGCAAACCTCTCACAGGCCCATGTTGAAGCGAGGGCCTCCTTCTCAATTTGAGCATATCGCGCTGAGAGCTTTTGAAGCGTATGCTACTGGTTTCCACCCTAGATCGGCGTGCCGCTGGAGAAGCACTGCTCCCAAGCCATACGAAGATGAATCAGCTGATACGCACGTTTCAGCATTTGGATCATACAGAGCGAGCCCTGGGGGTGTTGTCAGTTCTTTTTTGATGCCGTCGAAAGCCTGCTGCTGCTGTGGCCCCCATGACCACAGGTTGGACTTCTTCAGTAGATCTCTTAGGGGGCGCGTTTTTTCCGCCAGGTGAGGAAGAAACTTTCCTAGGTGATTCACCATGCCCAGGAAGCGTCTCACCTCACTTATGTTGCTGGGCTCATCCATGGAACTCACGGCATGCACCTTTTCAGGATCTGCGCTAACCCCCGATGCCTCAATGACCTGCCCCAGGAACTTTATCCTGTTCTTGGAGAACTCACACTTGTCGTTCAATGTTACTCCAGCCTCCTGCAGTCGAACCAGTGCTTTTCGAAGTCTCTCATCATGCTCTGCTTGTGACGTCCCCCAGATGAGCACATCATCCATCTGGCAGAGGACTCCTTCTAAGCCCTCAAGAATGCGTGCCATCCGTTTCTGGAAGTGTTCTGGGGCTGATGAGATTCCAAAGCACAGACGATTGTAACAATACCGACCAAAAGGTGTAATAAAGGTCGTGAGCAAAGAAGAGTCCCTGGATAAGGGAATCTGCCAAAATCCTGCATTGGCATCCAGCTTTGAAAACACTTTTGCTCCTGCAAGCTGTCCTAGTGTGTGTTCTACTGAAGGGAGTGGATGCTTCTCTCTCATGACATATTTGTTTAGTTCAGTGAGATCGCTGCATATTCTCACTATGCCTGTGCGCTTAGGAACCACCACCATAGGCGCGCACCAATCAGTGGGCTCCTCCACCTTGGAAATGACACCCTGCTGCTCCATCCTGTTCAGCTCTTCTTTAACCTTTGGTAAGAGTGGAAGGGAGATTCGCCTAGGGGTCGAGAGGGAAAACGGCTGTGCCTCTGGTTTCAGAACAATATTGTACTCCCCCTCCATTTTGCCTAAGCCACTGAAAAGCTTGGGGAATTCTTGTTTGACAGCGTCAATAGAGTCTAAGCTAATATGATTCACTCTAGCAACCAGCTGTAGTGCCACTGCAGCATGCCCGCTCAGCAGCGGTGTGCATAAACCCTGTACGACATAAATGTCTTCTTTGGTTTTGTGGTTGTTCTTGCTGAGAGTGGCTGTGAACATGCCTTTAACCTTCAGACGTGTTCCTCCTCCTCCATTGTTGCGAGTGCGGACGCCAAGGGGCTGCCAGACATTTATACAGCCGTATTTCACACATGACTATGAAAGGCGGAAGAGGAAGTAGTTCCTCTGAATGTAGACAATCCGAATGTTATAGTTTCTTCCCACTGTGTTCCTGTTAATGATAAACTACAAATTTACTCTAAATTACTAAAATATCGATATTTTAATGTGAGAATCGATTCTAGAACATAAATGATTGGTATCGGAGGAATCGATATTTCAGGATCGATCCGCACATCACTAATAAGAAGTCACTTTCATCTTTACGCAGGACTGTAAGCTATCATCTGTGAGGCGTGAGCAGTGTTTGTTTTTAGCATAGTTCACGGTGGAGAATAGCTGTTGACATAATGTGGATCCAAAGATCCATAATTTGCCTACCTGGGGTTGAAAGTCTCGATAAATGCAAGGTGTTTCGGCGGGTATGCCGGCTTCAGTGAGTGTGACGCTTATTTTCAGCCATGAAAAATATAATATAATTTTATATTTCAATATCACAATACTCTTCCAATTTAGGACTAAAAGTTAAAAAGAACATAAATAAACATAAATAAAATGCACTTCAGCAAAATATTTAAAAAATATATATATATATTTTCCCAAACCACGCAGAGCCGCACTATAAGGACTAAAGAGCTGCAGGTTGCCGACCCCTGGTGTAGACAGACAGGAAAGCGGGTCAGACTTGAATCTGCTCTCTTCTGTGTGGCCATGCCGCACATGGTCGCCTGCTCATGCTCAGTTGGCACCCCAGTAAATGCTGTTTCTTAGCTTTGACATATCATTCCTAACCAGGTGACTTTGCATCAAAGGATGCACTTGAAGCATTACTAGAGGCTGATAACTTGCATAGTATTTGAATCTAATTTAAAAACTCTAATGAAATTTAACCTTTTGGTTATTGTGATTAGAATGGTTTCAGTCTAAACATGAAATTAGTCAGAATAACTGAACTTGTGTGTGTTTTATCCTCCAGGTGAAGTCCGCATGCCTTCTGGCCGAACGGCCCGACCTCACATCACCGACAACAAGGACGGGACAGTTACTGTGAAGTACTCGCCAACTGAACGAGGCCTCCATGAGATGGACATCAAATACGATGGCAACCACATCCCAGGTGATCCCTCCTCAGTGAATATGTGTTCTGTTTCTGAGGCGCACATTCTTTCGTCTTCAGCAGTGTTATCAGCAGACAGACTGACTTTCAACCTTTAATGTGAAAATCATTAAACATCACATTAACACACAGGTTCTCTGTGTGCTCTCTCTGTTACAGGAAGTCCACTCCAGTTCTATGTTGATGCTATTAACAGTGGTCATGTGACAGCATACGGTCCCGGCCTGAGCCACGGCACCATGAACCGACCAGCTACTTTCACTATAGTTACAGAAGATGCTGGAGAAGGTATCCCTCATATGTACACTAGTAGATATAAGAGCTGTTTAAAGCCTGAGCCCAGTTCTTCTCGGGCACGTAGACGGTGTTTATGACTGTATCTTTTATCTGAAATATGAAATGTGTATTTAATCAGAAGAAGACACCATGTGAAACTGAAGATAAGAAAGGCAGTAAGTGTTCCCACTCTTTCTACAGGAGGTTTGTCTCTGGCAGTTGAAGGTCCATCCAAAGCAGAGATCAGCTGTAAAGACAACAAGGACGGGACATGCACAGTGTCCTACCTGCCCACCGCACCTGGAGACTACAACATCATCGTCAAGTTTGATGACAAACACATCCCTGGCAGCCCCTTCACCGCCAAGATTACTGGTAAAAAATTCTCTCTCCTCGGGAAAGTCGGGCTTTTGTCCAGACAGCTCAGTTTTAAGCAACACTTTTTAAATGATTGTTCATCAAAAAGCAGCTGCAGCACCTATGACGTTGTACATTTTTATGATTTTAACAAAAGATGTAATTTGAATTTAATGTGTAATTTTTCAGAACTACCTCCAAGAATGTAGAAAATCTTCTTTTAAGAAAACTAACATGCTTAGCTTGAATATCTTCACAATCAATACCTTTCAGTACCTTCAAAACACATTAATTATGAAGCACGTGCAGAAAAAGATAGATATTAACTGTGTACTTGGTCACATGTGGATTGCCTTTAGTTGATTTCTATCTCTGTACGCAGACAACACTCTGCTCTATCTTCCTGTGGGACACCAAATATACAAAACCCTTTCCAATCAAAGCAGATATAAATGATCAGATTTTTTTTCAGCTAAATTCAGAAAATAAATTATCCAGCATTTTTATCTTCAGTTATTCAGTCATTTAGTCCTGTAAAAGGTTTCACTTTAACTCTAACAGCTTTAAAGTGTTCTGGAAAGTTTCTTTGTTTTGTCAAACCATGACGTGGCATGTGTTCTTCTTTTGGTTGTCTAACTTCTTGTAATTATCCTTCCTTGTCATTATAATATTTCCTAATTACATTATTTAACCTCCTGACCTTCACTGGCTCATTGTTAACCTGTCTATGTCACGATCTGGGGGGCAGATCATCAGGAGATGCAGGATGTGGACCCAAACGCAAGCACTGACAACGGCGTAGCTGTGAGAAAGTTTATTAATAATGAAAGGGGAAAATACAAACCAAAGCAGGGTATCGCAGGGAACTACGCTAACAAAACCTAAACTGGGAAGAGCTACGAAATAATAATACAAGAAATAAAAACCTGTGACTACAAACCTGAAAACATGGAGAGACACCTGGAGAAATACAGACACGCAGACGAACCAGTAACTAACAGAGGGAAACACAAGGCTTAAATAGACAGACGGATAACGAGGGAATGAGACACAGGAGAACACAGCTGGGAGTAATCAGACATGACCAAGGGGAAGCAAAACTCAATACATTGACATAGGACGCAGACTTTCAAAGTAAAACAAGAAACATAACAGACACGGACTTAACTAGGTGAGACAGCAACCATGGAACACAGAAACCAAAAGACTAGAAAAGATAAACAATGACAAAATCAAAGTTCAATATACAGAAACAAAACACTGGGTCACAGACCCAGGACAGTGACAGTCTCGGTTTTTAATTGTTCCTCCAAGTCTTGGCCATCAAAGAAAAGAAAAAGTATCTATATATGAATTACATCTATATTTACACATAGATTATTCCTGTCTTTCTTCTTTTTTGTGTGGTACGTGTATACAAGTGCTGAGGCAAAGTGGGGGTAATGATGAATATCATGAATCAGTAGAGTGCTGAGCATAGGGTAGGGATTAATCAGCGTGTACATACTTCTTCCTGCTCCATTTTGGACTTGATGATTAAGTGGTTTATTTCATGTCACTGAGATTTTCTTTATTTATTGTATTTTTTTGTGTGCATATGTGTGTGTATGCAGGCATCAGTGTATATGTGTATGTTTGTATATGGTTTTTGTTTTATGTCAGACATAAAAGCTCATCATCATCATAATCAAAAGATTAAAAGATTTTCTGCTTAGGTGGTCCAAACTCTGGCATCGAGCTGTGAATGTTGATTTAGTCTGCATTTGGAGAGCACATTCCCCTGCCGAGACACCCCCCTCACCTTTTAAAGTTCCCAAGCTCCTTCTCATCATGCTCCACCTTTCAGTGTAGTTTTTTTAAAATTAGTCATGATAGTTGTTCAGTAAGCAGCACCTGTTACCCACGGTACGTCCATCACATGGCCAATCATTAGCTTAATTTCTGTTTTCAAATTGATGCCAGTTTAGTTTGTTTTAGTTTGTTTATGTCATTGCACGTTGTTTCATTTGTGTCGGTGCTGGCTTGTCTGTGGGTGCTGTAACCTGCATTAAAAGCTGCAGTATGAGTAAAGTTTGGCTGATTGAACTAAGCTGGTTTTCACTATTACTTTGTCGTCTCACATTTGATCTCCAGGTGACGACTCTATGAGAACATCCCAGCTTAACGTTGGCACGGCAACAGATGTTTCCTTAAAAATTATGGAGACGGACCTGAGCAGCCTGACCGCGACGATCAGAGCTCCGTCAGGAAACGAGGAGCCCTGCCTGCTGAAGAGGCTGCCCAACAGACATATCGGTCAGTTTCTATGCTTCAATGCTTCTCAGTCACCCTTTGGCAAAACGTGGACCAAAACCAAACAACATAGAATCTTTATTATTATCCAGATTTCATCAAATATTTGGTTTTCTAAATATTACATTCTTCAAATTATTACCCAGTCAACAAAGCTAGCTGTCCATCACTAATTCATCGGTGATAAAATTACCTTATTGTCCCTAAATAATAATGTCTTTATTAGGACTTGAAAGGGAAAACCTTCAGGTGCTGAAGGTCTGAAGCAGGCCAGATCTGAGACTATTGTTCATGTTTTTGGAGGTGACACAGGTGTGAGGATCAGAATATCGTCACAGTCAGCAGACAAGGCTGGACTGGGACAAAAAATCGGCCCGGGCATTTTGACTAGAGACCGGCCCACCAGGATAAATGTGACGTCATTCAGGGGTAAAACCGCAAAGGATTCTGGGAACTTGTGGCAAGAGGTACTAGCGCACGCAGGCTTTCAATTGAACTCAGTTACACAGCGATAAAAAGAAACCCAAAAAATGGCAAGAAGCTGTTGTATTATTAACTGCAATAGCCGGTCGCATGACAGCCACGGGAAGCCGACGGGTAAAGAGATCTTTTTTTTTTTATCGGATTACGTCGTTGAAGAGAAATTTTTAAGCCATGTTTCCGAAGTAAGAGCCGACGGATGGTCTGGATATACCAAATATAACGTCTCAGAACACTTCAGCTCACATGTTAGTCTGCTCCAAGCATTCCCACAAAGGTCAGAGTTTTGTAGTAGTTAATACGTCATTTTTCTCACTCCTTTGATTTTTTTCCTCGTATCTTTTCTTTGTCTTTTCGTCGAGTCTGTCTTTGTACGGACCGACATTGTTCTCCTTTTGTACATTCCTTTTTTGTGCGGCAAAGAAAAAACAGGAAGGTATTGGAACCGGAGAATGAACGTTTAGCGGTGCTGCAAATGCTTGCATTTGATGCGGTACTTGGATTGTTTTGCCACGAGTTCCCGGCATGCAATGCGCGAAAATCACGTGATTGCTAAACAAGGGGGTGGGTGAATCCGGCCTCCTCGGCTGTAATTGGTCCAGCCCAGAGTCGATCATGACCAATTGGCCAATCCAACACCTTTCATTATATATACCCTTCCTAAAAAAAAAAATCCATCGGCCCATAAAAACAAAAAATCGCCAGCAGCCCACCGGGCAAATGCCCGGTATACCCGATGGCCAGTCCAGCTATGTCAGCAGACACTCAGTTTTTACATTTTTCTGGGTTGAATACTAGCTTAGTGTTGGCTGTGCAGATATTAGAAAAGAGGTGAATTTGTGTTATCAGCATATGATGCAGTTGTGTCTATCCTGGATGCAGTTTGCACTTTACCATCGCGTTCTCGTCCTTTTGTGCAATAAAAATAAAAGTCCACATCCACACTGGAAACTGCCCAACTATTTTCCTCCTCTGACACACAAACTGAAATCAGCAGATTGTAGCGTGCAAAAACCGATAAGTGGGACAGATAGGTAGGCAGACGATTCAAAAGAACTGAACTACTCGGATCTCAATTCCCATTCCTACACGGACGTGTGATTTTCTACAGTAAAAAGAATTCGCACAGCTGTACAAGAGACTCCACGTTTCTGATGACATGTCTCTTTCCTGCAGGAATATCCTTCACACCAAAGGAAGTTGGTGAACACGTGGTCAGTGTGAAGAAGAACGGGAAACATGTGACCAATAGTCCGTTTAAGATCATGGTGGGTCAGTCGGAGATCGGAGATGCCAGCAAGGTGAAGGTTTACGGTCAGGGGCTGGTGGAGGGACACGTGTTCGAGGTGGCCGAGTTCATTGTGGACACAAGGAATGCAGGCGAGGATTCAACCTTCATCCACACAATCAGAGCGCTGAAGCTCAGGATTTCAGATTCTAACCCTCAATGTCTGTGTTTGTGGCAGGTTATGGAGGTCTGGGTCTGTCCATCGAGGGTCCCAGTAAGGTGGACATCAACTGTGAGGACGTGGAGGACGGGACATGTAAGGTCACCTACTGTCCCACAGAACCAGGAAACTACATCATCAACATCAAGTTCGCCGACCAGCATGTGCCAGGTACGAAAAATTATTCCAAGTTTGATTTGAGGCAAATTAGTTTGTAGAAAGAGAACGTACCACTGCAGATGGTATAAAAGATGAATGCAGATGCCTGAAGTAGTTCTTCACAAGTACAAAACATTTTCCTGTAACTACCATAAAGATCATTGGTTCAGATCTGATGAGCTAGGTGTTGATCTGATGCTCTGGACAAAGCATGAGGGTCTAAGAGTTTCGGCTTTCAGTTGTGATGTGATGTTTGTGTGAACAGGAAGTCCGTTCACGGTGAAGGTGTTTGGTGAAGGTCGGATGAAAGAGAGCATCACCCGGAAACGTCAGGCACCCTCCATTGCCACCGTGGGCAGCACGTGTGACCTCAACCTCAAAATACCAGGTGAGCTGTGATATCTGCCTCCTCCTCATCCTCCTCCTGTCGGCTCCTGCCCTCCCTGCTTCCTTCTCTTCACCTCCTCGTCTTTGTCCACTATTTCCTCCTCCTCCTCCTTCCTGCTTCTCCTCTGGGTCGCAGGAAACTGGTTTCAGATGGTTTCGGCTCAGGACCGTTTGACCCGGACGTTCACCCGCAGCAGCCACACCTACACCCGGACCGAGCGGACGGAGATCAGCAAAACCCGAGCCGGAGAGACCAAGAGGGAGGTGCGGGTGGAGGAGAGCACGCAGGTCGGAGGCGATCCCTTTAGAGACGTATTTGGAGATTTTCTAGGGCGAGAGAGTCTTAGTGGCTTCAGCGGGATGCCGACCGGCAGCCGACAGCCACTGCAGAACGGTGTGTGTGTGTGTGTGTGTGTGTGTGTGTGTGTGTGTGTGTGTGTGTGTGTGTGTGTGTGTGTGTGTGTGTGTGTGTGTGGTAAGTGAGAGTGGCTGATTTAACAGAGTGTTGTGCTGTAATGGCCTCCCATGCTAACCCTCTAACCTGCTCTGATTCTTCCAGCTCTCTCACTTCTCTTTGTCTGCATTCTGCTGTCAAAATGTCTGGATTAAGGTAGTATTGTTATTCAGTCTGGCCTGATGTGGGCACTGTGCCTAATCTCAGATACAGCAATAAAGAAATGTGTTGGGTTTATAGTTGCAGTAGAAGGAAGGAGCTGCTTACAGGTTCAGCAGTCATATCATTGGTCAGATAAAAAATAAAAATTAAAAAAACCTTAAAAAGGCTCCAACAATACAAATACAGCCCAGAAGTCCAGTTCAGAGACTTCTGGGCCATGTTTGTACTGTTGGAGCCTCTAGTGGACTTTTGAGGAAAAGCAGGTTTTTTTTATAGGTTAATGGTTGCTGTTGTTTTTGTTGACTGAGACGTGGAAGAACTGATTTCTGTTCATCTTTAAGACTATTTTAAAGCAGAAAGACAAAGACAAACATCCATTAAGCATATTAGTAATACGCACTCTCAAGGAAACATTTTAAATTTGTAAAATTATTAAAAGATTGCAGTTCAAGTATTTACAGTATCATCACTATTTCTTATCAAATTCTTCATAAAAATGTATTTTCACTTAAATGTTACTATTGAATGAGATGATTTGTTCAAACTGAACTAACAATTGAAAAAAGAAAAGAGGACCTTGGATTGATTTCTGAGGAGCTCCACACCTAATTTTAGCTACTAAAAATTACAAAATAAACATGCTATAGACCAAAAACCTACAAAATCTAAATCCGTGACATATTAACCAGTGCATGATGCAAGATTTTTTTTTTTTTTTTGGTGCATGCTATGTAAAAACTGACTATGAAACATTTGCTGGATGAATCATCTGATCCTCAGTAACATTCTCCTAATCCTGTCAGGTGAGGCAGCTAACCAGGAGATGACGGCTCAGGTGACGAGTCCTGGAGGAAAGACAGAGGACGCAGAGATCATTAAAGGAGAGGAGAGCACCTACAGCGTCCGCTTCATCCCTCAGGAGATGGGACCTCACACTGTCAACGTCAAATACCGGGGCCAGCACGTCCCTGGGAGCCCCTTCCAGTTCACTGTGGGGCCCCTGGGAGAGGGAGGGGCCCACAAGGTCAGAGCAGGAGGCACTGGACTGGACCGCGGAGTGGCAGGAATCCCAGGTGGGCTGTAGGATTTACATTTGTTCCTTATCTCTTCTTCTGTCCTTATGAACCGGTTTCTTTTTGCTTCTTCTGTAACAACTTTGATTTCATTTGAATCTTTGGATGAAGAAGCATGCTGACATGCTCCTACATGTCAGCAAGGTTTGGTCACAGGAAACAAAACATCCATCTGTGATGTGTCAAATGAACTCTTGAAACACCCATGTTCCTAATTTTGTTTCACTGATGATATGTCTGCTATTTCAGTTCAATTTGAAAAATTTTCTTTACAAAAAGCTCCTCTAGTGGCCACCATAGGAACTGCAGCTCTCACAGTTTGTGTTGTTTTGCAGCGGAGTTCAGTATCTGGACCAGAGAGGCTGGTGCTGGAGGTCTCTCTATTGCTGTAGAAGGACCCAGCAAGGCTGAGATAACATTTGAAGACAGGAAAGATGGATCCTGTGGAGTTATTTACGTAGTGCAGGAACCTGGTAAGTCTCAAGAGATATTTGGCTTAAGCCTCTCAGATTTATTTCAGCCAATGAAAGAAGCCTAACCTTTTTCTGTGAGATGTTATCATTTTAATTTTAATACTTTTAATACTCTCTGATAGTTTTAATACTCTCTGACAGATTATTGTGGTGTTTATTTGTTTTTTGTTTTGTTTTTATTCCTCTGATTAATTGTATCACTCTTGTCTTGCTGTTATGGTGAAAAATTCCTTATTTGTGTGAAAATTTGACAATAAACATCATTAGGATTCTGTATCTGATGGTAAAGGGTTTGATCTGCATACAAACTTATATTCCACAAGGTTTCTACCTACATAGCAACAAAGGCACAAGCCTGGAATCACTACTTGAATTTTATCATTTCAAATATTCGCCCAGGACCAGTTTAGTTCAAATCCATCCATGTCACAGTATAATTATTGTAATTGTAAAAGTGTAAGCGTGCTCTGCCTCTGGAACGATATATAAAAATAAATTAAGAAAAAAACAGATTAAAGTTAGAACTCATGGTAAATGGGCAACTTTTGAAAAACAAACTTGCAGATTAACAGAAATAAAATTAGAACTTAAAAACAGTATAAGGCTACGTTCACACTGCAGGCGAAAGCGCATCAAATCCGACTTTTTTTTTTTGACCCTATGCGACCCATACCCAATCATGGTATGACAGTGTGAACGGCACAAATCCGATCTGGGTCACTTTCGTATGTGGTACTGAATCCGATACATATCCGATGTTTCAGAAAGCGACTGCTGTTTGAACGGTCAAGTCGCATTAAATCCGTCTTTTACGTCACTGACACAAGACAGACGCCAATTATCAGCGCCGGAGAAGCGCCCGATAAGACATCGCGAACGCTTCCTGGCCATCCAGTGAAACTGCTGGGAAGACGACGTTGGAGAAACGTGAACATTTTATTTGTACTGTATAATCTGCAGATTCTGACAGAAATCTGCAGCTGTCCTTTGAAGCACCGCTCCTCTAAAACAGCAATAATGATAATTATTAGGTTATTTACATTATTATGTAAATAACAAAATAACTTAAAGCAAAAATTGGGAAACGTGAAGTCCGAAGTCTTTATATTAAGGGCTATCAGTCAAACAATACTGTTTGCTCTGGGTCTAAACAGAGCGCGTTGTGTATGACGTCTTCTTTTGCGCATGTGGGCCGATTTGAGCGTTCACACTAGAACGCGTTTGCTGTCGCATTTTATTTGTAGTGTGAACGAGCAGACAAAAAAAATCGGATTTGATCAAAAAATCGGAATTGAGCATCAAGACCTGCAGTGTGAACGTAGCCTAAATGTTTTTGAAGTTCCCTGTTATAATGTTATATTGTTTTTGGGTTTTTTTATCATTGGATCTGCAAATTGTTGTGATTGTTAAAGTATTAAAGGAGAAAGTGCATATCCTTCCAACAATAATATATTTCTTTTGTTCAGGTGATTATGAGGTCTCCATCAAATTCAATGATGAACATATCCCAGACTCCCCCTTTACCGTCCCCATCGCCTCGCTGTCAGATGACGCTCGCCGCCTCACCATCACCAGCCTGCAGGTGAGGAAAGATCTAAATCTACCAGCTGAACTTACAGAAATGAAACCCTTTGAGAATTATATTTACTGTGGACAGATTTATTTTTAGAGTCTCAATAACTGTGCTGTGTTGAGGATTGTATTTGTGTTCATAGGTGTGTATATTTATCTCTGAATATTTAATCGCTGCCCTCTTTCTTTGTATGCAACACATTTATTCTTGAGATATAACAAATGTGTGTACAAGTAGGGAAAAAAAACAAAGTCACAATATGTTAAATTGTGAAATTAAAAAAAAAATTATGCTGGTAACATTAACAGAAAAAAGGCTATGGAGGAGCTCACAAAAAAAGACAGAAATAAAACTAAACTGACAAATTTCTATTTTAAAAATAAAAAAACTAAATAGTTTTGATTAAACAATTTATAGTTAAAGCCAAATCTTTAAAACATAGGCATAAATATAAAAACAGGCACTACAAACTTTATTAATCAGACCACCAAAGAAATCTTGTAAAAACACTTAAATGAGTATCTGCAGTACTGAGGAAGCATATTCCATTTGTTTAAAATAACCGAGAACTGCTTGTTGAACACTTTTAATCTCCATGGTCCAAAGCACTGAATCCCTTTTCTTTACCAGGAGATGGGTCTGAAGGTGGGTCAGGAGGCCTCCTTTGCAGTGCAGCTCAATGGAGCAAGAGGGCTAATTGATGCCAAGATCCACACGCCATCAGGAGCCACCGAAGAGTGTTACATCACTGAGCTGGACAGCGGTAAGACCCCATTATAGCTGTTAGTGAAGTGATCTTTAGGACTTTTGAGTACAATTAAAAACCAAACATGGATCCACCACGATTTCCTAACCCAGTCAAAATTACATTTGGAGTTCCACAAGGTTCAAGTCTGGGCCCACGACCTTTTAGTTTTTCAGGTTCAGATCACTTATTTGCTATAAATACAAGACTGTTATTTACTGCTTAACTATTAATTTTAATTTGTAATTTTTCAGAGTGTTTGGAAGTTTAAATCTTTCTTGTATTTAATCTTCATATTAAATACAGGATTATAGAGTCATTCGTATAAGAAACCTCTTTCTCAAAGTCTGTATTTACGGTGGTTATAGAACTGTTTGTAAATCAATGATTTCCTGTTTCTACAGATCAGCATGCTATCAGGTTCATCCCAAAGGAGAATGGAGTTCATTCTATAGACGTTCGTTTTAATGGCAGCCATGTCCCCGGCAGTCCCTTCAAGATCAGAGTAGGAGAACCGGGTCAGGTCGGAGATCCAGGAATGGTGTCTGCGTTTGGGTCAGGTCTGGAGGGAGGAACCACAGGTATATACAAAAAACAAAGTCTTTAACTTTGAAGCCATTTGATGAAAGAGAGTTTTAATGAGCGTTCTCACTTTATTTAGGCATGGCATCAGAGTTTATTGTCAATACTTGTAACGCCGGCTCAGGAGCACTGTCCGTGACAATTGATGGCCCATCAAAGGTTAAGATGGATTGTCAGGAGTCTCCTGAGGGGTATAAGGTTTCCTACACACCTATGGCTCCTGGAAGCTACCTGATCTCCATCAAGTATGGAGGACCCCAGCACATTGTAGGCAGCCCCTTCAAGGCCAAAGTATCAGGTGGGTCAATGACCATTGACCTTTTACTGAGGTCAGTCCGTGAGTTTTCCTGATACTCACGGGTATAGTTTCCTGGGGTTTCCTTGGAAATGAGGATGAAAGTGATTCGGTCTTGTTGTGTACAGTCTGCATGCTGCCTTCAGGCGTAGTGATTCCTGGAAATAAAGCATGATTCATCACTTTCCACTGATTCCTCCAGAGATAAAGAGCACATTCAGTTCTAAATAAAGCTTGTTTGGAACCAATTGTTTTTATGCACTTGTAGGACACCAAGCTCTACATAGCTGGTGATACTGACCATATGACTCCTTTTCCTCCTTTTCAGTAAACCTGAAGGGATGTCCACATACTGTTGGAGAAAGCTGACTCTAACTCTTCTTCTTCCAGGACCTCGTCTGTCAGGTGGCCACAGTTTGCATGAGACGTCGTCTGTTCTTGTGGAGACCGTCAGCAAGTCAGTAGCGATGGGCAGCCCTTTTGCCTCTCTGCCTAAATTTTCCTCAGATGCCAGTAAAGTCATCTCCAGAGGTGCCGGCCTTTCAAAGGCCTTCATTGGTCAGAAGAACACCTTCACAGTCGACTGCAGTAAAGCAGGTGACCATTTCGTCCCTCCTGTCTTTCGTGAAAGTCAAATCTGAGATTTTTCTTCACCACTCACGATATTTCCGTTTTTTTCCTTGCAGGCACAAACATGTTGATGGTCGGTGTCCACGGGCCGAAGACACCCTGCGAGGAAGTGTACGTCAAACACATGGGCAACAGGATGTACAATGTCACGTATACTGTTAAAGAGCAGGGCAGCTACATCCTCATTGTGAAGTGGGGAGACGAGAACGTCCCCGGCAGTCCGTTTCATGTCACAGTCCCTTAAAACTGAACTCTTCACTGTCCAAGACTGGATTAAAATGTGATCTGCATTATCTGGACTAGTTTATTTTCTTGATGACAGATTTTCTGTTAGTATTTCTGAAGATATGCAGCACTCAGAGGTCCAGAGGTGTCTGAGGTCACCATGAAGGGGAGACTGCATACATTTCCATCTTTTTTTGTGTGTCCACTTCTCTGAACTTTTTCATCACACCTCATATTTAGTGAAAAATTCAAGCTGCAAGTTGCTCTTTTGCTCCCACAAACCAAACAATTCAGAAGTTAGCTTAAACAGAAGAAACAGTTTTAACGTCAGTGAGGGGGGAAAAGTGCTTCCGAGTCCTTTATTTCTTATCTCCATCTGTAAAAACAGGAAACTATAAACTTTCTCTAAGAATCCTTATTTCTTACTGATGCTCATCCGATAACCACGAACACTTCAGACCCTTGGACTGTCTGCACTCCAGCCATGGTGACTATCGTCCAAAAATCTGATTGGTCAGTAGATGGTGAAAGCTTACCTGCAACAAAACCTGGAGCAACTTTGGTCTGTAGCATCAGTTACCATGGTGACATACCACCTTTATAACCCTGAAAAGACAGAGTTAAACCCAAAGTTAGCTTGATAACTACAGATCCCTAAAAGCATTCATGTTTTCTCATGGATGAGTTTAATGTCTTTCGAAGATATTCTGAGTGAAAAATGGTGTTTAGTTAGCCTCAGCAGGCAAAGTCTCCCCTTCCTCAGCATTCAGTTTCAGGTGAGCGAGAGACTATCTTCCCTCCATGTTGAATCAGATGCACTCAGCAGGTCTCTGTATGTCAGGGTTTGTGCCAGATCGCTCATGTGGCGTAGGCCCAGTTGTGGGATGTGGAATGATCAAGATGAGCTGGGCTGTGACGTTAACAAACTCTTCTGTTTTTATTTATCCTGCAGCATTTTTCTCTCCTTTGATTTTCTTTGACAGAAAATGGTCTTACTGTTGAGAGAAGCAGGTGATGATGGATTTTTTTTTTTTTTTTAAACCACAGGAAGGAAGTGAAGTGGCGTTTCCTTTGTGAATGTTGGAAAAACAGTAGCAGATATTAGAGTGACATTTTATAGTGATTTTATATGTATGAGTGAAGCAAAGTTTAAGTGTTTGATATGTTAACCTTCTGTATTGCGACACTGTGCAGGCATAATAAAAGTTTATCTGTGAAATCTCTCATCTCATTTTCATGATGGAGAACAATCTACTGTGCTTTTCCTCTTTCCTGTGTTGTACAATAGACTGCTGTCTGATCTCATTTTCATAAACTCTTGGTATATAATGTCATGCAGAGGGTGTATTCTATTATGATCGTGTCAGACAGAAGTCCGCCCACCTGCTGTTCAAACCTTCTGATTGTGAGGGGTAGCCAACCAGAACAAAAGTTGTCCTCCTGGGGGAGGAGTGAAACAGCTTGTTTCGGACAGAAAGACAGATACAGGCCCATTATCTGAGACTCGGGTTACAGCTCCTTCAAATGGAAGCAGATGAAAAGAAATTCATAAAAAAAAAAAAATCTAATTTGTTCCAATTTTATGAAACACCAAAGACAAAAATGGTAAGGACGGGTCCAATACTCTGATTAAATAAACTGGGGCAATGTGTTTGAAGTTGCTTGGAGACGATTTCTAGTCATATTAGACATTGTTATTTAAATGGCTGGAAGATGAGCAGTGTGAATATCATGTTCAGGGTTTAAGCAGAGAAGCTGCTGAATGTGATCTGAGGGCATCTGTGTGACTGTGGTGCTGCAAAGGACCAGCAGGTGGAAGCAGAAACCAGTAAAAACGGCAAATAGAACCCGAGAAACAGTCTTTGTTTTCAAACAAAGTCTTTATTGTATTTTGTTTTGAGAAAAAAAACAATACAGACTATATGAACCAAAATAAATACAATACCAGATTATTAAGCATGCAAAGATAGTTAGGAATTATCAACATGTTTTCTCAGTAATATTTAAAAATAAATTATAATTATGTCACATAGGTCAATAATAGCATCACAGTATGTTTTAATAATACCAGCCGCCATGCTTTCAGCAAAGGATATGAATGTTATCAGGTAGCACGGGATTTTCCAATAGATCCTGTTATGGTGTAGCTGATATCTTCAAGATGAACGTGACCCATGACTTCTCTTATCCAGTGGCCAAATCTTGGGGGGAAAGAGTCCTATTTAAAAAGATCCGCCTGGCCAACAGAGAAGAGAAGGTGTTCATATCACTCTCTGTGAAGTTTCCCACTTTGAAATTCCTCCTGGAAAGGCTGAACTTCTCTTAATCTGCTTAATGGATGTCTGTCTTCTTGTTTCTGCTTTAACAAGAAAAAAAACAACAACAAGAACAGACAATAGTTCTTCCATTATCTTAATCAGGCTGCCCAGCTACTCAACTTCTGAAGGCTGATCACACAGGAAGTGGCGAGTGCTGGTTGAGCGAACAGCCCAACGTTTGTGTTGAACTTGCTGCAGCGCTCTGCTTGTACTACGACAAGTTTTGCACCTGTCAATCTGAGATATAGACGTCATACCTCACCGAGGTCAAAGTTCAAATGAACCTGCCAGGGGCTACCGTCAACTTAGCGGGAAACTGTGCAGCGAAGGTACTTCGTATGCGAGACGCTGAAGAACTAAAGCCTGCAGTTCCTTTGATGTCCAGCAGGGGCGCCAGCAGTGAATCAGTCTCATGCTAAAATGCTCAAAATTACAGCAGAAATAAACATGCTTACAGCATTTTTATATCTCACTGTTCAAATTGGACTGAGGCTTATTTCACATGTGGCTCATATAATCTGTGGATACAGACTGATTACCAAGTTAGTTAGCATTATGACATAGCACTTGTTTCGCTTCTGGAAATAAAAAAAAGACTATAGTAGTAGGTAAAGGGAGCTAAGCTTCAAAATGAGGATGTCGGGTTTGGTAACTAGTGATGTGTGATACCACTGATTTTCTTTCCAATCCGATACCAAGCAATATTCAGGGTGGTATCGACAATACTGATCCGATACCGATACTTTGTACAAAAACTTATTTTTATTTATTTTATCTCAAATTATAGTGTCATAATAATTACAGGACATCAGATTACTTGTTCTTATCACTTAATAATGCAGAGTTCATCATATAGAAATAACAAAACTGAAGTTGTGCTATTTGAACACCTTGCCTGCCTGCAGCACTAAAGGACTCCGTGAGAGACATCTGTCTCGCCCTAGCAGCACCTGTCCCTCTCCTCTTCAGTTCACCTCTGAAGGAAATCTCGGTCCCCGGTTTCTCCGTGGATCGGGTTTCCTCCGAGGCGTGGGCACCTATAAGCAGAGTTTTGTCTTTACCCTATAAGATTCAAAATTATTCAAAGTAACACTCAGGTATGCCGTTCAGCGGGTTAGTTACAGCGCCGGGAGTAGCTTGGGAGAACAAGGAAACACAGACTGCTTCAGGTTGCTTTCCCAAAATCAACTCAAAGGTTTATTCATCATACAACAGTTTATATAGAGGAAAAAGGTTCGTGTGTCAGCAGATTCTCAGTTCAAACCGGTACAGACCAAATAAGGAAACGTCTTCCTGCCTTGTGAGCAGAGAAGTATCCTTTGTATAGTTTATCAGTTCAGCTACAATTTATGATTATCCCAGCAAAATACACTCCTAGACATAGAATATAGAGTTCTTTCATTAGTGAATTCTGAAACAAACCACCTGGCCTTTAACAAGCTCTTTTCTAGGAGATAAAGAAGGGAGGATGGGAGTAAAGAAGTGATCTCTGTGGTATTTTCGACCTTGGTACCAGCCTGTGATTCTTACACATTAATTCTTGGGTCACAGAGAAAGAGAAAAACAACTAGTAAATGGGCCTTATTGAGTAACAGTTTTCCTGTATAATATCACTATAAAACAATATCCTGTAAATGCTACCATGGTATCAAAATATCACAACAACCTCAACATACGCTCGTCATATTCTGTGATATGATTTACTCTGAGGTGTTTGACAAGGTTAGTGATGTTGCCACAACCATACATGCCAACCCTCCCAATTTTTCCGGGAGAATCCCGAATTTCAGTGCCCCTCCCGAAAATCTCCCGGAGCCACCATTCTCCCGAATTTTTCCCGATTTTCCAGCCGGACAACAAAATTGAAAAACCATATCGCAGAATTCATAGCGCGGCCCAGCCTATTCCAGTTTCCAACAATGGCGGCAGCTGCTTAGATTTAATATTACTCTTATTTCGCTTTCTGGGTCGCAAAAAAACTTTTAACATATTTTCATGTGAGAATGTAGCTGTGTAAACTTCAAATATCTGAGCCGATCCAAACATCGTTTTCAAACCCCCGCGGTCTTTTGCTACTCGGGTTAAACATGATATAGTCACTTTGATAACTTAAAAATGTTATTGTTCGGCTTTTTCAGTGTTTTATTTGTTCGTGACTAAATCGATTTGGCTGAGATTAAAGTTATTAGATTAGATTAAATTAAATGTAACTTTATTAATCCCTCAGGAGGGTTCCTCCGGGGTTTTCACACAGCTGAATAAACGTCAAACAGAAAATAATTAAACAGAAGCGTTTACGTCAGCGCCCGGTTATGTATTAGATAGCAAGGAGCAGACGGCAGTTTCACTCCAGCTCGTGACGTACTACCCGGCTTTCTTTAGACCGGGTCCTCAGGTGGAAGCAGCCTCTGAATTTGGACACTGTTGTAAAGGCTCACCTTTCAGCACATTCACTTCATCAGATGCACTTTCTTCTTCTTCTTTCTTACAGTTATATTGGCGGTTGGCAAACAATTGAAAGGTGCATTACCGCCACCTACTGGCAGATGCACTTCTTGTCCTCACCTTTGATTGGGGGTGGTGCTTGGCCTTAATTGCACTCACCTGTCACTCGTTATATAAGAACTGCACTCACCTACTCCCTCACTCTTTCTTCACTCCCACACGGGCGGCAGCTGAGGTGAGTTTCTCTTTGAGTCTCCTGAGTTCATGTATCATTTTGAGTTACTTAAATCATACTTTGTCCCTTTTAGTGATAGCAGTCCATGTGTCTTTCCTTTACCCGTTATCTAATTAAAAAGACAAAACCTGCAAATGATTGATGACTGCTTATTCTCATTCTAATCGGATGAGTCCATGATGATGACTAATTAAACCCTGAAACTTCCTTCCTCCAAAACAGACACCCCGCTGTTTCCCGGCTGGCCAATAATAACTGTGAGATTTAAAGTATTTTATCCGATAAATAAACCATGTAAAATGTATTCTCCCCCCCCCCCCCCCCCCAACAGCCCTTTGAATGTCTCCCTAGTATGGCCACAACACCTCACTCTTGGAGCACTTTTTTTGCCACATGTATGGCAAACCACGTCTCAGCTGTTTGTGGAGGTAAAATACTTCTGCACAATTAGGCTCAGCCATTGTTGTGAGTGCGCACACCAAGGGGCTGCCAGACATTTATACAGCTGTATTTCGCACATGACTATGGAAGAGGAAGTAGTTCTTCTGAATGTAGACAATCTGAATGTTATAGTTTCTTCCCACTGTGTTCCTGTTATGATGAACTACAAATTTACTCTAAATTACTAAAATATCGATATTTTAATGTGAGAATCGATTCTAGAACATAAATGATTGGTATCGGAGGAATCGATATTTCAGGATCGATCTGCACATCACTATTGGTAACTATCATTTATTAAACAGTGTTATATACAGTGACATATAGGAGGCGCTAGTTGAGACTAAGAGATGCATCACTGCAACATGGGTGATCTTCACTTTGTTTTCTGTGTGGGCATTAACACCTGGTTTGAGTTTAATGAGAGAGAGCCTGTGAGTGACTCCAGGTGGGTCCTTACAGAGACAGGAGGACCAACAGCCGCATACGTCAGTCCACCTTAAATCGTGGCACCACGTGACCGTGTTCCTGGAAAGTTCCTGGAAATGCTGCCTTTGTGTTTATGGTGACATTGGTTCTTAGGCAGCTGCTGGACTCGGTTGTGTCCAGCTCTCTGACGGACGTTCGGACGCTCGATTACCCGCTCGGTGCTTTTCGGTCTCTCCGGTAGCTGCCGGTGCGCGGTTGCTCCCCGGGTGGGACTGGGTGTCAGAGAGACGGCAGGGACCTCCGTTTATCTGCACTGTAACCCGCCATTTGTAAATCGGGAAAGACAAGAAAGAAGGAAAACCTCCAGCAGCGGAGCGTTTCTCGGGATTTGGATTAGAAGTGTTACTGGGGACATGTCGGGGCCCCCCCCGAGGACACATCGGCGGCAGCGCTGCTGAGCCCGCCGTGACTTTTAGCTAGACAGCAGCTAGCAGGACGTAAAGCAGTCAGGTGCGTGTGCTTGTTTTTATCACCAACATGTCACCAAAACTCAAACCAGGTGGGTAAACACGCACCCAAATAGACAAGTAACACGCCGATAATACGCTCCAGACTGCAGAGCCTTCTGCACTGACCTGTGCTCCCAAGTTCGATTATTTTACCCAGAATAATGGGAGCCCTTCTACTGCCTGTCGAATTGCGTTCACATTTAGAATAAGCTTCTCGGTGTTCTCATCTGATTAAAACGTAATAATCTAATTTTCCCGCTATTTTTACAGCCCATTCTTCAGTTCGGCACACAATAACTCCCCGTCCAGGTTTTGCTTTAGGAAGGGCTTTTTTTAAATCATCGTTGAAGAACTGTTCATGTTATACCAAATTCTACTCAATTTTTTTTTTTTTTTTTTTAAGGGGTATTTATTATTTAAGGGGTATTTATTATTTTCTTTTTTTTGGGTTGTATGGAAGCCCCAAACGCAATTTCATTGTTCTTGACAATAAATAAATAAATACTAAATACTAAAATTCTTCCAAATTTATCCCCGTGCCCAAAGCTGTGTAGATTTGAATAAAAACAAGCGGATTTATGTGTCCTGCTTTACACAGCTCTCCTTTCTATTCCGTCCACAAAGTTACATCAGCGTTCAATTTTAATTGTAATAAAATTAATTTTGCACTACTCACTGCTGTTTCGCCAAATAGAATTTAAACTCGAAGCCACTGTAATATTTCTTCATGACCTCGGCGTAAAAAAAAAAACAAAACCCCAGAATATTTGTTCTTTCCTGACAGCCTGTTCCTCGGTTACACCAAATATTTTTTATTATTATTAGCAGCTATACGTGCAGAATTTTTTTTTAACAAATTCTATTGTAAAATCGCCTTAATTTGTTTCCGAGGTCAGAGTGCAAAGTCGCTTATAAAAACAGTGATTTTTGCGTCCTTTGTCCTCTGCAGTCAGACATAAAACCTCACAGCAGGTTTTAAACTGTACGCTTAGTTTGCTTTTTCCAAATAGCCCAGTTTTTCCAAATTCAGTTAAAATTCTTGTAATTCTCATTCTTCACGGAAGCCACTGTTGTAGACAACAAGACATCAGAGTGCAGTACTGATTTGTGCACACAGGAACAAGCAGCCTGTATTTATTCCGTTTCTTCTTGTGTTTGCCCTGCTGGCCTGAATACTAAGCAGGTTATTCCACGGGGGGAAATGGAGATCTCTCACCAAATTCTGTGAGAAATTCAGCTGCTTTAAGGCTGCCTGGAATGTAAACATGTGGCCTGTCCCCCAAAGTCCACTTTGAACAAGAACCACCTCACCTGACTGCTTTTTAAGGTGGAAAAATGAATTAATCTAACTTCAGTCTGCTGTTATGTGCTGAAACATTCACATACTTTCTTTGTTTAAACACAAAGCAGTCAAACAGCATTTGTTTCATGATGGACAGACGAGGAACTTAAGGTGTCTCTTTACTCTATTAGTTTAGTTAATAAGATTTCACCTTCCACCTGAGTTAATTTAAAACTGCCACTATATCTGCTGCACAGAATAAAGAAGCTGGTCTCTGAAAGATGTTTGGAGGTTTGTCTTTGCAGAGATAAGTTGCATAAGCACTCAGGAATGTGAGATAACAGAGTTAACCTAACAGAGGACAGGAGTAACACACCGAGCCCTTCAACACATTTCTCATCTGAATGATTTCCACTATTTACTCAAATATAAAAGCATTAAAGGGACTTCGGCAGAGTGCCAGTCTAAAATGTTTTAACTTTTTATTATTGCTTTATTTCTCCCCAGTCTTTAAAACACTTTAATGATAGTTATGGTGAATATTGGTTGTTTTTTTGGTTTTTTGTTTTTAAAGGCCACACAAAGCAGTTTTAACCAGTGGTCATAAATGTGGACTTTTTTGACTGGAATTTGGTAAGAGGGGAAAAAATACTGCTCAGTTAAAGCCATTGAAAATCTTCCTGTAGTGACGAAATAAACAATACTCTTTGATAGGCACTATGTACCTTTTTTTTTTTTTTTTTCACATCATCAGTCTTTTGGCATTGACCTTAAAGTTTCTTCGCTTTTTGTTTTTAGCTGATGTGTGTTTGTGATTATGGTTAAGGTTTAAAGTTGAAATTCCTTTCTTATTGTCTCATATGAACTTAAATTTTTTTTAAATAATAACAAAGATCCAGGAAAATGTGATTTTGGCTTTTTTCTTTTTATTTTTTTTACTAATTTCTCTGTTTGGACAAAAAAAATGCCTCTGCAGAGTTCAGATGTCAGGTTTGTTCAAAAACATTCAGCCTCCTCCCCCCAAAAATCTACAAATCTGACACCCAACAGTTTTAAACTTTCAATCAGTTTGGTCTTAAATCTGCACTTTTTTTGACTGGGGTTTGGTATGAGAGAGACAGTATACCTGTTTGTTTTAGTGCTGAATTTATTTATTTAGAGGTGATGAGTCAATCTCGTGTTTTACAGTCAGCTGATTGATTTAGTGAAACATAAATCTGCCTCTGTCTGATCTGTCTTTATGAGTAATATTGTCTTAAAGATAAAGCTCCTTTATTTACCGGCTCACTTGAACGTAAAAAACGCTGAAATGTTGAGAAATAAAACTTTCTCTTGTTGAGTTTCTGGTTAAAAATGTTTTCAGACTTCATTCAGGCTCTAAAGTATTTTTGGATCAACTTTTTTTGAGTGGAGCCTGGTGTGCAAGCCTCATGTCAGATTTTTCTTCTTCACTGGTTTTTCTCCTGAACTTCCAGGACTTTGACACTGTGGTGTGAGCAGTTGCGCCCTGTAGACTTTGTCCATGTCTCAGCTGTGGGCCTGAAGGTCGGATTTATCCAATGACTTGCCAGTCCTCAGAGTCCACGGAAACCATCGAGAGTGACAGACGAGCCGACAACAATACCGCCGCTGTGGAATCTGACGAGAGCCGCATTGCCGCTGCCATGAAGGAGCTCAGAAACACGGGTAGGAAAGATTTACGCCTCCACAGTCTCCATCCAGAGGAGAACAGCTGGAAACCAAAGCCCAGCAGGTGGAGTTTCCATCCTCTTGTTTTTTATTTTTTTTATTTTGGCAGATTTAGGGGGGGGGCACATCCAAAACTAAAAAGGCTCACCTTAGTGCATCAAATAGTCCTGTTCAGGAGGCTGAAAAATCACAAACACAGCAGATTTTTCTTTAAAGCATGATGGTTAACAGCTCCAGAGACGTTGCAGCGAGTCTTCAGGTACCCAGCCGCCACAAATCAGCTGATTGATTTCATTCTCAGCTCATAACATGAGCAGCACTGCCGTCTCTAAAGGTCTCCTTGGCTGGTTTGGGCAGTTTCGCACCACAGCTGCTGCATTCAGTGACAGACAGGGGAACAGTGAAAGGTGTGCACTGTATGTTGTTTCACACACCTGAAAGAATCGGTGTGTGTCTAGGTGGCGCCATTACTTTCCACCAGGCAGATTCACAAAAACATTTTACTGTGAAACAAACGGGAGCTGCTCTTTTGCAGCCATCCTGATTGGTTGGTTAGTTTGGTCATTTTGTGGTTTTAACCTGTTAAGTTCCCATTAATAGCTAGTATAAAGGTGCGGTGAGCAACAGTGACGTCACATGTTGGTTTCTGAAGTCCTGTTTCCAACCAAGACTTTGAGTAATTATTTATTGTTGGAACAGCAAGGGAGACTGGGGGCGTGGTTTCAGATTAAGATATGGTCTCAGCAGGACAGTGGGAGGGGTTGGTCATCTCCAAACACTGACACATACAGACAGCTCGGTCACTGGGTGCTGCCCCTGAGCAGGCTTCCAAAAGTTGGCTAATCAGAACAAACTGAGCTTTTAATGAGACGGGTTAAAACGGGTGGTTTCAGAGAGAGGATGAGCTGGGATAAAGGGTTATTCTGAAGTTCATCTTTTGCTTACTGTCAGGTTGGTACTGGGGCAGTCTGACGGCTAATGAAGCCAAAGAGATCCTGCAGGACACCTCCGAAGGCACCTTCCTGCTGCGGGACAGCTCTCAGAGAGATTACCTCTTCACCATCTCCGCCATGACGTCAGCAGGTCCCACCAACCTGCGGATCGAGTTCAAACACGGCAAGTTCAAGCTGGACTCGGTGGTCCTGGTGAAGCCCAAGCTGAAGCAGTTCAAGAGTGTGGTCCACCTGGTCGAGTACTACGTCCAGCTGTCCAGGAGCAGCGACAAGGCGGCGTCGGCGTCAAATTCTCGGGTCTCTCCGGTGCCGCCTAATGGCACAGTGCAGCTGCTACTCACCAAACCCGTGTACACCTCCACGCCATCCCTGCAGCACCTCTGTCGCATCACCATCAACCAAAGGACACGGCAGGTTCAGGATTTGCCGCTGCCCAACAGACTAAAGGACTACCTGACGGAATACGCCTACAATGTGTAAGGACTGATGTCATCTTACCACTGACTGATCCCATCGTGTGCTGCTCTACAGGGTCACGCAATAAGCTGCAGTGTCGATGTGCTCTGAGTCTGCAGCCAATCACGCTGGAGTCAGAGGGGAAAGGTCTGATGGAAACGCCGTGTCACATGACCCCTCCTGACCACAGCTACCTCTCTGCTCTGTGGTGACTTGACACCTCGTCGTCCCCTCACCTTTACAAGATCATCACTTTTCAGAACATCCATTTTCCCCTGAATCCATATGCTGATTTTTAAAATGGACCAGATAAATCTGAAGTATCTTAAGGTATTAATGTTTACAGTGGTTACTGATGTGGTCACTGATGTTACCATGGTTCTATGAAACGTCATATTACAAATACCATTATTTAAAAAGCTTTGTTATTAATTTTGCTTGTTGACACTTTGAGTGATGCAGAGGGGGAAAGTGGTGCTATCGGGCTGCCCCCAAGTTAATTTTATAAATAAAAACCAGAATATTGTATTTACCTTCATGAAAACAATAAAAATATTTCTTTTAGTTTTCAGGTTTGCTCTGCTGATGAATCACAGATTTGCACAGGTTTGGAAAACATTCCCTTTAAATTACAGCTGCAACTAAAGATTGGTAGTTGACTAATCTGTCAATTTTTCTTCAATTAGTCAACGATTATTTCAGTAACTCTTGTCCCTGTGGGCAAACTTCCTGTTCTAGGCTCCAGGACCTCACCTTCTCT
Organism: Astatotilapia calliptera; assembly: GCF_964374335.1. Classification (NCBI taxonomy): domain Eukaryota; kingdom Metazoa; phylum Chordata; class Actinopteri; order Cichliformes; family Cichlidae; genus Astatotilapia; species Astatotilapia calliptera. The sequence continues at coordinate 17,447,956 of NC_137438.1, read as the reverse complement.
GGTCTGCCCACCTGTGACTGTCACCCTGTTGTCTCATTCCACAGCAAATTCAAATAATTACCCAGGAAACGTGTGAATTTGAAAATAATCAAATGTATCTCTAGCATTACTCAATAGCACGGTCAGAATAAAAGTAAGTCAATAAAATATCAAGGAACATAAATTAAAATGCTACTTTAAACAGAAAAGTGTCCATAAACTCGAATAAAGCTTTGAATTTAAAAAAAATATATATATTTTTTTTGTTCAGGTTCAAAATAACAAGTTTCCGAAGTTTACAGATGATTCAGTTCATGAATTCACAACTGCAGTAGACATGCTCTGGAGGAAAGCTCACACTTGTCTTTGAGATGTTCCCAGCTGCTGATAAACATGCTGAAGATGCTCTCTGTCATGATTTCAGCAATTTGAGAGGTGCATCAGCCTCTTTTCAGAAATGTACTGGTTTGCTATTGGATTTCAGTCATTGGCTAGCAAAACTGAAATGCTTAGCAAGCATCCTGAGAGGTTTCTAACAGGTAAGCTAAAATAAACATTACTGTACGAACATGAACAAGGTATCAATGTGACGCACTGACTTAGCTCTCAATAACGGACTCATCAGAGCTGATGTAACAGCTCTAGGGTGACAGCGTTTGAAATGCTCATGCACTGCAGTCGTGGAAGGAAAGCTCCGTTTAGCACGGTCTGGTTTAACTGTTTAATTTTTGTAAAATACTTTCACTTTTTTTTTTTTTTTTTTTTTTTTTTTTTTTTAAATTTAATCTCCCTTTCAGTTTACTTCTGTCATCCACTTTTGCCGTTCACACAATGTTCTTCTTCGTTAGTAGTGAGTGCAGTCTTGCCAGGTGATAGAGGCGATGCTGCCCCCTTAGCTTCCTGTAGTGTATTGCTATTACAAAAGTGCATTCATGTGGTTTTTCTATAGGATGCATCTTAGTCAACATGATCAATTATAACAACAAATTGTAGCAGCAGGCCTACTTAAAATGACTTTTTTTTTTTAATGGAGTTTGGTGTCAGAAGAACGTAAACAGCAAATTGTGGGTTCATGGGTTACTAGCTTTTCTCTTTATTTCAAATCTAAAGTAAACAGTGGGTGTCCAGAAGCTGGCCAATCAGAAAGTATGCTTTTAAAAGACGAGGACTGAAATGACTTCACTAAACAAAATAAATAACTTTAAACTTTTAATATTTGTTTTTATTTCTTTAATGTTTTCTTTGCTTTTTTTATTTGTATGACTTTACTTAAAGTAAATAAGCTTTGAAAATATGGAGGGAAATACAAAAGCAAAAAAGAACAGAAACAAAACTAAAATATTTTTATTTTTATTTACAATATTTTTAAATAAATTCAAAAATTGTAAATAAAACTAGAGGTGTTAATACAAATACTGAAATATGTCCCATCTTATAACTTCATTATTTTGTGTGTTTTTAATTTCGTGCAGAGTTTTGGCCATGTTGGTCCTCCATATTTAACCTCTTTCAACCTGGTCACAGTAATTTAAGTGTTGAAACATGAATATTAATCGATTATTGATTAACCTTTTTTTCACATTTTTAAATGTTTATTATTGATCAAGTTAGTAATTATTGTTCCCATTAAGTTATTGATTATTTGATCAGTGAAAAAAAGAAAAAAATATGTTTAGACCAAATAGCGGTTCCAGATTGATTTTCTAATTGATCTTTTGATTGATTATTCGGCCTCTTCATGTTGGAAAGTTTCTGCGAGGATTTCTGTGGAAATAATTAACAGAAGGAAAACAAAAATCAGGAAATAGAATAATTTTCCATTTTTCTCCACCAGTCAGAGCTTGTCAGTCCCACCTGTAAACACAAGTAAACAGAGCCTTCTGATTGGCCGACAGACAGCCTGTGACAGTGAACGCTGGTGAGGCGGAGAGTCGAGGTGTCCTCGTGGACGTTCAGAATCAAAACAAGCTCCTCAGACTTTGTACCTGCATGTAGTAAATACTCAGTTTTCTTAAACTGTGATTGGCTCAGAGCTGTAAAGGTGCAGGACCTGTTATTTCTGTAGCAAGGAGACGGAAAGGCACACTTTCAAAGCTCAATTCATCAAATAACCTCAGTCTGCACCAATGAACCAGCTTCAGGCTGTGTGAAGACCTTCCAACCAAACTCAATTTAAATATCCTACGTTTTTATTACCAGTATCATGGTCTCCTAAATTCAGCACAGACACTGAGACCTGGTAAAAAAAATATGTTTATATCTTTATTTTATTTTACCAGGAAGTCTCACTGACACCATATCTCTAGCTTCGAGCCCTTACTCAGGAAGGAACCTTTAACTACAATTCAGCCAAACTCAATTCAAAAATCTAAATACATCCTGCTGGTGTTAGTAATTAGTCCCGATAAATTCAGCACCATCTTTGTTGTTGTCGTCATCATAATCATCAGGGTTTTTCCTGCTTACAAAAAGTTCTTGTTTTACCCCCAATGTAAAAGAAAAATCCCCAGAAATGTGGTGCAAGTGGGTGTGATTTGGATTAAATGGTCTTAGTCTCAAATATGTCTCCAAACAAAACAAAACCCGCTGAACCACCACATTTCACAAACATGTTTAACAAACCCTGACCAAGCCTCATTAAAAAGCTTTTGTTTTTAGGATTCATATTCACCCACCAGTGTTGATGGTTAATGCTGAGTCTCTGGAGCACATTTAACCAAACTTCATTCAAAAATTGCATGTTTTTTGGGGGGGCCTGTGGAATCTTGTGGTTGCCTCATTAATCCAACAGACATGCAAGCACTTAATTTAATGAAAAAAAAAACATTTAGTCATGGATTCAACCTGTTTGTTACCGTAGAAATGAAGGTTACACAAGTGACCATGTTATGTTTTTGTCAAGTTGTCCCTGATCGGGTACAGGGCGTCGATGCTGCATGCTCACGCTCTGTCACCTTTCTTTAAAATCATTTTCAAACATCCAATCACAGCTCAGCATCGGCCAAGAAGAAGGGGCAGAGCTGATTGGTCATGTAGCTGCTCAGGTAAACAGGGTGTGTCCTGTGATGTGTGTATAAGGAGGGCCAATCAGGGTGTTTGTTTGTGCTTCAGCCTTGATATCTGACCAGTTCCATGATGAAGATGACAAAGAGCAGCTGAATTAAGCATGGATGCACCAAGCAGGCAGGGCGTGTGCGCGTTCTTGTACATATCGCAGCCCCTGTGATCTGATGAAGTATATAATTAATCGTGTCTGTATTTCTGGTATGTTTCTGAAGCATGTAAACGATGAACTGATCAGCTCCTACCAGGAGATCAATAAATTTTATATGGTGCCTCATCAATAATGTCTCACTGCTGCTTATACTTCATGCTGTTATTGATTCACACCCACAGGACAAAACTATGGAAGCCCAGGTATGTGTGTAATAAATGGTTGGGGTTTTTTTATCATTTATTGAAAGGAAAAAGCTGAATATCTTCATTAATAATCAGATATTTTTTTTAATAAAAACATAATACAAAGAAACAAATGATGCTAATAAAATCTCTCTGTTAAATTTTGTTTCTCTGGTTAGTTTATGAAGGCCCATTCTTTATAGAAGCCTGAGTGTGCCAGGAAACCTGAAACGTGTTTATAGACTGGTCATATTTGTTGTTTAAGTTCTTCTAGCAAGAACTGCTGCAAGTTATTCCATTCATTTTCTAGATTTGTAGAAATAACAAATGTTCATGATTAAACTTCCTGGTGCTTTAAATTAAAGATGTAAAAATTTAGATTCTTTTCCCCACATTTTTAAATGTGCAAATGAGAACATTGTGCAGTAGTCAGCTTTATGAATTTGTCTCAGTGTACTGTTTTTCATTTGGTGGCTATGTATAAATTATTTTTCTCACAAATAAACATATGAATCACATATTATCAATAACAATGTCAAAAACAGATTCAGTTAACTGTAAATTGGTCTTTGAAAATAAAATCTTGTAATAAAGGACAATGTGACACGAGGTTTTGTGAACTCCATGGAAAATCTTTCAGTTTGGGGAATTTTATTTTGAATTCCTAAATGTAAGTATCTGATATATAACAAATATATTAACTTCTTTGGTCAGATTGTGGCTTTTTAATGAATTCGGCAGATATTTTATAAACGTTATTTTCTTTTTTTATTAATAAAAGATATCTTGTATCTATAAAATTACCCTTGGTTTCTAGCTAATGCTGTGTGTTAGGTAACGTTGCTCGATGCTATGGTACGCTGAACCTAATTCAATACTTTGTTTTTGAGGTTTCCTCGTGGATTTATTAATGAAGAATATTTATCAGTAAAGTGGAACGCTCTGCGAGGCTTCTTACCGAACTTCGGCGTACATTTACGTCACCAGAAATCATCTTATCAGAACCAATCTGCATAAAATCTGTTTTCCCTCAAAGTTAATTTTATCCGGGGTATAAACGCACGCCGAATTTAAGATCAACGACTAACCAATCCTTCCACGCAAATAGATCCCATATTAACCACCAATCTAAGCAAATTTTAGATTGTATTACCATAAAAAAATGTGAACGCAACGTGATTAGCAAAGACTTTGGTTCCGCCTGCTTGTTTCCACCCGAGCACAAAAACAGAGCAGTTGAAAGGTAGTTGTACAGCTGACACAAAGGACTAGTTTAATGATGTGGAACTGCTTATTTTTATGAGCTTCGGTGAAATGGACCCGGTGCACAGAGCCGTCCTCCGAAAACACCGGCTGGAGCTGTCCGGCCAGCTTCTGGTCAGCGAAACCATCGTTCCGTTTCTGTACCAGGAGGAGATTTTAACGGACGCGCAGGTGGAGGACATCGAGTCCCGATCCACGGAGAGACAGAAGACCCTCCGGCTCCTGGACCTCCTGCCGAGCCGCGGGCCCCGGGCCTTCCAATCCTTCCTGCGGTCCCTGCAGGATTTCAGTTGGGTCCGGGACCGACTGCTGCAGGAGCTCCAGACCCCACCTGAACCCGGACCCAAAGGTAAAACCAATCAGGGTGCGGGGGAATCATACCTCTCTACATAAACCCGGAAGTCTTGTTGGCAGAAACATGAGGCGCAGGTACTTTAGCCAGACCAGATCCAGGACACAGATCAGCCTCTGGGTCCTTTGTTTTAGGATCAGATGAGGGTCAGAGGTCACTGATGTTTGTCTGAGGAGACTACATCCAGTGTGACCAGGTCCAAATGTAAGACCACTTCTCTTGGACCTCTGTAACGTGGACTACATCAAAGACTCTGACCACTGTGAGTGGGTCACATTTAGTTCAACCAAACCTCATGGAAGTATTGTCTGATTTGAGGACTGAACCATGAAATAATTTCCAGAAAATTCTAATTTTTGAAAATCGACAGTTTATTGAACCATGTGACAAATTTATTTAAAACATAAATTACATTTCAGTTTTCTTATATGACTTTTAATTTGTATCACATTTGCTGCATTTGGCTTTTTTAATTGCTTAAAAATGGATAGTGCCATTTATTTTTAGGGGGGAAATCACACTGATGATTTACTGGGGCGATCGTGGCTCAAGAGTTGGGAGTTCGTCTTGTAATCGGAAGGTTGCCGGTTCGAGCCCCGGCTTGGATAGTCTCGGTCGTTGTGTCCTTGGGCAAGACACTTCACCCGTTGCCTACTGGTGGTGGTCAGAGGGCACGGTGGCACCAGTGTTCGGCAGCCTCGCCTCTGTCAGTGTGCCCCAGGTTGGCTGTGGCTACACTGTAGCTTGCCATCACCAGTGTGTGAATGTGTGTGTGAATGGGTGGATGACTGGATATGTAAAGCGCTTTGGGGCCCTTAGGGCCCTAAACAAATACAGGCCATTTACCATTTACAAGCCTAAAAACCCCACAAAAAATGTATGTAGAAATATAATACACTATTTAACATTTATCAAAATCAGAAGTGTTCGGCAGAACAAATTCCCCACTTAGAAAAATGGGAGGAGACTGATCTGCTCCAAGGAGGTTTGGGATTATGCAGAATCAGCATCATGTGAATGTGATCCCAAACATCTGGCTGGGAAGCTGCTGCCAGGTTCCTGGAAACCAAGAGGGAGGTAATAAAAGGAGGAGGTGGACGAGGGAGGCCTGGGCAGGAAAACAAACTCTTCCTCCTCCTCTGAGTGGTGGGTTTTCAGCCTCTCAAAATCCCCTCGTTTTATTTTTGTCTGAGTTTAGTTTCCCAGAATTTTCCTGCTGCAGCCGTTCTCGGAGTCCCTGATTTTGATTGTTTTTTCCAGGAAAGTCCCACGTCGTGCTGACAAAGTATTGATGCAGAATCCTGACCGTCTAATCCTGTCATCTCTGTCCTAATCTGAACTAAAATGTAAAGACTCAGACTTTTTAGTGTTAAATGTAACTTTCTCTCTGTTTGCTCAATCCTCAAATCCAAATCTTAGATTTGTATAGTTCACACTCATCTCATAACTTGGATTCATAAAATTCACAACTTTGTCACTTTTAATCCAGAAATTGTAAACTTCAGACACACAAGGTTGGAATTTTAAATTTGTTTTTACTTTAATTTGAAAATGTGGATTTTTATTTATAAAATGAATCCAAATGAATCGTGCAGGACTTCCTGTAGGTTGAAGTCATCCTGTGAGCTGGAAGTCTGAACACGGAGCATTGGTCTTAACGAGTCTCCTGACTTTGATTAAAGCCCGAGAGGAAGACTGTCCTCTTCTTTCAGTTTAAAGTTAATGAAACAAATAATCTGCAGCTTCCATCAGATGCTGAGTAAAAATCAACAGCAGTCATTTATTAATACAATAATGTGATCAACAGTTATCCACCTAACCCAACGTTTGTGGATTTGATACTCCATCATTGTCACAGCTGACGGTAAACTGTGTTTTGGACAAAATGAAGCTCTTTCAGTGATTAATGAAGTGATCAGACGGACAGACGGATGCCAGCAGATGTTCTATTTTTGATCTGTAGGCGTCTGAGTCGTCTCACTACCCCTCAGACGGTCAGAGTTTGGCCATCACTAGTTACCTGGTGTGGGGTTGGTCTGATCAGCGGCAGCAGAGAAGCCCTCTCACACCTGCAGAGCACTCTTCCATGGCATGCATTTTTAATTTCTCTTTGATGCTTGGGCTGATCGGGACCCGATGAATGTAAAAACAAAGAATTACCAGATTTTTGATTTTTTTTTTTTTTTTTTTTTTTTTTTACCTAATTTTTGTTTCTGAGAAAAATTAGAGCCACATATGAGGGTATTCGTTTAGATTTTCGATAGAACAGAGGCAGTATAATGTCCTCGTAAGTGGATAAAATGTGATGTCCACATATGTGGACGCCAGGTCCTAGGAGGTTACAGCAGCAGCAAACAAGCTTGGATTTTAAAGGTCATGTAAATTACAGTTTTTTTAAAAATAGATTTTGGTGGGCTCACGCCTGCCGTGCATGGATTCAGTGATGTCAGCATTTGAAGCAGAAAAAGGCAAAAACATTCTACACTTGTTTGTGTTCTGGCCGTTTGAATAAACTTTATTTGTTCTGCTGTCACTGGTTTTTGCTGTAACTTCAGTTCTCAGTATTTTAACGTAGGCAGGCGGTGGTGGGAGGGCTGTGCCGTTTGGTCTTCATTCATTGGACGGCAGCATCAACAACAACAGAAAAAATACTATGAGCTGTTGGCGTCATGTTTTCCTGTGAGGTCACAGTAACCACGCTTCACTGTTTGTTCAACCCCCGGAAAGTTCGAATTGCTCAACCAGCTGAGGTTACAAACAAACGGCACCCTGCAGAGCACCAACGGGCTCGGAGTTGCCCAATCCAAACAGCCATTCACTTCTGTTTGTCCTTATGAGGGTGTTAAGTTGAAAACATCACAATCCTGACAATACAAACCAAACATTCAAACATTTGGAGATAACATTTAAAATAAGATGTTTACAAACCAAAGCAATGTTCAGATTTAAAACAATTTAAACTGGAAATCTGTTAGATGAATTTGATATTATGAAATAAACCTGAAGAGGGCAAATATAAATCAGTCGATCAAAGTCTGCTTTTTTTTCTTTTTGAAATGTGAAAATTTAGTCCAGATTTGAAATAAGTCTGAATTTGTGATATTTCAGAATGACAAACTCCAAATTCAATAATTAGTTTAAAGAGAATTTCAGAAATAAACATGTAGTCTAAGAATAAATTGAAAAGTAATTATTAGAAATTCTATTTAAAAAAAATCTTCAGTTAAACCTGAATAAAGTCTTTGTCTAAGCAAATAAAAATAAGTCATATTTTGTGTTATTTAGAAAATAAATTCATTGTATTAGTTCATTTACAGTTTTGAGTTTTTGATACATCTGAATTTTCCCTATAAAACAACAAAACTGAATATATATGTTGATGTGTACAAGAAATAATTATATCGAAAATAAGTCATTAAGTCCAAAATCAACGAATTAAGATTACATTGAAAAGTGTTTTTTGTTTTTTGTCAGTACATATTCTGAGGTTAAACATGATTTTTTTTTTTTTTTTTTTTTGTGACAGTTTTGGTTTTCGGGAGAAGTCTAAAAAAAGTTTTAAACTGAATGTCAAAGAAACTTTTTTTCAAAGAAGTGTTATTGTTCATGTTATTGTTAGAAATTTGAACTCAAAGTTGATTAAAATCCACATTTTGAAATAAAAATGACAAAAACTGTGAAATAGAAATAAAAGTCAGGATTAAATCCAGAATCTGAAATTAGAACTGAGGTTCTAGTTCTAAGATGATAATGACATTATGATAATAAAAAAAGGTAAACAATGATTTTTTTTTTTATATAGGTGAAAGTTTATTTCCTTTGACCTTCCTGTTCTCCGTCTGTCTGCAGACGCCTGTCGGCTCCAAGAATCGGTTCTACAGCGGGTTCCCTCAGATCGAGAGTTGTCCCAGCTGGCGTTGCAGCTCGGTGCCGAGTGGGAATCGGTGCTATTGGATCTGGGTCTGTCGGCAGAGGTGTTGTTTCGATGCCGGTCCGATCACAGCCTCAGTTCTCAGGCGGCGGCGCTCGCTGGGCTGGTGCGGTGGAGGCGGGCTGAAGGGAAGCGAGCGACAGTGGAGAGGCTACTGCAGAGTCTGCAGAGCGCTGGCATCCATTCAGCGGTCCTGGAGGATGTTCTGAACGTTTCTTCGTAATGCAGAGAGACGCATTTCAAATGAAGAAAAAGACTGAAATCTGAAATATAATATTAGGGAAAAATATACATTTTTACACTTATGTTCAAGTTTTGAAGTGTTTTCAGGATATAAATCAGAAAAATCAAATTTAGAACAAACTGAAGCAGCCCAAGACTAAAATGTGCCTTTATTGCTTGTGTCTGTGGGGTTTTAAACTTTTTACATAAAACTGATGTGTGATGCTAGAATCCTTTTATTAAACTTTATATCCAGAGAACACATCTTTAGATGAATGCTTTGTAGAAAGTCAACAATATGAAACAAAAAGAGTAAATTTGTGGCATAAATATCAACTCATGACAGTAAAATCCTGTTGAAGCAACATAACCTGTCGAAGGTTTGGGATTAAAGTTCAGTCTGAGATTAGATTATGTTTGAAGATAAAAAGTCTGGATTCTGAGAGACTTCATTTCAAATGTTGAAGCAGAAAGTCTGACAGAAAGAGCAGAAATGTAAAGAGATTTAAATCCTGAGTTTGTTCTGAAGTGTGTAAAGTGACAGGATGACGTTTCTTCATGGAGCTGAATCATCAGCATACAGGAGCATCCTCACCTGCTCTGCTTCATGCTTCACTCATTGTTACTGAGGCCCAGGATCAGAGACAGAAGGATTACTGTGAAATGTGAGTCATGCTGAGCTGGTCTGTCAGCTGGAAGTGAACAGAATAAGTTACTGTGATGAAGCAATGCACTATCCCTTTAAATCCTGATCAAATAAAGTTGGACTGAACTTTTTCCTGAGAAATTAAATCAAATGTTTCCTGTAAAAACTGTGTGTGCAGTGTTTGTGTTTCTTCCTCCACCACCACCTCCTTCCTGGAAGACGACCCAGATTTGTTTCAAGAAAACCAAATATTTTAGTCCGAGGAAAACCTTCAGAGAGCCCTTTGTGCCTCCAAACACAGGCGCGTGCACACACACACAGTAACACACTCTTTAATACACACATGTAATAAAACAGTGTGACTCAGCCACACACACTAACACAGTAATACACTCTAAAAGGCGTGTAATAAAACATTGTGACACACACAGGAAGCTGTTCATTAATTCCTCAACAGCCTGCAGAGGGACGGCTTTCTGAGTTTTTAAGGTGGACTGAAGAGTTGAACTTTGTTTCCACAGTGACCGTCTGAAAAAAGTGGTTGAAACCACGAAAAGTTCACATTTCTTCAGTTACTAAATTTGCTTTTTCTAACAGTTTTTAAAAGACTTTAAAAAGTGAAACCAGATCCCGGGTTAACCTTTAACCTTTGAACTGGTGGTTCTGAGGAATGTTTACATGGGTTTAAGCTCAGTATTTTCACCAAGCAGTGGAAATTTTCAGATTGAAAACTTTAATTAAAGTTAAAATGTTTCAAATGCGTGTGAGAGTTAATAGTTAAACATCTCACAACAAAATCATATATTTGTAGGATTTTCAGAAAAATACATAAGAAATCTAGGAAATAAAGTCAGAATTCTAGGTGTCTGAATAGAATAGAATAGAATAGAATAGAATAGAATAGAATAGAATAGCCCTTTATTCTAGATAGTGGCTGCACAGGTTCATTGTCATCTCACTGAAAATAACTTGTACGAACAGTTTCAGTCCGGCTTCCGTTCATGTCACAGTACAGAAACAGCTCTAGTAAAAATCACCAATGATCTTCTGCTTGCAGCTGACTCAGGACTTATCTCCATCCTCATTCTCCTTGACCTCATAGCAGCTTTTGATACTATCTCCCACCGCATCCTCCTTCACAGATTAGCATCTGTTGGCATCAGTGGTACAGTACTTGCCTGGTTTACCTCTTATCTCTCTGGCCGCTCACAGTTTGTTCAATTACTCCCTCACAGATCAGTATCTACTCCAGTTAATTCCGGTGTACCCCAAGGCTCTGTCCTGGGTCCTTTACTTTTTATCATCTATCTCCTACCTCTAGGTAATATTTTTAGGAAGCATAACATCCAGTCTCACTGCTACACAGATGACACCCAGCTCTACCTATCCTCCAAACCCACAGCTACTCGCCCACCCACATCCATTTCTGACTGTTTAAGTGAAATCAAGGTCTGGTTTACTCACAACTTTCTTAAACTTAATGGCAATAAAACAGAATTCATTTTAATAGGCACCAGATCAAAACTGACTACAGTTCCAACCAGTCTTTCGGTATCCATTGATAACTCTGATGTCACACCCTCCCCTCAGGTTAAGAGTTTTGGTGTCATCCTCGATAGCACTCTGTCCTTCACAGCACATATAAATAATATCACTCAGTCTTCCTACTTTCATCTCCGTAATATTAACCGTCTTCCTCCCTCACTCACTCCAAACAGTACCGCCATGCTTGTCAATGCTCTTGTCACATCTCGTTTAGATTACTGTAATTCTCTTCTCTATGGTCTACCTCACAAATCCCTCCATAAATTGTAGTTAGTTCAAAATACAGCTGCTCGTATTATTTCCAGAACTAGATCCACTGAACATATAACACCTGTTCTTAAACAGCTCCATTGGCTTCCAGTTCACCTCTGGGTCAATTTCAAGATCCTGCTTCTCACTTTCAAAGCGCTTCATAACTTTGCTCCTCCATATCTATCCGATCTTCTCCATACATACTTATCCCTTTGTACACTCCGCTCTTCTTCAGCTTCCCTTCTGTCTCTTCCACCTGCTCGCCTGACTAACATTGGACTCAGAGCCTTTAGTTGTTCTGCCCCGAGACTTTGGAATGCACTTCCACTTGTTCTCCGGACCACACACTGTCTCACTTTTAAATCACGTATCAAAACTCATCTATTTAGAATTGCATACACCTGATCTGTCTTAGTCCATTTTTACCTTGCTCAGTTTTTATACTTGTCTTTATACTTTTATGACTGTTTATGTCTAAATTTTATTTTACCATGTTTAATATATATACATAATTTTTTTTTAAATGTTTTTTATGCTATTGTTCACGTGTTCTTGTAAGGTGACCTTGAGGGTCTGAAAGGCGCCTATAAATAAAATGTATTATTATTATTATTATTTATTATCATTGTACATGTATAACGAAATTATGGGTGCTCCACACCAACTGTGCGGGAATAAAATAGAAATAGTGGACATGAGGAATATTTACAGAACAATAGAAAGGCACACATTAGAGAACAAAGTGCTTGAAAGTAGTGCAAAAAACTTTGTCTGAATAGAGCCTGTGTGTGAGTGACCTGAGTGATGGGGGTTACTCAGACCATGGTTCATATTTGTGGGTGGGGTGTGGGGGGATACTGTTTGCTAACCGTCTGAATGGCCAAGGGGAAGAAGCTGTTAGTGAATCTGATGGGGAACCTGTGAACAGAGGGCAGCGTGAAACCGGCAGGGTGTGAAGAGACACCTGTGATGGCCCTGGTTTACCTGAGACAGGAGGAGCTGGCGATGGCCTGCAGGGGTGGCAGAGGGCAGCCAATGATTTTTTGAACGGTGTTAATAACCCTCTGTGCAGCCTTCCTGTTCTCAGTAGTGGCTCCTGGGTACCGAACACCCAGGCAGGAGGAGGGCACACTCTCCACTGAGGAGCAGTAGAAGGCCAGCAGCAGCTTCTGGTCCTGGTTATTCTTCCTCAGAACAGAGAAAGTGCAGACACAGCCGGGCCTTCTTTACCAGGGCAATGGTGTTGTGGGTCCAGGTGATGTGAGTGCCCAGAAACCTAAAGGTGGAGACAGAGTCCACCCTTCTCCATTTATATTGAGAAGGCACCTGTCTGTGCCTCCTGAAGTCCATTATGAGTTCTTTTGTTTTAAAGATGTTCAGCTTCACTGTATTTATACTGTATGCTGTCTCATCTCCTCCAGAGATGAGCCCAACCACGGTGGTGTCATTGGCATTCTTGACGGTGACATTGGTTGGGTGGGTTGTGTTTAGTCATAGGTGTACAGGGTGTACAGTAGGGGTGCGGTGCTGAGTTGGAGGGTGAGGTGGGGGCTGAGTCAGACTGATTAAGGCTGGTTTGGTAGGAAGTCTTTAATCCAGGAGTAGATGGCACAGGGGATCTGAAGGTGAGGATGTCTGGGATTATGGTATTGAACACTGAGCTGTGGTCCACCAAGAGCATCCTCACTAGCTCTTCTTAGTCTCCAGATGGCTCAGCGCTCTGTGAAGGGTGATGGTGATGGCTTCTGCTGTGGACTGATTTGCTCTTGATGCAAACTGGTGGGGGTCAATGGAGGAGGTAGGCAGTCTCTGATGTGCTGAGACACTATCTGCACGAAACACTGCAGGACTACATATGTGAGGTCTGAGGCTGTGGTCATGTTTTCTGGATGTTTGCTGAATGTTTGTTGGATGTTTTCTAGATGTTTATCGGATGTGGTGACAGCAGATGAAGCAGCAGTCTGGTAATGTGTGGTTTCCACCAGCAGGGGGTGGAGCAGGCTCATGATGCATCTTCAGGTCGTGAAGGCAGACTTTCACCTGAAGCAGACAAAGCTTCCAGTTCCCGTTGCTGTTTCAGGATCATAATGACTGTTTGCAACTTTTGGAAAAAGAAGTTCTCCCTTTCAAAATAAAAATTATTTTCAGTCGCTTCAGCGGCATGGAGAAGGAAACAGCAGTGACACAAACAGCTGATCAAAGTCCAGTTGATCTGAAAGTAAGAGCTTTTTTTTTTACTTTCCTTTTTTTTAAAATATTAAACTTTATTAAGAAACAGAAAACAGAACATGTATACAACCAGAACAAAATTAACATATGCCAGGGGGTGTAATACAAAGAATTACAAACATTCAAATAATTTGTAATTACTACAAATAGTAATAGTTTTCATAGCCTTTTTGTTAAGTGATCCACTAATCAATTTTATGTAACATAAAACATAATTTGTTGTTTTTTTTTTACTTTCCCTCACATATAGGGCTTTGGAGTTGGCATCACGCCGCAATGCATTGTGGGAGCACGCCACCATTTTAGCAGGTCACGAATCAAAACACTGTGGCTGTATCCCAATTCAGGGTCTGCAGCCTTAAAGGCTGTGTCACTACCCGATCCGTACCGGAAACCCGATCGGTACCCCGCATGCGCGAAAGGTTTCTACTTCCGGTCGTAGCGTTTTACGATAGTTATGGGTCAGAGTATCTGTTAAGATGTTAAGAATAACAAGTATATCTTAAAATGTTTGCAATAATGAAGCATTTCAGTACAATGTAGACAAAAACGAAAAATAAAAAGAAAGTTACGGATCAGGACTCTCCGATCCTTACTGCGCATGTGTAAAGTCTGACGTACAAATCGGGTCTACCCGATCCGTACCGCGCATGTGCAGATGTTTTCTTCTTCTTCAGTTCGTTTAATGGCAGTTTACTCCCCAGTGTACGAGGATACCGCCACCTGCTGACCGAGCGAATAAACCCTATTATAAACTGAATTATCGTCATTACAAACGTGTGTTAAATCTGATTTAGCGATAGTCGAGTGTGTCTATGCTTGTCTGTGAGGAGAGGATTGTTGGAATAGTGATGATGATTTCCGCTATCACTGTCAATTGTCAGTAAACACTTAATCTGGCTGATGAATCTACACGTGAGATATTACAAAGTCTGCATTATTAACTCTGTAATTAGGCGCCATTCTTCTTATTTTACGGCGCTGTTGCTCAATCGGGGGACGCTCTCTGTTGAGGAGAAAAGCATGAATTTCTTTGTATACGGATTATCCATTGTTTAAATGTCCCGGGCAGTCGAAAAGGAGGCAGAGCTGTTGAGAAATGCTAGGAGCTAACTGGGCGCTAACCGATCGGGTTTCCGGTACGGATCGGGTAGTGACAGGCCGCATTTTAAGGCCGATTACGTCACAGCGATGCGACGAAGGCTGTCCCAATTCAAAGGCTGCTCGAAATGCGGCCCTCAAATGCGACCTTCATTTCCCTGAATTTTAAGGATGTGGCGGTGTAGACTTCGTGGCCCAGGGAGGCACCAAGATGGCGGCTTGAACAGTCGTGTTTTTTCAGGAGCTCCGAAAGACCGCAAAATTTACTAAGTAACTTTATTCTCTTTCCACTCGAACTATAACTATGGATTCCCAAAAGGTTGTTAAGAATGCAAAGCTGCAATTTGTGCCGTCAAACCCCATTGTTAAGACGTCGTCGCATGCTAAAGTCAGTGACCATGGCTATGCTAGCACTGAAGCTGCCAACGTGGGCTTAAACAAGCGAGAACGGGGAACAGACTCGGCGCCGCCAACTCCTTCAAAACAACCGCCAGAGGAGAAAAGAACAAAATCTTCAGAGAAGGAAGATGATATCTCCAATAAAACTATTTTTGAAGCCATTATGGGACTTGACAAAAAATTTGAAGCACAACTGGAGGATATCAAGGAACAAAACAAACAAAGTGCAGCTATGGTTGCCAGCTTGGCTAAGGCTGTAGAGTTTAATGCTGCAGAGATAGTTGATTGCAAACTGAAAGTTGTTAAACTGGCAAATGCGAATGAACAGCTGCTTAAAGAAAATGAAGACTTGAAAAGAAGAGTGAGAGAACAAGAGCGCTACCGAATGAGGTGGTGCCTAAAACTGAAAGGGGTGAAGGAAGACAAAGATGAAAACATTAGAGTGAAGGTTTTGCAAACGCTTCAGAAGATTGCCCCTGACTTGAACTTAGAAGAGGCCGTTGATATTGTCCACCGCTTAGGGAAACGAGTTGATGGCAGAAACAGAAACATCATTATTCTATTTACACAGAGGCGAATTAAAGAAGAATTGTGGAGGCGCACCAAAGACTCTTCAACCTGCAAGCAAGAAGGCATCAGCTTCGCGGAGATGTTGCCGCAGGAGGACATACAAGATCGACAGCGCCTATGGCCTCTGGTGGAGGAAGCAAGACGTGCGGGTAAACGGGCCTACTTTCGTGGTCCACATGCCTTCATTGATGGACGCAAAGTTGAGGAAAGACAGGAGAACTAAAAATGACAAAAACTGAAATAGTGGAAACTTGTTCGCGGTCTGAGGAGCTCAGCATTTAGTACTTTTTTTTTTCTTCTTTTTCTCACGTGGTGAGTGATATTCTGTCTATAGTTCATGTTGAATGTTAACATTTGTTTTGGTTCTTTAAATGTTAGGGGTTTAAGAGAATCTGTTAAAAGAAAAGCCTTATTTTTGTACTGCAAAGGTAAAAAATCAAACTGTATTTTTCTACAAGAGACTCATTCATCTGATAGTGATGTATCTTTTTGGTCAAACCAATGGGGTAGCAAAATCCTGTTTAGCCATGGCTCAATGAGGTCGGGGGGTGTAGCAATTTTATTCAATAACTTTCCCGGGGATCTTGTAATACAACGAACTGACTTGAATGGTCATTGGTTGATTGCTGTAATGAGAGTTGAAAGTTTGTTTTTCATTTTAGTCAACGTTTATGGATATAACAATGAAAGTCAGAATAAAATTATGTTAGAAGATATAACTTCAAATATTTTTGAACTTAAAGGTCGATACCCTACAGAATACATTTTAATGGGTGGTGATTGGAATATGACTCCTGATGAATGGACTGATAGATGGCCCTCAAGGACAGGTAGACCACAAAAAAATAACCTAATTATAGAATTTTTGATTAATAACAACTTGACAGATATTTGGAGAGTAAGAAATCCAGAAATTAAGAGCTTTTCCTGGTTTAAACCAAATGGAGCTTGTAAATCTAGAATAGACTATTGGCTAGGAAGTGACATCATTCTTAGCCACACTGTAAAAGTTGCAATGTCAAATGCACCTCTATCTGATCATTGCTTTATTGAACTGTGCTTAGAATCGGAAATTAGACAATCAAATAAAAGAACTTATTGGAAGTTCAATGCCAAACTTTTACAAAATGAAGACTACTGCAACATAGTCAAAAAAATTATAAAAGATATTATGGCTGATCATCTAATTGTAGGATATATCAATAAATGGGAATTCATTAAATTCAAAATTAGAGAATTTAGTATTCAATTCAGTAAAAACATAAGTCAAAAGCAAAGAGAATATGAATGTAAATTATTCCAAGAAATTACTTATTGCTGTAGTAAAGATGATCTAAATACCCAAGAAAGGAGTAAACTTATGGAGTTGCAAACTAAATTAGATCAGCTCTACCTAAATAAAGCAGAAGGAGCTTTTGTGCGTTCACGGGCCAAGTGGATTGAGGAGGGGGAAAGAAATTCTTCATATTTTTTTAATTTAGAAAAGAGCAGACAGAAAAGAAATTTTATATCTTCTCTGTTAATTGATGGCATTGAATGTGACGACCCTAAAATTTTGGAGAATGAAACTTATACATTCTATTCCAATTTATACTCCTCACAGTTCTCCCAAGCAGATTGTGATGTCTTTTTTGATCAAATAGATAATCTGATCCCTAAAATTGATGAATCATTTAAGGAATTATGTGAATCTGACTTCAGAATTGAAGAGTTAGATGCATCTGTTAAGAAAATGGCACTTAATAAATCCCCTGGTCCAGATGGGCTTACAGTTAATTTCTTCCAATTTTTTTGGGAAGACTTACGGGAAATTTTATTCAAAGCTATACTGGCCAGTATTGAAAAGGGAGAATTGATGTCTAGCATGAAACAAGGATTAATTACATTAATTCCTAAACCAAACAAAGATAAACGACAATTGGATAACTTAAGGCCCATAACTTTATTAAATACAGATTATAAAATTTTCTCTAGCTCAGTTGCAACAAGGCTCAAACAAGGGGTTTCAAGTATAATTAGTGAGACACAATCAGGGTTTTTGAAAGACAGGAACATTCATAATAATATCAGATTGGTTTTAGACTTACTGGACTACAATGATCTGATTAGTGATGACAGTTTTATTCTTTTCTTAGACTTTTATAAAGCTTTCGATTCAGTAGAACATCCTTTTATTTTAGAAACACTAACTCGATTTGGATTTGGGGATAAATTTAGGAAGATAATAGATATACTGTATAATGATATAAATAGCTCTGTGTCATTAGGCTATGGCACTGGTAAAAGATTTAGCGTCAAAAGAGGAATTAGGCAAGGGTGTGGAAGCTCTCCGTTGTTGTTCATAATGGTTGTGGAGATGCTCGCAATTCTAATTAAAAACAGCAGCGTTGCCGGAATTGAGATTATGGACAATTCTTTAATAATTAGTCAACTTGCGGATGACACTACTCTTTTCTTAAAAAATGAACATCAGATTCCCCTGGTAAAACAAATAATCACTACATTCTCAAAAGCTTCAGGCTTAAAGTTAAATTTAAATAAATGTGAATTATTGGCATTAAAGGAGTGTAATTCACAATTACTGTACGATATAAAGGTGAAGAAGGAGGTAAAATATTTGGGCATCACAATTTCAAAAGATCACAAAGTCTTAGAAAAAGTAAATATTTTAGATAATGTTGACAAATGTAAGACAATCTTAAATAAGTGGTTACAAAGAGACATCACAATTTTTGGAAGAATATTATTAACCAAAATGGATAGTTTATCTAGATTTATATATCCAGCTTACTCTCTATCAATATCGAATAAAGTTATTAAAACAATTAATAGCTTGAATTTTAATTTTATTTGGAGGAATAAGTGCCATTATATATCTAAAGATGATTTGGTTAAACCATACATTGAAGGCGGTGGAAACGCAATTGATTTTGACATAATGAATGGTGTTTTGAAACTTAAATGGTTAAAATCCTTCCTAAATAATCCACACTCCATTTGGTTTTTTATACCAAGTAAGGTCTTTAACACACTAGGGGGTATCGACTTTCTCCTAAAGTGTGACTTTGAAATTACTAAGCTACCTGCTAAACTCTCTGAATTCCATAAACAGGTCCTTCTTTATTGGAAAATGTTATTTAAACATAATTTCACTCCACATAATAGCCCAATTTGGAACAATAGATATATACTGATGAACAGAAAATCTATTTTTATTCAAGATTGGTTATCAAAAGGTGTTTGGGCAATTGCCCATTTTGTAGATGAGGAAGGACATGTTCTAGGACATCAAGATTTTTGCCAAAAGTTTAATATCCAATGTTCTAAAAGTAAATTTAATCGGGTTATAAAATCCATTCCATTGTCACTTAAAAACATAGTTGTAAATGATATAATATATTCTGACATCTCCCCCAAGTTAAGGCAATTATATATAGATGGTATTCGATTTTGTGATGTTAAATGCAACAATAAGTTTCTTAGATCTTTATTAAGGAGTCTTTATTCTCCAAATTTACTTAGACGTAATTACATATTAAAAGATTTCCAAAGGGAAGAAATTGAAAAAATAAGAACTGATTATATCACCTTCCCTATCCCTCCTAAAGGGAAAGAAGTCCAATTTAAAATCTTGAATAAAATTTATCCGACAAATAGACTCCTTAGTGATAGATTCAAAATAGAAACGGGTAATTGTGTATTTTGTGAAACAGAAGAGGAGGATTTGGACCATCTATTCTTTTTGTGCAATTTTATACAAATATTTTGGTTGGATTTTCATACCTGGCTTTATTCCAGTGGGATTCAAATTACCCCATTTACCTTAAATATGATAATGTTTGGAGTGTTTTTGAAAGAAAAGAAAGCTAATTATGGTGTTAATGTGTTATTAATCTTGTGTAAGTATTTTATACATAAATGTCGCTTTTTTAAGATTAAACCAACACTGGCTCACTGGAAAAACGACCTAAACCTGTTGGTTAAATCTTTGACTTTAGTTAAAAAGAAAAAGGCTGCTTTTTTTGTTTCCTTTGTAGAAGATTTTGATTTAGTGAGTTAATAATCTGTTAATTTATGTGACCCCATCTTTATATTTTATTTTCACTATATTTGAAAGTTGCTAATATGTAAGAAATGTTTATTCTCTGAATCTGTAATATATGGTGCATTTTGTTTGTATGTTTATATTACTAATAAAAAATAAAAATAAAAAAAAAATAAAAAACTTCGTGGCCCAACATATCCCACAATGCATAGCGCAGCGGTGGGTGTGGATAATTTTGCCGAAAAACAAGAAGAGTAAACTTTAAGTACTGAATATTAGGAGGGGTGATCATGGCTCAAGAGTTGGGAGTTCGCCTTGTAATCGGAAGGTTGCCGGTTCGAGCCCCGGCTTGGACAGTCTCGGTCGTTGTGTCCTTGGGCAAGACACTTCACCCGTTGCCTACTGGTGGTGGTCAGAGGGCCCGGTGGCGCCAGTGTCCGGCAGCCTCGCCTCTGTCAGTGCGCCCCAGGGTGGCTGTGGCTACAATGTAGGTTGCCATCACCAGTGTGTGGATGACTGGATATTTAAAGCACTTTGGGGTCCTTAGGGACTAGTAAAGCGCTATATAAATACAGGCTATTTACCATGTCACTTATTTATGTGCAAATGTTTAATAACGAAGAACATTAAAACATTACTGTTGGCCACATGTCGGCAAAGTTATGTGACATTAGTGATGTTTGTACTAACTTGGTTTTAAAGCTTTTACTTTAAAATATACACCGTTCAATAGCTGACCTTAATCTTACAGAGAATGATCAAAGCTCATGTAGAAACAAACAAACAAATGAACAAAAGATTTTCTCCTTCATTTCTGTCAAACAAAGCTATATGAAACGTTTCCAGCTGTTAGTATCATGGTTGCTAGGCAACCTGGGCAGCGCAACTGAGGCTAGACCGTCCCATTTCACAAGCCTCACACTTCCGGCCTTAGCGGTCTTTAAGTACGCGGCCCTCGAAGATCGTTGAGGCTGCGTACTTTAAGGCTGCAGACTCTGAATTGGGATACAGCCTGTGTTGGAAGAAAGATTGCTATGAACCATACCTAAAAGCAGGTCAAAAGAAAAATAACGGTATAGAGACAGACTGGGTCCGGATGCAAAGAGACGGTACTTGCAAAAAATAGCGTGCATTGGAAATGTGGACCCGTATGAAATAACGGCAGTGGAGTAGAAACCCTGAAGACCAACCGCTTTTGACGTAGCCTGATATATTTTCGTACCTGTGGAGTCAGCGCGTACACAGCGAACCAATTTCGCAATTATAAATGTCTGGAAGCGCACATCCAATTCACCAACGGTTGGGTACAAGATTTGACTATTTTTAAGCCTGCACATCGTGAATACGTCATCATTCAAACAAAGGTAAGTCAGCTTGAGTGCTGCGAGTAAAATGCGTTTGATTTCCTCCCGAACATTCAGATTAGTGCAGCATAAATTCATTCATGAGGGAGAATTACAGTGAGAACATGTGGAGGCTGTTAGAGGGATAACATAGTGAGTTCAGTGCATTGATGTGACATTGTCCTGAAGGATTTAGTCATTCTCTATGGTTAAAGAAATTGCACTAATTAATTCATATTTATTATAAATAATCCTTATTACACATCTTCTACGCATTCTATTTTAGTTTTATACATTGATTCATGACCTGCAGAATCTCCTTATCATGTTAGGTGATTCATAATTGTCACTTAAAATCGAACTTTATGCTTTCTCCCTCTTGAAAGTGATTACATCCTTGCATTACATACTTTAGGTAAATTTTTTGCTGGCAGATTAAAAAAACAAAACAAAAAAAACCCAGGCAGATTTAGAATATAACATGCAGCGTTCTTTAGATGGATGCATAAAAAGATAAAAAATTACATGTATGTGCCAACTTTCTAAACACTTTTACATTTATGATAAAGTAGATTAAACACATTTATGTCGGCCTTGGCTCATAGTTCTTGTCTTTAAATTAACTTTGCCTGTGTGTGTTTCAGGTACTGCACTCTCAAAGACTGAATGAACCAGCATTGCAGCCATGGGTCACTGTGAGCATCACAGGGAAGGTTGAAGCCGCCCACTGCACCTGTATGGCCGGAGTCGCAGAGACCTGCAGCCATGTCGCTGCTCTTCTGTTTAATGTAGAAGCAACAGTGCAGATCCGTGGCACAAGGACTGTTACAGATGAACCTGCATACTGGGTTTTGCTGGGTAATATGACCAAGATACAGCCAGTGGTTGGACATAAGATAGACTTCTCCTCTTCAGCTGCCCCAAAAAAGGCTCTTGATCAAAACATAAACAAACCATCCGTAGTGACAGGTAAAAGAAGTTCCACCTGCTACCGTGGAGGAGTTGTCTGAACTGATGGGAAAATATTTCTCCAAGCATAGTTCTGTTCTGAATAACCCATCATGTTGTATTTAGGGGGTCTACATTTATGCCTGAAGTGCACTGCCATGTAAATAACTTGCATTTACTGAACATGTTCTTACTAAGTACCTCTGTTCAAAAGTTGAATAAAGAAACAAACTAATGTTTGCCTCTTTTATTTTAAATTAAAACCACTTTGTAGAACATCACATCAGTAGAATCAATGTCATGTATAGTTTACAAATGACAAAATGTTTACATAAAATCATGACAGCATTTAAATAATATCACCCACTACTAGCATTCTGTAATTTACTGTCTCTTTTGAAAACTTATCACTACATAAACAGCACAAGACTTTTAAGAGTATTTAACAAGAGCATTTTCCCTGGTTTTACTAACACACTGGGGCACATGTTCACCAAAATGCAGCAAACCTTCACCATCTTATCCAGGAGGGTCGGCTCTTCACCCACACATGGAAGAAGTTATCTGATTGGCAGGGTGGTGTGTAACCAGGCCGTTCTCACTCCCGAGGCGTGTTGATGCAGCATGTAGTTTGAAGCAGGGATTTCGTAGTGCCCCATGTGTAGCGTTGGAACCCATCAGGATTTGTTTCATTCATTCCTTCGGCTGGTTTGCCTGCATAATGAAAAAAAATTAGCAACTCTATAAATAGAACGTAAATCTACAAAATCACTCATTAGGATGTTTGTTCTAATTTGCTATGACCTCAGAGCGCATTGAAAATAAAACTAATAGGCTAGAAAGAGTGATATGAAATTATGTAGAACTTACCCGAATGAAAATGTCTGGAGCACCAACAGATATCTGTGGATGGTAGAGAACTGGATAGCAGCTTGTCTCACAGCTGCTATCCAGGCTAGACGCCTTCTTTTGGTAACGTACGATACATGAGCTCCCTCACATTGCTTCCAGGTGGGGAAAGAATAAAAATAGAGCCCATTTTCCAGCTTATTCCCTTCCCGATCGTGCGATCTAACATTACAACTGACAACACAGCAAGGATGAACCATTACTCATGCTTTCGCTCCTTTTGCCCTTTGTTTGGCCTACTAAAATGGCGCCTCGGCAGCCTCTATGACGTCACCGAGATCCCAAATGAGACTGTGTGATAAACACAGTGTTTGGCTTGGTCTGCAGCCTCCTCAGGAACAGGACACACGTGATCAGCTGAACTTTCCCCCACAGTTGCTGTCATAACCTGGATTTCTCATCAGTCTTCGCTGTCTCTGGTTCTAAGGACGCTGCCCTTAAAGCATTTATCCAGCTAGGCTTTATTAGTGTACACCACGGCTGGTTGTCACGTTGTTTGTTACTGCCACACAAGAGGGCGCTGTGGAGCTCCTCTGGTACCACACGTTTCACCTGACAGTGTGGTCAGTTTGTGGACATCCACAGAACTCTTAGGGGAGGACGTATTTTGTGATGGGTCTTTGGTAGGTAACAGTTATTTTTCATCATGATCTTGTGTTTATATTGGAAGCTCTCACAGTGTTGGTCGTTATGTTCCCTCTAAGCTGCGCGCGTGTGCAATTGCGCACTGCTGGCACGGTCTCTGCGCACAGAAAAAAAAATCAAACCTGAATTGAAATTAAAATTAAAACTTTAACAACTCTGTTTTGCAGTGTTAGTTAGTAAGTGACTGGCTGCTCCCATATGGGATTAGAACGATGCCACCTTATCCAATAGTCCAGCCAATAATGCGATTCACATTTGTATATGCGCAGCTAATCAACATTGTTGACAGGCTATGACAGCATCCTTATGTGCCAACACCGGTGTTTTAGCTAGAAAAGCAGTGTGGCTGATGTGGAGTGAAACCGCCTTAATGACAACGTGGACAACCATTGGAGATGTGAGCAGGACAGACGGAACAATTGGCGGAAAAAGTGTGGACTTTATACCAGTTTTTAAATTGTGTTGATAGACCACGAAAACCAGAGTTATGATAAAAATATTTGCAATGTTTGGTTTTCTTCCTGAGCACTATTGTTGTTTATATTTACTGCGAAGAAATGGTAAAAACGGCGTTTTATAAGGAAAATGCTCGAAAGCCCTCTCCGCCTGTGAGGAAAGATGAAACCAAAAAAACCCCACCCTTTCCTATTGGTGGAAAAATGTACCATGTCGACCAATCAAAGAATGAGATGGCAACATGGCATTTAGTTGTTTAGGGAGGGGGGAAGTTTTAGGAGTGACGGCAGTGTTTTGAGATGTGAGAGATTTGCTACGTTTAGCGCAAATCTTGTGTTAGTGTGTAGTGTAGTCAATAGTTTTGTTGTGTGTGTCAGAACAATGAGGCGACTACTGAATGTTACAGGTGTTACAGGAGTGATACATCTCCTGTTGTCAGGCCTGCAGGTATCAGGCTGTTCTCCTTCATCTCATAGTGGACAGAAATTACTTTTTGGAGTGGCACAAATAATTTGTGTGACATCAAATTTGATGCAGAACAGCTGATTTTTCTGTAAATAGTTTGAAATGTTTATTTAAAAAAACGCCTTAGCTGCATTTTTAGGTAAACAGCTGCAACAAACGTTGTTGTTTGCATAACTAAGTTACTTTTTTGAAGAAGTAACTATATAATTAATTGCCCAACATTGGTCATTATTTACTGTATTTTGCAGACAGAGAGTTACAGGACTCTCTCCCAGACCACAGACTCATAATACAAGTCAGAGCTTTATAAAAAAAAAAAAAAAAGAAAGTTGTGTTTTCAAAATTGGAGTTCAAGTTATTTTTACTTCCAATAGTGTTAACATACTACACAGGTCATGAACAAGATTTCTTTTACATTTTTATTGTAAGTGGGCTAAATCAGTTAATTAAAAGTAGTGTAACATAAATGTAAATGCTGTAATTTGATTATTTTAATAAACCATGTAACTTGGATGGATTCGATGCTGGCGTGACCACAGTGCACACGTCTGATGTTGCTCACAGTGCTTCAAGGGACCGCTCAGGGAGTTCGTGTGTTCGCTCAGACACATGAAAAATTAGAGGGAACATTGGTCGTTAAAAACGGGCATGGGGTCATGCGTGAGAGATGTTCTCCAGCTTCTAATGGCAGACATGTTTTTGTCTCTGTGCTTGCACAGTGGTTTGTGTGAGGACGCCTGGCTTCCATGTGGAGACCGCTTCCTGTTCAGGGGCTGTTCATTTCTGTCTCCATTTAAAAACAGAAAAACAAATCTGTTTTGGAATCATTATTTTTACTGAGATCTCATTGTTGAGTACAGAGACAGCCAGACATGCTGGCTCTTTACTTTAAGTTACAGTTACTCTTGAGTTACAGTTGCTTAATCTCAGTTACAGTTACTTACTGTGAGTTATTGTTACTCTGAGTTACAGTTACTCTGAGCTCTGATGCAGTGAAGAGTGATCACTGCGTCAGTGAGCAGCAGAGCGATGTGATTTTAATGTGTGATGTGACGTCACGTGACGGTTGTGTTTTCTTCCTTGTGTTTTTTATGTTTGCGGTGAAATAAAGTTTGGAGACAGGATGTCGTGAGTAATTTCAGTCTGAGCGCCTCTCAGAGGGAGCTGATGAAGAGGAGGAGGAGCGGCTGCGGGGCGCAGGGCGGGGCGTCGGCGCGCAGCAGCAGCAGCTCCATCACCGACACCGTCACCGACCTGCTGGCGTCTGCGGGCTGCGGCATGGACCCCGCTGCCCGGCCTGTCTGTGAGTGTGGGCCGGTCCGGTGCTGCTTCCCGCGGTTCTGATGGTGAAGGCGGTGCGCGCTCAGAGAAGCGGAGCGGACACAGACCTGTGCGCGTGGCGCGGCTCGCGCTCCGATGCAGCAGCGGGAGGAGGAGGAGGAGGCGCCATTGTTTGGATGCGCAGCAGATTGAGAGGAAGAAGGCCAGGGATCGCGCGCGCTGACCGGGACACGCGCACCATGCTGCACCCGTTGTTCCTCGCGCTCCACCTGCTCTGCTTCACCCAGGTAAGGAGCCGCACTTCCGGCCGCAGCGGCTTTGTTCGACCGCAGGAACCGGGGAAGGGAAGGAGGGAGGTGTGTGTGTGCGCGCGCGCGCGCGGCGGACACGCGACAGCCAGCAGCTCGATGTGTCTGCGGAAAGTGGGTCAGTCGGCTGCAGCATCACACACACACATAGACTCAGACTCACACACTCAGTCTCACACGCACGCCACACAAATACAGACGGACTCACACACACACACACCCATACACACACAGACTATCACATTCAGTCTCACAGGCACACTGCACACACATGCGCAAATACAGACTCACACAAAGACACTTACATACACAGTCTCGCACACATCACACACACACACACACACACACACACACACACACACACACACACACACACACACACACACACACAGACTCACTCTTAGCTGGTGCATCTGGGTAAATCTACTTTACACTTACAGGTATTAGGAGCAATGCCTTTATTACTGCACTCCTGCACATGCTCAGTCTGTTCTTTGTAAAGTGACTGAGTGGTCATGTGTGAAGCCAGATGTTCCTGATGTTTCTGCTGAAGCCAGAGGTTACTATAGCACCCCCTGTGGGTGTAGTCCATCAGCTGTTGACATCATCACACAGACTCGTCCATTTGTGCTTGCTGTGTGTCGTTTTTGTGGGCACAGTAACACAAGTGAGGTTACAAAAACAGAGAGGTGCCTGACCAGTGATGATGATGTCACTTTTGTCATGCAGTGCTATTCACCGGGGTGAAGATGGCAAGATGATAATGGCCCTGTGACATGCCACCTGTGGACACTTATAAAGCACCCGTCGGTTTCACGGTTAAAGTCAGCCTGTTGTGAAGGACCAGCGAGTGTTGCGCTGATGCTGGACGACTTCCTGTCTGCGAGTTTCTGTTTCCTGTCCCTGTAAAATCATCTGGAAGCTGCAGACTTTTATTTCCTGTTCAGTGTCGAGATAGTTGTGAAGTAACGTGGTAGGTTTACAGTGTAACGGGTTCCCCTCCACCTCGTTATCCTCGCTATCCGCATGCGGCGTTAATATCCTGCTCTGAGCGCTATCTGATGCTCCAAGCTTCCAATTTCCTGTCTTCTGACAGCTGCTCTGATTCGAGGCGCTGAATGTAAAGAGTATGAAGAAGAAGAATTTATGAAGCATTTCCTGTTTCACTGACATCAGCATCTTAAGTTTTGGACTTTTATTTGGACATAATATGACGCACATTTTAACAAATGTAACCGTGTGAGGAACTTTTACTTTGAAGAATAAATGTTTTATCCAAATCCAGATTTGTTTTTATCCAAATCTCCTGCTTTGTCTCTAAAATTTCAGGTTTAACAGCAGCGTACTACATTGCCCACAATCCTAAGGAAGACGCTGAAATCACTGATATGTTGCAGCTGTTAGTAAAACATATTTAAAATCAGTGCCATCAACTGTGGCAGTGGGCTGAAGGCCTTGGGAAGGTTTTATGTGGCCCGTGATGAACAAAGACTGTTCATCTCTCCACTGCACCCATCCACTGTTCATGTTGTAGAATGAGACAAGCCTGAATCTCCTCAGTGCAGGTGTAATTTCAGGTCTGGACAGGAACTTTAACAGCTAAGTTAGCTAAGAGCCATGAGGTGGCACATTGAAATTCACTGTACTACTGTGGCCACGCCCCCCAGTGAAACCTATGTCTCAGAGGTCCTTCAGATGAAGCTGACCAAAAATGAAGGCGACCTGATGAAATGTTGAGTTTGGCACCTGAAAACTTCAGAGAACTTCCTGTTTAGCTGTTACTTATGTATTCTGGCTTCCTACCACAGTCCAAAGACATGCAGTTAGGTTACGTCTACACTAGCCCGGATAAAATGGAAAACGGTGTATACATCTGAAAACACTCCGCGTCCACACTATTGTTTTCATTTGTTTTCACAGAGTTGTTCATCCACATTGAAACGCAATACAGGAAACACGTATTGCGTTCAAGCAAGACAATTCGACCTGCCTGATTTCTGTCTGCCGTTTATTTACTTTTCGGCTCTTTGAAATGTCGCGGAAAAGCACAGAGTTTTTTAAAACAATGAGGTGGAGTTGTTGCTCCAGCGCCCCTGCAATCCTGAAAAAGATAAGCGGCAGAGAATGGATGGATGGATGGATGACTTTTGTACATGCGGGTGTAGAGGTGGGAATAGGGGGCGTGTTGTGGGTCCTATTAGTGTTTGGATGAGCTTGGAGTTCAGAGGTCAGATAATAACAGCGGTTTTTTGTATTTTTAGGAAATTGTTTAATGTCAATCAGCTGTTCTCATTATTGTGGCTGTGACATCATCAGTGAGATTTATGGGTGATGCGTGAGCCATCACGTCCTCAGATCTGCATCATGGTTCTGGGGTCACTTCTGGACTGTAAGCCCACAGTAACCATGTGGCGCCGGCTGTGACTCAGAGATCTGTTTAAGTCGGCGCTCCACACGGTCTCTGAATATTCACACATTCGTGACTTTAATGTGCGTCTTGGATTACGTTGGAGGGTTTATCCCTGTATGTGACAGAGGGCAATAATGTGAGGGCATAATCAGAGCGGCGGAGGGTTAACAGAGGCCCGATTAGAATTTAATCAGAGTTAGATCTGCAGAGCAAACACTGAGCTTCTTCTTTGAGCCGCCATGTCGCCCATGCGATTCAGCTGCAGCCGAGTGGAATAACAACGAGTACAACCTCAGACACCCAGAACAGAGGCTGGACGGGCTTCTTTAGGTCAAAGGTTTATAAAGAGCAAGTGCCAGAATGATCCAGAGCCAATCACCACACACGACCAGTCTTCATCCTTCCTCATCCTCTCTGTAGAACATGGAAGGTTCTTCCTGCTTCAGCCCTCTTTCAGAATAACAGTTATCACAGCTCGACTTTGGGTTTTTATCTCCCTACTAATGGGAACGTTTACTTTGAAAGGTCTTATAAATAAGATAGGCTTCCTGTTGGCTTTGATTGTGTAATCAGCTGATGGACCTTTTACGTGTTGTTAGTCACATGATGATGGTTATGGTGAGCTGATGAAGAGAAGGTGATTCGCCACTTTTCCTGCTGAGCTCTAATGAAACGTTTAGGAAGGTCACTAAAGAAGCTCCTCCACCTCCAGCTCCACCACCATGATGCATTGGGATCTGATGAAGGACTGAAAATGATCAACTTCACCCTGAAGCTCTGTGTCATTTCAGAATCCAGACGGTGAGAACAGAAAGCCTCCACGGAGGGACGCATTGTCATTGATTGGTCCACAGTTTCACATGGGGCCATCTGATTGGTTGAATCTAAAATATATATGGAGCTGCAGATCCTTCTGGATCTTTTCTAGTGACAGGCGATGAAAATGAGGTTCACTGAACCCCTCAGTCCACATTTAAGGTCAAGAAAAACATCACTTACAGTAACGTGTTGAATTTAATTCCAGAAGTTAACTTTTAGTTTCCTTCCTCGTGTTCTTTACCAGAGCGTCTTCACATGAGTTAAGACAAACTTCCCTAATGGACATTAGAGGAACTGCAGCTTTTGGAGTTGATACTTACTTATAAGAAGTTTCTTCTCCATTTTTTGATTACAGCAATGAGCCCCAGCCCTAAATGTCGGACATTTTACCTTATTGTGGTCACATTACCTCATTAGGCTTGTTATAGTACTTGAAATAATCAACCAATCAAGTCCCTGTTCCAGCTTCTTAAGTGTGGGAAAAACATTTTCAGTCTCTTTCTGTTTTTTTACAGATCTTGAGAGCCGTAAACTCGCTTCCCGGCGTTTGATGCCCGATGTTTGTACCTCTGCGTTCCGCTTCATTCGGTTTGGTTGTTGCAGCAGCTTCTTCTGTGGGAACCTGCTTTGGAGAGCTCGTTGGAAAGGTTCTCATTGTTCTGTGAATGAGGCAGAGAGCTGTCAGCCATCTTTTGTTATTCCGGTGAAAGGAAGCACCGCATGAAAAGACCTCTGAGCCTCACCAGGCTACATAAAGAAAAGTGGAGATTTTAGTGTAACACTCTTGTAAGAGAGAGGCCAGAAACATGATGAAGGAAAGGCCTCAGATTGGATTTCATCAGAAAAAAACACCAAGCTGAACTTTTCCACGCAGGAAAAATAGAGTCAAGAGGAATCTGCAGAAGTTGTGAGGCTCAGGTTGTTTTTAGAGTTATGAAATTTACCCTCACCAGACTACATTCAAAAAAGGGAAGATTTACTCTGCTCTAATCAAGCCAAAAAGTCTGAGGTGAGCCATAAAAGTCTGAAAAAAGCCCATCCAGAACACCCCCCCCCCGTCTTCCCCACCTGCCTCCACACAGCTTTGCAGGTTTGCATGATAATGCTGGCAGCTGCCTGAGGGTGAAGCCTCCCGACCCCTGACTCCACCCCCTGTTGGCTGTCCATCTGCAGCCATTCACAGGGTCACATTCATTCACTTACTCAGAATCACTTTCCCCTCATGAAAGGATGAGCTGGTGTCCTGACACAACTCTGAGGATTCAGTGTTTTTAGTTTTAGTTTCTACGCTCTGTTTGCTTCTTTCAGTTCATTTGTATTATTTAGAAATTTTAGTGTTACTTTAATTTTGATCTTTTTTATGATCAGCCTACAGTTGTAAGAAGTTCAGAACAAGTTTTACAATAGAAACACTCATCAGGACCTGATCATTAACACAGTTTAATACAGGGGTGTCCAACTCCAGGCCTCAAGGGCTGGTGTCCTACAGACTTTAGATGTGTCTTTGATGCAACACAGCTGATTTAAATGACTAAATTACCTCCTCAACATGTCTTGAAGTTCTCCACAGGCCTGGTAATGAACTAATCATTTGATTCAGGTGTGTTGACCCAGGGTGATATCTAAAACCTGCTGGACACCGGCCTTTGAGGCCTGGAGTTGGACACCCCTGGTTTAATAGAAGCCAAAACCTGCAGTTCCTCTAGCACCCAGCAGAGGCCAAAGCAGTGAGTCAGTCTCCATAGACTGTAATGTTAAAAACTTTACAGCAGAAATAAACATGTTTACAGCCTGATACAGAAGTGTTGTGGTCTCTATAGATAATTTCCCCCTTCATTACAACTGTACCAAACTTTTGTTAAGGAATAAAGATAAGAGTAAGTAAAAGAGAGGAATGAGAAGAAAAGCGTCTCTATACGCAGATGACACAGTTCTATATACAGGAGAAGAAGGAGACTAACAGTTTATCTGGGGTTTATATCAGGAGTTAGAGACACAAACAACTGCACAAGAGGAGAATATTATTGTAAGTCACCTTATTAACTTGCATTAGAGCTTAAAGTTTGCATTATTAGAAGCGTGGCCTCTACCTGCAACCTGCCTTATGTCAACTAATTTGAGTCTCTTAACTGGACCTCTGGACCATATTTGTGCTGTTGGAGCCTTTGGGAGCATTTTTAATTACTTTATCAGACCAATAATATGGCTGCTGTGAGATTACTGTACTAACAGGCTATCCAGGAAGTCTGAGCACCAGTTTTAGGAATTTATTTGGATGTTACCAATTAGCAGGCATCAGCGTCTGTATGTTGTTCCCATACAGTTTTTTCTAAGATGAGTCCAAAAACCAGTGACTGCTTCCATCTTTTATTTACAGTGTGTCGTTACAGACATTGATTGAAAGAAAATTGATCAGTGCTGACAGACCATTGATGTTGTTTTGTTCCTGTCTGAGTATGTACGGCAGTGCTTGACCCTCAGAAAGTCTGTGATCTGCAGAGAAATCGAAAACCTTTCTCTTTGGAAAAGTGTAAGCGGTGCTGAGTGTGTAGCTCTTGGAGCTGTAGGATTAGTTGGACAGTTAATGAGTGAACAGTGGGTGAAACTAAAGATAACCTGAGGAAATGTGTTGCAGGTTTTGATGTTCAGGCTCTCAGAGGATCTTCTTATTGACCAAACTCGCTGATCAGTGAAACAGCTGGGGTCATGTGATTCTGGCCCGATGTGGGGGCTGGGGGTACATTAGTAGCATTGAGCCCCCATGCTCTGCAGCGTCTCCGTGGTAATCCTGCTGCGCCGCCACCCACCCTAAACGTGGTGCTCCTTTCATCACTGTTGCCATGGCGACAGCAGAGCAGTGGAGCCTTGAATGAGTCAGTGTGGATTTTCTCTTCCACTCTCACTCAGGCTGATGTCGATGGTTGCAATGTGGCGACAGCTCGGGTTGTCACGATACTTGAATTTCTAACTCATCACTGATCCCCAAGAGAGTATTGCATATATGGGAATACTGCAGTACCACAGGAAAAATTAGAGGCTTTAGTGTTTTTCTTTTAAATAGAGACTGGAACAATACAAACAACAACAGAAGTAACAACAGTAACTATGTGACTGGTACTTTAAGGTTGTTTCTGTGCAGCTTCTGGTCGACTTTTCTGCTTCGGTCATAAAGACAAACCGGTCTGTCCACTGACCTCTGAACTTCCTCCTGAAGCTGTGCCTAGTGTTAGTGATGGGAGGGGTTCTTTCAACTCAGAATAGCTGTCTGATCAGATTGTAATTTAAGTATTGATTAATATCTGAGTATCAATTTTTGCCATCTAAAATAAGTTTTCAAAACTTGATTGTGTGAAGCTGACATATACATTCAGCTCATTTTGAAACTTATTTTTACTCTTGGAATTTGAACTGGATATTGGTGCAGCCCCTTAATTGGTCCTCTGAAACAAGCTGTTTTAGCTTCTCCCTGAAAGCACACTATCTTCTGATTGACTAACTTCACAGGCATGCAGAGGGGCAGCACCCAGAGGTTATGAGGTGTACTACAGTGAAACAATATATCCACGACAGATAATAAGAAAATAAAGAATAGGTACCCTTTAATTTAGAAAGTAGAAAGCGGCTTGTGGATTGTGATTAAATATGTTCTGGAGGTTCGTGTTCCCATTAGGATCAGCTCATCTACCACCTCCATCAGGTTATTGATTAAGCTCTAAACAATGAGAGCCATGCTCCACATATGAATCAAATCAAAACAAAATGACATAATCATGAATTAATTCTAAAAAAAAAAGTTTTGTTTTTCAAAATAAGGGCAACCTCCACAAGGTTGTAGATAGCTAAGACTTTCCACATTTTAAGAACTGAAGAAACCTCTTGAATAAGAGGTGAAATGCCTTCAAGAAATTTAAAGAAGTCCACCTGCCACCTGCTTGCTTTCCAAGCTCCTTAGATTATCGTGACCTTAATGACAGAAAACCTAGACAGACAGAAGAACAATTTCATTTTGATCCAACATCCAACTTCCTCCAAATACCCTGACTTCCAGCTTCAGGAAAGTAAAGAGGTACAGTTGAGTATCACCTGCATACAGGAAAAAGCTCAGTTAGATGTACTGTTGATGTAAGTACAGAAAAGAGGAGGACCCAGGATCGAGCCATGAGGTGCACCACACAGTCAGTTTCCTTTCCACAAACAAACCTATGTTCTTCCTTTTTCTTTATCTAACTCCACAAATAGACCTCAGCACCTCCTCCCCCACCTCCCTTCCCATCTTTATGGACCTGCTCTGTCCAAATACCGTACCACAGCAGTCATTAAGCCAGAGTGCCGGCCTGGCATTTTAAAAGGCCAAACCAGAGTAGGCTGAGCTTTTATTTGCCTCCTTTCTATAGAGAGAGAGAGAGAGATTTATCTTCTACAGTCTAATGTGGAGGCGTGCTGTTAGAGGAGGTGAAGCTTCGTAGGCGGAGGTCGTTCACAGAGAGTTTTAACAGCAGTTGAAGGAAAATACAAAAGTTTTATATCAGGCACAGCAATTACAAAGATGGCTCTTTGATAAAACTGATAGTTTTATTTGATTCTGCATACATCATACAGAACATTTCCCTCATCTCTTTAATGGCTTTTTGAGAGAATTTGTGTGAAACACTGAATGATAACAGTTTTATCATTTTTAGATCATATATACTGTATTTACACAGTGTGTTTTTGTGTTCTTTAAATAGAAGTCAATTGATGTTTTCAACCTGAGGGTTTGTTTTTTTTTCAGCGATCCAAATGTCTGTAAAGTCTAGATTGAGGTTACACTGTATTCTTATTAAGCACAGCGCTAAAAAGACAGTAAAACCAGAGCCTGTGTCCTGCATGGAGGAGTTGGGATAATGGTTGTTCTCAGCTGAAAGGTTCAGAAATGTTTCCTTCCTGGATGTAGGTCAGCTCCTGCTACACTTTACATTTACTAACATTTAACCCGCTTCGCTTTCTCTGTTTGTCGCTGAATATTTAACGTCCTCACGGTGTCAGGGTAGATTCCATCATGCCTCGGTGCAGCACACGTTCGTGACTGTTTGAAATGTGGGTCAGGTTCTGTGCGGATGGATAATCTGCTCCGCAGTCACAGCAGGTCGCAGTGCTTTCATGAAGCTGCTGTAGGCAATCGTGTCACTGAGCTGCTGCTGATCCACAAACAGGAAACACAGGCTCTAACCGACCGATCCGACCTCAGCCGGAGCGCAGCCGCTCTTAGATAAGATACATGGAAACTGACGGCACAATAAATACACAGAACCAAAACACACGAATCCAAGAATTAGTTTGACACTTCTGTATGGTTTTATCATCAGGAAGAAAAAAAAAACTCCTTTAAGGTGGAATCAGCTGACATCTCCTGTTTCAGACCAGGAACCAATCAGTGACCAGTATCAAATAGTGGGTTGTAACTGAATGAAATGTGTGGTGCTGTGATCATGTGATTCAATCAGCAGCGTGACCTTTATGCACACGGATGGTGCTTGGCGGGGAGTCGACCTCCTGATGTCAGATTTAACGAAGGCAGACCAGCCTGCTCAGCTCAGGACAGGAGAGACAAGAACACAAATCATCTTTGCGCTCAGTGTGAGAGGCTGTGCAGCTTTTGAGCTGTTTTCACTTTTGATTTCTTAACTTTCAGAAATAAATCATGTTCTGTTCCATGTTTCTTCCTGGACTCCACCAGAGCTGCTCTGCATTATTCACAGTTAATAATAATCCTTCTTTATCTAAACAAAGCTGTCTCTTTAATAACCCCTATCCGAGAGCCCACTTTCTTCTGATTGGCCTATTCTGGGAATCCTGTTGAGGGGCAGGATCCAGTGCGTTTGGGCCTCACCAGAGCTCAGCGGGTCAGAGTGAAAGGAGCTGCTTCATCTAAGCTGAAATAAACTTTAACCTCTTTGTTTGCTCACATTTTTCTTTTTCAGAGCATGACGGCGTTCCAGGCGACCGTAAACGACGAAGGTTTGATTGTGGCGACTTTGGATAGCTCAGACCTGCAGGAGAACGTCACGGCGTATGCGGTGCAGATCTCTGGAGAACCTCGAACCATCCTGATCCAGTTCGTAAACACCAGCGAGCCTCTGCTGTACAACGCCTCCTTCCACGGCCTCTGCTACACGGTGGGGCTGCTGCTCAGACGGGGACAGGCTTGGTCCCGCCCCATGAAGACAGTTGCCGTGCTCACGAGTAAGAACCTCTCCAATCACGGGGTTGGGGGTTCAAAATCACTGATTCTGATATTACAGGATCGCACCATGTTTAGCTGCTGGCCTTTACAGGAAATAAACCTGAGAGTCACTGCTTTCCATTTTTAATAACCTGGAACGTCATTTTGGACATTTCTGATGTTTTCTGATGTTTTTAAAACCAGTTAAACGATCAACTGAAATAATCAGCAGACTGTTTTTACCTTCAAATTCTCTTAGCTTGATCATCATCGGTGACTGCAGAAGTCAATGCTGTAAAAGTCTGATTTATCTGGATTATTCTGTAGATTTAAGCTTTAAAAGTGGTTGAGGTTTGTTTAATTGATTATGTGTAATACAGGAGCATACAGGGAGTGCAGAATTATTAGGCAAATGAGTATTTTGTCCACATCATCCTCTTCATGCATGTTGTCTTACTCCAAGCTGTATAGGCTCGAAAGCCTACTACCAATTAAGCATATTAGGTGATGTGCATCTCTGTAATGAGAAGGGGTGTGGTCTAATGACATCAACACCCCATATCAGGTGTGCATAATTATTAGGCAACGTCCTTTCCTTTGGCAAAATGGGTCAAAAGAAGGACTTGACAGGCTCAGAAAAGTCAAAAATAGTGAGATATCTTGCAGAGAGATGCAGCAGTCTCAAAATTGCAAAGCTTCTGAAGCGTGATCATCGAACAATCAAGCGTTTCATTCAAAATAGTCAACAGGGTCGCAAGAAGCGTGTGGAAAAACCAAGGCGCCAAATAACTGCCCATGAACTGAGAAAAGTCAAGCGTGCAGCTGCCAAGATGCCACTTGCCACCAGTTTGGCCATATTTCAGAGCTGCAACATCACTGGAGTGCCCAAAAGCACAAGGTGTGCAATACTCAGAGACATGGCCAAGGTAAGAAAGGCTGAAAGACGACCACCACTGAACAAGACACACAAGCTGAAACGTCAAGACTGGGCCAAGAAATATCTCAAGACTGATTTTTCT
This sequence comes from Astatotilapia calliptera, assembly GCF_964374335.1. Lineage (NCBI taxonomy): Eukaryota > Metazoa > Chordata > Actinopteri > Cichliformes > Cichlidae > Astatotilapia > Astatotilapia calliptera. The sequence continues at coordinate 17,411,218 of NC_137438.1, read as the reverse complement.
AAGGTTTTATGGACTGATGAAATGAGAGTGAGTCTTGATGGGCCAGATGGATGGGCCCGTGGCTGGATTGGTAAAGGGCAGAGAGCTCCAGTCCGACTCAGACACCAGCAAGGTGGAGGTGGAGTACTGGTTTGGGCTGGTATCATCAAAGATGAGCTTGTGGGGCCTTTTCGGGTTGAGGATGGAGTCAAGCTCAACTCCCAGTCCTACTGCCAGTTTCTGGAAGACACCTTCTTCAAGCAGTGGTACAGGAAGAAGTCTGCATCCTTCAAGAAAAACATGATTTTCATGCAGGACAATGCTCCATCACACGCGTCCAAGTACTCCACAGCGTGGCTGGCAAGAAAGGGTATAAAAGAAGAAAAACTAATGACATGGCCACCTTGTTCACCTGATCTGAACCCCATTGAGAACCTGTGGTCCATCATCAAATGTGAGATTTACAAGGAGGGAAAACAGTACACCTCTCTGAACAGTGTCTGGGAGGCTGTGGTTGCTGCTGCACGCAATGTTGATGGTGAACAGATCAAAACACTGACAGAATCCATGGATGGCAGGCTTTTGAGTGTCCTTGCAAAGAAAGGTGGCTATATTGGTCGCTGATTTGTTTTTGTTTTGTTTTTGAATGTCAGAAATGTATATTTGTGAATGTGGAGATGTTATATTGGTGTCACTGGTAAAAATAAATTGAAATGGGTATATATTTGTTTTTTGTTAAGTTGCCTAATAATTCTGCACAGTAATCGTCACCTGCACACACAGATATCCCCCTAAAATAGCTAAAACTAAAAACAAACTAAAAACTACTTCCAAAAACATTCAGCTTTGATATTAATGAGTTTTTTGGGTTCATTGAGAACATGGTTGTTGTTCAATAATAAAATTATTCCTCAAAAATACAACTTGCCTAATAATTCTGCACTCCCTGTATATGAAGGAGAATTATCCTCAACATGAGGATAATTCTCCTTAAAAAAAACCTGTTGTTGCAAGGATTAGGAAAATGTTATTATTTTTTAAATTTTGCATATTAGACATGTAGTTCAAATAAAGGGCTTACATCTCTGTTCTGTAGTTCTGTGATCGTGATGTTCGACTCAGTTTCGTTTGTCTCTTCAGAGCCGCTTCCTGTCCGCAGCGCTCAGATATTGGACTATAAGGAGGCTCCAGAGACTGGCGTGGTGTTTGAAATCGATCCTCCGACCAGAAACGTCTTCAGCAGAGTCAACATCAGCTACGCTGAAGGACAGGAGCGCCGATCGATGCTCTATAAAGGTAGAACATTTCATTCTGTTTGTATGAGTGGGTGCTATTTAGTGTAATTTAGTGTTTTGTAAACCAATATGAGCCTTCTGCCTGAATGTGAGGACAGTTATTGTAGTTCACAGTCTCACTGGGAGGTGAAGGCACGTGAGTAGCGATAGAAGAATGTGTCTGTCTGAATAAATGCCCGGCCCCTTCCAAACTGAAGATTCTGATTGGGTAGAAATCCTCCGGGGAACTCTGGTGCGCCCTTGCCTTTCTCTAATGGAAAGCATTTCTGAAAGCACGTTATTCCACTTAAAGCGGCTTGAGACAACTGATGTTGTGATTTGGTGTTATATATAAATAAAACTAAATTGAGCTGAACCAAGTTATTTCAAGTTTACCTGCACACACCTCAGTGGAGGCAAATATAAAGGAAAGAGGACCCAGGATTGACCCCCGAGGGACTCCATTTCAATTCAATTCAATTTATTTATAAAGCACCGAATCACAACAACAGTCGCCTCAAGGCGCTTCATATTGTAAGGTAGACCCTACAATAATACACACAGAGAAAAACCTAGCAATCATATGACCCCCAATGAGCAAGCACTTTGGCGACAGTGGGAAGGAAAAACTCCATTTTAACAGGAAGAAACCTCTGACAGAACCAGGCTCAGGGAGCTGCGACCGGTTGGGGGAGTGAGAAGGAAGACAGTGTAAAAGACATGCTGTGGAAGAGAGCCAGAGATTAATAACAAGTATGATTCAGTGCTGAGGGGTCTATTAACACATAGTGAGTGAGAAAGACCAGACCTGATTTCAGCTGCTCCAGACTCATAGTCGCTCAGTGCTTTGGTGTTCATGTCCTGACTGCTGACAGATGTTAACACAGCTCCAGGAATAAAGAGAGTGTTTTTGTGCTAACAGTTTCTTTCTGCTTGTTGTTTGTAGATTTCTACAGGGGGAAGACAGTGTTTAAGCACTGGTTACCGGGGATGTGTTACCGAAACATCACCTTCCAGCTGATCTCAGAGGCCACCGTGTACCAAACTGCACTGGTGACCCACAGTGACATCACTCACACACCGCTGCATCATCGGACAGGTGAGGCCCCTCCCACTGTGAGAGTCCAGTGCTTGCTCTGTACTGAGTAGATTAGATTGGCTCTGAGGCAGACCTTCCTGCATGAAGCTCTAAGTTCTACTTTCAGGAATCGTTGCCTTAGTAAATACAGTGATCAGGTCTGGAGAACATGGCGGCCCGGTTCAGAGGCCTCCAGCGAGGACCTGCTGCCTCATTTTTTTAAACAGTGATGTATGATGAGACGGGAGGAGCTTCGTCTGGCGAGCTGACTAGCCATTTCCTGCTCAGAATAATTCACTCCCCTCTCTCCCCCCAGTGCCCCACCCTCCCCTCAACATCTCCTATAAGATCATCCATTTGAGCCAGAGGGCAGCTCCAGGTCAGCTCCCCGACATGCTCCCACATGATAGTGGGCAGCGATCCCCCCGCCAGGCCCGGGACGTCCCACTGATGGAGGAGCGGGAGGAGGAGGAGACCCAGGCTGAGGAGAATACCTCAGATGAGGTAATAGGAGTCACTTACGCCCCCTTCAACTCCACAAAAGTGTTGACGGTGAGCGCCCCCATTGATGTGAACAACAGCCGCACGGAGGAGGCAGAGCCTTCGAGCTACTGGCTGGATCCGACGGAGCCATCTCCTGCCGACAAGGATGAGGAGTTCGTTAATGGCGTGCTGCCCGAGTACGAAGACTCCAACGAGCCGGGCTCGGCCATGGCACTCCCTGCCGAGCCTTCTGTCCTGCCCACCAGGCTTCCGCCAATCCTTTTGGAACTGCGCTGGCTGCCACCGCGCCCACCCACCAGCTACGACGGTTTCAACGTCTACATCTACAGAGATGGTAAGCAGGAAGCAGCTGAATAAAGAACATCTCAGATGTTCCCGTGTTGGCATCTGAACCTCTCGCTCTGCTCCTCAGGTAACTCGACAGAAACAGCGACGGTGGATGAAAGCACTCACGAGTTCTTTACAGAGTTAACGGAGCCGGGAATATACCGTGTGCAAGTGACCACACTGAGCTCGTCTGGAGACTGCGAGTCCCGAGAGAGCAGTGGGGACACTGCCTTCACCTTCTACCTCGGTAAGTGTACAGGAAGTGATTATGGCGCATGCAGCATCGTGTGGCAATAAAGGATGGATTCAATCAAATGCATCTTTGTTCTAGTGTTGTCATTGTTAACGTAATCCACTTCCTGTTGACCTGCTCCTTCGCTGGTTTATTAATGGTTACAGGTCCCAGCGGCGAGCTGCTGGAGGACCTGCGAGAGCGTCCTCAAGCCGTTAGCGTCAGGCTGCTGGACTCGAGCACCGCTGCCATCTCCTGGGCGCCATCGTCGCAGAACCACAATGGGAGCCTGGTGTCAGTGGTTTCCACCACCTGCCTGAAGCCCAGCCTGAGCCAGAGGATGGAGAACACCTACTGCAGCGAGGTATGGCACGGCACTCATCACTGGCCGCGCACCGCAGATTGAAGCTCACACAGGGGGGGGGGTCTTTTGAATAAATAATAAAAAAAAATTTTTAATACATATATATGTGTTTAACTATATAATCACAGGAAAACTCGACGAGTGACATCATCACCAACCTGACGCCGGGTGCTCAATACCGGGTGGTCGTCTATCACACCAATGGACCCCTGATCAGCCCGCCGTCGGAGCCCGTCATCATCGATATCGGTGAGCGTCACTTTATCACTTTATGCGTCTTTTTCAGTCCCACTTCCTGTTCACTGCTCCTGTTCTTCCTGTTCCACTCTTAAATCCCGCCTGTGTCGGTGTGCTGTGTCAGAGCCCACCGGCGTGCGCGAGCTCACCGTTTACCCCCTGAGTCCAACGGCGGTGATCCTCAGCTGGCAGCGTCCATACCACGTTGCCTTCAGGAAATACGTGTTGCAGACCTTCTTCTTCAACCCCGTCACGCTTGCCTCTGAGTGGACCACCTACTACGAGATCGCCGCCACCGCCTCCGTCATCGCCTCAGTGGTAACCAGTCTGTCTCCGTCACAGGAAACATTTCATGGCACCATGCCACGTCCACCTCACCGTATTTGTCTCTATTTCCTCTCAGAGGGTGACTGACTTGCTGCCTGCCTGGTATTATAATTTCCGTGTTTCCATGGTGACGTGGGGTGACCCACCGCTCAGCTGCTGCGAAAGCTCCACCGTGAGCTTCGTCACAGGTAATGCCTCACCGCTGCAAGGACGCTGCGAGGGAGGCTGGGCCAGGATCCAGCAAACACACTTAGACTTAAAAATAGAATAAATAGACTTTTAAATTTGTTTTTACTGATTTATTTAGTTTTTATATAAAGAGACATTTAGACACATAATTTCAAGCCATTTTTTCTTCATGAATATTTTTTATTCTTCTGTATTCATCCATCAGCTCTAAAAATAAATAAAAAATAAATTAAGAAATAAAAACATGCAAAATTAAAACACATTTTAGTGTTCAACATTTTAAATTTTTTTTTAAAATTTTGTTTAAATATTACTCAATTTGGTCACTCCCTGAAATAATACAATAAATATACAATTTAAAATTTATGCATAAAAATAGAAATAAATAAAATAAATGTATATTTTTAATGATCTAATTCATTTTGTTTTTATTTTATATCTTTTTCTGGGTTTACTGATAATGCAGCTCACAGATGAAGAACAAAACGCATAAATTTTTATTGTTTCTTACGTTTTTTGTTTTTTTTTAATTTTGGCTTTTATTTGCTGATATTTCTTGTGAAGATCCAGACGGCACATCTTTAATGTGTCTGCAAACGTATGATGCAGGTCTCCTTCCTCTTCCTCCTCTCAGCTCCCGAGGCGCCTCACATCTCCTCTGTGGATTACTCTCATGGCATTCTGTACGTCCGCTGGACATACGGCGAGCTCTTCATTGACCTGTCGCACTCAAGGATGCTGCACTGGCAAGTGGTCGCTGTCGGGAAGAAGGGACCGGAGAAGACGTACTCCGTTGACGTGAGTCCAGACACATCTGTCTAGGTGTTCACGACACTCTGAGACACGTTCTTGCTGTTTTAGGTGTATTTGTGCGTTTGTGTGGTGATGAGTGTGTCTCCAGCAGCAGCTCATTATTTCAGGGTCGAGCGGAGCTGTTATTGACTCTCTCCTTCGGGTTGGTTCGATGGTCTGATTAGCAGCAGGAGAATGACCTGCAGACGTCGCTGCTCTACGAGTCCAATTACCACCGTAGCCTGAGCTCGCTTCTGTGATCAAGTGTCTGAGGGTCCCAAGCCATGTTGGAGGTTTAATTGAGAGTGTATACAAATGGCGTGTAGATGTCAACTATATTCAGGATGTTAAGCAGTCTTCATTTCTACTAGATTGCTACTAATAGTTCTGATAAATGTGTAAACAATTAAACCAGCTTACAAAAACACAACAAACAAGAGAAATGTAACTTTATTTTGAAGAATTTATGTGAAATAGAAATCTCAGTAATGAGCATTGACCTCGGGGACTGAAACCAAAAATTACACTTCCTTTTCCAAATGTGGTCAAATGTGTATATAAAAGATGAGCATAGCCACCATGACATCATTCATTAGTTTTGTTAGCATTCTGGGCGCCAGCTCGTTGTTTTCTTGTTTCTTAAAATGTTTGTTTTGTTTGGATAAGAGGGTGGAATGCTAAGTTATCATCTAATGCTAGCTAACTTGGTTAGCATTGTTTAGCAAAGTTTGTCTCTATAATAACCTCACAGCAGCTTTATTATTGGTCAGATAATGTCATTAAAAATGCTCCAAAAGACTCCAACAACACAAACACAGTCCAGAGGTCCAGTTTGCTAAATGTAAGCCTAACTGACAGCTGGCAGCTACAGCCACCTGTCAGTCAAAGAGGCCACACCCCTAATGATGTAACCTGAGAGTTTCTGCGGACTCCATCACTGCTGGGGCCTCTGCTGGAGGTTAGAGGACATGGCTTTGCAAAGCAATGGCTAATGTCACATTGGTGATGTCCATCTTTTATATACAGTCTGTTCGGTCTTTGAGGTTGAATGTAATTTAAAATTATAATTAGATATAAGAGTACAAAGACTGAGTCAGCAGGTCTGCAGAAGTTTAATGAAGCTTCCACACTCAGAGCTGATCATTTATATTTAATCGTTAGTTCGTGGAAGCAGACGGTCACAGTGACTAAATGGAGACACAGACAGCTGTGAGGATTTACTGCAGGGATATTTTTAGTTTTATTCAGGGCAGATTAAAAAGATATTTTAGGAAAATACCTGCACTGTTAATCTTTCAGCAGCTCTGCGTGGGACAGAGGCAGAGCAGAATATGACCCTATCAGATGGAGGAAGGGGGCACTCAGGACTGACTGTGTGCACGCTGTTCAAGTGTTATTTACATGTTGTTTACGTGTTGTTTACATGTGGTGCTGTGTCAGGTGACTCGGAATGTGATGCGGGCAAGCCTCCCTCTGCCTCCTGGAGACATCTACAACCTGACGGTGACGGCATGCACAGAGCGCAGCAGGAACACGTCCACGCCAAACATCATCAAACTGGGTCAGCGAGTATTCACTGCAATTAACAAAGATATAATAACTCTAAGAAAAACAAAGAATACAAAGGTATTCACTGCTAACAGACTAACTCCCCCAAAGTTCCCAGAGTGCTTTTTCAAAAGAATCATCCCAGTTTTCTTGAGAAAGCATAAATGATTTATATTAGTACACTATAACTGAACAATATTTTCACCCCACTGAAAGGCCGACCTTTAACTCTGTAATTCTCAGAGCTGTAAAATTGAGTTAAAGGGAGGGTTAGCTTCTGGATTACACTCAGTATTAAACTCCAGTAAAAGTTTGAGCTGTTGTTGAGAAAGCATCACGCATTAAACCAAAGAAATCACTTTAGACCTGAGAAAAAGAATCAGTTATGCTCATAAAGCAGGAGGTGGATTTAGAAAATTATCAAGTTATAATGTTGAGTAATGAGGCTGCAGACTGAGAACAATTCCACTTCTGCAGAAGAGACACCTTCGTGTCAGACTGAAGTATGTTGAGGACGATCTGGGGGCAGATCTGGAGGAACCTGAGAGGTTCTCCAAAGCAGAACGGGCTGGGATCATTTAGGAGATGAGTGTGAGACACTGAGCAGGCTTTTTTTTTTTTTTGGAATACTTTAGTTCCTGTGTGCAAATTACAACAATGTAAGCATCCAAAATAAAACCAGGATGTTTGGAAGAGCTGTGCAGCACTTCTTTTTCATGGGGGTAAAAATTCTGTCCTTGTGATAGGATGACGTATAAAACGTGTTTGCTGTTTCTGTCAGTTTGTAGAGAGATAATTGAGAAAATGAAACACTGGGCTGCAGGAGTTTTAAAACGTGAAGGATGTAAGTGGGAAAGACGTCTCGGTGCTGATCGCCGCGCGGCAGCCTCTCTGCTTGTTAATCTGTGCTGTGGGTCTGAGGTCAGACTCACAGAGTGAACATGAAACTTCATTTTCTCCACTTCCCCTTCTGAGCGTATCAGACTATTTCAGTCCTCCTCAGAGGAAGTGCGGGGTCTTTAGCAAGCTTCGGCTCGGCTCGGCCCTGCAGTTCACCACTGCAGTTCGTCCTGTACTGTAAGCTCTCGTGAAGGGTTTTCACTGCTGTTTCCTGCAGAGCCGGCTCCTCCCAGATCGCTGTATGCCGTCAACGCCACTCACTCGTCCGTGACTCTGCTGTGGACCGAGGAGGGAGTGGTCGACTATTACCAGGTCCTCTGCAGACCCAGCAAAGCCAGCAAGGAGCAGCTCAAGGTAAAAGTGCTTCAGCCATGCTCTATATCAGCTTTCATTGCCTCAGCTGCAGGTCTGAGACGATTAGGAAAGGATTACAAAAGAGCGAGATTACAAGTTAGTTTCAGCTCTGCAAGTGTTTTCTGTTTTAACTCATACAAATTCATTCATTTCAAAGATTTTTCTATGTTGTTCAGACATTAAGTCAACCAAACTTTTGTTAATTGTGAAAATAAAAATGTGATGCGCAGATAAATCAATAATAAAGGAACTACTTTTGTGTTTTGCTGATCTGAAAGTTTCTGAGATAATCCCGCAGAAATGTGGAAGTTGTTAAACATGAGATGAGATGACATGCTGATGAGAAATAAACCAGACAGATCGAGTGAGGACCGAGGATCGATCCCTGGGGAACTCCAAGCCTCATTTTAGCTGCTACAACTAAAAAGTTCGATTTTTGCAAATCAGATTTTAATTGCTGTAGAAACAAAGAGGAGGAATGACAGAAGTCGCAGACGTTTTCTTCGAGCATCAGCGTGAATAAATTCATTGAGGCTCTCTCAGGCTGGTGAATTTGTTTCATATTGGCCACATGGGATCTGTATTAACAGTTTTCTGATCATGTGACCCAAAGAATAATAAAATGCAGTAATCAATAATCCCAAACTGAAGCTCCCTGAACACAGTAATGAACCCGGACACAGACACAGGGGACCAGGTTTGCAGAGATAACGAGCTGCTGATGCTGAACACGTGTTTTTACCTGCAGGCTTGAAATTTAGTTTGTTCCCAAGCTAACGAGCTGGATGCCGGCTTTAATTAAAGAACTGAAAGTGTGATCAAAGCTGAAAGCAGAATAGAGTGAGTTCACATCTAAGGGAGATGGTTGATTGTTTCCTTCTTTTATTTTAGCTGTTTAAAACTTGAGAGTAGACTGACTCAAAACAAACTCACACAAAGCCTGAAGTCTGCAGTAAAACATGATGACATGTCATGAAATGCCTGGGTCTTGTGGTCGGGGTGTCCTGCAGCGAGTTGAAAAGCTTTCATGGTGTCTCGAAATGAATCAGATTATATATAAAAGAATGAGTCAGCGTCAAATTATAGGAGGTCCAAAACTCGAGCTCTTCAGCACCATAAACCAGTTGAAACTTTTCACTTTCAGTCTGAGACCAAACTCAGATCTGTGAGGACTCTGATGTGATTGGTTGCATTTGACCCACACCAGCTGAGGTGGAGAGAGCACGATCGGCCTGATATTGTTGGGACAGTAAAACAAGATTATTTTTATACAGCTGGCGTATATCCCTTTAAGCAGTTAAATAATGACAAATGGCAAACAATTGGGAAATCTGTTGTTTCGCATCTGAAAGGAAAAAAATCAGCTGATTTCTGATCAGATTTTTTGAGCGTCTGTCAGTCTTAAAGTCTATAGGAGAAGAGTTTAGAAAACATGGTTTTCTTCCCGTATCGAGCTTTCATCCCTGACAGTGTTTTGTTGTTTTTTAACGTCCTTTCAGTGTAATGGCTGGTTTACCGTCTGCAGGCGGAAGTTTTTTTTATCATGAAAGCAAAATGATGTCCCAAAGAGCCGCTCAGCACCTGTGTTTGCTGGTGCGAGTTGGTGTTTATGTGGATCAGTTGCAGCTAATCTCATTAGAAAGCTTAAAAGTGAAATAAATCTTTTATTTTGGAAATAAATCCTACTTTACTTTTAAAAAGAGAGAAAAAAATTTTCTGCCTGTGATGCATTTGGATGATTTGACCACAACCTCTCGGGTCATCTGCACGTTAGAACCCAAAGCCTCTGACAGCAGGAAACTTACAGCTGTTTCCAGCTGTGCTCCAAAACAGCTGCTTTTGGAGTCATCAGACAGGTTTTTTCTGCAGATGATGAAGAACATGGTGAAGGAGGCGTGTTTTCGTTGTGGATGGCTGTGGATCACATATATGTGCTGCGTGGTATCTGTGGGATGCTGTGAGTTTGTACAGCAGCTGACTCGCTAAGAGAACATTTTTGATATGAGTCCAGCTTTCAGGTAAAATAAAGGCGAATGACTGCAGGGAGGTTAGCAGGAACTGGTGTTGGAGGTCTGGACCTTGAGAACAGAAACTTGGTCACATCCATGGTTCCATATGAAGAGGTAGGCGATAAAAGGAGACTAACAAAAAGGATTTAGATAGGCCTAGTGCTGCCAAGGGTAATTTGGCAACACGTGTGCAGAGATGCAGGTCAATAAGATGTCTGATCGTAGAATGGCAAGGAAAGCTTCAGGCTGTTGTTAATGATTCAAACTTGAGTGCACTGCTCGGTGGTTTCTGTCCAGTGAGAAGTCTCTCGTTTGACCAAATTTAAAATTAGAGTTGCAGAAACAGGAAGTGCCACGTAACCATGGAAATATTTGGGAAAATTAAGACAGTACAATTTTCTTTAGCTTCTTCTTTTTAAACGTCTTGACAGATTTAGCAGTGAAGCACATACTGGAACCAGGGTTATAGTAGTAACAACAACAAAACACCAAAGAGTTTTGGAAAATGTGAAATATGTGGTCATAAACAAAAATACAGTTTTAGTGATTCAGTCTTACTGCTCAGCACCAGGCTGGGGTCAGCAGCCGCTCAGCCCTTTGTCTTTATCTGGACTACAAATCTGACCTCTTCTTCCTCTTCCTCAGGCCCTTGAGCCGCAGACCTCCACCTCCCACGTGGTCACCATTTCTGGTTTGATACCATCGTCCAGCTACAACTGCACCGTTACCAGCTTCAGCTACAGCACGCCCAGCAAACCCACACACATCAGCGTCAGCACCGTTGGTAGGTGGCACCATTTACCTGCACCGTAGGAGGGCAGTGACTGTCTTTATTTGAGCCCTGAAACATCTTAAAAGTGAAAACTGAACTAAGTGCAGCTCTTTAATTTGAAGATTTAAAATGTTTTTAGTCACTCCTGCAGGCAGTAAAGTGAACTGCAGCCACTGAGGGTGAGTGTGACATGAAGAAGATTTGTGCTGTGGAGCTGAGCTCAGTGAACTCTTTCCAGCTGCTTGCAGCGACTCAGTGAAACGTTTTGGTGCCGTTAGTCACAGAGGAGCAGCAAGCTCATTGGTTAGCACCTTGTCATAACAGGTGTTAACCAGTGAGTAAGGATTGTGAGATCCACCCCTCTTTCAACACAACAAGAAGCTCACAATTTCTATGTCGATCTTTTATAGTATATCTTTGTAGCAAAGTACAGTTGGAGGCCACCCGCTTGATAAAAGAACTTTAATGTGAAAGTACCATACAGGAAGGGTTCTGTGTTGAGAAAACTGATGAAATCGGAGAGGACTGTGCTGAGAGGTAACAACGTCTGTCTGTGCGTCTGTCTGTATATCTGCAGCCAAAGAGATGAATCCAAGCGTTGCTGCCATCTCGGCTCTGGCTGTCCTCAGCATCCTGCTCATCAGCCTGCTCGTTCTGTTCCTGCTTGTGCTGCGCAAGAAACACCTGCAGATGACCAGGTAACTCAAAGTCAGCACAGCAGCAGTGCCCTCTGCTGTCACGCAGTCATCTGTTGTTCATTTGGCCTTAACAGCTTCACTCTGTGTGACAGTTACAGTGTTTGAGATACAGTGTATGAGTTTATTGTGCATGAGTTGTAGTGTATGAGGTTAGTTTCTGTGTGCATTTCTGCAGCAGATCCTGCAAAAAAAACAAAACAAGCATGCGTCCTGAATGTCTTGTTTTTGAAATGCCCATTGAGATCAGTTTATGGACTTTATTCTAGTTTTAAGAAAAGTAAAGTCCTTCATTTAGAATAGAAATGATGGAATTTGGATCACAGTTATTGGAGTTTATGAGCATGAATAATCTTGGAGCTTCAGAGTGATTCACAGCTGAATTTCTGAGGAAATAACTGAGAGGGTGTCTGCATGCTGTACACTAATCTGTAAAGCGGTCAAGCTGTGGTCTGCTGTGGTCAGCCGTTAATGCCCAGCTAACTGGCATTCATAATTCACAACACCTTTTTTTCTTAGAGTCATGACACGCACGAGTTAGGACGCAAACTACTTCCTCTTGTCAGGAGGCTGAGCGGCATGGGCGGTGTTTACGAGGCACTTTATAGACCTACACGTTATTGAAGAAGCAATATTTACACAGTATTACACTGTGTGTACTGTAATATGTGTGTTTTACAGATTTATAGAATAATGGTATTCTCTTTTGTACTAAAATAAAATACTGATTTTTTTGAATGTATCTTAATGCTACATCTCAAATATAATGTGGAAAATAAAAAATACTTGTATGACAAAAATAAAAGATTTACTTTTTTAACATAAAAATTATGAAAAAAAATCAATTTAATACAAAAGTTAGAATGAATACATTTTAAATCAGTTTCTACTTTGCACATTCAATTCAGGAGTTTTTGTATCATATTTATGCAGGATATAAATGCTGTGACATTAAAATGGTGCATTTAAAAATGTTGACGTTAATTTAAAATTAAATCATATAATTTTTACTCAACAGTTTTCGTTACACTTACGTTATAATTCAGGTTTTTTAATGTAGGTCAGACTACAGACGCACTAGAACCTTTTTAACATTGAGTAGTGTTTTTTAAATGTGTCAAAATAATTGAATGCAAAAGTTAACATTATAAAATTATAAATTAATAGTTCTACATTTAATTTTATGTGGCCAAAGTCGTTAAAAAATGTAATGTAAAGCATTAATAAACATCAGTAAGCAGAATTATTTCAAATTTTTCACATGAGCCAATCAGAATGCGGCATGCAGACTTTTACTAGTGAATCACATGCAGAGGTTAAAATGTTTAAACTGTGTTACAAAGTTATGATTACCTTATGATCGTAACTTTACCCTGCATCATCTCTCCAGTTATTCTATCTTTTTCATTTTTATTTTTCACCTTTTTGAATTTTTATTTTTTAAAATGTTTCTAAAATGTTTGAGCAAAGAAAGTCGTTATTTTCCGATGGCTTGATAAATTCTTTACTTCACTGTAAATTTTCTTTTCATACTCACTTCACAGCTTCCTCCATTTCCTTATAAGTCATCTATCATTTCTGAGTTCCTCAAACTGAGCTGTTCTCACCACATGTGCTTTTTAATTTCTGTTTCAGAGAGTGTGGCGCGGAGACCTTTGTCAACTTCGCCTCGTTTGAGAGAGACGGAAAGCTTCCATATAACTGGTACGAGCTTCGTCATGTGTTTGTTCATCTTCAGATCACAAATTAAGCGTTCACGCACGGGTGGATGTTGTTTTAGCTTGGATTTTGAGTAATCACACAACCTCGGTTTGGATGTGCAAACACCCACGAAAGACCCAATCAGAGGCAGATTAGCAGCCCGGAAGGGGGATTGAAGAGGCAGATTAGGGATTTGAACATATAGGCACAGATTATAGCTCATCTGTGGTGCTTTATACAGCTTGAGGTGACGATGACCATGATGATGATGATGACGACGACAAAGAGCTCAGCACCCTTGCCTGCTTTGTTTGGACCAGCTGAAATGGGGTGTTTGATGATGATGAAAGCTTTGAATTTCCCCTAATCTCAGATTAAAAGGACAAAATGTTGCTTTTTGAGTCAGTCGTGTTAATTTGTTCAAAACAAGAAAAGATAATTCAATTTTATTTCTCCTTTAAAATCAAGCAGAAGAGGCAAAAAGTGCCTGTTTTTAAACTGTGAAGTGGCTGATGGATCAGATTCAGTCTCACATGTTATTTCTGACAAACATTTGGAGATTTGTGATTAATATAACAGCTGAAAGACGGTCAGTTAAGGCAGAACCTTGGCTTCCATCTGCTGTTGTATTTGACCTTCCATCACTAAATGCACATTTCCATCAGAGTGTCTTCTTCTTCTTGATGTGATGGTGCAGTTTGCTTTTAATGTGCATGTGGACAGACTCACTGTGTGATGTCACAGCAGTGTGGATGTGATGAAAACGCGATGCCCCCACTGATGCTCCAAAAGGAAATTCTTTCAAGAGCATTTATCTGAATATATCAAGTTTTAAAGAACTAAATGATCCCTTTTTATGTTATATAACAATGGAACCACTTAAAGAAAAACAAAAACCACAAACAGCATAAAAAATAGAGCAAAACAATATAAATATGATGTACAGTTAGGTTATTTATAGTTGTAAAATATGAAAGGTATAAGCAAGAAACACATCATGATGAACAATTCTCCATATGTTTTGTACAATGTTATGTTTAATTCTGATTGAACTCTTTATGCCTTGAAAGCCTAATAGGAGTTCTTATATGAACTGAGCAGTTTCTATCATATGTCAGGCTGCTTATTGCGCATCAGAATTTAGCAAAGGTGGTCTCTTCCAATGGACCTACTCTTGGAGAAACCCAAAAATGACTGTAATTGTCATCAAACCACCTCTTCATTAATATACACTGAAGTGTAGAAACTTGCTACACCTCAGGGGAGGTCGTCAAATGTCATGTTTGTGGGGGGAAAAACTTAAGGAAGATAAGTCTTAATGTAATTAATGTAATTTACCTTCTAATTAACCTGATTTTTATGTGAATTCTTTGATTGCTTTCAACAAATCCTGAAAAAAGTCCAAAGCAACCAGTGTAAAACCAGTATGGTGTACCTCAAAGCTCACTTCCTGGGATATTCATTTTTTAAACTCACAGTTTTACACTTTTATGACATAGGTTAGATAATTTTATTAGCAAGAAGGTGATGCAAATATTTTTCAATGATAAAAATTGGAATGAAACTAACAGTGTATTATCCAGTGTATCTAGCCGGCTAAATGTTTTCTCATTTTTATGAACAAGTCAGCAAGATAATTCATCCAGTAAGTTGTTTTAGTATTAGTTTTAGACTTAGTTTTATTACTTGATACTACAGAGACATTTAAGTCTGTGGCAATAAAATGTAGAAGTTTGACATGACTTAAATTTTAATGTTTGTGCTCCCGAGCTTCATCAAGAAAACTCAGGAAAACCCAGACGGACAAAGAGGAGTTCATAAATGTATCGGCATCAGTGGGGTCATTACCCAGGCACCACAAATGTAAATGAGATCATCAGGTTCATAAAGGTGGCTGTCACTGCCAAGTGACAAACTGAGAACTGTTTATACATGGTGTCGGTCCTGGCTGAGGGTTGCATTGTGGGATGGCAGGGAGGACGCAGTGATGTCACAAACTCAGGCTGGGGGGTTGTGTAAAAGAAACAGAGTGACCATTGACGTCCAGCAGCATACAGACTCCTGTTGTCCTCCAGAGACACAACAGGACACTCTCTGAGCGGCTGCATGATGCATTAACTCTGTGTTCAGCACTAATGTGAAGCTCTTGACGCTCTGTGCCTCTTTACTAATGGAGCACCATGTTCTGTCCCCAACCTATCACCCCCCTCGTGTCTGTTTTTTTTTTTCATTTTTTATTATTATTTTTTTTTATTCTTGTTTTTATTTGAACCCCCTTCAGGCGAAGAAGTCTCTTTGCCTTCCTTACCCTACTGCCATCCTGCCTTTGGACTGACTATCTTTTGGCTTTTTATATTAATCCTTGGTAAGTAAGCACTTGCTGGCCAAAAACACTGCACTTCAGGGGCATGTCTAAGCAGAGCCACAGCCGACAGTATTGATCAGAGACACTGTTTTACTCTCAAAATTAACCAAAGTGAGGAGTCACGGATCACGTCTGGATCCAGAGTTCACAAATAAGTCTGGTGGTGTTTTGTATGGAGTAAAACAACAATCCATTTGTCAGTGTGATGTACCTCAGGGTTTACATCATTCATATTTTCTATTTTTAGGTCAATATTTTTTTTTAATATCAATTACAAAGAAAACCAAACTATTGCCAACAAAACAGTCCTTTTCATTCGTCAACAATGGTCCACATAAAACAAGAGAAGTGAGAGATTACTGGGTCAAAAGCTTTGATCCTTCTTTGTAGCAGTGAAATAACTTCTGATTGGCTATAGGTGTTTTGGTGCATTTCAATAGGGAAACATTGTGGTTTGGGTTAAAATAACCACTTCATCAAGTTTAAAATAATAACCACAGAGTTAAAGTAGTGCAGTGACTGTTTTGGTGGTTGGTAGAAAACAAATAGCCATGTCCTGTTTAAAAGTACAACATTAATAGACCTATCCAACCACCTTGAGCTCCTCCCTGAGTTTTATCCATGCTTCTATAGCCAAAATACACTCATTTATCTTTTAAGAAACTAGTGCCTTCATTGCATACCACGCCTGCATAGGGATGGTGTGGCTGAAAATGTCCTGTGATGGTTCTCTAATTCTAGCAAATTTACTTAGATTAGATAGTGAATCTAGTTTTTCACAAGGGTTCATTTCAAGGCCTGTGTTGTTTTTCCAGGACACACTCATTTAATATGACTGAATGAAGTAGCCTAATTGCAAAGCCATTGTCTTCTTTTGCAAGTTTAAAGTGAATTAAAACCAAAATGTAACAGGTTTCTTCAATAATCCATGCTCCACGTCGCCACCAAGCTTCAGGATATTCAGTTTGGTACTTATTGTGTAAGAACCGCTACCTCAATTCAGCACAATACATAGTTTATGTTACAAATGCACCCAAGATCTATTTTTCTGTCACCAGGGATTTACTGTTTTATTTATGCATGGCCTTTAGTCCTCAAATTTGAATACAATTTTGGGTGTGTGTTTATAGCATTATGTTACACTTAATGCACACAAAAATTCTAACTCATCAATTTATTTGGGACTAAACCAAAAAACAAATGTGATCATTTTTAAGTTATCTAGTATAATCAGCTGGGATTTCTTACTATTCATGTTTACTAATTCATGTTTATATGTAGATAAATATCAAATAAAACAGTCAAATAAAAGAAAAAAAAACAAGAACAAAATATTATCTTTAGATGTATAAATAGATCACTTGCAATTCTGCTTCTGTGAATATGAAATCTGGTGTTCCTCAGGGATCCATTTTGGAACCCTTTAGGTTTTTTTGTGTTATAAATTATTTTTATTTGTAATGTTTTCTTTAGTGTTAGTTGCTAGCAGGAGACAAAACTCAGTGTTGGATTGGACATGTGACTGTTTGTTGACAAGAACCAAAATATATCAAACTTAATATATAAAACATCACCAGACTTTTCTTTAGCATTTTGACACTTCATTTTGAAACTACAGGGAACTCCCGACATAAATAGGTAGTCAGATGTAATTTCTGACATGTTAAACTTTGTCTTGCAATGCTGTGTCTGTGGTTACACCTTCAAAGTCACATTGAGTGTATTTCTACTAACATGTTGGATGTACTTCAGCATGAAGCGAACTCTCGATGCTAACTCCGGCTTTGGTGTCTGCATGCTCCCTGTCTCTCTCTTTGTGGACTTTCTCTTTAGAAGTCTCTTTGTTACTCAGTTGTGATTTCTGTTCTCTCATAGATTGTAGATGTGATGTGCATGTTGATGGATCAAGATGAACTAGTGGATTGTGTTTTAGCATCTCCAGATTTCCTCCCACTTGATGTTTGAAAACTTGGTTGTAAACCAAGGAACTTTCAGGACATCATGAGTGATTCAGGGGGAAATTTGGCCCAATTTAACACAATTTGTGTTAAATGGTTGAATGTAGATACAGAAGTATGAAGAGCAAAAATTACAGAAGATGCATGATTGTGGAGAAACTTAATGGCTCAGTCACACTAGGGTGAAAATAGGATGGCAACCTCCTTGACCTCCTGGGTAATCCAGAGGTTAACTGTGTAACACCTTTAATCTGGGCAATCACAAGATGACTGCACAGGTCGCCTGGTAGGAAGCAACCTGTCTTGAAACGGTCGTATTCCAACTCGGACTGACTGCAATCACTCTCAAAAAAATTGGAGAAGATTGACAAATAAGATCTTGATAATGTATAAATGCAGACAGATTGCCAATATACTGAAGTCTGAGTCAGTCTGCACTGATAATTGCAATTCGTCTACAATCCATCACTTTGTAATAAGGACCTCAACTCAATTGGTTGCCAGCTGATTATAATCTGATTATATTCCTACAGAAAAGCAAGCTTGTGTGTACAGGTAAACTGCTGTGTTATTTGTGTTATTTTTAAATCTATGAGATGAATGTGTTTGTTTTACTTTCTGTGTTTGTTGATTGCAACAGATTTGTAATTTAAGCAAATGTATCCCAGTTAATTGCCGTATTATCACAGACAGATTGCATGTTATTGCCAACTTGACCCAATGTAATTGTAAACTGGTAGCAGACTGACTCCATCTTTTTGTTGTTTTAATGCTGTGTTGACACTTTGAAGCCAGCAACTGACTGAATGGTTGCAGATCTGGTCCCTTTTTTCCAAAGCAAATTTCCAAAGCAAATTCAAAAATTATTTCAGAGGCAAGGCAAGTTCATTGCACACTTTTGCAGTAATTAAGGTTGTGCCATGGTTTGTTTTCCTTAGTGTGACTGTAGCATTAAGCAGGTAGCAGATCTAGATGAAGACGATACTTGTGAGCATGACATTGTCTTGCTTTGATGGGTCGACTTATTTTGAAGTTCTGCTTTGTTGGGTTGGACCGATGCTTGGGTTCGGTACTGGCGTTATATGCAAAAGTGATTTGTGTGAATCTATCTTACTGAAGATAGACCATAACCATAACCCTAGCCCTTTTATTATTGCGTAGATATATGACAGAATAGGAACCTCAATAAGATTTCAGTTAGGCAAAAATGTCTAAAAACTACAACCCATCATTTTATCTGGGACTAAATCCAAAACAAAATGACTTGGTGCTTTTATGCAATTCAGTAAGTGACTGGAATAATTAATGTACAGTTTAGTTGGAAATTATCTATCGGAATTTCAGGACCAGGACCACGCCTCCAAACATGCTCCTTCCGGTTGTCATCTATATAGGTTCCCCCAGTTCTGCAAGCTGTTCATTCTGGTTTACGTGCCCCACCCTCCCTCCCTTCTTGTTCTCAGTTCTTTAACTTCTTCATTTCTATTTAGTACATGGGGATCTGCCAGGCCTGGGAGCCATCGCCAGTCCCCTTCGAGGCTTTCCCCAAACCGCAGCTCAATTCATGTCAAAGCATTCATTTTTACCCACTAAAACACTGTCAAATCTAAAATGAGGACGTGGGCCCAGCTAGTGAAATATTTTATTGTTGCCATGGTGCATCATAAAAAAAAACTAATACTGAAAGAGGCAATTATATTTGCTCATTCATCATAACCTGGAAATTTTGTTCATGCCAAAAAATGAAATGTGAGATCTAGTCTAGAATAAAATAGAATCCAACCTGTGGCCCTTTGCTGCATGTGTTCCCCTCTCTCTCTCCTGCCGCTTTCCTGTCACTCTTCACTGCTTCTATCAAAAAAGGCCCAAAAAAGAAATAATATTTCTAATTTTTGTCAGTAAAAATGAAGTGATTATTGATAACATTTAAATACTTTTTAAGAAAGATATTTGGTGTTTTACAGTATCAAATGTCTTAATATTTTAAGCATTGTGGCAGTTCACAAATTTGATCTAAAATAGACCATTTATTTATTTATTTATTAATAACCACAGAACCATAGTTCAAGAAATGTATACAGGAAATGCTTTAAATAGAATATTCTACCTGCCCATGACTCTTAACTGTGGAACTAAAGTCTGAACCTTCAGCCTCTGGGGCGAAAATAGGCACAAACACTGAAAACCTCCAGTTCCTCTCATCTCTAGCAGAGGCTGCAATCACAGTATTCTAACATGGTGAGCGAAAGCTCCAGGCGATCCAGGAGAGAAGAACAACTGCTGCCTAGTCAAAAACCCTTAGCGATCCCTTATGTGTCAGGAGTATTGGAACAGTCGACACGCATTTTACTCTGAACACACTGCGCCAAAAATTAGGTCCCCTGGCACAAACAGTGTAATATAGTGTACCCTGTTAAGTCCCAGGAGGATTGCTGTGATTTATACTTGAGGGAAACAAACAACCTCTGGTGAAGTGGATGGCGCGACACAGAAGAGCTACCTCATCAAGCAGGACTTCACAGTCTGTTTACGCCTACAGGCCAGTGGACACTGTTTCGATGATGAGGATGAACACATCCTGGACAGGGAGGAACGCTGGTGTGAGCGCGGAGTCAAGGAGGCCATTTACATGAAAAGGGAAAGACCATCTCTGAATTGAAGACGGGGCCTAAGGGTACATCTGTCACCATCTTACAATACTGTGATTGTTACTGATGGCCATTGATCAGTTGTCATTGATCAAAGGTCTTTGATCAGTGGTTGTTGATCAATGGTCATGACAATTTGGATATTTATCATCAAGAAACTACGCTACATCCACATGAGCAGAATCAACTTTTTAGACTCCCGTGTTAAAACTTTACAGCAGAAACAAACATGCTTACAGCCTTATACACAAACTGTTTTCATCTCTATAGGTGATTTCCCCTTCATAACAACTGTATTAAACTTATTACAAAAAAAACAACAAAAAAAAACAACTTATTACATACTTATTACATATTGAAGAAGATTTTAGCAGTTTAAGTGGGGCACATATCAGGAGTCAGAGACAAATATGAAACTGTTAGGGGTGAAATTTTATATGTTGTTATAACCCCCATGTTTAAATTGTAATATGGCTTAAAATTTCTATTATTAGGGGTGTGGCCTCTTTGATTGTCAGGTATATGGAAACACAGGAAGGTGTAGCAGCTAGCTGTCTGCTAGGCTTCATCTCAGCTAATTGGAGTCCTTGAACTGAACCTCTGGATCGTGTCTGTTCTGCTGGAGCTTTTTGGGTTTAATGAGCAATTTACAAACGAACTGAAAACAAACCACACAGCAGGGGGAGATGCTACATTAAGGGGTAAAAACCTGCATCGGTCAAAGCCCAACATGAGCTAATGATGTGAATGAAGGAGGGGTCAGAAATCATCACAAGGACTTGACATGTTTGTATTTTATAGGAGCAAGACTGCTTTAAAGAAACGGAAGCTAACAAGGTAACGACGACTGCATGCAGCTTTCAGCCTGTGGGCTTCATCTTTCTGTGTGTGTGTGTGCGTGTGTTCACCACTAATACCATCCTTCAGCCAGAAAACAGTTTTATCCAGCAGTCTCCTGAGAAATTGAACCAACATTAACTGTGTACTCAGAGGGATTTCTGACTTTTGTGGGTGTTGAAAGGTTTGTTAATAAATTATTTCAGGTGCATGAAATTGCTCATGCTTTACCTTAGTGATGAACTCATTAATGCATTGCAAGAACTTCGACCTTTAGGTGGCAACAGATACATTTTTGCTCCATCTTATTATTACTGTGGAGTAAGTGTTCCCTGTGCATTGTAGTACCTATGTGTTAATTACCTGTTTATGCTGGTTACCTGTAACAGTGTTTTAAGAACCAATGCAAAGTTTTTGGTGATCAACAAATGTAAAAGAAGTCTGAAGCCTAACGTTTCTGATACTGTCCAACTTTCTTCAAACTGCCATCTATCCACCTATCTTCTTAACCACCTTCCTAGTACCTATCTACCTACCTACCTAATTACCTCCCTACCTGTCTTCCTGCCTTACTATATGCCTACCTTCCTGACTCCCTTCCTTTCTACCTACCTATGTTACCCTTTCCCTCCCCAAATCCCTGTTATTCCCTTACTGCCTACCTAACTCTCTCCTTAATTACATCTATCTGCCTGCCTACCTCCCTTTTATCTTCATTATCTTTCTACCTTTCCTTCCTACCTCCACGTATACCTCTCTACGTTTCTTCTCATCTTCCTATCTACCTACCTGCCTTCTTCCGTCCCATCTTGCCTAACTGTCCTCTTGGCTATGTCCTTCCTACTTTCTACCTGCCTACCTATTTATGTTCCTACCTATTTCTCTTTCTTTCTACCTACTTACCTGCCTACCTGTGAGCTGGTGCTGTATAGACATAGGCCCATCTATCATTCAGGGCAATTGGATTGTATTACAGCAGTTTGTTCTTTATTTTTCTTGACTAATTTATTTAAACTTACTTAATTTAAAATTTTCCAGTTTAAAAAACTGACATTAGCAAGCTAGCTGTAGCTTAGCTACTCTGAATCAGGCGCTGGTTATTCTCTTGTGATAGCTGAAAATATGACTTGCACAGGGCAAGCTGGCCAGTGAGGCGCATGGATAAATGAGCTGACAGCATCAAGGCTTCTACACTGCTGCAGTGTGAGCTAAAGAAATGTTGCTGAGGTGAACTGAATATACAAGCCTGAGGGTTTCATAGAACCAACTGCAGGTTGTTTGGGGTGAAGAGATCTTCAGGTCCAACATTAGAGCTCATTAAAGGTTTTGTGCAGCAAACATCTGCCCGTATAGGACTTGGAGCTTTCGTTATCGGTGAGATTAAAAGCGAAATGTAAAGACGGTGGTGGGTGTCAGCCATTTGATAGTGTTTTTTTTGTGCTTTCAGCCCTGTGCAGCTGGACGACTTTGAGGCCTTCTTCAAAGACATGAGCAAGGACTCTGCCTACAAGTTCTCCTTGCAGTTCGAGGTACAACTTAAATCACGTCTTCTGAGACCAACAGGCCTGACGTTTGTTCTGAGAAGCAGAGGGAAGCATCTGAAACCCTCTGTGTTTTTTATATCATTTAACTTTGGTTCTGGTGACGTTTCTGTAGGAAAAACCAAAAGAGGAAGTGAATAAATGTCCCAAAATGACCTTGATAAGCTTCTAGGCTAGTGAGTGATGAAATAAAGTCTGCAAATAAAGTCTGATTTAGATCAGCAGGAGTGAATGCTGCTCTAATACATCGCCTGACGTTAGCAAGTGAGCAGGATCTTACATATTTCATCAGTTCACACATAATATTTAAATGTTTACAATTTAAATGAAATATGTCTTTTAGTTATATATTTATTCAGATGCATGGGTGTGCCTTTCAAGGGTGTTGGGCGACACTTCCCCTTACTTGGGAAAACAGCGAGATGCTTAATTATCATGTGGCGCCTGATTTTGTGTTTTTCTTTACGTAAATAAATACGGTCTAAACTGAAGCACAAAAAACTAAAACTGAAAATGAAATCAAATTTTTAAAAATGTTACTCTAGCGCTCAAACTGCAGTGAGGCTTAAACCTTTTTCTGCATAGTGGGTGTGTCATCTGATTTTAGGGTGCTTTATTCCACAGCCGTTCACAAGTAACAATCAAAACATGTCCTGTTAGAGCAGATTCGTGCTGGTAGGTAGCTTGGCAACAGTGGTGGCTGCAGACGTGCTCGCAAGAGCATGGGATGGGTTTTCCTGTCGTATGGACACGTGCCACTCATTTGAAGGGAGACACATGCAGACATTATATAAAGTTTTCTATGTAAAACTTTATATTCATCCAGGTATTTTAAATTTTTGAATTCCTTAAAAAATACAGCGTTTTAAAATCTGATTAACTTTTGATACACCCAGTATTATACATTTATTCAAAGTGGATCCATTCCCCTTATTTCCACCTGCATTTTTTACTGTTGACTGTTCAAGCAGCTATGCATGATTCACACTTCAGAATAATCCTTCTTTATCTGATGCCAAGATTCAGTTCAGTCGCTCTTTGAAACAACCCGTTTTAGCTCCTCTTCATTTAAACCAGCTTTCTTCTAACACTCACAAACAGAAACATGTCAAATCACTTGTTTTGAACTTGAACAGGAGGTGGGTGGGGCTTCTGTCTACCCTCTCTTACATCATACAGTTCCAAGAGAAGGAAAAACTGTGATAACAGTTAGAACAGGCTGCAGGGATTTGTGTACATGCACTGAGCTGATTATTAGACACTCTGGACATTTTTAATATGAACATCCAGCACAGGAACAGGAAATGAGGAGAAGACCCCTGGGTCCATTTTACATCTCACATAACCTCGGAGCTTTTTAAGAGCATTTTAATTTGAAAATCTGACTCAGATTTAAATGATCCTCATCCTTAATTTTAGTACTGATGTTTTTTTTTCCAGGATCTAAAGAGCATCGGTTTGGATCTTTCCCATGATGCTGCTGACCTTCCCATCAACAGGCCCAAGAACAGATACACCAACATCCTCCCCTGTGAGTCTGCACTAACATGTATATATCTAGATTTAAATATCTAGATAAAAAAAATACACAAGATCATCAGAACAAAGAGGAAGGCGGGGCCGGACTGAAAGCAACCCGCTGATCATGGGGAAACCATAAAATCAACCGTGAGCCTCCACTTTTACTGATTTATTGCCCAGAGAAAATTTACTTTCATTAGACGGTCTGTAATAAATGTGTAAAATGGAGCCTCGCGGTGCTTTTTCTCTGACTTAAAAATCCAGCTCGTCAGAGTTGTATTCTGAAACCAGCGCACACCACTAACTACAGTGAAGATGCCATTATTAAGTGCCTTTATAGAAATGGAGAGCTTTCATTTTTTCTGATTCTAAAGTCACGTGAGCGTTTGTGTTCCTCGGAGTACGAGGACAAGTTTTACTGTTTGGTGACGACCTGTAGTTTATCTTGGGACTAACGAGAGAAAATCTGCTCTAAGATGACTTCAGTCGGGTGAAGCTGATCTCGATGCACAATGA
This sequence comes from Astatotilapia calliptera, assembly GCF_964374335.1. NCBI lineage: Eukaryota > Metazoa > Chordata > Actinopteri > Cichliformes > Cichlidae > Astatotilapia > Astatotilapia calliptera. The sequence goes on along the minus strand of NC_137438.1, from coordinate 17,386,550 downwards.
CGAAGGTTCAGACTACATCAACGCCAATTACATACCCGTGAGTACATCCACAACACAAATGTGAGGAATTAGCATCCATTTGTTTTTCATCTCTTTTATAGTCCATGTTTTGCATGAATTACTTTTTTCTTCTGTGCTTGTGTTTGGATTCCAGGGCTACAGACACAATAAAGAGTACATCGCCACGCAGGGTCCGCTGCCTGAGACCCGCAATGACTTCTGGAAGATGGTTTTGCAGCAAAAATCCCCGATCATCGTCATGCTCACACAGTGCAGTGAACGGCGCCGGGTGAGACTTTATGTTTAATCAGTTTAACTCTTTGTAAGTGGAAAATCTGGAGGTTTCAAGCCGCTTTAAATTTTATACTTAAATCAAAAAAATAACAGATACGTAAAAATAGACAGACACGTAAAGATGACTCATTAGAATAAGTATTAAAAGACTGATTAATAAATAATGTTTTGAAGAAAAATTGTAGTAGCAAATACTTGCTAAAAATGGTTTTCGAAGGATTCTGATTTTTTGGTGTTTATTTATTGGTGTTTTATTCAGACTGAGCACAAGTAATGTGATTAACACAATCAACAGACAGTCACATTACACATATCCACCTATGGCTCAGCACAGAATCACCATCTTCACCTTTCATCAGATCAGAAAATGATTCTTGTTTAATTAGAAGAATAAAAACAAATAAGATGTTGTGTTTTTTATTTGCATAATGAAATTATTAATGTCATATTTCTAAATTAGTATAAATAAGGGGAAAATACATACACACAAATATTTTGTGTTTGGGGGGGGATCTGAAGACGAAAATTTCTTTAAAAAAAATAAAGTAAAATGACAGAAGTTGCACAATTCTGCCCCCTGGTGGTCATTGTTAACTGTGGCTGTAATTTTCTTCATGTTTTCAGGTGAAGTGTGATCATTACTGGCCCTTCAATGAGGACCCTGTGATGTACGGTGAGGTCAGTGTAGAGTTGCTATCTGAAAGCGAGTCTCCAGAGTGGATCATCAGGAAGTTCAGACTTGGATATGTGAGTTTCTTTGACTTCCAAACGGCTACTGACAAAAGCTTCCAGTTAGTGCATTTATCGAACGTGAACTGTTACTGCCACCTGCAGGCTGATGAGAGTCAGGACGTCCTCCACCTGAACTACACCTCGTGGCCGGATCACGGCGTCCCCACGGTAAATGCCATCGAGAGCATCCTGCAGTTCGTCCATATCGTCCGCCAGCAGGCCAACAGGACCAAAGACCCCATCATCGTCCACTGCAGGTAAGGCCACTCCTTAAAAACATCTGCAGATATTTTATCTTGCTGTGACTCATCTGTTAGCGTCCTCTGGTGGATACATGGAAAATCTAAAATAAATCACCATTATTGAAACTTTTTGTCATTCCTGCTCATTAAATGAAATAAAATGAAACGGCGTACCCAGTGGTGGTGCAGTCTGATTATTTAAACAGAGAAGCAGTGCGCAAATGTCTTCAAAATAAAACATTAGTGCACAATATATGCCACTATTAATGGTTCTACAAACATGGGCTGGATTTTCTGGATGGTTGCAAAGATTCTAGGATCCTCGATGGAATTGGATCAAGTAAAAAACCGAACCCAGGTCCCAAGAATTAGTGATGTGGCAAAAAATTGGGGTTATTTAAAAGGAAGAAATGGTGGTTTGTGGGAATGTGTGAATCATTGAAGAGGTTCTTTCTGTAGCCCTTCCCTGATCTCAGTGTTTCTAACTTCAGGACCAGTAATCTGTGGAGCTGTGTAGCCATCTTAACACTAGAACCACGGACTGGATCATTTAGACTTATCATTTAGGTATTTTAAAAATCGTGTAAATCTGTCACATTCAAACCCCATCATCTTGTATTTCATGGCTTTTCCTAAAACCCTCAATCCACCAACTTCCTTAGATGTCACTTAAAACTTTTAGAGCCGTGGAGCGTTTCTTTGGTAGAAATACTTGGAACCATGTAGACTCTGACAGATGGGTATGTGCTCGACAGATGTTTAATGGTTTTCTATTGTAACTGAGACATAAAAAGTCCTCCTCTTGGTGTTTTCTGGTAGCCAATGAGGTCCATGTTTTTTCATATTGCTTCTGTATTAGAACCAGAACTGAGTCAGTTCTCCGTTAGTGGAAACTGACCCACCTGCCATTAACGTCCCAGTTTGCGTTCAGGTTTTATGAGCGGTTGGGTAATGTCCTCATTCTTTCTCGGAGTGAATTTATTTATCCAAGTTTGATTTCTGCAGGTTTGATTTTCTCAGAGCAGGAAGGCGACTCGTTTCCTGACAGTCTGAGCCATAAAAATGCAATTAGAGAGATGATGTAATGGCCATTATGATGTCCATTAGTGGACTAGCGACAGCAGCGATTTGGTTTCTAATGATGCCGCCTGTGTGTGACAGTGCTGGAGTCGGCAGGACTGGGACCTTCATCGCTCTGGATCGCCTGATGCAGCACATCAGAGAGCATGAGTACGTGGACATCCTGGGCATGGTGTCGGAAATGCGATCGCATCGCCTGTCGATGGTTCAGACTGAGGTCAGACACTGGCACATCACACCAACACATACATGTGTAAATAAGACAGTTACTTGAAGAAGTCATTAAGTGTCCACACTTTAGAAACCGTCAACTGGATTGCGCCAATGTGTCCTCAATGACCTGAATTTGTGATTGTGAGTATCAAAGGGTGGACGATTAGTTCAAACGTGTTTGTTGTCTGCAGGAGCAGTACGTGTTCATCCATCAGTGCGTCATGCTAATGTGGCAGAAGAAAAAGCAGCAGTCCATCACCTCGGACGTCATCTACGAGAATGCCAGCAAGACATAATGAGGACACCTCCAGACGTGAGTCCAACCCGAAGTATCAGGGCTCATCCCGATTCGCGACATGCTTTATGGTTATTCACGGTATAGAAAATGATTTAGAGCATCCATCCATCCTCATCTTTGTCGCGGGGGCTACACCCTTTTCCAGCCATTCTAGGGCGAGAGGCGGGGTTTACCCTGGTCAGGTCACATGTCTTTGGACTGTGGGTGGAAGCTGGAGTACCCGGAGAGAACCCTGCTAATCTTCATTGCTACCAATGATGATTAGCAACAACTTTCTAGAGGAAGTGGTTAAATGTCTTGGACTAATTTCAGTGAACCCTGTCAGGTCTGAGTCAAGCCAACCCTAAACTCTGTTATGAAGAAAAGTTTTTTTTAAGTGTATAAATATAAATGCCATGGTCTGATAGCTGTCTACCTCAGAAACTAATCTGTGATAAAAAAGTTTGACCTTAAATTTAAATTGAATTTATCTCTGCATCCATCATCTTCTTGTTGATCCAAACGAATGTCTTTGTGTTTTAGACTAAATCCTCCCTTTGTGCTTAAACCCTTCTGCTTGTTTTGCAGGCTGTGAACACACCCCAACCTCCTGTGCTTCAGGCATCCATTCTCTGCAGAAGAAGACTCGCTTCATCATCAGTATCAAAAACAAAAAAAAAACAACATAGAACATCTGGGCGAGAGAAAACTATTATCAGTCTCTTTCTTTGAATTGGTGTTAAAGCATGGGATGGAGTTTTGCCTTAAGGAGCCTTCACTGACTGACCAACATGTTCAACCACAGCCCTGCCCTCTGAACTGGACTGACTCACACCAACGTGGGCTCGGAGGAGCGTTGACAAGCTGCGTCTGTTGAGGCAACGAGTCGGTGGAACGGAGTCAGTGGTTTTTCATTTTTATTTATGTTTTTAATCTCAGGAGTCGCTGTAAAACCAGCAAGCACACTGGCCTCCCCTTCAAACCTTTGTTTTAGGTTCAGGTTTTGCTTTGCCCGTCGTCTTGCACGGTGCAGCTTTCCTGGCTTTTTGGGGCGTAGGAGTCGGCGGCGGTAGATTTCATCGTTACGCACTGCCACACCTACCGCACACGTCGATAATTAAAAACCCCAATGGCTCGAGCTCGCTGATTAACTGCCAGGACTGCTGCACAGGAAGAACCCAGCAAACATTCACTAAAGAGCGAACCCAAGATGAGCACAAATCGGATGTTTGGAGACACTTACGTCATCTTTCCATCATGGCTGCATATGCCAAACTTCAGAAGTGAAAAATGAGGAACTTTTCAGATTTCTGCTCCAAATTACGGCAGAAAAATATCATCATCATAACACTATCCGAACTTTATCATGATCAACCCTAGCGGTGTGAATGTTTGCTAGGTCTGTACAACAAGAGGGCACAAACGAGTCGAGGGGAACGCCGTACCCACGCTGCCATCCGTCGCCGCTCGGCGTGTTTGAGGCCAGTTTAGAAGCTAGAGACTGTGGTTGTAGAGCTGTAGTTTGTATTTGCACTGAGGCCTCTGAGCTGCTGAACAAGAAGGGAAGCATTTTGCTGCTGCTTCCCACCGTGGGCGACCAGCACGCAGTCACCATGCTTGGAGCTGTAGATTAACGTTAGGACTACTGTAGAGCTTTGGACTGTCCGATCGGGCTGGCAGAGGAAAAGGACCGTATCCGACAGCATGGACATCGGAGACAGAATCTCTCAAGTTTCCCCGTTACTGGCCCGAAGTCACAGAAACATATCTGCTCAGCATATCAGCAGAGCTCATCTGGGTCCCACATAAATTGATTTTTCACCGTCTAGAAGTGCAGTCAGTTATTGCACAACTACAAATTATACCTTTGAATCTGGACTAGAAAGTATAAATACATAAGTTACAAAAATATCTGCATTTCAACGTCCCGATGCAGTCAGTGGTTTTCTTATACATGCCCACAGTGACTTCCTATAAAGAAGTACTACACCGATAAACGTTTAGCGTACATTTCACTGGACGTCACGTGTGATCCAGCGTTTGTAGTGCAACAAAACAGAATGTACGCATCCTGTAAGTATCTTTGACAGTTTAAAAGAAACTTCCTTCACAACGGTTTGTTTTCTCGTTCATTTTGAACTCTAAGCTTTTCTATTTAATTACAGATTTTTTTGTAGTATTTTCAATGAGTAAAACACCCAAAATTTAATCATTAACATTTTATGTAGTATTTCCTACCTTTTTACCATGTCACATACTACAGTCTAGTATGTATTAGACTAAAAGTATTTTAAACATGTGCATTTCACTAAAATGCATTTTGTTGGGTTTTGTTTTTGCCACAGTTTAACATTTTGAAAGGATTTTTCGGGCATTATAAGAAAACCAGTGAGCACGGACATTTAATAAAAAACACCACAGTTCAGGTTTTTGCTGGTTTTGGGCCCCTGGTGTCGGTTTGCGAATGGCTGAGACCGACTCATCAAATTCGATCTGTACAGAAAAGTATTGAAGCATCAGTGTCTGCTAGTTAGATCAGATTCTATTCAGCGATTTAGTTTTCATTGTTCATCTTTCTACTGAGTATTTCACATGAAGGGCAGAAGAATATTCACATTTCCATCATTCCTCAATGATTGTAGAGAATGTCTACTGAGCAGATGAGTGGTCGACTTCAATGAACCCAAAGTTTTACACTCGATTCAGGACATACAGGGTGTCGTCAAAATAAGAGCTCAACTCTGGGGGACGGGAGTATAATCATTTGGGATAGCTATGACTTTGGAATGAATCACAAAAGCTGGTTGAACAATCCAAATAAAAGATTTGGTAAAATGCTAAAAAATTTCATCAAGCTTATAAAATGTATAACACAAACTCTGCACTTCCTACTGTCTACAATCAAAATTTATTGTTATTTTAGAAAGTGTACTGCAACATACATGGTGGGAAAGGTGGAGCGCATTTCAGATGAATGAAATCAAAATTCAATTTGATTTCATACCAAACTGAATTGTAGTTTTTTTTCCCATAATAATTACATTTTGGCACATCGAGCAAAGCTTTTAAATTGCTTTGCTAGTTATTCCCATAATGAATACTAAACCAGGTAACTCTCACTTAATGCTGAAGTACAGATTTTTATTTTGACGACACCTTGCATTAAGTTTGTGCAAATATTTCAGTAATTAATGAATGTTTAAAAAGGCCACTGGCCACTTGTGAAATGATTCATCTTTGTGGCCTTGTGCTTACCACACCTGAAGTCTTTGCCTGTCAGCCGTCTCAGATCCTCAACGGTTGGGTACTTCAGTTCAGTCGCCGCTCGATCTGAAATAGTTTCCATGTCACTCTTAGATATCAGATGTACTGTACATACTACTACTACTACTGCTTAACTATTCTGTTTCTACTCGTCATTGCAAAGTTATTCTTGTGGAGATGTTGCTTTAGAAGTTTGTTTTTTAAAAGTTGTTGTAAATGTGAATCATCTTTCTCTGAGCTCAGAGCTGAATTCTCGCCGGCGCCGTTTCTTAAGCCTCAGCGTTTAGAAGCGTGACGTGGACGTGGAGGATGCATCTGGGGTCTGAGAAATGCACTTTGGTATGACTGTCAAAAAAAGATTTTTAAAAACTGACAGAACTTGCAGACAGTTTTGTGAAGCTCAGCACTGAAACTCTTCTACAGTTCTTTCTTGCTTAGTGTGTGTCCAGTCGAACTCGTACGTCATTGGTGCCATTATTGTGCATTGTGTCACTTACAGTTTGAAGGATGATCCCGAGCTTGGGTCACCGTCACAGAGTTTTACTGTGTGTGTTGGAACAAAATAAAAATGTTGCAGTAAAAACAGTGTGTGCTAAGTATAACTGTATGATCTTACATAATAATTTAGGATACCATCATGTGTGTTGGCATAATGGCGATATAATTTTTAAATACAATGGTTATGAATACATAGATTTACATAGCACCATGAATATAAAACAGTAGCTCTTTTGAACAACAAGGTCCTGAGTACTACTTAAGGGAAAATTAAAATCAGAAGGTCGCCAACTGAAACGTCAACTTTATGGAGTACAATGTGCCACAATATATGATTCTAGCTTTTCTGACCATCTCACTGTACCGTATTTTCCGCACTATAAGACGCACTTAAAATCCTTTAACTTTCTCAAAAATCAACAGTGCACCTTATGTATGAATTGTGTTTGTGCTTACTGACCTCGAAACAATTTTATGTGGTACACGGCACTCAAAAATGTTTTAGTACGACTTTGGTAAGCTACGAAACCGGACCGCTTGATGGATTGTCGAAACATTACGGCTACCGTAGTCAGGAGCCTCGAGGACTCTGAGTATCTGGGTCCAAAACTCCGTCGCTTCAGGTCCCAAAGTCAAATAAACACTGTGGCATCACTGAGAGTTAAAAACCGTCTAAATCTTTAATAAAATGATCAGCGTTGCTGCTTTACCAGGTGTAACAATTAAGTTTGACATCCAGGCATCCATGAAAACAGAATTTATTAAATTTAACAGTTAGAAGTTAGCAGGAAGTTAGCTCGCTAGTTTCCACCTAAACATGATATAGCATGTTCTGACTGAGAGATTTCTGAAAAAATTAAAACGTACAGCTCTGCAATCACTTCCAACATAAACAAAGACAGAAAACTAAAAAGCAGTGACGTTTGTAGGGTTACTGAAGTTGGACTAGCTGGTATATAATGATGTGCTACGTGATGTACCTGGTAGCGACACGGCTATGTTAGCATAAACACAGTGAAGCTGGAGGCAGTGTTGGTCGAGTTACTTTAAAAAAGTAATCAGTAACTAATTACTGATTACTTCCCGCAAAAAGTAATCCCATTACTTTACTGATTACAAAAATAATTAGTTACTTAGTTACTTTTTAAAAACATGATTTACAACCTGAATAGGTAATAAAGCAATAGATCTTTCAGCCCAATTCTACACGGTGGGCCATTTATAGGGATACACCGTAATAAAATGGGAATGGTTGGTGATATTAAAGTCCTGTTTGTGGCAAACTCCTCAAGATGGGTGGTGACCATGGTGGCCATTTAGAAGTCGGCCATCTTGGATACAACTTTTGTTTTTTTTCCCCAGTAGGAAGAGGGCCATGTGGCACATCAAAGTTATTGGTAATGACAAGAAAAACAATGGTGTGCTTGGTTTAACAGGGTCTAACCCTGTTAAACCAAGCACACCATTTTTAAGTACAGGTACTTAAAAAACGTAAGTACCTGTACGTTTTTTTACATAATCCATCATATAAAATGTAATGTAAAATGAAAAAGTCTGTTTTTAAAACTTGTTTTATTAGTTTTAATCTTTTAACTTTATGCATCAAGCAAAAATTTAATTATATGCAACATTCTCTGACTGGAAGAAATTTGTTGAACATTTAAACCTTTTTGCACATTCCAGCATATAAAATAAAATAGTTTTTTGTGTTTACACTCACTCTTTCAAATAGATGCGAGTAAAACACAGCAGAAAATAAAGAAAGTCAAAGACTCAGCGGTCCTGTTGCTCTATTTTCACCAGTATAGCAGGAGTGAGGCAGGCAGAGGTTTGCCCTGGTGCAGGTGTGTCGCAACGGTCAGTGGAAGGATCCGGGAGTTTCCCATTCTGTGGCAGCGTACTCTGTGCTTGCTCTGAAGTTTAGGGTGTTTTTCGCTGTAAAAAGTTTTCTTCACATGCAGTGAACAGCGGACGCTAATGTTTTTGTCACTTTTTACGGAATCAAACTCAAAGTAAGGTCAGTACTTCCACGCTTTAAACGCTGCACGGTCATACTCTCTCCCGCACTTGTCATATTATCCATTGTTGATCTGCACACAGCTGTTGCCACGAATGTCGCACTCGTTTACGTCATTCTCATGAGACACTCTCGCAAAAAAATAAATCATGGCTTTAGTAACGCAGCGTGCTTACAGGAAAGTAACAGTAATCTAATTACCTTTTTTGCAATACAATCCCTTACTTTACTCATTACTTGAAAAAGTAATCGGATTACAGTTACGTTACTTGTAACACGTTACTGCCCATCTCTGGCTGGAGAATGAACGCTAACTTTTTTCCACTTGATAAAACTTAACGTGAGGGTTCCTGATGGTTGGGGACAAATGCAATCGCATTGGAGGATGCTGTAAATGGACCAAACTTCAGTCAGGAGAAGAACTGAGATAATCCATCCACAATACGAGGTTAGTCATTAATATACTGCAACAACACGGGAATAGAGCAGCTGCGAGAGAATTCATCATTAATGAATCAATGGAACGGAAGTGGAGGAAGCAAGAAGAATTAGTTGAGTAAAGTTTGACTTTTTTGAAAGTTTTAAAGTTTGACTGTTTTGTTTCGCTTAATCCAGTGCGCCTAATGGTCTGAAAAATACAGTATTTAAATAAAGAATGAATTTAAAATTTGAACTTTGCTGTGAAATGAATCTCTGAAAGAAAGATGGCTCAGAAGCAGACGTGAAGATTACAGGAACAAAAAAAACAAAAAAAAAAAAAAAGGCTCCATGATGACATTAAAAAAAAAATGCTTTTAGTAAATGTTTTATTGCAGAATGAGCAGATTTACATGGAAAAGGCACGAAGAAAACTATACACGTACAAATGAACTCTAACCTTTCCTCCTGATTGGCCTCTATACATCTGTTTGGGTAAAACTACACTACGTACACTTTTACTGTTCTCTCATTAGCAACAAGCAATTCTCCATAAACTGAACTACTCTGCTTTAATCATTATTTGTATTACAGTGCTGTGCTACAGTTCAGACAAAGACAAAACTTTCCTTCAGAAGATTAAGTGCATAAGTGGAAACAAAATCAATACAATCAATGCCACAGTGAGTACAGGCTCATTTCTGTACATTTCCTTTTCTATGAGCATTTACATCTTTCATTTACAGTGTTTTCAGGCTGCTTGTACAAACAGAAACAGTCTGCATGTTTTTACTTTATTTACTGCTCACTGATCTGAACATCTTCTGTTGTTGATTTTTGGCGGTAAATTCTCAAACAATAGCCAGTGTTCAAATAATGTCTGAGCGTGCTCGTGACCAGCACGAACCAATCCAGTCACAGCGGGAACCATCACACCCGTGACTGTTAGAGCACATCATCGCTTCAGTCCCAGTGGTCACCTCACTGATTGGGTTGGGTGGTTTTCAGAGTGATCAAAAAGGACAGATTTTTCACATTAAAAGCCTTTTAAGAAAACAGATTACACCCTTTTCAACTTTTAATGTGAAAGGTCTGGACTCCTTAGTGTGAGTCGTTATTGTGATCCAGTTCAAAATCAAGTCCATGTGAATGTGTGCGTGTAACCTTTAAAATGTGAACTTAAACCTGTGAACTTCCTGTCCCACAGGGGGCGCACTCGAGCTCATCCAGACAGAATGCAACTCTGTGGAGCTGAAGAACAAAAATGCTGATTTTTCTGGGGTAAAATTTTTTCTTTTCCATCAGGTTTTCGATAGAGTATACAGAGTTCAATTTGTAGATTTCCCCCCCCCCCCCCCCCCATTTTTTTCACGAGGAGGCTGATAGTAATGGCAATTACTAAACCTGAATATAGTCAGCAATCGCTGGCATCACATCACCTGCAGCTCGAACAGGTAAGATGACCAATGAGACAGAAACATGAGGCTACCTGTTGCTTTGGACGGGGCGTGATGAGTTCAGCTACATTCATTTTGTGTTTTTACCCTCAGAACAAAGTCAAAGAAAGACTTTCAGATCTGAGCCATTACAAACACCTCAGCTGCTTCGGCTTGTTTCATTGGTTGTTACCTCTGCCTGAAAAACAACAGCATTTTTATTCATGTGCAAAAATGCTGATTACCAAATATCATTTCCTTGTAAGAAATCTGATCACTCACTCTGTGACAGATGTTCTTCATAAGTTATTTCTATAAAGTTATGTGCATTTCATTTTGCTTCTAGTTTTAAAATAATCCGAGAAAATGAAATCCCATCAAATAACTCTCAAAAACATTTAAATGTATATTTATCAGTCTGTTAGCATAGATGATAGAATAATATTCATTTAGTGAATTTCATTTTTGTAACAAGCAGTCAGGCATGTCTAAAGTACCAGGCTCAGTTTTAGCCTCTCCGTGATCTCACTGTGCCCAGGCACAGAGGGAATAATCCACGTGTGCAGGGTCAATCCCTCTTTGGAAATAAAAACACAGGATCAGCACTTCCTGTTTGCTTTTAGCCTTTTCCACAATCTTAACTCAAAAGACATAAATCCTGAATGTCTCGGCTCCACGAGTCTTCTTAGAGTGCAGTGTGTTTACATCATTACATCAAGAAACGCTCCTATGTGTGACCTGACCGCAGTGATGGAGCGGAGAGGACCGGGCGCGGCACTGATGTTAATACTGCGAGGCTTTGCTTTGGAAACGGTGAGCAAACAGCTTTTCACCAACTAAACGAGTCCCCAAAGTGTTCATGTGAACTCCAGGCAAACATGGCAGAATATTGTGTGTGTGGCAGTCCGGTGGGCGGTCGGTTTGTTTCTATGGAGATGAGCTGAGGAGTTCCTGTCTACGCCGCATGATCTCCACGAACGCCGCGCGGTCGGCCGCTGCCTGAGGATTGAGAGAGCAGCAGGCTGCGGTTTGAAAAAAAAGGATAAGGTACAGCAGAGGGAGGGAAGAGGAAGGGAGGAAGGAAGGAGAGGAGCTGGGTGGAGCTCAGTGGGCGCCGCCTTCATCGAAAGACTCCACCCCTGAATCACAGGTGCTGGCTGCCAGTTTCTCCTGCCGCCTCCTCATGATCTCCTGCAGCTCGGAGCCTGCACTCTTCTGGAGACGCAGACGAAACAGAGACATGAACAAACACTCATCAGGACACAAACGCACATTTGATCTCGGGAAACTCTCGAGCGCCGCCTCGTGAGACGAGCCCATTTAGACAGCCTGCCTGACTCACTGCAGTTTAGTTTTCCACCAATAATCACGCACTAAAACCACTTTGTTTTTGCTGAGCTTTACTGAAACAGAGTGTTCCTCTCCACAGATTACAGGTGGCCATCCAAGGGTAAAGGGAAATTTAAGAGAAAAAAAAAAATTCTCCATGAACTTGAAACGTCAGAAACTACGATGTAATTATAAACTTTTTTTCTTCAAGCTGATCTTAAGTTTGAATTTTGGTAATTATCCACAGCTTTTATTTACATCGGTCTGTTACCTTGGACAAACTACAAGCTCCTGCTTTCCCGGACCACCTCAGCCCGTTAGAGCGCCCCCGAAAGTCTCACCTCGACCTCTGAGCTTTTCAAGCAATAAATGTAAAATCTACTGAGCGTCAGTGCCGTCGCTTTAGAAGATTTTTTCGGCGCGTTGAGGTGAAATCTTCTGTCGGTCAGAGCCTAGCGGCGCCAGCTGGCTGCAGTTTGGTGTAAACTCAGCCTCGGGAAGCCTTTGGCGACTGCCAAGCTGCAAACAGCATGTGGATGAATGTGTCTACGGTGTGGTGTCAGGAAGCATGCTGGGTAACGGGATTTTCTGAAACTGGTGGCACAAACACCTGCTACACCAGAGTCTGTGTGTTCCCAGAGACGAGATGATCTGGAGCAGTTCGTTCACCGCAGGGAGAAAATATAGCGTTTGAGGCCGAAGTGCCGATATTTGTGCAACCAGCTGCAGGTGGAAAGAAGCTTGAGGTGTTCAGGTACGAGAAGTGATCAAAAAGATTACAGGAAGCAGCCAATTACAGGAAAAACCCTCATGCCACTGAAATTTAATCAGTTTGCTCTTCAGCGTCGTCTCATGTGCACCTCTGGACCTCTTCCAGATGTTTCCTGTTGTGACCTGTGAGTCCTCCTCAGAGCTCAAATGTCACATTCACATCTCATGTAACAACAGTTATACTAAATTAGTACTAAATTATACTAAATTAGCAAAATTGCATTTTTACTTTAGTTTAATGAGTTCAAACTATTTTCCCTTTTTGTTATATTTCAAAAGTCTATTTTCATATTTAGTGAACTAAAATGTTTTTTTCACATGTAGTTTTACTTTAATGAGCTTGCAAAAGGTCCAGAGGTGCAGAAGAAGATCTTACAGGCAGATTGAACAATTTTAGGCAAGTGTTTGGTTGACATCTGAAACTTTTTGGTCACTTTATTTAAAAAACTGTTTTAAAAACTGATCCAGGACCACAGACAGCTAATTTATACTTACCAGACGCTTCAGTATTACAGGTGCTTTCACAGGTATGTCGCCACTTTACTTATCTAAGATGGTATTTCAAACCATTCAGCATGGTCCATGTCTAGATTGTGGGTTCAGCAGCTGATCTGAATCTGGATGTTTTCAGTGTTCGTTTCTTTATAAAGGACAAACTAACAACAGTAGATATTAAATCTAAATTAAGTGTGTTTAAAAAATAAAAATATGAGCTAAAACTAACAATTGATGTGTTGGAGAAAGTCCTGAAACCCAGATCCGTACATGGAAAATGTGTTTGCACATTTTACCAAAAGAAGGTGAAAATTACTACACATCCAGGTTTCTATGGGAGGGTGGGGCTGTGAGTTAGCAACAGGTGAGGGTCAGAGGTCAACAGGAAGGGCATTGTTTGGGAGCTGCTTCATTCAGGGAGATTAAGAAGGACTTTGTGCACAGCCACAGCAGGAAGCCTAATGCTGACTACCTTAAAAATGCTGCTACACATGAAACATCTGGAGCCTCGTTCTGATGGCCAGATTCAGGAATTCTGAGAAAAGAAACTAGTCTGGAGTCCTGTGTCGATACGAACAAATCCTCCGGTGCAACCGGTCAATGTTGGTCTTCATCTGTGGGCTAATTATAGACTATAAATCCAAAAGGGCCAGGTAAAGAGAGCTGACGGGAAAGTTCTGTTAGATGAAAAACTCCCCAATATCAACAATCCAAATTCAAAAAAGTTTAACGCACTAAGACTCATTTAAGACTTGTTCCCCCCAAAATCAAGACCAACTAGTCCTAAGCTTGGAATACTTTTCCTAAGTTGAGAACAACAAGTCCGAAAGAAGCAGCAGTTGCTGCAGCATCTTGGGCCTTTTTGGCTTCTAAGTCATGTCACTAATTAAGAGAAACAGGAGTCCAACAATCTAAATTCAAAACCTTCCAAACTCGCCAACAGTCCCAAACCTATGGCCACATCAAGACCAGCAAGGCCAAGTCAAGAAGAAGAGCAAGACACAATAATGGTAAATGTTGATTCAATTTTTGTTGTTGAACTTAAAGTGGTTTATTGACCATGATCCCCAACCCAAAAAAGGGCCAACAATCCAAAAGTAAGACAGGTAAGTCCCAGTTAAGACCCCTCAAACATGCGCCTCACGCCAGGATGAACAAGTCTCGCGTTCGCCTGACATCTTCTGACCAAGTTTAAAAAAAAAAAATAATAATTAGTACTAACAGATACTGGAACATGTTGGTACCCAAAGAGGAAATAAAATTAAGGGTTTACTTGAATCGCATTAAGTATCTTAATTTTGTCATGAGTCATGGAGGACCTCCTGTTGAATACCACAGCATGTAAAACCCCATGAGTCCTCCATCTCATGCAGTTTCCTTAAATCTGGCCAACAGAATGAAGCTTCATTTACATGAACACGATACCTTTAATGAGTGTGGTAACAGAATCAGAAGATCAAAGGAGGCTCAGAAGAAAACCTGCAGGTGGGAAACAGACACCAGAACACCAGACCTTGCCAGAGTTTGGCGACAGAAAGCTTAAAGACAGAAAAGATCGTGAAGAGGCCTCCAGCTTCCAGACACAAACACATGGCAGCGAACAGATTACAGAGATTACAATCTCTGACCCCTCAGATTATCTGACAACGTCAAGATCAGGATCATAAGTGCTGCTGTTGTCTACAAATAAAACGCTTCCCTTTAAAGAAGTTTAGATTTTATTACAGGAAGTGATCCGATTTGTATTCCAGCACAAAACGTTTTTTTAATAATAATAATAATAATAATAATAATAATAATAATAATAATAATAATAATAATAATAATAATAATCCTCAGCATTGAGGTGTCTGTTAACACCAACAGCCTGTTGAATCCCTCTGGTGGTCAAACTCAGCGACTTAGCCCTCTTTCATTTTCACTAACTTCAGTAATCAGTTAAATCGGCGCTGACATGTCAGATACTCAGATTGTTTTGTCTCCGTTTCCTGCTGCACGCGTTTGTCTGATGAACCAATCAGCTGTCAGGAAGCTTGGCCTCAACTAACAACACGATCTGATAAAATGCAGTAATAAAACCACACTGACAGACACTAAAGTGAACAATAACACGATTTCACCATCAAAGATTCATTTGTGAAAACTAATCTGTCCTAATACAGAACGTTTGTGTCAATGATCCTTTAATCTAAGAACATAATCATGATGAGGATGTCTCTAAGGAAGCTGTTTAAACTCAATAAAGGCAGGAAGTACAGGTCAAAATTCATTTTTAGATTATTTGAAACTTAAAGTTGTAGTTTGTCAGTTTTATTCTTTTAATATTCAAACTTTATTCGTTAAATATTGTGGCTCCACCATTAGATTCATGGGATGCATGGGACTGACGCTTCTGTAAAGTATTATGGATGTATAATACAGTTATTATTGTAATGCAATCTTAAGCTATTTGCAGTTCATCTCCTTTAGTCCTTAAAGAAAAAGTTAAATCCTTTTAATAAAATGTGTAAAGTCTAATTATTATTCTTCAAAAAGCTGAAATATAACAAATAAATTAAAAAAAAAAAAAAAAAAATTACCCAGACTTTTTAAATAGTCAAAAGTCGGTTTTGTTTTTGATAAAAAAAAAAAAAAAAAATCTTGTCCTGAACATGAAATTAAAATAAATACATCAATTAATTAAAATAAAATAAAATAAAATAATAATGAACGTGACTATATTTTCAGGATATTAGAACAGGCTAACTTTTCATTTTATTGGGTGTAAAATATTACTGTTCAAATAAGTATGAACTCATTAGTGAAATATAAAGATTATGAAACCTAAGACCATTTTAACTTCAGCGTTTAAATTATGCTTCCTGTTTTATAAGAATATATCCTACATTATGACTGCCTCATTCTCTAAATACACAAACTTTACTCTGAAAATATATTTTAAATACGTTTGTATTTAATTAAAATGTTTTTGCTGTTCTTGAAGATTTGAAGTATGAGGTTTGATTACTGTAGTTTTATTTCTAAAATATTCCAGCTTTAATCAAACCAAACCTTTATTTTGAAATACTGCACACATTTCCTCAGAGTGACTTCCTGTCTCTGTTGCTTTCCTGCAGTTACTGACATTTCTGCTTCCTTTACTTAAAATCAGACTGATTATAAAGAATAGGAATAAATCTGATGGTGACGTCGGGTCTGAGCAGTGACACCCACCTCGAGCGCCGCCTTCTGCACGGTGACCTGACTGAAGACTCGGGCGCCGTCGTCAGGACAAACCGTCCTCAGCTCCTCCTTGTTGAGCGAGAAGAGCTGAGCGCCAGTGAGCACGCCGAGGCTGGTGATGGTGCTGCACACACACACACACACACACACACACACACACACACACACACACACACACACACACACACACACACACACACACACACACACACACACACACACACACACACACACACACACACACACACACACACACACACTCCATTATAGCCTCTCCAATTATGTCCCCCTTTCCTTTTACAGTTTGTGGTTACACACTACAATCATGAGATGGTTAAAAATGATGACGGGTAAAGAAAGTGACATCATTTTATTTATATGACCCGCTTTGAAGCATGAAAGTCACACTGTGGATTATTTTACTTTGAAAAACTGTCATTAAAGCTTCCAGAAGTGAACGTTTCCTGTTCTTGGTCATAAATCCAAACGTTTTAGTCACATGACTGTCAGGAACATGCCTGATTGGTCACATTCAGACTTGACTCTCAGACTTGAGTCCAGTTTGTGTTTTTCTGGTTTCCTTCCTACTCTAAACACAGGTTTAAACTTTAGGATCAACTGAGCGTGTGGGTCAGTGCGGGTTAAAGCAGCAGACTTACACGGGGCTGAAGCCTTTGGCCTCCAACCATGCTTTGACCTCTTCTGGTGTCGAGTCATACGTGATGCTGACCGACGGCGTGCTGCCACTGCGGGCGGGACCCTGAAACTTCTTCTGGGCGCTGCGACCGAGCGTCAGCCTGTGCATCAGCTCGTCCTGGACCTCCTCCATGTTCGACTTCCTTCCTATGGACAGAAACACAAACAGGGTTACCTGTACCATGTCACCTGCCTCTGATGGTCTGGATTCTTTAAGTAGAAACATTTATTCAGCAAGTCTGAATATTAAAAGTATTCAAACTGATCACGGTTTGATTTTCTGAACTTTATTTAAAAAAGATGGGATTGTTTGTGTTTTTAGTCTAAAACAGGTGTTGGGGCTGAACAGCTGGATCAGCAGGTGTTTCTGGACTTACGGCTGCCAGCGGCAACAGCAGGTTTCTGGCTGTTTTGCTCCCTCATGGCGACACTGCCCATGTCGCTGGACGCGTTGCTGTTCCGTCGGCTGACTGTGCTGCTGCCGGCGGCCAGCTTTGTGGGCTCGGCGGCCGGAGGAGGCAGTGGCGGTGTGGGGACCCTGGCGGGGGCTGGAGCAGGAGGAACCGGTGCGGGGGCTGGGGGCATTGGCGTGGCAACGGGTTGGCTGGGGACAAACTCTGTCCTTGTGGTCTGTTTCTGCAGGATACAGATGAGTTTTTCAGTGTACAGTTGAGTGTACAGGTGAGCATGTCTGTTCATCTCCAGCTCCATGTTTTACTCATGACTCCTCAAGAGCAGCTTTGCATGATTCACAGTTCAAAATAATCCTCATTTATCTTATTCAGCGCATTAGCTGCAGCTCCTCCCTAAAAGCCTGCTTTCTTCTTATTGGCCAACTCCTGGAAGCCTGCAGAGGGGCGGCACATATTGTTTTCAGCTGTCTGTATAAAATAAATTGGATTTCTACCTCAGGAACTTTAAATTGAGCTCGCAATGAATCATTTTCCACATGCCATCAGGTCAACTTTGGGGGCGGGGCTTGCAGCGCTGAATATTCCTGATTGGTCAAGCCCTTCAGGTAATTTTAAGCCACCAGTATCTGCAGCAGCTTTTAAAACATTTTAAAGCACAGCCTCTACTTTCTCATCAGTCAGATTTTTCAGGGTCAGGGTTTAGGCTTCCTGCAGTCAGGGTTTTCCGACCCTCTGCTGGAACTTCAGGTGGTGTAAAAAAATTTTAAAAAAGGACCTGGACTAATGACGAGACACCTCTGTGAACAAAGAAAAACTGTTTTGATATTTGAAATATCTAAAGCGGTGGAGTCTGTTCAGAGCTGGAGGCGAGCAGAGTGCTTCCCTCGAAACAGCAACAATCAGAGTCTCAGTGGTGTTTACCTCGTTAAGCTCTCCCAGTAATTGCTGCCAACAAGAAATGAGACAGATGATGGCGATGAGACGATGAATCAACATGTGTAACTCACTGCAAACTGAACCAGGGTCTGTGAGGAGCCACTACTGGTCACTGACCTGATCCTAGAAAACCTCTTAAAGGGACAGCCCACTGCTTTATTTTAGCCTTGCTCAGACAACAGCGGCACCAACAGTAAATGTTTATTCAGCGATCTACAGCAGCGCCACGAAGAACCGAAGAGAAACGTCACTGAGTTTCTGTCGGCTTTTGCATTTTACACTGAAAACCTCCACAGGAAGTAAAGTATTAAAGATAATCCATCACAATTGTAATCCGTTAAACCACAGAAATTCCACCTTTAAAGATCAGCACGTTTACCCTTTTAGAATATAAGTAAAAATAAACTGAAATAAACTAAGGTTTAAAAATGTATTATCAACATTTCATATTATACTATAAATAATAATAATACTACAGTGGTCCCTCACTATAATGGAGTTCAAATACAAAACAGCATTTTGTGCAATTTTGCATTCTTTTTTCTTTTTTTAACAGCGCATTGTGTTCTACATCCTGATTGACAATGATTGGCTGTAGACCAATCAATCTCGTGCCGTGTCTCCTGTACAATGCAGAATGCGTTCAGCATGTCAAATTTACAAATTACAAATTTTCAAATCTTCGATTGCTAGCAGTGTGATCTGGAGTGCTGTATTGTATGTTTTCTCCCCAACAAACACAACAATGTCAACAAAACATTTTGTACCGTCAGAGGCAACCATGGGTGCCTTTGGTTTCATTCTATAATATTGGACTTATTTTTCTACGAAGGTTTGAAGAGTGTTTAAACAAGAGAGAAAAGTGTGAAAATGTTCATGCCTGTCTGAGAAAAGTGTGTAGTGAGGGGTTTTACAGCCTTAAAACATCTATAATAATTGTAAAAAATAAAGTTGGCTACTTCATGGATTTCACCCATCACGGGTCATTTTTAGAAAGTAATAATAATAATAATAACAATAACAACAATAACAACAACAAGTAGTAGTAGATATTAGAACAATAAGTAAAATGTCCTTGGAGCTATGACGGAGCTCTGGGTCCTCCTGGTCCAGTCCACAGGACTGAGAGGAAAAACAGCTTTAATCTCTCTCTCAGCTGAGAGTCATTTCATAATTTAAAGGTAACCAGATTCGCTCAAATGTGACACTGTCCCTTTAAGATCACAGCAAATCAAACGCAGGAAGTGGAAACTACAGCGAGCTAGAAACACACACCCAGCTCGTCCTACCTTGAACAACTCAAACTCCCTCCTTGGCATCATAAGCTGATGATTGATCATAAAGAAAGAACATGAATTGAGGTGACTGAGATGGGACAGGAAGTGAGCTGCTGCGGTGAGCGTCAGAGCGTGCGTTACCTGGACGGTGTGGCTGTAGATGGGCTCTCCTCGGCTGGTCATGTCCACCGCTTTGGTGATCTCCAGGATGTTGTTTGGCACGTAGCCCATTGCACCGCAGCCGTTACGAACCTTCCACCACTGCTTCCTGTCGTCCAGCACCTGCCAGGCAAGAGTCAGGGATTACTTCACTCAGTCTCCCCCTCCTCCTCACTTCCTGCTGCGTATTTTCTGTTCCCATAGAGATGGGCATGTTTAATATGACATGAAGTCAATGTCTACACATTAAAGCTCTGAACACTCAGTTTATCTCAGTTTTTTATACTCTTGGATCGCTTTGATGTCATCTTAGACACAGAAGCCCCACCTACCAGCTTTTAAAACCTTCTCCAGCCAATCAGAAGAGACCTGTTTTTAGGGGAAGGCACTTTCAGAGAGGAGGGGCCACACTAAGGTCTAGTATCAGCTACATGAGGATTATTCTGAACTGTGAATCATGCAAAGCTACTCAGAGTCCAGGAATAAACCACGAGCAGAAGAAAACTAATATGATTACCTCAACCACCTCGTCTTTAAGCACCGACAGCTCTGTGTTGTTCCTCCCCACAAAGTCGTACTTCGATTTGGCAAACATTTTGGGCTGCCCTCTGCCATCAGCGTCGAAGCCTCTGAAACACACCAACAAGGAAGACTTCAGTCCAAAAAAGAAAGAGGACCCGAAGCAGCACAGCAGCTCCACAGGGCCAAACACCGAACTTTAAAGGTAGATCAGTCTCCGAGGAGGAACATCAGGTCAAACAAAAACCTCTTCTCACTTTAAGTCTGATCGGTTTGGATCTGACGCCATGACGCTGCTGAACATCGTAAAAATGCGATGACATAAACTAAACGGCTGCAGCCGTGGAGAAATGTCCCACCGACAGATCAGAGGAGCGTCAGCCAGAAGAAGACAAAGATCATAGCGAGCGAAGAAGAAAACCAGCAACAAAAAAAACCAATCAGCAGCAGGAGGACAAACAGGAAGTGACAGAAGATTTATCAATATTTTAGCTGATTAAAGTTTACTGATCAATGCTTATATTTCCTCACCTCTGTTTTATATTCAAATATAAATGAAATGTTCTGACGTTGATAATTAAACTGAGTCACATTCAGTAACACTTCATTAATGCATGTATTATTTTCAACGTTAACGCCATAACTGCATTAATGCGGCAAATCTACGTTTGCTCATTAACGCGGATCGCCCCGTGTGAGGGCTGCATAGAATCAATGCGTTAGTTCGTTAAGGCGGGTCGCTCGTTAACGCATTAGCGCCGTGAAGCCCCTTGCACGGGGCGATCCGTGTTAACTCGCTAACGGAGATTTGCTGCGTTAATGCGGTTATGGCGTTAACTGTAACGAGATTAACGCTGACAGTGCTAGTATATTTATATTCATTTATTATGAAATCTTATTAATTATTCTATTTGAGCATGCATAAATATTTGAATAATAATTATTATTGTTATGATGTTGATGAAGAAGAAAAAAAGGAAAATTAGATTGAATTCTTTCTTAATTCTGGTTTGTTATATTTTCTTTGTTTACATACGTAGTTGTTTAACCATTTATTACTTTTGAAATATCTTCATTTGAATTTTTATAATGAATTTCTATTTACTGTTTTCTTTATTCGCTCATGTTTGAACTTCCTCTTTTCTTTAGTTAATTTTTTAGAAATTTTGTTTTTAGTTCATCTAATCATTGTTGATTGTTGTGTGATTTTTCTTTATTCTGCTGTATTGATTTTGCCCCTCCCAGGCCTCCGTAGAGCAGAGCAAGCACAGCAGTGGGATCAGTTCTCCAGGGCGTCATGTGACCTGCAGTTACCGGTCTACACGGCGGCTGGCGGCGTGTTTGAAAGCAGCCACGGCCGTGTCCTGATCCAGGATCTGCATGCGTTTGTAGGAGGTGTTGGTGAAGGCATACCCGTCAGCAGGGGAGAACCTCTGCAGCGCCACCTGCAGCAGAAACAGAAATCACACCACGAGTGAGTACCGCGTCAGCGAGAGAAAAGCTTAACTCAGAGCCACTTTCACATCCCGCCCCTTACCTCCTGAGCCACCCACGGCCTTGGGTCCTCCGGTCTCTGCAGGTTGGCGTTGGCGAGGCTTTCAGCAAGCTGAGCGAGCTCCTGCTCACGACTCGGGGTTGTCGCCGGCAACGCAGGTGGTTCCCAACCATCACGAAACTTCAGAACACACGGCGGGAAGTAGTGGTCCTTCGGCCACTCCAGCCTTTAGGAGACCAAGATGTTGATCAGTCAACCAATTAAATCAGTCGACTGATCCATCGGTTACTTCCTGTCTGACCTGCTCTTTGTCCATCCGTCTCCCAGGGCAACCCACAAGTGTCTCTCCTCCGCCGTCCCCGAGGCGTGAAGGAAGTCGATGGCGTCTCTGGTCAGCAGAGGAATGACAACGCTACGAGCCAGATCAACGCTGCCCGAAGCCTGGATCACCTGAGCGGAAGGAGGAGGAGGGTGTGACAATAAAAACTTTTTACTTACATTTACAACACTGTTTGGGGTTGTCTTAGGTGTAGCTGCTCTGGTGTTCCACCTGAAGGTCTGAGGGTGGAACTGAGACTGGAACCTGAGATTCAAGGTTGGAGCAGCAGTTGTGATATGTGACGGCGTTTGTGGACCAGCCATCACACTGATCTTAGGTCTCGAGTCCCTCATGCTCCTCCTCCATGTCAGGGGTTTGATGGGAGGAGAGATTCTGCCTCTCAGCTAAAGGATGGATGGATGGATGATAGGTGGAGCCTCTATCTTTCTTTAGTTCTTAAGGATTTATTCCAGCTCCATGCCTGAAGTCAGAGCACATACAGGAAGTAGCTGTGTGAGGCGCTAACGCTGACTTACCATCTTTAGTGGTGTGAACAGGAAGTGGACCAGCTCCACGGCACTCGGGTTTTGGATGTGGTCCTTCAGCTTCCCCTGCAGACGGAGCACAGAGAGCTCATTAGGCAAGAAGCAGGTTCATCACCAACGAAACTATTCAGTCAGTCTGACAATAAATAATCAATACATTTAACCTGCGCAAGAGAAAACACGGACAAAAGATTCATTTATGATCAGCGAGTTTTATATCAGCAAATAAACTGTGAGAGGAGGGAGGAAGGAGGAGGGAAGGGGAGGAGGAGGAAGAGAAAGAGGAGGTAGGAGGTACCAGCTGGTTGAAGGCATGCTTGAACTTCTGCAGACAGTCGACAAACTCGTCTTCGCTCGGAGGTTTGGAGCGCAGCGTCAGGACGCCCTCTGGTGGACACAGAACATGACAGAGGTCAGTTTGTTTAACTGAGGTCAGTCACAGGTCACATGACTCAGAGGAGGGAGGAATGATAGGTGTTCCTGTCACTCACACTAATTTATTAAAACAGTTTGGAAATAAATCAATAAATGTATTGTTGAGGAACGCAGTGATTCAGAAATCTGAAGCAGCCTAATGGGAAACAGCTGCCAGCGAGCTGATCTCTGATCAGCACATCCCTCACTCTGGTTTCAGCAGGATCTGTCTATGTGGACAGTACTGTATTGTAGTATCAGCACTTTTACTGCATATTTTGATTGGTGTGGCTCTGCTGCCTTCTCACCTCCGGGGCTTTTCTTCTTGCCCTTCTTGTTCTTCTTCCTCTTGGAGAGCTCACCGAAGGCCTCGGCAGCCTTCTGAAGTTTGGTGACGAAAAACTCAATGTCATCCAGGATGTGGTTCAGGATTTGCTGCGAAAAGGAGAAGCTGTGCTCAGGATCTTTTAATGTTTGATTCACCTTCACGGTGGCTTGCAGGTTTCCTGTATGCGTTATTTAATGATTAAACCTGAACAACAGCGCAGCGTTAAGCGCTCTCAGCTCCCTTATGTAAGCAGATTTGCTCTCCAAAGCTTCCAAACTCTGATTATGCTTGAATGAAGCAGCCTTCTTCAATCGGCTTAAATCTTCTATTGTGCCACAACCCCGGGCCGACCTCAGATTCAAGTTTAGCTCCTCCAGCTGCTCTCAGATCAGCCTTGAAACCCCACCCACACATGGGACACTCACCACATCGCGATCTACGCGAGCTGCCGTCATCTCCACCGGCCCATTGTCCTGCGACAGCCGTCTATCGTCTGCTGCAGAAGGGAGAAAGCGCATGTGTGAGGAAAACGTAACACCTGATTCATGAGAAAACATTAAAGTGTGACTGAAAACCAACACAGACATTTTTATTACTACGTCCTATCACCCATATCAGTTCCACACAGAGTCACATCACAGTAAATCCTCAAAGAAATAAAAAGCAGAATGATTCATCTGAATAAACTTTACCTGCAGCCTTTGTATTAAAAAAACAAAACAAAACTCAGTATTTGTTGCTTTCACTGTCAAAAAGAAAACAAAAGAACAAAACAAAAACAAAACCCATGTGAGCTTGAAGCAGCTGGTCAGAGATAATCCCAAATACTCTGCGAAACAAGCCGCTTAAACTCCTCTCACTTTAACCCAAATTTCTTCTGACTGGCTGTCAGAACCAGAAGGTTTGAACCGCAGGTGACTGGGGCTTCTAGCAAGTGACATAACTCACCCTCGTACTGCTCATTGGTCCATGCCGACCAGGCTGCTGCACGACTCTTTACGTCCACCAGATCAGGTGACGGTGGCGGCTGGGGGGCAGGAGCGGAAGGGGGAGGGGGGATAATGCCATCGCTCTTCAGGATCATCCTGCAGACAGACAGATCAGCCAATCAGCTTCTAGGATGAGAAACTGGGCTTAGTAACCCTCAGAGTGTCTCAGCTCTTACTTCAGGGTCTCCGGCCGTTTTTTCACTTTGCTTCCTTTGGCATCCATCATGGCACTTTCTACGTCAGCTTGGATCAGATTTGCCTATCAGAGAAAGAACATAGATCATTAAGTTGTTCATCAGGATGAAACACATTTATAACGTGACATCTGACTCTGTCCAAACAGGCCGGTATTGTTGGAGTCCCACAGGGCTCTGCCCTCGGTCCTTTGCCGTTTACATCAAAGCTGAATTTTAATCAAAGTTTTCATTTACTAGCAGCAAACAGGTTTCACAGCAAACTCCTTCATCACACAGTAAAGTCAACTTTAAAGTGTTTTAGGACTTTTGGCCCTCAGGGCTAGCTTAGTGTCTTGCCCAATCAGAGGCTGTTTACTTTGATTTCGTCGCACTGGAACAGGTGGAGGTCGGGTTTGACCTGACCCGGCTCTTTGCAGATCAGAGCCAGGATGGAGTCGTAGCTGCAGGCGTTCATCACGGCCTGGCAGTGTTGGATCGAGCCAATCTGGAAGTTCTCCAGCTCGTTCTGAAGGAGAAAAACCCACAAGTCAAAGTCGGAGTGGGTCACACTGAGCTTAAAGCTGAGGACACACTGAGAATCAGTGTTCTTTTTTTGCCTTTTGTAATTAAAACAAACAAACAAACAACCCCCCCCCACAAAAAACAAAACCAAAAATAAATCCTTGTTTTTAGCCTCACCTTTGTTCCTAAGTCGATGAGGCTCACCATCTTCTCCTCCACCTGCAGCAGCATCTCCTGTGTCCACACTTTCCCTTTAGCATCGAGCAGACGGAGGCGTCTGATGCCGTCATCCACCGTGATCATCCCGTCTTTGCGGTCCAGCACAAACGTGGTCAGGTGCTGAACAGACAGATTTAGAGTAACGGCAGGAAACTGAACATCAGCAGGACAACAGGAGCTTCAAGCGATCACAGTCACAAACAAAACAGCTTATGTTTTTTATAATTTAAGTGGTGATTTTTGGTCACTTTGTATGTGAAAACCTTAAATTTGAACACGTTTGGTTTGATAAAATGCAAGGCAAGAGGAGCAGGCGTGAGCACCAACCTCCACATGATACTGCGATGTGTCTGTCAGGCTGTTGATGCTGGTTTTGGTGTAATGTTTCCTTTGTTCTGTTAAAAAGAACAGAGAAAAACTCTTATTCTGGACTGTGAATATCATGTTTATGTCTCCCTAAAGTCCCCCTGGGAACCTGACTGTGTTCATATTTCATGACTGAAGCTGGAAATTAGTATTCAGCTTTGATTTTATGGACTCAGAGAAGGCTTGAGGAAACTGTAATGAGAAGATGGTTTTATGCTGCTCCAATGACCTATAAGTGACACTAAAGCAACACACATGACGATGCTCTGAATTAAGCAGAGAAGAAGAGTGAACCTGGACATGTGATGGATTAAAGGTGGTGTTTGCAGGAGGACGTCAGTAATTCAGCTGCTTCAGAGCCCCTCCGGAAGGAGGTGACAGATGTTATCAGCTGTGATGGGAACAAAGAGGCCGCTGAGAGCCGCAGATAAGAGCCAAATCTGCATCGTCACCATTATCTCCACCTGGCAGGAGGACCGGCACACAGCTGCTCACAAATCAGCGGCAAAGCAGCAGAACAACAGCCAACAGCGACGTCCTTGCTAGAGTCCATGTGTCGTTTCAGTTTTTAAACAAACTCATTCACATGTGCACCAACAGGTAATGGTTTCACAGATTACCCATGATGCTCCTCTCCACCAAGCGCCAGGACGTTTGGCTTTTATTTGTGTGAAAACAAAAACAGCATTGAATCCTTCAGCTCTCATCACAGAGGAACGACCTGAGCTCAGGCTGGAGCTTCTTCTTCACTTGAATAAATTTCCTGTTCACACACGGAGGAGGGATCACATGAAAGTTTTGCCTTAAAGTCCAGCTGTGTGTTTGCGCGTTTTGGACTTCCTGCAGGTTAGAGGGCGGGGCTAACTGGGTTTGTTGAGACTGTGAGGGACGCCATTCCGTCATTGGTCCCAGGAAATGTTAAAGTGACCTATGTGATCAAAACCGTTGTTTAATCTTGGTTACATGATCAAACACAGTGCTGACGTCTCTTTGGTGACCTGAAGCCTCCTCGGACATGGGCAGCAACTCCAAACAGCCCCTGGGCGACTGACAGGGATCAGAGCGAATTAGCAAAATAAACCTGGCAATGAAATCCTGAGCAGAGCTGAAAGTTCAAAAGTTTGGAGAACAGCAGCCGACTTTTATCCCACGAATGACCCGAGCAGCCAGAGTAACCAGATCCTACATCACTGAAAACATGTCTCAGAGGAAACACTGAGCCTCTGACGAGGTTAACCCTCAGCCGTCCAAATCCTGGTTGGAGTCTCTGGACACTGCAGATCTTCCTTCTGCCTCAGACACGGCAGAAAGTTTCAGCAGGAATCGTACCTGCAGTGAGAACATTCACACACACAGCAGCTCCATAATCCTGCAGCTCCTGATCACATCACATTTACCTCACACTCAGCCTTAACTCAGCGCCTCCAACTGAAGTTTATATCAACAGTAGGCCCGCTGGACAGCTGTGGTAAATGTCAATGTGAGCATAAAATTTGATTTCCTGCTGATGAACTGAGGAGGCCTCAGTCAATGGCTGAAGAGTCTAAAGCTGGAGGTCTGAACTTCAGTCACATGTTCACTGAGGTAAAGTTCACTGTGACGGAGATCATAGGAGATAGAGACCAGGAGCTACTGCACACGTGTTCACAGTAAGACCTGAGGGCTAGCTCACACGAATCAAACATCTGTCCCATTACAGATGTTTGACAACACGAGTCGTACCCCCGAGTTTGGACTTCAAACCTCTGTCTGAAGATAATCGATGCTTCACAAGAAACATCGACTCTGCAAACACGTAACGCCCAAACGAGGCAAAACACGACACACACACACACACACACACACACTTTCATATCTTGGTGGGAACATCTAATTGACTTACCCTAACCATCAAAAATGAATGCCTAATCCTAACCATAGCCTAACTGTAACTTTCACACTAAAACCACATTTTGAGTCTCAAAATGCCTTCAATCTCATGGGGACAGCCTTTTGTTGCCATAACGGACTGTTGGCCCCCCCAAAAATAGTAAAATTCCAAGTTTTGGTCCTCACAAAGATATGTAAACGTGGTACACACACACACACACACACACACACACACACACACACACGTCTCACTGTGACTTTTCTTTTTGTGTTTGGCAGACGAACGAAGAAAATAGATTTCGTCAGATCCTGTGAACAAAGATAAAGCAGATAATGAGGTCATGGATCATGTCTAATTTCTCTGAAACCCAATAAATCAAACAAAGATTCACAGGTGAACGGAACCTGCTCAGGTTCAGTTCACCTAACTCACCTGGAGTCTCAAACTCAACTCCAAGTCTCAGTTTGTTTCAAGAATAAAAGCACCTAAATCTGAAGTAATGAAGACTACAGCATGTGGTGTTCAGAGAAATCTGTGCATGTTGTTTAGTCCTCACTGACGTCATGACCTTAAACCATTTCTAACATCAGCTCCTCTCACAGGTAACATTCCCACCTGCAGACACCTTACAGTCAGCTACCCATTGTACCACCCCGATCACGGATGTCATCTCTGAACCAAGCTTTATTATAAATGAGGTCCAGAATGATCCAGGACAGCCTCACCATTTCCCAGGAGGAGGAGGGAGAAGGGAGGAAGGAGGGTCCTCACCGTAAAGAGCTTTGGCACTGGTCTTGGCTTTGTGCGTTGCAGGCTCTGGAGATGGAGCATCATGGCCGCTGGGACAGAAAGCAGAACAGAGTTAGGAAGTCAAAGGTCAGATCTGAGATCAGCTGATGATGCAACCAACAGCAGCTTCTGATTGGACGCCAGGTGATTTTACCTGACAGGGATACTGCGTGAGTGTTTGATTTTATTTCACTTCATCTCTGAGGTGTCCGAGTTTGGCTTCTGTTACAGTTTTATTTATGATGTCACTTCCTGCCTCCCCTCCTGTGCTGATCTCAAACCGGCATCCCGCCTGTGTCACTCGATACTTTTGCACGTTCACACTTTAATTCGCCACATGAAGATGTTTACAATGAATGAGCGCGATTACAGACTACATCAGAGCCACGCCGGCACAAAACCTGACACCTTACAGGAAGCGCAGCACAGCAGCTGGTCATGTGACACACCGCTGATGATTGCCACACAAATGAATCTGTGCCAGGAACTCACAGGAAGTTATTCTTATGAAGTTATACGCGAGACCCTCTTTAAATGATTATTGACTTTATAAATAAATAAAATCAATAATCATTGATTTCAGATCAATATCCAGTCTCCATATATGACTCCAAGCCAGAGAAATTAGCTGGTCTATCCCAGATTATCCTCTTATGTGGGCAGGGACACGCTGATGTTTTTAGGGCTGGGGACAGTGAATAAACACACGAACCAGGAAAAACAGAACGGTCCTGCTTCAGAACCAGAAACCATGAGATCCGGTCTCTGCTCCTCCAGAGGTCAGACAGCTGCTTCCTGTCCACATCTCAGTTTATTTCTTAATAACACCGTCACAGAAGCAGATGCCTCGGTATAGACGTAACAGAGACCAGTAAAGCTCCTGAAGCGTGTCCGGTTTGAGTTTTCATTAATTTTTAATCTGAGGTTTTCTCAGAGAGAAGCTGAGCTGCAGTAATATTTAACTTCTACTGCTGCGAGACGAGAAGCGTCAGCACGGATAAGAAACTCAGAGACGCTTTCAGTTGGCCACAAAAATCCTCCAAAAACTGTCATTTTACAAACAAACAACAAAAGTTCTGACTTAACCATTAAAATTGTTTAATGGGCACTACTCAGGAATAACTGGAATTATTAACAAAACTGAACATTGTCATGCACACTTCAAATACATTTAAAATTGAAACTGTAAATATTTTTTAAGCTTTACCAAAGACTATACAAAAGTATGTTTTAAATAATAATTACTATTTTATAATAATTCATAATACAAGACTTACTAATGAAAGATTTCAGTCGTTACAATTAATCTGCAGTTAAACTTAAATTTACTCAGTTCATTTACATCACAAATTTATGGTTGTATTTTATGGTATTTTTAAAAAGTTGTAGTTTTGTAATCTTATTTTGAAATCTGTTGAATATTTAAAACTAATACTTACCAAATTGTTTAAACTATTTTAAAAATAGCCACAAAATATACACACAACGAAAATTGAAACTGTTCAAAATAAAATGTTTTATACATTAACCTCAGTTATTTACTTAAAGAATTGATGAACGAAATTTACCAGAGTCCAGTAAAAGCTCAGTATTAAAATAAAACTTTAAAAACCTGAAGAGATTCTCTTATTTCAGAAACAATCAGTGTCACAGAAACAGCACAGGTTATGCCTCATATCAGAGTAAGCATTATTAACAGTGTTTCACATTCAAAAAGTGACCATGTGAGCTAACGTGGCTAACATGGCCAATAGCAGAAAAGGCTGCTGGGAAACTCACTTGATGGGCGAGCTGTAGGAGCCGAAGACGCCCGAGGCGAGAGCTGGAGGTTCGTATCCGTTCATGCTGCTTCACGGTGGACCATCAGCTGGAAGAGACGCAGACGCACCATGAGTCACATGACCACACTGCTGGGTCAAAGGCTAGCTCCGGGTAAATGTAATACATTTATCTGCTGTGACCAAACATCTGCACAAAGCTCATACCTCCTGACACTACTGGAATGCACTGGTGCCGTAAAACCACAATTTTATTGATATATGCTGAGGCGTCAAAACTCATCATTTTACTAAAACTAAATTAGTGGAAACGGCACAAAAAAGGCCAAACAGCAGCTCTTCAGAGGCCTGTGGGTCCCCTAAAACTCTATAACTCCTAAAAGCTGAAAACGAAGCTGAAAATGAAGATGCCATGCTGCCGTTCCTCTGACATCCAGCAGAGGCAGCAGTGGTTCAACCTGTAAGGTATGGACGCTACGATGACAGAGCAACCACCTGACCGCCAACATGGCTGCTGCGAGTACTGCCAGAGCATCCAGGATGGCTGCTGAAACGCGAGGGTTTAATCTGGATGTTTCTGAGTGCTGAGTGGCGAGTCGCCCTCAGAGAGTTCATCTCATTAATGGCTCGTTGGGCGTTCCCCACGGAGCGGCAGGGAAATTAAAACTGCGTGGCACACAAAGGGGGCCCGAGCATATTTATGGTAGTTAATGACACAGTATGTACAGTGCAGCCACGCGTGATTACTTTTCCCACAGCGCCATTCAGCTGGGACTCATAGCCATGGTAACCAGGCTGCAGCCATACTGTTTGTGCTGCAGAGGAGGAAAACCTGTGAGACCGCAATCAGGGAGAGATGAGTCCACAGCAGGAAGTGATGTAACGACAGCAGAGTGAAAATACCAAAACACCATCTCAAAATACACTGGCTGGTTAGCTCCTCCGATCATGAGCCCTCGCGGGTGACAGCAGCAGAAACATGAGGACACAAAGGTGAGGAAGAGTCAAGGTACAGGCATTACAACCCAAACCAACTGAGACTAGGGCCAAGGCCGGATCTGTGACCTCATCGAGACCCTGCCTCCAGCGTGACAGGAAGCCATCACAACCCCAAATAAGCCCAATATACGTCAATGTTTTCAAAAGGTACAAAGACAGCAGATACAGAAAGCAATGAAGAAGAACCAACCACATAATCCGCTGTGTGCTTCTCCACTAAACCAATACAATCCAAACGCAGGAACACCGCCACTGATTAATGACGTTCAGAAAATAAATTTTTTTGAAAATCCAGTTCAGCTCTAAATGTTCATGTCTGAAGGCTGTGATGTCTCTGGTGGGCGGTGACGCTACTGCAGGATCGTTTGAGTGTTTCGAAATTTGAATGATCATTTACGTTTTACTCCACCATCAGCATCTGGCTTGATTCTACACTGATTCCAAATTTGTCATCCTGACTTTAACTTGCTCACCTGAGCACGTCCACCCACCTGTGCAGCCCCAGTGGCTTTAAATCCTCATCATTACTCCCACAAAGCCCCGCCCACTCTGATGGATATGAAGTTAATTTTCCACCACCACCTCCTGACACCCCAGGAAGCTGAAGGGGTCAAAGATCACGCTGGTTAGGCTCAGTTTTGTCATCTCTATTTGCTCTGGGAGGAGATGCGGTCACCACGGCGAGAGCCACTTCTTCTTTTCTCACTTATCTTAGGCGGGGCATCAATGGCGCTGTGAGGTCAGCAAGCTTTACGATAACGAGGCGTTTACAGCATGATTGTTTAAATAGAGTTTCCTGAACGTTTCCCGGTATCCTTCACTCAGCAGGAGGAAGGTGGGGATTAGGTGTGTGTAGAGTTAAAGCTCCTTACCGATCCTGTGACACACACTTTAATCCTTTAAATGCCATGTGGATTTCAAAGTAAAAGCACACAGATTTAAACTGGTTTGTAGTGCTGGGCGATATGACGATATATATCGTGTGAACGATAGAAAAATGGCTATCGTGCCGTTTGTCTTCTGTCGTTTCTAACCTAATTTTATAATTTATTACATAAAATATATAATTAAATAGCCTGGGGCAAATATATCAGCGTTGTCTTCTCACTATACAGACTCTATTTTCTCTTGCGTAAATTTAAAAAAAAAAAAAAAAAAAAAAAAAAG
This sequence comes from Astatotilapia calliptera, assembly GCF_964374335.1. Classification (NCBI taxonomy): domain Eukaryota; kingdom Metazoa; phylum Chordata; class Actinopteri; order Cichliformes; family Cichlidae; genus Astatotilapia; species Astatotilapia calliptera. The sequence goes on along the minus strand of NC_137438.1, from coordinate 17,354,287 downwards.
GAAAGGTTTTTCACAAAGAAACTCCGTCTTGTTGTTTTGCGACATGGTGCTGCTTTACGTGCACCCAGATTTGCAACATGCTTTACAGTAACTCAAAACGATGGATGCGCGACAGGTTGCAGTTTCATGCCCGGACATGCAACAGGACGGCTACACAGGCAGCTCAAGAAGAAGCACTTTTACCGAATCTGGCATTTGGTTATAATTTTTGAAAAACAAAACAAAACAAAAAAATTAAAAGTGAAGGCCACAGCTGTTTTCATTTGATACATTTATATTGCTGCACTAAAATGTATGTTTGTCATTTTTGTGACAGTTCCGTTAAATGTCTCTTCAAAATAAAGTTGGAGAAAAGAAACTTTTCAGAGAATAACTGGAAACGTGGCAATATTGTGGTATATCGTGATATAAAATAATTCATATCGTGATAAATATTTTTTCCATATCGCCCAGCACTACTGGTTTGTGTCAGGAAAAGAAAAAGTTCACTTTGATTCTCGCTGTGAGTCACACCTAAAAGCCCCCTCAGTTACCCACAGTCGTATCAGGCTACAAAAAATAAAATGCCATGTTTATTATGAGTGTACATTATGAATATAGGACGCTGTGATGTCACAAAAATATGGATGTGAGGACAGGTCGGCTTTCAAAGGAACTCCAGCTGTGAATAATAAATGTGTTGAGGTGAGCGGCGGGAGGAGAGGAGAGTGACATGTTAAAGAAAAGAGATGAAGCGGGGAGTCACCAGGCTGATAAGAACGTCCTTGTCGGTCACTCATTAACTGTGTGTTTGATCTGGGAGGCGTTTCCACGCCGACACTGGAAAAACACCCTGCTCGAGCCGCCACACGCTCTGGGCCTCTAGACCTGGAAAGGTCGGACATGAAGCAAGAACCGTGAGACTCCACCCACATAAAAGAGATGACACTGATGTCAGGGTTCAGAAGGTCACCGCAGCACCGTCGGCTTCCCTCCATCTTTACTCCGACAACAAACATCCACCTCACAGCGTTCCACTGAAACAAATTCAGGATCAAACTCTAATACAAGTGAAGGTGGAGAAGAACACACACCCTCAATCCAGTGCTCCGCTCACACTGCATCCATGTTTCAGAGAGAAGACATTTTCTACAACTCCTCCTTTTAGTTTAAATCTCAGAGTTTTTCCCCATTTCCTCACTGATGTTTCTCAGTGCAGATGGTGAACGAACTCTGCTCATCTCTCAGATATTAAACTGCTTGTGAAACAGCTCTGTTACCATGGAAACTGCTTCTGGTGTCTGCCGCTGCCTCACAAACCATCAGCTGACACAGGAGAGCCATCGCCGCCACGTCTCAACCACTCAATCACAACTTCATCACCGTGCCCCTCCAATTTTCAGTTTTCCAGTCCCTGATCTCAGATGGCGGTCATGAGTCATGTGACTGGCTTCACAGTGAGGAGACATTGATTAACGTCCTCCGATTGGTCTGTAACCCAAATACTGAGCGTGTTCTGCAGCTTCAGCAGGAGGAACAGTTTGATGCCTCAAAGTTCACTTTCAAATCTTTTATGACACGTTTATTTTCATGTTCTCTAGTTTTATATTTTTCTGTAAATTATTTTGACTTCTTTAACTCTTTTCTTTATTATTTTATTTACATTTGTGAGAATTTTTCTTAGATGGTGTATTTTTTTTTTTAAAATCAGTTTTCATGACTTTCTTGTAACTTCAATTATTTGCAGTGTTTTGTCTCATTTCCAATTTTATTTAATCATGTCTCTTTAGATTTCCCTGGTTTCTTTTTCTAGCAAGTACCTTTAAAAACATAATTTCATTCATTTATTTCTTCATTTTTTTATTTTATAGTGTTATTTTTAATCAGTTTTTAAAGATTGTTGCAGATTTGAATGTGAACTGTATGTTGAAGAAACACTTTATTAAATAAAAAGGTAAAACAAAAATTGCCTCAGTGATCGGGTCACTGACACCAATTCGCTCACAGCTCCATCACCTCCGGAAAAGATCCATACTCATCAGCAGTGACCGTGTGGTGCTGACATTGGACGCTGCAGCACGTGTTCGCCAGCTGACCCGCTTTCAGACCCACAGCTGGAGGCACCTTTCCACCTGCAGTTTGTTCAAGAGCAGGTCCGCGAGGGCCGGCGCAGTAAAGGAGGCTAAAAATAATCCTGAGTAATCCTGAAAGTGCTGAAGTCTTCATTCCTGCTCAGAGGGTCACGGTGCCCATTACAGGCGGCCTCGTTACACCGGCTCACAGCAAGGGAGTACCGAGGAGCACACTGCACAGAGTGAGTGGAGAGTGGCTCGTCTCTGTGAGAGTGAGTTTCAGTGAACAAGTGCATCTACAAACACACCGAGCATCATTGACTGACACAGATTGTGGCAGGCACGGCAGCAGTCACAACCATGACCTGCTGACATCATGGAGGTCACACTGAAGGGCGCTTCAAACAGTTTCAGCAGAAACTTCCTCCAGTCAGAGCCACAGAACTGAACTGATCTCAAAGAAGTTCTGAGCTCTGATTACACCTGCCGCCAAACACAAACACGCCCCGTGGGCCTGCTGATTGGTCAATCCACCTCGTCAGCAGGTATTTGAGACAAAAGCGGAAAAGAATAAAGAGGCGTCCACGCCAGCTGAATGAATCAAATGGTTTGATTACCTCTTCAGCATGCCATCGTGTTTGGCAAAGGCCTGATAACAAGCCATTCATTTGATTCGGGTGTGTGGGAACAAGGATGCATCTAAAAGCTGCAGGACAGTAGCTCTCGAGGACCGGGACTGGGCACCCTTGATTTACACCCTGAGGACAGACAGGAAACCTTTGGCACCGTGAGCTGAACCGGCTCAAACTGCCAAACTGCAGCCTCAGAGTGACGACTGCAGCGGATCCAAAAATCGCAGCATAAAAGCAACTTCCTGTTGTCTCCTCAGGAGCTCTGATACAATGTTTTGTGCCACGTGGATCATTCACAGACATTCAGTCCCTGTTTATTGGTCCTAAATTCTGTTCAGGTTAGGATAAACCCCGCCCACTCACATCAGCAGTTCTCTTCGCTTCCATTGGAGGGAGTATCAGTCACTTGTCTGACTGAGGTTTGGGTTTAACAAAGATCTCCTCGGGACTCAAAACATCTGGCTGCAGATGCTGTGATTCATGATAAACTAAGACCGTTGTGACCTGAGACCACCAGTTTGTGAGAGACAGCCAATCACAGGAAGCAGCTTTGAAAGGGAGGAGTTAGAACTTGGAGAGCGGATTATTCTGAATCCAGAAATTGAACCGCGGAATCCTTGCAGCAGACAAACCCACAGACGGCGTCTTTTCAGACCACAAAGCCTCGGTAACAAACCAAGCGAGCACCTACCTGTCCAAGTCGTCCACAGGTGAGCGGAGTGTGAGGTCGATGCCGCAGACGGCTCAAATAAAGCTTCTCTGACTCCAAGCATCATGTGGTGGATTAGCGAGGATCCAGGGCTTGGTGCAGCACCGGGATTCGCTGCAGCAGCGAGTTGGCGTCCAGGATCCTCTGCTTTAAGCCTGACTAATCACTAATGACGGACAGGTGGGGGATAGGGAAGGGGCGGGGCTTCCAACTGACAGGTGGCAGTGGAAACACCGAGTGGGCTTAAAACTCTCAATTTACTCTGTGCAGAAGAGTCATGCAACACCCAATACTGTTATCAAAACTGGTCGCTAAGGAAATGTGCGGTTTATTTTTGTTTTCTTTTAGAATAAATGACTCATTGTGAGGGAAACGCATCTTATCAGCAGGCCACGCCCACCGCACCCATGGAGATCAATAAAGTTTAATCTAACCTGCAGCGATAATGGGTCCTGATTCATCTGTGGTGCTGACCCGCTTTAAAAATAAAATGTTATTTGTTTCACACAGCTGCTGCCTGATGACATCACACTTCAGTGTCACGATTACTTATTGATCTTCAGCAGCTGATCAACAGAGCCTCTGATTCAGACTCAAAGCTTCTCCTGAAGCTCAGAGTGCAGACAGATCTTCAGTTATTGATCAGTTATTGCTCACAGGTCATCTGGACTGGATCAGAAGTTTGATCAGCAGAGAAGAAGAACCTGGGATTTGTTGATCTGGCATTTCATGGCTTCATAAACCAAATGTGTCCCCATGACTCCTCTTTGACGATTCAGTAGTGTCACAGAAACCAAACACCAGTCTCCAGGCAGGACTTTAATACCTGATGATATCACCGACTCTGATCAGGTACCTAACACACGTGAGCGTGTTGTTGTGTTTCCTTCTTCTGTTGTTGGATCCTCGAGTAGAGCACAGCAAATGTCCTCGGATTCTTCTCACCGAGCTTTGTGCATCGCAGCGCCCCCAACAGGTCAAAGTCTCAACTTTCAGATTCAACTTCCTGTTTCTGAGTACAGTCTCATCTCTGATTGGTCCATGCTGCCCTCCGTGTGGAGGATGGGGCAGGCGGGCCGTGGTGTGCTTCAGTAAATGAAGAGTCAGTCCCTCAGGAGGTCCTGAGCTCCTTTACTTCCTGTCTTTGCTCCTTACGACAGCGTGTGATACCTGGTGTTAGGTGAGACAGGTGAGTCGCAGGTGAAACAGGTGTGCCGACGCCCTTGCCTCCTCTTTGTTCTGCTAAAAATCAGACCGCTGGCTCAGTCCGAAACCCGACTCCCAACCGGCCCCAGTTTCCCATTTCAAAGCCATAATCCTGTAGCAACACCTGGCAGGTACGGTTACATCACACTGTCGTCACAGCAACCACAACACAGCCAAACAGGGAGAGCTCCAGGGAGACGCCCAGAAGATGGGACAGACGTTTTTCACTTTGATCTCAGAGTTCATGGGAAAAGTTTATAAGTGATATCATCATAATGCGTGTTTCCACTCCATTTGTACCTGCTGTTGACATCACACACAGACCCTCATGACAACACGTCCACTGACCCTGGAGTCAGTTATGGTGCACAGTACAGCACAGTTAAGACCCGCTCACCATGGACAAAACCCTCCAACCACCAAGCTGAACACAATCAGAGGTGGAGTGGAGCAGCACAGGCATGGAAACATCCAGAAATATCCTGCGAGGCTCTCAGGAGGATGGCAGGCTGACGATGGTTCCCATGAAGAGCACTGATCCAAGACCAGCTGTGGCCTGCAGCAGCCTGACAGGAAGCCCACATACAAACACTCGATTACACAACCAGCTCAAAGGTCCTCCAACTGTTCAGCTTCAGAGCCCGCTGACCTTTGACCTGCAGGAAAAACAACCCCATCTTCCAGCAGTAAACACACACACAGCTGAAGCAGGTCTGATCACACCTTCTGTCAGAACCACTTCAGTGAAGTAACAGTGACCTAGACGTGACCTCAGAGAGGCTCATTATGGTGTATGGGGGAAGGAGCTTTCTGATAAACATCAGGTGACTGTGACCCGGTCAGGTCACTCACCTAGCTGCTCTGCTCTCGGCAGTGATGGCACGAGGTTCAGTGCACCACATGAATCCAGGTGTTAGCCGGTACCACCGGGAGGAGCAGAGAGCTTCCAGGCCGAGCCGAACAAGTGGAGCACCGGGCAGCCCTGTGCATATAGCCGGGGAGGGTCGCCTGCTGCCTGGGCCGCCTCACACACCTGCCCGCTGACTGCTCGGATCCGCCATCAAAAGCAGGCAGGTGTTTTTATTCCGGAGAGAGCGAGCACCCGGGCGCAGGGAGGAGCTGCCCTTCACCTTCATTTACTATTATGAACACACAGTGTGCCAAACTCCATTTAAGATTCGGTTGATTTAGGAAGAACTGGACTCCAGCCAGAATAAATGAAGGTGTGGGCTGTAAATGAGAAGCTGGGAGCTGAAATGGAAGCTTCCAGCCATTCCGGCGCACACACTGCCCGCTCCTAGCACCTCTATCCGGAATAAACTGGCATTAAAGTTGGTCTTTAGCTCCAGTCACCCATCCACTAAGACTCTTTTGAGACACACCAACAGCAACAGAGAGCGCGGCCATAAAAGTTTAATTTACACTCACTTGAGCTCTGTCTGTGTTTTTGAGTGAAGCCGAACTGAGGCCGAGACACTGGAGCTTCAGGTAAAGAGGACTCGGGTATGTGTGTGCGCGCGCGCGGTCACAGCTTCACTGTGTGTGATCTTTCCGGCGGAATCTGGTGTGGGAGCCCGTGACCGCAGGGCTGCTGCCACAGAGCAGAGGGCAGCTCAGCTGCTCCGGTCCGCAGTTCCACTAAGGTCAGAGGCTCGAAGCCGCTCACAGACCACCACCCACGGCTCAGAGCCGCCGGACTAACCCGGACCTCAACGCCCCCCCTCCGCGGCGGATCAGGAGACTCACCTGCAGGTGCGGCTTCAAAAATCCCGAGGTCACAGAGACATGGCACAGTCCGCGCTGAGAGCTCCGGGCGCTTCACCGGCTCCTGCCTGCACTCTGTGTCTGAATAACTGCACTCCTGTTCGGCTGCGGGAGCTCCTAGCGGAGATTAATCTGCGGCTGACTCTGGATCAGCTTTAAAGCAACGGACCGCAGTAGAGGGCGGTGTGTGCCCTGAGTGAGGACTGACAGGACAGTCTGCCTACTTGACCACGCCTCCTTCACGCCAATCAGGTCGTTCAGTCTGACGTCACTAGCCGTGTCTGGGCCTAAACTCTGCTGCAGGTCCATATATCAAATGATTACTCAGCATTACTGAGAGTTGAAACACTGTCTAAAGTCTTTCATCTTTAATAAAATGATCAGCGTTCTGCTCTACCAGGTGTAACAATTGAGTTTAACATCCAGGCATCCATGAAAACGGAATTTATGACATTTAACGGAGTTAGAAGTTAGCAGGAAGTTAGCTCGCTAGCTTCTATCTAAATACAATATAGCATGTCCTGACTGCGGGGTTTTGGACGTGATAACAGAGCTGTACGTTTGAATTTGTTTCCAAAACCCCGCAGTCAGGACATGCTATATTGTATTTAGATAGAAGCTAGCGAGCTAACTTCCTGCTAACTTCTAACTCCGTTAAATGTCATAAATTCCGTTTTCATGGATGCCTGGATGTTAAACTCAATTGTTACACCTGGTAGAGCAGAACGCTGATCATTTTATTAAAGATGAAAGACTTTAGACAGTGTTTCAACTCTCAGTAATGCTGAGTAATCATTTGATATATGGACCTGCAGCAGAGTTTAGGCCCAGACACGGCTAGTGACGTCAGACTGAACAATCGGATAATATGAACTAATGAAATAGTTATGATATTGGTAATACAGAGAAATAAAAAACAAAAATAACTGGAAACATTTTATTATCAATATTTTTTTATTGAAGTTACAGTGTGTCAATTTTTCACTAACAGATGTCAGTAGCTGGAGTCTGCTGAGTTTTGTTTTCTTAACCCTCCCAAATCAAGAGCATAATCCTAGCTACGGTGGCTGCTGTAGGACAAAAATGTTTTAATCAGCCAAGAGAGATCAAAGACACTGAATCTAGATTTTACCTCATAACAACTGGCATATTTCTACTACTTTTTAAAAAATACATTATAAACACATTTGAATAATATCAATACTTACCAATAAATCTGGAATAAAACCCAGAAATGTGTCAATTAGATATTTTGGGTTCTCCTCAAAAATGTGGGCTACTGTTCATCTGCAAAGTTGCAGGTTCAGATCTGGCTCGGAGTTTTCCCTCTTGCAAAGGCTGGCAGTGTGTATCTGTTTACTCTGGAGGAGGCTGCAAAACTTCATGAAAGGACTCAGACATAAATAAATGGTAAATGGCCTGCATTTGTATAGCGCTTTACTAGTCCCTAAGGACCCCAAAGCGCTTTACACTACATTCAGTCATTCACCCATTCACACACACATTCACACACTGGCAATGGCAAGCTACATTGTAGCCACAGCTGCCCTGGGGCGCACTGACATGAGTCGATGACTCAGTTATTAAGCTCAGATCCCACTGATAAAAACTATAGGTGAGCTGCTGAGGATATGCTGAACTTTTCTGCCGTAACACTGCTGTTTGTTCCACTGCTGGGCTACGCTAGCTGCTACTAACATCCATTAGCTTCTGTTAGCATCTGTTAGCCCTGTCTATAACACAGTGTAAAAACGTAATTAACCTGTTTTTATATTAGATGGATTTTACATTATTGTGGATTGAATGTTATTAGTGCACCAGTTCAGTGCTCGCCACTGAAAGCTATAAATATCTTAAAAATATTCCAAAATGAGGGACATATTGATTTTTGATCTATAAATGTCTCAATTAACCAATAATCTTCAATTTATTGAGACAGTGCTGATCAGGTCACCTAAAGCTGCCTTCCAGCCTACACTCAGGGAAGAAGGGGGCCCTCGCAGTGATAAGGCAGCGAGGGCCCCCCCTGCTGGGACAGGACACACTCAGCAACAGAGAGGCAGAACCTCTGCCTGCAGTAAAACACCATGGTACTAGTACTCACTAAAAGTATCCGAGTATAGTCAGGACTCTTCCACGTGGCCTGAACCCAGAGATCAGTTTGTTAGCCAGAATCCTCAGGGAGAAGAGCTGTGAATGATGAAATAATGTAATGAAAATAATCCAAAAATCAGTCAATTGTCATGGTGACGACAATGAAAACAGGAGGTCATGTGACTGGAATTTCTGTAAAACCTTTTGTGAAAAGACTCAGAGTTCGTAACTGCGGCTAGCCTTATGCACACGTGTTTGTAAGAGTTTCACCTTCAGGAGGAGAATATCTTAATGAGTCACACAAATATGGCAAATGTGAATTAAAAGTCTGACACACAATTGCAAACTGCACAAAATCTGAAAAATCCTGCCTGTTTTCAAAGAGAAACACTTGTGTGAAACTTTAAAGCACATTGTCAGATCATCTTCAGTTGTGACATCACAATAATTTGCCCCACTTAGTAAATCTGTCCAGTAGTCCGTAAAGTAAAACTTGTCTTATTTTCTTATGTTTTACCTGCTGTGTATAATTCCTTTTCTCCCCTGATGGGTTGAACAGTGACCACACAGAACCTTAAACACACTCTGATCAGTTGTTATAGATCATAATGTTGAGCTCATACAACGTTCTACACGCAGCAGCAGGTCAACAGAAAGCAGTTTTTCTTCCACTGGTGCAACGTTTAAATGTAGCATGTCATTTTAACAGCTGCTGATAAAAACTGAATATGTCAGAAGGTTATGGGTGAAATGGAAAAGACTGTTATGTTGAACATTTATATGCTCATTTCTGCTCTGTATTGTCGTTGTCATAAAGGGTGAGATGCTCAGTCACTATGAATTATAGGGTGGTGTCTTCTCCTCCCCTTTCATAAAGGATGGTCCAGCCAGCATCTCCTCTGCTAAAGGAAACAATACAAGAAGCACTGACCCTCCTTTCCTTAGTGTTTTGGAGAACTGGAACAGCTCAGATTATGGCCATCATGCAGATACTTGGCCCGCACCCCATTCTAAGAGCTTCATAAATAGCTGACCCTAATGACTGTGGTCAGGTTTGGACCAATCACAGTGCACATCTGAATCCTGTTTAAACGAGTCAGTGTGGCCTTCATTTACCAGGTGAGTCATTAACAGCCTGTTCCTGGCTGGCTGGAAACAGGGAAGCCTGCTGAGGACATGCAGGTAATGCAGCCAATGCTGACCCCTGCTGGTGAAAGCTTCAGTGGAGGGTAACCTTTAAACAGTTTCCTGTTTGTTACTGAAGCGTGGGTCACCACAGCCTCAGCATCCAGAGGAGCGGTCATTGACTGGAGCCTTCTGATTGGTCCATCAGCAACATTACCGGTCGCTTTAACTCTTTAAACTGCTCTGGAATAAAACAGCATCATCGACGTTGTTTACTTACAAATCTGCAGGAGGAAAATATTTACATGTAAAATACAAAAACTACATTAAACCTGACTTACAGTACGAGGATGATGAAGCAACGTTTCATACAGATGAAAACTGCATGAAAAAAAACTGAATCATATATTCTGATTTATTTATACTTTTTCTTTTATGTTTTGTACTTTTCAGACTCCTATACAGGAAACACATAAGGAAATAAAACAGGAGTATCTGTTTAATTAATGTATCATTTTTGATAGTGTATAAACGTTTGTTAAAATTTCAAACTGTTTGACTACATTAGATCTATTCATATTTCTCATTTATTGATAAATATGGGAAAAACAATTACAGAAATTACTTTTTTTTTTTTTTTTACACTCAATTAATTTTATTCTACAAGGTGAAATTAGCTGATTATTTTATAATCAATAATTTGTCCACTTTATTTTTATGGTCAATAAATCCAAAGGAAAATGAATATGGGAAAAAAAATGTCGTGTTCCGTACTGACAGAACATTGTGCTAAACATGTTTTTAAAACTTTAAGAATTTATTTCTAAAAACCAAGCTTCACAGATAGAGTTACATCTATGTCAGTGTCTGAGAGCAGGGCTCAGAGGTGTAAATTAGCCTTTGTATGTGTAGTTTCACGTCCACTTTAATTACACGTCAGAGCATGTATTTTGTATTTTTTGGCAGTGTTGGTCTTCCATACAGTGTGAGATTAGAAGTTTAAAGATGAAGCAGACAAACTTACACATCTGAAAAGTCATATTTTTTATTCTTTTTAAACACTCTGAATCAAACCAACCTCTATACCACAGTAGTGCAAGATTACCTGTGAATACGTCTGATCACATGACCTGCTGTCCATCCAGGTGAGGCCAGAGATCCCCTCTGATTGCCTCAGAGGACACCTGAGAGTTAACCTGCCAACAAGCTCCTTTGACCCCCCCCCCCCAGAGAGTCTTGGCAGTCTTTGTTTCACTTCCTGTCGTCAATCACAAGGTCCAAGTGTGGCAGGAATAGCCACCACGGCAAAACACATAGGCGATGTCTGACATCAGTGTATTGATTTAATGTCCCATGAACCAACTATTCCCAATGTACTAATGTCAGAAAACAGAAAAAATCGTTCCAAAGCTGACAGGCTGCAGTGAGTACTGCCTCCGGTGGAGGTACTGATTACTACAGCCACAATTTTCAATCACGAATTGATTAGAAGTGAAAAAAAAAGTTTAAAGTGCGAGTCCCTCAGACAGGTCTGCACACGACATGTTAAAGCAGCGGTGAGTGTTCAGTCACAGCAGCTCTCTGATTCGACGCATTTCAGCATTTCCTGTTTTTAAACTGTTGGAGTGACGTTTTGGCCCTTTAACGAGTTACCACAGCAGCACGGACATGTTAACCAGTTCCCAAAGTGCTTCTTCCAGACCTCATATCCTGATATTAGCTCAGAGGTCACGCCAACCTATGGTTCTAACCCACCCTATGGATATGCCCATGTAAAGCTGCAGTACTCTCTCAAGCCCCTGCCACCAGATAAACACAGATGAGCTTCATCACAAACTCCTTCACCACTCGGCAGCCATCTTGAAACGCATAAAGGCACTTATTAGGCAGTTACTGTGGAACATGAAGGTCAGGGAACAATCAGACTGGTCAGAGGTAGAGTCAGGTCAGGGGTCAGATTTATTTGACCTGACAGATTACGCTGTACAGATGATGTCAAATATGTGATTGGAAGGCCAATCTCCGATCACACTGAGTGGATCGTTGTGGAAAGCAGAAAGACGATCATTACTGTGACAAATTAGATTAAAGCCAACCGCTCAGAGGCGTTACCAAGATGGCTGCCGAGCTGTGAGACCACTCAGATGGTCTGACCTTCATGAAAGGTTGTTACCCCAGCAGAAACCTGCCATTAGACTCAGCTGTCATCGATTAAGAGCTGCTACACTACCTGTATGCCCCTGAATGCCGCTCACACAGGAAGTTCCATCACCGTGAATCAGACCCGATCGAGTCATAGCTGGTTTGATTTATTCGACTTTTACCTGCATTTAAAAACCATTCAACTGCTGGCTTCGTCCCCTCCTTGTCCTCCACTGTCAGGGTCGGCCCTGACACAACACGGAATCGTTGGTTTGTGTTGCGTGTGTGAACTCACGACACCTCGATGACCTCCATACTGCCCGAGAAGCTTGATTGACTCCCCGCCGTGCCCATTTCCTCGCGGGAGCGGCTGTCCGCCATCCCATCTCCAAACTCCATCTGGCAGCTGCGCCGCTTCAGCTGCTTCTCAAAGCTGCTCTCTTCGTGCCAGCTCCTCCTCGAGTCACCGCGGTCATGTGTCCGCTGCCGCCGCCGTACCGCCTCCAAGCCGTGATTGCAGCTGTACGCCGTGAAGCCGCCGCCGCTCAGGATAGCCGATGTAGAGTAGAAGCGCGTGGACTCTGAGGAGAGGTACCATCCACTGGCCAAAGAGGAGGTGGAGACGGTGACAGGGCCCAGTAGGATGTCCGAGTGCCAGCCCTTCAGGGCGCTGCCACCTCCTGGTTTGGCGAGGTGCTGCTGGCTCCGTGAGAGGCCGAAAAGGAAGCTGGTGGCGTTCTCCTCCATGCTCCCGCTCCGGTGCAAGTGGTGGGAGCAGTTGGTTGGAGCGGTGGGTGGCTTAGCAAAGCCGCTGGAGGCCGACGACACCGCTGGCTGCGGGCTGCCTGCCTCCTCCTTATCAGGGCTCTGCTCCGGCGTGGACTGCTCTGAAACCTCCTCCACTGGCGAGAACTGGCAGGGTTTACTCGTTGTCTCTTTGAAGGATGGCGGCTTGTAGAAGTCATTGCTGTCCCCCGACCCGCTGTGAGGCGCGAAAACTCGATGGGTGCCGCCCCCGCCAGGCTCGCCATATGACTTGATGTCCAAAGAGAAGGAGCGTTTCAACCGGGCACTGTCTTCTGAGCCGTCGGCGAGCTGCAGGCCACTCAGAGCCTGAGCCAGCAGGCGCTCCTCGGGGGCATTGGCTAAAACGCACGGCAGGGTCAAAGGTTCCAGCAGTGTCACGCCGGGCGTTGGGACCGCATCCTCAGGCTGAGCGCAGGCCTCGCTGCTGGGCTCCGGAGGATGGAGACACTTGGGTTTGGCGTCCGTACCAGGAGGACTTTTTATCTTCTTCTCAAAGTCCAGCAGCTGACCCAGGAAGTTAAAGTTGGGCGAGATAGTCGGCCGCTTTTCCTTCACAAACCTGAATGAGGAAGAGAAACAGGAGCATGACTATGGACAGGAAGCAACACGACAGGTTAATGAGGATCAAACACTTACGGCTGTCAGCATCATTCAATACCAAACATGCGCACATTTAAAGTTTGCATTATTAGGGGCGTGGCTTCTGACTGACAGGTGGAGGCTGACACATGCAGCTGTAGCTGCTAGCCGTGTTTGTTAGGGATCGTCCTAGTGACTGTTTCTTAGTTGAGAAAAAAACAAGATGAACCGATTCGTCTAAAAGTAAATATTCAATAAAAACAAATGCCGCTTAATGACAAATTATCATCTGAAAACTAAACTGCGCACAAAAATCAGCCATTTTCTTCTGCTTATCTGGAGTTGTCAGGGGAGCCCAGACCTCCCTCTCACCACCTCCTCCAGCTTAGACTGAATGAATGACTGAACTCCTCACACTATCACAAGGCAGAGTCCATCCACTCCTAGGGGAAAGCTAATTTCTGCCACTTGTGCCTTCAATCTAGTTCTTTCACCTTTAAAAGAACTAACTACAGTGTTAACAAACATCATGCCGAGATTAACTGATACATGGTGTTTCTCGGGCAGCACGGTGGCACGGTCGGTAGCACTGTTGCCGCACAGCAAGAAGGTCCTGAGTTCAATTACACCATCAGGCCTTTCAGTGTGGAGTTTGCATGTTCTCCCTGTGTTTGCGTGGGTTCCCTCTGGGTACTCCAGCTTCCTCCCACTGTCCAAAGACATGCAGTTAGTGGGGACAGGTTAACTGGTTAATCCAAATTGCCCATAGGTGTGAATGCGGGAGTGAATGTGAGCGAGAATGGTTGTCTGTCCCTGTGCGTTAGCCCTGTGACAGACTGGCGATCTGGGCCCCCCGCAACCCTGAAAAAGGATAAGCTTGGATGGTGTTTCTCACCAACAATGCTCCATCTGGTGGCGTCTGACTAATCCGCCCAACTATATAGCTGCTGTGAGGCTCGTGTACTAACAGAGTGTCTGAGCTCCAGATTCTATGCAAACATTACGTGGATGTAAAATAAATGTCTAAACTTGTCTCTGGTTGCTTGTTGGGGCTTCAGAAGCCTTGTCAACGGCTGACTGATGACTACAACCTGGTTATGTTCAGAGTTCAGTGACCTCTGATGACATCACAGGGGGAAGAACTCAGAAAACTGAGCATTCAAACATTTTAAACTAACAAACAGACTTGGTCCCAGGTCAGATTCAGAAGTCCTGACTTCTCACCTGTACGCCTCGTCCAGTGACATGTCCATCCTCTTCATGATGTAGGCGATGGCGATGGTGGCCGAGCGGGAGATTCCAGCCAGGCAGTGGACCAGGACTCGGGCGTTGGAGGCTTTGGCCTTCTCTGAAACACAACAAAGTTCAGACTGAGCAGAGAGCAGTAGGGTCTGGTTTATTCAGTCACACAAGAGAGGTGGGCAAGTGATGCTGACCTATGAACTCCACCGAGCGATCCAGCCATGGCAGGATCTTCTCACAGAACGAATCGTTGACGGGGACTCGGAGGAAGTGGGAGTCTGGGATGAAGTCTGGTTTGGGGCAGGTATTGCTGGCGTTCAGGACGTAGGCAATGTCGTTCTGTTGTATCAGGTCCTGGAAAACAAACACAGGTTTGGATCAGAGCCGGACCAGAGAGGCTGGACCCCAAGAAGAGAGAATTTAAAAAAATAAAATACATTTTTTTTTAAAAAGCGTTCGGGGGCAGGGCTGTGATGTGGGGGTGGTGCTGTGTCACCTTGTTGAGGACATCCCTCTGGCAGCCCAGGTACAGGTGAGGCAGAATACGGGTCGGCCCGATGTTGGTGACGGGCAGGCAGGGTTGAGAGATGCAGGAAGGAACCAGGGTGGACTTCCCCTCACAGAGACCAGGAAAAAGGTGAGAGAACTCGGAGAACCCACCTGAGACCCCCCACACACACACACACACACACACACACACACACACACACACACAGTCAGCTGACAGTGAAATAATGAGGTCAACAGCTGTGCTTCCTTCCGGCAGGAATCAGACTGAATCTTTGTCTCTGCTCGACTCAAACATCCTCATCACCTGTTGCCAGGCAACAAGCCAGAGCATCGATGTTCTGCAGCCTCCTTTGGAAACCGATTTATTTCCAGCAGAAAGTGCCAGGTGAGTCCAGCTATTGATCATGTAAAGAAAACGTTCTGATCTATAACTACACCTGTGATCATGATTGTACACAATCCAAAGACAGAACCTGAAAGATGTTCACACAGTTTTTAACTGAGGCCCAAACACTCCTGGTTTAAATGTCCTGGTACTTTTAAAAAAATAAATAAATACATTTAATCAATTAAATTCTGTTACAATTTTTTTAAGTTTACTGACTGATTTTTGACTTTTTTTAAAACTTTTTTCAATTTTTTATGATTTGTGTTTTTTCTTTTATTTTTAAGCATTTCTTTTACATTCTTATTTTAATTTAAAAAAATTAAATATTCTGTGTTTTTGTAGCTAATTTTAACAGCTTGTCTGTTTATGGATTTAAACATAGCATATGAGCACTTCCTGCTCACATGCCTGTCTGACTCAGTTCGCTGGCGGGCGTGTTTTGTGATCCTCGGCGCTGATGAAGACTCTGGTCTCCCAGTGGAAGTGGCTGTTGTGTAACTGAAACCTCAGAGCTAGCACTTTGTTTGGTTTTTCTGATGTGAGGGTGGAGCCACCGTGCAGCATTACATCATCGTTACATAACGCCACACTCAGTAGAAATAGCTGCAGGCAGCTGCAGCATGCTCGCTCAGAGCTAGAGCCGATCAGAAATCAATAATCTGATCGGTTCCTTCCCATTAGCTGCTGCCATCTCACTTTAATCACCTTTAACGAGTGTAAATGAGGTTTAATGGCGTCGCAGAGACGTCCAGCAGGAAGCAGCCGCTCGCTTTCAGAGGTTTCCTGTTTAAACTTAGATTACAGCTGCATGCCAGAGTCAGAGGCTCAAGATTCATCGTCATGACTCGGTGAACCCGGTGAACTGCTCACCCCCCACAGTTAAACGTTCCCTACAGGCCACACTCTGAACTTTAGTTATGGCAGAGCGACGCGGGTGCAGGGAGGCTCACCTGAGAGCAGGTGTACGGAGGGGAAGCTCCTCTCCAGTTTAACCAGCAGGACACTGATAAAGGACTCGGAGCTCAGAGCGGCTGGGTCGGCAGAGCTCTGATCGTACACCACCACCTCCTGATCGGCCTGCAGTTCCAACTGCAACACAGATACACAGGTACATCCAGGATCAGGAAAAGAGAAAATAAATCTGCACATAATAATAAAGGATATTGAGCTTGTAAAAAAAATAAATAAAAAATTCCCATCAACTTGAAACTAGAAACAATGCCTCAGTGAGCATGTGCAGATGAATGGCAAATCATGTCAGCATCACCCAACAACTCCACTCACCACATCAGGCACGGTCACGTCTGACTCTGAAAACATTGCAACAGCACTTAAAGCGACACCTGTGTCCATCTTTTATATACAGTTTGTGACACAGTGACCAGTCATTTGTCCCCTGGCCTGCTCCGTACTTTAACCTAACGCATCGTTCTGAATCTGAGCCGTATTCTAACCACACCGGAGCAGCCCCCACCCTCCCACCACCACCACCACTACTCACCTTCTTTTTGGCTGAATGCTGCAGCAGCTCGGCAATCTGCACCTTGTCCTGCTGCAGCCTCCTCTTCATCAGCTTGGAGCAGTTCACGTTTACGGCCTCCAGGATGTGGGAGGTATTGTAGTCAACGAAGGGCCGGCTGTCAATCAGCACCACCCGGTCCAGCGCCCCCTCCAGCAGCGCTACCAGAGCTTCTGGCCCGATAGGGCGCACAATCCCGGGCCTTGCCATACCCAGTCCAGTCCGCGACCCCACACGCTCACACATGTGAGCTGCCTCCTCTCACTTCCCTACCACCCCCCCACCCCCCTCCCTGGTAGTAATCCTCCTCCTCCCCCCCTCCTTGTGGGCGTCCCGGCCGGCAGTCCAGCACAGTGATGCAGTCTGGCCAAGAACCTCAGAGGATGAAGAGCTCCATTGTGTCGGCCGGGTATGATGTCATCCCGATGGCAGCCCCAGAGAGAGAGAGAGAGAGAGAGAGAGAGAGAGAGAGAGAGAGAGAGAGAGAGGGAGAGAGAGAGAGAGCCAATCCCAACTGTGTGTGAGATGGTGGTTCAGAGTGTGTGTGTGTGTTCAGTCCATCAGTGTGTGTGTTTGCAGCGAGGGGGAGGGGCTTTCATTCACTCCAACAGCCGTCTTTTCTCCTGATGACATCACTCTGAGTTTTAAAATCTGAAACACAAACAGAGTCAGAGTGAGTCTGCATCACAGTCGCTTCAGAAACATTCAACGACGCCACGCCAAATCAGGACAAACCTTATTCACACAGAAAACCATGACCGTGAGACAGGTGGGTCAGGTTGTCCGGCACATCAGGATGACACAAAACACATCGCGCCCAATTTCACTAAACTTTATAGAGAGCCTGAAACATGAGCAGAGGAAGGAGCTGGAGAGTTACGGCGCTGTTCTCATTGCTTTCCTGAAAACCGTGAAAAAGAGACGTGCGTTTTGGAGTAGGGCTGCTCGATTATGGCAAAAATGATAATCACGATTATTTTCACTGAAATTGAGATCTCGGTTATTTGACAATATTTATTTAACCCTTTAAGACCTACCATAGAACCAAGTCCGCCAGAGCTTATATTATTTATTTATTTATTTGTTTTTGTTTTTTTACATGCTGTAGTGCCATTTTTGGGAGCATTTCAAGTTGCTATACAGCAATACAACTGTTATAGCCCATATTTTAGAAATATGTATGCATTAAGTCCATAGTAACTACATTAATTACAAAAAAGTGCAATAAACTACAAAAAAATTGAAAATCGTTTTTGTTTTTTTACATATATTTCTACTTGGGGAAATTTAAGAGGCTTATCCCTCAAAACTTTAAATACAAAAAAGTTGCAAAAAATAGTTTCCCACCACAGGAAATTTATTTTGAGTGTCTTCATAGTTTTATTTTGGAGATACAGCAATTTTTATATAATGCAGGAAAAACAAAAAACAATCCTATGATGCAAATTTGCAAAGAAAACAGCATGTGCATCAAAATAAACTATTTCCAGCAGTGCAATTTGAGTTCTAAGCATCCCAGAAACTATTCAGAAAAGTATATAGTCAAACATGACTTATAAAAACACCAGTATAGGCTTTTAAGGCCTACAAGTAAAAAAACTACATTTTCCGCGAAAATGACGTCACTTCCGGTTTCGGACAGGAAATGGCGGGCATGAGATAGTTCACGTTTACTTCATTTTCATTGTTGGAAGTGTTACGAACAGCTGATCGGATCGGCAAAGCGTGTTTCTGGAATATTATGTTTTTGTTCCTGCAAGCGCTTTTTATGCAATTTTTGCAAAGCTATATGTGGAAGGAAACCGTGACCGAGGACAAGCTGATGGCATAAGATGTAAGTACAACTCCTCTGGTTTCATATGCAAAACAAATTATTGCGCTAGCTTACGCGGTTCCTGTTCTACAGGGATTTAAAGGGTTAACAATAACAATGTATTGAATAATGACTTTAAAAAAATAATATAAAATAGTGTGCAAATACTGATAACAGTGCAAATGTTTGCAATATAAAAAATAAATGAAAAATGTAAACATCTATATTTAGTGAACTTTGCAGTGTTGCTCTGTGGTGCAGCTACGACACCGTAGCAAAGTTTACACACTATGTCTACTTGATCCACGTCTGACTCCGCAAACCCATAATGTTTCCACACCACTGAAGTTGTTTTTTTTACCTCTCTTTTCAACCAATAGCAGTCACTCTCCTCTCCAAATAACTTCTGCTTAGCTTTCCGAGCTTCCCTTGGGTCCTCTTAATTGTTGTGACGTGTGTTCGGAATGCAGAGCAGTGCGCTTGATTTGCCACACGGAGCAGCGCGAGAGTAAAGCACGAGGGAGGGGCTAATAATCGGCTCAGTCATTTTTAATGATCGTTGAAATCCCAGATCGTAATCGTGATTAAAATTCGATTAATTGAGCAGCCCTATTTTGGAGTGGGCCTTACAGTCAGTAATAAAGATTTAAATCAGTTGTTTGTTGGGAGGAGGTACACTACATGCAGGTGATCTCACCTTCCAGCTGAAAATAATTATCAAATAACACCCTCATACTGAGCTGTGTAAGAAATCAGCGATGCAGTGGTTTCTGTGCTCGAGCTCGTAAAAGTGTGACGAATGATTGAGCTGCTTCTTTGAGCTCAGGTGTTGAAGCACTTATCTGCACAATCTCACACACACACACACACACACACCTTCATACATCAAATTACTTTTTGCACAGTGTTCAGTTTTTTGCACAACCCACTGTCATTGTTGCACCTTTCAATTGCACTGTCTTGTGTCTGTATCGTTCTATTCTGTCTGGTGTTGCACTGTGTTTGTTTTGTTTTTTGCAATTTTTGCACACTTGCACTTTATGTAGTCCTGTGTTGATTGTCTGTTATATGTAGCACCATGGTCTTGGAGGAACACTGTCTCGCTTTACTGTGTACTGTACCATTGCACATGGTTGAAGTGACAATAAAGCCACTTGACAACTTGATCCAGCTGTGCAGGTATGACAGAAGCTGGTCTCAGGATGACTCACAGCTCTGCACCAGGACACTCCCTCATGCTGTAAAAGTTAGAGCCGAAAAATCCCCAAACTTGTTGCACCTTCTCCTCAGAGTGGGACTTAGTTCCTTGGCACATCTGTAAAGGGTCCTGCTGCTTCATTTTAGTGATGTCACCGAGGTTCAGCGCACAAGTGGTCAACCGTTAAACTCGCGGTCCCAGCCAAAGGAAAGTGAAACCATCCACCTGGGATAGATGGAGTGGTCCCAGGTCTCTACAGCTGCAGATAACACAGCGGAGAGCAGGAATCCCAAATCACCTTCACAGGTAACTGTAAGCAGGACTGACCCGTATACAGCCAGGAGACCCAGAAAAAGTCCCCACATTTTATTTCCTTCTGTCGGCGGCACCACATTTAAAACATGTTAACGAGACGGAGGCAACGCTGTAGCTCCACAGACTCACCAGCATCTCTGGAATGGCTCGAACTTTGCTGGACTGTTGATGAATAAATTTATGTGAGATGTAATTAAGACACTTTATCAGAGGGAAAGTGTGACTTTAGACCAGGGGTGTCAAACTCGCAGCCCTGGGTCCCCTTGCAGCCCACGTGTTGTTGAATTTAATGTTAAAATAAGTTCTTTAAAAAGCAAAAAAAATTTTAATATGAAGGCAATATGAGCAGAGAGTACAAACATGTTTAAGGATTGACTGTGTTAGTAAGAACGTTATTTGTAAAGAAAACACCAGCAGTCAAAAACTAATGTGTAAAGTGTAAAAACTAATGTCTGTCTTATTTTGTTAAATACGAACAAAATTATAGGAGATGTGCTGCCATGTGTTTGGCCAGAAAGAGAGTAACAATTTATTTATTTGGTAGTTCATTGTAAGGCTTCAGTTAGTTAAGAGTGAGGGGGAAAACAATTGTGTTCACGTTTTCAGTTTTGTCTTTTTATACAATATTTGAAATCTAAAAAACAAACAAACAAAAGACACTACATTTTTGGAAATATTTGTGGGTGTTTTCCTGTTTGTTTGTTTTTTAGTACTACTTGAAAACACTAAAGTGAGCTTCAGGTCATTTAAGTTTGAGACCCTTGCTTTAGACACTCGAGCCTGACATCAGCTGCACAATTTTAGCTTATAACCAGCTGCTGCTGTTTAGCTGGGTCGCTGTCAGCTGTGGGGAGACGTGAGGGTCACATGTCTGAGCAGCTGACAACGACGAGAATATATGAGCACGTTTATCTTTGTTTTCATGTGTTAGACTTCACTCAGGAGAAGCTTGAGGAGAAAGAGGATGAGGTGGAGATGAGACTGATGAAAGTGGTACCTGTGATGGTTAAATGAAACCAATGATTGAAGGAGTGTGGACAGTGGTTGCAGAGCTGTGATGGTGTTTAAAGAGTTAACATGTCCACAGTGAGCTGCACACACAAGACTGCAGCTCCAACATCAACCTTCAGGTGTGTTAGCATCACGTCCACATTAAAACGATTGTGTAAACTACAGCCATCCCTCCAAAGAGCACTGACCTACATTCCCCCCCGACAGAACGGATGGTTTATGTGGAGGAACTGAATTAGCGCCTGCAAGGAGGAATGTAAAATCAAGAGGAGACCAGCCTGGAGCCATGAACCAGGAAGAAAGAGGACGATTGTGTTTTCTGGAGCCTTTAAACAGCAGCTGGAGCTTCTGGCTGTGTCTCCAACATCAGGTTCCACTTCAATCCAATAATTCGGATCCCGCTGATGTTTTTCCAAGCCAGGACATTCCTGCTCTGACACCCGATCTGTCAAATTACCAGCTACGAGCCACAGGAACAGATGGCATCACGGGCACCGGTCTGCAGAAATGCCTCGACTCAAATCACCTGCCAGCCTCCTGCAACATCACACACTGAGCTCAGGCGGCATGCCGGAGTCACGTGACCCACCGTCGCCATGACCATTAATCTTAATTGGAACCCACCTATAAAACTTTCATGTTAAACATGAACCCCTGCGGCAGGAGATCTGTGACAGGAAGTGAGGTGACCAGGCGCCTTGTATAACATCACTACTGCATTTAGATTCAGAGAGACAAACAGGCTGCTTGGTCGTCCTTCTGACTCAAAAACCTAAAAATAGCCCTGGAGTGTTATTAAGCCGATGTCACTGTCACTAAAGCAGAAAAACAAAAATAATCTGAGTGGTGGGCGCTCACTGAGTACTGACCTCCTGTCAGAGTTTGGTTTTCTCTGGAGGCTCGAGCTCTGAGTCATGATGATTTTAGTCTGAGGGCGAGCGCCGGCCTCGTCCTCAGCTCTACACCACAGGTAAGAGTCCAGGTAGAGGCTGTTATCAGGTGTAACAGAGCGGTGAAGTCGGGCCTCTGAGACACAGAGAGCCCTCATCTTCAAACACCATCAGATAAAGAGCGCTGCCACTTCCTGCTCCTCTGCGCCTCTACATGTGACAGGTGCGCTCAGAGCTTGAGCTGACAGTGGAGACCGGTCAAAGGTGAATGACCTGAGGTTAAAAGCAGCCAATCACAGGACTTTAGCCCTGTGCTGACATCACACAAAGACAGGTTAGACTCCCGCTGTGCTCACCTGAGCCAACACTCTGAAAATGACGCTGGAGTGTCGACCAATCACCCGGAGGCAAGCATTCAAAATAAGAAGCTGGTAAAAAGGTGGGTGGGGCATGCTGCAGCAGATTGTTTTAACTATTAATTATAATAAAAAATTTTAAAATGAGGCTTCCAAAGCCACTACAGAGAGGAACTTGTGGTTCAGCCCCAACACATGATCAGCTCATTGTGCTGAAGAGGAAGTAAACCAGTGCTGTGATGGCTATAAACAACGCCATGATTGAGCGTTTAATTGTAATTGGTGGAAACGCTGTCAGCAGCTGGCCGTCACCCTGACATCACTTCCGGTTCCCTCAAGGACACTGATCAGGCTTCACCACCATCCTACTGACCTGCATGACACTTAAATTTCCTCACTGAGCACACTCACTAAACGTAAACGCATAAATAAAAATTATTCACTGCTCTGGTCATGTGACTCACCGGCTCTAAACTGACACCTCTCAGCATCAGTGCAAACGTTTAAAAACAAACCACTGAAAACGGCGAGGTTTTCCTCTCCTGAAGGAAACACAGATAATAAGTGAGTTAGCTGGGTTTCATTTACCTGACAGTGCTTATGAAATAATCTAACACAGGTTAGGCTGATAAAGGTCCACCCTCACAGGTGAGTATTGATTACTGACAGATTGATTATTGGCAGCTTAAACCATCAGTTTTCAGTTCCTTTAGACTGTTATTACCACTGAGATGAACCACAATTGTTTTATTTCATTAACTCTGTTCCATCACAGTCTGGATATCTGTAAGAACACAGACTCTCAGGGGACTGTCTGGACCGGTATAGCTGTACAGTACACACCTACAGCAGCCGGCTAGGTTGATCTAACCCTGCAGTATTTCAATCCAAAGTTTTATTATTGTACAGGCTGTGTGGACCCTCTGATGCTCATATTATCCTTCAGTATGTTGATCATGCTTATTTGCTGCCTGCGTTTGTACTGACAGTGTGCAGAGATGATGCAACAGAGACGGTTCTCAAATTTAAATGTCAAACCTTCTTCTGAAGTCTGAAACGTGACTCTGAGGTCAGATCACTCAGAGAAGTGTGAGCTTCATTTACTCAGCTTACCTGATTCACACACCTAATGGTCACCTGTTAACTTTGTAATAACTTATTTACATTTGGATGTTTATTTCACTTAAAAAAAATAATGGAACATTTCCATTAAATATATTATTTATATTTAAAATAAATGTACCTTTAACTTTAAGGACATTTAGTAAGGGAAGTCTAGTGTGTGCTGTTAAAAGCATGCTCAGCAGTTTAAAGGTTATCTGAGAGTCTGAAGAGTGCTTCATTTATCAGACATTAATATAAACAAATAGGCTTTATCTTTTATTTTAGGAGGTTTGGGCAGATTTAAGGAGAGCTTAATGTTTACAGCTCTGTCATCGGTGGTGTTCAGGGTTATCTGAGTGAATCACGAGGAGATTAATGCTCATACTTTACCTTTGAGGAAGTTTCACCATGTTTAAGGAAGACTGGTCAAAATGAAATTGAGATGAGCAGATAAAGAGTTTCTGCGGTAATAAATGGATATCTGCCTGCATAGACTGAGTTAGTTATTATTTATAAGGATGTTAATACACATACATAACGCTAGTTTTCATTTTAAGGAAGTCCTGGCATATTTAAGGGAACTTACAGGCACTGGAACTGTAATATGAGCTAATATGAGTGGTGTCAGCAGAGTTTAAGGGTAATTTAAACAAATAAGTAAATTTACTATTATTTAAAAGGACATTACTACCCACAAATATTGTTCTGTCTTTATTTTAAGGCAGTTTCGGTATATTTTAGCGCAGTCACAGACGGTCTAATACGAGCTAACCTGTGCTGTTGTAGTGTGAGTTTGATTTAAGGGAGGCCTGGCTGCTGTTGGAGGCTCCTCGCTGGTTCTGGGAGCTTCGGGCGGTGTGGGCGACATTTCGGATGTTACGTTGGCCGTTTTATAACTCTCTCAGCCCGCTGCTCTCTCACATTTTATCGGTGTGTCTCCGCGTTCTGACCGCCACTCCGGCTCACCTAAAAAGAAACCGACGAACAGCGACGTTTTCCCGCTAAGTTCCCCTCAGACGCGGGGTTAGCCCGGGCTGACACACGGAGCGAACTTTAACTTTAGGCCCGGTAACGGAACTTCAGCCGCCGCTCGGTCACTCTTGAACCAGAAATTTTGGTGAACTCACCGTCTGAAAACTCGACGTCAGAGTCCGGACAGCAGCTCCTCCGACCCGGCTGGACAAACCGGGGGAGTCCGCCTGGTGTACCGGAGAGGACGGGTCGCAGAGGAGAGCAGAAGCGGCGGAGGGACTCGGTGAAGTCCTGGTGCTGCCATAGAACGATGAGGTCACCGCGATAAAAATAACAGCATGGCGTCATCGTCAGAGCTGCTCGGCTCGGCGCAACGGGCTCTTAAAGGCGCAGGCAGCGATGCAGTGCGCACGCGCAAAGTACTGCCTCTGGAAAAGCCCGAGAGTGCTGTGTCCTGCAAAATATAGTGTATATACTGCAAATTATATTGCGAAATATACTGCAAATTATACTGTAAATTATACTGCCAAATATATTGCAAGATATACTGTACAATATATTGCGAAATATACTGTATATACTGCGAAATATACTGTATATACTGCAAATTATACTGTGAAATAGACAGACAAGTTCACTGTACAATATACTGCAAAGTGTAAGTCACAGCAGAAGATGATCCTGGTTTCAGATGAAAGAAGACCTTCCATCTGTTCTCACCTGTTCCCCGCAGGTGAGAACAGATATGAGTGAGTAGACTCACTCATATGAGTCCCTACTCACTCATATGAGCCTGAAAGTTTACCCAGAATGCACTTTGTGAGGAACACAGATCAAACACGGACGCAGTTTTGCTCCTCTCCGTCACAGAAACAGTTTATTCAGACTTTGATCAATCACACAGGTGCTACTCACAGAATAAAAGTCCTGCTCTCGTGACGAATGCAGTGTAAACCTGATCTAACGGAGCCTGATAGTGTTTTTCAGGCTTGAGACTTTCATGTGCTCTGCTGCACTCAAAGTGTTGGAAAAACAGTGAAAGCATTAATCTGGAACCTGTGTACTTGGAGCACTGAAAATACTACCAGCATGCTGGTAAAATGTCAGATTGTGGTGGATGGGATATTTTTGTGTGTTTGTGTAACCTTGCTGATTGTGTAATGTTTCTGAATCAGCTAGTTGTCTTGGGATGCCGAGCACAGAGATGACAATGTAAGCGACACAAGCAGAAGAAAACTGAAAGCTCTCTCATACTGGAGCAATTAGGACGCATGGCTAACTCTCACTGATGAAGGCATCAGACAGACGGTTGTCATCTCATGCCTGCTTTCAGATGCTCTGAGCACGCTTGTTTCTTCTCACAGTAAAGACTTTCATCTTTGGTTCATCTCACGCCAACAGGTTTAAAATATAAATAATTAAAAGAATTTCTGGCTGCTGAAAAAGTAGCTGGAAATGCACAGGAAGAATCAACGGTGTTCAACAGACCAATCACAGCAGCTGCATCAACCTGACGTACAGGTACTTTTTTAGAGGTGCAGGTTAGGTTAGAGTGTGGAATTAGGGGAGTTTGTGGCTACATTGTAGTTATGATGCAGACCATAAATCTAAAGTAACGAACGCTAAAACACGCGTGAACAAGCTGTGAGAAGATTGGCAGCTCAGTTCGATTCAGAGAGAAGCTGATTGCTGAAGCAGACCAGAGATTAGGATCTGATCAACGAGCACAGAGAGTAGTGATGGGCTCACATGTTCTGCCTCGCAGCTGCTCTAAACGGTAAGCCTGAAAAATAATATCAGTGTTATGTCTTTTATTCTGACACAGTGTTTCACTACATCACTTTCTCTAATGGTACCGCAGGAGGTACAGAGGTCAGAGGTATAACCATAGCAACCAGTTAGAATCACACTGCATGAAGAGGTTTGATCGTAGCTCTAATGTAGTACAGGTACAGTCAAGATAACAGCCACACCTGAGGAGGAACGGCAAGTGAATGTGACAGTCATGGTGGTATCTGTGATGCAGAGACAAATCGAATCAAATCACTTTTATTGTCACGTCACAAGTGCAGGTACACTGGTACAGTACATGCGAATGAAATTCTTGTGTGCGAGTTTCACAAGCAACAGAGTTGTGCAACAATACAATAACATAAAACAAGCAAAATATAAGAATGGCTACATCTGAGAGTAATAAATATATGTACAATATAAGAATGTATGCATTACTGGATGTGTATACTAAATATGTTTTTCTACGTGTGTGTGTGTGTGTGTGTGTGTGTGTGTGTGTGTGTGTGTGTATACATATTTTACAAATTAAATAGAGTAAACAATAAAATAAAATATACAGAGGTTGGTAGTTGGACATGTGCAAAACAGTGGCATTTATATACAGTGTGGAGTGCATAATGTTGAAGTTCCAGTAGTGAAGCTGAGGTGTCTATGAAGTGTTCAGCAGTCTGATGGCCTGATGGAAGAAGCTGTCTCTCAGTCTGCTGGTACTGGACCGGATGCTGCAGAACCTCCTTCCTGATGGAAGTAGTCTGAACAGTTTATGGCTGGGGTGACTGGAGTCCTTGATGATCCTCCCCGCTTTCCTCAGGCACCGCTTCCTGTAGATGTCCTGGAGGGAGGGAAGCTCACCTCCAATTATCCGTTCAGAACATTGCACTACTCTCTGGAGAGCTTTGCGGTTGTAAGCGGTGCTGTTGCTATACCAGGTGGTGATGCATCCAGTGAGGATACTCTCAATGGCACAGCGGTAGAAGGTCCTGAGGATGCATGCCAAATCTTTCCAGTCTCCTGAGAAAGAAGAGGCGCTGCTGCACCTTCTTCACTGTTTTGTTTATGTGTCCTGACCACGTAAGATCCTCAGCTAGATGTACACCAAGGAACCGGAAGCTGCTCACTCTCTCCACAGCAGCGCCGTTGATGGTGCTGGGGGTGTGTACTTCTCTGCACCTCTGGAAGTCCACTATCAGCTCCTTTGTCTTTGCGACGTTGAGGGTGAGATGGTTGTCTTAACACCAGTAGGTCAGGGCGCTGACCTCCTCCCTGTAGGCCGTCTCATCACCGTTGGTGATAAAACCCACCACTGTAGTGTCGTCCACAAACTTCACAATGACGTTGGAGTTGTTAGTGGCCGTGCAGTCGATGTAGAGTGAGTACAGGAGAGGGCTCAGTACACACCCCTGTGGAGCACCAGTGTTCATTAGGATGAGGTGATGCTGCCCAGTCTGACCACTTGGCGTCTGTCAGACAGGAAGCTAAGGATTCAGCTGCAGAGGGAGCTACTCAGTCCTAGATCCTGCAGTTTCCTGTCCAGCTTCGAGGGAACGATGGTGTTGAATGCTGAGCTGTAATCTACAAACAGCATTCTCACATACGTGTCTCTCTTCTCCAGGTGTGACAGGGCAGTGTGTAGTGTCAGGGCTATGGCGTCATCAGTGGACCTGTTGTGGCAGTATGCAAATTGTAGAGGGTCCAGTGAGTCGGGTAGTGAAGAGCAAACGAAGTCCCTGACCAGCTTCTCGAAGCAAATCCCACTAGTTGAACTGATCACAGCCACAGAAAGAGAAATTTGAAACAACAACATTGCAGACATAGAAGCAGAGCAGCTGCAGACAAAAGTTTCTGCATGTCTCAGCAATGCAAAGCCCCCAGCATCCAACATCAGCATGAAGGAGGAAGGCACTTACATCAGTTAGTAATGACAACATTATCATCCTTCTGCCAGACAAGGGTAGGTGCACAGTTTTGCTAAACCATATAGACTATCATGAGAAAATTTGTTCAGTGACAAAAATACTCATGAGCCCAGAAACAAGACCCAGGAAGTGACTACAGGAACAGGGTGATAGATTTTCTGGAGCAGGTAGAACAAGATAACGCTACTGACCGCATACCACAGGCTATTTCTAGGGGTGTACCTTTAAGATCACTTGTCTGTATGATCAACTCGGTCACCTATAACATCTCAAAGTTTCTGGCTTTGATGCTCAACCTGTTGGTAGGCAGCTCTGAACACCACATCCAGAACACCTTAGATTTTGTTGAGAAGGTGAGAGACGTCATTATGGAGGCAGATGAAACCATGGTCTCGTACGATGTTACATCTCTCTTCACTTGCATCCCAGTCACGGAAGCATTGAAGGTAGTTCGTAAGAGATTACAGGATGACCCCAACCTCAGCAACAGGACCACTCTTCAGCATAGACCAAGTGTGTTTGCTTTTGGAACTGTCTTCATTCCACCTATTTCACATACAAGGGTCAGTACTACCTAGGGTTCCAGTGCTAACTGAGGTTCCTCAGTTTCACCCATTGTGGCCAACTTGTGCATGGAAGAAGTGGAAAAGATGGCTCTGTTATGCTACCCTGGAACACCCCCAAGTCATTAGTTCAGGTATGTGGCTGAAACCTGGGTGAAAATTAAATCTCAGGACATACCACGATTCAGTGGTCACATTAACTCAATGGACCAAGACATCAAATTCACTGGGGAGAATATGAAAAGTAGCAGGTTAGCCTTCTTAGACTGTGAGATTTCCATCAATAATGGGGGACATTTAAAAGTCGATGTATACCGTAAATCAGATCAGTATTTAAGGTTTGACTCTCATTATCCACTGGAGCACAAACTGGGTGTCATTAGGACACTACAACACAGAGTGAACAGCATCCCTACAGACACAGGGCCCAGGGAAGCAGAAGAACATATCAAGAAGGCTCTGAGTAAATGTGGTTATCCCAGCTGGACATTTGAATCTTGGAATCATTTTTGACCAGGATATGTCCTTTAATGCACTAATTAAACAAATATGTAAGCCTGTGTCTTCTTGTGTCTTGTTTTGTGTCTTCCATTTCTGAAATATCTCTAAAATTAGAAATATCCTGTGTCAGAGTGACGCTGAACAAACTAGTTCATGCATTTATTACTTCTAGGATGAACTACTGTAATTCGTTATTATCAGGATGTCCTAAAAGTTTGATGAAAAGCCTTCAGTTAATACAAAATGCAGCAAGAGTACTGACAGGGACTAGAAAGGGAGAGCAGAATTCTCCAATATTGGCTTATCATCAGTCAGTCCTTTTCTACATTAAGTGCTTCGTAGAGACTGTGACAGTGACTAAAACCATCTGGGTTGTTCCTAACGGAAAACCTTGGTTGACAAGTGGAGTACAGGCTCTAATCAGAACAGGGATAGTTCCCTGTACAGCACTGCATGAGCCAACGTAGCAGGGGCATCAAACATGGCAAGGAGGCCTACAGGAGGAGCATAGAGAGCTGCCTCACCGACAGCAACCCCAGGCATTACTGACAGTTTGCACTTTCTGAAGTGTTATCTGGTACATCAGCATTACAGGTTAGTAGGGCAAGCCACTAAATTAAAGAACCCACGGCCCTACTCAGTGCTACAACACCCCTTTGATCTAATTTGAATACTAGCTACATGGGTTGGGTGCTACACTATGATTCACTGAGTGTTTCTTCTTCACACACTATGTGCTTATACACCTCTCTGCATTTAATCATTAGTTATTGTTAAGTTATTAATCTCTGGCTCTCTTCACACGTGTTCACACGTATCATGACAGAACTTGGCATGATCTTTAAAATAACATCTACTGTCAGTGACATCAGAGGAATGAACAAAGTGTGTGTAACAGTAGCCTGATGACTTCATACTTCACCTGAACAGTCTCAGCAGGATCCACCATGATTGCTCTCCATGTCTCTTTGTGCTAATCCCACTAAAGCTTCCTGAGGAAGTAAACTCAGAACAGAAGCTCTGATATTTGTATAACCTTCTTCCACAACATAATCTTCATTTCCTCTAAATTTCCAGCAGCTGATGTAACAGGATTAGTCAGCAGGTCATGGGTAGATTAACATACATTTGACCCTTTGGCCTGTGAGGAGATGTCATCATAGAATCCACTCTCAGGGACAGCAGGATGTGTTTTCTTAATATAAATAATTGAATGAATGAATGAATGAATGAATTCTAACCCTCTGAATGTGATGATGAGATGATTGTGGAAGAGGAGAGGTGGTTATGGTTATAAGTTATGGCTCTTTAAAGACTTTAAGTAAAATAATAAAATATATGTGCATTTATATCCAACAGTGAATTGGTGTATACTGAAGACTGAGCAGTAAAGATGAGCTCAGACTCTTCATCAGTTTCTGTCCTGCACACACTGACCGTCTGTTCTCTGTGACAACAGCGACCCTTACAAACCTTCTTCATATTATTCTGTTTTCTTTACACCAGATGACGGCAGAATGCAGGTGAAAAACTTTATTTAAAACATCAAAGGTTGAAAAATATATCTGTAGTATCAACTTCTTAAAGCATTTGGGTAAATAGTGTGAACTTTCACCTCTTAACTGTGAACTTTCAGCCTCAGATTCTAAAGTTTGATATTTAATTTACTGAGGAGACTTTTTAAATTTTAGAGGCAAAACTCATCAGAGAGACATTAAAGCATTTTACTTTTGAGATCCAAATTATGAGATTCTAAAAAACAACTTCACCCATTCACATGGCGTGATCTCAGACTGAAACTTTAACTGAGCGTCCAAATTCAGACCGTCATTGTGAAAAGTGAGAATTTCTGGTCAGAGGAGGGTTGGGAAAGGAAAAGGGAACAGGTTTTATTGTAAGTTTTATTGTTCCCTCATTTTGGGAAACCCAGAGTTTTATCGTGTAGTTAGAGAACGCACTTTTCAAGACCTGCTCTGTGCTCTACTGCAAATCATGAAGACGATATCACAACAATTCATTTCTTCACCAGAGTAAAATGAACAAGCTTTTTAAAGGCGATATCACAAGGCGTGGTAACTTATTTGATTACACTAGGGTTTAAGTAGATATACTGTTTATGCACATTAAACATATAAAATGGTATAAATACATTCAATATATTAAACTAAAGCTGGAGCTTATTTATTACATATAAATATAATTTGTTACTGCTAACTTACAGATTTTCGAATTGTTAATATTTGGCTTCTGAACATTAAACGTTTGAGTGTGTCAGATATATTTTAATATACTTGTTAAGAATAGAATTCGTTTTTATCTGACTATTTACTCGGGTTTGACGTTATTTATTTATTTTACCATCTCACTATTTCCGGTTTAGTGGTAGCTGTCTTTGTTCCATTATTTTATTTAATAAAGTTTTGGTTGTAAAAAAAAAAAAGTGACGTAAACGCGTAGACGTCAGCAGATGTAAACAAAGCAGGGAGCTGTCAGACTGATCGGTGATCAGACTGATTGATGAGCTGCTTCTGGAGCCCTCGCTGATGATACCGAGCCGGTTCGTTCCGTCCAGACTTCCGGGAACACAGTGTGATCTCTGAGCGGACCTAACGGCAGCCTGCGCGTTAGCAACATGGAAGACAACAAGGTGAGCTAGCTAAGGACTGCTAACGGCTAAAGGAAACTGCGGGGTACTAATTAGTAGCTTTAACTAGTCAACGTCTGGTCACTTCACCTTTGTCAGTGTCGATAGTGTCGTTAACCTCCTATGACCTGCCGTCCACATATGTGGACATCACATTTTGGGTTGTTTAGACCAAAATACTGAATTTTGCTCTACAAGGGCCTGATATCCACTTACAAGGACATTATACTGCTACTGGTCTATCAAAATTTTAAACGACTATGCTCTTATATGGCTCTCATTTTTCTTAAAAACAAAAATTGTTTTTACATTCATCGGGCCCCAATATACCCAAATATCAAAGAGAAATTAAAAATGCATGCAGTGGAAGAGTTCGGGTCTTAGGAGGTTAAAGAAGGAATCACTTTAATGGGCTAGATTACAGCTGTGTATCCTGTGTGCTAACCGAGGTTACGTTAGCTCCCCGTGCCGTAAACATGTTTATTTCAGGAAGGATAAGAAATTATTATTTATAGAACAACAAACCTGCTGTAAACTGTCTGCAGCTCACAAGAAGTTTATTTATTTAATGCTGATATTCATCAGCTGTCAGATATTATTAAAAAAAAACCTTCCTGCTGTCCTCACACCGAGGTCTGAGGGACTTCAGGACTGCTGACGCTGTTTTCCAGTGTTCTGATTGGTGAGTAGAAGTCAGTCGTACTTGTTGGATGATACAGTAACGAAATACTTTGTTACTGTATCTGTAGTTTACTTAAGTAGGTTTTTTTTCTGACTAGTTTTTAACTTTTACTCCCTGCATGTTTAAACAAATATCTTAACTTTCTACTCGTCACTGTTTCAGACAGGCTCGTTACTTTTCCTTTAACTGATTTGAGGGGAGTCATTATTTCAGTCACTGCGAGCCTCCAAACTTAAAACCAATCTGAGCCTAAACAGAAACACATAAAAGGAAATCCCATTCGTTTATTAATCACCAGGCGATGTGGCATAAAAAGAGATGTAGTCAGGGGTTACAGTGGGCCGGAGTTTTGATTTATTTATTCATTTATTACGTTTTTAAATTTTTTTTTTTTTAACACAACACTAGAACGACTGCAGGTGTCCATAGGTTGTGTTCACAGTACTTCAGCATCTAGCTAGCTACTGAAGAGGAGCGAGGATAAAGGGAGTAACATTTTGTGTTAGGTAATTTGAAATGCAGCACTTTAACAAACATCAGCAAACACACGAACTGTTTGTGTGCAGTTTGTCACACAGTTGCTAGCTAAAGGTCCAGCTTCTGTATTTCACAGGGAGAGAAAAGAAAGAGGGGTAACTACACTCAGAGATGGAGAAAGATAAGAAAGGACAGGAAACGAAGAAGAGAGCTTAGATTTAAAAGGACGGCTCATTTAAAGCTTACTCGTAAGTCCTCATCAAGTATGTTATCCAATCAGATATTGGGTCTGTACATGTGCAACTGTGTTTTTTCATATTGTGAAACATGCTAAACAAACTGAGGTAGACTTAACTGTGTTATTTAAGGCCTGCATGAAAATCATCTGCAGGTTAGTGCAGGATAAACAGCTTAGTTTGCTGTACTGTGATGGATTTAAAGTAAAGAACAGTATGTGACTGGTGCACAGTGGCTGTGGTTCCATGGTCAGATTTACTTTACATGAAGTGTAGCAGAGAGTCATTTGAATTTTAACTTATGATGCTGAGACTCATTCACTGAATTCCACCTTCATACCAACTTTATAGTGTCTAATATAAAGACAGCATAAACAGTGTACTGTGAGTGTATGGAAATCAGCCAGGACAACTCATGAAACATCTGCTCACATCTGGTTGAATTCAGGTGTGTAAATCCACAAAGAGCAGCAGGTCGGCTGATCACAACCTGTACACTAAGAAAATTTACTGGAGCTCTCAGTAGAAATTATAGTGAGTTATGATATTTTTTCCCCAACACTGAGCAATTAAAACTGATTTTAGTGTTCACCCACCTGCTGAATCCACTCTAGCCCCTGACTGCATTCATTTTGTTGTTTAAAAGTAAAGTCACCCTCTACAATGCAGGCACCAGAAAAGAGTTTTTATTTTCCTTCCTGTTCATGTTCTACTTAACCGATTCAAGCTGAGTACAATTATTGGAAATAAAATTTAGACTGAAATAAAGTTTGTATTCATATCGACTAATATTGTTATGTCATGACATTCATATAACACAAGGCTCAGTCAATGCTGCATAAAAATAGGTGGAGGAAATGTTCTTTGAGGAGCTACTTTTTCTTTCTCTGAGTACATTTCAGAGCTGGTACTTTTTTTTTACTTTTACTTGAATAAAAATTCAACTTTTACTGGAGTATTTTTTTAACAGTAGTATTGTAGAGAATGTGTGTACTTTTGCCAACTCTGCTCATTCAGGTCTAGTCTGGAAGCTAATTTGAGAGCTTTCACTGTAAATGAACTTTAGCACATCCAGGCGTTCTGTGTGTGAGCTGGCTCAACCAATCCAGTCAGAAATAACAGGTATCACCTCTCTGCTCAAAGCACATTAACAGACCTGGTGGTGTCTGCTGGTGGTGTCTCTGTCCTGTGTCTAATTTATCGCTCGTGTCTGCTTGTCATCAGATGGCGGGCAAAGTGAAGAAGCCGGGAAAACGCGGCCGTAAACCTGCCAAAATCGACCTGAAGGCCAAACTGGAGCGAAGCCGGCAGAGCGCCCGCGAGTGCCGAGCCCGGAAGAAGCTAAGGTACCAGTACCTGGAGGAGTTGGTTTCCAGTAAGGAGAGAGCCATCTGCGCCTTGCGGGAGGAGCTTGAGATGGTGAGACAACACCAGTTAGACATGAACTCAGATTTCAAACACATGATTGAGCTCTGTGCCAAAGAGAAGCTTCATAACACCGACCACAGAGGTCAGACACTCCCAGTTTAAACACACAAGTCTCTCTACGCTCCGTTTCCTGGTATTTAAATAAAGTTTGAAAATGGGGCGCACACAAATGTAAATGGCCTGCATTTGTATAGTGCTTTTCTAGTCCATAGGACCCCAAAGCGCTTTACACTACATTCACACACACATTCACACACTGGCGATAGCAAGCTACATTGTAGCCACAGCTGCCCTGGGGCGCACTGACAGAGGCGAGGCTGCCGGACACAGGCGCCACCGGGCCCTCTGACCACCACCAGTAGGCAAACATGGGGTTAGTATCTTGCCCAAGGATATTTGGCATGCAGCCAGAATGCAGCCTGGGATCGAACCACCGACCTTCTGATTAGTGACTGACCTGCTCTGCCACCTGAGCTACAGCCACCCCATGTCACAATTAACATTACTTCACCCAGTTTCTGTTGAGAGTAAAAACACGACCGCAGTCACCTGGACAGGTACAACTGCAGCTCTCTGGGCGATGAGTCAGGAGTTTAACTTCAGCTGTGCTTTTAGTTTCCAGTGGTTATGACAACACGATGAAGGTCAGGTCAAATGCTCATCATATATATTCATCGTATATAGACTGTTAACTTGCTGTTCACTTGTCTCCTGTCGTACTCCTGCAGTACAAGCAGTGGTGTTCGGCCATGGATCAGGGCAAGATTCCGTCAGAGATTAAAGCTCTGCTCACCGGAGACGAGCAGAAAATGCCTCCAAGCGGTGGCAACAAGACGTCCAAGAACAGCAAGAACAACATCAGTAGCAGCAATGGGCAGAGTTAGACGCTTTTCCACCTCCTTCTCCTGCTCCTCTCCTGCATTTCATCACTCACACAGGACTCATGAGACCTTTAAACCTCCAGAGAATAAACCTCCCTCTGTTCTCAGCACGGAGGTTCACCTCCTCGTACAGTGCATGTAGTAACCCTCACAGCCAGCAGGGGGGGTACAAAAGCTCCTGGCTGCAGGTCAGATCCGACATCTTCACACAGAAGCAGCAGAAAGTTGTTTGTGGAGCTGAAGCTTAATCACCATTCCAGTGAATAAAGATGTTAAACTTGAGAACACAAATACATGCTCTGAACTGAGGATCAATGTCTTTCTGTGGTGGTTTGCAGGTCACATGACTTACTCCTGTTTCTAAACTCTTATAGTGACGTGTGTGTGCAGCTGTTGGACAGCTGTTGTGTTATTGTTGTCTGGTCATCGGGTCAAGCCGGGCTTTCCTCTGGTTTGATCCTGATAACATTTGTGAGCTGAAGGACTGACTAAACCAGCAGCGAGCAGGTCGGCGCCCGCGGCTTCTTTTCACGCACTAAAATCTGAAATCTTGTTTCTGAACAGCTTGTAAGCTCTTTTTTTTTGTGCACCTTTGTAAACATAGCTGAAGCACTTTGTTTTAAGATTGTAGAAAATGTGTGTTTAAAATGTCTAAGAGCAAATAAATAAACTGTTTGATCCTCAGTGAAGCTCAGAGTATCTTCTGTTCATGCATGAATCTGAGGACGGGATAGTTAAGATTCATGCATGGATCCCAAACATTTGTACTTACAGCAGGTAATGAGTGTCCCGTAAACAATGTACAGATTAATGCAGACTCACAGGAAGTGCTGTGACTGTCTGCAGGAAGGAAGAGAGGGACTTTGGATGAAACACAGTCTCAAGACTATGGGATCTGATTGCACTGATGTTAGTGCAGCAACTGCACGGACGGAGCCACCGTGTTCATTCTGCAGGGACTGTGGAACATTTAAAGTGCAAGTTGGTACACACATTTACCTTCTATGAAAAACAAGGTCTACAATAGAAACTCAGGTGAGGCTCAGCAAGTCACAGAATCAGGTAAACATAACCTGAGACTAAGAGAAGCATGTGATGTTTCCCATTGTGTCATCATTTATTACACACTGAGCAGTCTGCAGAGGCACTGTGTGAAAACCTCAGTGCGTTGTTACTGCATCCATATCAGTTAATCAATGGACTTGATTATCTGACCATAAGCAAACAAGAGCACCTCTATCAAGCTGCTGCTGTAACACAGGTGAGCGACACCTGTAGATCAATGCAGGTCACTGCTGCTGAAAGAGATCCAACCAAATCCTAGAGTTTCTCAGTGTTTTTGAGCTTTAGTCAAATACACGATGACGCAGTGGATTATGTGGTGCACTGACCTAATGTTAGGACCAACTAATGCTCGTAACCTTGCAGCAATGTTGCAGCTCACCCCTGATCTGTAATGTATATGCAGACTTCAGATATCCACACTTTAGCGTGCACAAGTCTCAGATGTACTAATGCCTTAAAAACAGAAAGAGGTGAATGTGCAGCAATGACTTTACTGACTTCATTAAATTTCACTCTCTAAAAGCTTGCTTCTGTTTCTCTGTCTTTTGTCTTCTGGAACATTTTCCTGGATATTCCCACAAAAACTCATAAATTTCCTTCATATAACAAATCATCTTTAATCACACTGATCAAACTTCATGAGAACTGATCACAGCTACAAACATCCATTTGATCTCAAGTCTGGATATTTCAGCACACTGGAAGGAGGACAAATATTCAGGTTCTATCCCTGTCGAGCGTTTCCACACAGCAGTGCTGAGGATGATGTTGAGGAACCCATCTCAATCAGAAATTACAGGACTTAAGTCCCTCTGCAATCGCACTTTAAGATTTAAGCTACCGATCCACACCAAACGAGTTCTGCCTTGATGCTTTTTAAGAACTAAGCACCATTCTGAAAGTGAACCGAATCAAACAGTGTCTGCATGTTGTCATGTTTAGCTATGACCACTCAGCTAAGTTTGAACCTGAATGGGTCTTGCTGACATGGTTGTTAAAGTCATAATTGATCCTGATTGTATTCCAATGATTCAGCCCAGTTTATTTGAACAAGCTTGGATCCCGGGCTTTGGTATATAACCAGCTCACCGTTACTCAGTCATTGTGACAAAGCAGATAATGTCAGTGTTAACATTTTAGCCTTTACTAACATTAGCATCTACCACGTACATTACTGTAGCAAACCAGATGCAGTTACAAGACTTTTATGATCGATGACCACACAGAAAGTTAGCTAGCTAACAAGTTGACATCAAAACACAAAATGGAATTTATCCATGGAGAATGATCCATCAAAACACAGCACGAAAACAAATTCTGATTGAAATCTGAAGTATAAAAATCACCAATATGGCTGCTATAGGGTTTCTCACATCACAAAAAGCCCTTTATACAATCTGAACACATTCGGTAAACGTTTTACTTAAATACAGTGCTAGCATGTTAGCCTCCAGCTAATTCACCTGCCACCACTGGCACTGCTATGTTAGACAAGTTTATGTTTGTGAGTTCAGTTTTAAAGCTGTCCAAGCTCATTCACACAAAGGTATTTGGAGGGTTCGCATTAGTGGGCCAAGCTACCTTCTTTTCTTTAGCTTCTCGGTCAAATGTATCGTAGACCGAGTCTTTAGTCACCATCTTTGCTTGCACTGGGATGTCCACCACCCCAACATAATTCTTTTTGGCCATGCGGGAGCTTGCGGTGATGGTGTAGGCATTACTGCGGTAGCATTTCATGGATGACATGCAGAATGTCTCCCGCATGCCACGTCTGAAGTTTGCATTGTAGACAGAATACAGGGTGGGTTTGGATGCTGTGGAGCTGAAGGAGATCCAGGAGATGGCTGTGAAGAAAAGCAGTCCCTGCCTGCTGGGCCCATCAGACTCCCTCGGATGCCACAGTTGGGCAAGATAGAAGGGTGTCCAGGTGAGGAAGAAAACAGAATTAAGCATAAGGAACATTTTGATGGTCTTGACTTTAGTCCGCGGGACAATGTTCATTGTCCGCCGCACAGTGTGGCCATCAGCACTGATCCTCCAGATGTACCTGACCACCCTCTGGTAGAATGATATGATCAATCCAGCAGGGACCAGAAAACCAATGAGAAGGTGAACTGCTGCGTAGACTATGCTGCCCCAGCTCTCAGGAAGGAAAAAGTCACAATGACTGTCTGTAGATGTAGATCCATAGAAGAAGAGGCAGGGGGAGACGAAGGCTGCATCAAATAACCACGAAGCCAGAATCATCTTCTTTGCCTTTTCTCTGGACACTTTGAAGCTGAGGGGATAGACGATTGTGTAGAAGCGGTCTATTGAGATCGAAAGCAGGACGTAGACCTGCACACCTGGACAAAGGTGCTGTAGATAGCGCACAGCCTTGCAAGCTGCTGTGCTCATTGGCCAACGTCCAGAGGCAACCTGCAAGAGGACGAATGGGGCACAACCGAGGCTCATGAGCAGGTCCGCGCAGGCCATAGACACCACAAAATAGTTGGTTGTGGACTGAGTCCGTCGGCTTCGGTGGATGACCAGGCATACGAGGGCATTTCCCAAGATGGAGACCAGCCATAGAACCCCAAATACCAAGCCTAGGACGGCAACCTCACCTGAAGTCAGCTCATCAGGGACAGAGGTAGTATTCAACTGGCCGGTGGACGTGCCCTCGAGGCTGCAGAGGGGAGTTGTGGGTAAGGTTGCCAGGACAGTTGAGTTTTCTCTCTTGGAGTAGTTAAATGACATCTGATACATGAACGATGGCAAGTAGATGGAGGGATTGACACCGACTGTGTTTGATGTCTGGGCATACACCATTGCTGTACTGCTGGGTCAGAGAGCAGCTGTGGAGACACAGACATTTGGCATTAGAAAAACCACAACCAAATTAATGTTTGGGAAATATTTTTCAACATAAACTGTTTATTTATCCCAACAATACTCCTGATTACCAGATACAATCGACAGCTCCTCACAATCCCTACACCAAGTTATTACTCAACAATAAATAGTTCAGACATGCAAAATAAAAAGGTTTGTTGGTTGTTTGGTGGTTAGATAGACTACTGCTGGTCATCTTTCAGAAAGGTGTGAGGCTCAAGAAGTAATGAGATTTGTTTTATTGGCGAGATACGTAGGTTAATGGCAAATTTTTTGATAGATACAAAGGTAGGTAGTTAGGAGAATGGGTCGTTGGTGTGTGAACAGATAGTCAAGTTAGTTGACAGGTACGTAGATTGGTATTCTGGTAGGTAGATGAGGTCATTGGGTAGAATAGCTGGTTTGTGAAAGCACCATAGGTTATTAGATTGGCAAGTCAAGTGGTTAGGAAAATTGATTGATTAATAGTTGGCTGAGTGGTATGTTGGCAGGTGTGCTAACAAAAGATAGAAACTGCTTTATCTCATGAGGCCCACCTGTCTCAATGTTGTAGCCAACATCAGGTGAAAATTAGTGACAGGCTAGTCATTCTTCGTTTAGATTTGAAAATCAAAATCGACTGTGCCTAATATTAGTTAATGCTAACTTGCATGCTAATGTTGATAGATTACTAGCTATCGATGTGTCCTGAATAGATAAGGTCAGCCGTACTACCCAAATGCCACAGTTGGGTTGCTAACTTAGCATCATCAACTAATGTGACAAAATAACCTTGTAATATTATTGCTAGTAAAATACAATCTCAGTACCAAATTACTTCACCAATGAAATGTTTATTACTGTTTTCTGGAGCACTACCAGGATGCAGGGGTGGATAGCCAGCTAGCTTTAATTTAGCTACACTAGCAGTTTCATTGCATTCAAACTCTGAATGTAGTTCAGTTAAAGGCCAAAGAAGTCATTAATAAGAGTTTGTTGATGTTGCACAGGGAGCTTAAATAGATTGCAGGGTTAGTCAGAATTAGCGTCATTGATACACAGCTCCAGAAGCTTGTTTGTAGATTGGCATTGAGATAAAGAGTGAAGGATATGGTCTGTTGGTAAGTTGGTAGGAAGTTTGAAAGTTTGGTTTGTTGTTTGGATATCAGATAGTTAGCAGTAAGTAAGTTAGCTGAGAGTCATACTGGTGAGTTTAAATAAGATAAGATAAGATAAGATAAGATAAGATAAGATAAGATAAGATAAGATAAGATAAGATAAGATAAGATAAGACTATTGATCCCACAACGAGGAAATTTTTGCGTTACCTCAACTTAGGTCAGAAGGAAAATACAAAAAATACAAATAAAATACAAACAAATAAAAAGATACGTAAGATAATACACTATATACAACGGTAGCATACACAGTAAGTGATTATGGTTTGTTCATGTCACAGCCATGCTCATCTCTGAGTTCTAATTAAAACATTTACAGAGGGTGATCTTTGCTCAGTAGGAATTCTACTTGGGACTTGAAATCATGGACAGGAGCGTTAATGAAGCCATAGTTCTACTTCAGAAGTCACGTCTGGGGAAATGTAGAATCTCCAGATATTAAAAAAGTGAGGAAGCTGTTTATGTTTTCTTAAAATCCAGGAAATGTCAGAGGCAGCAGTGCTCAGGACTGTTTTATGGAAACACAGCTGCATGTTTTCCTCTCAGGTACAAGACAAACTCCACCACATGGAACTATTCATCATCACCGTCCTCATCTCCACCTCAGAACTTAATTCCCAGTCAGTGCTGCAGCTGATTTGATTAATCCTCCATAGAGAGCCGGCTCTCCTCTGAGGTCGCTCTTTAAGGATGTGAAGAAGCTCTCAGAGGAGATTCTGTTTATGGCTGCCGTTGTGTTTACTCTTCTGGATTTAACCTTAGCAACCACATCCATCTTGACTGATGGTGGGTAGGTAAACGAGGGAAGCAGGACAACGCAGTTTAAACTA
Organism: Astatotilapia calliptera; assembly: GCF_964374335.1. NCBI lineage: Eukaryota > Metazoa > Chordata > Actinopteri > Cichliformes > Cichlidae > Astatotilapia > Astatotilapia calliptera. The sequence goes on along the minus strand of NC_137438.1, from coordinate 17,312,812 downwards.
AAGCGTCACCAAAAGAGAGTAAACATAAATCACTCTGAATTATTTAGGTTTTTGGTGTGTTTAGCTTTCTGACATTTCACGCCCCAAATGATTTAGTATAAGGTGTAACTGATAATTAATGCAGACCTGTGCTTTTCCTTATTAACCATCACACACTAAATATTCCTAAAGATATTATTTTTAACTCTCAATCTGTGAGAAAATACACACAGTCACAGCAAGACTTCAGACACAAAACCCCGAGGCTTTCATTATTATATCTGGAGACTTTAACCATGCCACACTGGACTCTACTCTGGCTGCTTTTCACCAGTTTGTGAATTGTCCCACAAGGAGCAACAGGACAATTGACCTACTGTATGCTAATGTGAGAGATGCATACAGAGCCACCCCCCTCCCTCCACTAGGGAAGTCAGACCACAACCTGGTTTACCTACAGCCACAATACACACCCCTCGTCCAAAGGCAGCCTGTCACAACACGCTCCATCCGGAGATGGACCCCAGAAAAGGAGGATGCTCTGAGAGACTGCTATGACACCACAGACTGGGATGTGCTTCTGAGCCCACATGGTGAGGACATAGAGGGGGCGACACACTGTCTTACAGACTACCTCAACTTTTGTGTGGACACAGTCGCCCCTGCTAAGACGGTACGGTGTTATCCTAATAACAAACCGTGGGTAACACAGGAAGTCAAAACTGTCCTCAACATGAAGAAGAAGGCTTTCAGGAGCAAAGTGAAGGAGGAGATGAAGGCAGCACAGCGGGAGGTGAAACGCTGCCTGAGGGAAGCAAAGGACACCTACAGGAGGAAGGTGGAGCAGAAGTTGGAGAGGAACAATATGAGGGAGGTCTGGAATGGTGTGAAAACCATCACAGGCCACAACACCAAGAAAAGCACAGTGGGGGGGGGGGGGGGGGGGGGGGGACTGTGGAGAAGGCAAACGAACTCAACAACTTCTTCAACAGGTTTGACCAGCCCACAACCCCCCCCACCCTCACCCTCACCTTCACTACAGAGTCCTCTCCCCACTCTCCTGCCTCCCTCGCTTCCCCCCCTTCCTGACACCATGACACCCCCCTCCTCCAATCCCTCTCTCAGCAGCAAGACATCTCCCCCCCTCCCCTCCTCCCAAACATCTCCCAGTGTCACAGTGGATCAGGTCAGGAGGCAACTGAGGAAGCTTCGCCCCAGAAAGGCAGCAGGCCCAGACAAGGTGTGTCCTAGGATGCTAAAGGCGTGTGCTGCTGAACTTGGGGAGCCGCTACAACGAGTCTTCAATCTCAGTCTGCGACTGGGGAGAGTGCCCGCCCTCTGGAAGACATCCTGCATCGTCCCGGTCCCCAAAAAGAACCGGCCCAATGAGCTGAATGACTTCCGACCGGTGGCACTGACGTCACATCTTATGAAGACTCTAGAGCGGCTCTTCCTCAACCTCCTCCGACCACAGGTACAACATGCCCCAGGACCCACTACAGTTTGCATACAAGGCGGGTGTCGGAGTGGAGGATGCCATCCTGTACCTCCTACACAGAGCCCACTCACACCTGGATGGGGGAAAAGGCACGGTCAGGATCCTGTTTCTTGACTTTTCCAGTGCCTTTAATACCATCCGGCCCTGTACGCTTCAGGAAAAACTGAACAGGATGGAGGTGGACCCCTGCCTGGTGGCTTGGATCTCCGACTACCTCACCGACAGACCACAGTACGTCAGGCTGAAGGACATCACGTCTGACACTGTGGTCAGCAGCACAGGAGCACCACAGGGAACTGTGCTGTCCCCTCTTCTCTTCACCCTGTACACCTCTGACTTCTGCTACAACTCTGAATTATGCCATATTCAGAAGTTTGCAGATGACACGGCCATCATGGGGTGTATCTGGGATGATCAGGAAGAGGAGTACAGAAGTCTGGTGAGGAACTTTGTCGCATGGAGTCACACAAACCACCTGCAACTCAACACCTCAAAGACTAAGGAACTGGTTGTGGACTTCGGGAGGTCCAGAGAAGGTCCACTGCCGGTTCAGATAGAGGGGGAGGAGGTGGAGGTGGTCAACAAGTACAAGTACCTCGGGCTGTGGGTGGACAATAAACTGGACTGGTCATGCAACACAGAGCACCTGTATAAAAAAGCCCAAAGCCGACTGTACTTCCTCAGGAGGCTGAGGTCTTTTAACATCTGCAGGAAGCTCCTGAGGATGTTTTACCAGTCAGTGGTTGCTGGAGTACTTTTCTATGCTGTGGTGTGCTGGGGGAGCAGCACAGCAAAGAAGGACTCATGCAGGCTGGAGAAACTGATCAGGAGGGCTAGCTCTGTGGTCGGCATGAAGCTGGACACTCTGGTGACAGTGGCAGAGAAAAGGACATTAAAGAAACTGATGGACATTATGGACAATGCTGGGCATCCTCTGCACACGGCCATAAACAATCAGAAGAGTCTGTTCAGTGACAGGTTGCTTCTCCCCAAGACAAGAACTAACAGACTTAAAAACTCCTTTGTCCCACACGCCATCAAACTGTTTAACTCCTCTCTGGAGGGGAGAGGGAGGGGAGAGAGGAGGACAAAGGAGGGGGGAACAACTAAGCTGTAGTGCCTCTTCACCTCACTGTACAATACCTTGTGCAATACTTTTGTAAATAGTCAACAGTGCAATAGACTCAATACTTGAAATGTGCAATTCACTTGTATTTTTATTTTTTATTCCTATTTATTCTATTTATCCCCTTTGTATATTTTATTTATATTTGTTTCTGTATTTATATATATGTGTGTGTGTGTGTGTGTGTGTGTGTGTGTGTGTGTGTGTGTGTGTGTGTGTGTGTGTGTGTGTGTGTGTGTATATATTTATATATATATAACAATTCTGTAACTGTAACTTCGGTCGTTGTTGTGCTTTTTTTGGAAATCGAATTTCCCAGAGGAACCCACCCGAGGGATTAATAAAGTTCTATCTTATCTTATCTTATCTCTTATCAATCATGCAAAGCTACTCTAGAAGAGTCCAGGAATAAGAGTATGAAACTGGAAATGAACAGAATAAGGTTACCTTTAATAATTACTTAAATAAGTCTCCAGCTGTAATTTAACCCTGCTGTAAATCTTTCATATTATAAACAACACATGCAGACATTTGAAAACAAAAAGTGTAAATGTAAATGTACATTTAAATTATTGATCTGGATTAATTCCACTCTGATATAAACACAAAGGACTCAAAGCGAACAGTTTACTTCATCCATAACCAGGATACTAATAATTAATAATGAACACAAAGCACTTTTTACTGAATGACTAATTAATTATTGTTATAATGTCATAAAATTACAAATGTTCATCATCATGCTCTCACACTGCCAGAAACTTTCTCAGTTTTTGTTCAAAATGTTCAGCAACTAAAATCTGATATGTTGATTTACATGAGTTTATTAGAGAATTACAAAACTCCAGATTTAATTTACTTTATTTGCTTTTCATACATAATGTAATTTTTAAAAAAAATCAGTAACGTTTTTATCCAATAACTGATAATCAGCCGGTTAGGTGTCTGTTTGCCCTGAACATTAGAGTCAAAAAAGAAGTGATCGATTAATCGATGCATGGAAATAAATGAGCAGCTATGTTTTGTTTGTTTTTGTTTTGTTTGGGGTTTTTTTGTTTTTTTTTTTACATCAAAGTCCTGATTAAAACAGATCTGTGCAGATGCCGATCTGCTGTACATGGCCAAATGTTTGTGGACAGTTCGATGAAGGCTCTCTAACTGAAATGATTACCTCCTCCATTAAAATACGAATGTGTCTCAGAGGAGGCTGATGATGGTGCTGTAAACCCCGCTGTGACTGATTCCGGCCTGAAGCCCATCATGTCTACCTGCTCACCGCTCACACCAGCACAGTTTGATGAGCTGAGCAGCTGAGAGTCCAGCCTGACCGCTCATGGAAAAACACCGAGCAGGCACACCTGCTGCAGCTGTCCGCCGCGTGCAGCACGTCATGTCCTCTGAATAACGAGCTCAGGCTCAGGCCATGTTCTGAATAAATACGGATTAAAAACCAAGATAAGGAAACAAAAGCCTCCATCTTACGTCATTCTAGCCGCTCCTCCGGCTCCTTCCATCCATCAGCAGTCAGCGCGGCGTCACGGATCCTGCCTAAACAACATGTCTGCTGATGAAGAGGAGGATGATGAAGGATGGACGAGGCCGACAAAACCTGCAGGTGATCAAGTGTCCCGGAGTCCGCAGGTGAGGCAGATACGCGCTCAGAGGATGGAGAGACGCTTCATGATGGTGTCTGATTCACAGGAGGAGGAGGTCCGAGCAGCCAGCAGACATCACGGCAGCTGGAGGATGAAGCTGCAGCTGAGGAAGAGGAGGGTGGATGTTTTCTTCTCTGTCAGCAGGGGCGGACCGAGGCTACATGAGGGAATGATGAGCCTCAGCTGAAGACTGCTGTACAGAAGACTGTTTATGCCAATTATATAAAAAACTGAATTGATAATAAATTTAAAAAATACATGAATTTAACAGAAGTGCAGACTGGTTCCAAGTAGAGCTTCAACATGCAACAAGAAGAAACGGGAGTGAGACAAAACATTTTTTTGAACATGCAATTTATTAAAAACAACATTTGAACTGAAACAGGCTTTTTTTTTTTTTTTTTTACAGCTGATCAAACGTTTAAGACTAAAACAAAAAAATAAAAGCAAAAACCCTAACCCTAATGGGGCTGCAGTCTATACCAGTAACGGCCTTAATTTGGATCGAGGATTGTCCAGTGTCTTGTCACCAATTGGCTCCTCCGGCTCAGTGCTTGAAAAATTTTGGGGGGTTTTCCACTTGATGTTTTTGTTCCATAACCCACAGGATCATTTAGGAAATTCCAAATGATTGTCTTACTGCGTCCAACCTCAGCAGTGATGGTGTGCAGCAAGAAACCCTGCTTATGCAGTTCAACAACCCAACAACGTTCAAAAAGGGAAGTTTTTTTTGCCTTTGCCATCAGAAGGTGATGACAGTGTGAGCACCTGACAGAAAATGACAATGAATCCATATTTTTGCACAGATTTGGCCTTTTAAAGGCACGTGGTCCTAAACTTTTGATCAGCTGTAAAACAGCCTATTTCAGTTTAAGTGTTGTTTTTAATAAATTGCATGCTCAAATAAATATGTCTTGTCTTCCTCTCATTTGTTGCATGTTGAAGCTCTACTTGGAACCTTGTTAAGATCCAAACATGCAAAATATGATTTTTTTTGCGCCATTTTTCAAATGGTCCACAACTTTTGATATGGACTGTATAATCTCAGATCCCATAAACAACACTGGAGATCTCTGTCCAGAAGAGTGCAGTCCTAGGAACGGCTGTTAGAGGACCCAGGCTTCAAGGAAGAGAGACAAAAATATAGACATTAACAAAAACAATTTTATGATTAAAATGATATAAATAAAATAATCCAAAGTATGACGTCCCTCGGCTACCTTGGGTGTGAGTCTTTCACTCTTGTCCTAATAAAGCCAAAAGTTTTGTTTTGTAGGGGTTTAAAGCAGTGTGGATGAGCGAGGGCGCTGGCTAACAATCTGTCCATCACAGCTCCAGAGTTTGCAACTGGGTTGCACTACAAAAACATCATATAAGTATCATTTATTAGTTCATGTTCATGGATACAAGCTGATGTATTTCAGTATTTTTCATGTCTGTCCCAAGAAGTTGCAACACTTTTATTTGAATCCAAACCCCCATCGTTATCCATGTCTCACAGATTCATCTTTAGTGCCTGAAAGTGAGACGTTTTTAAAGATCACTAAAACATTTTAAATGAGCAACTAGAGCTTGACCTATTTTTTAAGACAGATATTTAAAAAGTAAGCACTCATTTTTTAAATTTGTTCACGTTCTGCCTGTTTGTTCCAAAAATGTTGCCAACAGGTAAGTTGCAGAGTTCCCTCTGGTGGACAAACAATGCAACATTAACTGTCATAACATGACTGGAAGGTGTTGCTCTGACCTCTTCTTTACTTTTGTCATTTTCATATATTGGCTGTTACAGTTGCTGGTAGAGATAGATAGGCCTATTCACTGATCCTTATGTTGAGAGATGATCAGGCATCATGAAGACGAACTTTCCCTTTCCCATTCATTCATTGACACCCTAACCCCCTTCTTCTGGTCCCTTTTAATCAGTCAGTGACTCAAATTGGCCAATGAATCCCCCCTTCTGGTGGGATGGGGGCCTGAGCTCACACAGGGCAGGGCTGGTTCAGTGTTTGCTGTTTGTTGTTGTTTACAGCGTCCTGCAGCCTCGGTGTTTCCCATCGACCGTCCTCACTGTCAGCCCGCTATCTCTGTCTCCCAGGCCTTCAACATGTTGGCTCTATAAAAGGAAATGATGTCGTCCATCTGTGGTTATTGGTCCAATGCTGATGGGGGTTGCTTGCGCAGCATATCACCATGACAACCACTGTGCTGAGAAGACCAACAGGCCAGTTGCTATGGGAAACCAACGATGGTGCTAATATGAGAGAGGAGAAGGAATAATCATAACAGACAGTAAAAATGGTAGTAAGAAAATATTTCAGACACTCGTTCATGTAACCAGGTGAAGACGTTTCAAACTGGTGTTTCATGAATTAAAATGGTATCCAATTACTGCCAACAATAGAATTTAAATATTTATTATTTATTTATTTATGTGAGATACAAATAAAAAATTAATAAAAGTCATTATTTGTTATTATTGGCCAATGAAAAAGCTTTAACTATTACTTTAATTTAAAATATTTGGAATTAAAGTAACAGATTTGACCTGGTAAGTAACATTTACATTTAATAATCAAACATGTTGATGTGCTCTTGTATTTGGCAATATTAATCATTATTAATATTAATCAGCTGATGAAGTTTTTAAAATATTTAGTTTGAGTTTGGGTCTTATTTGTACTGAAATATGTAAAAGGTTTCTGAAAGTACGGAAGGTAAATAATACCAAGAAAATCTATCAGGGGAAATTTCTCAGAATCTAACGTTATGTGTAACTTAGCCAAAAATCACACTTTTAATTATTATTTAATAGTTGAATTATTTTTAAAGCATTTTTATTTGATGTCCTAAAATGAAAAATGTTCCATGATTTATCCTTCTACAGATTAACGTTTTATTTCTATATTTTTTGTTTTTGGTGTTTCCCTTTTTTCTTACCTTTTATGACCTTTGAGAATTTTACCCAACTTCCTACATATTGTGATAGAAATAAGACTAAAAATCATGTTGCACATAGATAAAAACAAACAAACAAAACATTAGTAACATTAATATGACAGTTTTAATACAGTGAATGTATTTTTGATTAGGATAACTGATGTTGGCCTAGTAGCAATTGGATTATACGAATCAGAGTAGTGTTGACACAATAATGGCAATAACAAACACTGTCTCTATCTTGGCTGCTAACATTGAAAGAAAATATTTGTTATGTATCTTACTGATGAATAAAATCAATCTTCTTTTATATTATACACAAGCAATGTTCCCTCTAATTTTTCATGTGTCTGAGCGAACACACAAACTCCCTGAGCGGTCCCTTGAAGCACTGTGAGCAACATCAGACGTGTGCACTGTGGTCACGCCAGCATCGAATCCATCCAAGTTACATGGTTTATTAAAATAATCAAATTACAGCGTTTACATTTATGTTACACTACTTTTAATTAACTGCTTTAGCCCACTTACAATGAAAATGTAAAAGAAATCTTGTTCATGACCTGTGTAGTATGTTAACACTATTGGAAGTATATAACTTGAACTCCAATTTTGAAAACACAACTTTCTTTTTTCTTTTTTTTTTTTATAAAGCTCTGACTTGTATTATGAGTCTGTGGTCTGGGAGAGAGTCCTGTAACTCTCTGTCTGCAAAATACAGTAAATAATGACCAATGTTGGGCAATAATTATATAGTTACTTCTTCAAAAAAGTAACTGAGTTATGCAAACAAAGTTTTTTGCAGCTGTTTACCTAAAAATGCAGCCAAGGCATTTTTTAAAATAAACGTTTCAAACTATTTACAGAACAATCAGCTGTTCTGCATCAAATTTGAAATTATTTGTGCCACTCCAAAAAATAATTTCTGTCCACTATGAGATAAAGGAGAACAGCCTGATACCTGCAGGCCTGACAACAGGAGATGTATCACTCCTGTAACACCTGTAACATTCAGTAGTCGCCTCATTGTTCTGACACACACAACAAAACTATTGACTACACTACACACTAACACAAGATTTGCGCTAAACGTTGCAAATCTCTCACATCTCAAAACACTGCCGTCACTCCTAAAACTTCCCCCCTCCCTAAACATCTAAATGCCATGTTGCCATATCAATTTTTGATTGGTCGACATGGTACATTTTTCCACCAATAGGAAAGGGTGGGTTCTTTTGGTTTCATCTTTCCTCACAGGCGGAGAGGGCTTTCGAGCGTTTTCCTTATAAAACGCCGTTTTTACCATTTCTTCGCAGTAAATATAAACAACAATAGTGCTCAGGAAGAAAACCAAACATTGCAAATATTTTTATCATAACTCTGGTTTTCGTGGCCTATCAACACAATTTAAAAACTGGTATAAAGTCCACACTTTTCCCGCCAATTGTTCCATCTGTCCTGCTCACATCTCCAAAGGTTGTCCACATTGTCATTAACGTGGCTTCTCTCCACATCAGCCACGCCCCTTTGCTAGCTAAAACACCTGTGTCGGCACATAAGGATGCTGTCATAGCCTGTCAGCAACGTTGATTAGCTGCTTATATACGAATGTGAATGGCATTATTGGCTGGACTATGGATAAGGTGGCATCGTTCTAATCCCATACGGTAGCAGCCAGTCACTTACTGACTAACACTGCAAAACAGAATTGTTAAAGTATTCTGAAACCAGAATATTAGTAGGGCAACAGAAAGGGGTTGTCATTGTAGGGTAAGAATGTAACAAAAAAATCTAAATCTGTAACAAACAAACACACAGAGCGATCGATCTATTTTATCGATCTATTTTACTCGATCTATTTACAAGGGAGGCCCCGGTCACTGTCTCAGAAAGCACTCTGAATCCTACCGCAAAATGACCCCGACTCAGACCTCCGCTTGCCGCCTTTTTATTGAAAACAGTTACAGTACACACAAGCACCTCCCATTTTAAACCCCCCCTATGGTTACAAAAGACAAGGCACTATGTGTGTATGTGTGTCCACGTGTAAGCACGTGTAAGCACTTGTGTGTGTTTGGGGGTGCGTTTGTGTGACCTCCTGCCCACAAACGGATCATAAAAGCAGGAAGCTGTCACGGCCAGGCGGATCAGCTGCACGCTGATCAGCCCTCTCTGTTTCTCTCCCTCTCTTCCTCTTCTCTCTCGCCGGGGCGGAACTCACTGTGGGTTCACGCCCTCGGCCCACGCCCTCGGGAGATGAGACACCTGGGTCTCATTAAGGGGAGCAGCATTTAAGCGAGGAGGTGACTGCTGTTCGTCGCTGGATCGTTGTCTACCACGCGTTAGTGAAGTCAAGCTACAGCAAGTTTAGTTAAGAGTGTTTTCCTCTGTGCGTCTTTCTTAACCCTGTCTACAGAGCTTCCTGGATTTTTCCCCGTGTGATTCCCGTGTGGCAGTGTCGGAGTGTGAGCCTGTGATCGTGTGAGTGGATATTCTGAAGAACGCGTGCTTTCCCTTGGACTTCCCTGGAGACCCCTTCTCCCCACACTCAGCTGTATATAACCCCCCTCCCCCGCACGTTCTTGTATATACACCTGGTGACTTGTAAATAAACCCTTCTTGTGAACATCAGAACCGGAGTCCTGCGCTTGAGTCCTGCTCCAAACCGTAACAGAAGCTCACTACACAAGAAAACAGAACTTTCAGATAGGATGTCCCTAATAAAACGCTTCAGCCTCCCCCACCAACAAACTGGCTGGAGACAAAGGAATGTCTTTGATCATGCTGCTTGAACTAAGACTTATAAATTTAAGTAACACAATGACAACATTTAACAATTTGACTCCAACAGTGGCACTTCTAGCTTTTATTTTATTTTATTTTTATTAAGCTCAAATCACTTATTCTGTCCTCCAGGTGTCCTGCAGGTTTTAGAGGTGTCCTTGAACTAACACAACTCATTTAAGTGGCTAAATTACCTCAACTTCTCTTGAAGTTCTCCAGAGACCTGGCAATTAACTAATCATTTGATTCAGGTGTGTTGACCCTGGGTGATATCTAAAACCTGCCGGACAACGGCCCCTGAGGACTGGAGTTGGACACCACTGGATTACGTGTTGCTAATTATCAGTTGAAAATGTAGAGGATGTTGCCTGTCTAATTTGGCTTCATACATGCATGTTGGTTGTGCAGCTCTCTGTTATGAGCTTATTCAAATTCCTTAATGAACATAGGTGTAAAATGGGTCTGTGATGACCTGACAGGTGTTTTAGTGCCTAAGTCAAACCAGAAACAGTTAAATCAAATACTTAAAGTGAAACTGAACTTTTCTTTTTTTATGTTTATTTGTGTTTTTCAAACCAACACCTCAATAAAAATAAAAAGTCAATGGAAACTTTGCTACAGGTATGAATATTTGCAGTGTGGTTATGCTGCTTAAAGACAACCATGTAGTTTTCAGTAGCTGAACCTGTTAAGTGTTAATTTTATATCATGAGGCTCAAATACAGTGATTAGAGTTTTCTAATGTGTGAATTTAGTTGTCATGACACTGACTGACACTATTTCCTCCACTAAGACCACAGAGTGGCTTTCACTGCATAAATCACATTGTTAAACATCGTCTCCGTCCTTTAGGAGACTGTTCAGGTCTCCGTCTGGCCTTTTGTAGTTGGTCTTCCAATAGTCTTCGTTGGCTCTCTGCAGCTTCTCTTTGACGCTGTTCCTCTAATCTTCTCATCATGTTTGATCTCTCTATCTCATTCTGGAATTGTTCAGTGATTTTCTTCATCTCCTTCTCATACTTTTCCTGGATTTTCTTCTCCAGTTCGTCTCTTTCTCTGCGTATTTGCTCCTCTTTCTCTTTCAGGACTCGTTGTTTTTCCTCCTCGATTTCTCTCTCAGCCTCTTGGAACATCTCATTGGTATAATGGCTTCCTCCGTTCTTCTGAATTATACTTCCGATCTTCATGAGCAGCTCGGTGACCTCAGCTTGGTCCTTCTTCTTGTTATTGAAGACGTGGTACTGGCCATTACATCTGGCCACGAGTTCCTGCAGGTCTAAGTTTTCCCCCAAGAAATCCTCTATAGACGTGTCCTCAAGTTGATCCCCACCAGTAAAGAGAACCATGCTGTATTTGTCTGCTGCCTGGCCAAAGGCTTCTTGAATTTTACCTTTACCTGATGGGGTACAATATTGTGTCGAGTCGCAAATTCTTAAGCCAGTATGATAACCTTATCCCACCAATGCTGTGGAGGTTCCGCTTTTCAGATGCAATTAAAATCAAATCACTCAAAAACATAATCTTGAAAAGTTCATTTAACAGTGTCATATGAACAGCAAAAACAGTACAAATACAGCAAGACACACATAGCAAGCAAAGTGAAGTGAACTCTGGGGTGTAGAGCCAGCGGAAACACACAAAATGGACAGAGAGGAAAAAAAGCTAGTTGGGGCATATCAACCCCTCCTCCAGCTGCTGGGTAACTTTACATTCCTTGCTTTTTACTTTTAATTTTCTACTAATAAGTATTTTCTCAACTCTACAAATGTCAATATTATCTCAGTTATCAATATAATATGTTTGTCAATACTTTTCTCCAATCTGTTGCCAATCCTACTTGCACTTTGTTCCTTTTTTAATCTCCAACATTTGTGTTACAAAACTCTCTGGCACTATGCCATAACTTTCCAAGCTCTATTCGAACACCTTGTCATCCATCATTTTCAGTTGGGTCCCTTTGACAGTTGTATTGCCAAAGTGGGTCCAAAAGTCTGCAAAACTGCAGTTAAAGGTTAACCTTCATGACAGTTTTGTTGGCTTTTGTTGCCAGAAGTAGGCTACTATATTTAATAAGAAAAGGTTTTTCTAGACTTTGGGTAACTGAAGCGAGAAAACAGAATCCCAGGTGAATCCTCAGCAGGGCCAGATTTGTTCACCATATCGGCTATAGGAGACGTGCAGAGAGAGAGTCCCAGGTGCATACTTAGCAGTGCCAAGTTGAATTAACCCAAAGTTCACCGTTGGCCATAACACGATCAAAGGTTACTTATTAATCCTGATTACTAGATTTTCAAACAGGATTGGTCCGCATGTGCTCATACAACAAGTGGCACAAACTTTATTAATATAATTGTAGATAATATTTGACCTAAATATATGGGTCTTGTGATTTGAACATCTATGTTAAATGCTTAACATGTTATTCCAATGTATAAAACACTCCAGTACAAATGTGCATATATGAGTATATATGATTACATAGTATATATGAGTATACGTCCAGTGTAGGTATATATGTCATAAAAAATCCACAAAATTGCTGTTGAGGGGTTCCTGCTGCTTCTGCTCCTGCAGACATTAGAAAGTCCATAGGAGAAATGTCAGCTGATTAAACAATTGTTATGAGATAATAATAAAATGCAGTGACAGCTCTTGGAACCATAAGGCAACAGATTTAAAATAAACTGTGGGAAATAAACTGAAACCAGAATATTAGTAGGGCAAAAGAAAGGGCTTGTCATTGTAGGGTAAGAATGTAACAAAATGTAAAAAAATCTATACACATAAAACAAACAAACACAGAGGAGTGTGAGAGAGAGCACCATGGCAATGATCTGAGCCACGCCGATGCACACACCCAGGAAGCGCAACACTTGCAGCTGCTTCGTCCCACGGATGAAGCTGTAGATCTTTGGCCCTTAGCCCTAAAACACGCCCGCGCACGTACAGTGACATGTTAATACCTTCTCCAGATACTGTATAAACTACGGTCGCACGTTTGCATCATGGTGCTGATCCAGTGTCCTTCCCTTATTATTTATTCCGAGTGTTATAAATATAAAGTAATAAGAATAAAAAAAAATTAAGTAATAAATATAAAATAATGTATTTATGTATTTATGATGATTCAATTTATTTGACTATCCACAGCTTATTAAATGTTTAAACCGCAGAAATACAATAATTTTGCTGCTGTAAAATCAGCATTTTTGTCATATTTGAAATATAAATCTGATATAATCTGTTTCTTAATGTATTTTTTTTAACACAGTTTATCTGGGCTTAGCAGTGTCTAGGAGTATACTTGCTTGTGGCCTCCCCGTGGCTATTACCAATAACAAGACTGCTGTAGATAACAGTTTATCACACATTACACACATGTTCACTTTCACTGGCCATTTGATTACATTTCTTTAGCCAATAAAACCATTTTCTATAATTTTCCACCCACGCCACCCAGAGTCAGAACCAAAGGATTCGAACTTGTTTATAAAGTGGGCCCACATGAGAAATGCTCCAACATTAGTGTGTGTGGTATAAAGTAACATGTTTGATAGTGAAACACACTCGAACTAAACTTTGTAGCTCTGTGTGGACGATTCACTAAAGAACACGAATCGCAGACTGTTCTGTCTGCTCTTTTTTCTCCATGTTATATCAGCACATATATCACAGCCAGGCTGACCTCTGGCTCTCTGCTCTCTCAGATATGGCGACATGGTACCAAAGACCATTATGGGGAAGATCTTCAGCTCCATCTGCTCTCTAAGTAGCACGCCGGTCCCTGTCAAATTTAGCCGAATCTACCACCAGAACCAGCGAGCCGAGAAGAAACGACCACAAAGGGTGAGCACTTTATCCATCCATCCACAGACAAACCGTCTTCAGAGTGTAGCTGGAGGACAGCAGTGACCTGGGTTTTAAATGCAGGACTTCAGTGTTTTCATGAAGAACTTTTACTTTCTAAAGAGTTTAAAACTTTGTAAAATTAACAGAATGTAAAGAAATGGTTGACTTTATGTATGTTAATAGGCGTGGGCAGCACTCATGTAATCCCACACTTAACCACATGACTGTGCTGTGACTCTGGAAGCCTCCAGCCTGCCCTGAGGCATGCTAACATTATTGTTATATTAGTGTTAGATGAACATCTGTACAGACATGATGTTCCTGGAATACATACCTGATTAATTTTAGCAGTTGAAAGCGCTCAGACTGCAGCTTTAAAAACTAACACAGAAACTTTAGAAGTCTGCAGTCATTTCAGATCTACAGACCAGAATGTAATGCTGGTCATCACACTGAACCTTTCTGGTAAGACGCTGCCACCGTGTGGTGAACGTATTCGTTGCATATTTGCAGAGGTGTTTACAGAGAGCAACTGTGGATGTGGGTGTGTTTACAGCTGTGAGTGTTCAGAGAGAAATCCAGAGTATCTCTGAGAGGAAGCAGGGCACTTCTGAAGTAAGAGGGCCGGCTGCTGCAGAAGGTCACTCGCACATCAGTGTGGTGACAGTAGTTTGTTCTAATTTTGAAATCTGAGTTTGTGCACAACCCACAGGAGAAAAGAGAGGAAGACACAGAGAGCAGGAAGCTGTCCAGGCTTTACTTCCTCCCAGCATCAACAAATGAGTTTTCTGGTTGTGCTGGAGACCTTTGTTTACCCCACTGGGAGTCAGAGAGAAACACCATGTTGGAAAGTTACAGAGAAGCAGCTGAATCATGTTTCTGTCTGCAGCCTGAAACCTGCAGAAGATCTCTGAAGAATAAATATTATCAGATTCATACAACACATCTTCTACTGAGCAAAGCTTTTATGTTCTCTCATGCACATCATCAGTCACTCAGCTTCTGTCTGCAGAAACCATCAGCATCACATACATGAACTTATTATCTGTGCAAATTAGAGTTGATGCTTCAAACTGAACCTAAAGAAACCGTAAAATTATTTGCAAATCTCAAACTCAATTTGTATTCGCTCCAGAACATAGAAAACATATTTAAACATTAAATAAATGTTTAAACTGAAAAAGGTGGATACTGAAAAATGCTGGAGGAACATTGCGTAACTAATCAGGTTAGTTGGCAGCAGGTCTGTAACACGACTCGGTCTAAAGGGCGTTTTGGAGAAGCAGAGGTTCACACATGTACGAAAAAAATCTATGGAACATTTTCAGAATAATGTTTCTCACTGTGAACATCCTCAACAACACTACATGACAACATCACAAGATTCAGATCATCTGGAGAAATCTCCTTGTGCAACTCAGTTCACCGTGCCTTCCACACATGCAGGTTCATGTGTGCACCATCATGGCTCCATCATCAGTGCCTATGAGGCTGGCAGCTGGCACATCTGGAAAGGCTCCATCAGACCAGAAGAGGTGCTCTCCTCAGCTGACAAACCATCACAGACTGATGTTAGAGAGGAAACATAGTCCCGTCCTACTTCACTGCCATGTCGCTGCCATGAGATTCTACACAAGCTAATATTTTAATTAAAATGGTTCCTTTTCTCAGTTTAAACGTGTGATGTTTCTGTGTTGTGAATAAAATGAGCTCATGAGGTTTGAAAACCATCACATTCTGTTTGTATTTATGATTTAGACAGAAATACAAACAGACAGCATCCCAGCTGTTTGGAACTGGGGTTGAATAAATACATAAATGAAGCACGAACACTAACAGTGTGAGCGCTGCATACAGACTGTATGTAAACACATGGCTCCAGAGATCATGTGACACTATACTCCCATGCAGAGTCAGAGAGCAGGAATCCAGAATATGTCCAGCTGTGGGAGGTCTGGGAACGACTCCCAAACATGGACAGCTGGGAAAGGTAATTTCTGTGACATCCTGTTTCTGCCATATCAGTAACATCAGTGCTGGAAGTGCAACTATCCAATCCTACCACGCACACTGTGTTAGACTTCAGGGCCTGGCCTCTGAGTCCCAGTGTTTCCACTGCTGCTGTTCTACATCTGAAGCTGAGCTGAGTTACTGCGTCACACCTGAATTATGTTTGAATAATAAACATAATTCAGGTGTGAATTATGTGCTGCCAGTAACCATGACTATACAAGGCAGATGAGTGCAGGTTAAACAGGTGGGTGTGCGATGGACAGGTACAGAGCAGGTGATGGTTGGATTCAGCACCACATCACTTTTATACCAGCTTCAGACTGTCTGCAGCTGCAAACCAGCCACCACTGGAACAACTGCTCCTCTATGAGCATCAGCTGCTCCACCGCAGCAGATCCTGTTCCCCTGGAACTCACAGTCAGTCGTTACTGTGATGGCCAGCAGCAGCTGGAGGCTTCCTGAGGTTCAGACCAACCAGTTGTTTATTCAGTAATATTGAAAATCACAAAACTCTCTTACGCACAGGTGGCACATGGCCCCATATTAAACTAAACATAGAATCTAAAATAAGAGCAGATATTGCTATGCATCCCGTGGTGCCCCTGGAACCTTTAAAAATGTACTCGGGATGCTGGGAGACTCTTTTGGCCTGAACACCTTGAGGAGCTCTTCACTGAGGACTAAACACAGAAAATGATAAAAGATGACAGACGTCTCTGTGAACGTGTTCTTTTATACAAACACTGAGTGATGCGTGTGTGCACGTGTACGGTTTAAAACAGGAACTGACGCATTTCTGAGTCTTCACACTGCACTGCTGATAGTACTGCCTGCCCCTCAGAGCAACCCCTGTGTGGGGTCGGGATGCTTCTGCTGTCATATATCCATAAATGTGCTGACTCAAGCTCCAGATATGAAGAGCTCCATGGTCATGGCCATCATGTCAGTGTTGTCACATGACTAAGTGTGAAAGGAACAGCTCTCCAGATGTGCCTTTCACACTTGGTCATGTGACCACACTGACACAAATGCTAGCCTATCCACAGCCTCACAGCAGGTTGTGAAACACACTGAATATAACCCACAGGGCCACAGGACAGACAGAATGATTTATGAGCCGGTCTTGTCTCTGTTTGAAGGGACAGGCTTGGGTTCAGGTGCGTAGGTTTGTGAGTAAAAAGCTCAGACAAAGATGAAGTTCAGTTTGTCGCACGCTGAATCACACGACTCATCAAACACAAGGAAACACGAGTTTGACGTGGTTTTGATCTGAGAGCGGTGTTCGATCAGAGAGAGTCTCAGAGGACTGTGTAATACGTGAAATGCTGTGAAACTACACAATGATCAGATGAGTGTACGATAAGCCGTGTGATATAAAAATAGACGTGGCGAGTAAAGTGAGCCGGTCTGCCCTCACAGACGCTGGCAGCCTGAATGAAACAGCGCTGGAGAGTTGAGGCCGGAGCGCCGAGACTCAGCGACCTATTAATAAAGCGTACAGTGGTAGTAGAGGTAGGATTTCATGCTCGCTGGATTTGGAGAGCTTTTCACTGCAAGCAGCTGACGCCCTGTATCCGTGTTACCGTCTCCGCTTTCTCCCAGCAGCTGCAGGAATGTCACAGGTTTCACTCCAAATCCAGAAGCTCCTCCCACATCGCCCCATCTCAATAATCTGAAATATCATCACAGCAAACAGTTTGTGAGAGTTGGGTCGTCCACAGATGCTCTCACATGATTATCAGAACAAAGCAGGGAGGTCACTTTAGTCCCAGCTGTTACAGTAAGGAGCCATTAAAGTGCAGAGGAGAAGCCGTCCGTCTCAAACAGCTTTAATATTTCGTTTTATTCCAGTGAAAACGCTGTAATAACAAACAATAAATATCCAACAGCATGCACAGACTCTCACACTTCCTGTGGGTGTACAGTCTCTCAGAGAGCTCCATAAATAATCCAATTCAAAAGTCATCTAATGTTCCAGTGGCTCCTGACACAGCTGTCAGGAAAATATCTGGAGTCCGTCTCCAGCCGGCTGTGTCCATATGTTTGGTCTCATTAGAGGCGGGGAGTCCAAACAGGAGGAAGTCTGTTCTCTAACATGTTCTCTGACTTCATCATCCCGAAGAACAAAATCAGCTCCTTTAGAGTTCACGATGTCTGACAGGAACAGCCTCCTCTCTTCCTCACCTGTCTCACTTGTCTCCTCCAGACCTGCAGTAAGTCACCATTCTGTCCATCCTCAGTTTACAGTCTGTTCTTCAGATGACTCACAGTTCACAGAGAGAAGCACGAACAGAGCAGCAGCTACACCCATCACCATCAGATCAGCTGTCAGACCGTAAGAGTGGGAACGCCTTCACTCTGACCAACTGGAAGCTGAGAGGCTGCACACATGTACATCTGATATCAACAATAATCCAGTGGTGCGGTTTAGAGGATGTGATAGAGCAAGACTGTAAAAATAAAAGATTATTTTCCTGTTTTCCTGTAGAAAAAGCACATGACCTGCCTTATTTAAACAGGAAGTCCAGAGTTTAACTTCAGGACTTAAATTTTAACATAAAACTGATGATGAGTCCTCTCTATCAGCTACAGGCACGCGCTGACACGCATTTTGTTCTGTGATGATTGGAGCTGCAGCGATGTCAGGAGGTCATCGGGGGGTGTGGCTTTGCTCTGAAGCTGCCGGTGCTCGTGTTCTCACTGAGTAAAGGTTGTCTGGTGTTGGACAAGCCGGACGAAGCTTTTTAGGCGGCAGCGTGAAGTCGCTCCATCTCAAACTGCTGTTTCGGTGTGGTGGCAGCCATGTTGGTGCAGCCTTTATTTGAGCGGCTGCAGCCCGACTTTAAAGCGTCCGCCGAGGCTGCATGTGCTGCTGTGTCAGGGTCGGGGTCATCCGGTGGCGGCAGTGTGGGCATGTCCGGCTCTGGAGACTTCCGTCCATAATAAAGCGCCCAGAGGAGTGTGAGAGTGAGCGCCATGGCGATGATCTGAGCCACACCGATGGACACGCCCAGGAAACGCAACACCTGCAACTGCTTCGTCCCACGGATGAAGGTGTAGATCTTTGGACCGCAGCCCTAAAACAAACACACAACACACATGTAAGAGGAGGAGGATTTAAGAGCAGCTGGGTCATCAGAGGGCGTGTCCTCTGATGTTTCTGTCCAGTGAGAAGCCGCTGTGGCTCACCTCTTGGTGGAGGTCGCTAAGGTCGTGGTAGTGGGCATGGCGAGCGCAGCCTGGATACTGATTGGAACAGCAGGAGTCAGGTGGCCACTCCATCTCAGTCATCTCCAGCCAATCAGTGAAGTAGATGACACCGCAGCATTTAAACTGAGGCCAGGTGAAGAAACATCTGTGAGTACACAGGTCACCTGACCACACCGTGTGTGTGTGTGTGTGTGTGTGTGTGTGTGTGTGTGTGTGTGTGTGTGTGTGTGTGTGTGTGTGTGTGTGTGTGTGTGTGTTACCTCAGTCTGAAAGCTGTTCCAGGTGTGTGTGAGCCACTGGTAACGCTGCAGACCGTAGTTTGGCATTCGAGACTTCAGGCTGATCATGTCAGAGCGCTGCACTGAGGGCTACGCACACACACATGCACACACACACGCATACACACACACCATGTCAATTACAGTGAAACAAAAGTAAAAATAAGATCTTAAACGGGTGTAGCTCACTGCTGGAAACATTACAGCTTGTTCCCCATGGAGAAACATGAGTCACACACCCGTGGCTCCTGATTGGTCAAAAACAGGAAACTGAAGTTCAGGTTCAGGATGAAGGAAACAGAGCTGCTCCTTTCATAACATATGAACATACGTCAGCTGGTCATTCTGGGTTTGGACCCAGGCTTTGTGGTGGTCTTTGAAACAGTATTTAATGTTCTGTTGGTTGTCAGTTGGATCAGTGTGGTTCACCGCTGTGCTGAGCAAGCTAGAGTTTGGTTGTTGTCAGTGTTGGGGTGTATCGGAATGCCTGTACTGGTGTTACATATCAAAATACAAAATATGAGTAACTGTATTCCATTACAGTTACCGTTTATATAGGTAATGATTAGAATACAGTTACGTTGTTTCATATGTTAGGCTATCCCCTCTTTATCCACTCTCTAATTTTGGTAATTAAACGCATTGCAGGAAAGGAGGCTCTAAGAGGCTCTAATGTAAGCGTCCTGTTAATGTTGGTGGTGTCACTTACACAAACACAGCCAGCAGTGCATGGGCAAAATGCATTTCTTACTTTGAAATTCCGACACCACGTCACATTTAAAGACGAAAGGGATGGGCGAAATCTGACCGAGCAATGCAAACTCTATTTGCCACCAACCAAGCTACTCTCAGTGTGAAAAGACTCCGCCTCCAACCTAAAGAAACATCCGGAAGTAAGTTCTTTTTTAAAAACTAACCTTAGCCTACTGCAACTACCTTGTTTTAGATGCGGTAGCTACCTGGGTTATGTGCCACTTCAGTATCTTCGATGCACTATTGCTGTGTGATTTATTAATTTACTGAAGGCTGCATTATAACTTGATAGATGCTAATAATCATGTGCAGTTCTGAAAGCAGACAGAAAGAAAACAAAGTCATACAGAAATAGTTTTCTACACAAGATCCCTGCAAAAAGTGCAGCCTTATCTAATCTCCACCCTACTGTTACTCATTTTATACTAAGATTTAAAAATCTAGTTGGTATTGCTTTCAGAGCTGCACATGATTATTTGCAGCTACCAGGTTGCTAATGCTATCCATCAAGTCTAACAGTCTGAACGAACCTCAGCTAACGCCAGCTAAGAATGTTAGCTCAGTGGCAAGTATCCTTCATTCATGTAGTTTTAAAAAGCATGACAATATATCAAGTAATCTAAGGTATTCAGAATACGTTACATTGAGTAACTTAACAAAATACGTTACAAGCTACATTTTGGGCCTATATTCTGTAATTTGTACTGGAATAGATTTTACATGTAACCTTCCCAACACTGGTTGTTGTGTAGTTTATTCCTATGTGTACCCCGCTGTCTGAGCTATTTCACTTTTGTGAAATGTGTGAGTCTGTCGCCTGTTTACTCATTTTATCTTTGGTAGTCTGTTGTCAGCTGTGCTTTGTATTTACTTCCCCTGCCTCGTCCTGTGATTACTGCCAGCTGTTCCTTCTGCTGGCCTCATTACCTCCGGTATTTATCATCTCAGTCTACTCGTGTCCTTTGTCCAGTTCTTCTGCACTGTTTTGGCTTTTGTTTCGTTCTGATTTTACCTTCCTCCTCCTCTGTACTGCAAAAATTCCAGCCACTTTCCACATGACAAACCCACAGGCCTCACACACTCAGGACTTCAGGTTTTTACTGCAACCCCCCAAACAGGGACCAACCTGAGGTCCATGTGTGAGTGTCTGCTCGACTGATAAAGAAAAAAGTAAAACCTTCACTACTACAATACCCACAACCCCCTGCAGGCAGCTAATGCAGAGATAAACTGAGCCTGAGGTCAGAGTTCAAAGCCAGGCTCAAACTGCTGTGCTTCAAAGACAGCATTCAAAATGAAACTTTATAAACAACAAACGAAAGAACATATTCTGTCACCCCTAAAATCTGATTGGCTCATTTGAAAATGTTTGGAGATCACCTGAAACTTTGAGAACTTTGAGAAATCAGCAGGAAAAGCTCAGGCTGTAAGAAATGAGTCAGAAAGCGCTACTCGAGGCTCTCTGAGCTCTCCCAGAGGAGCAAGCCTCCAATATTTATTTTGTTATTGTTAGCGTGAGTCTGACACTCACTGAAACTACAAACTACTGCAGGTAATGTACCCTGCAGTACTGGAGTAGATGTATTTGAGTACTTTGCAGGTGGGTGTGAGGTGACGGGCGTGTCGCGGCAGCGCTGAAAGAGGAGCCGGACAAGTCTGAGATTCCTGATTATTATTAGAGACTGGAGTCCAGCCGGTGCATGAGGCGAGAAATGATCCGTTTAGGACGGAAACACTTGCATGTGTGCGACACCGCCATAACTCCGTACTGACAAACTCGTTACTATCACGATCAGTCAGTGAGAAAAAGCTGCAGAATTTCACATGAACAGAGGCTCAGTTATGAATCACGATTATAATTTTACCTGCTCTGATGGTTTGTTGGTTAAACACATTCACGTCTGACTACATGACATGTTCAGGGATTCAAAGCTTCAATGTTCTCACCTCCTCGTAGGTCCACACAGCACTGGCCAGCTCCACACAGAAGATCACCAACAGACTGCCGAAGTACTGAAACACAGGCGGAGACGAGTTTAGTCTGATAATCAACCTAAAACCTTTCTGTCAAAAAGGCATGAAGCTGACCTCGTCCTCTCCCTCAGTGACAGCCCCGAGGTGTCTGCAGCTCTTAACCCTGAGCAGCACAGTAATGTGTGATGTCTGAAGCTGGTTTTATCTTCTTGTCCACCTGAATAACCTACTCACTCACAAACATGAGAGACTTCTACTGTTATGTAATCTCACAGCTAACTGAGGTGTGTGTGTGTGTGTGTTGGAACTGGCTGAGCGGGTTCCCATCATGCCCTGGGGCAGTCCCTGTAGCAGACTGAAGCTCCTCTCAGCAGCTCATCTTTCGGAGACAATCTTATCACCTGTTGGGAACAATGGGGCACCCAACACCTGGTCCCGCCTAATCAGAGCACAGAAAACAGGTGGTGTAGCTCAAACACACAGTTAGGTGGACAGTGTGACCTCTGTGGGCTCTACCTGAGAGTCCAGAGTAGGCTGTGTGTGTGAGACATCATACACCTGCACACCTGCTGACAGTGGTGGACTCTGGACTGAGCTCAATCCTCCCATATGGAGGTGTGTGAGGCGGGTGGAGCGTGTGGAGGTGGAGGCTGACCTCTTCACCTTGTTTAGCAGCTGGTGAGCAGATGATGCTCTGATAGGCTGCAGCAGAACCAGTTGATAAGAGATCAGTCTACCTGAGGAGTGTGTCATTATGATGAAGCTCAGGTGAGTCTGCCTCAGTGCTCATAGGGCTTCAGGTTCAGAGACATCAGCTCCAGGTTTCTGATGTTCCCACTTCACTGTGTACGCAAAATGCCACTGAACCTTAACCCCGCCACAGGAAGGTGGGAGCCGCGGGTGCTTGTGTCATGATATCAGTCTCAGTGTAGACCTGTCATAGCTAACACACTGATCAACAGTCACGCCAACACACACTGACCAACAGTCATGCTAACATACAGGTAACACACTGATCAACAGTCACGCCAACACACACTGACCAACAGTCATGCTAACATACAGGTAACACACTGATCAACAGTCACGCCAACACACACTGACCAACAGTCATGCTAACATACAGGTAACACACTGACCAACAGTCAGAGCAGCTAAAAATGTTTCCTCTGCTGGCTGATTCAAAACAGAGACTTCATCTGTGCTTTTCCAAATGTGTCAGAGCACTCAGAAACTGTTTCTTGTTAAATGTCAGCTGAATCCAGGACATGGACTTCCTGCTTCTGATTGTAAAATCTGAGATAAATGTCGCCTTTGGTTAAAGTAAAAATCCTTTCTGAAGTGTGTGATGTGAGCATTCGTACCCAGGAGAGCAGCAGCAGGTCACACCTGAGCGTGCCGCAGTACCCCACCATTGCCACGATGATGAGAAAGCAGCACACGGCAACAATGACGGGGTGAACAGCTGGAGAGTACGTGAGGACGGCAGCTTCCTCCAACCTGCATACACACACACACACACACACACGAATTAGCCTCCATGCTCCGAGCTTCACAAAGCAGCTGTTTAGTTCACATCTGGATCATCTATCAGAGACAAGGTGTGTCAGATAAAGATGATTAAAACTTTCAGGTGCTGTCACCTGGTTGGCTCTGATACCTGAGCTGCAAGCCAGGTCAGACTCACCTGGTGTGGGCCGTCAGGGTGAGGACGGTGTTGAGAGAGTCACGGATCCACACCGCCACTCCCAGCACACATGCTGACATCAGCTGGACACACAGAAATAAACACATGGATATGTTTCTGCTGCCTATAATAACATCTGAGAATGTGAAGCAGGCAGCGAGGAACACCCGGCCTGCTTCACCCCAGCGCCGCCTGTCCCTGTACACAGAACTACCACTAAACACAATATTCTGTACACAGAACTACCACTAAACACAGTACTCTGTACACAGAACTACCACTAAAAGCAGTACTCTGTACACAGAACTACCACTAAACGCAGTACTCTGTACACAGAACTACCACTAAACACAGTACTTCATACAAACAACTACCACTAGACATAGTACCTACAGTTACTGCAGTAAAATACTGCATTGTTTGACTGCTTTAGTATAATGACTCAAACACGCTGATCATTAAAGGGCAATTACACTCTTGTAGTCGTGCGCGTGCCCGCTCCTCTCACCCAGAACAGCAGGTTGAGCGCGTACAGCAGGCAGCGCAGACACCTCACCGCGTCCTCGCGAGCCATCCCGACCGGAGCTCCTCCGCGTGCCGCTCATCTGAGCCCGGGGCACCATGGCAACATGCTCGCTGCACGCACACAGCACGGAGCGCTCAGGAACTGCGCGTGCTCCGTGCGTGAAACCCGCATTCCGTCCCCGCGCGCCCTGGCCCGCTCGGTGACCAGCAGCAGGTGGTCCTCACTGCGCACGCTCCGAACCGGTCACCGCTGTCCGCACACCTCCAGACTGTCACCGGATACACGAATACACACACGCACACACAGCTCCGTCAGTCTGCTGCGTAACAATCCGAACCGTCCGCTCCTCTGCTCCTCCTGCTGCTCCTTCTTCACTAATTAAAGCAGCAGCAGCTCCGCCTCCTCTCTCACAGTGTCCGGGGGGAGGACAGAGGAATGTGTCCGCCTCCAGCCGCACAACCGTGGGGTCAGCAGGCCGAGATTGAGAGGATGAAGCTGCAGGAAACACACACAGCGCTTGGAGTGTTTGTCCACATAGTTCTGGTCATAAACTCTTTGCAGTAGCACTTTTTGTCCCTAAATTATGTGGAAACTTACTTTAGGCTACCTTGTAATTATTTTCCACATACTTTCTGACTATTTGCACATATATTATTATGTTACACACTGCCGGAAACTGAACATAAACTCGTAGAAAGAAAAATGTATGACAAAAGAATGTGGACATAAACTTCCACGGAAATACAGTAAGACATGTCGTTTGTGTCTACATAATTTTGGCCATTTAGGCTGCTTGTTTGTTTTTCTGCTCACACTTGTAATCAAAATGATGTGAACGCATGTGACTGGCTGTCTAAATGGTAAATGGATGGTTCTTATAACACTAATCTAAAACAATATATATACCCCAAAGTATATAGGCTAACACGTGCACTCATTTTACAGTTATTAAAATCACTGATAAGAACTTATAATTAATATATGATCATTAAAATAGAATCACTGCTCGGTTCATGAATAATTATAGTCGCATGAAGTGGGATATGTTTAATTAACAGCTGAACATGTGTGAAAACACAAGCGTATGTGGACAGAAGTTACCACACAGCTTATATTGTTTGTCCACATACTTTAAATGTGTTAAATTAGTACCACAACGCACAAATCTAATATTTAATACATTAGCAAACATATCTGAACAGAAATGGTGAGATGGATTTATTCTTAATCTCTTTAGTTGTTTCTGTCCACATATTCTTGTAGAAAAGTAAATATAATTTTCAGCTGGTCATTAATGCAATTTTTCAGGTAAAAAAAATGTCCAAAAGCTTTGTGTAAATGTGCAGTCGAAATGAAATAGTTTACAAGGCTTGAGAAAAACACCCCTCTTGCTTTTTATTTTCAAATAAATAAATAAAGGATTACTATAGTAGTGCATAAAAGACGTAAAGAAGTGTAAATATAAATACAATTCCCATGATGCATCTGTCCTGTCAACGCCTGCCTGTATGTGAACCAATCAGAGCGCGGGCAGACGCTTGCGTCAGCATCTGTGACCTCCTTTTTTCTGGGTATTTTTTTCTGAGCAGACGTTGGCAGGCGGCGCCATATTGAAAGCAGAGAATTGTCGGCGAAAACGACTGACACCTTAAATTAAACACGATGTTGTACCTGGAGGACTACCTGGAGAGTGAGTATGGGACTGCACCGAAGCGGCAGCGGTGTCACAGGGCTCTGCTGCGCGTTAAATGGGTGTTATTTTCCGGCCAGGTCGGCTCCGGCAGTTAGCCTAGCCGTGCTAGCAGGTAACCGCCTTTTCTTCTCCTGGCAGTGATCGAGCAGCTACCCATGGATCTCCGCGACAGGTTTACGGAAATGAGGGAGATGGACCTGCAGGTTCAGAGTACGTACAACCCTGCCGCCAACGGCGCCACACACCGGGGACACGCGCGCTGCGGCATGCACACATAGCGGCAGCCCTGCTGGGACTGTCCAAGCAACAGAGCCGCGTCCCGGCGCTGATGACCGCCCAATGGCGCTTACTTAATTAGCACACGTTAGCAGAGGCGGCTAACGGGCTGAAACCCAGTAGATACCAGCACGATACTGCAGCGCAGCAACCACCTGCAGGGTCACATCCACCCACAGGGCCCCCTCCCCTTTATTACTGCCGATCCGAAAGTTCACATTCATGCACATTAAAAGTCAAGTTGCTAATAAAGCAACTTTAAAATGATTATCGCTGTTAGACGCTCACAGGAGGTCCTAATCACTATTTTAGCACTTTATAAATAAAAAATAATCAGTTTTCTTTGGTCTAAACTGAGATTATTTAATAGGATTTCTGTAAATATCTATTTTTTTAAGTTTAAATTAAAAAAAGGTTTTAGTAAAATATGTTTTGATAAATTATGAAGTTGCTGAACAAACTAAATAATTTTGAACTGAAATTTAAAATGAAGGATTATTAAAATAGTAATCATTTCCTCTAAAATATTTTGTTTCAATCACTGACACAAATTTAATTGGACTTAGAGTTAGATCAATTAAACCACTTTCTAAACGCTTGTGTGTGCAGCCAGAAAAAGAACAATGTTGTAACAATGGTATAAACGCGACTCTGAAAGGTGTAATAATAAATGAGTGTTAGGGATACTCTGAATGAGCCTGTGCTGGGTGCTAGTGCTGTGTGATACTGCAGATTTAAGTATTGATCTGATACCAAATAAATACAGGGCCAGTATTGCTGGACACTTTGCTGTCATTTTTCTATCTGTTTAAACCTCAGGATATTAACCCTTTAAGACCTACCATAGAACCAAGTCCACCAGAGCTTATCTATATATTTTTAGATGGTGTAGTGATATTTTTTGGGAGTATTTCAATTTGCTATAGTAACTACATGAATTGCAAAAAAGTGCAATAAAACTACCAAAAAAAATGTAACATTGTTTTTTGCTTGTTTGTTTTTTACACATATTTCTAGTTAGAGAAATTTCAGGGGTATATCCCTCAAAACTGTAAATGCAAAAAAGTTGCGCAAAATAGGTTCCAACCACAGGAAATCTATTTTGAGTGTATTCATAGTTTTATTTTTGACATACACAGATTTTTATATACTGTAGGAAAAATGAAAATAATTATTGTAATGCAAATTTGCAAAAAACAGCATGAGCTATTTCCAGCAGTGTAATTTGAGTTCTTAGCATCCCAGAAACTGTACAGAAAGCCATAAACTTAAAAATGAAGTTTAAAAACCACCAGCGTATTCTATAGGAAAAAACCGTATTTTCTGCGAAGATGACGCCACTTCCGGTTTCGGGCAGGTAATGTTGGATGCGCTGATTGGAATTAGCAAAGCATGTTTCTGGAATACTATGTTTTTGTTGCTGCAAATAGATGATGAAACTGCTTCAGCTTTAGTCACATTGGTTCAGAGGCACAGATCTGTGACATAACAGGAGCACTCACTGAGTGAGAGCTGGGGAAATAAAGTTTTAATCAAACTTTATTTATACTGCACATTTATACTGCAGAGCGTATCCAATCACGAATCAACAAAATCTAACAAATATTATCCACACATGGCACACTCACTGCTGCAGGTTTCAGCTGGCAGGAAACACTCAAAAACAAATCACCTGAGGGAGTCACACTCAGGTTAGTGTGGACCAGGTGAGTCCTCAGCTCTGATTTCATTAGAACTACAGTCCAAAGGTGATCCCCAGGCTCAGAATAAATCTGCAGTTCACCAACAGAGAGGAAACACCTGAGGGAGGGCCGCAGTCAGACTTTGCACACGTGATGGTAAAATGCTGAGTGCTGCGTTTTCTCACGTCCTTTCCTGTTTGTTCCTTCAGATGCCACGGATCAGCTGGAGCAGAAGGTCATCGAGTTCTTCGTCAACGCCAAGAAGAACAAACCAGAGTGGAGAGAGGAGCAGATGGAGGTCATTAAAAAGGTCAGAGGTGGCGGATTCTTCTTGTGTGTGTGTGTGTGTGTGTGTGTGTGTGTGTGTGTGTGTGGGGGTGGGTGGGTGGGTGGGTGGTGTGTGTCTTGGGTTTTTGGGTTAAACCTGTGTGTGTTCTTAGGATTACTACAAAGCTCTGGAAGATGCAGATGAGAAAGTCCAGCTGGCCAATCAGATCTATGACCTGGTGAGTAAAGGTTTCCTTCAGGTGTCACTCAGGTGATCACAGAATGGCAAAGGTGCACATTTAGGCTTTAACAGCTTTAACGTGTAGAAATCTCAGAGGAACCTCAGTTATTCCACACAGCCGCCACTAGAGGGCAGAAAGAACCTTGAAGAGCCACTAAAAAAGCACAAGGAGTTACTTTTCCTGCAGTTTGAGAGCATGGTCACTATCACTGAAAGATACCAGCTAAACTCAGACCCTTCAGTTATAAATCACTGATTGGTTAGATTGATCACTCATCTGTGAGATTTGATCAGTCAATGTTGATCAAGGGTTATGAGAATTTGCATATTAATGGCCAAGGAACTGACCTTCCAGCCCATTGTTCCTTCAGCGGTGTTAGTTTCAGTCATAATGCAAATGTACTGTTTATGAGATTGGGGAAACCTGCAGTCAGCTGAGACTGAAGAAGTCACTTGAATGAGTGACGAAACATTTCTCCCATTGAAAATGCTACGTCCAGATGAAAAGAATCAACTTTTGGGGGCATCTGTGTGATTATTAACACATCCAGACATCCATCAGCCCAACACTTAAAGATTATTCATGTGTCACAGAAAAGCTGCTTGATTGGTTTAAAATTGGTTTTCGTTGTTGACCTCATTGATCCTCTGTGTCTCAGGTGGACCGACACCTGCGTAAACTGGACCAGGAACTGGCCAAGTTCAAGATGGAGCTGGAGGCTGACAACGCTGGCATCACTGAGATCCTTGAGAGACGTGAGTAGCTCTTTGGTTGTATTCGGCAGGGGAATGTTAGACTTCCTGTAACGTGTGCCTGACTTCCTGTCACACATCTGTGCTCAGGATCGTTGGAGATGGACAGCCCGTCTCAGCCTGTCAACAACCACCACGTTCACTCACACGCCGCCACAGAGAGTGAGTACACAGCAACACCAGATCTGTTTTTTGTCTGCTGTCTGGATCATCGCCTGCATCTTTCCTGATCCATACTGATTGACCACCTAATCCATGCATATGAATCCCTGAAAGCGTCTTCAGAGGCGTGTAGTCGTTCATCTGAGAATGAGAAATAAAAATATTTTTTTGAGGATGATTAATAGTTGTTAAAATGTTAGAATACAGAAACATGCAGCGGTCATGCTGATGTAAACGAGGTGGGAGGTGTTCCCAGTTGCTGATGTCACACATCACGCATCAACCTGAACTGCAGTGATAACCTGGGTTTTAGACCACACTAACCTCATTCTCTGGCTTCGTCCTCGTGCTGTTGTTAGCAACTTTTAAAAGTTTAGCGTCACGATACTTGTTCTCGTTAGACCTTACCTGCTGAGGTCATTCGGGATCATTTGAGTTGATGCGGAAGCTGTGACATAAGCACAGTGAGCCTCTCTGAGTTGTCCACACTGATTTAACCGACTGAAATCACCCACTCTTGGCCACACCATGGTTCACCATGGTAACAGCAGCAAACATAAACATGGTGTCAGATTGAAGCAGTGTGAACCTCAGATGAATTTGGGGCGGGACATGATGATGGTATTGTGTTGTTTTCAGTTTGAAACAGGAAGTGTCAGCTAACTGCATGTTTGTGTGCTCTCAGAGAGAAAATATAGCGCTCCGAGCCACCACACCACAGAACACGTCCCAGAGAAGAAGTTCAAGTCTGAAGCTCTGCTGTCCACGCTCACGTCAGACGCCTCCAAAGAGAACACGCCAGGTAAGAGCCACGACCCTCACCAGAGCACTCTGACCGCCTGCCATGTGTTGCCTGCCTCACCTGTGTGTCCTCGGCAGGCTGCCGTACCAACAGCACATCCTCGTCCACCAACAATGCGTACAGCGTCAACTCCTCCCAGCCTATGGCCTACAACCTGAGCTCGCTGTCCTCAGGGCCCGGAGCTGGAGCTGGAGCCGGTGCCATCACCATGGCTGCTGCCCAGGCGGTGCAGGCCACAGCTCAGGTGAGAGAACATCCAGTTAGAGAAGGGGTGGAGTTTCTCAGGTGTTTTCACCTGCAGGCCAAACTTGTCGTTTTGGATCAGTTAAAATCTTTTAAAGGTTCTTTGAAAAAAGCGACAGCTTCCAGAAACGTTTGTTCCACAGAGAACGCATGAGCAGCTGATCTGTCTCCATCACCTCTGAAGTCATCTGCAGACATCCTGTTCATCATCATCAGTGCCTCAGCTCTGCTGCTTTGCTGTGTTAGTTGGGTTTCCGGTATAACTCAAACCTGAAATTTCAAGTAACTGTCAGTCTGAGATGAGCAGGTCAAAGAATTTTTAAATCAGACATCTTGAATCACATTTTGTTAGTTCAAGGACTGAAAGATGGTAGAAAATCTGACATCCGGCTACGGGATGTGCTTGTCTGTGTTACTGACAAACAAACAAAACAAACAAGCTTTATTATTTGTCACATACAGTATCATACAGAGTATAACATGCATGCATGCATGACCTAAACGTTTTACTGCTGATGTATCCATGTGAGCAGATGAAGGAGGGCCGGCGGACGTCCAGCCTCAAAGCGAGCTATGAGGCCATCAAAAACAACGACTTCCAGCTGGGCAGGGACTTCGCTCTGTCCCGGGAAAGCACTGCCGGATACTCCTCCTCTGCTCTTGCCTCCACCCTCACTCAGACCCTCACCCCCAGCACCACCTCTGACTCTCGAGGACGCAAGTCCAAGTAAGACCACCATCTTGGCTTCTTGCCTCCAGCGCTCAGCATGGATAAACACTCACTCTTCTTCTGTTTTACAGGAGCAGCATTAAGTCTTCCAACCATCAGTCATCTTCGTCGTCCTCCTCCTCCTCACTGTCGTCCTGTTCTTCGTCATCGGCGCTCGCTCAGGAGCTCTCCCAGCAGGCATCGGTGCTGCCTGAAGCCGAGGCCAACAGTCAGGTGGACTGGACCTACGACCCCAACGAGCCCCGATACTGCATCTGTAACCAGGTACACACACACACATACACGCATACATCAGGTTTGCTGATGGACCAATCACTGACGAGGCCTCATAGAATGATGGTGACTCCTCTTCTGTGTTTCAGGTTTCTTATGGAGAGATGGTCGGCTGTGACAACACAGACGTGAGTCTTTTACCTTCAGGTTCTGACCCGTGGAAACGGGTGTCTGTGTGTATGTGCTGACCGTGTCTGTGTATGTCCTCAGTGTCCGATCGAGTGGTTCCACTACGGCTGTGTTGGCCTGACGGAGGCCCCGAAGGGGAAGTGGTACTGCCCTCAGTGCACAGCGGCCATGAAGAGGAGGGGCAGCCGCCATAAATAGACACATCTCCTTGTAACCTTCATTAGAGGCGGCTGAGGTCAGAGGTCACCAACAGCAAACTGCTCATCATCAGACACTGAGGATTTAAAGCCGTGTGGAGGAAGTGATGTCAGCTCTGAGAGAAATAAAATCTGGGTTCAGTCTAAGCCTAAAAACAACCACAGTCTCTGCCAAAACTAGTCTTTGTTATTCAGATTCAGTGAAGTTAATCTTGACATTTTAAACTGGTCAGAATAATTAATGAGTCTTTCTGTCAGAGCACAGATACAACCCAGGTTTTATATTTGGTTAATCTGGGATTATACTTGGAATAGCCAAGTTTGTAAACCAGGTCTTTTTGTCTCCTTCCATTATATGCAGATTTTTCCCAGAGCTGAAATTATTTCCCATGAGGCCATGCTCCCCTCTCACTCATTTAAAACTACAAACAGGATGGGTTGTTGGACTACAACTATGAATGCCTGTTGGAGCCAAATTAGATGAGTCTCATTTGACCTCCATAGTAAGCCAGAATGTAGTGTGTGTGTGTGTGTGTGTGTGTGTGTGTGTGTGTGTGTGTGTGTGTGTGTGTGTGTGTGTGTGTGTGTGTGTGTGTGTTGGTTTGTGCCGTGTTGGTTTGCGTGTGTGTGACAAATGTTAAAATGAAGAGTCCAATAAAGCGATGTTTTGGTAAATCAGCTGGTGCGTTGTTGTTATTTGACCTAATGGGATCAACAGGAAGCGTTGATGGAAACAGTTTTCCTTCATTTTTGCTGTGAGCGGCTGTCACAACTGTAAACATCTGGTGGGTGAGAACTTCAGGCTGCCACGTAGTGCCGTTTATTCATTAAATCTGTGTGTCTCTGAAGTCCGTGTACAAAGATTATCCGCAAGTTTCTAAGCCTGAAGACCAGAGGTGGGTCGAGTATCCAAAAATTGTACTCAAGTAAGAGTAGCATTACTGGACCATAAAATATTATTACTCAAGTAAAAGTGAAAAGTAGTCTTCAAAAAAGTTACTCAAGAGTAAAAAAGTACTTGGTGAAAAGACTACTCAAGTAGCGAGTAACTGTTTGAAATGTCTGATTTATTTTTTAAATAAATGCTATCAGACAAAAATAAATATACAGATTTTAGTATTTTCAACAGGAATATATGTACAAAGATCAACAAAATAAGGCACAACAATTCTAATTTCCAGATTTCAGTTTTTCACAACATAAAGCTTTTTTCACCAATGCCTACAGTAAATAATATAAATATATAAACAGTGCAAACAATTTCCAGTGACACGATATGCTGTCAACTTTATTTTCATTTTTGCTCGAAATGCCACAGCAGCCTCAGAGAAAACATTAGAACGAGGCATCTTCAACATATGTACATACAAGGGAGCTCAGTTTACCATAAATTGTATGGGTGTGCATCTATTTCTGCATATTTAGCAAAAATGTGCCATTTCTTCACTCAGTGAAGTGATGGTTAAGCTTCAGCAGCAGTTTGCTCTCAACGTTCTTTCTGTGAAGCTGTAACTGTTCAGCAGTGAACAGGAGTCCTGCATGACTGAGAAGTCCTTCACAAGCTCCAGATGCGGGAAGAGCTGTACTGATTTTGATCGACAGCTTCTTGATGTGAGGAACGCCATGTAATAGATCCACACCTCCAGTGAATGGACATGAAAGGTACCTCTCCAGCTCCATTGCTTCTGGCTTTCCTGACCCCATGGATCCATCATCTTAGCCAGTTAGGCCGCTGTTTGTGCTGGCCTCATTCAGCTGGCCTCTGAGTCTAGGTGATGTCTGATGAAGTTGAGACCTGTGGAAGATGTATGGTTTTCAAAAAAATTAGGTCTGGTCATTATAGTGCTGTATACACTGCCAAGCTGCAGATGTTTGGCAAGAAGATTTGATCACACTGGAGATGTTTTTACTAACTCTTGTAGAAAAACAAAATCTTGTCATTCATATCCCGCACAAACAGTTTGCAATGAATTCCAGATTAAGTTTAAAATAAGAATGCGTGCAAGGCTAAGCAGTGCTAGCCAATGTTTGGCTGTTACTCTGGGAAAAGACGAGAAAGACAGTAGTGATGGGATTTCCGGCTCTTTTTAGAGAACCGGCTCTTTTGGCTCTGAACCGGCTCTTCAGGTTGTTTTGTTGCTTTAATTAATTTATTATTAACAATAATATAAAATTATGCACAAAAGGAATTACTAATGTTAAAAAAAAGTGGTTTTATTTATATATGTTTATATATAAATATATGCGGTGGCCCCTAGAGACAAAACACGTACAAACTCCAAAACACATTTCTAGCATTAACTGAACTTCCAAAACAGAGCTACCTAGATCACTTAAATTACACAATTGAAAGCATATGTGTTTTGTTTGTGTATTTATCAGTGTTGGGTAAGTTACTTTAAAATAGTAACTTAGTTACATTACTAGTTACTTCTCTCAAAAGTAACTCCGTTACTTCAAGTTACTTGTTACTTTCAAAGTAACTAGTTACTAGGGAAAGTACTTTGGTTTTACTCAGAATTCTCTTGTTAATGTGTTGCTTCCATTACTTTGCCAGTCTTCTAGCTTGCTTACTTGCCACAAGTGCACTGTGCCACCTACCAATAGAAAGGAAAAGATAATGTGCATATTTCCACGAGAGAAATCCCACGCCTGGACCGTCATTGACTGCTGCCATGATTCTAGCCTACGTCACAGAGTCATGTGCGCCTTTTACATCCAACACAAAAACTGCAGTCGTGGTGCTTTCGATTGTACTCAGAACTCGGAAAATCTGCCTTCTGAATAGGAAGATGTAGGCAACACCAGACTGCAGATGAGCTGCATACAGGGCTGGACTGGGAAAGAAAATTGGCCCGGGCATTTTGACTAGAGACTGGCCCACCATTATAGGAAAAATCATAAAGCCTTTGAATGAAAACAAACACTGTTGTGACAGTGATGTACACTGTTTTGATGGTATATATGCATCAATCTATCAATCGTTTGTTGTAAGATTCAGATAATTATTTTTTAAAAGCTAGACATTTTAAATGAGAATAAGAAAGAAAAGTATTTCTTTGTGCCCCCCTCTCCCTGTTAATGCCCTACATGCCCCCCTGGCAACACTTTGCTAGACCCGCCCCTGCACAGTTACCAGCTGTCAGCTACTTAGAAAAGGATCCTGGTGTTATTAGTCTCTCAGAAACAGTTCATAACTTCCCTTCAACTCATTCATGTCACCTAAAAGGTAAACCTGTTTCTCCATCACCTGTTCAGCTCTGATGATTCAGTAAGGACATCTCCTGGTTTCATCTTCATGTTTCCCTCTCACCACATATCCAAACCGACATCATGACCAGCAGCTTTACAGCTGTGGCTCCAGCAAACATCAGCTGATACTAGAAATTAATATTAAATAAATTCTAACAACAGCTGATCAAGCTTAAACGCGCTGCTGTTGTTTAGCGCGACATCCGCTGGTTTCCTCTTTCGGTGCAAAGTGGGCGATAAACAAACAAGAGAGACGATCAGCTGATCATTGATCAGTTTCATGATTGAAGTAGAAACGGGAGAGGGAGGGGGAGAGGATGAAAGAAGAAGAGGCAGCTGTGCAGCAAAGACACAGAATAACTCCAGCTTTGTGCCTTTTTCATTGTAGCTGAATTACGGGACAAACTGTTCCTTTTCACCTCAATAAGAAACGTGTAATATTTTCTCTGAATAGCAGACGGGAAGGTTGGCAACTCTAATAACTTATGAACAAAATAAAGTTCAACATCATTAACTTCATAGCACCACCCAGCTGTATAGAAACTCCGTCATGCTAGCTAGCACGCAGTACGGAAAAAGTCAGAATAACGAAAATAAACTCCACCTAAACTTGGTTCATATCTGACCCAGAGAGACTGCAGATCATAACTTCTTACCTGAAGTTCAGTTCACACTTGGACCGACGGCCGCCTCGGGTCTCTTTTCCTTCTGCGTCCCTTTTCCTTCATCCACCTGCTGCCTCCACCACTTGCTAATGTTACTGAATCTGTGGAAGCTCCGCGATAGCCACCACACGAAGTAACGAATAACAAGCCTATCTAAATCCCAGTAACGATAAACGTGTTCCTGATTTTGGCATAATAACTAGTTATCGTGCTCGTTACCACAATAATAACGTAGTTACTGTAACGCATTACTTAATAACGCGTTAGTCCCAACTCTGGTATTTATACACAAGAACTCATATATATGCAAATAATTTAAAAAAAAAGTGTGAGAGAGAGGGTGAGAGAAAGAAAAAAAACAACCCACGGCTCGCGATAAGGAGCCGGCTCGCGTCGTTCACGTCAAAGATCCGGCTCTAAGAGCCATTTCATTCGCGACCTACACATCACTAAAAGACAGTGATGGAAGCCGTGACTGGAGCTGCGATGTAGCCTATATAATATTTAAATTGTACGAACGTGATAATTATGTGTATTGTAATAACGTGATATTATATTGTTCAAACATGAAAGGTATATTGTACTAACATAATAGTATATTGTACAAACATGAAAGGTATATTGTTAGAACAATATACTTTTCTATTTTTCTTTTGCCTGGGTGGCATTATTTTTTAAAAAGTAACAAGTCGAATTTTGCAAATGTAGCGGAGTAAAAGTACAGTTTCTTCTTCACAAATGTACTCAAGTAAAAGTAAAAAGTATTGTGCAAAAAAGGTACTTTAAAAGTACATTTTTCTCAAAAACTTACTCAGGTAAATGTAACGGAGTAAATGTAACTCATTACTACCCACCTCTGCTGAAGACCACAGAGCCAGTTCACATCATTGCTTTATAGTTTGTTTTTATTAGTTGATGTAGCTGCAGTTCCTCTACCGTCCGGCAGAGGTCAGCCAGGAGACTCTCGGGTCAAAATAGCAGATAAATATGTTTACATTTCTGTGGATAATTTCCCTTTAATAGCTCTGTGGGTGGGTGTGGGGGTCCCGTTGGAATAGGAACGTTTAGCCAGCTGTAGTTCTGGGCCAGCCAGTCTTCCAGATTTTAGAGTAGAAAGATGCAGTTTGAAAGTTGTTGGTCAGCAGAAACAGTGAGAGCTTTTTAACTCACATAGTCACACATCCGCGCACGCACACACACACACACACACACACACACACACACACACACACACACACACACACATATATATATATATATATATATATATATATATATATATATATATATATATATATATATATATATATATATATATCTCACGCACGTGGAGTGCGCGCGCCTGAAATATCTGGACTAGGAGGAGCTGACCTCCTGCAGACTCCTTGCAGAGAGGGGGAAAAGCAGCTTCCTCCTGTTTGTGTGCAGAAAAGTTGGAGGAGAGGACGGACCCAGGACCTGAAACCTGACGACGGAGCCTCCTCCTCCTGCTGCTGGCTTTAACTCAAACCAGATGGTGTCCCGCTACTCCACAGCAGCTCCAGCCTGATGCGTGGCTCCAGCACAGGAGGTAAAGCAGTTTAGACGGAGTAGGAGAAGATAATGAGGGGAGGACGGCGCAGATTTGACTTCGAGGAGTCATACAGTGTCCATTTAAAGGAGTGAG
The DNA here is from genome assembly GCF_964374335.1 of Astatotilapia calliptera. Taxonomy (NCBI): domain Eukaryota; kingdom Metazoa; phylum Chordata; class Actinopteri; order Cichliformes; family Cichlidae; genus Astatotilapia; species Astatotilapia calliptera. The sequence goes on along the minus strand of NC_137438.1, from coordinate 17,275,513 downwards.
CTCGGAGTTTGCGGAGTTCGTGGCTCCTCCGTCTGATCTCAGGTCCGCGCACGGCTCAGCAGCACGGCAGTCACGGCCTCTCTTGCGCGCTCACCCGTGTCTTCGGGACACGTAAAAGCAGGACTTTATTTTCTAATGAAGGATTCAAACTGCGCATGCTCTGTGCTGACCTAAGCGGGCTCAGATTGAGCTGACGGAGGTGATGGAGGTGACGGAGGTACGGTGAAGCTCGCCCTCCGGTGATGCGGTGCGTCCCGCTGCTCCGCCGGCGCTCCGGCCCGCCCCTGCTGCTGCTCGCGCTCCTGCTCGTACTCTGTGTGTACCTGATGGTGGGGGACGAGCCGGTGCGGTCAGATGTGTGCTACAAGGTACCCTCGCTCCAGATGTTGACCCGCAGGTTTGTGTGCACTCTGGAGGCTCTGCAGAGACACGCACAGGTGAGCATATCTGCGTCACACCATGACGTCATTCTGAGTGGCCCATAATGACCCCCACCAGCATCAGTTTAGTAAAGCTGCTCACCAAACTCAATTAAAACAAAAGCAAACATTTAAGGAGCATCTGCACTGAGCCAGGAGATTCAGGCACCTGAGGGCTCCGCCCCACTATCCCATCACCAAATGTCAGGCTGTTTTTATTATTTCCAGAGTCTTAGATGACCGTCACCTTTCAAACACTATATTTTTCACTCCAGTTAAACTCTGTCAAACTGTACTCCACTTTATCATGTGTCAGAGTTTAGTGAAAATCATATTGTTTTAAAACTTCCTCAAATGTGTTTAGATTTCTCCTAAGGCGCTTTATTACTGTACTGTCTCATTGGTTCCACATAAACTTTATTATTGAACCCAAAATGACCCCAAAGCTCTGTTTTAACTAAAACACTTCAAATACATGTGAAGACCCTGAGACAGCAGAGTGGAGTGAACTCTTCTTAAAACGTTTTGATATCTGAATGGACTTCTGAATGCATCCACTGGAGGAGGATTCCTGCTGGGCCGAGGCTCCTTCTGTCTCATTGTTGCTATATTTTTAGACACAGACGGATGAACGACTGTGAGCACGAGGGTTTTATTTTACCACGGGGTGACTGACAGCTGCATGGACCAATCAGAGCCAGCCAATCCAGTTGGCATGTGTTCTGGGTATTTTAAGTGTGTCCTGGTGCTTGGTGTCCCGATAGAAATATTTCTGCCACGAGGATCCAGTTTCTGACAGATAACAAGAGTGTAAACATACACACACACTCGCATGCATACACACACACACTCACAGTGTTTGTTTTGTTTTATGAGGGCTGTAAACTCCTGTCTGCTCATCCTTCACCTTTTACTGAGTGTCGTGTTCAGAGCTCAGAGGTCAGAGTTGGAGTAACGCTGAGGCTTTAATGAGCTTTCACTCCATCTTCATCTGAAAACTTGATAATGAGTTTAGATTTACACCACTCAAGAAGAGCTGTAACATCTTCGTAATGCTGTGGCTCAGTAAAACTTTATCGATAAAACATTTTGCCGACCCACAGGACGGGAACATCTGAGAAGGAATTTATTATTGAGTCTTTATGCATGAAGACAAACAAACTTCATCAATACATCTGAACGGTCTTCATTAGCGTGTAAGACGTAAAAAAAAATCCTTTAAATAAAGGTTTGAATGTTGTATTTCTGCTGTGTGTGTTGTTCGACCTCCGCAGAATTAAAGCGACAGCAGAGGAGGGCTCACCGTGCAGGTCACCCTGAACACAATGGTCTCCACAGACTTCAGGGTACTTCTGAGTATTCTTGCAGGATTCCTTCTCTTTCAGAGTATTTTGGGGTCTTTCTCAGTCTCTCAGGAGGGTTCTTTCCTGAGTCTTTCAGGTTTTTCTGAATGCTACAGGTATTTTGTGGTATGTACTGGTGTCCGGGTGATGCAGGGCCTGATTATTCCACCTCTAGGAAATTCTAGGCTCTGTCTTTGTGTCTTCAGGGTTCTTTGGTGTGTCTGATGTTTGAGAGGCCGTCCCTAGTGTCTTCATGTGTTATGAAACCTTTTAAGGTCTTTCGGGAAGTTTCTGGGCTTTTCTTTGACCATTCTTCAGGGTCAAAGGTCGATGTTGTTCTTGTGTCAGCTGACTCTCAGCTGTTGGCCATCAGCTGTTCATTTCTCTGGTTCCTCCCCACAGCTTCCAGTCAGACGTGAGGATTTACTGCTGGGAGCAGATTCTCAACATCTATTTTAATCCAGTCTGACAGGAGCAGAGGACCATGACAAGCACACCATGTTACCTCATGAGCTCTCAGAGGTTTGAAAAGACTCTGACTAACCAGAAAATACTGTCCAGTCCATGGGTGATGGTCAGTGGGTCCTGAACGGGTTAACGTAATTGAAACAGTCTGATCCATCAGCTGGACTCTGATTGGCTGTTTGGACAGGTTAATTAAAAATGTGTGTTTGTCATTTGGTTTAATATTTGCTATAATGACATAATTCTAATGTATTTATGTGTAAAATCATTTCTCTCATTTCTAATCCTGTAGCAGTGAACACGCTGGGATCACAGATCACGTTAAACTGAGTGAGACATTAAAACCGGGGAGGGGGTGAGATGAGGGTGTTTTGGGTCATGTGACTCAGTCCATCAGTCTGGAATGTGGGCTTGATGGTCTGATATTGCTCCTCCTGCTGAGTTAATCTGGAATTTTCTCTGTAAAAATCCCAGTTGATAAAGAACTGTCTGTGATCGATCTGTCTGGAGTCCAGACAGCGGAGCGTTGCTGCCTCGTTGTGTCAGCTGACAGGAAGCTGAAGGTGTTAGATTAAGCATAACAGGAAGCAGTGTGAGGCTGACATCACAGCCACTGACCCGACAGGAAAACAGCATCCCAGCCTCAGAGCTGCAGGCCTGAGCTGACTGCATTTCTTCTTCTTTGGTGAGAAGAAACACCTGACAGGCTGTGTGCAGACAGCCATCATCAGAGCGGCAAGCTGACCTTAGTCTGAGGGCTAACACAGCTTCATGGTTTAAATGTTCATCTCTGAGTGCTTCATGAACTGGAGCTCTACCATGCCGGGTGTCATTCAGCTGTGTCAAACTCTCTTAAAGCTATCACAAAAATGTTCTCCACACCAATTTGTACTTTTGTAAACTCTGTAACATATTGTATTATTTAAAGAGTTTAGTCTATTACTGTCTTGGAGCAACTGTAACCCACATAATTTCCTTAGGGATTAATAAAGTATTCTGATTCGTATTCTGATTCACACGAACTCCTGCCGCCCCCTCAGTTGCAGCTCTCGTCTCAGAGGACCCCCCACCGGCGCCGGGCCGTGGTTCTGACGGGGCGACACCCGACCTCAGACACCGAGGTCCAGCTGTACCAGAGAGTCCTGCAGCAGATGGACTATGAGGTCCACCTGTCCAGATACGCCGAGACGAGCAGCTTCCTGAGGAGCACGCAGGGTAAATATACATCTGAGGGGGTGCTGTGCTGGCTTCAGGTGCTGCTGGGAATATAAACACTCTGAATCTGATCCTGAATGAACCGTTCTTTAAACATTTCAACCTGTCAGAAAGACAAACGCGCGCGCGCGCACGCACACACACACACACACACACACACACACACACACACACACACACACACACACACACACACACACTCTCTGTATATCAAGCATGTAAACAGTGTGAGCGCGCTCAGACGGCCCCGCCCTGCTGGAGCTTTAAACAGCGACATGAGCGAGCAGAGGTCAGGGTTTCCTGTGGGTGGAGGAGGGTGGAGACTTCCTGTGAAAGCAGATGGACCTCAGCAAGTGTTTGTGGAAAATCACTTCAGTAGTGCATGTCACGGCAGAGAAACATGAGCATGCACAAGACCGAAAAATGGCCTGTTACCACAGAGGGGCTTCCATGCTTCCTGTCACTCTGGGTTTAACCCCACCCACTTTGCCTCAAAAAAAACAGACCAGAGGGTCATCCAGCTGCTGATGTCAAATTCAGAGATGATTTATCAACAGCACTGAACATCATGAACAATTCAGGGAGATGTGAGGGTAACAATGATGATGCAGATTTATTCACATGTTCATTACCACATCAACTGAATCCTGTGGAGGCAAAGAGATCTGAACCTCTGATTGGATGATTCTATCAGATATTTTCTTAACACCCTTCATCAAAGATTCATCACCATGTTTCCTTTCATTAGGTCAGTGTTAAGAAACATTATATCAGTATCACCAGAGGCCTTGTTTACACCATCTCTGTAAGAACATGTTGGCTTTAGTCATGTATTATTATTTATTAATTACACAATAACCTAGCCTCTACCTGAACCTGTAGATCAGAGTAATAAAGACTTCACTGACTGGCTTATGTGATCAGAGGCAGGCACATTATTGTGTTGTCTGTGTCCCCCTATGTTTGAGGAGCAGTGAGACAGTAAAGCTTGAGGTTTAAGGAGAAGCTGAGAGAAACCTGAGAGCATGAAGTGAAGCTTTCTGCAGACCGAGGACGACAGGAAGCTGGAACGGGAAGTTCCTTTAGCTCATGTTTGGTCATAAAACAACACAGAAAGAGACTAAGCAGAAGCTCAACTCGTCTTCACTGTAGGGGGATGGATGGATGGACAGACAGATGGATGGACAAATGGATGGATAGACAGAAGGACAGATAGAGGGAGGGATGGACATCAGGTTTAAATCTGTGTATTATTGGTTCACAGCATGAGCATGGTCTCACTGTTGAAGTAAAGTTGTCTGTGTTGAACATCCTGCTTCGTTCTCTTTCTGCTGAAACCTAACAGCTCCAGCAAAAAGCCCACCGCAGAGCGTTTCCTGTCAACAATCGCTTCCACATGTTCCCGTTTTCTTTGTGTAAAACAAGCAGAAAAGGCCTCCGGTGGTTTTGGATTCTGTGGTCTTTCACAGTTAAAGGAGTTTGGGGCGAGCTGGGACTCGTGCAGGTGGCTCTTTTATTCTCTCTGAAAGTGTGACGAAGACGATGTCCCTCACAGGCTGCCGTTGATTTGAGTCTACCTGACTGACGTGATTTGTCGCTTTGTGAATAAAGCTCCACTAAACTACAGGTGAGGCTTCTGTGTGTCTCCATGGTTACAGGCATTGGTGGGTGGAGCCTCCTGCTGTGCCTCAGCACGTCAGAGCAGAGCTGTCTGAGGAGGATCTCCTTCTCTCACCTGCAGCGTCATCAGACGGTGAGCCCCTTCTGTCCTGTCTGTGTCAACTGACGGCATGTTTGATGACATAACAGCTAAACTGTGTGTGTGCTCAGGTGAACCTGCTGCCTGGGCTGATAGAGGCATTTTCAAACATAGGTGGAGGTCTGTGTCACTTCTATACACACTTCCAGCTGACAGGTAAGTCTGCAGCAGGTAAATCAAATCAGCTTATTGATCTAGATTAAATGTGATAGATCAGCTGATTGTGGCCTAAGTCGCATGATCTGTGCTCATCCAACATGAGACATTACTGCCAAATAAGAGCACTGCCTGGAACTGAGCTTTAATCTGAAGGTCTCAGCTAACCTCTTGCTGTTTCTCTCAGAGTCTAGTTTACCCATGAACCCTCATGCCTGTGGATCGACCAATCAGAAGGTGGAGATTCCTCTGGACAGGTTTGTATGTGACCAGCTGACAGGAAGTTGTCTGAGTTCTGTAAGGTAACGTTTCTTGTTTCTCTAAAGTTTCCCTGACAGCCAAGCCCCACCTCCTGCTCTGGTTGCCATGGTGAATGTTTATGTCCTGGTAACCTCAGTGACCCCGCTGACTTCTTTCCTGCATGACATCAGCGTGGTAATGACCATTCAGCATCCGAGGGGCCGACCTGTGAAGGTAAAACATGTTCCTGTGTAGGACTTGCTAACACTTCACTGCTAGCACATCCTCTTTCACTTGCAAATCAGTTTCCCATTGGGGACGATAAATTATCATTGACCACTGCTGTTAGCCTTTAGCTCCTCCTCTTCCTGTCAGCTCAGGGACTTCCTGCTGCAGCACCTTGATCCAGCAGCCTCCCATCAGGCTTTGAGGCAGGTGAAGCAGGTGATAAGTAAAGTGCTGCAGGCGGCTGCAGCGTCGACCAATAAGAAGCAGCGAACCATAAGCAGGTGAATTCTGAGCTGAAACTCTTAACTTTACTTCCTGTTTCACAATCCAGATTCAGTACACACCTGTCTGTCTGCAGTTGCTTCAAACTGCAGCTAAAAGTAGGAAGGTAGAAAGAAATGAAGGTAGAAAAGTAGGGAGCGAGTAAGAAAGAAAGGTGGGTAGAAAGGATGGTGCAGTGTCTGGGTGTCTGTTTTGGTTTCAGCTGAAAACTTGAAAATGCCTCAGACTGGATCTGTCATGTCTACTGAGTGTGTGCAGTCTGCGCCCAGTGGTGGCTCATATTGTCACTACTGTGTGTTTCAGGTGTCTGTTGTGCTTCCAGCTGCTCACCTTTACTTTGTTCTTCAGCGGCTCTGTCACACCTGTGGTAGTCCAGGTAAGAGTCTGACCATTATCTTTTCAAGTTCAGCTCAGCCTTCCAGCTGGTCTTCAGAGACGTTCTGCCTCCTCTGGGTGAAAGGTCTCAAACTCATGAAGAAGAGAAGAAGCTTCAAGCTGCTGAGACACCTGGAGGTTGAGTTACATCAGGGTGGGCAACTCCAGGCCATGAGGGCCAGTGTCCTGCAGGTTTTAGATGTGTCCTTGATCCAACACAGCTGATTTAAATGGCTAAATTACCTCCTCAACATGTCTTGAAGTTCTCCAGAGGCTGGTAATGAACTAATCATTTGATTCAGGTGTGTTGATCAAGGGTGATATCTAAAAGCTGCAGGACACCAGCCCTCAAGGCCTGGAGTTGCCCACCCTTGAGTTACATGATGACCCAGCAGAGCTTCCGTCTCTGACTGGACCTGAGAATAACCACACTTTACTGGACCTCAAACATACAACCAGCCTGAGGTGTTCAGGTGAATAACCAGCAGAGGGCGCCTTGACCTCAGCTGCTCTATGATTGGTCTGCCTCTCCTTTTCAGGTGGACACACAGTTAAACGTGTCAGCTCTGAGCAACGATGCCTTCGACCAACAGATCACCAAAGACCTGATCCTGGAGGACACGCTGGACTTCCTGCTGCCGCCACTCTCACACCTGTCCTCACACCTGTCCTCGGAGAGGGAGGGGAGCCAGGTCAGTAGCGTGTTGTCATTAAAGGAGTAGGAGTTTTCCATGTCAGGAAAAAAATGAATGAATAAGTAATAATTAATGAATACTTAATGCAAAAGATAACAATAAATAATCAATAGATTCTCAATAAAATGTGTAGAAAAAGAATAAATATTTTAATAAACTAATAAAAAGCATATTTTTTTGAATAATTAACCAAAACAAATAAAATGAAATAAATAAAAGCATTAGAAACACTGAGTTTAAAATGAATTAAAACTGATGGACATCCTACAGACATTTATTTGATTCATAAAAAAAAAAAAAGATTCTGTTTGTTTTTATTAATAAATGAAAAAATTAAATGTCACCCACCTGACTCTGTGTGTGTGTGTGTGTGTCAGTACGGTGGCTGTACAGGGACACTTGGCGTCTGTTTGTCTGAAGACGAGTTTCTTCTTCTGCTGCACTTTCAGTTGCTGATGAAGACCTCATCAGCGTTTCAGCCGGTTAGTTAAGCCCCACCTCCTTCATCATCTTCTTCTTCAGCAGTGTTAACTGTGTGTGTCTGCCTTGTTTGTCCCCACAGCTCTATCCCAGTGTTTCCTCCTCCTCATCCTTGCCTCGTGGCCTCTCTGACCTCCTGACCCAGATCGAAGGTTTCTACAAGCTGAAAACAAACAGGAGCTGCAGGTAAGAGGCTCACAGGTGTGAGATGATCCATTGTGTGTGAACTTAGATGTTCACTGAAGGGTTATGTCTGATGTTCCCACAGGACAGACGAACCGCCCAGTCAGCAACCAGCTCTGTCTTCCTCACAGGACGAAGGTGAGATGTGGATTTTAGACCTGTCCTGACATCTGGAAACACATGTGGTCACATGATGCTGCTCAATCTATACAACCTGTTCTAGGTGTCACAAGGCGACAGGCAATTACACCTGTAGAGGTACGCGGTCTGTCACAGGGCTAACACAGACAGCCATTCACACCTACACCTGTGAGAGAAGCACAGGAAGAATGTGCTCATCGCTGGTCCTGGTACTGCTCATATCTGTCACACTAATGTAGATATGGACAGACTCACTTGTGCCTCCTGGTGGCGGTAGGACAAATGGCATTTGTTTGCAGATGGAAAAGCATCAGCTCACTGACGGTTATCTGCTTTAACGTACAAGTGGAAGTGAAGCTGTGGTTAGTGGATGCAGTTTGCAGAGGTTTTCTGATCCATGCAGCCAAAGTGTGATCACAGCATCCGCAAAGTTTTTTTCTTTAACGGAGTTCCAGCTTCAGCCTTAGAGGATGATGCTTGGTTTCTACCTGAGGAAACAGGAGATGGTTTTACCCCCAAACAGGTTCAGGGGCTTCCTAGCGGGACTTGCTCAGTACTCTACTGTGAAAGCTCTGTTCATTAGTGGTGGGTGTCATGGGTGAAGTGAAGTAGAACCTCGAGATCGAACGTCATGCTGATTCTTCTGTTTCAGGTCTCTGTGTGGACCCCCACCTTCGACAGATCTACACAGACCCCCCCCTCATTCTGAACCCCCCGTTCCATCCCCTGGTGAAGGAGTACCACGCAGAGGTGACCTTTGACACCATGACAGTTCGGATCCGGCCGGAGCCTGTCAGCTCGGCCTGCAGGATCCACCTGGATGAACACCGAGGACCCAGGTGAGACCAGGACTGTAAAAACCAACAGGTTACAGCAGAGAAGGTGCAGTCGAGATAGTCCTGAATGAAAGGAACCTCGAAATGTGACATTTGATTGGACAGCATGTTTAAGCAGACAACAGATGTACTTCCTTTATTAGATTCTTTTAACACATTTCTATTGAAGTAAAATCAGAGCATGAACTGCTTTATAGCATTCGCCATTTTGATTTGGGGCATGAAGCAAGCAGCAGCCTACTGACAGCAACCAGCTACTACTACTTCTCTTCTGGGCTTTAACTATGCTGCTAACGTCTGCTGGAGTCATGGTTTGGAAACAGGTGCCATCAAGGGAGGACTCCCTGTCATGCATTAGCATTATGCTGGGCTTTTATAAGGAAAAAGGAAGGGACACAAGAGTTGTTTTATTTCAGTTTAGATTTGTGATCCATGCTGGATATATGAAACTCAAATAAAATGTGAATCTGGCTTTGTAGCTCCATTTGCTCCTTTTCACAGAGGATAACCTTAGAGCACCTCCTTGCAGCCACTTTTACAACAGCAGGATTAACAAGAAGTTTCTTCCTTCAGGATGGCGAACTACCCGGTTGGCCTCGGCAACAGCAAGATCAGCATCCTGGTGATGGACGGCAGCCACCCGGAGCCTGTTATCATGTCCATCTACACTGTCCACGTTTACAGGGAGAGTCGGCCCAGCCTGCCCATGTTTGGATATCACGTGATGTGCAGCTTTGTGCAGGTAGGAGCTTTTCTGTTAGCTGGTGGACTGCAGGATGTGTGACATTCATTTCTTCAAACACAAAGTCTCCTTTAAGTTTGTATTTTGCTGTTTCAATGAGGTTGAAGGCATCAGTTATATCCAATGTTCCCTCTAAGCTGCGCGCGTGCGCAATTGCGCACTGCTGGCACGGTCTCTGCGCAGGAAAAATCTGCGTTGCGCACAAAAAAGAAATTCTAACCTGAATTGAAATTAATGTAAATACGTTAACAATTCTGTTTTGCAGTGTTAGTCAGTAAGTGACTGGCTGCTCCCGTATAGGATTAGAACCATTCTCTTATCCCATAGTCCAGCCAATCACGCGATTCACATTCACGTATATACGCAGCTAATCAACGTCGTTGACAGGCTATGACAGCGTCCTTATGTGCCGACACCGGTGTTTTAGCTGGCAAAGCGCCGTGGCTGATGTGGAGTGAAGCCACGTTAACAACGTGGACAACCATTGGAGATGTGAGCAGGACAGACGGAACAATTGATGGAAAAAGTGTGGACTTTATACCAGTTTTTAAATTGTGTTGATAGGCCAGGTAAAACCAGAGTTGTGATTAAAAAAATATGCAGTGTTTGTTTTTCTTCCTGAATACTATCGTTGTTTATATTTACTGTGGGAATGAACGGTAAAAACGGCATTTTATAAGGAAAACGCTCGAAAGCACTCTCCGCCTGTGAGCAAAAATGAAACCAACACCCCCCAGCCTTTCCCATTGGTCGAAAAATGTACCATGTCAACCAATCAAAACATGGCAATTAGTTGTTAAGAGACGGGAGGAAGTTTTAGGAGTGACGGTGGTTTTGTATGGCGTTATTTTTGTGCCACTATTCTGAGCGCACGTTAAAAAAAAATTGAGCGGACATAAAAAAAATTGCATGTAAAAAAAAAACTGCAGTTGCAAGTGTTTGAGGAGAAATCTATTTTTCAGCGAAGAAATACGGTGGCCCTGAGAGGCCAAACGGACTGAAACTTCAGAAAACACTTGCAAAAAGAAAAATGCTGCAAAAAGAAAAATGCTACAAAAAGAAAAACACTTGCAAAAAGAAAAATGCTGCAAAAAGAAAAATGCTGCAAAAAGAAAAACACTTGCAAAAAGAAAAACACTTGCAAGAAGAAAAATGCTGCAAAAAGAAAAACACTTGCAAAAAGAAAAATGCTGCAAAAAGAAAAATTCTCCATGGAAATGTTTCATACAGCTTTGTTTGACAGAAATGAAGGAGAACATATTTTGTACATCTGTTTCTACATGAGCTTTGTGTGATTTGATAAGTATCTGAGGCTGAGACCACAGGACTGTAAAACATGATTTTTGGGCTTCATTTCTCTACTGAACAGTCATTTAAGATTAGCTAGTAAATAACAATTAGATAATGTTGTTCATGAGACTAAAGTCATCTCACTTTGGTAATGTAAATATAATATGGCCAATATTATATTAATCATTATTAGTTATTACAGCAGTGAACATGAACTCTGTGCCAAACACTGAGCTTCAGTAAAGATTCAAGTTGCATTTATTTATATTTCCTATCACCTTAAATCTTCACTTAAAGACAAGTATCTGTGACAGTGTATCTATCCGATTGTTCAGTCTGACGTCACTAGCCGTGTCTGAACCTAAACTCCGCTGCAGGTCCATATATCAAATGATCACTATGGCATTACTGAGAGTTGAAAAACTGTCTAAAGTCTTTCATCTTTAATAAAATGATCAGCGTTCTGCTCTACCAGGTGTAACAATTGAGTTTAACATCCAGGCATCCATGAAAACGGAATTTAGGACATTTAACGGAGTTAGAAGTTAGCAGGAAGTTAGCTTGCTAGCTTCTATCTAAATACAATATAGCATGTCCTGACTGCGGGGTTTTGGAAACAAATTAAAACGTACAGCTCTGTTATCACTTCCAGCATAAATGAAGACAGAAAACTAAAAAGCAGTGACTGAAGTTTGGCTAGGTGGTATATAATGATGTGCTACGTGACCGCTAGCGACACAGCTATGTTAGCATAATATAAACAAGCTAACTTTTTTTCCACTCGATAAAAGTTAACGTGAGTGTTCTCGGTGGTCAGGAACAAATGTAATCACATGGCAGGATGCTGTAAAAGGACCAAACTTCAGCCAGGAGAACAACTGAGATAATCCATCCACAATACGAGGTTAGTCATTCATATACTGCTGCATGGGCTGGGCTGTAGTTACATCGTAAGGTTTTAAAAACTGAGCTTAAATAAATGATTAGCGGTAATAAAAGCCGAGGGAGGTCAACAATGATCACTGACTGTTTTAGGAGCTTTTTGAGATTAAATAGAAGAAAATACAAAGCATTAAACATGTTAACAACACAAAAGCCATATTAAACGCAAACTACTTTAGACCCGGAAGTAGGATTCGTCACGTCATCACTGAACAACCGGATAGATGTATTATATATAAGAGACAAATATTGTTCTTTTAATATGTTGGCATTACTAAATTTGGCTCAATGCTTACATATATGCGTAAAAAGAAAATGTACAAGCTGTGATAACTGTTTCTGATAAAATGAAGAGTAGACTGATATATGAAATATTCCTTTATTGGGTGAGAAAATCAGATCATGTCATAACTGCTTTAAGTCATACAGAATAGATATCAGAGCCTTAAACAGGCTGACTTCTGCTAAATGGGTCAAACTGGGCAGAAAGTCTACAAACACATAACATCATTATAGAATATGGTGTAACACTATAGATCAACTTACCTCAGAATATATAAAGCATATAAACAATTACAGCAATATGATGCAACAAACACTGCAGTGCTACTAATCCAAAATACTCAAAGCTTCATAGAACTGGAACAAACATTTATTTTTAGCTCCATTCTGCTGCTGATACATACTTTAGGTTTCTGAACATTAAAGTCGTTGCTGCCTTTCATAGTGTGTAACTTTAAGGCCCTGAGTACTTTCTCCCACACTGAAAACACTGGAATGATAATATTATTTGAACATTACCTAATAAGACTGATTCAGGACAGACAATTAGTTATTTTAAACTTTCCTAGCAGTCCTTCACAAACAGGGAACAGTCTGTCTATTCTCTCCATCTGTCAGCTGCTGCTGGCTCTTCCTTCTCCTCTTCCTCACACACTGCTGAGTTTGTCCTGGTGGATCATCAGGGGTGCAAAGCCTCACAGATGATGTGCAGCAGTGGGTCCCTCAGTCTGTCCTCACTCTGGACACTTGCAGTTGTCACACATGGAAATCAAATGTGTGATAAGCTGCAGGATTCAAACACAAGTGTAACTTATAAACACATGTTCATACTTTTATTACACAATCAGAGAGAAAGAAACAGAGAGAGAGTGCAGGACAGACAGACAGGTGACAGTCTCAGGTGTATACACTGCTACAAACAGGAGGATTTAGTGTTTGTGTTATTACAAGTGCTAAACAAGAAGAGTTCCCAGATGGTACAGTGGACACATGTGTGACTCCTGTGATTAAAGCATCTTTCTTCCAGCTTAACGAGTGAACCGTCAGCTCGTTCAAACACACATTAAAGTCCGTTTGGCTCGACACCACCGAACAGAGGCAGCAATATAACATAGCTAACATTAACAGTGCAGTGAATCCTGCTTGTGCCGTGATATTCAGGACTGCAAACCGAGCAGCATCACTGAATTTCAGCCTGTTGTGTTTGTGGATATATGACTGACTTTAATTATCCATAGAATCATCACATTCTCTGTAGGATTAAGGTCAACTATTGAACGGCATATAAAGTAAAGGCTTTAAAACAAAGTTAACCCAAAGTACAAACATCGCTAATGTCACATAACTTTGCCGGCATGTGGCCAACAGCAATGTTTTAATGTTCTTCATTATTAAACATGTGCACATAAATAAGTGACATAATATTCAGAACTTACTTTTGAAAGTTTACTCTTTGGCCGCTCCGCTTCCACTTCTTTGAAGTGTCTCCCTGTCCCAGTGCACTTGTTAGCATGTTTTGGTTCGTGCAACTGGTCCGTCCGCTTATTGTGTCCCCAGAAACATTTCCGTTGTGTTGTGTGTGCTTTTGCAGCGTTTTTCTTTTTGCACCATTTTTCTTTTTGCACCATTTTTCTTTTTGGAGGTGTTTTTTTCTTTTTGCAGCATTTTTCTTTTTGCAAGTGTTTTCTGAAGTTGCAGTCCGTTTGGCCTCTCACGGCCACCGTAAAGAAAAGCTAAATTTGAGTGAACAAACTTCATTGCTGCGTGCAAAAAATGTATTTCAGTGTTTGCTATTATCCATACACACACACAATAGCAGCCCCTCTCGCTCAGGTTTTGCATTTGCGCTCGCTCGCAATGTGTCAGCAATGTGTTGCTTGCGCTCTCAACATTTCTGCCCATGCACGCTCAACTCTTTCTGTCTTACTTCCAATAGTGTTAACATACTACAAAGGTCATGAACAAGATTTTTTTTAATACTTTCATTGTAAGTGGGCTAAAGCAGTTAATTAAAAGTAGTCTAACATAAATGTAAATGCTGTAATTTGATTATTTTAATAAACCATGTAACTTGGATGGATTCGATGCTGGTGTGACCACAGTGCACACGCCTGCTGTTGCTCACAGTGCTTCAAGGGACCGCTCAGGGAGTTTGTGTGTTCGCTCAGACACATGAAAAATTAGAGGGAACATTGGTTATATCATCAGTCTGATCAGGTCTGCTGAAGCTGCTCTCGTCACGTTAGTCACCAAAGATGAAGCTAACAGAGGACACAGAGGACTTCCTGTTTCAGAATCCCGGAAGAGCACCGAAATGTTACGTTACCCTGAAAAATCCAGACGATAACAATAAGGCCTAATTCCCACCTGGCTTCCCACTCTGTGATAGTTTGATTGAATAATCCCTGAAAGCTAAATGGTGAGAAACACAGCAGCAAGCTCTTCGATGCCGTTGATGGAAATGGAAACAACCAATCAGGAAATTTCAGAGAGCTTTGTTATCAGGATGTTCATCATTTACAGCAAAATGCACAAATTCTGGTCCAATTACAGCAACGTTTTGCCACAGTCTGGCTGAAGCAGACTGTGTGGAGTGAGGAGGTGGACCCAAGTGCAGAGAACACAAAGCGTGGAGACAAACTTGATATTTACTGAACACGAGCCGTTTGTTAAAGGCTGGTTTTAAAAATACCAAACAAGGGGCAAAGGCAAAACTAAACACTAACCTAAACTGGGTGAACTAAGGCTAAACATTAAACAACTCTGAACATAAACAGGAAACCCTGATATGAAAAACCTTAAACGCAACAACTTGGCATGTAGACCTGGGAACATGGCATGACAGCAGACGATCAGATGAGGAATGAATGAAAACACACACACTAAATGCACACAGGAGGTTATCAGGGGAAGTGGAAACAGATGGGGAAACAGCTGACTGGAATGAACATAATGACAACTAGGGATGGGTACCAGTATGTTCTGACATAAGCGGTAGTAACCAGACCGAAAAGCAGCGCACATTTCGGTGCTTTTTTCCTGAGATGTCATACACTTTGGATTCTAGCCAATCATTTTACCTTTCCCAGGATAGTAGGCAGGCCCAGGTACGTACGTTCTTTTAGAGCAGAGCTACGGATTAAACATGCTCAAGGCGAAGCAGTCAAAAGTCTGGCTGTACTTCACAGCAAAAGATGCAAACTCAGCAGCCTGCAACAAGTGCTTTAAGGTGATACTGTGCAAAGGAGGTAACACCTCGAATCTGATGAAACACCTGGCGTAGCATAGCGTTTTTTTTCCCAATATTTTATTTTAATTTTTTCAGCATAGAAAACCCCATCAACAAACAAATACAGCTCAGGCGCTGAGATGATAGGGCAAGAAATAGCACAATAATAATAATCTATAGAGAAAGACAAAAGAAAAAGAAAGAAAACATTAAAATTAGAAACTACCAGTATCCATAATGAATTAAATGTCATGAATATGTAATAAACAGGGAAATTGCAGTGCCATGGTACATGTTTATACAACGTGAGCTTTCTCAAGGTGAGTACAAAACGGAGTCCAGGATTTTGAGAAAACATTTGCTGCAGGTGTTTGTAGGTATCAAACTTTTTCCAGCTGAATGACTGATAACATGTCATTGAGCCAGACACTGAAGGAGGGAGGAGCAGCACCATTCCTTTAGAAAAAGTCTTTTCGCAATCATCATTCCAAGGTCGATTGGCACCCGCACAGTCGCAGGGATAGTTCTGGAACGTACACAGCCAAAAACTGCAATTTCTGGATTGGGTGAGATGGAAATCCCATAAGCTTTAGAGTACCAATTAAATATTTTGGACCAAAAATTGATCAATGAGGGGCAATGCCAGAAAGCGTGAGCCAATGTGCTCTCTGATGTTTTACATCTGTCACATATGGGGGAAGTTGAAGGATAAATTTTGTGTATCCGAACCTTGGAATAATGTAGCCGATGGACAATTTTAAATTGTATTAATTGATGTCTGCTGTTAACAGAGCAGGAATGAATTTTTGATAGGCATTTGTCCTACATTGACTCTGATATTTCCATGCCCAATTCCTCCCTCCAAGCATCTCTTATCCTCGTAGTCTGCACTTCAATGCTGGAGCATTGAAGTGCACTTCAAACAAATGTACAATTGTAGAAATCAAATGTTTGGAGTAAGGAGGGCTCAGGAACACCTTAAAAAGGTTATGTTCGTGTGGAATATCTTGGTAATTCTTCATATTGGATTGCATAAAATGACTTGTAGGTAACAGTAAAAATGTGAATGCGGTAAATCGAACTTTTGCTTAAACTGATTAAATGATGCAAATTTTCCATCTATATAAAGATCTTTGAATTTGATTAAACCCTTCTCCTTCCAAACATAGTAGGATTTATCATCCCAAGGAGGCAAAAAGGCATGGTTATCACATATTGGTGCCTGCACAGAGGAGTTTGGCAGTTCAAAAAAACCTCTAATTTAGTTTAAAATCTTCACAGATTGTTTCAGAACAAACCCCAGTTTCTTAAGACTCTCAGCCCTCCCTACTTTTGAGAAAAGCAGGGCCTTTAGAGAGGAGTCCCTTACAATGTCAGCCTCCATTTTAACCCAAAAGGGGATGTTGAAATCACCAAGAACTGGGGATGTCTGTTGCCAGAAAGTCAAGGCTCTTAGATTTGCAGCCCAGTAATAATGTTTAAATATTGGTAAACTCAGACCTCCCTCCAATTTGGATTTTTGTAGATGTAGTTTTTAAATCCTAGGATTCTTGTTGTTTCATATGTAAGAAGTAATAATTGAGTCCAACTCCTTAAAGAAAGAGGAAGTAAGATAAATAGGAAGATTTTGGCAAAGATACAGAAATCTAGGAAGAGAGACCATTTTTATGGAATTTATACGACCGACCATAGATAGGGGAAGAATTTTCCATGACTCGATGTTATGCTTTAATGTTGATAAGAATTCAGCAAAGTTCAAGCTAAAAATTTATTTGGGATCTTTAGGAACAGTTAATCCAAGGTATGTGAGATGGTCGTTAACTATTTTGAATGGAACATTACAAAGAAAACTTGGCAAACCGGTTTTAGATAAAGGCACAAGTTCACTTTTAACCCAGTTAATTGTATATCCTGAAATTTTGCTAAATGAGGTGACCAGATTAAGAAGGGATGGTACAGATTCTTCTGCATTACGCAGGTATAATAGTACATCGTCTGCGTACAAACTAATAACAGTTTCAACCCCTCCGACCAAGAGCCCTTGTATTTTTGGATGTGCTCTTATCTTAATCGCAAGGGGCTCTAATGCCAGAGCAAATAGAGCAGGGGACAGGGGGTAGCCCTGCTGAACAGAGCGCTGCAAAGGAAATGGCGCCGACCTCTCTCCATTTGTGAGAACTGAACAGATTGAATTTGCGTATACTAATTTTACCCAAGATATAAATATTTCACCAAACCCAAACTTCCGTAATGACTCGAACATATAAAACCACTCAACCTGATCAAAGGTTTTGTATGCATCAAGAGCTAAAATTGCTGCTCCTCTTGAATTACCATGGTCAGAATAGATGGTGTTGAGAAGACATAGCGTTTTTTTTAAAAACCGAGAAATGCACCATATTTGATAGCTTGCTGCAAGACCTCACACCGAGCACGTCTACTGCGGGTGTGGTGCTTGTTATCGGACCTGGTGTTAGCAACATCCCCCAAGAACCCGAAGAGTAGAGTCCTGGCCCCTAGCCCTGCCAGTGTAGCAGAAATGATGACGGATGATGATGGCAGCAGCAGCCCGTTTAAGCACCGGCACCGTTTCAAAAGTACCGGTTTGGCACTGGTATCAGATAAAACCCATCCCTAATGACAACACAGGGGAAGTGAAACTAAACACAATGAACATGGGACACCAGACCTCTTCGAAATAAAACAGGAAACATAATGAGACACAGACACAACACAAGCTTGGACACACAGACATGAAACACAAAGGGCGAGGGAAATGTAAACACACCAGGTGAAGACACTAGGGTAATCTAATAAACAATGAACAATAACAGCCACCTAGGCATAATAAAAATGAACTTATATAACCTAATGAACTTAAACATAAACCATAAACATCAAAATATATTAAAACTCAAAATGCTGAGTCAAATGACCCAGGATAGGGGCACATGTATTTGTTGTTTATTATTTTGTGTTGATTATTACATCAGTTTCACAGGCATACAGAATTCACTGTTATTTTTATAATAATTATTTTATTTCATTCTGCCTTCCTTGATGCTTCACCCCTCCATTATAAGAATTATATGACTTGGGGGTTTGTCCGGGATTTTGTAAAACAAGGTTGGAACAGGTGTATTTTGTGTGTTACGTCTGATTTCAAACCTTCTGCTTACTCCAGTTAGACAAAGTGAGTTGTTGCCTGGATGTTTGAGCCCTTTTTGAGTTTCCAGTGTTTGCAAAGGTAGGACAGGTGAGTGTCTGCCTGAGCTCTGTTGGGTTGTTTTTTGGCTCTTTTTGTTATCTTTTATCTGGTTTTTAGAGTAAGTCAGGGTACAGATAAGGTGAAGAGATGAGTTTGGCAGGATCTGCTGGTCATTTATTGTAACTATGATTTTCAGAGAGCAACACAGCAGAGCAGGCCTGGCACAGAAAACTCTGTCTGTCTTGACATCTGTTTCCTTCACACTCTACTGCTTCAGTAAATCTGATTGAATCTGATCAGCCTGATAAAAAAGCTCTGGGCTTTGCTCCAGGTCTCAGTAAACCATCTCGACGTGACCTCGACACTCTGAGAAGAATGAAATGTTGGCTCCGTTTGTTTCTGCCTTTAAATTCCTCTCACATCCCTTTGCGGCGCTAACAGCTCGACGCCTGCGGCAAAGCGTGAGCAAGCATTCGCAAAGCTGATGCTTCTCCAACATCTGCACTCATTTCCATCAACTTCTCCTCTGTGACCTCAGATGGATGTTTCTCAGGACTGCACAAGAACATCTGCAGAATGAAGCGAAGTGTGTGAGGAGCTGCTGGTGTTCGGCTCAGGGTGTAGAGGATTCAGGTTTTCTGTCTCTAACGTTCAGATGATGTTCTTCAGGTAACCTGTAAGTCTTTTCTGTCACAGTTAAATCTCCAGTGAGCAAACAGCTCCCAGCTTTCAGTCTGTTCAGGAAGAAGACGGTAATCTGCTTTAATCTGGATCAGTTTCAGGTCCTGAACAGGTGATCTTACCTGATGCAGGTTAAAGCTGTGTGGGGCCCCACGTAGCCCCAATCCCTCTCAGATTCATGTTTTCATCTCCCTCCAGCTGCCCCCCTCTCATCCACCTTTGATCCACCTGTGAGCCTCAATTAGAGCTAAAGAGGGCGGAGTTCAGCGGGCTTGGTTGGCCCCTGAGAACACAGCGCTCATTGATGCTCAACCAGCAGGCTCATCAGGTCACCAGTAACTTATCCAGGATCAGTAGTCAGAGTCAGAGTCAGTGTAGATGTTTGCTGATATGTGCATGAATGTGAGCTTGTGTTTAGCATGTGTTTTCTATGCATCACACACTCAAAGACTAATAACTAAACTCAGACAGGAAGACATAACGGGAGAAATACTGAAGTGTGATGACTCTGTGGAGTGCTCAGGAGTGGGCGTTGGCTGCTTCTCTCTGCAGACAATCTGCAGCTCCAGCAGGTGGGAGCAGAGTCACACTGGAATCAAACCTGTACTCACATTTAAAAGTAAAACGTCGAGTCTGCTGACGAGAATTAAAGATAACACTGCATCAAAGCAAAAACATAAAAACAACAACAATAAAAATAACAAAATTAATAATAATTTTTATTTTTATTACAATAAGAGTTTTGAGGCCTCGGGAGTTTCTGCAGGTTAAACTGAGTGAAGACAAAGACTCACTATAAACACTCCTGCGTATGTGTGTGTGTGAGTGTATCATGTTACAATCATGTCTTCATTGGTTATCTGATGGAGCTGCTGAGCTTAATCTTTGTGTCTGTGCTCACCTGAAGACATGTGACCCTGGATCCTAAGCTGCTGCCAATCAGAGTCCAGAGACGTGTGCTGATTGTGAGGATTGTAGTTGTTGTTTGAAGCTCATTGTGAGTCTGAATAAATCACTTCTAGCTGGTCCCCCCACCCACCCACTCCTTCAGCTCCTCTGTGAGAGCAGTAGCTCAGTCCAGATGTGTCATCCCGATGTTTCATTGTTGCAGATGTTCATGTCCTGATTGGTCAGCTAAAGACAGACGAACACTGGCCGGCTCAGAGACAGCAGGGTGGGGGTTCGTTGTTGTATGTGTTTGTGATGCTGGAACTCTGTGAGGACATCTCACCTGTGAATCTCTCTGAGAACACCTGTGCACACCAGCACGTCTCAGACCTCCGGCCTGTCTCTGCAGGCGGGTGAGCCAGAGCTGATGGATCAGTATCAGAAACATCATGCTCTGGAGGCTCTGCCTCCTCCCTCTCTGGACTGTGTGGGATGTGGAGTGGTAGCGTGAAGCAGCTTTTCATTCGTAACCTAAACAGAACAAAATGTTTTGGCTGCAACTCTCTGACCTTTGACCTCGTGTCTGCAGCATGATCCCATTAGGCCTGTTTGTTTCTGTGGAAATGCAGAGCAGCAGCTTATTTATCAACTTTCAGATGATGCTGAGCTCAGAGAACGACCACAAAGCCACTCCCAAGCCCTGAGCTGCACCCAGCTCCGCGCTTGCCCTCCGCCCTCACCTGTCATGATCCTGGGTTTTGTACCTGGATTTTTTCTCTTTTGGATTTTTGATTTTGGTTTATATAATATTCTGAGGTGAAGGTCCTTGTTTTGGTTATACTTTTGATATCTGTTTGTATCCCCAGATCTCAGCTTGTTATCGGAGGTTTTCTTTTTTCATTCCCCGTCCTTTTGTGTCTAGTTTCCTGTCCCAGTGTCCTTCTTTGAACTCAGTCTTTTCTCCATGTTAAGTTGTCTGTTTCCCTGTTATTTCACTGTGTAGCCCAACATGTCTGGTAATTTATGTTTGTCTTTCTCTCCTCCCCTCACACTGTCTCTCCATCCCTCGCTCTCTCTCTCTGTCCCTCGCTCTTACCTTGGTTTTTACTTTGATAGTCTCCTGGCCTGTGTGCAGGATGTTGTGTTTGGCTTCCCTGTCTTATTAGTTAGACTATGTTTAGCTGTGCTCTGTTCCCTCATTTGCCTTGTGTATTTAAAGTCTGCATCTTCCACTGCTCGTTGTCGTGATCTTCCTCAATGCCGTGTTCTGCTATTGCCCTCCGCCCTCCACCCGCCTCAGAGCTGATGAGGCTTTTGAAGCGCTGGTCTGAGTCCAGCTGTCTCCACCCACTCATGTCCACCTCTGCTCCAGCTCTGGGTTACAGGCCTGCATGAGCCTCCCCACTGCATGTGCACTAATGGTTCAGTCCAAGCATCTTGTGTGAATGCCTCCACACCTCCACTTCTCCAGTTATGAACCCCATCAGCAGGCAGATGTTGCTGCAGATGTTTCTTTGAATGTATTTGGACTGCTGCGTGTGTGTTTGATTCTTCTCAATTGGTTTGGTCAGACCTCCTCCTCTCCCATCTCCACCCACTGCTCCGTTTGGAGGTCTGAGTTTCCCACAGGAGGCGGCGGCGGCTCAAATGATCTAATGAGCGCTGATCCGGATTTACCAAGATTCTCAGACCTGAGATCAGTTCTGCAATCACATGGGAGGATTATCGGAGTGTTTCTGCTCCTCTATGATGGATTCCAGCTGACACCACACAAACAGCCCACCCCACCCACACCTCATTCCTGCAGGCGGAGAAAAAACTCAGAATCCTCTTTTCATGTTCAGCAGTTTGTCTTTTTCTCTTTTATTTATTCACACTCACACACACACATTCTCACATGGTTAATACGCGGCATTCCTTTGTTACAACACTACCAGCGTTAGCTGTTAAATAAAAGAAGCAAAAACAGAGAACATGGTGTTGAACTACGACTCAAACACACCGCTGTGTGTAAATTAGTGTACGGTACTAGAACAAACTTTCGTGACAGTATGAATGCTTAAGGAACAGTTACCGTGTGAAAAGCATTTAGGTCTGAAAGCTTTTTTATTATGTGTATAAAAATCAGTGCCAGTGTGTGTGTGTACATTCTTAATCCCTTTCACAGTTATGATAAATGGATGTTGGTTGTCCTGAAGTGCAAATCGGTGCCATGTTATAACAAGTTGTCTCAGCAGCGTTAGAGTTCGACACTTCTGTGGCAGGTTTTTTTTTCTTTTGCTTCTCTTTGCCTTCATTCCTCACTGACATATTCTTTCTTGCATTTTTGCTTCTCCTTCCTCGTCTGTCTTTTGAACCTGAAACAAAGAAAGAATAGCACTTAATGTACCTTGACACAAAAAGCTTTTCTGTTGCTGAGGCAGCTATGCTAGTATTCTCTGCCTTGTCATCTTGCCTGACGTGGAGTCAGTCCATGACACGGGTCTGCTGCTTGGCTGGTTCTCCTGTGCTTCA
The DNA here is from genome assembly GCF_964374335.1 of Astatotilapia calliptera. NCBI lineage: Eukaryota > Metazoa > Chordata > Actinopteri > Cichliformes > Cichlidae > Astatotilapia > Astatotilapia calliptera. The sequence continues at coordinate 17,252,920 of NC_137438.1, read as the reverse complement.
CAGAAAACTTTATTGCTGCTCCTGTAACCAGTACGGGGAAGATTGTTGGGCCGCTGTTGTGTCAGCGTTTGCAATGATTTGCAGTATCAGCTCATTGTGTTCCTTCATCACTGATCTGACTGAAGAGTGAGTCAGTCAAATATCAGCAGGTACACCTCTCGGTCCATGTTTCCATGTTACAATCCACCCCACCCCTGTCAGTCATTGTTTAGTTAATTGTATTAGCATAGTGGTTTGAAACTAGCAAGTGCTTCACTAAGTACTAATGTACTCTAAGTCATATCATATTTAATCTTCAGCTGTGTGAAAAAATTATTTTCCTGTTCTTGTTTTCTCAGTAATATCCGCATATGCCTGTGACAACCCCCATTTAAAATCAGGGATAGAAGTGGGTGAACCCTGATGTCTCATCCCTAATCGGTGCAACTCCTGCTGCTGCAACTCTTCCCATGTTATAACCACACCTGGTCTCCCCTGTTTCTATTCTTGTTTTATTAGAAATTATTTAAAAGTAAATAATGTACATCATAAACATCTAGTGTATGTGAAATGAACTATAGTGTGATCATTAAAAAATCAAATATTTATTTACTAAAAATAAAAACTGCACTGATTTCCAAAATGAAGGAAAATATTGTTTACAAACTGATGAAATATCCAAAAAATTAACCTGTTCAGGAATAATAATAAGGTTTAAGCATGAAACAGCACGTCACATTCATTATCAGCAGGAAATTACGGCACTCTGACACATTAAACACATTCATTTACAAATTCATTTAGTTTTTAATGTTTGACGAGTGTTTCAGACCTGTGATCTGGCGTTTGCTCTGTGGCACTCTATCAGCTCTGTCCTATCCTGTGGACACGAGATTTGAAAATGATTTATTATATTTGCATATTTAAACTCCCAGTTGATAATAAATAAAAAAATAAAATACAGTTTTCTTTTATCATCCAGGCAAAAAGCAAAAAGCCCTGCCTCTGAAGTTATAAAAATGATTCTGACAAAGAAAATCATTTTTTACTACACATCATATCTGACATCATCAGGCTTCAGTAGCTGCTTTTACACAAAAGCTGACGCCATGGTTAAACTGACATTTGTGCTCTCTCGTCGCGTTGTGACAGAGTTTGAAGCAGAAATTAAATTCTGATCAGAAGGAAAGGCTCACATCTCTCTCAGTTTTAAAAGCTGTAGTTCTTGTTGCTGTTCTGAGTCCGAGTGAGGAAGAGGAGCGCGTGGCCGCGGCCTCGATGAAGTCAGAGTTGGGGGCGACGTGGCGGCGGCGAGGCCTCAAACGGTCCGCTGCTGCTGGAGGCGGTGTGTTTGGAGATGATCTCGGAGCAGCGTGTACACTGAGCACAGGTACGAACAAGAAAATCCCTGTTAAGTTTTCTTGTCGCACTTTGTTGCGAGCTGTGCCGCTGACGTGAGGAATGTGACGCCGCCACGACGAAACCTGCAACAGCAGCAGAAGAAGAAGAGCCAGCGTTTGTGATGGCGGTGGCTGTGAAGTCTGCGCCAGACCTGGAGGCTCCCACGGGGACTCTGAGGTGAGCGTGGATCGCTTTGCTTGACTCCTGACCTCTGAGCAGAGGAGGACGGGGACGGATCCACAGAGGAGGATGAAAGAGAAGCTCTGAGGGAGGAAGCAGTGAGCACACGAAGAAGAAGACGTGGTGTTTGACAGCGAGAAGCTTCAGATCTCAAACAGCAGATTTACTTTCAGAGGCCAAAGCTCACTGGGATGGACGCGACCTCTGACCCTGCAGGGAATCAAACTCAGTGATTAAAACAAAAGATGGTGCAGTCATGTGTTTAAGTTTTTCATGTGTAATTTTCTATGAGTAGAAAACAGAATCTATTCGATTTACCAATGTAACCAGCTGTAAAGTGTTTATTAAACAAAATAGTAAAAACTCGTTTCAGTTTCAGGTTTTAAAGGAAACTTCAGACTGACGCTTCCTCTGAGGGTTCCTTTGTTTCCTCTTCATCTGTGTCCAGAACATCTCAATTCCTCCACTATTACTGTTCTGGGTGGTAAAGTGTGTTATTTGGGGTGGCTGTAGCTCAGGTGGTAGAGCAGATCACCTACTTATCAGTAGGTGGTTTGATCCCCATCTGCTTTAGTCTGTGTGCTCTTCGATGCATCCATCGGAGTTTGAATGCGTATGAATGTTAGATAGAAAGTACTTACACGAAAGGGCATCGAAAAAAGTGCTTGTGATTAAGGCAATTTGTGTAAAATGCTTTGAGTGCTCAGATACAGAAGAAAAATGCTATATAAGAAGTTAATAAAATGTATCTATATAGCGCTTTTCACAGATAAAATTCTGTGAAATAAAAATCATAAAGTGCTTAATTTTCACAAAATTAAAAAGAATAAAAATACAACAAATAACAATATAAAACAATAAAATAAAGTATAAAAAAGACCCAGTCCATTTGCCATTTTATATTTACAGTTTGTAGTATTTGCAGAGTACTGCAGTCAGAAATCGCACACAGGAGGTTCAGAACTTCCTGGAAGTGCTGATTGCAAATTTGTCACAGTTTGATGTCTGTTGTTCAGGACTGCGGTCTGCTGGTCCAGCCAGATCGCTCCTGCGGTCTTCAGCCCCACAGCGAATCCCAGAGTCAACGTAATGCCTGCAGCTCGGGACACGTGTCAGGTCTGAGGTCCTGCCGGTGGACTGCTTCCTTAAGATAATACATCAAATTTAAGTCAAGTGACTTTTTGTTCTCGCCACCTCACCTGTGTGTCTCACCTGCCTGACAGGACGCTGGGTTGTTCCATGCCTCAGTTGTTCTGACAACAGGACGTGCGACTGGAGGGAAGTTTCCTGGCAGGCAGATGGTTGTTATCACCCAATAGTGGACCACCCACTGCTGCAGGACTGTATGAAGGACAGAAAGGTAAGGTCACCTGATCAGCTGATTTGAACCAGTCCATCTCAGATGTCTCAGTTTGTGGCAGTCGTCCTGATGGAGGTACATCACCAGCTCTCTCATTGCTCCTCAGCTGTTGTTTATCGGGGACTCAACAAATCGTGGGATGATGTACTTCCTGATGGAGAGGGTGAACTCCACCCTGGAGGACTGGGACAAAGCTCACGACACGCTGGTCTACAGGAACCTGAACAGAGGACGGACTCTGGTCAGCTACTCGTACTATCCTCAGTTCTGGCTGGAGAAGAAGCAGCGACCCACGTTCAGGGAGGCTCTGCAGCAGCTGCTCAACAGGTGAGGTCCTAACAATCCACTTTTGAGGCATGTTACATGAAGCCGTGAGATGTTTAACAGGTGACTTTTCTTGTTCTTGTCTGTTAAGGTCTCAGCCTCTGGTGAACTCTAACCAAACAGTTCTGGTTGTGGGAGGAGTCCAGTGGCTCAACACCAATCACCTGAGGACAGTCAGTGAAGTGCTGGACAAGTGAGGAGACACAGTGTAACACCACCTACATACAGTATAAACCACAGTGTTATCTCCATATGGGCTTACACTGATCTAAAGAACAGAGGACCTAACGCTGATCCCTGAGGTTCACCTGTACTCCAGTCCTGCATTTCCTGTAACATGAGAAACCCTTTCAGTAAAGACAGTAACCCGGGGTTTAGCGTTCGGGATTAGCAATGTTATTGAGGACTCTGGTTTCTATGGTAACGTGAGGTTACTTCTGTCCCTCCTCAGTAAATCTCTCAGTAACATCCTGGTGGTGGTGAAGTCTTTAGGGATGGGCTTCCATCTGCCTGTGGACGGGATCAGGTCTCTCAGTCTGGTAGGTTCCTGTTCCTGCTGTCATTCATACCCCTCTATGGGAATTAAAGCTGCTTTCTTTGATCAATATTTCAGACAGAGATACAGGACCTGTACAGGGAGAACGACGACATCATCACCACCGCCAAGCATCATGGGTACGAAGTGATTGACACGTTCAGCATCACGATGGGTCGATACAAAGAGTTCCTGCAGGGACGCTGTGCCTGTCACTTTCACGAGGTAACACAACTTGTGCTTCCAGTGGTCAGGGCTGCAGTCCTCACAGCTGATGTTCTGCTCTGTTTTCTCAGGTGGAGAAGTTTTGGTCCACAAAACTTTCCAGTGACAGAACGTCCACCGCGAACACGACCAGAACAGAGAGAACTGTGCATACACTCGGCAGCCAATCAACCCTGCCAGACACGGAGCAGGAGGCGGGGTCTCAACCCACAACCTATCGTGTTAGAGGACCAGTGAACCAAGTATACTCTGAGATCCTTCTGAGCCGCCTGTGTCCCATTACCCGAAACTGAACACCTAGGAGGGGCCAGGTGAATCCTTCGGGAGAGTCACCTGTCCCTCTCCAGGACGTGGACTTCAGAGAGGGGTGGGGGACTCAATGGTGGAGGTGGATTATTCAGAATGAACAGAAGCCTCACTGTGCAGCTCAGGAGCACCAATCCGACGAGACGCTGAGGGTCTCAGACTCAGCTGCTGGCTTCTAATAAGCAGAGGTTACTCGAGATATCGCTCAGCTGGTTCCTGCTGCTCGCAGATGTTTAAAGTTTTCAGCATTTCAGTCCCAGCAGCAGGACTGTTAATCTCTGACCTTCTGCTGGGATTTTCCATTTCAGAACCAGAAAAATCCTCTACCATAATTCTGCTGACTGCACCAGCTGCTTCTCGCTGGCCCGTGTGTTTGACAGTGATATGAGTTAGCGTGGATTCAAGCAGCTGCTTCCTGATTCAGACTTAGCCTCAGGCCTCACTGATTGATCGATTCTGTATGTCAGACCAGTTTTAACTCCAAAGACTTGATGAAAGCTCTTCATCACGTGACAGAAGCATCTTTTATGACTCTGCTTATATTTCTATATTTTTCTACAGATGTATAATGTGTCTTTTTATAAGCTGAAAACAGAAGAAATTAATATTTTTTATGACTGTGCTCATTCTGCTCTTCATACAAAAAACAAAAAGTCAAACAAAAGTTTTTAATCCTGAACTGTGAACACATTCACAACCACAACCACTCAGTCTTTTAAACACCGTCTCACTTATGGCTTTATAGCATTTAATAAAACACCAGTGGACAAAACTCATCTTTTTCTCTTTATTATTATTATTATTATTATTATTGTTATTATCATCTCTAGCTTCATCAGGACAGATTTTAGGTTGTTGAATAACTTTTGGAGGTCCACAGAGGAGGCTGAAAGCTCCAGAATTAGGAAATAAATTATTTTTTATTTATTGCATTTTTTGGTCATATTGACAAAAGTTGCTTTAAGAAATTTTTCTTTACGTTTTTTTGACAAGCATTCTTCAAAAAAAAAATCCAACAACAGAGTTATTGTTTCCTAAATATTGTTTATTTTTTATTTCATTTAGACTTTTTCGTTTTAGTTCAGTTTAGTTTCCAGGGAGAATTTACTCCTTTAGTTTTCATTATTTCAAAAATGTTTCGTTTTTAATAGTTTCGGTGTTATTAGTTAGTTTTAATCTTTATTAAGTACAGGCACTACAATATAAACTCTGAACTTTCTGAAAGCAGTGACTCTCAGCAAACACGTTTTCTCATCAGTTGTAATGAAATCTGATCTCAGATATTAAAAGCATATTTCCTCCGTATCGTTTTTGCATTTTGGTTTGCTTTCTAAGTTCACAAAATCGTTTCAGTTTTAATCTTTTAAAGTTTTATTTTTATATAACTAAAATGTTTTCACCAAACCTCATTCAAAAATCAGCCACTTTTAGATTTTTTTTTTCTACTGTGTTCCGTCGTTTATTTGCTTTTCGGGGATCAGATGTCAGCACGAAGTTTTTTTTTATCATGAAGCCTCTCACCCATCCAGCCAGTTATAGCCCAGCTCTGACGTCAGCTGCTGAGTCCTGAGTTGGTCCAATGAGAACCGTCCGGGACTGGGACTGGTCCAAGGTGCTTCTCCTCTCCTGCAGATCGAGGAAAGCACAGTAGCGAAAGGACTCCTTCAGCGGGATTCAGGAGCCTGCTCCGGGCCGGGTCGCTGTCAGCATGCGGAGCTGAGCAGGGATGGAGGCGCGGAACTGCGGAGTCCGACACATGAACGCTCTGAGTCTGCTGCTGGTGTGCGTGTGCCCGCTGTGCTGCAGGGGCAGCTGGATGTAAGTATGTTACAAAATACACACACACACACACACACACACACACACACACACACACACACACACACAGCTCCAATGACAAACACACACACACACACACAGCTCCAATGACAAACACACACACACACACACACACACACACACACACACACACACACACACACACACACACACACACACACACACACACACGCTAAATAAAAGCCCAAGTTTTCTTCAGCTGTCTCGTGCCAAAGCGCGCGCTGGCACGGAGCCGTCAGAGTCATGCGTGAAGACGTTTATGGAGATGAAGCTCCCGGAGGAGCACACGGAGCCAGCTGGCTGTGAGCTGCAGGGCAGCGGAGAACTTGAGTGCAGAGTCCGCCTGGAAAACAGCGAATTCACCGGCTCAGCCTACAGGAGCATTAACGGTGTCGTTAAAGAGCGCCTCTTCTTTCGTGCTCATTAAAAGCTTCTCGCGCTCACAGAAATGCGCGCAGACTCGGTGTGACCTCTCTGTGACCCTCACACACTCAGCTGATGAGGTTTGGATCTCGTTTTTGGCTGAAACGCGCGGATTTTCCACGGTAATGTCCAAGAATCCGAATTTTGCGCGTGCACAGACCGTTTCTAATCCGCAGCAGCAGCGCACGCGCGCAAGAGACCTGCTCTACGCCAAGAGCCTGATAAAAGGCGCAGATGAGCGCCGAGCCGGGGGGGTTGGGCTCGGAAATCAGATGGGGGGCACACATACACAGCGACCACTTTCTCTAATATGTGTTTTATTTTAGTATAAATACAGCAAGTATTTACACGTTTCATATAAGCACACTCTCGAAGTTTCTTATCGATTTCGGCCCGAATAACGGAACATCTCAGGTACATACAAGCGTTCATTTAGATGTTACGCTGTATGATAAGCAACCCCGCAGCCAGGAACGCTGCACAACGTGACGTCAGAGTTAGTGCTTCACTTCACACCTGTGCAGGATGGACAGGTAATAAATGAATAAATCAGAGGTGTGCTGTCTGAACTTTTCCTTATTTTAAATAAAGTTTTGCTGATTTCTGTCGACAGGTGGCTCGGTGTGACGTCACCGGGGTTGGTGGAGAAGCTGGGGTGTTCCAACCTGTCTCTGAGCCCCCGGCAGCGCGAGCTGTGCAGCAGGAAGTCCATCCTGCTGCCGGGAGTCCGGGAGGGCGCGCGCCTCGGGGTGGCCGAGTGTCAGAGACAGTTCAGGCACGAGCGCTGGAACTGTTCCACCAATCAGAAGGTGCCCGTGTTCGGGCACGAGCTCACGAGCGGTGAGTAAGATCACTTAACGGGGGTGGGGACTCCTCCCTCTGATTCACCTGGACGCGTGACTGCTCAGGTGAAGCAGGACCGTCATGGAGCAAATACAGGCTTCACTCATCGACAGAGATGGGCAGTTACGCGCGTTCCGATTACTTTTTTCAAGTAATGATTATAGTAAAGGATTACTATTGTAAAAATGCAATTAGATTAGTGTTACTTTCCCGTAAGAACGCTGTATTCAGTAGCGGTTTTTAATACGGGCGACACGGGCGACATCGTGGTGGGGGGCGGCATCAGGGGCATCGGCAAAAAAATAAAAATAAAAAATTGCTCGTACTGATGCTGCCCCCACATCAGCCAGCGCATATTGGGAATGGCATAGGCACCGATCGGTTTTCTATCGCCCATTTGCTGGGAGTAAGGGCGCCCTCCGTTTGCGAGGTGCGCCACAGGGAGGAGAGGGCGGGGCGGCGGGGGATTCACTGACTGGCTGGAGCAGCATCTAATAACCAACTCGCAGAATAAAACAAAACAAAAACAAACCAACAAACACGAAAACACCAGACATTATGATACAGACTTATAATTTGCACCGATGTTTTTCCTCGGTGCGCCTGCTCGCTGCTGAAGTCAAAGTAAACTTTATTGTCATCTCCGCTACATACAGGCCAGTATATAGAGAGACGAGACGACGAGGCTCCAGTTACAGCAGTGCAAGTAAACAAACAATAAATATAAGAAGAGTAAGAAAATAAATATACACTTTAGGACCAGGGGTAAAGGGATCAATAACAATTTAAAATTTATAGTTTGATGATTTAAAGTCTCACACACAACCCGTCGAAAAGGGAGGGGCCGGCTGCTTCCAAATAGTGCACATTTCATTCATAATGATGTAAATCCAAGCCCATTATGTATTCATGATTTGAATCCTGGGTTGTGTGAAATCCCAGAAATAAACCCTAGACAAAGTGAATCTGTGAACTAAGGTGTAGGTGTGTTAGATCATGTTGTGGTGATCCTCGAGTTGGGGGATTTGTGTTCATACTGGAGTGCAAAATTAAAGCCAACGTAAGATGGACAAGAAAAGTTCAAAGTCATCAGGTGCTCAGTTTAGAAAAAATAGAAACGAAGAGGAAGAAAAACGAGCAAAACATACAGGTAAGCAGATGTGTCATTGGATATGGCAGGTCATCCTGAAACAATCAGAATCAGAATACTTTATTAATCCCTAAGGAAATTATGTGCGTTACAGTTGCTCCAAGAAGAAATGGTAAAAATAGCAACAGTAACAGACTAAACTCCAAACAATACATTATGTTACAGATTTTAATATTAATTAGTCATTGTCAGTTGTTGATTCATCCCGTTCTCATTGTATGACGAATTATGATGGCTGCTTGGTAGCTGTTTGCATACTATGCATACTCTCTCTCTCTTCATGTGTGTGTTTCTATGGCGAAATTCAGTGTGGTTCCGACAACAGTTTTATGTTAATGTACAATCCTTAATATGTTTTGTGTGTGTGTGTGTGTGTGGGGGGGGGGGGGGGGGGGGTGTTCGCCCGGGGCGCCAAACAGGCTAGGACCGCCACTGGCTGTATTACTGGGTTACTAAACCCTGATTTTGTTTGTCAGTGTCTTATGACAGTGACGTAATAGCATGCGACGTCCGTGGCAGCAACAGACGTGTGCAGATCAACAGTGCGGGAGAGAGTGCGACCGTGCGGTGTTTAAAGCTTGGAAGTACTTACCTTACTTTGAGTTTGATTCATTAGTGTCTGCTGTACACTCTGCGTGTGAAAAAAACTTCTTTCTACAGCAAAAAATTAAACTACAAATCATAGCAAGCACCCAGCACGCTGCCACAGGAATGTGAAATTCACAGAGAAATCCCCAGATCCTCCCCATTGACATGACCGCTGCAGCACTGGGAAAACCTGCGACGGCCCCACTCCTGCGAAACTGGTGAAAATAAGATTTAAGAGCGACAGGGCTAAGTGATGCTGAATCTTCGATTTTATTCATTTTTTGCTGTGTTTAACTTGCATTTATTTGAAAGAGTGATTGTAAACACAAAAAATAATTTATTTTATATGCTGGAATATGCAGATTGGTTTAAATCTGGTTTTCAAATCTGGTTTAAATGTAAAAAGAAATTCTTCTAGTCAGAGACAGTTGAATATAATTTAGTTTTTGCTTGATGAAATGTGCATAAAGTTAAAAGATTAAAACTAATAAAACAAGTTTTAAAAAGAGAATTTTCAATATTATATGATGGATTATGCAGAAAAAAATAGAATTAGGCTGAAAGGTCTATTGCTTTATTACATATTCAGGTTGTTTATCATGTTTTTAAAAAGTAACTAAGTAATAAAGTAACTAATTACTTTTGAAAATAAGTAATCACTAAAGTAAAGGGATTCGGAGAAATAAAGTGATTTGGAGAAGTAACTAATTACTGTTTTTAAGTAACTTGACCACCACTGCTCACTGAAACTTTATTTGTTCCAAAGCTCTCCAAAAGCAGCCACAGAATCCTACTGAACAGTGGCCGTTTTAGCTTGCTTCTGATTGGCTGAAATGAATCTGACTGAAACCATGTATTTTTTTCCACTCAGGCGTGTGTTAGCTCAGCTTCTCTGAGAATAGATTCGATTTTTGTATAATGTGCGCCAGGTGAGTTTAATTAGGGGACAAACTCCAGAGCCAACCAGTCGAGAGACAGTAAAAGAGGAAACAAAATAAGTCTGGTTAGGTGAGGCAGAGTGAGGAAAAGGGTAAATAGAGTAGGAATTTTTACAACAACAAGGCATTCAGTAACACCATCAAGGGTCACAGTGTGAGAGGTCAGAGGTCGCTGAGAGTAAAATCAGCTTTTACAGTCTGAGGAAAAACACTGGTTAACAAACTTATGTGTATCTGTGATGGTCAGAGTGCACATAAACCCATAATGTAGTCACATGACCTCATTTCATTCAATGACTTGTAAATTAAATTCATCAAAGAGAGAAATTTTCTCCTTCAGTTAAATTTTCAGACTTCAAAGCAGAAAATTCAGGTTTCAGAAATCGTTTAAATCTTTTTCTGCAGTTCCTGTCTCTGCCTGTAGAGGGCAGCGCTCCCTTTAGCACCAATACCAGTCTTAGCGATAAATGATTTCTTCACTTCCTCAATGTGACCAGAATACTTCAGACAGCGCGTCTGAATATGAGACTTTACAGAGACTACAGACTGTGAAACTCACAGAGACTGCACCTCAGTCTGAAAAACCCTCCATCCATATATCCATCCATTTTCTTCTGATGATGAAAATGTATGTGAAGTGATGATATGAAATTAAAATAAGCATAAATATTAAAACATTTACACAGACTTTAAATATTTTATTTTAATACACTTTTAAATATAAAATCTATTAATTATATATTAAATTATTAGATAGCCAGTGAATTTTAACTGACTGCTAACACTGCTAACACTGACTGCTTTTAGTTCTGGACTGAAAGATAAAAGCAGCTGGAGTGTGACCAGTACAGAGTGGTTCTGCCTTCATTTCTGAGGGGTACTCTGAATCAGGTGAAGATTGTTAACCAATGAGCAAAGAAGCATCTGAGACGATGAAAGTATACCTCATGAAACCTCCTGAAATAAGTGTCATGTCTGCCCATTCTGTCACTGCAGGAACCAAAGAGACAGCGTTCATCTATGCGGTGATGGCAGCAGGGCTCGTCCATGCCGTCACGCGCTCCTGCAGCCAGGGCAACATGACGGAGTGCGGCTGCGATGCTCGGCTGCGGGGCGGCGGCTCAGCAGCAGAGGGCTGGCACTGGGGCGGCTGCTCAGATCACATCCAGTACGGGACGTGGTTCAGCCGCAAGTTCATGGACCACACCTTGAAGAACATGTCGACGAGCCGCAGCAGCTACACGCTGAGCACCATGAACCAGCACAACAGCGAGGCCGGGCGACAGGTGAACGTCGACGACTCAAACTAAAGCTGAAAGTCTAAAGGTCCAAGGTGTGATTAACTTCCTGTTTGCATCCTGCAGGCGATCAACAGGACGATGTCCACAGACTGTCGTTGTCACGGTGTTTCTGGCTCCTGCGCGGTGAAGACATGCTGGAGGACGATGGCGCCGTTTCAGCGGGTCGGGACGTATCTGAAGGACAGATACGAGCACAGCGTGCAGGTGACGGAGCGATCCAAGAGGAAGATGAAGTGGAAGGACCAGCGGCGTCTCCATGTGGACAAACACCAGCTCATCTTCCTCAACAAGTCTCCAAACTACTGTCTGGAGGACAGGCGGCGGGGCATCGCGGGCACCAGAGGGCGCCGGTGCAACCGGACATCCACGGGGCCGGACAGCTGTAATCTGCTGTGCTGCGGCAGAGGATACAACACACACGTGGTCAGACACGTCCAGCGCTGCGAGTGCAAGTTTGTGTGGTGCTGCTACGTCCATTGCAGGCGCTGCGAGAGCATGAACGACATGCACACCTGTAAGTAACACACCTGGAAACAGAAACACGTGGAACACGTAGCTTACCTTCATTCACCTCAGCATGATACCTGGTAATAGAAGAACACCTGGAATAAAAGAAGGATTTGTGGGAAGAGACAAATTGGACATCTGGATCTGAAAGAGTGTAAACATAAGAAGGACTGAACCTCTCAGGTGAAGACAGATCCTCCTTGGACCAATCTGAGGTCAGCAGTACTTGGTACATTTACAGCAGCACATGGCACAGCTTCACCTTCTCTCTTGATAACATCACCATTAGAGTAAACCTGCAGAAGAGTCACAGAAGAAATGGGTGAGCAGCTGCCTGAGGGCCGAGCAGTGAAGGTGAAGCCTTAAGTTTACCTGTCGATGTGGCGAGGAGCTCAGAGCGGAGCTGCTGCTCCATGTGGAAAGATCCAGGTGAGCCACGTGACAGCCTCCTGCATGCCTCCTGTGTGAGCTGTTTCATGTTCACCTGTGAGCAGCAGACCCAGGACAGGACTTTACTGCCTGAACGTTTAAATGTTTCAGACTGGACAGACTTCTCCAACGTGATGTTTCTGAAGCATTCAGAGTGCCACCAGGAGGAGGATCAGTGCTGCTGCACACTCAATCTGAAGATCTAAATGACTGAAGCACACCAGATGGACTCCTGATCAGTCTCACCAGTTCTGCAGCCCACAGACTGATTTCATATTTTAAAATAAAGATATTTATGTGTAAATAATTTTTAAAAGTTGATTATTTGGTATGGAATCATATTTTTATAATTTCTGTCCAAAAAGAATCAAACTGACATCAGAAGGTGAAATGATCCCGTAAATGTGGACGTGAAGAGTTCCTTGTTCAATTTCTGTTGGCAAACTTTATTAACAAAAACATGAAAACAACAGAACAAAAAGCTGTGAGTCTGTTTAAAGGTTCCACACAAATACGGTTTATTATACTTTGACTAATAAAAAATAAAATGCCTGGTAGAGAAAATGTTAGAGGAGATTTGGTTCAGTTTGTCTTTAACAAACCAGAAAACTCCTCACAAGATATTCCAGAAACATTCCCAAAAAGGCATCCTGAAAGAAGGAAACCTTGTGAATAATCCAGAAACAGGAAATACTACATTCCAGCTGGAAGTACAGCAGTATAGCTGTACAGGCAGCTGATGATGTAGAGTAAAAGTACTTCATTACATCTGATCACAGAAGGCCCTGCCTATTCTGCCTCCACCTCACCCAAGAAGAGTCTTCTTTTTGATTTTTGAATAAAAGAATGATTAAAGACATCAGAAAGATGTAAATATAACAAGCATATAAAACATATTAAGCCTGCACAGCTTTGTTCACATGGATGTGTTTAAATAAAGTTAGGAGAAAGTATCCTGTCTGTCAGTTGGTGATGAACGCATCCATCACTTCTTTCATTTGACAGTTTAAACAGCAGGAACAAAAGAACAGCTGATGAAACATCAGACCGTAGAAACAATTTGAGAAACATTCAAACTGATCTGAACTGTGCACAGCTCTCTGAGCTCTGCAGCAGCTCGATTCTTTTCTGTTTCAGCCGTTCAGTTGCAAATTTGCTGCTGTGCTTGGATCTTTGTCCTGCTGATGACCCAGGTTGGTCCCAACTTTATCTGTGGGACAGATGGCCTCACACTGAAGAACCACAAAAGAAGTTCAAGGTGCACTTAGATCATCATCCCTTCTCCACCGTGCTGACACTTGATCCAAGCTGTTTGCTGTGCGTGATGGACAAACATCTACATTTGGTCTCATCTGTCAAAGGATGTTGTTCCTGAAGTCTTTGTTCAGATGCAGCTTTACAAACCCGATCCCTGCTGTTATGTCCTCTTACTGAGAAGAGGCTTTCTCCTCCAGCCCCTCTGAACAGCCATTCCTGTTCTGCCTTTTTCTAACCATGCTGTCATGAACTCTAACCTTTAACCTGCTAACTGAAGCCTGTAGAGTCTGAGATGTAGCTCTTGGAATGTAGTTTTTTATTTTTTTGATCAGTCTAACCCTGTAAATAATTTACTGTAACATAAACGCCTGAATGGACCACACCTTCAAACTGCTAAAATGTGTCCTTTGGTAGAGGAGCTCAGACCGACGATGACGATCAGTTAATCAGTGCATTGATCATCAGCACATGGATGCAGTAAGGCTGGACTCTGCAACAGACAGACACCACAGTGCCCTGAGTTTTAGGATCTGTGCATTCCCAGAGTGTAAATTAGGGGTGTAAATGAGGGGTGTAACGTCTGTAACATCAAAAAAATGATCGTCCTGCTCAGCTGATCTCTGAGCTCAGTGAACTTTCTCCTGACCAATTTCAGTTCTGACTGAATCCAACATGGAGTTCATTTTGTTCGAGTAGCACAGCAAGGACTGATCGTGTGTACCTCAGATAAACTATTTAAACTTTGTACTTATTCATTATTCTTATATTCAGGCCTTCAAACCTTCAGGCATAGTTGCAGGGTTCAGGTTTGGGTTGAGGCCGCGGTCTCGTTGCATGTTGCTGAGTCAGAGAGGGTCCTCACAAAGACAGGAGTGTGTGTTATCAGCAGTGTGTGATGATGAGGCAGAAAGATTTGGGGAAAAAGTGAAAACATGTTCTTATTTACACTCCAGGATTTCCTGCCATTCTTACTGCACATTACTGAACAGGGTATGCCAGGCACAGATCCAGGGGCCCACAGGGTCAGGGGTCACACCCAGGCTCCTGTGTGTGATCATCTGCTGCCCTCAGCTTCTCCTCAGAAATCAAACATCTGCATTCCTGCGTGTTCACATTCACACATTCATACACACAGAAACTTTATAGCGAGCATGTCGACCGCGGCACTGCCGTCGGTGTGAGGTCAACGCAGGAGTGACGATTATGGCAACCTGAGACCAACTGAACTGTGTATGTGTGTGTGTGTGTGCGTGCGCCGGTGTGTTTGTGTGTGAGTGTGTTTCTGTATATGTGTTTGTGTATGTGGGAGTGTATCTGTGTGTCTCTGTGTATGTGTGTGTGTGTGTGTGTGTGTGTGTGTCTCTGTTTTTAAGGTCTGAAACACAGACACACAGAGTGTTGATTTTGTGTGTGTGTGTGTGTGTGTGTGTGTGTGTGTGTGTGTGTGTGTGTGTGTGTGTGTGGGTCAGTGTGTACCTCGGACTCGGCAGTTTCCTTTGAGTTTGGTTTTTCAGGAAACACATGAGGGATGATAAAGGAGGAGGAGGCGGCTCAGAGGCACAGGAGCTGAAAAGAGTTGGCGGGGATAAGTTGGAGGGCAGAAGAGATGGAGGTCCTGCAGAGCGTCCGGCTGCTGTGTGTCTCTCTGATGATGATGATGATGATGAGTGAGCTGAAGATGTCAGCTGCTGCACAGGTAAGCTCGTCCGCCTGTTTTTATTCATGGAGTTCGTTCAGCTTCAAACTCAAAAACTGAACTCGGCGGTTCAGATGTAAAAATCTACATGAGCTTCAGGATGTAAAAGTTTGGACACTGGTTGTCGTGCGTCAGCGTCTCTGTGAAACTTTGAGTAGATGAATCTGAGAGCCCTTCCTCACATCAGCTCAGAAAGAGCTCCATTTATTTTAGTTGTGCTGTCCTGTTTGAAGCTTCATCTGTGATAACTTCTGGTTTTCTGATATCTTACATAGCGATGTGTTCTCTGACTGAAATATTATGAGCTGCAGACTGAAGCACTGCTCACATCATTTGCTCTGACGTTCACTTTCTGGGGAGGGGGAGTCACCTGAGAGTGTGGACGCAGTGGGAATAGCCCCAACCCTCATTCAAGAAGCTTTACATTCACATAAACAATGTGAGAAATAACTAGTGTGGGGTACTCAAGCAGAATGTTGCCATGGTTACAGGCAGTACTGTGTAGTATTATGTGCTCTGTATAAACAGATCTTCAGTCTGATATGTGCTGGTGCAGCCAACAGCTGGAGTATGAGGTACCTGCAGCAGCCTGCTCAGGTCTGCAGAGCTGCAAACAAAGAAACACAGCAGAGACTGCAGGAAGAAGCCGCACATGCCAAAGACTAAAGCTCCGCCCACACAGGAATAGCTGTGCAGCAATGCGATGACTGTTGAACTTCAGTGAAGTTGGAGACTTATAGAGATGACACAGAGCGGATCGATTAGTGGAAGCCGCGTGTTTAGATAAGCTGATACTGGAAACTGAGCGGGAATCACATCAGAGGTTATCTCAACAGCCAGAGCCCGCTGACAAGCAACTGTCACCGAGCAAAGGCAAAAAGGAACCAGTTTATCTGTCAGCAGCTGATTCCCATCTGAACCTGCAGGCTGTAACAGGAAGTCATCATCGGCCCAGGAGCTCCGTGTCCTGTTTGCCTCCTTTGACCGTTTCCTGGGTGGAGCTGATGGAGCAGATAACCACAGCTGCTATTACAGTTATTACACTTACTTCCTGTTCCAGTCGAGCCACCAGCAGCAGTCTTTGGTTTTCAGGTCCAGAGGAGGAGGTTTAATAGTTTTACAAAGTGATGAGTTGAACTTTTCCACACTGCTACCTTCTAGTTTACCTGCACGCTGACAGTGTGTGGAGCACTGAGCTCCTGATTGGTTGGAAATCGTCCTGCTAAGAGCTGCAGCCACACACTGCCAGCACAGTTTCACTCACACAGCGTAGACATTGATGAAAGACACTTTTCTTTTCTTTTTTTTTCAGAACTTTTGCTCCAACTCGACAGTGCTCCGCACTCGCACGATGTGCCACTCCTGCACCATCAGCCAGCTGATCCTATGCCCATCAGGATTCAAACCCACGCCCAGATCCAACGCCCAGGACTGCAAGTGAGCACCACATAGCACAGGTCCACTCAAAGTCCTCATTGTGGTTCAACTGATGGTTGAAACAATAAACTGTGATTAGCTTCTTTGCACAAATTCAAATACCTCCACAATTTCACATCAAACATCACAACTCACACAAGAAACTTTAAAAGATCTCCACATCACCTCTTTAATAATTTTCTATTGAATTTACAGTTAACAGTTCTGCTGTCGAGTCAGGGTTCAAAACAGTCCTTCTGCGTATCACACTGAGCCACAGAGCAGCCTCTCCATCTGAATCAGGCTATATAAGGACCCCTCCCCTCCCTCACCCACCTCCACCTGTAAGAGGAGAGAGCCTTGCTGTCCTGGATCCCAACATCAGCAGCCACTTTACCTCCAGTCTGTCTGTCTGTTCTGCAGGTACTACATCAACACTCCCAGCATGAAGCTGCCCCTCAGTGGCTGCTCCTTCGAGTGCTACAAGGAGGTGGAAATAAAGAGCTGCTGTCCAGGTTACTGGGGCCCCGACTGCATCGGTCAGTACCGACACACCAGCTCGTCCTCAAAGAGCCAAAAAGCTTTTATTTAATCATTATGTTATATTCAAAAGAGGCTGTATGAATGTGTGAGAAGCATGTTGTATAAAGTGATTTGAGTAGAAAGGTGCTGTACAAGAATCAGTCCGTTTACCACATATAATGTTAAAAGGCTGCAAAATAACAGGCCTAACATTTGTAGTGGGGAGTCTATTGTATTAAAGAATGGAAAAATGATCCTGTTACCACAGGTGTGTAAAGTCCAGCACCGCAACGCAGTCTGCCTTTACAAATGTGTGAGAGAGAGCAGGTGTGGATGTTGCTGTGAGGCAGGCTGTGAACTTTCTTCAGCTTTCAGGCGCCTCAGCGGCTCAGACAAGAAGTAAAGGAGCATGCGAAGTTACAGAGCGGTGCCATCGAGTGCGTAAAAGTTGTGAGTGTAAAAGTCCTGCTGACTCAGGAGCTGCTGAGCTTCAAACCTCCTCCAGCGTTAACATCAGCACAGAGACTTCACAGCCGAGCAGCTTCTGTAAGGGTGATGTGAGGGTGGACGGGCGCTTTGGTCCATGTGCTACATTTAATTCAATACGTTTAAATTTAAAGAAGTTTAAAATGTAAATTTGTGACTGTGATAATTTTTGTATTCACTCATTGGTCATAGCATGCTAGCAGCAGCACACTCGGTCTGTCCAGAAATTCACTACAAGACTTCTCGGTGGTCTAAAGAAACTGAGCTCTGGCTTCCAGGTGACTTGTGTCACATTTTCAGTTCTGTAGGAACCAGATCGTCCTGCAGGAACCAGAAACTTCCTCCCCATTTCCTCTGGTCAGACGCTGTCAGCAGGACTGGAATCTGCTTACTCAGTGGACACCCCCCCCCCCCCCCCCCCCCTCCATGCGTCTCATGCCTGCTTTATCTGTTCAAAGCAGAAAAGTAATGCTCAGTTTTTTCTGCTCCTGAGAGCTGACACACCTGAACCTGGGGTCTTCTAGGACTTTGCTTGTCCTCCATCCACCCCCAGCTCCACCTTCACTGAAGACTCTGCCACTAGAAACGCAAAAAAGAAAAAAAAATCACTGAAACTCTTACAAAGTTTTCACAGAAAACCCCAAAGCAATCCTCCAACAAGTGGAGGAAGTCGTTGTTACGTAAAAGTACCTTTAAAAGTAAAAGTCCTGATACTCATGTGAAAGTATGAGTAATATCATAAAAAATACTTAATTATAACAAGTAAAATGTCTCCTGAGTATGAGAACCAGTATATATTTGATGGTCATCGCTGTGCAGTCATGTGAAAACAGATTTTTTTTTAAACTATGTTCACTTTCAAATGTTTGGTATCAAACAGAAGTTATTTTCATTATGAACTGTTGATCATTTCTCTGGTCCGGCTCCGACCTTCCGGTCCTAAGTGACGCTGCCATAAACTGACTTAGCATCAAAGTAATGATAAAATAATACAGGCACATGTTCAAATACTTAAAAATATAAGAAGGATTTCTTCATAACTTTCAAAGAGGAAAAAAAACACCCAGGAATGAACGATCCTGGTATCCGTGCTTCCTGCGATGCTATCCTGTGATGCTGTGGTGGTTATTTGTTCTGTGAGCGGAAGAGGGGAAGGGAAACAGATGATGGTGATGTGATGACATGAAGGAGGATGGCAGGAAGTGTGTGTGTGTGTGTGTGGGGGGGGGGGGTCTGTTTCCTCATAGAAAACACAACAGCAGCGCTCCACAATCATGAAGCGTCAGCTTCCTGTTCACACCATGTGCCCGTTCTCTTTCAGAGTGTCCTGACCAGGCCGCCAGACCCTGCAGCGGCAGAGGCATCTGCTCCGCTGGACTGGGAGGGAATGGGACCTGCAGCTGCCAGGTGACCTCACACACCTGTTCTCACCTTACACACCTGCTCTAACTGTACATCACACTCCTGCTCTCACACACCTGCTCTCATAGAATAGATGTTTATTTTCGCTGTTACAAGAACAATGAAAGACAGTGTCACCTCACACACCTGCTCTCACATCACGTCACACACCTGGTGACAAAAATCAGCTGATTTGCAGGTAAATTGGAGTGAGAAAGCAAAGCTGATTGGAACACAGACAAACCAAAAAATAAAACAAACTACAATAACGTGAAAGCAGACTGACACAATCACTGTAATCTGCAGTCTTCACGTGAGTTTGTGTCCATATAAATGTATATTTAGGACGTAATCATATATCTGGGTTTATTGTCATAAAGAAGGCATAATATTAGAACCTTGAACAACACTCACTGTCCACAGAACCAACAGTAAATGACCTCAGAGCTTCTAGATTCTAGAGCCCTTTAGAACCTTAGATCTCAGACTGTTACAGGAACCCAAGAACCCTGTGAATAATCAAACCCCATAAATGTGTGTGTTGCATCGGTGGTTGGCTGAAAGGTTTAAATAATTAATGACCGTAAAAGCAGAACCCCTCGACCTTTGAAAAATACATCGGTATACAGGTTCCTGTAACAGGACCCAGCAGCAAACTGTTTGCATTAGAAATCTGTCTCTCTACAGGCCAGAACCACGGCTCTCTTAAAGTTTACCCATGATGTCACATCCTGTTTATCATTGTTTTTAATTGTGTGTGTGTGTGTGTGTGTGTGTGTGTGTGTGTGTGTGTGTGTGTGTGTGTGTGTGTGTGTGTGTGTGTGTGTCCAGGAGGGCTTTGCAGGAACTGCCTGTGAGGACTGTGCACCTGGACGGTACAGCCCCACCTGTAGCTCAGGTAACGTCATCTCCAGCTGTGACAGATGCACTGAGTTCTCAGGAACCTCTGACCCACCGTAATTCTGTTTACACTGTTTGCAGTCTGCTCCTGTGTCCACGGCCTCTGTGCTTCTGGAATAGTGGGCGACGGCCGATGCACCTGTTTCTCTGGATACACGGGTCCCAACTGTGACCAAGGTCAGTCCTCCTGCTGGTACCTTTACATTCACAGGTAACTCCACCTGCAGCAGGTGTCCCGCTGTGTTGTCTGGTCCTTCTCCTGATTTGGTAACATGTCAGCTTATCTTTTCCTGTTTCCTGTTACCTATACAGTTTCTGCATTTGCCTGCACCCTGTCACCTGTGCTAACACCTGTATTGTGTTTCAGAGTTACCAGAGTGTGCAGCTCTCAGCTGTCAGCAGAACTCTCGCTGTATTGAAGAAGCTCTGACGGGGCAGTTAGTGTGCCAGTGTCTACCCGGCTACCAGAGAGCAGGAGCCAAGTGTTTATGTGAGCTTATATGTACCCCCTTGGTGCTCTCTCTCTCTCTCTCACACCTCTAGTTCTCTCTCCCGTCTGTGGTCAGTGTAAATGTCACAGTCTTTGAGTCTCTGTGTGCTCCAGCTTTGTCTTTCTCACTTTGTCACTTTGTCTTTCTCAGCCATAAATCCGTGTCTGCAGCGGGTGTGTCACGCTCAGGCCTCCTGTGTCCACACTGGACCAAACCAGCACCTGTGTACCTGCAATGAGGGCTACAGCGGGGACGGGCGGGTCTGCATGGCCATTGACCCGTGTCAGACCGATCGTGGCGGCTGCGCCGCTGAGTCTGCCCGCTGTGTGTACGATGGACCGGGCAGGGTAAAACATTTTGGCTGACCTTTCACATCATGTGTGTAACGAGCTGTGGCCCACAGGGGGCAGCGGCTTGCTGTCAGATGACCTTGTCAGTGACCTCTGAATCTGCTGTGCTCTGTGCTCTGTTCAGTCCCACTGTGAGTGCCTCTCTGGGTTTGACACTCTGTCGGGCGGTGGCTGCAGCCTAAAGAACTCCTGCACACCTGATTCCTGCCACCGGAACGCCAACTGCAGCACCGTGGGACCTGGACAAGTTGAGTCAGTCACTTTACTTTACTGAATGTCTGCATGGACCAATACCTGAATCTGCAGGCAGCAAGTAGCAGAGCTGCAGAACTGAGCCGTCACTTGCTGCTCTGTCCCTCAGGTGCGCCTGTCTCCAGGGCTACATTGGTAATGGTAAAGTCTGCATTGGGAACATCATGGAGCGTCTGAATGACCTGAACACAGAACCAGGAGGCCAGTGGACGGGTCAGCTGAGCAATGCCATCACTCTGTTTGGTATGTGGATTCAGTTTGAGGTGATTTGGTCCATAAAAAGCAGAAAACTTTCACTTCCTCAGCTTTAGCTCTCTGTGCAGGGACACATGTAAGCTTTTCCCTCTGGCCTACGGTGTTCTGGTGTGACCTGCCCAGTGACAGATATATTAAATAAAACTCAGTAAATAAACTAGCATTCATAAAAATTAAACTGATACAGAAAAATTATTTCAAGTTTCTCCTTTAAGCACTTTTATTTACCACATCCAGGACTTTTTTTTATAAGTGAGTTTTAAAATGTTTAATCTGGGTTCTGCATGGTCGCCCCTAAAGTAGCCTTCCTGTTCGATCCTGCTCTGTTTATTCTCCAGAACACATGACATAACCGACGTATCCCATGGTAAAACATAGGAGCGATGCTCAATTACTGCTCCGCTTTATTGGCAATGACAAGTCGTCAGCTAATGCACAACTTGTTTTTTGGAGGTATTCAGATGCGATCTGTGTAGTGAGACATTTTACAGATGGTCAATGAAGTCGTCTCACATGAAAAGAACTAATGTTGATGATTGTGTTTGTGTGTGTTTTGCAGGATCTTTGTCGTGGCCGCTGCAGAATTTGGGTCCGTTCACTGTTTTCATCCCGATAAATAAAGGCTTCAAGGGAACGCCGGTACGAATCCCTTCAAATAAACTGATCCACTTTTATCAGCAGCTAGTTTTAGCTTCCTTTTAACTTTAGAGCCACTTTTATGTTTCTTTCACACCCTGGCTTTGTTTTGGGAGCTCATCGTTCTTTGAGCTCCAGAGGAAAAAACACAATTCAATCAAAACGGGTTCAGTCAGGATTCAAACATCTGCCTTTACTCCTCTTACTAGGTGAGGACTCTGATAGCGGACAGGTCCAAAGCTACATACCTGTGTAAGATGCATCTGGTCGCTGGGATGATGCAGTTTGACACACTGAAGAAAACTGATGTCTTCTACACACTGACGGGAAAATCAGCAGAGACGGACACATCAGAGGGGGTGAGAGGCTTCATCACCAGCAGATTGATACAACATGAAGTGTAAACATGTCAGGGCACGAAGCAAAAAAATTAGGAAATATAAAAAAGATTTGAAACAATTTGAGGAAAGTGAGTGATGACTTGTTTTTTCACATAAGAAACAAACCAACCCAAAGCAAAATGCTAACCCAGAACCCGAACTAGAACCTGACCGAGACCCAAACTCAGACCCTTTCCCTAAGCAATTAAACAAATAACTTGACTGAATCCTGTTTTTAAACCCTTGGAAACACAATAAAGATGACAATAAATAGAGCATTCACAGACTTGGCTTACATCTGTTTATTGTAAGAATGAATTAAGATTTATAATCAAATAAGTGATGCACACAGTGGACACCAAGTCCAGTCTTAAGTACTTCAGAGACTTTTGATAACATGTGAAACTGTTACGGTCTTCACACTTCCAAATGTTAAAGTGGTAAGCCTCCAATGGCTTTGATAGAATTTTGTATTGTCAGATCTTCCTCTGGTTTCATTCCAGGACGCTCAAACCAAAATCCGTATCCATGGCGGCAGGAAGAAAGGTGTAATCATCCAGTCTAATGTTGTTGCATCTAATGGGATCATCCATATCATCAATAGGCTGATGGAAAGCGTGCCTCCCATCGTAGAAAGCAACACTGAGGTGGCAAGACTGAAAGATTTTAGTTTGGGTGTAAATGTGCTCAGCAAAGATAAACCTGTTCATTATGTCTCCATTCATCTCATTACATGAACACTTTGTTGTTCCACAGGAGAACCTGATGAAGATCGTTTCTGACTACGGCAAGTTTCAGACTTTCACCAGTTTATTACAGGTATAGACTTCTTTTCTTCAATACCAGGAACATCAGGCCATGAATACATGCAGACGCCAACTTTTTTATTCTCAGTTTAGAAGTTAATCACATCCTGTAACTTCCTGTATTGAGTCAATAACAAGTTGAACACTGGAAGACATTTTATTGCATGTCCCAATGTCCCAGTCACATTCCTGCCCACCAGAGGATGGGATCATTACATTATTACACTGGATCAGGGCTTTGTGTCAACACTGACACAGAAGATGTTTGGAGTGTGATATTTCTATGATCAGTTTTAGGTTCTGAACACAGATTAAATAGGAAATATTGCACTGATTTGTGGTCCTGCAGGATTAGACGTCTCTGATGTTCATGCTGCAGGAAGAAATGTGTAAATATTAGCAGAGTCAGGACCGAGAGTCGCCTGAATCCCACCTCAAACACGGTGCATGAGCATTTATCTTAGTAACACATTCGGGTGCATGAGGACCTGGTTCTTAAGTTTCTAAATTGATCAAACTGGACAATTTGTGCTCACTGCAGAAAACTCCTCTGGCATCTTTGCTGGACCAGCCGGGACCAATCACTGTGCTTGCACCCACCACTGCAGCATTTGATGCAATGATAGAAGAACACCTGAAGTATCTCATGAGCCCTGACGTAAGGATGGACACAAAAACTGACAAATTTGTAGTCTGTCATGAATAATTCACCAGACGATTGGTTCTGAATCCTCAGGGTCACAGCAAACTGCTGGAGTTTCTCAGGAACCACATTATTCCGGCCACTGCGGTGAGAGCGACAGTCCGCTGACTCGTTAATAATTCACGTTTGTTCCCTCTGACAGTTTTTTTTATCTCCCTGTTATGCAGCTGGAGATCTACAATGCTGTGTCAACCCCAAGATACGTGACAATGGCCAATCAGGTTCTGACAATCACCGTGATGGAAAATGTAAGTGTGGATTTCCACCATCTGTAACCCCCAACATCACCCCAAATCTCTGTCACAGTCACTGTTGAATACTTAAATAATATCATGAATCTTATAAAATAACAAAGGAGGGTGGAAAGTGTTTGGTTCTAAGTATGCTATAATACTGACATTATTGTTCCAATATCCTTTCTGTGTGTGTGTGTTAGTGCTGTTCATGCAGATTTAGTCTCTTTAATAAGCTTGCAGATCTTTTTAAATATTGCTGAAATTTATTTCACTTTCAACTTGAACATTTGAAATCTTGACATCAATAGAGTTTATTAATATTATTAATAGAGTTTAAAATACAATCCAGATAACAAAAATCCCTAAAAGTGCAGCGTTTTTATTTCTGTAATCATTTTCTGGAGAAATGAGTGTAATCAGTAAATATTCACCATGGATCCTGTAAGGAATACAGCCGTGTGACTTAAAGCTGACTGAACATCAGCTCCTGGTTTCTGTGTCAAACCTTCATCATCTAAAGAAAAGTTGAATTCACTCCTATTATCCGCATTTTAGTAAGACTGTTTTCCACACTTTCAACATGAGCTCAGGATTTCTGTCCGGTCGTCGTTTCACTGTTTCAGGGCCAGATCTTGGTTAATGGTGCAGCCGTGTTGGAGGCAGCTGTGGAGGCAAAAAATGGACGTCTTTATGTGATGGATGGAGTTTTGACTCCGCCCTCCATCGAACCTGTGTTGCCCAGTAGATGTGACATCACAGAGACTAAAATCATCATGGTGAGTTTAACGTCTAATGACATGATCGATTGACCCTAAATGTATATGTGCAGCGTATGAGGCTCAGTGTGAAAACAAAAGGCACTGAGCTCATGGAGCTCACATAGTTGGATCATCACACCATGCTACACTGTTGGACTCTGCCTCCATTGGATGAGTAAATGTATTTGATCAGTGAGGTGACTTTATCCCAGGAACAGAAACACGAGGACACTGCGAGATTCTGCCCCTTCACCTTTGAGCCCGCCCTAAAACACTGAAGCCCTTTGAGTGTGTTTGAGATATTTGATCAACTCATGTGTTTTTCAGGGTGAATGTGTCGCGTGTTCAAAGCTAATAATGACCCAATGCTCTTCTGGAGTTTTTACAGTAAGACTGAACTCACTGTGAAGCATCTGGATATTTATTCACTTCCCTTTCTTACTTTGAGCTGATTTAAAATATGATTATGCTGTCTTTATCCAGGGCTCTTCCACATTTGGATGTTCTTATATTTTCACCAAGGGCAACCCATCTGTTAAAGTCCCAGTGAAAGGCTGCTCTGCACACTGCAACTCAACGGTCACGGTACACACTTTAGTAAAACCAGGCAGTTTACTTCATGTTGGAACAGAAAGACACTGAAGCCTAGAAGATGTAACTTTGTAGAGGCCGTCAGAATAACCTCGTGTATATCCGTTCAGATTCCAGCGTGCTGTAAAGGTTTCTACGGTCCAGACTGCAGACCATGTCCAGGTGGATACCAGACGCCCTGCTCTGGACACGGGCAGGTCAGACATTCCCATAATTCCTTAATTACTTTATTTGGAAGAAGCTTTAGTGCTTTCTGTTCTTTGAACAGACTTTTTCCTGTTTGCAGTCCAGCGGTGACGGAAGGAAACTGAAATGTTTCAGTGTTTGCAGGGAAAGTGAGGTGTTTGGTTTATGGAGGAGGAACCTAAAGTGTGTTTTGTGCTTTTCAGTGTTCGGAGGGGGTTTCAAGAAATGGAACATGCAGCTGTGAACCGAACTTCAGCGGCTCACGCTGTCAGTACTGCTCCTCCTCCAACAAATATGGACCAAACTGTGACAGAAGTAAGTCTGACTCATACTTTGTGACGTCACACAGGCAGACATGATGTAAAGATGATGTACTTGTCTATCCTCAGCCTGCCCCTGTATCCACGGGCAGTGTGATAACCGTCCGGATTCAGACGGTCGGTGTAAAGTGGACTCGTGTCAGCAGGGTTACACCGGTCCTTTGTGTGATCGACAGACGGCCGCCTGCGGCGCTCAGGCTCAGTTTTGCCACGCACATGCTGACTGTGACTTCAGCCAGGGAACAGTCAAGTGAGTTTACCTGGATGGAGTCTGAGCTTTAACCCTGAGTCAGACGTCTGTAGTGAACAGTTATCTCGTACCACACATTATTCTGTACTGTGTCTTATTTTAGGTGTATTTGTAAAACTGGTTTCCAAGGTGATGGGATCACCTGTGTGGCATCTGACCCGTGTGCTCCACCCCACCGAGGTGGCTGCAGCCTGAACGTAAGTCTCCAGTTTTTATAGTGTAACTGTAAAAAACGCAGTCTGTTTCCTCACTGCTGCCCGTGCTGCATTCTGCCTCTTGCAGGCTAAATGTATAAAGACAGGCCCTGGGACTCACGTCTGTCAGTGTCTGACTGGATGGAGGGAGGATGGGGATGAGTGTCAACCAATCAACAACTGCAACAGTCCTGACAGAGGCGGCTGCCACCCCAACGCCACCTGTGTCTATGTGGGACCCGGACAGGTAAGGACACTGATATCAGCTGAGACGTGAATGGTGGAGATGTCACTGACGGATGGTTTATCTCATTAATGTGCTCTTACCCTGGGAATGCACCACTTCAGTCCGTCCTTAGGGTGGCAGTAAGGAGTGCAGTATTATTAAAACATGAGAGGGCCAGAAAATGTGAATCCTGAAATGTGGTTGATTATTCAAACTTACACTGGCCTATTTAAACTGGGGCCGTGCGGACCTCGGGGGGAATATTTCTTTTATCTCAGTTTTTTAACACGTTGTCGGTCAGTTTGTTCTTAATGATGTCACATCATTGTTTTTGGGAACCCCCCAGTCAAAAGCACCCAATTTTGCAGTTTCAATAAATGGAACTATTTATTCAGTTAATGTTTGCCACGTGGCAGTTTGTTAGTCTCAGGATCTTGCTGCTTCCTTTTGTAGATGATGTGGTTCTGTCAGCTTTATTTGCCTTCTGTAAAGATCTGGCACCTCTAATTCTGAGCCCATGGTTCATGGTTCCTCAGAAAAAAGTGGGGTGCCCACTTCAGACTGGAATTTTGTCCTGCTAGACCTCAGTGGAGTGTTCAATACTGTTGATCATAATATTCTATTAGAGCGACTAGAGCATGCTGTAGGTGTTACAGGTACGGTGCTGCAGTGGTTCGTATCATACCTCTCTGATAGACTCCAGTTTGTTGATGTAAATGGAGAGTCCTCTTCACACACTAAGATTAATTATGAAGTTCCACAGGGCTCTGTGCTAAGATCAATTCTGTTTACATTATACATGCCGCCTTTAGGCAGTATCATCAGAAGTGATTTGTGATCTGGTCCACCAGCACCAAAGAGTGAAGCTGTCTCCGCAGCAGTAATGTCCTGTTGTTATCTGCTCCTGTTCAGAGTGACTGCACCTGTAAGGCCGGTTACCAGGGCAGCGGGCAGGACTGTGAACCTGTGAACCAGTGTGTGACTGCAGACGGAGGCTGTCACTACTTTGTGAGTAGCAAAAACCAAGCAAATCCACTGAAAGCATCTTTTCTGCTAAAATCATTATGGGTCATACCAACAGCAACATAAAACAGGTCTTTTGCTTTGATGTCATTTGCCTGCAGCGCTGTGATCAGGGTGTCAAAGCCAGATTTGACTCCTTTAACTATATCTTCAATTTGACCATACCTGGTCAAACTGGTCTGTAGATTCACTCCTAGTAACTAAACCAGCCAATCATCGTTCCTCAGAGCCAATCAGAGGCTCTGCAGAGCTTCACTGAATTCCTTTAATTTTTTCAAAGTAAAAGACGTCTTGTGCATGATGTCTGTCTTGTACTGATAAAAATGACCGAAGCTAGGCCCTCGGTGACCGTGTCCCTGTTTAACTGTTTGTGTGTGCAGGCCAGCTGTCTCCTGCTGTCCTCTCAGTGGACGTGTGTCTGCGATGAAGGATATGTTGGAAATGGACACGTGTGTTACGGTACAGTTGAACAGGTGAGTGATGGCCAGGTTCAGTCGGCAGGATCGTGTCTTTGCTTCCAGCTGACTTTGTTTCCTGGTGATTTCAGGAGCTCAGCATCCTGCCTGAGGCCTCAGACTTCTTCACATGGATGACTGTGAGTATGTCACGTTTTACAGATGCATTATGTGCAGATTGTCATCACTTTGATTATTATACAATAAATGAAACGTGCAGTATATCACAAACTAACTCACACGTTTAGCACATGCTTCACATGCAGACTAGGCACCGTAATTATGCCACTGTAAACACAGTGTATCATATTCACTGATATTCATTCATACCACATGAAAACCCAATTAGAGCACATAAATATGGGTACAGAAAAATTATACATTTATGAATACTCTTAGCAATGTTAGGCTCACACTGTGGGGGTTATCGGTTCGTGCCACCATGCTTCATTTTTTAATAACCATGCAGTTTACAAGACTGACTTCCCCTGTGGTCTTTCATGTACCAGCAGCTATTTTTAATACCAACCTGAGCAAAGATTGTGTTTGTGTTCATACGCTCTGTTAGGATTCGGATCTGTCTCCGTCTCTGTTGGATCAGAACCTCACCCTCCTGGTTCCATCCTCAGCAGCCATCAGCAAAATGTCCTCAGAAGACAAAAACTTCTGGACGTTGAGGGGAAACCTGCCGAGTCTCATCAGGTTACAGCTCCGCAGGATTTAAAGTGACATCATTTTATTTTGGGGCTTTTACATGAATATATGTAACAGCTGTGCTGCGATCTGTCCCCTTCTGACAGAAATCACATGATCGCTGGTGACTACCCCTTATCTAGCCTCTGGAACATGTCGTCTGTGACGTCCCTTCTGGGAACAACACTTCGTGTTTCTACAAACGATGAGGTAACGCTTTCTGTGTGAGGATTTCTGCACACAGAGAGAATTTTGATCTTTCATTGAGCCCGTGCAGCTCAGGTGTTTCACATAAACTCCACACGGCCATCGCTGCTCGTCCTCGGGCTGATCTAACTGCCTTTTGGCTGGCTCTCATCTTTCTGATGTTCTGTCAAATGCTTATAAAGTTACAGGTTGTTAAAATAACCTTATCTGGTATCAGGCACATAAATGTATAATCTCTGTGAGCCAAAATATTGCTCTTAAAAAAAAAAAAAAAAAAAAATGTTTGGACTGAATCATGTGAGCATACTTGAGTGGAGTCCCAGAATAAAAATGTGGACTTTCGTCCACTTTCAGTATATGGCTGTAAACTTGGTGCTTTTCTCTAATTTTACTTAAAAAATAAAATGGTTGTTTGTGCAGATCACTTCTGTTGGTGGAGCTCTCATCGGCACGTCAAACGTTGCTGCTACAAACGGACTGATCCATTTCATCGATAAGGTAAAAAGAAATACTACAAAAACAACACCCAGCAAGTTTTTTTGTACCCATTACCGATTTCAGCCTCTTTTTTTTTTTTTTTTTTTTTTTAAATAAAGGTTTTGGTTCCCGACAGAACACCGAGTGAAGGTCTGCTGGCCACGCTCGCTCTCAGGCCGGAGTTCTCACTCTTCAGATCGTATCTCATCGTACGACCTCTCAAACACGCTCACACCATGCTTAAGTGTTCAATGTTTCCTTACATGTTGTGCTTTCTCTGGCTTTTTGTTTAGGATTATAACCTGACCAATGATATCGAACAGGCTGACGAATTCACCATCTTTGCTCCGACAGACGCCGCCGTCACTGAGTACCTGAAGAAAATGGCAGCCACTGCCCTGGTATACAATTTAGGCTTCAGTTTGTCTGCATTTTCATTTGAAGCCGAATCAAAAAGTTTGTATTTGACCCGATTAGTCTTTTTACTCACTGCTGACATTGTTGAAATTTTTACATATTTTAAAATGGATTAAGTGGGCAACACTCAGTTCTGTTATTTCATTCGACATTTAAAGCAGATGGTAAATATAGAACTAAACTCTGTAATTAAAGACTTTGACCTCGTCCTCGGGTTTATTTATTTACTTCCTTCAAATTAGTTGTGCTTTTATTTTGTCACTGAACAGGATGTGAAGACCACTCGTTACCACGTGGTGGCATCGCAGCGTCTGTTAAAAACAGACCTTCAGCTCGGAGGTTACAAAGAGACGATGCTTGGGTTTTCCTTCCAGCTCGGCATTTTCCCACGAGACGGAAAGGTCTCATCATGAAATATTGATTCTGTTGCATCTGATCGCATGACAGTCTAAACAACACGATACAAACTACCTGACCTGTGTTTTCCTCATGCAGCTGTTTGTGAATGATGCTCAGATGAACTCCTCTGACATCCTGAGCGGTAAAGGAGTGATCCACGGTCTGTCAGCTGTTCTTCAGATCAACAGAAATCGCTGCGATGATCTCACGTACACAAAAGTCATGGTAAGGTCCTCAGCCACCAGTTAAGTCCTGCAGATACTTCAGCGCCTCCAATCCAGTTCAATGAATGGAGAAACAATCGCATGATAAATATCAACGTTTTCTTTCTGCTCCAAAGGGGAACTGTGTCGACTGCTTATTCCACCAAAACAAGATCTGCCCCAATGACACCATCCCAGATGTAAGTTTTCGGACTTTTTCTGATCATCGTTAATCTTTCAAAGCTTAGACCTTTTTAACCACCAGGCTCTCTAAACAAACTTTTATACCAAACTAGAATCGGATAAATGCAGCTACTACAGAAAATCTGTTTGCAGATGATTCGATTTTAAGTTATGAAAGATGGAAAATTCTCCCCAAAGTCAAAAGAATTACGTTCAGTTTGTCCGACTTTACAAGACTAACAAGAAGTAGGAGAAGATCTAGAGAGGACTTCATGGTATTCCACTAAAGTAATTTCATGACCTCCCAGTGATCACTGACCACTTTACTAAAGTAACATTAAAAAAAAACAAAACGTATTTTAAGTATAATTGTGCTGAAAAGTAAATTGCTCTTTAACAGCTGTGGGAAAACTGGTATCATTTAGTTGTATTTCATATTGAATTTGACATCTTCAAAAATAAACCAGCGTTTTATTCAATGGAGCGTAAAAATGTTTTTCTTTTTGTGGTGTCGCGATAGAGGAATAACCGGGGACGGTAACTAAGATATTGACAACGCCACCTGGGGGAGGGCGTTACACCCCAGGAAAGATTTCTCTAGCCAATGTACGTGTTGCACTGGCTACCAAAGCCCACAGACTCGTTATTAACGGCAGAGGTGAGACAAAGGAAGTTTACAAATCAAAATTTATTAAGAGGAACTACTAAAAACATAACTATAAAATCAGGAAGGCACCTAGGGTAGCAGGGTTGAGACAGCAAAATAGTTCATTGAAACACTTTAACAAACGATGATTAAAATGACCAGACTCCCTACCACGATGCTACCCTAAAACAATCACAGCATGATAAAAGAATAACTAAACAAAATAGTGGCGACCGGCCACTTGAGGCAACCTACGGGGAGGAGTGCCCAAGGGTGCCACCAATTACTCACCCGTGTAACTTCACTCCAGACCTCACTGTCACTCACACTAAACGGTGCACTCTACCTATGCCCGGTGTGTACACTCGCATGTGTCGGGAAGGGGATTCCACCTCACGTGCCTAGCCCCTCAGCAAGCGGCCGCACCTCCACTAAAGCAATAAAACAAAGCATAAAACGTTACACACATTAATAAGAGATCTACATAAAACAAATACACCCCAAAGTACTGTTCATTATAAAAGCATCACATAACAAACAAAACAGCATGACAAGACAGCAGCAGTATAGTGCAAACCTGCAACAAAAGAGGGAAACAGTTGTCAAAGTCCACCCTACTATATGCCACGTTATGATGAACACAAGAGTCCCACTTACCACAGGGCAATACTAAACTGAGTGGCTTTCCTTGAGAGATCTGCAGTGCTCAACTGCCTAATGCTCTCAGCCACCTTGGTTGGACAAGACTGCCAAATGCCTCCTTCTGGTAGTGAAGCGCAGCTGTTTCTTATAAGCCTGCTAATTGTCAACTGGGAAGGTGTGGATGTTAGTGGTGCGTTTGTGGACATCGTGTAAAATCCTACCCCAGAATCTACTTCACTACATTTTGTAAGTTAGGTGAACTGAAATGAAGAGTTTTATTTTCACTGCTCTATCGCTTCACGCGGATAACTGGTTATACTGTGTAAATATTTTCTTGAAACATGCGTTGTAGAAAATGCTGAAATTAATACTCAGCTCAGATGCACAGCCTGGTCCATGAGAAGCTAAAGTCAAAGTAAGAAGTTGGTGTTTTGCTCTGTGCAGAAATCGGTGAGGAGGACGAGAAAGTGCATGTTCACCCGCACGTTTGAGGGCGAGTGGCTCCCGAGAGTCGGCTGCAGAGCCACCTGCCTCCAGAAGAAGATCGTACGTTTCCTGCTCATTTCAGGGTAAGCATCCTCGGCAGTGTGGCACACTAGAACTCTTCTGTGCTTTCAGGAGCGGAGGTGCTGTGCAGGGTTTTTCGGGGAGCACTGCGAGGCATGCCCCGGTCCAAAGGGTCGGCCCTGCTTCGATAATGGAGTGTGTGTGGACGGGACAAACGGGACCGGAGTGTGTCGGTGTAACGAAGGCTTCAACGGGACCGCCTGTGAAACCTGCCAGAGCGGCAAATACGGAGTCCACTGTGACCAAGGTTCAGTACGTTTCATTAGTCAGCACATGATCTGTCATCTTCATCCTCACCTTCATCGTCACGTGTTGTCTGCTCAGAGTGCGAATGCAAGAACGGACAGTGTAACGAGGGACTGAAGGGCGATGGGACCTGCGAATGTGACGTGGACTGGAGGGGAGTCCACTGTGACCAAAGTAAGGCTGAATGTAGAGAAAAGTGAACGCTGTGATTTAGAACAACAAAATCTCATTTATGAGATCATTTTTAGAAATACTGTTTTTGTCATTTGTGCTGAGCTGCATCCGTGTCGTTGCAGAGATCGAAGCCAAAGCTGACGAGCAGTGCGGCTCGGTGAGATGCCACGGCAGTGCAAAGTAAGTCTGCACAAGTTTAACCGTTACTCTGCGTGCAGGACGCTGGAGGATTTATGCTTCCTGTTAAAACTTTAATCTGGTTTTATAGCTGTGTGACCGGCTCGTCCGGCCCTCAGTGTATCTGTGCTGCCGGCTTCAAAGGAAACGGGACTTTCTGTCAAGGTAACACATGTTATGAGCTCTGCAGGTCACTTACCTGCGGCTTTGGTCTGAGCTTTTTAAAGAGGATTCCTGTGAACCGCAAAGTTTACTGAACACTTTGTGACTCATGCAGCCATAGATCCGTGCGTGGTGGATAACGGCGGCTGCAGTCTGTACGCTCTCTGTAAGAGGACTCGACCCGGCCGAAGAGACTGTGTCTGTAATGCCGGCTACGCGGGCGACGGACTTGTGTGTGTCGGTAAACTCACTTGCCACAACTGCTCACACCTGCTCACAGCTGCTCTGGCTTAGTTATAGTTGGTACAAGGAGTCAAAACGATTTTTAAAAAGGAAAATTTTATTATTCCGAGTCAACATTAACTTGTTCAGATCAGTTTATATAAATTTTTTTTTTTTTAAAAGCAAAAATTAGCTAAGAGGCAATCACACTGAGGATTACAGGGGACATGAAAGAGTGCAAAATACAATCGTGAAAGTTAAAGCAAAAGCATTGACAATAAATCCAGTAATACTAGAAGGGTGTGCTTTGTAGTGTAATGGTCTGACTATGGTGGACAAAGTCTGCAGTAATGCAAAACTTAAAAAGCATTTTGTGAAAGTTCTGCGAAGTTAAAGCAAAAATACCAATGCAAAATATTCCAGATATTAGTTCTTCCAGCATCACAGCAAAAAAGGATTCCAGACAATCAGAAAAGCCTTCAGAGCCAGCAAAATGACTGAAATTAAGTAGCTCTGCTGATTTGCGTGGTTTGTGGTATTGTTGTGCTGTGAGGAATTTAAAAGCTCTGGCTCAGCATCGATCCTTGGCAGCAGCTCAAGTTATCAGACACACGATAAAAAGCTTGAACGCATCGTGAATCCGAGATAACCAGGTGGAGTTTTGTGTTTCTCCACAGAGATAAATCCCTGCCTGAAAGGAAACGGGGGTTGCCATGCCAATGCAGACTGCATTCACGTTGGACCGAACAAAGTAAAACTAGCTAACCTCTACAGTCTGACTTTAAGCACAGCTCTCTGCTGACAGTGGCGCTAAATGTGACTTTGTTTTCCTCGGCAGACTTCCTGTGTCTGCAGGGAATTTTACACCGGTGACGGGAAGAACTGCAACATCATCGACTTGTGCCAAAAGGTGAGTTTGTCTTCACTCTGGCTGGTTTCAAGCTGTGGGAAAGATGAGTGATTCAGAATCAGATGATTACATCATTCAGCTAATAATCACACATACAGCCCATAGTAGCACCAAATCACAGCAGCACTCATCTTGGTGCACTTTCCCTGTAAGAAAACACCAACTGCGAGGCAAGAGTTACACCCATAAGTCCTATTGTGAAGGAGGAAGCTTGTTAGGCTGCTCTATTCAGTGTTCCCAGGACAATAATAATGTCCTCGCCTCCTTTAGCACAGGAACTGTGGTAGTCGTGTTTTCAGTCAGTGCTCTGGCTCTGGTAAGGCTCACCTGGCTGAGCTGGTGACCCAGGTATGCTGCAGAAGAGCAGCATACAGCCACCTGTCTGCTGTCCTGTCAAGACAGCAAAAACAACCCTGAAAGCTGTCTGAGGCTGATGTGCTTCCTTTTCTGGTCACTGAAGCTGAGGTTGAGCGTTGCACATACAGTTCTAGGTTTTCATGCTGCTCCTGTCTCTGTCAAAGGTTTCTTACTTTTATGCTGTAAAGACCACATCAATTCAAGCTGTTACCCTCTCACGTGTTGATGCTGATGTTCCAGAACAATGGCGGCTGTCATCGGAATGCCCGGTGCAACATGACAGGTCCAGGCACTCAAAGCTGCACCTGCAGGCAAAATTTCATTGGCGACGGTGTGACCTGCAAAGGCACTGTGGCGAGGGTGAGCAGCTGAAATACAATGAAAGCAGCGCCGCAGGGCTTTGCACTAACTGTTGTCTCGTTACAGGAAATAGAGACACGTCGTCACACGGACTTTTACTTTGGTCTGATGGTGAGTAGTGCTCCCCTCTGTCGCCCCCTGCTGGTGGAATTGCATTAACAGAACTCTGTTTTCAGATAATGGAGATTTCCCTGCAAGGGCGAGGGCCATTCACTGTCTTCATTCCAGACCCCGAGGCCTTCAGGACAAACACTTCACGCGAGGTCAGACCTTTGGTTACTGCTGGACAAACATCAGCGTGTCTTTGAAGACACACTGTAATTACATCAGAGTCTGGTCAGCTCAGGATGAATCAGAAATTAACAAGTTTGTAATTTTATCTTTTAGATGAGACGGAAGAGAGAGCGGTACGCTAATGTCCTGCGCAGCCACATCGTCATGTGTCACACTCTCCTGGCTGCTGACCTGAGCCAACCACGAAACCTGACATCGCTGTCTGGACTCGTGCTGACCACCAGCATCACCCAGGTCAGCCCTCAGCTGGTTTAATAGATTTATATCTATATTTATGAATCCTGCCAATAAACAAAGGCCGAATCGATGCTTTATTATAAACAAGCATTCTTCAGTTTTATTTCTGTTATTGGGACACTTTGTGTTTGGCTTTTTTTTTCAGGGCAGTGTCTTCATCAACCAGGCAAATGTGACAAAGAGCGATGACCTCAGTGTGAATGGAATCATCCATGAAATTGACAGGATTCTGTATCCTCCAGATGTGGACAAAGACAGTTTTATGCTCGCCCCTGTAAGTATCCATCAGGTCATTTTGGAATAAGGAATCAGGGAAGCTGATGCTGAATGGATCGACTGGTTAGAGCTTTATTATCATATAAAACAATGACCATTGTTACTGAATTATAAAATGATCACTGAATGCTTTACTGTTACAGTGACATGTTAGTTAATAAGCTGTCTATTATTTCATGACCTGTTTAATTACTGTTTATTAAATAACATGTAAAATGCTAAATATATTCTAAAATCTATTTATTGGTATAATAGCATTTTTTTCTAGCTCATTGAAACTGTGAGCAGCTGTCTGACTGTAGACTTTCTGGATGTTATGTTTTCTGTAATGTTTCATGCACACCTTCATTCTGATGGTTTCCTGCAGGATGACTCTCAGCTGAACCTGACCGATGTGGCTGCACGTCACGGTTATCGAACCTTCTACAAACTGCTACAGGTAACACGCTACAACTTCCCCTTCTTCCTTCTCACTGACAACAAGAGCTGCTTATAGAGAATTAGCTGGTTGTGTGTGTTTTTACTCTAATATTGTATTTTAATATTGCACTTTAAGGTGACTGTTGTTCTGAAGTGGTGCACCAATAACATATATTACAGCCAAAGTGCTTAAACCAATATATCAATGTTAACAGAGCAAAAGAAGTGTGTCACTGTTGTTCACTTTGTCCGATCATTGCTCAAACATGTGGAGCACAACAATACTATAACTAATATCAGCAAAGCTCATGTTAAAATGAGATACTACACAACAACAAGCAGCATTAACACAACATTTAGACAAGCTGCACAATGACATCACTTCCTCTGGGTTTTGTAACAAACGAACACCTAGACTACAACATCAGGACACACATGCAAACTCCCTCACACACTCACACACATATAATAATAATAATAATAATAATAATAATAATAATAATAATTTATTTTATTTGAGGGCGCCTTTCAGAAACCCAATGTCACCTTACAAAGAACACAATTAATAAAAGGAACAACAGTCATAAAATACATAAAATAAGTTAAAATTACAAAACAGAGCTTGACAACAGATAAAATCAGCATTAAAGCAAATAAGCCAGTTTAAACAGATGTGTTTTGAGCTGTGTCTTAAATACGGAGAGGGAGTCAATATTTCTTAGTGCAGGAGGAAGAGAGTTCCAGAGCTGAGGAGCAGAGCGACTGAAAGCTCTGTTCCCCATAGTGATAAGGTGTGAGGACGGAACAGTAAGATGAATAGCAGATGATGATCTGAGAGGGCGGGAAACAGTGGTGATATGGAGCAGGTCACACAAATATGAAGGCGCAGATTTATGGATACACTTGTATGTAAGGAGTAAGATTTCTATGGGCAACCAGTGAAGCTGCTGAAGAACTGGGGTAATACGAGCTCTTAACGGAGAGCAAGTTATGACCCGAGCTGCAGAATTTTGAAGGAGCTGGAGTTTATGAAGGGACCTTTTAGGGAGACCAAATAGGAGGGAATTACAGTAATCAATACGGGATGTAATAAGACTATGGACAAGGATGGCAGCAGCATGAGGAGTAAGGAAGGGACAGAGTCGGTTAATATTACGTAAATGGAAGTAAGCAGACCGGGTTATGTAATTAATGTGAGACTGGAATGAAACAGTATTATCAAGTATGACACCCAAACTCTTAACCTGAGGGGAGGGAAGGGTAGGAGAATCTTCAATGTTAATGGAAAAACTGTGGAATTTGGTTAAGATAGATGGTGTACCAACAAGTAAAACTTCAGTTTTATTACTGTTTAGTTTGAGGAAATTGGAGGAGAACCAGGATCTAATCTCAATAAGACAGTCTGAGAGATAGGTAGGTGGGAGAGATGAATTGGGTTTAGAAGAAAGGTAGAGCTGGGTGTCATCAGCATAACAGTGAAAATTTATATTATATTTTCGGAATATATAACCAAGAGGAAGCATATAAATAATGAATAAAAGAGGCCCCAATACTGAACCCTGGGGCACACCAGCAGAAACAGGATAGAGAGTTGAAGAATGGGATTTAAATTGGATAAACTGAGTGCGGTCTGAGAGATAGGAGGTGAACCAGGCAAGGGGGGTGTGACTAATACCAATGGAAGCTAACCGGTTCAGGAGAATATTGTGAGAAATGGTATCAAACGCCGCACTAAGATCAAGAAGGATGAGGATGGATAGGAGACCAGAATCAGCTGCCATCAGAAGGTCATTGGTAATTCTTAACAGAGCAGTTTCTGTGCTATGATTGAGGCAGAAATCCGATTGAAATTGTTCATGGAGATTATGGTCACTGAGATGTAAATGAAGCTGGGCGGCGACAACTTTTTCAAGAATTTTTGAAATAAAGAGGAGATTTGATATAGGGCGAAGATTATCAAAGTTATTGGGGTCTGCACCAGGCTTTTTGAGAATTGGGATAACAGAAGCCTTTTTCAGTGCTTCAGGAACAATTCCAGTGTTCAGGGAGGAATGAATAATATTGGTTATGAGAGGTGCGAACGAGGGAAGACAGGCTTTAACTACAGGGAGTGCAGAATTATTAGGCAAATGAGTATTTTGTCCACATCATCCTCTTCATGCATGTTGTCTTACTCCAAGCTGTATAGGCTCGAAAGCCTACTACCAATCAAGCATATTAGTGCATCTCTGTAATGAGAAGGGGTGTGGTCTAATGACATCAACACCCTATATCAGGTGTGCATAATTATTAGGCAACGTCCTTTCCTTTGGCAAAATGGGTCAAAAGAAGGACTTGACAGGCTCAGAAAAGTCAAAAATAGTGAGATATCTTGCAGAGGGATGCAGCAGTCTCAAAATTGCAAAGCTTCTGAAGCGTGATCATCGAACAATCAAGCGTTTCATTCAAAATAGCCAACAGGGTCACAAGAAGCGTGTGGAAAAACCAAGGCGCAAAATAACTGCCCATGAACTGAGAAAAGTCAAGCGTGCAGCTGCCAAGATGCCACTTGCCACCAGTTTGGCCATATTTCAGAGCTGCAACATCACTGGAGTGCCCAAAAGCACAAGGTGTGCAATACTCAGAGACATGGCCAAGGTAAGAAAGGCTGAAAGACGACCACCACTGAACAAGACACACAAGCTGAAACGTCAAGACTGAGCCAAGAAATATCTCAAGACTGATTTTTCTAAGGTTTTATGGACTGATGAAATGAGAGTGAGTCTTGATGGGCCAGATGGATGGGACCGTGGCTGGATTGGTAAAGGCAGAGAGCTCCAGTCCGACTCAGATGCCAGCAAGGTGGAGGTGGAGTACTGGTTTGGGCTGGTATCATCAAAGATGAGCTTGTGGGGCCTTTTCGGGTTGAGGATGGAGTCAAGCTCAACTCCCAGTCCTACTGCCAGTTTCTGGAAGACACCTTCTTCAAGCAGTGGTACAGGAAGAAGTCTGCATCCTTCAAGAAAAACATGATTTTCATGCAGGACAATGCTCCATCACACGCGTCCAAGTACTCCACAGCGTGGCTGGCAAGAAAGGGTATAAAAGAAGAAAAACTAATGACATGGCCTCCTTGTTCACCTGATCTGAACCCCATTGAGAACCTGTGGTCCATCATCAAATGTGAGATTTACAAGGAGGGAAAACAGTACACCTCTCTGAACAGTGTCTGGGAGGCTGTGGTTGCTGCTGCACGCAATGTTGATGGTGAACAGATCAAAACACTGACAGAATCCATGGATGGCAGGCTTTTGAGGGTCCTTGCAAAGAAAGGCAAGGCAAGGCAAGGCAAGTTTATTTGTATAGCACAATTCAACAACAAGGTGATTCAAAGTGCTTTACAGAGACATTAGAAACAAGAACAAATAAAAAGCATGATTTAAAATTGATTAAAACAAGCAAATAAACTAACTAACTAATTAACAAACAAACAAACAAACAAACAAACAAACAAACAAACAAACAAACAAACAAACAAACAAAACAGTATATAAAATCAAAACAGATAAAATCAGAACAGTAGATAAAATCAGTAAAGGTGGCTATATTGGTCGCTGATTGGTTTTTGTTTTGTTTTTGAATGTCAGAAATGTATATTTGTGAATGTGGAGATGTTATATTGGTTTCACTGGTAAAAATAAATGATTGAAATGGGTATATATTTATTTTTTGTTAAATTGCCTAATAATTATGCACAGTAATAGTCACCTGCACACACAGATATCTCCCTAAAATAGCTAAAACTAAAAACAAACTAAAAACTACTTCCAAAAACATTCAGCTTTGATATTAATGAGTTTTTTGGGTTCATTGAGAACATGGTTGTTGTTCAATATTAAAATTATTCCTCAAAAATACAACTTGCCTAATAATTCTGCACTCCCTGTAACACAGTAGGGAGAGGGTCAAGTTGACAGGCGGATGACTTAGATTTTTTAATGAGATTAGATACGTCAGTTATGGAGGGAAGAGTAAAGCTTGAAAATAACAGACAGGAAGACAGTGGGGGAACCAGGAAGTCTACTTCAGAGTCAGGAGCTCCTAAAGACTTAACTTGATGGTGAATGTCTGAGATTTTACAAGTGAAAAAAGAGATAAGAGAGTTGCTAAAATCAACAGAATACATCTGAGAGGGGAATGTGTCTGGAGGTTTTGTAATTTTACTGAACAATGAATAGAGGGACCTGGAGTTACCTTCATTAGAACTAATTAAACCAGAGTAGTAAGCAGATTTGGCTGAGGCAATGCAGTCCTTATAGAACAAAATATGATCATTGTGCATTTCTTTATGTACAGCAAGTCTGGTTTTCTTGAATAGACGTTCGAGTTGGCATCCTTTAGCTTTAAGGTGACACAGGTCGGAGGTAAACCATGGAGCTGAACGGGAAAATGAGACTGTTCGATGTTTAAGGGGAGCAAATATGTTAAGAAGGTTATAAAGGTTGACATTATAATGACAAACGAGTTCATGAGGGGTTGAGGAGCAGTGGATAGATGGAAGGTCATGAGCGGCAGATGAAAAAACAGCTGGGTTAATATTACTAATTTTCCTAAAAGTGATATTACGAGAGATACAGATTTTGGAAGCGGTTATGTTTGCATCAAAAGAAATAAACATATGATCAGACTGGGGAAACAATGTGGCTTTACAATGGGTGGGGGTAATGCCAGAACAACAGACCAAATCCAGGATATGACCTTTAGAGTGGGTAGGAAATTTTATGTACTGTAGAAGCCCAAAACTTTCCAGGCAGGAGGTAAAATCTCTGGAAAGAGGGATTTTATCATTGTCCATATGAATATTGAAGTCACCAGCAATGATCAGATTTGGAAAAAGTACAGAGAAATGAGTGAGAAGAGCAGAAAATTCATTTAAAAACTCCTTGTTTGGCTTAGGTGGCCGATAAACAGTACATATGATGGTGGGGGTAGATCCAGGGAGCTGTAGTGCAATGTATTCAAATGAATGGGAGTTAAGGGCAGAGACAGGGAGTACTTTTCCAGTGCTTCCGGTGAATTATTGCGAGATCTCCGCCCCTCCCCGAGATGCGAGGTTGACAGGTGTAAACAAACTCAGATGGAGTGGAGTCATTGAGAGAAACAAAGTCATTGGGCTGTTGCCATGTTTCAGTCAAACAAAGAAAGTCCAACTTACGATCACAGAGGAGATCATGTACGAGACGTCCCTTACCAGTGACAGAGCGGATGTTTAATAGACCAAACTTGATGCTGGAGTTGCCATGCCTGACAGTAGGCTTAGTTGATTTAGCCAGGTGGGCCAGCACACTGTGGTCAACAGCCCGGTCAGTCTTGCAGGGAGGACGACGAGTTTTTGACCAGATGGAAAATATTGAGTTAGTGTCACTGATGTTGAACTTCCACGGAAGCCCTCGGTGGATATACCTGCGGCGGGCTGGAAGGCGATGTCCGGGTAGAAGTATAGAGCCACAGGTGGAGAGACAGCCAGGCAAAAACGAAGCCGCAAAAGATCTGTAGCAGAGTACTGGAGAAGAGCTGTCGCCGGGTGATGAATGATGGATAAAAAAAAATCCCAGGTGAGCACGAGCCACACCAACACCCTGTGGATCCGCATCTTAAGCCACCAATATACTCACACATAGATGGATGGAGTGGACTGTGGAGTGAACTAGCAGAAGGGCTGGTGTCCTGTTAGCCAGTTTTATTCGCATGAAATCTCATGTTTTTCAGGACACAGGTGTAATGGACCTGGTGAATGATATCATGTACCAGCCGGTGACAATCTTCCTGCCGTCAGACGGTGTCATGGCATCTCTGCCGCAGGAACAGAAGGACTTCCTGTTCCACCAACACAATCGACCCCAGCTGATGGAGTACCTGAAATACCACATCCTGCACAGCCAGAAGGTAAAACTTCTTTAGAGGGTACTTTTAGAGAAGCGTTAGACACTTTACAGCATGGCAGCTGGAAGAACAGCTCTGAAAGAT
The DNA here is from genome assembly GCF_964374335.1 of Astatotilapia calliptera. NCBI lineage: Eukaryota > Metazoa > Chordata > Actinopteri > Cichliformes > Cichlidae > Astatotilapia > Astatotilapia calliptera. The sequence continues at coordinate 17,210,527 of NC_137438.1, read as the reverse complement.
TTGATAACTGGGATAAAATGTGAGGGTGCCTCAGGGAGGTTATCGCAGAACAAACATGGTGCTGTGGAGGTAAAAACGCTGAAGCAGGTCAGGTGGTTTCTCAGGTTTAGTTTAAAATGCCTTTAATCTCAGGTTTACGCTGAAGGACTGATCTTCCTGGACTCGGCTCGGAGTTTGCAGGGTTCGCCGCTCTCCTTCTCCTGTGGTGGGACAGACAACATTGTGAGTACTACAGTAAGAGAAATCTACAGAGAAGACAAACAAGACAAACATGGACTCCAAATAACCAACTGTCTTTTTGAACAGGGAGAAATCTTCATCAACAACAGGAAGTGTCGGATTGTTCAGAGACACCTCATCTTTAAAGCGGGCATTGCCTACGGGATCGACTGCTTGCTAACTCCTCCCAGCCTCGGAGGACGCTGTGATGAACAAAGAACCTTTGACCTTCCGGTGAATCCTCACTTTACTGTCTGAGATGCATCTGAATGCTACCTGGAACAACCAGACATACTGATTCTGACTGTGTAAACTGTTAATGCTGATGGTGTTGGAGCACGGGTTGTGTGTAACTCGTAGGCTTGAAGTGTACTCACACAGTGAAAGTAACGGTGAGAGCCTGGCCTAATCTACAGTCTTAGAGGCCTGCTGTGTTCATGTTTTAGTTTCTGGTTATTTTTCCTGTAGCGGTGAACAGTCTGAAAAATGATTTAGAGCACCGAGAGCCTGGCAGTGGAGTGTGCCACAACTCCACACTAGTGTGGGTTTAAAAAAGCTAGATGGTCCTAAAATCAGTCAAACATTTCCCACAGCAGCAGAAATAAAAAGATTTTTGCAGGTGAGCTGATGGTTCATTTGATCTTTTCTTTTCTTCTTCTGTGGTAGACAAGCTGTGGAGGATGCAGCTTTTCTTCCACTCGCTGTCCTGCGGGAGGCATTCGTAAGGTCTGAGTCCCATCTTTAACAAACTCACTGCCTCTGTCAGGCTGAGCCTCGAAGGAAACGTCTCTGTTTTTTGTGTTCAGGAGGTTCAGAAGTGTGATCTGCCCACCTTTTCCTTTGCTAAGAACACCGGCTGTCGCCCCATCTGCACCTTTAACATGTGGGAGCCAAAGTGTTGTCGTGGTTACTACGGACGAGACTGTCTGGGTGAGATAACAACGTCATCCTCATATTAAAACCATTTCTTCAGTCTTTCTTAAATTTTTTGAAACTTTTTTAGGTGAAATTGAACAGTTTTTGTTGTGTGACAGAATATTCAGCTTTTTATATCGTTAATTAAAACCAAAGAATAAATATCCTGATTGGCTGCGGTTAGAGTTAGGGTTGGTGCTGAGGTTATCACTGATAATGATTTGAGGGTCTGTCCCAGTGAGAGGTAGGGTACACCTGGATAGGTCACCAGTAGGGATGCACCGAAACCACTTTTTTGGAAACGAGTACGAGTACTTGCATTTCAGTACTCGCCGATACCGATACCGATACCGAGTACTTAATAAAAACATGATTTAAATTTACAGGTAACAGCTTTAGTCCTATAATTTAACAAAAAACAAACAAGGCATGGTTTGGAATTAAGAACATTTATTTAAAATGAAAAGCATGTTGTATGCAACATATTACAGAATAAATAATTATGAAAAAAAAAATTTAAACAGTGACAGTGCAACTCAAGTATTTTTTTCAGTTTATTGTAAACTCTGCCACTTTGGACAACACAAGGGGCATTAATAAACATCTTTGCTATTTAGTGCACAATATTTGAATAAACTAACAACATCCACCAACATAGAACTGTGGCAGTCAGTGCAACTGAGGTAGGTATTAACATCAAGTCTAAGATGACTCACTTAGTGGAGAGAAAAAGTGAGTGGCAGGGTTTTTTTTTAAAGAAAAGTAGCTTTTCTGCATTATCAGCAGTCAGACTGTTTCTGTTTTCATCTATAATGTGTGACACTGAGCTAAAAAGCCTTTCACTTTCCACACTGCTACATGGGGCTGAGAGGTATTTACGGGCTATTTTAGCCAAAGTGGGGAACCTGATTTTGTTGACACCCCAGTACTTCAGAGGACTGTCTTCACGAGGGCTTGGGGCCTCTCCGAGGTATGTGTCGAGCTCAATGGCAGCACCTGCTGCCAGCGGCTGTGCTGCCTGGGGCTGCTCCTTAGCGATTTCGTCAAATACAGTGTCCAGACTGCTGCTAGTGCTGGCCTGGGCCTTGAGGAACAGTTTAGCAGGAGGTTCTGCAGCTTCTGCCCGACTCCCCTCTGCCTCAGCTCTGGACATCATCTGCAGCTCCTGCTTCAGGTGCAGCTTGGCCTCTGGAGCAGTGTTGTTGGCGAAGAAGCGATCTTTATACCTGCACAAAATTCATAAATGTATTAATATGTGGAAAAATAGGAGTGATTTTAGTTTCCCCTAAACCACTGTGACAAATGCCAGCCATTTGACTTTCTGGTAATAATAAGGGAAATGTATTTCATATTATATATATTGCATACATTTGTATTTGTGTATTTTAGTTACAAATATATAATATTTCAGATGTAAAATAATCTTACATTTAGTACTGTAGCTATACTCACTGAATACCTATAGCACACAGACTTTACCTTGGGTCAAGTATGGTGGAGATGAAGTACAGTGGGTTGGTCTCGATGTCACTGAAGCACTTCTTGACAGCTGCCAGTAAGGTTGCTTTCATTGCCTTGACTCTGTGGTCCTAGTCTGTTTCTCTGTTTAGAAGTCTCACTAGCACAGTCACAGCTGGGATGACATCAGAGGCTAGTGCGTCGTAGCTGCTCACTTTTTTAGTTAGTTCCTCAAAGGGGGCGAGGATGGCAACAGTCTTCTCCATAAGAGCCCATTGGTGAGCGGTGAGATAGTCAGGGAGTTCGTGCTCGGACACATACACCCCCAGCACTCGCTTTTGCTCAATGAGGGACTGGAGCATGTAATACGTGCTGTTCCAGCGCGTCTGTACGTCCTGCTGCAGTCTCTTTATTGGCTGGTTGAGCTGTCCCTGAATGTCATCGAGGCGGGAGTAGGTTAAGGCGGAATGTTTAAAATGCCCAACTATTTTCCGTCCCACTGCTATAGCATCAGCTTTGCTCCTCTGTGCTAATAAGCGTGGGTAAACTCTTTCGCTGAGCACAATTTGCCTTTGTTTTCGCGTCTTTGTTCACTTTGAAATAGTTCCACACGGCTGACTTGTCTCGCCTCGCCTTCTCCCAGCTCTGAGCTGCAGCCGGGGCCTGGGGGCGGGCACTCGGCGCCTGTGATTAACCCCTTACATGCCGCTCAAACATAGACAGGTCTCAGACCGTGGTATCGGTCCCCGGTATCGGGGGACTTTTAACGAGTACTGGTACTTTAGAAAATGTGGTATCGAGGCCGATACCAGATATCGGTATCGGTGCATCCCTTCTCACCAGTACTTCAGTGAGCATTTCAAAATGCAAATGATCTCAGTGACATCATATAAATGAGCAGGTTACGTCACTGATTGATTTGATTGATTCAGCTACTGATGGACTGCCTTCTCTGCTCTCTGTGCAGGGTGTCCTGGGGGGTTCAGATCTCCCTGCAATAACCGTGGGAAATGTGATGACGGTCAGCTTGGTAACGGTACCTGTACCTGCGACACAGGTTTCAGAGGCACGTCCTGTGAGCTGTGCAGTGATGGATTCTATGGACCCACCTGTAAAGGTGAGTAATAGACGGGGTTTTCTCTGCGGCGTCAGATTGTAACACTCTTACTATCCTGACTTGCTTGTTTTTCAGCCTGTAACTGCTCAGAGCATGGGTCATGTGACGACGGGTGGAAAGGTACGGGTTTGTGTTTCTGTGAGGCCGGATGGACCGGAGACCGCTGTGACGTTCAGCAGAGTGAGTTCATTTCCTTCGTTGGCTTAGACTGAATTAGATAAAACCGATCAGTCCTAAAGACACTCGCCAGCTCTCAGCGCAGTTCAGACCAAACCCAAGAATAAAAATACTCAGGTATGAAAAGTAGATGTTTGTGCACTTTAATCACACTCATGTTTCTGTGTCTCCTCCAGCTGAGATCTTTCAATGTTCTCCAGCCTGCTCTCCAAAAGCCGTCTGTAAGGCAAACAACACCTGTGAGTGCCGGCCTTTTCATGAGGGTGACGGATTCACTTGCACAGGTAACAGTGGACCAGCATGAGGTGCCATCTCTCTTTTAACCTCTTTCAATCTCATTTAACCCGAACTCTTTCATGGCATGCATTTTTAATTTCTCTGTGCTATATTTGCTATACACAGTTGAGTAATGATGTGCAAAACTCTTTATTTGATGTCTGAATATAGCAGAATTTTTCCGAGTACAAAAAGAAAATGAGAAACAACAATTGTGCTCCTTTGAGCAATATGGGTCATTTAAAAGCCATTTGAAAGAGCAAAATTTAGTTTTGTGATCTAGACAATCCAAAATGTGATATCCCCATATGTGGATGCCAGGTCCTTGGAGGTTAAATGACGGTAGCTGAGTGTGTACATCTTTCCCTGCAGTGGTGGACATCTGTCAGATCTGGAATGGAGGCTGTGCTAAGGGGGCCAAGTGCTCACAGAATGGAGGTAAGGTGAGCTGCACCTGTCCCAAAGATCACACTGGAGACGGGTTCACCTGTCAGCCCATCGACCCCTGTGCATTAGGAGACAATGGAGGCTGCCATGAACACGCTGTATGCACCATGACGGCTCCGGTAAGGACGACATGGGACTTGTTTTCTAAGGTTACACCATCAGGTCCTACTTACCTGTAAACTGTGTGTGTGTGTGTGTGTGTGTGTGTGTGTGTGCACAGGGGAGGAGGAAGTGCATGTGTAAGAACAACTACATCGGAGACGGAGTGACCTGTGAGGTCAGACAGCTGCCTATCAGCCGCTGTCTGCAAAACAACGGCCAGTGTCATCGCGACGCCAAATGCACCGACCTCCACTTTGAAGGTACACGTGAACGTCATTCAAGTGGAAGCTCATTGGATGATGAAGTATTGAGCAGGAGTGTTTCTTGCAGGGTGAATGCATATTGTTATTGTGAGCGAGGTCATGACGTTTGCTTACAGCAGCCGATTTAACCCTCGGAGCTTGAACCCTGACTTTTTTTGAAGTGGAGCAGAAAGTTTGTGTCTGTTGTGATGTGTTTACAAAGATTAATATTTTCCTGCTGATCGTCAAATCTTTCAATTCAAATTTCTCTGAGCCTCATTTGTGTCAGCAGCAGCTACACACCAGGGGTGTTGCTGCACAGAGTAGCGGGTATTTACTAAAACATACATGGAGTGTTTAAGAAATTGACTGTTGTTTCAAATGAATCATCAATGAATGAATAACTCTCAGAATATCTCTAATTATACTTGAATCATAACTTTTTGTACCTTCATGGAAAAAGAAGACATGGATGAATTCATTAATCTGTGTTCCTTTTTCTTCCCTGTAGGTGGAGCTGAGTGTTCCCTTCACTGATAACCTTGACATGCTGAACTTCTCCCTCACTATTTTTCGTACATTCTGATATTTATGTGTTGTGCAGATTCGATGCTCGGTGTGTTCCACTATCGTTCCAAGAAAGGTCAGTACAAACTGAACTACACGGCAGCTGAGCAGGCCTGCGCTGCAGAGGGAGGCCGCCTGGCCACGTACACTCAACTGGCCTACGCTCAGCAGGTCAGTGAACACATCACAGTAGCTCCCAGACAATTGACGTCAGCCCCTGGCACTCCTGCTGAAACATGTCGGCTGTGTGTGGCTCTGCAGGGCGGGCTGAACATGTGTGCTGCTGGCTGGTTGGACCAGGCCCGGGTGGCGTACCCCACCACCTACTCCAACCCAAAGTGTGGCTTCGGACACGTGGGCATCGTGGACTACGGCACCCGCAAAAACCTGAGCGAGACCTGGGACACCTTCTGTTACAGGATGCAAGGTGAGGGAGGAAGATGATGACACGTCTGGCTTCATGTGAACACGAGTGAAAGTAAATCTGTTTGTCAGATTTCTATAATGCAGACAGTGTGTTTATTAAGATATGAGCAGGTGAGGTGCACTTTATTTAAACTTTGTAAATACTTAGTAAAATTTGGCTGTGAGGGAAAAGGCACATTTGTTCCTTCACAGTAGCTGGAAGTCTGCACAGATTAGGTTTGTTAGTTGAAGCGTGCTCAGTGCCATGGTTACGTGCAGATGATCGGCCCGTATATCTTTGTTTCAGAGGTGAAGTGCGAGTGCAAACGAGGTTACACTGGGGACGGTTTCAGCTGTACTGGAAATCTGCTGCAGGTCCTGAGATCCACGCCGAGCTTCTCAAACTTCCTCACCGTAAGTGATGTCAGATCGCTCAGATGCCACTGATCATTGCCTGCACGTGTACAATCCTATCCCTCCTTCTGCAGCAAATCCTGAACTGCTCCCAGGCTTCCGAGTCGGGGAAGCAGCTCGTGCAGCGTCTCAGTAACCTGACTGTCCAGTCCACTCTGTTCGTACCTGACAACCGCGGCCTGCCCAGCAACCAGGTGAGCCATTCACCAGGGCCCTTTAATTTTGTCACACATACAGTTACATCGGTGTGCTCACCTGTGCGTTCCTCCAGACTCTGTCTCTGCGTGACATCGAGTTCCACCTGTCGGAGGGTCAGGCTTTCCCTCTGAGCCAGCTGAAGAACGGCAGCCGGATCAGAACTCGAGTCGGCAGTCTGACCGTCCTCGGAGTCGCCGACCAGCTTGACCCGTCGGCTCTGGTCAGAAACAAGCTCATGCAATTGTCATACACCGCTACACTAACACGCCTCTCTCCTCCTGCTCACTGCGTCAATCTGAATCAGAGGAGACCAAAAGTCTTCTGCAGCACAGTGATCTGACCTAAACGTGCTCAGAGTGTCCCCCTCATGTTTATGGGCTACCTTTGCTAAAGCGCCGCCTTTCCAACTCATTTAGGTGTCTGAGAGAGCAAACAGAACTGTCCTGTCTCTGTGTGTATGTGTCTGAGTGTGTGTGTGTCTCTGAGTGTGTGTTTGTGTGTTGTTTCAGTTGTTTGTATGAAGTTCTAATCTGGTTTCGTTCTCAGTCGTTTCGTTACATCAACGACCACTTCGTCAGCGACTCTGACATTATGGCTGCCAACGGGATCATCCACGTCATTCAGGGACCCCTAAAGGCCCCGGCCCCTCACCCACAGGTGAGTCCGACCTGCCTCCATAATCAGAATGCACACTCCTTATCTGACCCCCTGAATTCTCTGATTGGCTCTGCAGATGCATGTGGCGCACAAAGCTGGGATGGGCATCGGCGTGGTGCTGCTGATCGCGTTGGTGGGCGGAGCCATCTTTGTGGGATACCGCTTCTACCGTAACAACACCAAACCCTTCCAGTTCCACTACTTCAAGGTCAGACTGGAACTTTGCACTGAGGCTAGGGGAGTGCTGTCAGTGTGACGCACCGCATCATGACATTTTTATTTGACGCAGCTTTACTATCGATCTTCACGAGTTACTCCTGTGGTTGCTCTGACAGGAGGATGACGGGGAGGAAGAAGCTCCGCCCACAAACAGCAGCCGCAACATCTGTAACCCGGTGTATGAAGCGGCGCCAGCAGCTGGCGAGTCCAGTGCGTCGGCGGTCACGGTGAGTCATCGGCGGACGTTTGTGCAGCTCAGAATGAAAGCTGTGACCAACGACCAGACTGCAGTCTGCTCTCGGTTTACAGCACGCTCTGTTTCATTCAAACCTTTCAGGCTCTCACTCTGACGACTGAGAGGAGGATTTTATTCGCTTTAATGAGCAGTCAGGTGATTACACTGTGTTTGCAGGTGGACGACAAACACGAGGTGGAGAACGCAGGAAGTTACGACCTGCTGCAGATCAGCTGAGAGGGAAGTGGAACCTTGGCTGATGTCTTTACCCCTCGGTGGACTGGGACCTCTGTGGCCAGCTGGGTCTCCGACACTGCCGGTGCAGTCCCGTTTCAGGCTTCTCTCTGTGAACTGAAGGACTGCTTCGCCCAAAACTTAAAGTTCGCCTAGCAGAGTTGGAAACAACACAACGATGCTTTTCATTTTCTCTGCAGTCTCTCATTTATGAAATGATTCCTGTATAAAAAATATTTTACAGCAGATATGTTTAAATTAACAGATATAAATGAAAAACTGCAAATAAAGCCGAGCTGAATGGGAATGCTGTCGTTTCATGGCCTCCATCTGCCTGTCAGAGAGTCGTCCTCATGACTAAATACACTGAATGTGGATACTTTGATGTAGTGATGTCACTAAACGCACAAACACACACAAGTGCAATAGGCAGAAATGTAAAATATGAGAATCTGTGATGAATGGATTAATTTCCTTGAGTTTTTCTGTGATTGTCCCAGAAACACTAGGCTGGGTTTGCTGTTCAGGTAAAACAACCAGGTGTGAACCGGCTTCACTGACACAGCCGGGAAGGAACTTATAGTGGGACTGAACAGAACACTGCAGGATTCAGAGGTCACTGACGGACCATTGCCCCCTGCAGGCCACAGCTTGTTACACACTTAATGTGAAATGTAATGTTTTACCCGGTCGGTCGTACGCACAGCGGGCAGACTAGGAGCAGCTGGTTATAATCCAGTTTCCCTGCATGTGCACGTGAAAGGGGCGGTGTTGGCACCATCTGACTAATCTACAAGGGGCATTTCATAAGTCACATGACTATGGCACCTACACCAGAAACATACCAGTTTAAGTGAGCTGGACACTGTGGGGCCCATGTGGGTGTGACCACAGTGTCTGCTTGGTGGTTTCTGTTAATTATTCTGCACCAAACTTCTTTTACCACAAAGAAATGTACTTTTTACTTCACTCCTACATTTGCTTGACAGGTGTATCTGCTGCCACCTCCTCTTCAGCACAAACTGATATTTTCACTCACCCACTCAGATGGGTACGTGTCAGATAATAACACATACCCATCACAGTCTGCTTCTCAGTCACAAATCTGAGAACCACACGATACAATATTAAACACATTCAGAAGGCTGTGCTTTCAAAACATACAAACGTGAGTGCTACAAAACTAATCTGTGTGAATGAAAAAATGACCTCAATAAACAGAGAGCTGATCATAGTGTACTTATGTAGTGAAAAACAATTACATTTATATAAAAGTGATCTATGGTCAGTTTCATGCGACATACTGTGAGATTTACATGAAAAGTAAATACAGGAACTTCAGTTGTATTTATTACTGATATAATACAGAGGAACCCCAACAATCACATAACCCCCATGAGCATGCACTTTGGTGACAACTCCCATTTAACAGGAAGAAATGTCCAGCAGATCCAGGCTCAGCTAGGGGCGGCCATCTGAGACACCGGTAAGAGAAAGAAGACAGGACAAAGACATGCTGTGGAAGAGAGCCAGAGATGAACAATAACTAATGATTAAATGCAGAGAAGTGAGTGAAGAAGAAACACTGCATCATGGGAATCCCCTGGCAGCTTACACCTATTGCACCATAACTAAGGGAGGATTGAGGGTCACCTAATCCAGCCCTAACTGTATGCTTTAGCAAAAACGAAAGTTTGAAGCCTAATCTTAAAAGTAGAGATAGTGTCTGTCTCCCAAATCCAAACTGGAAGCTATTTCCACAGAAGAGGGGCCTGAAAGTTGAAGGCTCTGTCTCCAATTCTACTTTTAAATACTCTAAGAACTACAATTAAACCTGCAGACTGAGAGCAAAGTGCTCTAATTGGGTGCTACGGTACTATCAGGTCATTAAGATAAGATGGGGCCTGATTATTCAAGACCTTGTGAGGAGAAGGATTTGAAATTGTGGATTTAACAGGGAGCCAATAAAGAGAAGCCAGTATAGGAGAATCTATCTCTACTCCTGTGTAATCCATAACTGTAAATTTAAATATTATAGGTGGTTTTCAGGAAACACTTAAATGTTCCGTTTTATGCCACATGTCACAACTGGAGTGTGATTAAAGTGGTGGGTGGGCTCTTTCACATTTTGCCTTGTTTTAGTTTAATATTATATTAAGCGTAATGCTGAGGCTGTCATTTTTAGAATCTACATGGATGTTAAAATAACCCACAATAATTATTTTATCTGAGCTGAGCACTAAATTAGATAAAATCTGAGAATCTGTCACAGTAACTGGTTGAGGGTGAAGTTCAATAAGTCCATGACAGCATAAATCTGTACATGATGGCAAACACAGGTAAAAAACAAGAGGACGATGCAACGAAGTCTGAGGCTATAAATCATTGAGGATCATTAGAGAGACAAAGGAAATAAAACTAAATGCAAGACACAAGGAGCCTACCAAAATAAAACAGTAAGTAATATAATGGAGACTGAAGATGAAGACACAGAAATACAAGGGAGGCACAATAAACAGAAACTAAAGGAATTGAATATGAACAAAACTATAACCACAAAAAGAAAAAAACAAGATGGCGCCGGTGAGGTCGGCTGCCGTCACGACTGCTCCGACCACTTTTTCTTTGTCTTTGTTTTTTAAGTTAGTTTTCAGCGTTTCTAAATCGGCAAAATCATCACCATTGGGTACATTAGGTATGACAGTGACACTCTTGTTTCTATTGGTTTACAATGTACTCACAATTCGAAGTTTTTAACTCCGGATCCGAGCTGGCCGAGTGAGATCTTGAGGGAGAACAAAGGGAAGCGGCGGCGGCCTAGAGGGAAGCGAGCCGGCGTCAGGAACAGGCTGAGAGCTCGTGCACACCGCACACCTCTGCCTAGCATCCTGCTCGCCAACGTCCAGTCACTGGAGAACAAGCTTGACGACCTCAGGGCCAGGGTAGAGTTCCAGAGAGACATTCGGGACTGCAATCTCCTCTGCTTCACCGAGACATGGCTGAACCCAGCGGTGCCGGACCACGCCATCCAGCCGGCCGAGTTCTTCTCGGTTCACCGCATGGACAGGACACGGGACTCGGGGAAGTCAAGGGGAGGCGGCGTGTGTTTAATGGTGAACAACAACTGGTGCAACAGTGCGAACGTTGTTCCTCTCACACGCTCCTGCACACCAAATCTGGAACTACTGTCCATCATGTGTCGTCCTTTTTATCTACCTCGGGAATTTACATCGGTCATTGTAAGTGCCGTTTATATTCCACCACAAGCGGACACGGTCACCGCCTTATGCGAGCTGCATGAGGCACTCACACAGCACCAGACACAACACCGGGACGCTGCGCTTATTGTGACGGGGGACTTTAATAGCGCCAACCTCAAACGCGCAGCGCCGAACTTTTATCAACACATCACCTGCCCCACCAGAGGTGAAAGGACACTGGACCACTGCTACACTACGGTCAAGGACGGTTACAAGGCACAACCCCGCCCCCCGTTTGGCAAATCTGATCACGCCGCCATCTTCCTCATGCCAAAATACAAACAAAGGCTGAAACAGGAAGTTCCGGTTCAGAGGAAGGTTGCGCGCTGGACGGATCAATCGGTGGCCGCGTTACAGGACGCACTCGATGACGCAGACTGGGGCATGTTCAGAAACAGCTCCGATGATGATGTCAACGTGTTTACGGAAGCGGTTGTGGGATTCATCGGGAAACTAGCGGATGATACCGTGGAGACAAAGACTATCACAACGTTTCCCAACCAGAAGCCGTGGGTGGATAAAACCATCCGCGACGCTCTGAGATCCCGCACCGCTGCCTACAACACGGGACTCACGACGGGGGACATGGACCCGTACAAAGCCGCGTCATATAACGTGCGGAGGGCGGTGAAAGAGGCGAAGCAGCGCTACGGGAGGAAACTAGAGTCACAACTCCAACAGAGTGACTCTAGGAGCCTGTGGCGGGGACTAAGGACAATAACGGACTATAAAGCACCAACAACCGGTATGACGAACGCGGCCGTGACTCTGGCAGACGAGCTGAACACTTTCTATGCTCGCTTCGAGGCTGCAGCTAAGGTCTCCAACAATGCTAGTGTTAGCGGCGCTAACGGCTGCAGACAGGAAGATACTGCCAGCACCGGAAATGTGCTCGTCATCTCCGAGCATGAAGTAAGGAGAGCCTTCAAAAGAGTGAACACCAGGAAAGCAGCAGGACCAGACGGCATCCCAGGTCGTATCCTCAGCTAGCTCCTGTGTTCACTGAGATATTCAACATCTCTTTATCTCAGTCGGTGATCCCCACATGCTTCAAGGAGTCCATCATTGTTCCTGTCCCGAAGAAACCCCACCCTGCTTCTCTCAATGACTATCGCCCTGTAGCCCTCACCTCAGTAGTGATGAAGTGCTTTGAACGCCTGGTCAGAGACTTCATCATTTCTTCACTACCAGACACACTGGACCCACTACAGTTCGCTTACCGTCCAAATCGTTCCACAGACGATGCCATCTCTCATCTCCTCCACACATCACTCACTCACTTGGACACTAGAAGGGGGAATTATGTTAAAATGCTCTTCATAGACTACAGCTCTGCATTTAACACCATAATTCCCTCCACACTCACCACCAAGCTGGAGCATCTGGGACTCAGCTCATCTATGTGTCTGTGGATCTCCAACTTCCTAACTGGCAGACCACAGGCAGTAAGGATGGGCGGACATGTCTCAGCCTCCACCACTCTCAGCACTGGAGCCCCCCAGGGGTGTGTCCTGAGCCCCCTGCTGTACTCTTTGTACACATATGACTGTGTGGCCACTACCAGCTCCACCACCATCATCAAGTTTGCTGACGACACCGTCGTGGTGGGCCTGATCTCTGATAACAACGAGACGGCCTACCTGAAGGAGATTAGGAATCTGGAGAACTGGTGCCAGAGGAACAACCTCCTTCTAAACGTCAGTAAGACAAAGGAGCTGATAGTGGACTTCAGCACTAAGCAGGAGAGGAACTACCAGACCCCCGTCATCAACGAGTGCCCAGTGGAGAGAGTGGACAGCTTCAAATACCTCGGAGTTCACATCACGCAGGACCTGTCATGGTCCTGTCACATCAACACCGTGGTGAAAAAGGCCCGTCAGCGTCTCTACCACCTCAGACGCTTGAGAGACTTCCAACTGCCCTCCAAGGTGCTCAGGAACTTTTACTCCTGCACCATAGAGAGCATCCTGACGGGAAACATCTTAACCTGGTTCGGAAACAGCACCATGCAGGACAGACGAGCTCTACAGAGGGTTGTGCGGTCAGCTGAGCGCACCATCCGCTCCGAGCTCCCTGACCTGCACTCAATCTACAGCAGGCGGTGCTGGACCAAGGCCAGGAAGATCGTGAAGGACCTCAGCCATCCCAACAACAGACTGTTCTCTCTGTTGAGGTCAGGAAAGCGATTCCGCTCCCTGAAGACCAACACAGAGAGACTGAGGAGGAGCTTCTTCCCGCAGGCGATACGGTCTCTCAATCACACCACCACACAGTCCTGACCCACACATACAGTTCTTACACACACACTGGACTTTCTGGACATTGTTTTCACTTCATCACTTAAATCACTTTAAGCATATTTGCACTGCAGAAGACATAATGTGGATTGCACAACACTGGACATTATATTCTTCATTTCCAGTTAATACTTGTACAGCTGCTGTTATTGTGTATATATTTATTTATATTTCTTCATACGTTCTTATATAGTTCTATATTGTGTATTTTGTTGTACAGTTATTTTATTTTCAACTTTAATTTATATATTTTATCTTATTCTTTCCCAGTTAAATTTACCCTTCATTCTAATTTGTGTTGTACAGTTATTTCATTTTTAACCTTAATTTATATTTTATTCCTTCCTAGTAAAATTTACCCTTTTTAATTTTTCATATTTATTTCCTATCTTATTCATAGCCTTTTCCTTTTTTTTGTTTTCTTTAGGTCACGAGCAGTTGTCCAAGCATTTCACTGCATATCGTACTGTGTATGACTGTGTACGTGACAAATAAAATTTGAATTTGAATTTGAAGAACCAGATGTGCAATAAAAACATGAGAATATAAACATAAAAAAAGGAAATACAGTTGTGATATTTTTGCTGGTTTCTAGCTTGCTTTTAGTTGGTCTGGGAGCAGACGCAGGCTCTAAGGGGCAACTCTAGATAGTCACGTTTGGGAGGTTTTAATAAATTTGGCCAAATTTCTAGAAATATTGATTTCAGTGACACAACATAATCATTACTGCTGACGTGAACTATATTTTTTACTGAATTTATGTTTACCCTTAGTCAGCAGTTTGAAATTTCTCACAGCTCCCTGCTGGGGCCCCTGGATTGACTCTGGTTGCTGGTGTCTCTAGCGTCACATGTTTTAGACTCAACTGAATCAACTTCAGCTTTGGTTTTCATTACATATATTTTATTAATAACTAAACTTCATTTCCATCCATTTAATATAATAGCTAGTCTGTGAGCTAACAGGAAAGGGAAATGGATTTGAAAATGAGTGGAACTGCCATGTTAAATAAATCTTTATTTCTCTTTTTAAATTGAATTTAAAAAAAATCTGTTTGCTAATTTGGGATTTAAAAATTGTTTTTTGAAATGAGACTTTTATTGAGAGTTTAATAATATTTTGTGAAATCCAACATGGATTTGAAGTATTTATTAATGGATTAATCATTCATTTTAAGTGTTTTAATTTTAAACTAAATTGTTAAATAATAAATTACTGTATTAAATAAATACAATTAAAAATTAATTTATAAATGCATATTTTATTGCATCCCTCTGGACTGGAATAGCTGTTGTCTTTACATTAGAAAGCCCCTTGTTGTGATTTGTTGCTCTATAAATAAAGCTAAGTTGGCTTTACAGTCACATAAACAGCATACTCTGCTTCTATGATCAAGTGTAAATTCTATGATTATCAGTGTGTTGCAGCTTCACCCTGTGGAGTGATGGAGAACTGCTGGTAATCTTCACTTTAAATCCTCAGAGGTGGATGTGTTATTTTTACGTTTAGATGTAACTGATTAATTTGACCATTATAACCTGTCAGGAGTTGGTCTGTTGATTCATGTTGTTGGTTACACACATATAAAAGAAGCTCTGAAAAAAGCTTGAATTACACAGTTAAAAAAAAAAGCAAAAAAAAAAGCAAATATGATATAAAGTTATAGCTTCAGATGAAGTGAAGACTCAAAGTTGCCCATCTCAAAGTCAGAGTTTGTTCTACCTCCGTTTCTTCCCCTTTTCATCTCCACTTTACCTCAGTAGTTATTTTGCCTGTCAATGAGGTGATTTTACTCGCATCAGAAGAGTTGGAGGAGGCGGCTGGCACAAAGAGGTCTGGGAGTCTGCTTGGACTATGAAAGGACCCGGAGAAGCAGCAGAAAATAATGGATTTATAGACATGCATTTACTATAATTACCCTAAAACACTTAATAAGGACTTATTGGTGAGTTTGAGCCAAGTCTTTTCTACAAAGTTGCAGCTTTTGTTTTGGGTGTTATTTAAGGCATTTCCTGCTGTGCCTGTGGTTGGCATGAAAAGAGGATGATGCAGCATCTGTAACCCGGTTTATGAAGCTGCTTCAGAGTCCAACGCATCAGCATTTAAAAAAAATCAAATCCAGATTCAGACTCAAAGACGCGACTGTATTTAAGAAAAACAAAGACGTGTCAAAGAAAACGTTTCTGATCCTTTTTATAGCAAGGATCAATGATCTGCTTCCACAGACCGAAACTGACAGATTGAAGAGATTTATAATAAAAACAAAAATCTAATTTAAAACTTGGAACCATGGCTGACCAACCAACCAGATGTAAAACTGGAACATCTGGACTGAATGTGTGATGAAGAGTAAAAGTCAGCTTGATTAAAGAGTTTATTTTCAGTCAGAATTTGAAAATCATCTTTCTGATCCACGACTGATAATCTGACACTCTGGTGAAGATGGCTGGCTTCTCTGAGTCGCAGTGCCAGCTGCCCCATGTGACAACACCAAACAGGAAGTAGGTGCCATATTTCTGACAGAAGAGTGGTGCTCCAGCGTCTCCCTGCAGAGACAAAGAGTGAGTTTCTCCTGATGGTTATCATCACTCACACACACACACACACACACACACACACACACACACACACACACACACACACACACACACACACACACACACACGATGAGGGCTGAAGGTCTTCCACGTCAGCCATGTTGGATCCATAAATATTTGGACAATGTTTTTGTTAATCAACATTGAAGTGAAGACTTTTAGCTCTAAATCAAGAGGTTTAACAAAATATTACAGTAACTGTTTATGAAGTACAGACATTTTTATACTCAGCAGGCCTAACCTTCACAGCCAAGACACAAAATATGAATGATGAACATTTATTGATAATGAAGCAGCAAACTAGACCCTCAGTTGGGCATTAAATACCAAACTGAAGGCAGAGAGCCAGAAAGCATCTGAAAGTGCTGAAGTAAAGACCTGCACAGCATCACGAGGAGGAAACACAGCAAGTAGTCAGCGGGGATTTTTATAAATTTGAGAAATTGTTCTTATATTTATGCTATTGTTCAAGTACTTATGGACCCAGCTGGAGCTACAGGCTCATGAACCTCAGACTTGGAACATTTCCTTCTGGAAGAAACACTGATTAAGGTAAAACCCAAGCAACTTTTGTAAAGAGTTAAAGAACAGCTTATGATTACAGAGAGGCACCACAGACTGGACATGAGATCGTGGAGTTTAGAGGAGTGTCCAGATCATCAAAATAGCTTTAGGATTTAAAAAATAAAAATTTGTTTATCCTCCCTGATAAATGTTTAAAATGGAAAATCCACAACCTGAAATCACCTAAAGCACCTCAGTGATGTCATTTCTCTTTCTTCACAAAGCTTGTGTTCAGTGATGCATCTTTAAGGGAAGAGGATGTTTCACTGATAAATTACATGGATGGATATCCATCCTGTATTAATAGCTTTACAGGTGGTCAAAACAGCTCCCACCAACACTGAACATTAATGGTATCCACTGCTGTGTGCAGTAGATGAAGTTGTGCCGGACAGCTGTGCTTTGAAAGGAACACCAAACCGATGTCGGGTTTAGTTACCATACAGGATGTGGAGCCTGCAGGATGTGAACAGATGTGAGAGTCAGTGACGAAGCCTCCCCATTTCTGCCTGCAGGAGGTTGCGTTGACGAGTGTGAGCCCAGCGTGATGCAGCCGGTCTGGATCAACACCCTCTACCAAATTAAGAAGGGTCAGTGTAAAGTACGATCAGGATACACAGGTCTGAAGTCCTGTCACATGACTCAGTCTGATCACACACCAAACTACTGGTTGTTCCTGTTCTGTACACTATGCAGGAGGAATGAGGATGTTACCTTTCGCTTTAGTTGCTCCCCAGCCAGCTGTGATACAAGACCAGGTGTCATCCAGGTCATCATCCTCATCAGGGACACAAACTGGAGACACTTCAGAACCTGTAGACAGAGTCAGGGCACAGTGAAGATTTCTCAGACACAGTGAAGACTTCTCAGAGTCAAATCTCCTGAAGGTTCAGGCTCACCAAGTCTGGCAGCACTGCTCAGGTGAAGCAGTGCCAGGTTAGACTTTGGGGGGAAGCCCGTTTTCTGCGGCGGGTTAAAGACTTTGTCCACCAGGATGGTTTGAACTGGCAGGAACTTGATGTCATGAAGCCCCAAAACTGCCACATCCTCTTTAGCCCTGCAGTAGTCGTCGTCGTCAGTAGGAACATTAGCAGAGCTGACACGTGACAGATTACACTGCAGTACTGGAGCCAGTATTAATGGTAGCAGGACTACCTGACGCCGCAGTGTTTGGCGGTGATAACCCAGTGGGGGTGGATCAGAGCGCCGCTGCAGTAGTGGCGACCATTAAACTGTAGGCTGACCTGCCAGGGCCAGAGGAAGGGGCAGGACTCAGTCACATTCACCACGGACAACACGCCGTCCACGGACAGCGAGATTTCGGCGAGGCCGGGAGTCTGATCACAGCCGGAGCTCTGCTGCTTACCGCACTCCTCTGTTACCCCCACATGCAGGAAGGGACAAAATAGAAACACCTGAACTACATGTTGATACACTGACTGGTGGATCTTCTGTTGCAGTTTAAAGATGGTGTGATTAAAAAAAAGAAAAAAAGAAAAAAGAAAAAGCTTACCTTCCTCTATGAGGTCATCTTCAGACACTTGAGCCTGATCACCTGGAAATGGAAGAAGTCCTTCAGAACAGACTCCACCTGCTGCAGGTGTAGAAAGGTCGTGGACTCTGAAACTCACCCATGGTGTCAGACATCCACTGAACATGCTGCTGCACTCTGGTGTACACTCCAGGTCTTTTGGCACGACCACAACCCACCCCCCAACTCACCAAACCTGCCAGCTCATACCTGGTGCCTGTGAAGCAGGACAGAGGACCTCCAGAGTCCCCCTGACACACATACAGGAACACAGACACCACACGAGTTTCTCAATACTCTCCAGATACATGCTGACTGAGGTTTCCTGGTCCACATGATGAACATTCCTTGTTTTCAGGCTGCACAGATGTTCAGCTTGTACCTGACAGGCATCCAGTCCCCCTTCATCCTTCCCAGCACAAAACATGGAGGGCCTGATCCTGCCTAGGTAGTACTGGTTGCAGGTATCCGAGGGCAGGATGGTCACATTCACTTCCTGCAGTCTGTTGACTCGAGGGCCATCTGGTGATGGAGAAAGAACACAAAGGCTCAGATCACACCTGAAGAACCCCAGCTTCCTGTGTACAGCAAACATTTACTCACTCTCTCGGGTGGAGCCCCAGCCAGTGATGGTGCATTTCATGAGCAGAGGCAGCGGCGTCATCCAGATGTCGATGGGTCTGACGAAGTGGTTGAACTCCAGTGGTTTCTCCAGCTTCACCAGAGCAATGTCGCTCTCTTTAGACTCAGTGTTGTAGCTGTGATGAATGAAGATCATGGAGACTCCCACCAGCTAAGCAGAGAGATGGGAACATTTTCTCATTTCACATCAGGACGATTGGTTCCTTGGAGGTAGCACAGACAAAGAACCAAGAGAACACAGCCTGGAGCCTAACTCCGATCCCACCCAGATATCCACAGACCGAGGCTCCTCAGCAACCCAACAATAAATGACAATGAAAAGCAATCATATTATTATTCCTCCTTAAAACATCATAAGCTATGCAGTCAATGTCTTAGGTTATTACTGCTGTTTTTGCAAAGTGACAAAAATCCTTGTGCAGTGTGTTAGCACATGATGGTATGACCCACATTTTAAGTTTTGTTCTAAACCCTGGACACAGAGTCACTGCTGTCTGCAATGCTGCTCGACTGATCAGCCTTCAGCTGACGTTTTTGATGACAAACAGAGTTTACAGTTCAGTGCCTGACCTGCTCCTGAGGCTCCTCAGCTTTATCCAGGTCATGTTTTCCAGCAAGAACCATCCACAAGGATACTTTATTATGCCTGTAACACAAGTCATGACATAATACTTAGTACTGATGTATTATTGTACAGTCTTTACATTCCAACATAAAACACCTCGGGGTGACTGTTACTATTATACCATATAAATAAAGTTGCTGACTTAGTTTGATGTGTATTCAGTAAGATAAGATATAAGATAAGACTGTATTGATCCCACAGCAGGGAAATTTGTGCATTTCCTCAGCTCAGGTACAGATATCAGAAGAAAAACACAAAAAATACAAATAAAACACATTAAATACAAAATAAGTAAAATAATACACTATAACGGCACACACAGTATGTGATTATGGATAGAGGGTTGTGGAAATATGCAAGACATAAATTTCACTATTCTACCATATCTATTACTAAGTAATAGATATCTATGAGTATAGACAAGTACACACTAAATATACATATGTATACATACACATACACCTGCACATGTCCATACATATAAAGGTACATTATGCATGAGTTGTGACCGTAGATGTCCACAATGTCCAGTGACTCATGACATTGTGATTGAGGAGTTATAGAGTCAAACTGCTGTTGGGATGAATGATCTGCGAAAGCGCTCCTTCCTGCAGCGAGGGTGTTTCAGTCTCTGACTAAAGGAGCTGCTCAGCACACTCACAGACTCATGTAGAGGGAGATGTTGGTTGTTCATGATGAATGTCAGCTTTACTAAGATCCTCCTCTTGCCCACTGGCTCCAGAGGACATCCCAGCACAGAATAAGACCTCCACACCAGTTTGTCAGTCCTGCTCCTGTCCATGCATCCGCTCCCCAGCAGGCCACTGCATAGAAAAAGGCAGATGCTACCACAGTGTCATAGAATGTCCTTAACAGAGTCCTGCAGACTCCGAAGGACCTCAGTCTCCTCAGCAGGTGGCGTTGACTCTGGCCCTGCTTATACAGGACATTTGTATTTTTAGTCCAGGCCAGTTTATTGCTGAGGTGAACAACCAGGTACTTGTAAAAGTCCACAATCTCAGTGTCTTCTCCTTGGATGTTAACCAGTGTTTGTAGGGGTTTACTTCCTCCTGAAGTCTATGACCATCTCCTTTGTCTTGCTGGCGTTGATTTGGAGTGCGTTGGTCTCATACCAGCCAACAAAGTCAGTGATGACCCTCATCTATTCCTGATCATTCCTGTATGATATGCATCCGTTGATGGCTGTATCATCTGAGAAATTCTGTTGGTGGCAATGGTCCAAATTATAACAGAAGTCCGAAGTATACAGGCTAAACAGGAAGGGTGAGAGAACCGTGCCCTGTAGCACCCCTGTGCTGCAGATTACCACGTCAAACACAGAGGTGATAAACCTGATCCTGGATCTGTCCTGGTGTCAGAGAAGGTTGTTCTGAGCCAAAAACGCTCTAAATGTATTACATGTACTACTGCTACCATCTGACCAGGTCTAACACTGGAACCCTCTCTGAACATCTCAAACTATTCTAAACTATTTACAAAAAAAAAAAAGAAAAAAGAAAAAAAAAAGCCAACTGCAGAGGCTGCGACAAAACAAACGTGACCTCTGACCTTACGAAGCAGTGGGCAGCAGAGATGACCCACAGCGGGCTGACGATAGCACCCCCGCAGGCTGGCATGGAGGCGAGCTGCAGGGAAACCTGCCAGGGCCACGAGTGAGCCCAGGCCTCCTGACCCCCGATGATTCGGGTTTCCAGCTCCTGCTCCAGCATGAAGGAGCGCACCCCGGCGAGGTCTGAGGGCAGAGGTCAGAAGAGAGCTCAGCTAATTATTTCAGATAAAAACTGTTCAACCGCCAATGTTACAGAAAAATGACCATAAATACATAAATAAGCCAACGGGTTTAAGGAGAAACTTCAAAATAAAAGCACAGGCAGCATGGTACAACATATAAAGAGTTAAAATATTTTCAGCACCAATTTAAAAACATGAAACATTTTTATTTGTCAGTGAAGATCTGGCAGGGTTTCACAGGATTTTACTGTTTTAATACAAACTTACATACTTTAAAGTAACATTTCTAAATTATCTTTAAAAAAGCATTTAAAAAATGTTTAAATCATATGCGTATGATTCTTCCTCTTCAAAAACTAAAATATTTCCATTTTAATACTATTACAAGCCTATAACGATAACAAAATAAAAATATTTGTAAAAGAAACTTGTTTTTTAATATATATATATATATATATATATATATATATATATATATATATATATTCTTTTCTTTTCATGAGGTCATTTTATTTCTCATTTTACTGAGCATCTTTCATATCACCCATGGAGCGCCAGGACTGCCATAATGAATTAATTAAATACACCATTAAATAATTAAATGTGGCAATAATTAATTAAAATTGGAATTAATTAATTAAATAAATAGTTATGACACATGTAATTGATTAATCATTGACACATTTAATTAATTATTGACACATTTAATTAATTATTGACATATTTAATTAATTAATTATTGACACATTAATTGACACGTTTAATTTATTAATTGACACATTAATTATTGACACATTTAATTAAATATTCATGTATTTCACAGTTTAATTATTCACACATTTAATTAATTATTTAATGGTGTATTTAATTAATTCATTATGGCAGTCCTGGCACTCCATAATCACCGGGTTCCCACGTGTAACGTAAAAACCTCGGACTCGTTAACGCGTGGATCACCTGTGAAGCCGAAGCGTGCGGAGAACAGCGAGCTTTCCTGCGCAGTTCCATTTACAGTGGGGTTC
This sequence comes from Astatotilapia calliptera, assembly GCF_964374335.1. Classification (NCBI taxonomy): domain Eukaryota; kingdom Metazoa; phylum Chordata; class Actinopteri; order Cichliformes; family Cichlidae; genus Astatotilapia; species Astatotilapia calliptera. The sequence goes on along the minus strand of NC_137438.1, from coordinate 17,188,355 downwards.
CGCTGATTCTGGATCTGTGTCGAACCTCCAGCTGCAAACAAAATATTAACAGCTGTAACGCACAGCAAACATAAAAACCATTTAAAACGGTTTTGGAGTCGCTGTGTCTTCAGGACACTCGAGGACACCCTCAGGTGTAATAGTTGTAAACTCTGCATCCAAAAATAGTCCTACTAGCAGGTGACTGATCAGGCTGCACAAACACAAACCAGCAGTGTGTGTGTGTGTGGTGGGGGGGAGACTTGTCTCACCTGTGTAGACCGACAGAACACAGACGACCAGCAGCAGCATGTCTGTCTCACGTTCACCCTCAGAAGACTTACAGGCTTCACGCTGCTGAGCTTCACCTTCATCAGCCTGACCTGTGTGATTGCACACACCTGTACGAGACCCCTCCCTCCACTGTCAATCTGCAGCATTCAGTGTGACAACAGGTGGGAGACAGGTGAGTCCTCCAGTGTCTGTGTTGTCCCTTTTCCACTGAGGATTTCAGTTCGGATCCACTTGCATTAGAAGACTGGTACTGCTGATGTCAGCGTCAGTGGGAGGAGCTTCTACCAGAAATTGTAGCTGGAGCTGGCTTTGCGTGTGCACGCGTCACTGGATGGAACAGGCATAAAATCAAAGAGAGCGCAGTCCCGCTGATGGTGCTGGAGGTGAGTAGAGTGCGCAGCTGTTTTTGTGTGTTGCTGCAGCAGCCACATCACGGCGTGGGGCCGTTTGAAACAGCAGGTTTTTGTGCGTGACGCTGCTGACTGACACAAAAGCCTCTGAATATCCCACCATTCAGAAACGATAGCATGACATCAAGTCCGAGGTCTGAGTGGAGCATCAGGGCCCTGTTTCAGGAAGCCGGTTTAGTGCAAACTCTGAGTAAGTATACCCTGAGTTAACGAAAACTCTGGGTTTTCGGTTTCACAAAGCGAGTTTAGATTAATTCTGAGTGAGTTATTATGACAACACACTCCGTGAAGCTAACCTGCCCCCTAGCAGGTTTACTTCAACTAACCCTGACCTTCTCCGCCTCTTTGTCGGAAACCTGACAGTAGGAAGTGTCAGACATGGCTTGCTCCTTCCTTGAAGAGCCAGTAGATGTTGAAGCCCAAATTCTCCGCAGAGCTCTCCGCCGGGAGAGAGTGATTAGAGCGCGTTTGGACATTTTATCATTTCCTGATGATTTCCTGTGTGAACGTTACCGTTTTTCAGCACAATCTATAATTTATTTGAATAACATCCTCAGGACTAATATTGCTCATGTGACACATCGCGGACATTGTCCCAGTTCTCTACATATTATTTGTATTGCACTTCGGTTTTTTGCAAACGGGAGCTTTCTGTATAATATTGGTGACGCTGAGCACGTTTCCAAGGCTACCGTCTGTCGGGCAGTCAGGAATGTTACAGTTGCACTGAAACGTCTCCTGTACTCGTTTGTGGTGTTCCCCGGTCATAGACCCACAAGATTTATCAACGAGGGATTCCACAAAATTGCAGGTAGCAGGATGAACGAAACTTAATTCATGATGTGGTGATACTTGAACTGCTACTTAAATGTTACATTTATTCCCACGGTTCCCAGGCGTGATTGGCTGTAGAGATGGCACTCACATTCCAATCATTGCTCCTTCAGTAAATGAAGGAGACTATGTGAACAGGAAGTCTTTCCACAGCATTAATGTGCAGGTACATAGTTCCCTGTAGCATTTCAAACTAACAAATTTCATTATAGTAATGGATGCTAATTTGTGTTCTCTGCACTGTGAAGATCATATGTGATGCTGCCAACATTATCACAAATGTGGAAGCCAACTGCTCAGCCTCTGTGAGTGGTGGTGGTGGTGGAGGACCCCCACCTGGTTTTCGGGCCTCCACTTTTTTTCTAGTGGCTATAACGGGTCGCATATGAGCATACAGACTAAGCAAATATGTACTTGTAATGTGCTCAGATAATTTCAATAAGTGCTTACAGAAAGAAAATTAATGTAGCCTCTAACTGCAATTGATTTACATCGGACAAACAGACCAAGCACTATGGCTCATAATACAATTACACCTTACCTGTTTGGACTATATTTTTATATTTCATTTTTACTTGCTGCCAGGAACGTTTGGGGCCTGTTGGGTTGCACCTGCGCTCACATCACATCACAAAATAAAATGTATGAAATAAAAAATAAAATATAATAAAATAACGTGTTAAATGGGTGAGAAATCCCTAGATCAATGTTTAAATTAACACTCACGCATTGACTCTGTCGGCTATGTTTTGCCATGCATGCTCTCTTTCTTTTGCAGCTGAGGCTGTGTTACTTTTTTCCCGCAAAATTTGCATGTTATCTGCATATACTGCCATCAGAATTTCGGCCTCAAGCGCTGTAAAATACATTGACCGCGCCTTCTTTCCCTCCGTCTCCATGGTGACTCGCTTAATCTGCGCTCCACTAATCAGGGCTTTATGTATCCTCGTGCGCGCGCTTAATTTGGGGTTAAAGCAACTCCGCGTTGATTGAACTAATTGTTATCAGCCTTTCTGAAACCGAATATTCCGAGTTGGACAGTTCGGGGTTACTCAACCCCGTGTATCATTTTTAACTCTGAGTTTTCTAAACCGGCTTCCTGAAATAGGGCCCAGGTGTTGTCACCGGTAACACAGTAAAATGGACCGTGACAGTCATTTTATGAAGAGTTTCAATTTATGGTTCATGGCGCTTGCACACAAATTAGACAAAGCTAAACGTTCACGACAACCACGAGCTCAGACTGAAGTAACGACGTCTCTCGTGGTGGTCCTTTGACGGAGCGAGCAGTGTAAACACGTCTGCACAGACACGCCGTACACTGCTGCACAGACAACTGGATGATGACATGGTGAAATAAATCCTGCATGTAAGCTTTATGAACTCTTTCAGTGAAACACTGAGTGACGTGTTTACTGGCGCTCATAAATGTAAGTGATGATCCAGTGATGAAGGACCAGAGCTGTGCTCGAACCAGGACTCACCTGCTCCGGAGAGAGAGGCAGACACTTGGGTTTGCAGTTTGTTTATTAATGTGACTGACATGTATTTTACTTTATTTCCGGTTGTGTTATATGGTGCTCGCCTGTATTTATTATTGTGGCAGTGACAAACTGATGAGGCTCCGCGATTAAACGTCACTGAGAGCGGAAGCCCGGCTGTCACATGCTTGTCGGTCCGCCTCCCCCGTTCTCAGTCGGAGTCTGGACGCCGAGCAGAGAGCATGTCTGGGTGCGACCGAGTGATCTTTGAGGCCACTAGGCTGCTGTGCGCCGCCGGAGGAGCTCTGCGGCTCCCGCAGCTATACGAGGAGCTGCGGCGACTCTGTCGTGTCTCCGAGGAGCTCCTCTGCAAGCTGGTCTATGGGCATCCCCGCTTCCTGCTGGTCCGTGGGCCGGAGACGGATGGCTGGCTACGCCCCGAGGACTGCACGGTGCTGGCGCAGACGTCACTGCGCGTGTGCGTGAGCCACCGGCTCGGGGAGCCGTGCGCAGACTGTGACCAACTGCACCTTTGCAGATTCTACATCTACGGAACCTGCAAGTTCGGCAAGGGCAGGTGTGTGTGTGGGCGTGCGTGCGTGCGTGCGTGTGTCTCTCTCTTTCTCTCTCTCACACACACACACACACACACACACACACACACACACACACACACAGAGGCTGAACGAAAGTTAAGGAAATGAAACAGAAACAAAAGTTTCCGCCGCAACAGAGACATCCTTATCTTCATCATCTTTATCATCCACACATCATCCTTATTACCATCTTCATCATTATTCTTATTGTTGTTGTTGTTGTTGTTGTTGTTGTTATTGTCGGTGGTGGGTGTTGTCTCTAAAGCTGACAGGAAACAAGCTGACACCTGCTGCCAGACGTCACTGTGACGTCAGCAACCAGCTGATTGTCAGATGAGTTTTGTTTTCCTGAGAAATGAGACCACAGGAACAGGGGCAGATCTAGAGAAATTTTCTTAGGGTGGCAAAGAAATCAAATGGGGTGGCAAAATCAAAGCCTTCTTTTTTTTTTTTTTTTCTCAAACACATATGCAGGTGGTTACGTATGGTTAAAATCAAATGCAGTAAGTATACACGTTTTTCATATAAATATAGTCTATAACTTAATTATTGTCTGTAGCCCACATAATTACACACTTTAGTTACATAAAACATGTGAGTTTTGATGTTATGTGCTGTATAGCCTGTATAATAAATAAATATGTAGCCCAATAAGTATAAAATCCAGAAAGCTACACAACATGGGGCGGTTCATTTACAAACACAAGTCTAACTTAAGTTTCACACTGTTTTTTTGTTAGAAAACAATCACATTGTTAGATGCTTAAATTACACAATGTCAGAAATCTGCACTGTCATGAAAATTTAAACCTAATTTTTCATGATTTGTTGGATTCACCCACTGAGGTCTGAAATACAAACGGCCATTTTTGACTCCTTTTGAGTTTACATTTGTATTTCACCCTCAGATTGTTTCATTTTATTTTTTTCCCCTTGCCTTGTTTGGTATCATTCTTTTTTTCAGCTCATCTGAATTTAGTTGTTTGTTTTTTTTCCACTGACATACTGCATTAGTATTACTGATCTGAAATCACACAAAGAACTTAAAATCCTAGTAGTATTTCTTTACTGTAAAAAAAACACAGACATGTTGAGTACATTTTTATAACTTGAAATGCAAATATAAAATGTACATTTTGTAAACATAAACAACAATTTATCTATAAAAATTATATTAAACTATATTATAAAAATGCAGCCAATACACCTGCCGTTTTGTTTTTTCATTTTTGTACAACCATTTTAAAATATTACTAAAACTAAAATGAGAGAACAATCAGGTATTGCAATAAGATGTGTGCCAGTTTAAAAAAAAAAAAAAAAAAAAGTTTGTCCACCAAAAGACAGAGGAGAACAGCACAGGGATAAACCTGCAGGCCTGACAACAGGAGGTGTATCACTCCGCTGGTTTTCTACTCAGTGTTTACGTTCCAAATGTGCCTTTGTGACATTCATTAGTGCCCTCACTGACACATAAAACAAAACAACGACTACACAACACACTAAGTATACACTCCACACTAAATGTCACAAATCTCCCACATCTTAAAACTCTCTCGCTCGCTCTCTCTCGCTCTGTCTCGCTGCCGTTACGTCACTCCCAAAACTCTCCCCTCTTCCTAAACAGCTGTTACGAGTTCAAAATTGGGGATGGAGACAAGAGGAAAAACCACAATAACAACACTGGTCCGGCCGGGTTAAGTCAAACGATGATTTTAATAGTCACACGCGTGGGAGATGGACACTGTATGCAGACAGCCTCAGATCTCAAAATGGTGGAGCATTGATCAAACTCTTATAGCCTCTGGTGTCCCCACCTTATCATAAAAGCCTAAACATTCACATGCTTTCTCTCACACGGCGCCTAAGCTACGACCTTGGCTCCCTGTTTATCTGCTCCTGCTGAGATGGGGCAGAAAACTCCAGCATGTTCCGTTCTCTTCTAATCAGACAAATAAGGCGATGACTTTCTGCGAACAGTATTTCTTATAACATCATAAAACAATATCATTCATCCACAATAAATCAGCAGTCTAATGTAATGCAAATCAATTTAACGAATGCAATAGTTATCAGCTTCTTCTAATTCAGGAGAATAATGCAAACTAAGACTACATAATAATTCACAGCCTTTAATTAGGGGTATAACATGGCATAAAATAATATTATAATTTAACACAACCAAATCCCACGTGCTGACTTTTTTTTTTTTTTTTTTTTAAATTGGTCGACATGGTACGTTTTTCCACCGATAGGAAACATGTGGCTTTATTTCTTTCTTTACGGTTTTCGTGCTGTCCTTAGAAAACGCTTAAAACACACACAAAAACGTGACGACAGTATTTAGAAAAAAGCGTGGCTTATATATATTATCATAATTCTGGATTTACTGGCCTGTAATTAAAATGTAAAAACTTTGAAGTCCGAACTTTCAATGAGGGCTGAAATAGAGACTGAGCGTGGCTGCAGCTTGTTGCTATGTCAGCTTACATCAGTCATGTGCAGTGGGGCGGTCCAAGCCTGTTTGGCGCCCTGGGCGGACACTCCCCCCCCCCCCCCCCCCACACACACACACACACACACACACACACACACAGACAAAACATATTAAGTATTGAAAAAAACAACTCTCAAATGACATCCTGTACTTGTGTACAACTTAGCTCAGAGAATAACTTCACAGCCTCGCCTCTGTCAGTGCGCCCCAGGGTGGCTGTGGCTACAATATAGCTTGTCATCACCAGTGTGTGAATGTGTGTGTGAATGGGTGGATGACTGGATGTGTAAAGCGCTTTGGGGTCCTTAGGGACTAGTAAAAGCGCTATATAAATACAGGCCATTTACCATTTATTGTACATTAACATAAAACTGTTGTACACACACACACACACACACACACACACACACACACACACACACACACACACACACATATGAAGAGAGAGAGAGTATGCATAGTATGCAAACAGCTACCAAACAGCCATCATAATTCGTCATACAATGAGAACAGGACGAATCAACAATTAACAATGACTAGTTAATATTAAAATCTGTAACATATTGTATTGTTTGGAGTTTAGTCTGTTACTGTTACTATTTTTACCATTTCTTCTTGGAGCAACTGTAACGCACATAATTTCCTTAGGGATTAATAAAGTATTCTGATTCTGATTGTTTCAGGATGACCTGCCATATCCAATGACACGTCTGCTTACCTGCATCTTTTGCTCGTTTCTCCTCCTCTTCTTTTCTCTTTTTCTAAACTGAGCACCTGATGACTTTGAACTTTTCTTGTCCATCTTACGTTGGTTTTAATTTTGCACTCCAGTATGAGCACCCATCCCTCAACCCAAGGATCACTACAACATGATCTAACACACCTACACCTTAGTTCACAGATTCACTTTGTCTAGGGTGCATTTCTGAGATTTTACACAACCCAGGATTCAAATCATGAATACATAATGGGCTTGGATTTACATCATTGTGAATGAAATGTGCTCTATTTGGAAGCAGCAAGGCTCTCCTCCCCTTTTGACGGGTTGTGTGTGAGACTTTAAATCATCAAACTGTAAATATTAAATTGTTATTGATCCCTTTACCCCTGGTCCTAAAGTGTATATTTATTTTCTTACTCTTCTTATATATATATATATTTTTTTTTTTTTTTTTTTGTTTACTTGCACTGCTGTAACTGGAACCTCGTCGTCTCATCTCTCTATATACTGGCCTGTATGTAGCGGAGATGACAATAAAGTTTACTTTGACTTCAGCAGCGAGCAGGCGCACCGAGGGCTCTCGCGCTCACTTTTCATGTATAGAATTTCGAAAAAACATCGGTGCAAATTATAAGTCTGTATCATAATGTCTGGTGTTTTCGTGTTTGTTGGTTTGCTTTTGTGATATCCTAAGACTAAGGAACCACGGAGACCATGTTTAGCTCACAGTTACTTCTTTATTAAGAGAACCGGGACATGCGCCCCACAGAGTGAAAGCTCTCCAACAACTGTTGCCCCCTGGTGGACAAATCCCTGCCACAACATAACATTCCTCCCCCCCTTAAACTGGAACTACTCTGTAGTTTTAATCACTACAGAAAATACCCATAAACAAAAACTTCACCTTTATAAAAATGCAACAACCCCGTCCCCAGCCTTTATTTAAATTTCTTTAAAACCTTTAGTCCAACAGTCTTAGGTTAACCTATAACAGTTCACCGTAATCACGGCACAAAGTCTCTCAGGTGCTCCGGCGGTCTCTTGGTTCTTTGCGATCGCCGTAACCCAGTGGCAGGTGATTCCAGTGAATCACTACTCTCCATATGTGGCTTCACCACTGGTGTAACTTGCACCTCCATGTGTCTCTCATCCTCGTCTCCTGTCTCAGCGCTGATGTTTGGGGCTGCCTTTGGGGGCTCGCCTGGGTGGCCTTCAGGCATTCCTGCTGCCAGGCACGGCTCCAGGCGGGCAAACAGCTGATCGACGTGACGCCTCACCACTGTCCCATTGCCCAGCATCACCAAGTAGGAAACAGGCCCCGTCATCTCCTGTATAAGTCCTGGTATCCATTTGGGTCCTCTGCCATAGTTTCTGGTATATACTGTGTCTCCAATAACAAACATGCGCTCCTTGGCATGTCTATCATGATACAGTCTTTGGCTATCTTGTTTTGCTGTCACTTTCTGTTTCAAGTCAGGGTGTATGAGATCAAGAGTACACCTCAACTTCCGGCCCATCATCAACTCAGCGGGAGACTTCCCTGTTGTGGACTGTGGTGTGATTCTGTAACTAAACAGAGCCCTGTTTAACTTGGTTGCCAGTGTGTCTCCAGTACTCTTTTTCATGAGTTCTTTGAACGTTTGCACTGCTCTTTCTGCTAACCTATTGGATGCTGGGTGATATGGAGCGGAGGTGACGTGAGTGATTCCGTTCTTTGCCATGAACTCTTTAGTTTGTGCCCTTACAAAACACTGGGCATTATCTGAGACCACCATCTCAGGAAGGCCGTGCGTGCTGAAACAGTTTCTCAGGCAGTCTATGGTTGCAGCTGCTGTAGCGGATGGAACTGGATACACATCTAACCATTTGGAGTGGGCGTCCACTATTACTAAGAACATTTTACCCAAAAACGGGCCTGCATAATCGATATGTATCCTTCTCCAGGGCTTTTCTGGCCACTCCCAGGGGTGTAGCGGTGCCTCTTGCGGCCTGTGTCTATGTTCTTGACATGTACTGCAGGACCTCACCTTGTCTTCAATGTCATTCTCCATATGCGGCCACCACATGTAGCTTCTGGCCAGGCCCTTCATGCGGCTCATTCCTGGGTGTGACTGATGTAGCTGTTCCAAAAGGGGGCGTCGACGTCGTTCTGGTATCACCACCCTCGCCCCCCACAGCACACACCCATCCTGCACACTCAGCTCCTGTTGTCTCTGTCTGTAGGGCTGAAAATTAGGATGCTGCGTAGTGGGCCATCCTCTCAAAGCATACTCACGCACTCTGGAGAGTATGGGATCTTTGGTTGTCCATCTTTGCAGCTGCTCAGATGTCATCACGCCCTCCTGGTCCTGATCTACCATCAACACTTGGTCCTCAGCTGCCACCTCTTTAGGGAGGTTCTCTGGAAGAGGGAGACGACTCAGACCATCAGCATTACTGTTATTTTTGCCTTCTCTGTATTTAATGACATACTCATAGGCTCTTAATAACACCGCCCATCGCATGATCCTCTGTGATGCCATCTGAGGGACGGCCTTCAACTCATGGAACAAACTTATCAATGGCTTATGATCCGTGATAATCATGAACTTCCTGCCGTACAGGTACGTATGAAAATACTGTACACCAAATATTACAGCCAATCCTTCTTCATCCAGCTGTGAGTAGTTTTTTTTCTGCTGTATTCAGGGTACGCGATGCAAACCCAATGGGTTTTTCCTGACCATCTGGCATGCAGTGAGCTAGTACTGCTCCCACTCCATAGGGGGACGCATCGCAAGAAAGAATTAAATCCTTTTGCTCATCATAGTGTACCAATACACTGCTTGACTGCAACAGTTCCTTTGATTTGCAGAAAACCTTCTCCTGTGTTGGTCCCCAACACCATGGTTCCCCCTTTCTCAGAAGCTTGTGCAGTGGGGCCAACAGTGTGGACAAGTTTGGCAAGAACTTATTATAGAAGTTCAACAACCCCAAATAAGCTTTGAGCTCTGTCACTGATTTTGGGGGTGGCGCCTCCTGCACTGCTTTCACTTTTGCTGGCACTGGATGTAAACCGGTCTTATCTACCCGATGTCCTAAAAATGTCACTTCCTTCTCCATGAATTGACATTTGCTCCTTTTTAAGCGCAGGCCCGCCTCCTCCAACCGCTGCAGCACTCCATCCAGTGTTTGAAGATGTTCTTTGTCATTCTTTCCCGTCAGGATGATGTCATCCAGATACACTGCGACATTGGTCAGACCTTGCAACACACTCTCCATGGTGCGCTGAAAAATGGCAGGACTTGAACTCACACCAAATGGCAACCTGGTGTATGTAAACAAACCCCTGTGTGTGTTCACTGTGACATACTTTCTAGATTCCTCATCAAGTACAACCTGTTGTATGCGTGACTCATATCTAACTTGGTGTATTTTTCTCCTCCCGCCAGCCCCGCTATCATGTCCTCCATTCGTGGGATGGGGTATTGTTCTACAGGCGACACCTTGTTAACAGTCAGTTTGTAGTCACCACAAATTCTGGCGCTGGAGTCTGGCTTTAGTATGGGTACAATGGGTGCGGCCCACTCTGAGAATTTCACTGGTTGGATGATCTCCTCCAACAGTCTCTCCAGTTCCTGCTCCACTTTCTTTTTCATAGCAAACGGAACTGATCGGGGCTTATAGAAGCACGGTTTGGCATCACTGGCTACATGTATCTTTGCTGCAAACCCCTTCAGCGTTCCCAACTCATCCTTAAACACTGTTTCATGTCTGGCCAGTATCCGCTGTAAGGCATCATCTCTGCCTTCTATCTTATGTACAGGTTGCCAGTCTAATTGGAGGGCCTTAATCCATCCCCGACCCATCAAACTAGTTCCAGCCCCTTCAACCACCACCACATCCAGTGTTTTCTTACTGTCTCTGAATTCCACCTGCACTTGGGCTGCTCCCCACACGGGTACCTTGTGGCCTCCATACGTTCTCAGTTTGATTCCACACTTGCTTACTTTGGGCGCATTCCTGCCTTCAAAAAGTTTTTTTAAATGACTCCTTCGACATGATAGTGTAACCACAGCCTGTGTCTACTTCAAATGTCACATTCTGTCCATTTACTTTTAGCTTCTGTCTGATGGGTTCTTCCCTTGGGATGCTAATCTCCTCATGCACATTATACATAGTCACACTTGCCTTTATGTGGTGCATTTCAGCTCCTTCTTCCTCACTCTCCACATTCTCCTCTTCGAAGAAATGGGCTTGTTTACCTTGTCTGCCACGCCCTCCTTTTTGTTCCATTTTCATTCGGCAGACCCTTTTTATGTGTTCCACCTTTCCACAGTTGTGGCATTTTTCTGAAACAAACCTGCAGTCCTTGGCCACATGATTTAGCCCTCCACATCTGTAGCACTTCCTGACAACCTGTTGTGACGTCGAGCCGCCGTCCTCCATCTTGTTCACCGCTCCTAATCCTTTAGTGAATCGCGACTGTTCCGTCATGCTCTTCAAATCCACAATGTCTCTGTTAGCAGCCTCCATTGCTTGAGCAAACTTCAGCGCCTTTTCAAATGTTAGCAAATCCTCTGCTAACAATCTGTGCTGTATTCTGTCGTCGCTTATTCCACATATTAAACGATCCCGCAGCATCACCGTCAGGGAGTCTCCAAAGTTAGTCCTGTGCGAGCTTCCTTAGCTCCGCTACATAATCGCCCACACTTTCCTCCGGCCTTCTATTCCGTGTGTTAAACTTCCACCGCTGCACAGTTTCACTCGGCTTAGGGTGAAAATGATTGGTCAATAATCCCACCAACTCAGCATAAGAACGATCCCCTGGCTTGACCGGACTGAGTAGGTTCCTAATCAGGGCATAGGTCTGTGCCTTCCATTTCCACAGTGTAACATCCAACCACCTGTGTAAAAAGCGAAATTCCCATGGTGTTGTTCAAAATGTGCTCTGGCACAAGCATAACCATCGCTTGCTACTGAAAACAAGAAAAAAGCCGGTCCCGCTATGGGCTGAACCATTTGTTAATGGTGGAGGGGAGAACACTATGCAATATATTCAGTTTTAGCATTTATATTCACTGTAACTACGCTCAAACTGTTAATGCTATCTTATTTTAATAAACAACACTGTCATATGCAAAACTGGGGTGGCAAGGGATTCTTTTAGGGTAGCACTTGCCACTAGGAAGTTTCACTTCCTACGTGTTTGCATCACCATGCTAACTGATTCTGCAGACGATCATCACAAACCAGCTTCAGTCCTGAAAACACTCACCTGCTACAGCATGCACCACTGATCCATTATCTATCTGTCTGACTGATTGATTGACTGATGGACTGATTGGTTGATTGACTGGTATTGACAGCGGGGTGAGAGGAGCTGATGGTAAATGTACCTCCTCACAGGAAACCATGTCGATCATCCCACGACCTGCGGTCTGATCATAACTCCAGGCTGCTGAAAGAGTGCTCGCTGCAGCAGCTAAACGAGGACGAGCTCTTCCTGCTGCTGCTGCTCAACGACCCGGCGCTGCTGCCCGAGGTAACGCCCACACCTCACTCACCTGACGTCACAGGCTGTTCCTCAGGAGACGTGCTCAGTGTTAGCAGATGAAACGACTCTGCCCTTTACACAAGAAACGCAACTGTGCACAGATTCGTGGGACGCTCCTGAAGAAAAAAAAAGTGAATAAGAAAGTGATGAAACGCAGCATGTATGAGATCACCATGGCAACAGACTCACCATTTGTTTGCCTCACATGAGGACACAGAGCTTCTTTAGTCACGTAACATCCACAGAAGAAGAAACTGAAACTGAAAGTAAAACAAAAAAAACAAAAATCAAAAATGAAAAATGAAAATCGAAAGTTGGACATGACCGAGGATCCTCAGGTAACCAGAAACTAATGCAGGGGGGTCATTTTACACAGCGGGCCACATAAAGCGAACTTTGACCTTTTAAGTGGGTTGGACCACTTAAAAGGCTGAAGACCCGACTCCCGCGTACTGACCCGCCTTTCCCTGTTAATGCCCTACCTGCCCCCTGGCAAAACTTTGCTAGACCCGCCCCTGAACAGTTACCAGCTGTCAGCTATGTAGAACAAGATCCTGGTGTTATTTGCCTCTCAGAAACAGTTCATAACTTCCCTTCAAATCATTCCTGTCACCTAAAAGGTAAACCTGTTTCTCCACCACCTGTTCAACTCTGATGATTCAGTAAGGACATCTCCTGGTTTCATCTTCACCACATATCCAAACCAGCAGCTGTTACAGCTGTGGCTCCAACAAACATCAGCTGATACTAGAAATTAATATTAAATAAATTCTAACAACAGCTGATCAAGCTTAAACGTGCTGCTGTTGTTTAGCGCAACATCTGGTGGTTTCCTCTTTCTGGTGCAAAGTGGGCCAAACAGGTGGGCCAAAGAGAGATGAGACTTGAGACAGAAAAGCCAATCAGCTGATCATTGATCAGTTTCATGGTTGAAGTAGCAACATGAGAGGGAAGGGGAGAGAATGAGAGAAGAAGAGGCAGCTGACAGCGTAAAGACACAGTATAACTCCAGCGTTGTCTCTTTTTTCATTCTAGTTGAAGTACGGGACAAATCGCTTTCCTTTTCACCGCAATACGGATGTATTGTAATTGGTCCAGCCCAGAGTAGATCATGACTAATTGGCCAATCCACCACCTTCCATTGTTTATACCGTTACAAAACAAACAAACAACCCAAAACAAACATCGGCCCATTAAAAGCGAGAAATCACCATCCACCCATCGGGCAAATGGAATGCCCGATGGCCAGTCCAGCTGTGACTGGCATATGAATGTATCTCACGGGCTGTAAGTTTGACAACCCTTACTCTAATCATTTATGTATCCTATTTAGCTGAGTCTGCATTTACGTCATCACTTCAACATTTGTGACGTTTGTGACAAACACTGCTTTTAAGCGACTTTCAGTAAAAATGTGATTGACAGCTGGATCCTTAAAAAAATCACACACACTCTCTCTAACCCAATCATGAAGGCTCTGTATGTTTTCTCTCTCTCTCTCTCGCTCTCGCTCGCTCGCTTGCTCAGGTGTGTGTGCACTATAACAAAGGCTCGGGGCCTCACGGCTGCTGTAGTTTCCAGGGCGACTGCACCAAAGTGCACCTGTGCCAGCACTTCGTGCAGGGTGACTGCATCTTTGGAAAAAAGTGCAAACGGTTGCATGCCGTTGACGAGCACGGGCGCCACATGCTGGAGGAGAGAGGACTGAGCTGTGACATCATCCACAACCTGCCTTCCATCTACAGCAACATCCACCAGCTCAGAGCGGCCTCCACCTCCACCACCTCCATGGGTGAGACTGAAGCCTGAAACAGAACCTGCTGATCCTGAGAACCTTGACCGTCTAATCACTGTGAGGATAGAGGAGGAAACCTGCAGATCAGGAAAAGTCAGATCAGTATTAGAAATCTGCTCCATAAAGAGGAGAAAATAATTCCATAAATATGGAAGAAAAAAAGCCTTTTATACAAGCGAATACTGCCTCACAGACACAACAATGTCTCCTCACTGAAGTCATAATTGCCAAAAATATAAATAATGTTACGAAGCTGGTGTTTCAGTGTGATAATCTGATAATGCTACACAAATATGAGGAGGTTATCCATAAACATGACACAAGATTCAGATTTCATACATGGCGTTCAGTGTCTATGTGTGTGTTATTACCTGATTACATGTTACTGACGTGAACACAAGGAGGCGCTCTGTACCGTGACTTCGGCTCTTTATGTTTCAGACATTGTTCCTGAGCCGTCTCACTCTCTGGAGATCTGCCTGCACTTCTTCAGGAACAGATGCAAGTTTCAGGGTGAGTTCTCCTACTTTCTTCATGCGAGGATCTGATTGGCTGAGAGGAAACGGCACACAGGAAGTCTCTTTCAGCCTCCCGCTGTGCACTTAGTCGTGTGCATCCAGTAGGTGGCAGCACAGGGTAGAAGTACAGACTCCAACATGAAGCTGACTCACTCTTTATAAATAAAGATTTATTTGTTTTCTCACTAAAACCTAAAATATTTTTCGTGCCTTGCTGGCATCTGATTGGTTTCTCTGGAAACATACAGTTTAAAATATCAAATTTTCTTTTATTTAATCTTCTTCAGTGCAAATATTTAATGTATATACATGACATCATGTTCAAAAGAGTTGAAGTTTATAAATTATAATTTATTCAAATTTGTCTTCCTAGATAACGTTTTCTGTCAAATCTGCCAGTGGGTGAAAAATGTATTATTTTGTGCTCATTGTTTTGATTTCCTTTATTTTTCATCTGTACAGTCCTGTTTGATTGTTATTTATTTTTAATTATTAATATTTTATTATTAATATCATTTTTGTTATTTTGTGATTGTATGATTGTGTGATTTTTATGATTTCCTGCTGGTTGCGCTGAGTTTTCTGTGGGCGTGTTCGTGCTCATTGGCCTCGCCTCAGTCTTTCGGTCTCTCTGCAGACTCGTGCCTGCAGGTGCACTTCCACCTGCCGTATAAGTGGGAGGTTCTAGATGGCAGCACCTGGACGGAGCTGCAGAACATGGAGGACATTGAGCGAGACTTCTGTGACCCGTCCAGGACTGAGAGGTCAGAGGTCACAATGAGTGCAAGTTGTTGATGTTTTTCATGCATCAGCCACTCACAGCTGCCATGTTTTTCAGCGCTGGTGTTCAGACCATCGACTTCATCACGATGACTCGAGGGATGCAGCCTGTTCGCCGTCTCTCCACAGTTTCCTCCGTGAAGAAGCCGTTATACTACACACTGACCACCAAATGGCTGTGGTACTACAAGGGGGACCATGGGAACTGGGTGGAATATGGAGAGTTGGTGAGTTGGAGCACCTTTAGGATCACTGTGTGGGAGCGAGCTGTAGAGGAATACAGAAAATGTTTATTTAGCTCCAGGTCTGATGTCTGTCTCGTACGTCCTTCAGGATGAGAAGCTGCGCTCCACATCGGAGACATCCTGCACTCTGGAGAAGAAGTACCTGTCTGACAGAAGAGCTAAAGTCAGAGTGGTGAAAGGCTACAGAGAGTACATCATCAGCTTCAAAGGTACTACTTCCTGTCACCTGCATCCCAGGTGTAACTGTGAGTTAATGAAGTGGTCAGGTTAGGCCCAGAACAAGTCCAGCATCCCTCCATGTGGGGACTCACAGTTCCACAGTGAGTGCCACAGTCAGGGCAGGAAAGTCAGAGGTGACGATTCCAACAGAAACTTCCAGAATCCCAGAATGAAATTTTGGGAATGTCCCAGACACAATGGCATGCCCTGATTCAGCACATAGACACATCCCAGCCTTTAGGCTTCAGGTCCCAGTGTGTTCCTCTGTTACCGCTTCCTGATGGTGTCTAAGCATGTTCTCTCTCTCTCTGCAGACATGTACCAGAGGAACCACAAGCACAACACCAAGAGGAAAGTCCGCCGTCGCCCTCGCTTCGTCTCCCGGGAGGAGGTGGAGAGGCAGGTGCCGGTGTTAGGAAGTCAAATGTGACCCGATTATGTTGACTGGACCAGGCTGGGTGCCTTATCACAGTAGCAGGTGCTGCTGCTCAAGATTTCATCACTTCCTGGACGTCTGTAAATGATTACTGATGCATTCACTGAGCATGTTAACCACTTCTATTGTTTTCTGCTTCTCTGTGTGTATGTGCCTGTGTGGGGGAAATTTATTCTACCTGTATTTCTATTTTTGTATGGGCTTTAGGCAATATAAAGCACCTTGAGGTCACTGTTGTTAATTTGGTGCTGTAAATAAAATGGAGTGATTCTTATTGGAGCCTTTTATTAATGTCTTTAGTTTGAGCTCTGTGGCTCTCTCAGCTGCAGGACGATCTGGTGTCAGAGACTCTGAGTCTACCTTTCTTTTTATTTGGTGTCCTCATCCATAATTTCCTTAAACCAACAGTTTGAAAATTGAGTCATGTGATCACAGAATCCTGGTGACCCCTCACAGACCCAAAGAAACGGCCGCGATCGTTAACTGAACTAAATATGAAACGTTACTGCAGTTACTGCAGACTCAAACTTCAGCACAGACTGGAACGCCCGTGACGTCGGTCCGTTCAGAGCAGGCTTCCTCTATTATGGCTGCACTGTTGTCGAGTATCAGCTGTTCTCTGTAGGAGTGCTCAGTTCATCTTTAAGGTGAAAATACGGAGGGTGACCTTCAACAGAAACAGCAGCATTCAAATAAACTGGTTGGTATCTTAATCTTTTCCAGTCTAACTGACCAATCAGAGCACTTTATTACTCACATTCACACACCTGAATTAAGTCAGCTGTTACCAAACACACACGCAGAGCCCAACTGACCACGGGATTCAAACCCACAACCTTCCTGCTAACCAGTGTACCGCTGTGCCCGTGGCCCAGGTCTGCATGAAGCATAAAAACATGAGCAGAGTCTGTGCGTTTGTGTGTGTGTGTGTGCGAGAGAGAGAGAGAGAGTGTGTGTGCGTGCGTGCGAGAGAGAGAGAGAGCGAGAGAGAGAGAGTGTGTGTGCGTGCGTGCGAGAGAGAGAGAGAGAGAGTGTGTGTGCGTGCGTGCGAGAGAGAAAGAGAGAGAGAGAGTGTGTGCGTGCGTGAGAGAGAGAGAGAGAGAGAGAGAGAGAGAGTGTGTGTGTTTTTGTTGGCTTCATAAAATAAAAGCTGAGCAGTTCTCTGCTGTTTCATTTTCATGGTCAGATCCGGCTGTCCTGGCCCTGTGCCGGTGCCGGTTCAAATAACGGTCCGTGTGTGAGAAGAAGCGCTTTGACTTGCAGGTCGGGTCAGATGATGCTGGGAGGGGCCGGCTGGACTGGTACCGGAACCGGACGCGCTGTGAATGTGACGGGTTCGGACAGCACCGACACCACCGGGCGGTGGAGGCTGATTGCTGCTGTTTCCGAGGAGGAGAAGAGGAGGAGGTGTGATTCTGCGGGGACTCTCCGCCTCCTTCTTCTTCCCCACGCAGGGAGCGCGCTGCGCGGCTTGGAGAGGCGTGACGCGCCCGAACCGCATCTCCAGGATGGCAGGTAGGTCTCCGCCGTGGCAGAGACTCAGTGAGAATAGCCCGGCTCGGCCCGGTCCGGCCCGGCTTGCAGTCTGAATGTGATCCCGGGTCTGCGGCTCTGTGTGTCCGCGGCCGCTATAAGAAGCGAGGCTCCTTCAGCCGTGCACCGGAGGCAGCGTCGTCCTCACGGTAAACTGGGCCGTGCCGGACCGGACCGGAGCGTGCCGGGGGAAGGGGGAGGGGGGCATATCAGCCCCGGACACGAACATGCGGGGCGGATGCAGCCTCCACCTCGCGGACTCGGCGGGCGGGTGGAGGCTGTTAGCATCTGTCCGATAATGGGGTCAATCTGAGAGGAGGCCGAGCCGGGCCAGACCGGCAGAGGAGTGAGTGTTCTGGAAACGGAGCCGAGCAGAGCACAAAAACCCGGACTGACAGAGAATATACCAACCTGTCACTTTATTAGGCACAGTTGTGAAAGCCGGTCAGACAAACAGCTGGATACCTTTTAAATATTCACCGTCACGTCTTTGTGGTTTCACTTATTGATCGATGGTTGATTTATTGACTGATTGATCATTTTTGAAGGTTCTTTATGCAAATCCTTCAAACCGACATTTTCATGTTTTGCGCAAACAGAAAAATCCCCGCAGGTGGAGGCGAGCCTGAAGCCTCCTGCTTCAGCCGCACACCCTCGTAGGCTCCGGGGTCTGGGACAGTGACCCATTTGTAATCGCGCTCTGCAGAGAAAGCAGAGCTCCCTTTTTGCTCGGTACTGAGGGGCTGTGAGGAGCAGCAGGGATCACGTGACACTGCGTGTAATCTCTTTATTAATATTACCTGAGAGCTGTCCTCAGCTCAGCCTGGTTACGATGAGCTGACTCACAGGGAAGTGCTGATGTTAAAGTTGAGACGAGATCAGAAATATGTGCAGATTAAAGCCCCGCTAGCCTTCATCACAAACCTGGACAATGAAGTAATAAGTCAGTGGTCCAGATGCTCCACCCGCAGGTTGGAGCAGGTCTTCATCATCTTCACAGAGAAAGTGTTTCAGGTTCAGAGTTAGACTGTAGCCTAAGCCTAGATGTTCTGGGTTTATGTCCTCCACCCTTCCAGAATGAAGGATGTGAAGCTGCTGAAATCAGGTGATTCGGGTGTGAGGGTCCAGCAGAAGGTACATGTTTAACTGACCTTCTGATGGTGTGGCAGCCCTGATCCTGACCCCGCTCTGCATGCTGTCAGAAATGTCAGCTGTGATCTTCATTCAGACCTGAGCTGCTCTCGAAGCAACATCAGAGCATTTTTAACGCTCCGTGTTTCAGTTTCAGAGGGGTTTTATCCAGGCTGAACAGCCCCAGTTTAAGGTACCCAATTCTTTACGAGTACAGTTTGAAATATTAGACTAACATCATTCTGTGTCTTTGT
Organism: Astatotilapia calliptera; assembly: GCF_964374335.1. NCBI lineage: Eukaryota > Metazoa > Chordata > Actinopteri > Cichliformes > Cichlidae > Astatotilapia > Astatotilapia calliptera. The sequence goes on along the minus strand of NC_137438.1, from coordinate 17,169,096 downwards.
TGTCCCGTCCATCCACCCGACCTCCTCCCTGCAGCCTTCAGCACCAAGAACACCCTAAAACCAAATGAATGAGCATGTTCCACAGTCTTTAGGTCGTGGGTTTGTTATGGGGTGGCTTTAGACGTTTTCATGCTGTCCTCCAAAATAAGACATCAGGACACCAAGCACCAAGCACTTCCACCACTAGAGGGCACAGTCACAGTAAAATGTTTGCTGCAGGGTCTACAGCACGTAAAAACCTTCAGATCCTTTAAGCAGAGGATTTTGGGGGATTTTACCCCTGAACCGTAAAAGTCCGATGGGGTATGTCGTCATGGCACTGGGGGGCAGCGAGGACACCCAAGTTTGTAAATGTAATAACTCAAGAATGAGGTGATGTAGGAGTTTGTTTATGACATACGTGCATCTACTTGGAGTCTTTTGAGTCTTTGCTGCAAGTCTTTGTCTGTTTTCAAAGCAGCACGTCTGCTTCACAATGAATGCTTCTGCAGCACCGCCTGTCCCTGGGTTCCTACTTTTTCACTGCTTCAGAGTCTTCTCAGCTTCATGCTGGACTGTAATGAGGCACTTTAGTGTTTTTCTTTCATCACTGTTACCTTTGCAGCAAAGCTCTCACAGACGGTGTGCATCGAGAATATTGGTCTCTCTCCTATCTGACAGCGTCAGTCCATAAACACTGGTTTCAGCATCAGACCTAAACATCCACAGCAGGCCAGCTGTAGTCTGAGTTGGAGCAGGGAGGAGGTCAGGGTGGATGGAAGGGTATCAGAACTTGCTGGGACTTTAGTTCGGAGACAAAAGCTAATGCGTCAGGCTGATAGTTAGATTTGTTATTTCAAACTTTGATGAATTGTTTCAACTATGAACCTTCCCATCAGAGGGTCACACACTACTCCACACAACTTTACAGCCTTTATTTTTAAAGTAACTAACGATGAAGGTAAAAAAGAGTTTTAGCTGAATCTTTCCTGATCCGTTTGATGATGTCATCATCCAGCAGGAGAATGTTCTCCTGTGCTCTGTGAGAACCCTGCAGGACACACATTTTCTGACTGCTGTTCTATGCTACTCAGGTCCTCCTGAGGGGCCTTCGGCTCTTTGTAGCGGGACCGCACCGCCGGTCCTTTGAGGACGATGGACGCTGTGACCTCGCCAGGCCCCAGCTCCAGCACCAGGACCAGGATGGAACGCAGAACCTCGGCCTGCAGACAAACACTAGGTGTGGTCCTGCTGGTGGCTGGCACATTGGTTTCCATGGTGACCTCAAGTTCACCTGCTGCAGGTAACCTTGCTAGGTGCTGTTAGCTGTTAATGTTGACCTCTGACCTCTGAGCCATCTGTACATAGCAGGAAATGAACATGGACTTCCTCAAAAGGACTGCAGTGCAGGAATCTTCTTCTGAGTCTCATTTTAGCTCCATATTGTCATCCTCCCACATTACTGACTCACGCACACACAGAGTCACATGACCTGCTGATGTCAGACTGTGGAGGTTTACACTGACATCAGCTGATCAGATGTAGGCAGCAGGAAGCTGCTTCATCACAAACAGCTCTCAGAGGTCAGCTGGTTGTGACTGTGTTGGTGTGATGTCACTTTTAGTCCTGAAACGTCACTCGACATTTCAGGACTTGTGTTAGAGATGACAGATTCGGGGAGTGTGTGTTTATTATAGCGCCCTCTGTGGATCACATGTTGCATTATGGATGTCAGATTTCAACCCATGGCTGTGTTTTAATTCAGACTGAAGAAGAGTTTGTCCAACCTGATGAAGACGTAGAAACTTGTTTCAGTGCACTGAAAGAAAAACCACAAACATCACATGGTCATACATCCACAATGAAATGTAGCTCAATTCCCTGGGCTAATTTTTTTATTCTCCACCTGCTCTTCTATAGAGCACCTGTGCCATGAGACGTCAGAGCTACGCAGATGTGAAATAAAACAGATGTGAGAGCTCAGCAAGCACATAATGAACGCTTAGTGAATAAAAAAACTGTAAATAAACAAAGTGAAGTGGGAAGCCTGAGATGGTCTAAGCATGGGCAGAGGATGAAGATGGAGGAGAAAAGGAACACCTCAGAGGAGGTTCATAGATGTAGTGAAGGAGGACTGCTGAGTTGTCAGTGTGAGAGGAGGATGCTGGGAGATGGAGGCAGATGATCCACTTTGGCACCCCCTAATGGAAGCAGGTGAAAGAAGAATAATGTTTACTGCTGAGGAGATTATCTATAATACTATCGTGTCATATTTGAGTAGATTTATATTTTAGACTGCAAATCAGAAGGACCCAACGCTTTAAAATAAATGTGATGGAGTACAGAAGCAGATGTGCTGCCATAAAACACCTCAGCCACAGCTGTTCTGTGAGGGCACCTCAGAGTCAGGAATAACAGGAGATGTTTCTCAGAGCTGAGAGCAGTAAATACAGGAGCTCAGATAAATGCAGGTTAGCAGTTAGCCTAGTGCATCAATCTGAAGAGATTCTTTATAATTAAAAAATGATAAATATTTTCTGCATCTATCGATCAGTCTGTCTGTCTGTGTGTGAGAGGGCGTCGTCTCCTGAATACCAATGACTCGTCTCTGTTCTGCATGTGATGCTGCCGCAAAGCACGGCGTCACCACGGCAACAAGGCCAAGACCAGATGAAAGAGACCCAGTCAAGGCTGTGTGTGTGTGTGTGTGTGTGCGTACGTCATAAAGACAAATGGTTTTAAAGAGACTGCAAGGGAGGAAAAAGAGGAGTGTGTTTCTGCTGTGTGAATGAATGCTGTAAAGAAGCTGAACCAGCTCAGTCTCATTAAGGTGATCTGTGTTTGTGACGCTTTGTCATTTCAGAGTTTATTCTTTATTTTGTGCTGTGATCAGTTTCAAATCATAATTCAAAAATACTAATATGTTTGTAAAAACGAGTGTGCCACTGGCAGAGGTCAAAAGAAATGAAGTGCAAATACTTCATTACTGTACTTACTTACAGATTTTAGGTATCTGCACTTTTTTTTTTCTGACGACTTTTTACTTTTACTCCCTACATTTTAAATAAGTATCTGAGATTTCTATTCCTTACATTTTCAAAACAGGCTCATTAGTTTCGGTTTACAGCCCTTTCTTTGAGCTGCTGTATTTCACAGGGAGAGAAAAGAAAGCTTACATGTTTTTGCATCAGATATTGGGTTTGTACATGTGAAATTATGTTTCTTCATATTGCGAATCATGCTGCTAAACAAACTGAGGTAGACTTAACTGAGTTATTTAAAGGCTGCATGAAAATCCTCTGCAAGTTAGTGCAGGATAAGCAGGTTAGTTTGCTGAACTGTGATGGATTTAATGTAGAAAACAATGATATAAACGATATAAAGACAGCATAAACAGTGTACTGTCAGTGTATGGAAATCAGCCAGAACAACTCATGAAACATCTGCTCACATCTGGTTGAATTCAGGTGTGTAAATCCGCAAAGAGCAGCAGGTCAGCTGATCACAGCCTGTACATTAAGAAAATCTACTGGAGCTCTCAGTAGAAAGTATTGTGAGTTTGATTTTTTTCCTCACACTGAGCCACTAAAACTGATTTTTTAGTGTTCCCCCACCTGCTGAATCCACTTTAACCCGTGACTGTAGTCATTTCCTGTTTAGAGCAAAGTCACCCTCTACAATGCAGGCACCAGAAAACGGAGATATATTTTTTATTTTCCTTCTTTTTGTTCAGATTAAAGCTGACTGCAATTAGAATAAAAAACTGAATAAAGTTTGTGTTCCCATCTACAGATACTATTTTACCTTTATGTTAATATAGCACAAAGTTCAGTTAGATTTGCACAAAAATAGAAACGTCCTCCATAGATCTGCTTTTACTTTCTTACTTTTTACTTAGGTTTATTCAGGGTCCCTAGGATCTTACCAGTCCTCAGGTTTATTCGGGTCTTCAGGGTCTTCAGATTTGTTCATGTTTAATAATTTCCCCCAGGGATCAATAAAGTATTCTGATTCTGATTCTGATTCTGATTATCAGTTTCTTTCAGGGTCCTTCAGGTTTATTCCCTCGTGTTTGGTAACAATCTGGTTATGGCACATGCTCACTCTTGAGGTATAATGTTGAGCTTTTAAATTCACGACTTCTGTCCTTCTGGCCCACAGTTGTGCTGGAATTCAACAGAACGACTGATTCTTCGTCACATCCGTCATCACCATCATCATCCTCCACCTCTTCTAGACCCTCACCTCCCAGCCACCCCTCAGACTCTGGATACCACAGTAACGGTGGTGGTGCAGGCTCAGCAGAGGACCCAGACTCTGGTGCTCAGGGGATCCACCTCCTCCTGAGACCTCCAGACCTCCTGTCCCCCAGTCTACCTCCACCACTTCCCCCACATAGCCAGCCCACCCTCACTCCTCCTCCCCCCTGGGAACAGGGGCCCTCACTGGAGGAGGCCTGGGGGTCTGGGGACTACCTGGAGACTCTGTCCTTCATGGTACCTGAAGGTGACGAGATGGCCCTCGCCACGCCACTGCCCAGCCACCCCTATGATGGGGACAATGGGGGGGACTGGGTCTCTTATGACACCTCCTTTCCTGCTCGCCCCACCCTCTCACTGTCATCCAAACTTCCCCTCTCCCCCTCCTCCTCAACCCCCAACATTCCCCTTCACACTCAGCCTGCCCATCCAGATGTCTTCCCCACCTGGGATGAGGACTATGACTTGGAGGACATGATCCCACTGGAGCCGACGGAGTTGCTGCTGCCTGACATGAACAGTCTGGAGTACTACACAAACCTGTTGGCTCGGGAGAGGGAGAAGGAGAGGGAGAGGGAGAGGGAGAGGGAGAAGGAGAAGGAGAGGGAAAAGGTAAATGAGAACGACTCCAAACCTGTCCTTACACCTACAGCAACACACACCCACCATCCTCCTTCTACCCCATCCTCGAGCCCCATTGCTCCTCTAGGATTGGAGCCTAAGCATCCCCCAAGACAGCCCACACCTCCCCTCATCCTTACACCTATCCTCACAGGTGAGGAGAAGACACCTGCTCCATCAGCCACCCCCAAGATCCCTTCCACCCCTACTGCTCTTGCTCCAAAACACAAAGACTATGTCTCGGTCCCAAGCAGGCACCCTTCCCGACCCCCGTCCAATACCACCAGCTGGGTGCCTCCCCCTCCACCACTGGGACCCCCCACCCGCCCTGAGAGGCCAGAGAGGCCCACAGTGGTCACTGAGATGCCAGCAAAGGCTCCTCCCACCAAGGCTGCAACCACTACTAAGGCTACCACGACAACAACCACCGCCATCATCACCACCACCCAAATCACAGCCATCAGCCTGACCAGAGCCCCTCCAGTCACCACACCCAGAGTGGCCCAGACACCACCCACCAGACAATACCTGTGCAATGTCACCAAGCCAGAAATGTACCTGGTCAGAGTAGGTAAGAGTCTTAGAAGGTCATGTGACCGTACCTCCAGGTGCTGCACATGTTCTGTCTAATCACTGATGTCTTCCATGTTTGTGTGCCCTGCAGTCAGCTCCAAAGGCTCGTCTGCTGGTTTCAGTCAGGTCCGAGATCTTCTGAAAAAAGACTTCAACCGCTCAGTGGAGCTGCAGGTACAAACAGAATCGCTGCTTCTCAGATCTGCATGATTCCGTCCTGCTGATGCTGACTGTGGTTTCCCCTCACAGTCAAGCTCCTGCTTCACAGACTTCACATGAAACAGGCTAATCCCAGCCCGTCCTCTAATGTTCTCGCTCTGAAGTGTTTGTTTTTAGCTCATTCGGCTGCAGTCACAAGAATCACTACTCTATCTGCAGTACTGGTCAGAATTTAGTCAAACACACAGACAATGATCGGCTAATATTTGTCTTTCTCACTGGATTTTCTTCCTCATTAGTTTGTCCAAAGCAACCAACCAATGACCAGAGACTGATCTCTGTGTGTTACTGTGTCACTGACGTTCTGGTTCATGCTTATGTGGAGTTTGCGTTGTGCTGGGAGCCAGTCATTTATTAACTTTGTAATAGTGAACTCTGTTTCTAAGCTAATGTTAGCTTGTTGTTTACTGGGAGCAGAGGCATCGAGACACTCGGAGTATAAACCTGACATCCTTTAGATTTTAGTCTTTCACATAGAAATCAGTCCATAGACTGTTAGAGGCAGCAGGAGAAGGTCCAAGCTTTTAAATTACACAAAAATCAATAAAAACCATTTAATCCATGAAAATATGCCATCTGATGCATACTTTTCTTTATTTTTTTAATGCCTTCTCTTTCATTTATTCATTTACTTTACTGAATCCTTATTAGATATTAAGCTAAACTTAAAAATTGTTAATAACTTTCCACTCTTCCCTGGTTGTTTCCTTTTCAGTTCCTAAGAACTCCATCCAGTTTTGCCTTTCGTGTTGTGTCGGGACCGCTGATCTTCACTGCCATGTCCGTCATCAATGCCCTCCGCCGACCGCCGCCACGCTTCGGCCCCATTCCCACAGTTTCACCACTGTACACCATACCTGACCTCAGGTATCAGATCCACTCTGTGCTGCAGTTTGTTCCCACTCATGTTGACATCCGAGTCTGCAACTTCAGTGAACGGGTGGAGAGAGGGCTCACCATGGCGTACGCAGAGACACGGAAGAGATTACATGAGGGAGGGAACGCCACCGTACAGGTGAGTCTGCCTCGTGTGTGGTCACCATTTAAAGCCGTTCGCTTTTCTAATTCCTTTTACTTCTTCACACAGTTGCTGAACATCACCATAAGCGTGGCCCGGCCAGCGGTGGAGCAGAAGGTTCCCGTCGACATCACGTTTGCGGTGCGGGATGGCCGGGGCTACCTGCCGGGGTCAGAGGTCAGTGAACACCTGAGGAAGCTCAGCCTGGTGGAGTTCAGCTTCTACGTGGGATTTCCTGCGCTGCAGATCGCTGAACGTACGAGACGATACACAAACCCATCACATGTCACAGTAAACATTAAACCGACAATATGTAAAGCGTTTTTATCAAACTTCTGTTAACAGCCTTTCACTACCCTGAGCTCAACACTTCACACCACCTGCGCTCCACCTGGGTCCGTACAGGTAAGAAACCCACTCTCTTTTTTTTACATTTTGGTATGATGTTTTTGTACTGTGTGGATGATGGTATGTGTTAGCTTCGCTCTGACGAACTCCCCTTTGTGTGGTATCAGTCCTGCTGGGAGTTCAGGAGCAGCTGGTGGCTGAGAGAAGCTTTAAGGCTCGTCTGGAGAGACGCCTGGCTCTGCTGTTGGAGGAGGGACTGCAGGAAACCAGTAGGAGGCGCTGGAAGAGAGCCACAGCAGTGGGCAACAACAGTCTACAGGTACACGCACAAGGCAATGATGGCTGATGTAATGCCACCAGACAGAGGTGTGTGTACCTGTACAATGTGAATGTGCACTGAACCGGTTGTGTCTCAGGTGGTGCGGGTCTCCAGGCTGTCAGGGGCAGAGCGCCCTCTGGAGGTCTTTTACTTTGTGGAGGGTCCCGGTGGAGAGAGGGTCCCTGCTGAGGTGACCGCCGCCACTCTGAACCGTGTGGACCTTCAAAGGGCCGCCATTGTCCTTGGACACCGTGTGCAGAGACCGCTGGCCCAACGTGAGTCCAATGCTGAGTGTGTCCAAACTGCTTCTGATTGGTTCAGAAAGTGTCATATTGATAAAGTTTGATCTTTTTGATTCTGTTTCCAGCTGTGGAGACGATCTCTGTCCCTCCAGCTGAGACTCAGAGCAGCAGCATCTGGCTGATTGTCGGTGTTGTTGTCCCGGTTGTACTGGCCGTCTTCATCATCATCATCCTGTACTGGAAGCTCTGCGGTTCCGAGAAGCTTGAGTTCCAGCCGGACGCCATTAACACCATCCAGCAGAGGCAAAAGGTCAGAGGTCAACAAAAAGGACTGGCACTTTAAAATTAACAGGCAATGACACCTGGTGTTTTTCTGTCCTCTGTGTTTGCAATCTTAGGATTTTAGCCACCAACATGATGTTTTTGTTACCTTACTGACCCCTGATCCATATCCTCTGTCAGCTTCAGGCTCCCAGCGTTAAAGGCTTCGACTTTGCAAAGCTTCACCTGGGTCAGCACAGTAAGGATGACATCATGGTGATCCAGGAGTCCGGTCCACTTCCTGCACCAGTAAAGGAAGCCACGCCCTCCGATGGCGGAGACCTCAACACCCCCAAATCCAAAGGATCATCCACCAAGGTGTCGCGGCTGAGCCGCCGCAGGGGGAGGTTAGGAATATGTTGTGACTTATTAAACAAACTTGTTAAAAAATATAGAATATGAACTTCACTGGCTCGTTGACACGATTATTTTTCATTCACAGAAATCGTCGACATCGAACATTTTTACTGAAGTATCTCAAAATTTTACTTAATCCGGCAGCTGTGGCTACAATGTAGCTTGCCATCGCCAGTGTGTGAATGGGTGAATGACTGAATGTAGTGTGAAGCGCTTTGGGGTCCTTAGGGACTAGAAAAGCGCTATACAAATGCAGGCCATTTACCATTTACCTGTTGTGTCCATTGTCAGGCTCAGCCCATCAGACGGCGACTCGTTAGGAAGCGACCAATCGAGCGGCAGGGAGTCAGCAGAAGAAAGCACCCGACCTGTGGCCACACCCAGCGAGGGGAAACAGCACAGGAAGACACCCAAAAATGGTGAGAGCCACAGTGACATAATCAGCTTTAGTATTTGTAATGAATAGGCTGTAAACAAAGGATGGAGGCTCTGCTCTGTTCAAACTTTGTCTTTTCTGTTTAATGCACTGCCTACTTGAAGGGAGGAGCAAAATGGGTACGTTACCATGCCAACACATTACCACCTTCTCACACACCGATCTCCAATCCACATTTCCTATCAACACGTGAAGCATTGCGATGCTGCAGAGACAAGAGCTCAACCTTTAAATTCACAGATTAAACAATAATAATAACTAGAAAGTGCATTTTCTGAAGAAACTGCAGTGTGAATGCTTGAATCTGAATGTATGCACTGAAATGAATTAATTGCTGAATTTTGAGTTAAAAATCTTGAATGAGATTAAAAAAAAACAAAAAAAACCGAATTTAACCTGAAAACAAAGGTGCTGAACTGCTAAAAGCTGAAAGTTACACAGAAGAAGGAGTTGGAAAAAAACTGAAAATGTTTTAAATGTAAATTAGAAAACCCTAAGAAATGAGAAAAGAACATTTAGAGTCAGAAAACATCTGAATGAATATTAAAAGGTCATATTCTTTGAATCACTGAATGACTCAAATGTGATCCCTCCACTTTGATCCACACAGTTTAAAAAGTTTAAATGCCTGAGCTTTGAAAGATACGGTGTTGGAAAGAGAACAATAATGGCGACAATTTGAGGGTAAAATGATGGCTGTAACACTGTGGACACAGCAGCAGTTGAAAGAGAAGTGCTTAAGATGAATCTTGGTACAGTGGCAGGCAGAGCTCGTTAAGCAGGCAGGTGTGAGCCTGGTTGCTATAGTGACCGCACCCAATGGCTCCATACACACGCACACAGACATGCACCTCACTTTTGCTGCTTAAAATGAACAGAAAAGTCAGGCCGAAACAAATCGTTCCCAAATGAAAAGTAAAAGTCGTATTGACAAAATTCTTTCACTGTGAGCGACAGCAATGTCTAGTCTACCAAATTCTCAGTTTTCATGTCTGTGGAGTTTATTATATGGACGTGGTGACAGTGGAAAGACACCATGCTCTTCTGATTTTCAAACGAACCTTCTGAGCCATTTTAACATTAGAGTCTATGGAAGAGTTGGAGGGAGGAGGCTGTGCATTGGTGACATTTATGAAAGAACCATAACACCTAGTACAATAGTAAACACATTGGATGAAAGAGGACAGCCATGGCTACGTTTTGAGGGTAAAATCATACCTGTAGAGCAAACGCTGCGGACACAGCAGCAGTTTTAAAAAAGATTTTAAGATTATTTTTTTTGCTCCTCTCACTCTAGCAGTTGAGCTGCCTCACTCTAGCCCCAACATTCCGTCCCATACACACCCATTATAAACTCTGAAACGGGTGAAAAAACATCATGAAACTTAAACTGGAACTGAAGAAAAAGTATAATAGATATTGAAAAGATAAATACAAGTTGAATAGTTGAATGTCTTGTCTTCGTTTTAAAGTTTGAATGGTGGCTCTATGTGAACGTATGTTGAAGTAGTAAGAGTTTAAAAATGAGTAAGTTGAATGAGAATTTGAAGGGTCTCCCCATTGAAATACATGGGAAATTTTTGTTGAATAAAGTTGAATAAAATTAAAAATATAAATGTTAAAAATGAGAAAAATACAAGCAACCATGTCCAAAATAATAGGAATCTAATGGTGTTTGAATGGTTTTTCTAAGTTGAACGGTTTTGAAGGAGTAGGCTTTCAAAAAACGTACGGAATAGATAATAAAATATAAGAATAAAGATTAGAAGAACAATACTGTGAATGCTTTTCAAGCATTCACACTAATTAATCTGTGACTGTGTCAAATCGATCCGTCTCCAGTAATCACAGTACCAGCGACAACAATACCTTAACTCATAAAGGGAAGAACAGGTCCTGGTTTATGAGGCGAGTCATCAGCAGTAAGCTAAATCTGAATACTGATCATCACTAAATGATGGAGCGAATTTTACTTTCCACTCTTACTTTATTAACTTCTCTTTTTTATTATTCTTGTACACTTGGAATATACATGCTTGTTGTCTAAATGTTTATATTCAGACTTCTCTATAGTTTGAAGGTTATTTCTGGTAAAATAATTTCTCTGACAGTAACAAACACAACCCTGAGTAATGCTGAAGATCTGACCGCAGTTGTCAGCCTCCTGGATGTCCTCTGCATATGACCTCTGACCTCTGTGCTGGGGGTCTTGGTCTGTCTGAGGGATTTCCCTCATTCTCTCTTTGTTTCTTCTGCTGCTTATTCTGGGAAAAAGTTTTTTTCTCCCACTTTTTCATCATTATCCTTATCATCGCCATCTTCATCTCCTTGTTGGTTGCTTGTCACTTTTTATCCTTCTGCAGTAACTGCAGCTCTGCACACATAAACACGTTTATTTCTGCTGTAAAGCTTTAACATGGATGTCTATGGGACTGACCTACTCGCTCTGCAAGCTTTCAGTAGATGGTCACTGGTGAAATGCATCCTGGGAGTCTGAGCTTTCACTTCTCTGTTGGTCTTTAAGTCTCCTTTCACTTTTTTCTGTCCTCTGACCTCTCCTTCCACAGGTGCTCCATCAGGCAGCGGCCCGGACGAACTGCTGTCCTCGTCCTCCATCTTTGACCATGTGGACCGCCTGTCCCGCGGGTCATCTGACGGCACCCGTCGTCAGGCCAACAAGGTGCAGCTCATCGCCATGCAGCCACGTCCGAGCCCACCGCAGCCACATGCCCCATCACAGCCAAGCCCCTCCCTCACTGAAAAGGTCAACACAGAGGTGAGTTGACAACAAAAATACATCCAGTCACAGCTTGCCATGAGGTCATCATCATTAACTGTAGTCAACCGTCTCTGTTCCTGCAGGTGGCGCTGCGGCACAAGTCAGAGATCGAGCATCACCGGAACAAACTGCGACAGCGTGCTAAGAGGCGGGGCCAGTGCGAGTTTCCCTCCATGGATGACATCATGGACGCATTTGGAGATGGTCCAGTTCAGAGTGAGGTGGCACAGCGACTCTACAGCTCTGCCCACGACCACATGGACTGCATCCTGCAGGCCGATGCTGCCTCACCCCCAACTCCCACCGACTCCAGGAAAAGGTCAGACCCTACCTGAGGTGAAAAAAGAATATTTCATTCTCCATGAACAGCTGCTTCTGTGTGACTAAAGCGAAAGCTGACTCAGTTCCCTCAAAGACAAACGTGTTCTCAGACTTCCTTGACGCATGCTCAGTCACACAGGTAAGGAAATCCCAGAAAGTTGATTCTGTTCATCTGGACATAGCATTACATTTGCATAATGACCAAAACTTGCAGCACTGATTTAATTGATTGTACAGTTTATAAGGTTGGGGGAACCTGCAGGCAGCAAAGACAGAAGAAGTGGATGATGATGAAATGTTTCTCTCACTGAAAACACTACATCCAGATGAATGGGACTGATGTCCTCAGAAGGACACATAGTCAATACTCTTGTCAGTCCTTCAGGGTTGGTGCATGTCTTTGATCCTGTAGGTAATATTCATGAACATGACCTCAAAGGGTAGCCAGGGTGAAGAAGGTGTGCATTTTGGGAATCTTAGCATTTTATCCCTGCTCTTTGCAAATGATGTAGGTCTTGGAGGCTGTGTGGACAATAGCTGATTTTTCTCTTTGGGCTCGCGGACAAAGGGGAAGGTGGAGCTTGAGATGGACTGGTGGATTGGTGCTCCATGCAGGAGTTGTACCGTACTGCTGCTGTGAGGTTAAGAAAGAGAGCTTAGCTCGAAGATGTCCGTTTCAACCTGACACAGGAGGAGCTCAGAATCGAGCCGTGCTCCTTCTCAGTCTGATCAGTGCCTCCTGAGCACCTCCAGACATGCCCAGTTGGGAGGAGGCCCTGCAGGAGACCTCAAACTCTAGAGAAATCATATTTAAGACATACCAACCGCATCCCTGTTAGCACCAAAGCTAAGCTCATTATTGTCCCATCTGTTTCCAGCCTGACTGTAAACTCTTGTGTTTTTTTGCCAGAGGGAGGCGCTCTCCTAGGAGTCGGCGGGCTCAGCCAGGACCTGGAAGTCTTCCTGACACAGACAGAGACCGGCTGCTCACCGATCAGAGCGCCACCTACAGGAAATACCCCGGACTCAACAACGTGGCCTACATGGTGAGGCAAACAAAATTTAACCATCAAATAAGCAAGGTAGGTGTGAGCTGGATATGTTGCCTGTTCTAAGCATTCACAGACACACATAATGTTTGAGTGTTTGGAGGTACACGGCTGATCTGATCTGTTACTGATGGTGTCGTCAGCATGACGTGGACAGAGCTGTACACTGTTACTGAACTCTGAGTGACACAGGAAGTCTTTTTGAGCCCTGTGGACTTTTTTTGTAAGACAGCAGAGCGCTGACTTGATGTTCTACTTCATTTCCTACAGTCAGACCCCGACCTGCCCCCGGACCACGGCAGCCCCTCCCCCACTGACGAGGTCTTTGACCCTGCCCCGGCCCCGCCACCCTACATGCCCCCCCAGCCCTCCATTGAAGAGGCCCGGCAGCAGATGCACTCTCTTCTGGATGACGCCTTCGCCCTGGTGTCGCCGTCCTCGCAGGGCAGCGCCGGGGTAAGCTCTGCCCTGCCCAGCCCCTCCCCTCAGAGCTGGCCCCCAAACCAGCAGTGGGGCTCTTACCCAGCAGCCCCCCCTCACAGCCCCTTCTCTGCAGTGAGTGTGTGGACCTGCAGATGAAGCAGATACTTCTGTCAGGAACTCGTGCTCTGGTTTAATTCTCTTCTTTCTCTTCTTCCTGCAGAGATATGCAGAGCTGGGGATGTCCCCCACCTCAGTCCAGGGCCTTCTGCAGAGGTTAGTATCAGAATACAGAAGACTTAGTCCAGTCTGAGTACTAGGTCAGAACCAGAGCTCATTCTCTGTGTGTTTCTACAGGCAGGGGCTGAGCTCAGGAGGGTATGTGTCTACTGGAGATCAGCTGCAGGAGTCCATTTACTCCAACAGGGGGCAGTATGAGGACCCACCCTCCTCCTCTAGACCTCGACCTGTAGGAGGGAGCACAGGTACAGTCACAGCCATCAACAAATAACAGCTCACCGTGCGTTCAGTTTATATGACCTGACAGCAGGTATCTACTTTTCATGATGGGGGGTTCATAGAAGTCACTGCAGCTATATACATGACCGGCCCCCTGCTGGGCAGCGACAGCACTGAGGATGGCCTCAGTGAGTCAATAAATACATTCAGTTCTGTAACTTTATGCCATGAAATATACAGATTAAAGTAAAATGAATGAATCAAATCTGAGTCTAAAATATTCTCCTCTTATTTTCACTTTCTGACGTGTTTTAGATCCTGAACTTGTCTCAAACAGTCAAAATGTGCAGAGGTAACGCATAATTCAGCTGACTGGTCATGCGGTAGAGGCTGCCCTCTGGTGGTGCCATACACTACAACAAATATACAGCATTTCTAACAGTTTAGGAAAGAAAGAATTATCATTCTCTCAAGATTTCTGAAAAGAATCATATTGTGTGTGAATACCCAGAGACTGTAGATTAGGTTAGTTAATGTGGGACGAGGCATTTTTTTCTCATGACTCTGACAATAAAGCCAAAGGTAACAAACCTCACATGACTTTGTCTGTATTCAGTTTGTTTCCACACAGGCTGATGATTTACTAATGTTGTATCTGCTGACTGGTTTCACTGACCTCTAGGTGCACAGCTCCATCACCTGACCCAGGTGGGTCTGTCCAGTCAGATTGGAGCATACCCTGGGGTGGGTCGCAGCATGTCGGGCCCCACTGGCTCTAGCTGGAATCAGCAGCATTCAGACCAGGACCTTTCCAGGCCGGGAGCCAGCAGAGAGAGCGTGAGTGGTGAAATCAGTAAAGAAAATAGCTTGGTGGTGCACAGGTGGAGCTGAAATGTCTCACCTTTTCTCCTTTCTTTTCACAGGTGATGTCCTTTCCTGAGTTCTCCTCTTCCTCTGTTTTCCAGATGCCCAGCTCCTCATTGCGGGACCCGTCAGCTCCACCTCTCCTCCTGACCTCACCTACTCCAGAATATCCGCCTGAGGATGCATCACCATCCGCCCACACCTCCGCCTCTCTTATAAAGGCCATCAGGGAGGAGCTGCGACGTCTCGCACAGAAACAGGCGGCAGTGACCAGCTACCCGTAAACTGGTTTGGACCTCTTTGGATCAGGACTCTGCTGGTTTTGAAAGTTTTAAACCACATAGAACCTGAAAGGTCTAAGGGAAACCATGAAACTAACCAATTTACACTCTGGGCTCTGTTGAGCTAGTGTACGTCTGTGCCGGTAAACCCAAAACAAGTCTGGACCACAATCCATGTCTGAAAACTTGGACGTCTCTCCTGGAGACCTCCGGTACTTTACAGGGTCCTGAACTGTCTGTCCGTCACTCTCAGCTCTGTTTCATTAGACATGAGTTTGACTTGTATTTTCCACTGAAGTGCTTCCTAAAGAGCATCATTAATGATCATCCTTCCTGAACCTCTTGATTCAGTCGTTACTTTTTAGACATCTGGAGCAGCAATTCATTCCTGAACTTGTGGAGTAGATGGTCCTTGATGGTCTTCAACCCGATTGGCCTCTTGGTCTTCTGGAGTTTAGTCATTGGAGAGTTCATTCTGGCCTCCTCGAGTTCATGAGGGTTTTGAGGGGTTTGGTCCAGCCTAATATTGGGGGACAGTTGGAGCAGCTGCTTTTATTAAACCCAGTTCTAACTGCAAGATCAGTATTTGAGACCAGTCTAGAGTGAACTTTATGTTGACTGCACCAGCCAGCCTTAACTATGCCCGGTGGTAGCAAACTCGTTCACTCGAACATGCACATGAAGATGGGTGTTGCGTAACAGCAAGCATTCTTGCTAACTGTTTACTTTTGGTGTTTTAGTGGTTAACACATTTACTTGGGAAATAAAAGGTCACTGGTTTAATTCTAGTTGCTTGAGGAAGGGCCTTCATTGTAAACCTCTACCACATCAAACTTGTACAGCTGTTGTGACCCCCTGTGGTAAGAGAGCAGCTAAAAACAGCTTTTTTAATTTAGATGAAAGTAAATTTTAAAAAAAATTACTACAAATAAGAAAATTGAAACATCATTAGTTATCTCAAGGACACACTGATCGCCAAGCAGTCTAGCGTGATAGAACATGAGAAGCATGGCATTAGGACCTAAATAAGTCATTTTATTGACCGGGCATAGGCAGAAGACCTCCTGGGTAAAACAAGGATATGGTCATGTAATTGTTGATGCTCATGAAGCACAAGTGTGATAAAGTGCAGCACCACTAAATGCTCGGTCATGAACCAACTCAAACTTTAAGGCTCTCCAGTCAGTTCAAACAGATCAAGAGAGTCAACTCCTCGTTGTTGTATCTGTAACAGTCTGCATAGCTTGCTTGTTGTAAAATTAATTTATTGCTCATAGAAACAAATGCACAGTGGCTCCGTGCCTCAGAGGGTCCTGGTTTTGAGCTTGGGTCAGACCAGCTATGCAGTGGTTGTATGTTTTTGTTGTGCTGGTGAAGTTTTCTCCGGGAGCTCGAGATTTCTCAGTGTTGATGAATGTACTAGGTCAGGTAGCTTATCTTGTTTCAAATCAGTCCGCTAAAAGAGTGTATAGTTCTCAACAATTTCATTTTCTGGTTTGAAGAACATGCCAAGATTTGCAAGAAGACTTAAGGCTGAATGGTGCAACTACCAATACTTCTCAGGCCTGACTTAGAACATCAGGTTATAAATACCTTCTTAAGTTAGTGCAACCAACCTTTGGAGAAGAACTTCCTTCTTCTAGTCTTTCAGAACTTCGTGATCGTTCCTGGAGTTCTAGAGTGAATGGATCTCCAGGGAATCTATCCGATGGAACCTCTGCGAAGTGCTGTCCTTAATGGCCTTCTGGTGGTTCATCCTATTGGGGTAGATGGTTATTCTTGACCTTTTGAGTGGATATTTCCCTCTGGACCAATTCCTCCTAAAGTTCTGAAGTGGATTGATTCTCTGGACCTTCTGTGGTGCTAACTGTCAGCCTCATACCATCTTGTCATTAACCACTAATTGCCTTCCACACTCCCATCAGCCACGGTGGTCAGGTGTCTGTTCATAAACCATATCAATGAGGTCTTTGCACTGTCGACAGCTGGAGGTGCCGCACAGTTCCTGCTGCACGGGGATGCAAAACAAGAAAAATAATATTTATAGCTATCTATAAGAATGAATAAATATATGTAAAGAGATAGAATCCCAATGAGCACAATATTAATGTAAGAGTTATTACTGGAGTATTGAGATGTTACATATTTTTTATTGCTTATATATGAAAGTATACTTTAAATGCTTTATTTTGATCAAAAAAAAGACCAAACTACTGTTCTATGGTTGTAATCCTCTTGTGTTTAAGCTCGCTGTAGATTTTGAGCTAACATTTGTTTCTCTGTGGAAACGTTGCTTAGCGTAGCCGCTCGCTCACTCGCTCGCGTGTTCATGTATCGGTGGCAATGAAAAAAAATTCAGCTAATGCATTGCTTTGGTATCGAGCTTTTTGTCGCTGATTTGTTGCATCCATCAGTCTGTGAGCAGAGCGCTGTAGACAAGTGGGTAAAAAGTGTTTGTGAGAGAGGGGAACTAGTCGTTCATCACCGCCGCAAGGTGGTTCTTCCTCAGACGAGAGCTGCTTCATAAACTCACTGAGAGATGTCTCGTCAGAACTGCCTGATGATCCTGATGAAGGGAAAAGCAAATAGTGATAAGGTTTATATGTCCAGGACTCCAGGCTGATCTTTTGTCTCACATGTAGAACACGTCAGGAAGTGCTCATTTCAGCTGTACTCTTCAGTGATACTCTGAGTACACTGTGTGGTTCAGGTGAGGGATCTGCCCAGGAAATTTCCCATTATGTTAGCTTCATTGTTCTCACATGAACTACAGACTTCATGCCAGGACATTGCAGGTAAAGGTGTTAATGTTTAACCTGCAGCTCTATTGGGCGATTAAGAGCATAAATAACTTTTCGTTGTTTCAGCCTGTGGCTGAATCCTCACACTCCCCTAAAAGGTTCGCACTGTTTCATCAGGGGAGAAAAATAAGGTTTGTCATTACTGACCTTTTATACTATTGAATATTTTTATTTTTATTATTGACCTTGTCCAGTGAGTGAAGTCTGCAGAACGTTCTGGAAGCTTGTAGAAGACCGCTTTGCAGACATGATTGTAGATCCAGAGAAATGTCTCTCCATGTGGACCTTCTGATATTGTCTCTGCATCTATTGTTTCAACCTTTAGTTTCATGTCCTGGTTGCATAGCTGAGCGGCTGGTTCCTCTCTTTGCTGATTGGCTGTCCTCTCTGTGGTGTGTTGGTGGTCGGTCACTCATGGTGAAGGTTTGTTTGCATCTGCTCTCTGCTCTTCTTCAGCATGTTCAACTAAGTTTGAGGCTTTAGCTATTTGTGGTATTGCAGTTAATGTTTAGCATGCTGCCAAAAGATGTAAAAAAAGTGAAGAATCGTTCCACATCCAGTTAAGAGTGAGCAAAGAGTGATTCATGTCACAGTGCCATGAAAGCACCGTTCATCCAAGCACAGCCGGAAAAAACACACCATGAGAACCATCATGTTTTTGTTTTTTAGGAGATTTTTGAGTCTGAATGAAGATGCTTATGGATGGAGTGGATATGATGTTGAATAGAAACCTATTATATACGGAAAAGATTTTATCTGTGATTGTTCTGCTGAACAGACTCAAAGACACAACACATTCGTCATGAACCAGAAACCAACCGCAGAACTCTTTACCTGCTACAGACGATCTGATTGGACCTAGCACCTGTCAGTCACGCTGTAGGACTCAGCAATGCCTACAGGATCAAATGGTGCTAATTCAATGACTCAAGGTGTCTGAAACGATCAGATCACCCCAAAAATGGAAAATAATCCTGCAGGTGTCCGAATAGCAAAGAAAAGTCTTCTCAGCAAACTCTTCATAAACTTCTCCTGAATGTTTCTGTTTTCCAGAGACTCTGTTTTCTAGACCTGTGATCCTCAGTAAGAGTCCAGCAGATGAGCAGACGCTCAGAGGATGATTTTTCATGACAAAACTACTGATCAGCACTCTGAGACCTGCTGAAGTTTGCGGGGATCACGGTTGCTCCCCTCCCTGCAGGCCGAGCCGGCCCAGTTGCTGTCGTGGACAAAAAATATGAAACTGTGGAGGTATTGTACAGACGAGACAGGAGCTGTAACTTTCCATTCCGACTTTATTCATCTCCACACAACAACTGAACACATTGTGCCAAAAACCAGCAGAACCTCTCCTCCCGACCTTGGTGTGAGTGGAGCCCTCTGGTGGGCCACCACAAAACTGCAAAAACTGCTGCAGAGCAGATCAGCAGCTGCAGGTGGAGGCGATGGAGTCACGGCACAGGAAGCATGTGGTCAGCTGATCATTAGCTTTAGTGGGGAGAACTTTGAAAACAGATCTTTGAGACAGATCATTTGACAAACAGATCTTGCGCAGACTGCAGCTGTCGGTGGATCTCCTTCAGAAGCTTTTAAAACAAACCTGCTGCTGCATTGGCACATTTTTAAAACTTATCAGTTTCAACTTTGTTCTGTTGTTTTTGAACAGAGTTTAAAGGATCTGATAATTATTTGTTTCAAAATTTTAAACCGATTCTATGTTTTAGCTACTATTCCAGCTTTTCCTGTTATCTCAAACTGCCCGCTAAAATAAGAGCTTGGACAAGCTTTCCCCTGCCAAAATCAGTAGCTGTATCTGCACCAGCAATTGAAACTGTTTTCAGGTGTTGACCATTGACCTGCAGAGAGCTTTGCTTTCGCCAGGGTTTCAGATTTCCCCTCTGTCAGTAGTTTTGTCATGAATGAACTTCTGTACGGCTGCTCCGAGTCGAACCACATTCCTGTTGTTCCTCTTCAGGCTCCGTTTCCACGCACAGCCTCGCCGATTTACACACTTACACCAGGTGAGAGCAGGCCCCAGGTGTGGTTCAGGTAACTTGGTGATGCTGCTTCATGGAAACAGAGCCTGGGGGAGTTCTTTTAATGTCGAGTCAGTGAGCTGGGAACACTGCCAGCAGCCTCACCTGTTCCACAGTGGCCAGATGAGTGTGCTGCTAACCTGTGCGGGTCACATTGATAGGATCTGTTCTACCCTGCCTCTGTGTGAGCTGCACCCTGTGGTGTTTCAAGTCTGACAGACTGTGTTCAAAACATTAAAGAGACATGTTCAGATTCAGAGAGGCTGACGGCTTTTTCTTCATTCTTCGATGATTCAGTTTTCCTCTGATGCGCTGCACAGCATCTAATCTGTCTGATCCCTCCAATCGGCCAACGCCTCATTCCAAGACCACACAGCTCTGCATATGGAGGCCCATTTCTGGCACAATGACACTGACTCATGGGACAGAGTCACCAAGTTTAATAGCAATACTGTAATCTAAACAAACAGCTCATTTCTAGAAAGATCTGAAGTTTAGGAACAATTTGTTAAGAATAAAGTCATAAGCACACAAATCCTCATTAACATTATTTACATTTTAAATCTGGTGTCAGCAGGGATAGCTATCGCCTGCATCCACAGACTGTACGGGAGCGTCTCTTTCTCTCACTCACACACACACATCCTTCCTGGATGGTCTGTTAATACAGTAACCTCACAGTAGTCACATGACGCCATTAAAAATGCTCCAAAAGGCTCCAACAGCACAAACACAGTCCAGCGGTCCAGTTAGCAGACAGCTAACAACTACACCAGCCTGTGTGATCATCCACTTGCCAGTCAAAGAGGCCACGCCCCCTGATTTATACAGGTGAGTTTAGGAACCATCCTCCCCCTTGGAGTTGTTAAAAAGGAGGAAATTATCTATAAAGACATGATGAGATTGTGTATCAGGTTTTAAGCATGTTTATTTCTGCTGCAAAATTTTAACATGGGAGTTTACGGGCACTGACTCACTGCTGCCACTGCTGGACCTCAGAGGAACTGCAGGGATCTGTCTGTAATTACTGTCAGTGCCAGCAGGGGGAGCTTCAGGACTAAAGTTTAAATATTTGTGCTCTAACTTTCATAAAGTGAAAATATTCCAGAGGTATGTGTGATGGGTTGAGATCTATTAGGTCGAACTGCTCAGAGATTAAATTATTGATCTTGTTTTTGACCATATTGTTTCATTTGCTGACTTCCTGTCTCTCATTGTGACGTTAAATGTTGTGGAGAGGCTCTTGTTTTGTTTTTCTTCACTCAGCTGCTGATGGGCGGAACTGAACCACTCCCTGCACACAAAGCTCCCTACCCCTCCCCCCGGGCTGGCTCTCTGGTGACGATAGCACTTCCTGAATCACCTGGACAGGTGAACAGCTACGGTGTTGACCTACCTGTCGGGCTGTGACCTGCTACAGGATGAAAATAGACCTCACCGGCGGCCTCAGAGTTGAAACTCAACATCTGTGTGAGTACTGGTTTTATTTGAGAGAGAACGTTAAGGGTTCGATTCCGCTGTTGGTTCCTGTGTGAGAGGTGAAGCTGAAGTGGCTGTAGTCATAATAAATCCCGCACTCAGTTTTAATCGCGCCGGTTCTTCCCGGACCATTTACCTTTGACTGGGCTCAAAACGATTCCGTCCAGTTCATTAAAGAAGGATTAACACATCTGTTAAAATATCTCCTCATCCAGAGTTTGTATGCTTGTTTCTTTAAGGTTTGAGGATTTCTTACGTGTAGTTCAAAAAACTCATTGTCTGCCTGAAATCTGCAGCAATGTTATTTGCCAAAAAAAGACTGCTTGTATTGGTGTAAATGATTTTTGGCCTATGATATATGAAACATATGTCAAATATGTCCCTCAAATGATCTCAGGTTGTCTTGAGCCACCAACAACACTCTTGTTTTATCCAGCTAATAAGTCTCTTTGACATTAAAAGTGTGTTTTTTCAAGAGACACTTGGTTAAGATGGCAGCAGATATAACAAAGTAGTTCAATAAAGATATTTTAAGTGGCCAAAAAGGACTGGATTGGTTATAAAGCAGGTACAACAACACAGGTTCATACTTACAACATAACTTAATATATAATTCATCTCTAAATCATGTTCTCTACAGTCTGTTTACCAATATAAGTAAAGACATTACACATAAAAAAACAAACAAACATTGAAACATTGGAAATCACTTCGTTACAACACCTACTTCAGTTTCCTCCACCTCAGCTTCACAGAGAAACTAACACACCTCCCTTGTGAATAAAGCACAATCTGTGTTTGTGAGAGCAAAATGATTTTAAAAAAAGCTTCAGAGAATGTAATAAAGTAAGCCTGACAATAATATGTTCTTTTTGTTTACTAATAACTGGTTTCAAATCCATAAATCAACTGCTCGTTTGAAACTCTGATTGGCAGCAGCTCACTGATCAGTCTGCTCAATCTCATCTTTTTCTGGAGGCGATTAATCAGTCAATAGATCAGTTTGATGGAGAAGGTGATCAGTAGTACTTTGGGACTTTTACTTTTGAAGGACTCAGCGGTGTTTGTAACGCCACCCTGAAGTCATTGGATGAACATCGGTTTTTCTACTCTGTAGACTGTAGACCCGCTGAAAGGTAAAACCAAACAGTTGTGGATTAAGCTTACTTGTTGTTCCTAGAGTATTTAAAACTAGAATGAGGCAGAGCCTTCAGTTTTCAGGCCCCTCTTCTGTGGAACCAGCTTCCTGTTTGGATTCAGGAGACAGACACTATCTCTACTTTTAAGATTAGGCTTCAAACTTTCCTTTCTGCTAAAGCATATAGTTAGGGATGGATCAGGTGACCCTGAATCCTCCCTTAGTTATACTGCAATAGGTGTAGGCTGCTGGTGGATTCCCATGATGCATTGAGTTTTTCTTCTTCAGTCACCTTTCTCGCTCACTATGTGTTAATAGAGCTCTCTGACTCTCTTCCACAGCATGTTTTTTGTCCTGTCTTTCACTGTATTTGATTTTGCACTGTATAAATAAAACTGAATTGAATAAACTGAACTGAATTAAGCGTGAGTGAATGTTTGAAGAAGCCTGCAACATTGCCACAGATATGATTTTAATATAAACGATGAAATGAAGACTCAGTTTACTAATAACCGGATTAAAATCAGCGGCGCTGCATGAAGCTGAAACTCTGCTCACAAATGTTCTGGCTCATGTATCTGCAGACGGTTGAACCTCAGACGGCTGAAAGGAAGACTTCTCATTTCAGGATGAGTGACTCTATGAAGACTCAGCTGGTGAGCTCCATCCATCTGCAGGAGGTGGAACTGCAGGAGAAACCTGCCGACGACAAGCAGGACAGCAACAATAGCAACAATGGTGAGTCTGATAATCGATAATCAAACATCTGGAGATGATGTGATGCCCTTGGAAACATTGGAGGGTCCTGTGAGGCCCTTTGAAACGTTTCCTAAAAAGGTTGTGATGTTATTGTGAATGAACCTATCTGCAAAAACTGCAAAAACATCAGGAGAAGCACAGTAGGTTTCTGCCATGGGCAGGTTTTAACGGTCAGTTTCACTACAGAGACCTTCTTTGTACTTTATTTCAGTCCAGTTTTATTCCTAAAGCACTTAACAGCAGAAGTGCGATGCTTTATTCTGAAAGGTAAAGACTCGAATTCCTGTTCAAAGAATTTCCTTTGAACAGGAAGAAACCTCCAACAGAACCAGGATCAGGCGGTCCTGATCAGGAGCATGCTGGGACTCAAGTCCTCTGCAAGGAGGTTAAAGCTCAACTGTTTTAGGATCATATCAGTCCACCACAGAAGAACTAGTTCTCACCACCTCATTTCCCTCATTATGAAATTAAAGGTGTCTGTCACAGCCATTCTGAGCAAGAGGAAGGTGGTGATGTTAGTTGATGTATTGATTGATTGATTCTTGCAGCAGATAAAACGTTTACAGTGGAGGATGCCGTGGAGAAAATCGGCTTCGGGCGTTTTCACATTCTGCTGTTTGTCATCATGGGCAGCTCCAACGTGAGTAATGTTTATGCTCAGCAGCAAAATACTCAGAGTATTTAAAGTAATCAGGGTGCTCACTGTTGTGCTCGTGTTTGTGCGCAGATCGTGGAGGCGATGGAGATCATGTTGTTAGCTGTGGTTTCTCCGGAGATTCGATGTGAGTGGCGTCTGGATGACTGGCAGGTGGCACTCGTCTCCACTGTGAGTCACAGCACACAGACTGATCTGCTGATAATTTATTGATTAATCAATTAATTTGCGTCAACCAGTTAGGCTGAAACCTCTGAACTCTCAGAGGGTAACCCTGACCTCAGTGGGGCTTTCTTTAGCATGGCTTGACTTTATATGGTCAGCAGCTCTGAACAGGTCTCACTGATCGATCACGTTCACAGTCAGCAGAGCAGCTTCTTGTTTCATTACATCAGAGGCGTGTGAGCTCATTAACGTGATGGCTATATGAAAGTGCTGCAACACTTCTCTCTGTGTCCTCAGATGGTTTTTCTGGGCTTCATGGTTTGTGGAGTGTTGGGAGGATACATCGCCGACCGATACGGACGCTGGAAGGTCAGAAACAACCGACACGCAAGGTCTCAGCTGGAGTCTGTGCACTGATTGGTTGACTGCTGGTGTGTGTGTGTGTGTGATCCAGGTCGTGTTCGGTGGCTTCGTGTGGAGTGCGTACTTCTCGCTGCTCACGTCATTCGCACCGTCGTACGGTTGGTTCATCTTCCTGCGTGCCATGGTGGGCTGCGGCGTAGCAGGAGTGTCACAGGGGTCAGCTCACACACACAAACATTACGCTGAACATCCTGCAGTCTGATTGGCTGGATGGTGGTAAGCTTCAGTGGCTGCTCTAATTGATAGTGTCTCTGTTCAGGTTTGTGCTGAAGACCGAGTTCATCCCGGCAAAGCATCGAGCCACCCTGCTGCCTCTGGCCACCGTGAGTTCATCCTTTCTTTGAGTTTCACTGGTTTCCACAAAAATAAAGACGAGGAAGTCAGAATCATGTTGACCACAAAGTACTGCTCCATCTGGGAGACCTCACAGAGCGAAACATCACAGAGGTCCTAATGAGTGTCCACACAGGAAGCGATCATCAGCATCACTTTATCACTGACAGTTGGTCGCTATCAAACATTACAGGCTGAGGTTGCCTGGGTAACCCACCGCTGTATATCAGTCAACAGTATTTGTGACTCCGTTGGTCGTTGCCTTTATTGCTTACCTGGAAGTTGATAAAAGTTTTACTGAGGGATCACCCACTTCCTGTCACCAGCTGTTATTTCGCTCGCAGTTCCTTCCTTACTCTGCTCTAATCCTCATTTCTAAGGTCATGTTTTGGAAATCAGATATTGTGATAGCACAGAAGTTGAGAGGGTTCTAGTGCCCATTACTGAGGACCTCACAGGGTTAAATCCAGTGTTTTATTTGACCTTCATAATAATCATGGGCAATAGCAGCTTGACGCAGATTTTATTACATGGAAAACTCAACATGCTCAGCATAAAAGATAAAAACATAAAAGATGAGTAGGTCTATTATCTTTTTAAGGCAATACAATCAAAGAAACACGTGTCAGTGTATACATGCAGTTATTAATCACAGTCTTGTGGAGATAATATTCTGTTTTTAAAGAGATGTGAGAAAGATAAAGTTTTAGATGTCCAGCAAATATAAAACATCACAAGGCGACAGCAGCAAAGCTCAGAGTCCGTCTCTAAAACACGTACATGTATCATAAATCACAGATAATGGTCTGTTGCCAGCCTTATTTTAATGCTTAATACGCGTCATGGAGAGAGCACAGCTCCATGGGTAACAGCTTCAGCTCACGTCACGTTGTTTGTTTGTTTTTCTCCCATGGGGTTTTCAAAGGCATCCTCAAACTCAGCTTAGTTACCTGTATGGTGTGATGTCATCAGTTCAGATCTCCCAGCATGCTCCCTGTTTGTGTGTCAGATATTCTGGATGCTGGGCTCCATGCTTATCATCATTCTGGGTATGCTGGTGGTTCCAACTTTGGGCTGGAGGTGGATGATACGGATCTCTGTCACGCCGAGTATCATCCTCATCTTCCTCTTTAAGGTGAGATATGCCCCTCACCTGTCCACCCTAACCTGTGCAGCAGTGCTGTGATCATTAGATTAGAAATGAATGCACATATGAACATTCAGTGTGGCAAATTAAACGAAGAATGAAAGATTCCTAAAGAGGTTTTCAAAGATGTTTAAGTCTTACTGTAATAATTCACAGTTACTAAAAGAAGTGAGGGATGATTTGGAGGTTCTGAAGTAGTTTGTCAGGTTTTAGGTTGTTGGTTGTTAAACTAAAAGTGCCAAAAGGAGAGGGGTGAACAAAAAAGAGAAGCGGAGGCACTAAACTAGTAGAAATCACATGAAGTGCCACTTAAAGCATAAGCTGGGGAAGACTAAGTTGCCACAATAATCTCATCAAGGCTAATGTGAGTTTCTGATTGCTGGATGTATTCAGGCTCGTGAACCCAGACTGACTGCTGTTTCTGTATGTATTGATTCAAATCAGTTTATTCCTGAGTCGGCTCGTTACAACGTATCAGCAGGAAAGACTGAGGCTGCCATGAAAACGCTGCACTGGATTGCTAAAATGAACCGAGCTTCTCTTCCGCCAGGACGACTCGTGGAGCCCGTCACGGTGCGTTAAGTGCAGTGAGTAAGACTTGAAATAAGTGTACCGATCTTCCTGAAAGTCGTTTGCTGAAGGAATCTTTCAGCTCCTGAAAATGTTTTGCTGTCAAAATGATTAAAAATATTTCAAAATTGTTTTATCTTAAAGTTTGTGATAACAGTCTACTGGAAAAACACTACACAGGGCAGTATGTGTAATTCACAGGGATGTCCTGATGGTGGCTCATAATATAAAGCAACTTGATGTGATTGCCATTGTGATTTGGCGCCGTATAAATAAAACTGTTGAATTGAGTTGAATCTGAGGGTATCACTGGATTCAGTCATAGGATATTCGGTGTGAATGTTCCTGTGTGTTTCAGAGCGAAAGAGGCAGCTGGAGAATTCTGCTCAGCCCATTATTCAGGAGGACATCTGTACTGCTCTGGTACTCATGGTAATGGTATTTTATTTTTTAGTGTTTTAATAAAAGCAGGCTACATAGCCGTCACAGTAAAAGGGCATCAAAGGAGCAAATTATCAGATAAAAGCAAAAGATCCAGTGAAAGCAAACTGGAGGTTTGCACAGGTTACAATTATAGACAGGAATAGTCATGAAAAACTTTCCTTCTTTAAGGAAACCAAATCAGAAAGTATGCGTGCTTTATATTAAAACATAGTAAGGTATCATAGGCATAGAGGAGAATACTGTATTATGTCTTCTGATTGGATGCCAAATAGGGAGATTTAAAGTACTAAGTTTATACAGACAAAAGTTGTCTATGAAGTGTTTCAAGCATTTCTGGAAACATTTCGTAGACAACTTAAAATGCTCCCAGCAGTTTTTTTCCCAACCATAGACACATCCGAGGTTTGTAGAAGTCATTGAATGTGGTTGTTATACCCAGTATGTATAATCCTTCTTGGACCTGTTAAGGACCAACTTTCATTTGTTTCACTGTCAGGTTTGTGGCATCGTTTATATACTACGGCTCAGTGCTGAGCAGTTCAGAACTGTTGGAGAAGAACCTGTTGTGTGTGATCGATGCTGACAAAGAGCATCAGGTCAAACATCGCCATGAGGACGGACTGTGTTACTGCATCCCCTTTGGTTACAGTGACTACCAGACTCTGCTTATCAGCTGCCTCGGAGAGGTTGCATGTGAGTCATCGTCAGCGAAATGCGTTGAGAGAATTTTCAGTTCATCAGTTTTTCAGCCACACTTGCAGAATAATTCCTAAAACGTACTGCGAAGGTTTGCTGCTGTGCTGTTTCCGGATCAGGTCTACTCTGACTCCTCTCTTCTATCCTCCCAGTGGTCCCAGCAAACATCGCTCTGCTCAACGTGTTTGGACGCAAGATGACTCTGACCGTGCTGCAGCTGTTAGCAGCCTTTTTCTTTATGATACTCAACATTTGCTCCACTATGTAAGAGCCCCACAGATTGGACCCCCCTGACCGGGTCCAAGTGTATGACGTCATCTCATTAGAGCAAGTCAAGGTTTGTGATGTCATCTGGTCTGTTTTGGTCGTGCAGGTTTGGCTTCACGGTGCTGCTGTTTCTGCTGCGGTCTCTGGTCTCCATGAACTTTAATGTGGTTTACATCTACACAGCAGAGGTACGTTCACAGTCTGCTGGCTTCAACGGTGCATTTTTTAAGGACCGGGTCTGAGGTGACAGGAGTTTTGGTTTCTCAGGTGTACCCCACGGTGGCGCGCTCTCTGGGGATGGGTTTCTGTACGTCGTTCAGTCGCATCGGAGGAATGATCGCTCCGTTCATTGCTCAGGTGCGTTGGCTGTCCTGCTTAATGATCAGAGTTTTCAGGTTTTTGGTCCAGTCTATCATTGCTTTGTGTGTACTTCAGGTGCTGATGTCTCAGTCGGTGATTCTGGCTCTCTGTCCGTTCGCTGTGGCCTGTGTGCTCTGCGCTCTAGGAAACTTCCTGATGCCAATAGAAACCAAAGGACGAGCTCTGCTGGTGAGAATGTGATTTTGTATGAGCTTTGTTCTTTTTTCTTATGTCTAAATGCCGTGGTCTGACATGTTTGTTTGTTTGGATTTTTTCAGCAAAACTCCTGATGGTGTCTCTGAACAAACTGCTGCTCTTTGTTATTTCATTTTGGTTACATGTGTAAAGACTTTAAATATGATACTGACCTCAGGTGTTGCTGTGCCTTCATTAACAGCTCAAAGGGAATGAATGTTTGTTAGCATCAGTGAAGGAAACCTTACATTGTTCAGGTTGTCAGGCCAGTTATGAGCCCTGTTTCTCTGGTTTTTGTAGGATTATCTTTCACCTCCTCCTGCACTTCACATGAATCAGCTGTTACTTTATGCTTAAAAGATTCAACAGTATAACAATGTAACATTATTTCTGGCTCTTTGTATGTAAAGAATAATAATTACCGTATATTTTATAAACATATCCAGAAGGTACAGGTACAGTAGGCTCTAACAGTAATTCTGTATGCTCATTAATAAACTCCAACTATTGAACAAAGTGTTTGTGTGAGATAGTCTACCTGTGGATGTTTTTTTTCCTTCATGCTACAGATGTCATGTTTTACTTTGATCATATAAAACTGAATTTAATGAGAACATCCTGTGAGTGCAGTGTAAATGATCTTCCTCTGGCGCCACCTTCAGGACAAATGATACAGGCTCACGCCTCAGGTGTGATATGAGCAGCCTCTCAAGTGCAGCTGTAACGGAGTCAAAAAAAAGAAGCTTTATAACATGTTAATAGTTGGAGCATGTGCCAGATTTCGATGTCTCATTATGGAAATTTGTGATTGGAGAAAATTAATTAATTGATGTAAAAATAAATAAATAAATAATCTTTTGTGGTAAACTGTAGGCAGTTCATGCTTGTCGGCCAAATAAATGCTGTTCAGATTAAAAATTTTAAAAAAGGTGATGATCGCAAAGTGAGCATGACCCTTCAAGTGACTACAGCCATATTAATGGTAAATTTGCTGGGTTAAGGTAAATGGGAATGAAGACAAATACTACTATAACTCTCGAAAATTCACAATTATTATTCATATGAACATTACCATATTAAACGAACTATATTAAACTTGGAGCCACCTGGTCGACAAATAACGCAACTGCATTGTTAAGGTTCCTCGTGGCTGCACAACATGCCAGAGCAAAGGAAAATGATCCCAAAATGGAGACGGGTGCAGGTGAGCAGCATTGGTGTTTCTGTATGTTTAATAGTGAAAATGTTCTCACAGTAGTAATAGTTCGTATGTGTTTTTGTTATAAGCACTTCTAGCATGTACCCTGAAAGTTACAGCTCTAATAGTGGAGCTCTTTTGGAGCTCTTAATAGTAAGTTTATTTACAATTAGTACTTATGGTTAGCATGCTAAGCTAATACTCGTTAGCCAGTTGGGTGCTTACTGGCTGGCTCCTGGCTCTCATGTTTTGTACGGGAGTACATCACAGGTCAGGCTAACATGACCGGGCTGGATACAATAAAATTATATCTAAACGTTACTGTGTGTGTTTTCATTGAAAAATAATACATGAAAATATTTTATAAATTACCTGCACTATAGCAATATGTGCGGCTATATAAAGAGCCACCAGCAGGAAATAATCGCGGGAATAGTTTGTGGTATCGGTGGTTCATCTGCTGAGTAAAAAGATAAGAAAAGGAAAATGGATCGGGTGCTTGTCACAGTTGCTGCTGGCATTATGTACCTTAAGGCTGAAGAAGAAGCAGCGCAACTGAGAAGATCCGGAAGAGAAGAGCCAGAATGAAGATGAGGGGGAGGAGACGTGCCTTGATGGCGTGCCTTCTTCACTCAGTACATTTTTAAAAATAACTAATAGCCGAGGCTGCCTGTCGCCTGGGGGACGTCGTATGGTAAGGTCATCGTATAATGATCTTCCCGGACTACTCAAAGTTGCTGAGTGAGAAGCGGAATAAGTTTAATGAGTGCAAGAAGCTTCTGCACAACAAACGTATTGGTTTCTCCTTAATTTACCCAGCAGTGCTTGTTGTGAAAGCTCCTCAGGGATCCCGTTGCTTCGAGGACCATAAAAAAGCAATGACTTTCATTCGCCCCATGGTGTAAAACTGGTTTGTTTGCCTGTTTGTTTTTGTCGTTTTTTTGTTGGGGGTTTTTTCCCTTCATCTGTCGCTTTTGTTTATTTTTCTGGGTAGTAATTTTCTCCTGTTTTGTTTTTTGTTCTTTGTTTGTTTGTTTTTGTTTTTGTTGTTTGTTTGTTTGTTTGTTTTTGTTTTTCCTAGACCCCAAAGTACTGGAAAAGGTCGTGGCTCCAAAACTCCATTAATAAAACCTTATTAATGGAGTTTTTATTATGTTTAGAGAGAGATACAAATGATGATTATTACGTGCTCGCTTCATTTTCGTATTAAGGACAATTCTGGAGGTTAACTCAGACCTCTTCTCTAAACTGAATTGGACACAAGGTGGAGCGGTGAGTTCATACCCTTAGTGGATCTATTGTACTGTGTCCATTCTCAATGTTCTGTTTGTTAAACTGTATTATGAGCATTAAACTAGAACAAAGTTTGGTTTGGAATGTATGTTTTATAGATAAGACTGTAGATCCAGTATATTCGATTGCGGAATTTTTTATTTTTTTATTTACACATTAACAAGAGAATTCTCAGTAAAACCAAAGTTACTTTCCCTAGTAACTTGTAAAGCAGGGCGATATGACCAAAAATATTTATCACGATATACATTTGAAAATTTGCGATAACGATATAACTGACGATATAATTGACACTAGACAAAATACTTTACAACTCCACTACTTTATTAGTGAAAAAAAACCCATAAATGTATTTTCACTTAAACAAGCAGCTGTTTTTTATGTGCATTAAAGTTATATAAAAATGTAACAGTGCAAATGCAAATTTCTCGCTGACAGTTTAACCAAAAGGCATTTCCAGTGGAAACTGGCCAACATATCCTGAGCATAACCATGTATAATATGCACAAAACTTAAAAAGAGGTTATACACACACAATACGGTAATATTATGTTGAAGCACAGTACGTATCACTCCGCGAGGCTCCTGCCTACGGTAGCCGTAATGCTCCGACAATCCATCAAGCGGTACGGCTTCGTAGCTTAGCAAAGTCGGACTAAAACATTTGACAGATTTTCGAGCGTCGTGTACGACATAAAATCGTTTCGAGGTCAGTAAACACAACCAGAATTCATACATAAGGCACACGGGATTATAAAGGGCACTGTCGATTTTCAGAAAAATCAAAGGATTGATTTTAAGTGTGCCATATTTTCCAAAAAACACGGTAATAACGACGGCCCGCTAGCATGCGCTACCAAAAATAGTGCTTTGTTGTGTATCTGATGGATGAAAGCCAAACCAGTTCCACACCACTGAAGTTGCAGCATTTTTACAAACCAATTCTGGTTCATCCATTTCATTCAACGATCCGCTTTCGCCCTTCTCATTCTGCGTCGCCGGCATGTGCGTATGAAAACAAAGGTACTGCGCATGCGCGTTTTATCCATATTCTATCGCGATATTTCATTTTCCTATCGTTGCCCAACATTACACCGGTATTACCGTGAACAGTATGATATAGCCCAGCCCTAGTAACTAGTTACTTTGAAAGTAACGAGTAACTTGAAGTAACTGAGTTACTTTTGATAGAAGTAACTAGTAATGTAACTAAGTTACTAATTTAAAGTAACTTACCCAACACTGGTGACAGTGGATCAACTGAAATATTTGGACGCTCCCATTACCGTTAAAGAGATAGTGGGAGTTATTAAACACCTTCCCTCTGATAAAGCACCAGGCCTGGATGGCTGTACGGCTGGATTTTATAAATCCTCTCCAGAAGATCTAGCGCCACTGCTTTTAAACACTTATAATGAATCTTTTCAAGAGCGTAGGCTCGCACCTTCACTATCTGAAGCCATTATTACACTTATCCTGAAGAAGGACAAGGACCCCACTGACTGTAAAAGCTACCGACCGATAAGCCTGACCTCCTATGATAGTAAAATTTTATCTAAAATTCTGGCTAATCGATTAAACTGGGTAATAACCTCTCTTGTACATGTAGATCAAGTTGGTTTCATAAGCTCATGCTCTTCAGCTGATAATATTTGGAGGTTAATTGACATTATATGGGCGGTTCAGGACAGTCATTCTCCCATAGCTGCGATTTTGCTGGATGCCGAAAAGGCATTCGACAGAGTCGAGTGGAGATATCTATTTGCCACTTTGGAGTGTTTCGGTTTTACTAAAAGCTTTATTAACTGGATTCATCTTATATATGTACACCCCAAGGCATCAGTACTTACAAATGGAATAATAGGGCTTTCTTTTGAACTAGGTAGAGGAACCAGGCAGGGGGATCCCCTCTGCCCACTCCTCTTTGCTCTGGCCCTTGAACTGCTGGCAGAGGCTATTCATAGGGAGCCCAATTATCCAGGTGTCAGTATAGGGAGAGACTGTCATAAACTGTTCTTGTATGCTGATGACATTTTGCTTTTTATATCAGACCCAGAAAAGTCTTTAAAGTCCTTGCAGGTAATAATAAATACGTTCTCAGCTATTTCTGGTTACAAGGTGAATTAGACCAAATCGAAGGCCCTTCCTTTAACTAGTTATTGACCTAGGTCACTTTTTCAAACCGGTATGTTTTCCTGGCCTCAGAAGGGCATTAAGTATTTAGGCATTACCTTCCCGCCTCATCTGTCAGACCTAAGATAAATTTTGAACCTTTACTCAGCGATATGAGAATTAATGTTGATCGTTGGTCTCAGATGTATCTCTCGATGTGGGAAAGGTAAATGTAGTTAAAATGGTATGTACACCTAAGTTCAATTATTTGTTGCAGGCTCTACCATTTCATGTTTCTTTGAAATACATCAAACAATTTGACCAGCTTTGCAAAGCATTGATATGGAATAATAAAAAGCCTAGACTGAATTTGAGAAAATTGCAGAAACCAGTAGACAGAGGTGGGTTAGGGATGCCCAATCTACTTTTATATCATTATGCTTTTTCTCTTTGGCATTTGGCACATTGGTTTTTACCCCCTGAGAAAGCGCCTCCTTGGTTCTCTATTGAAAGTACTGCATGCTCGCCATTTACACCATTATATAGCTTATCAACTAATCTGTCCCCCCACATCCAATCACATCCGGTATTTTCTCATTTAAAAGAAGCATGGAAAAGATTGTCCAAATTATTCAAATTTGACCCACATCTCAACCAATCTGCTGGTATTTGGTATAATCCCAAACTTTCTATTGCCAAATTACCCTTCTTTTGGAAGCTCTGGTTTCAGAGAGGTATAACAGTTGATAGGTTTATGCTACAAACCTATTCGCTGGAACGTTCAAGACAATTCTACTACGCAGCAATAGCAAGACACGAGTAGGCAAAGTTCTTTGTGTCACTCATATATGATGGAGAGAACCATGACAAGCGCCGTTCCTTCGCTTGACCCCAGTCGCTCTCGTCCACACTCCCTCGTAACACTGCTCTTTTATTGAGGTTACATGAATATACATAGGTTCATTAACATATGACGTATACATACAAACAAAGAGTACCTTGCCTGTGCGTGTTCAGAGTGTGACCCCATAAACGACTTCCCTAAACCTGCTCGTCTGGAAGTTCAGCAGTTCATCTAAACAAAAGGCACTTAGACTAAAACAGATATAAATGTGTTTGCTATACCAGAAGGCACACAGAGTCTTTACTAAGGATCAAACCTCTATCAACATGCAATTGATTATAAAACTTTAAGCATATATGAGTAAATATTTCTAAGCATAAATGACAATCCAATATTATAAACCTGACACAGTGCTGGGGGATCTTTACAAAAACAGTATATTTAAATCATTTGAAAAACTTGCAGAAGAATTTGATTTTGTCACGGCTGGCGGAGGGAGCCGTGTGGTGTGGAGGAAAAGGAGGACCCAAGATGCAGCAAACTGATGATACGAGTGATGTTTTATTTACAAAGGTGGTGGTGGCAAAAACAGGCAACGAGGTATGAGTAATTTACAAACGGAAACCTAAACTGGGAGAAACTAAATGACAAACCTGAGACCATACAAAGGGGGTGCGGGGCAGAGGGACGCAGAGACGGGACGCAGAGACAGGACACCATGGAACGCAGATGAATGCAGAGATACGCAGAAATACACGGATGAATGCAGACGAGCCGACAACCAACACAGACCGACACCCACTAAATATACACACACAAGGTAATCAGGTAATCACAAACAGGAGGGAAGAACAGCTGAACCTAATACACATGAGGACCGGAGGAGACAAGCTGAACACCATGACAACAGACACAGACCTTCAGAACAGAACAGGAAATCCAGAACACAAGCCTTCAAAGTAAAACAGGAAACACAGACTGATTTACAACACAACACGGGGACATGAACAGAGCACCAAGGACAGACACAGGTAGGGCTGACAATACACCAAACTACAGGTTCAACCCTAAACTAATACAAATCAGAATAAACACAAAACGCTGGGTCAACGACCCAGGACCATGACAGATTTACCTTTTGGAAATACGTGCAACTAAGACATTTGATAGTTAATACATTTGGCTCATCCGCAAAGTTCCCTTTAAGCTGCAACTTTTTGGAGGAAATCAAAACAATCTTCGGGCGTGGACAAGAGGCATCAGCTTATTACAAAATGCTTTTATTAGCTTCCGATCCTAACACACTGTCCCTCAAAAGAACGAGGGAAATGGACTTAAATCTCAGCTTTACAGTGGAGGAATGGAATGGCATTCTTAGGAATCTGAAAAAAATGTCATGTGAACTGCGTTCAAGATTGGTTCAATTTAAGATTTTAAATAGAGTTTACTGGACACCCTCACGGTTGCACAGGGTGGGTCTAGCGACTGACGATGCATGTTGGAAGTGCCAGCAGGATAGTGGCACACTTTTACATTTGTGTAGGGTAATTTCCACTAAACCAAGTTCAAAAAGGGGAGTCTATGGCTGACGCATGTTCCTGGTTTCCAAAAGAAATGCTTCCAGTTGCATTATGATTTGAAGACTGTTTATTTATTACAAGCTGAAGATGTAACAATGAACTCCTTCCTAAATTAGCATGAAAGTTCCAAAAAATAGCAGTTATCCAGAACTACCTGTGCACACAGTCAGAAAACCGTGAGACTCCTAACCTCTCTGTCCATGCTCCTCCCCTTCCCTCTCACACAGGGTTTCATGCTACTATTGCACTAACATACTTAAAGTGAGAGGTACCCCCTTTTAGGTTCCAATCCCAAAACAGTGACTTAAAATTACTTTATGTAAACACATATATTTTCTCATTTATTAATCCTGAAAAGATGACTTATGTAATGAATCTATGTATTATAAAACAAACATGAACTCAATTGTAAATAAAAATATAAAGCAGACGTCTGGAGTTTACAATTTGCTTTGGGGATGCTCCAAAGTCCAAGATTTTTGGATTCATATTCATACTGTAGTAGAGAAGGTTGTAGGCCAAGGGGTGCCATTTATGAACAGTCTTTATGTAGTAGGAGACCCTTCAGCTTTGAGTCACTTACCCACTCCTCTTGCTCATTGGGTACAAATGGCTATTATACTGGGGAGGAAGCTGTTGGTGACAGAGTGTATTTACTTTATTTTGGATTTTGTTTTTTTGCATGAGAATATGTATTGATTCTCAATTTGTTTTGTTGTTGTGACTGGGAATGTCCATTCTGTTATCTTCTGTTGTTTTGGGTTTGTTTGTTTTTTTTTTGTTGTTTTTGTTTTTTAATATTAAAATCTAATAAAGTTTGAGTCATAAAACCCCCCAAAAACTAATAGCCTGGTGTTTCTATGCATGTACTCCCAAATCTAGAGAAAAGGTTGCATTTGCTGTGTATAATATCTTATGGTGGTAGATCAATACTATAAAGCCTATACAGTTTAACGAATGTATCACTGAGCAGTACTGAAACAAGCTTTACTCTCCACATGACATATACTAAAAATAACAATAAATAATTCAGTACTGTTCAATAAATATATGTATATATATATATAGAAAAACCTAATCCATATCTGTTTACATACTTTAAGTGTCTTTTTTCTTGTTTAAAACAGGAAAAAGCCCAGCAAAAATATAAACACAAATAAATAACAGTGTCCCCATCCTTTAGCTGATCTCAAACCAGCCTTCAGACTCAGCATCAACATGCTTGTGCAAATGCTCCCCAGGGAAAAACAACACGGTTGGAACCACGAAATTGAGGTGCTTGTAACCATTTACTGGCTGGCCTGTGTAGCCTCATACAGAGTGACGGCATCTTATTGCCTTCCCGGCAAAGAGGCATTCCGTTGCACAGCTGGTACAATTGATGGATGCCATATCCGGATTCGTCCACCTTGGGAACCATATCAGGTCCTACATAAATAGGAAACTGTTCCCCTCTCTTGTGCTGCAGGGCATCTGTGACTCCAAAGGTACATTCCTAGATGTGTACATTGGTAATTGCGGATCTGTGCATGATGCACTAGTACTGCGAAGATCCCCAATTTACAAACAGGCCATCTATCCACCAGCAGGCTTCTTCCTCTTGGGAGATGGAGGATACCCATGCCTTAAGCACCCAGTGGCAATATTGAGCCTATATCGTCAGCCTGTGTCAAGTAAGAACATAATTCCCTTTTCATTACACCTACAAACACAGAGTAGTGCTACATCAGTTACTGTGAAGCACGCAGAGCTTTAACAGAACAAATGCAATATTATAATTCTACCTATTACACTAATTGAAAGTTTACTAAGCACTTAATAAAAGTACGTACTGTTTTTCTTTTAAAACTCAGAGGTAGAAAAGTTCAATCGGTACCATGCTAAGGCCAGACATCCTCAAAACATACTGGCGCTCCATCTTCTTGCGAGCCCTTGAGATTCGGCCTCTGTTTGCTCCCAAAGTTGTGGGGGCCTGCTGCATCCGCCAAAATATCTGTTTGGCAACAGATGACGTCTGCCATGAAGAAGGAGAGGAGGAAGGGGGTGGCACAAGCAGGACCCGAAGCCAAAACAGAAGGCACAGGCGCAGACACGGAGCTTTCAGGAACTTGTATTCGAGCCAGGCTTGCTGCACAACTGTCTGCTCCTGAACAGCTGCCTGCATGTCTGTTTGAACATAACTAGGTAAAGGTTTCATTTGTAAGATGTAGTCATGCCTTATCAGAAAAAGTTAAATTCAAATCATATTTTTTTACTAATTAGTGTTAGTTATTAGTTAAATTAAGTTAATTAGTTAAAATCCATCTTTATTTGTTCAAATTGTAAGTAGTGTGCATTAGTGTTCTTTTTTTGTATATTTTTTATAAACCTCAACCGTTAACCGTGTGTTCACGGTTATATAGGTTGAATCCAATGTTAAATGTTATTGTAAGTGTTACACTTGTTTAAATGATTTGTTTTACTTTGACTAAAGAGATTTCCCAGTTACACAGGAAGCAAAAAAAATAAATAATTATTGACATGTAAAGTGCTTTATTTAAAAATTTTCAGTTTTTCATTTTCAGTTTTTCAAATAGTGACATATATCGCTCTGCCCTTTCAGTAGCTGCCCTCTCCCTCTCTTTCTCCCTAGCCAGAGCCGCTCTCTCTCTTTTTTCCTCTCTTTCCGCCTGGTCTTTTAAAAATTGTAGTATAGCCTGGCTGTTCCCGGGCCGCTTCCTCTGGCTCTTCCTCGACACTTCTGTAGAAGGGGATGAGACCGGAGTGCTGACTGCACCACCTGTAGTGGATGTCAGGTTTGCTGCAACTACCAGGGGTGGACTTATTGAGTGTTGCCCCTGGAGCACAGCATCCATCATTTTGTACCACTGCCAGGTGGTCCTCTACACCCTTGCCTGTTGGTGGGTCTTTAAGCTCCTAAAAATATGTATTAATTGCTATATTATCACAGTTACGTGGGCTGTATTACTAAATTGCAAAATACATTTTATTTAAAAAACAAAACAAAACAAAACAGGGCCTTGCATTTAAGGAATGGTAAACAAGTATTTTTTTTAAACCACTCTAAGGAATCAGATAGGAACAGGTACATTACCTTGTATTTGGTCTTCAGATTGTTCCACTTCTTTTTTGCTTGCTTGGCTGCTATGGCCAGGCCTGAAGAGCTAACAAAGTCCCTGAAAGAAAAGAATGTGGCACAGTCACTTCAATAGCTAGTTATCGTAAGATGTGTTCCTCTAATCCTTCCCTAGAACACGGGGAGCAGCAAAACCAGTCAAAATGAGTACTTGCTCCCATGAAGTCTTGCAGGAATTTCTCCTTCCTGTAAAAAGGCTCTCATTTTCCGCCCACCACTCAACGAGAGCCAGGGTTTTCTCACTTGTCCCTTGATTAAAATATAAAACATTAAATATTGCATTAGTATAATAATAATTCAAGCAAAGAAAAGCCTTTATAGGAGGGGAAAATGACAGCAAAACAATCAGGTGCTTTATTAAAAATTAATGTACATAGAAACGTAAAAATAATTTAAGGTTTTTAAACATTATATAGGATAGTATAACATTTGAATGAACAAATGGCTATTAAAAATACCAAATTGATTTATATCAGAACCTTTGGAGATAGCTGAAAATTTCCAAATGAAATGCAGAGATTAGGCCAGCATTCAAGTGTTCTGCATCCAATCAGGATGCAGAACACTTGTGCTATTTAAAAAAAGCATGCTAAATTGCATTTTTTTAAAAAGCTGCGAAAGGTGAACCGCGTTATAGCAAGGGACCACTGTACTTTGAACTGGAAGAGTACTTGCATAATTAAAACTGCAAGTACGCAAAAGTATGCATATTGAGGCAGGTCCTTCAACTGTTCTCATCCTCACTCATGTTGCTCATGTTGGTTCTTACTAGCTGCATGCTGTTTACAGCCTAGGAACATTTTTCTTTTTTTTTATTACTTAGTTTTTAATAAAGGTTTTAAATATTTTACAACAGAAAAGGAAAACAACAAACAACCGAAAACAACAATAACAAAACAAGCAGTCGACTGAAAAGCACAGCTTTTTCCCACAAAGCAATTCTGGCAATGAGAAATGACTTTATATTCACGAATTGACAGCAGATCTACAGATGTAAGAGCAGCCTAGGAGAGGCATACAGATGTTTATATAGATGTGAGTAGGCTAGGAACATTTTTCAACCCCATGATTGATAGTATAACATGAAACTTGTGGTTTTTGTATAACAACATTATATGAGAAAAAATTATGTTTTTTAATTGTTATTGTTGTTGTTTTTTAAGTTAGAAATAAAAGCTCTTATTTCTTAGTTACCATAAGAAAAAAAATAATGCTGCCACTGTATGATCACATACCTGTTTGAACTTTTGAAGAAAGACTTTGACAGCATTGTGTTGTAGGAATGTAGATTAGTCTTTTGTTAACTAAGAAAAACAAGTAGAGTCACCCCAACCCTGAGGCCTGAATGTTGCAGTTGCGTAACACACTGTTGATAATGAGGTGTGATGTTGTCTTTGTACCTGAATAAATAGAAAACCCAGAGTAAGAGCAAGTCCAGTGTCCTCTTTGCATAGGCTTATGAAGTCACATCTACCTGACACTCTCAGGACCACAACAGCCACACAGCCTTTTAGCTGATGATGGTGGAGGTTTGGCTTCAAATCTCAGGTAAGCAGTCTAAGAGTAAAAGATGGTTTGATATGTGACGTTCACGTGGCCTTTAACGTAGGATGTCACACAGAGAGCTGCTTGGTGACAAACGGGGTTATTTAAGATTCTTCACACAGACCTGATGATGTCAAGACAGTTTCTGCACTGCAGTCCTTGTCTGAGTGATCACGTGATTGCTGATAGGTTCCCACATGAGCTCCTGTCTCTGTACCTGTGGAGCTAATTATTAGTGATGGTGTTATTTACACCTGTGAAGTCTGAGGTCACATGACCAATCATGCTTGATCCTTGCGATGTGATGAATGTCACAGTGATGAACTCTACTTCATCAATAACAAAGATGATCTGAGGCTGCTGC
This sequence comes from Astatotilapia calliptera, assembly GCF_964374335.1. Lineage (NCBI taxonomy): Eukaryota > Metazoa > Chordata > Actinopteri > Cichliformes > Cichlidae > Astatotilapia > Astatotilapia calliptera. The sequence continues at coordinate 17,128,691 of NC_137438.1, read as the reverse complement.
CCAGCTCCCATTAAGCTTGTTAACTCACAGATTACCATCAGGATCCGCTCTCTGGCTGACAGTCAGGGGGCGGGGCTTGCCCCAATCTAACAACGCCCCCTGACCTCAGCTACACACTGTGTGTGTCAGTGCGCCTGTTTGACCAGCTTTATACGTTTCAGACACTGTGAGGACATTTGACCACACTGACAGGCTTGTGTCTGTGTGATTAAAGTGGATTAGTGTGTGCTGGGGAGCAGTAGCAGTTGGAGGCGAGCAGCAGGCGGCTGGCAGCTCTGACATGTGAGTACATTTCTGTCTGTTTCCATTCAGTCTGCAGACAGGAAGTAAAAGCAGACTTTTATTTTTTGAGTCACAGGTGTGTGTGTGGTGGGATTGAGTTTTTCTGAGTGCTGTAGAGTTGAGCTGCAAATAAAAAGGCTGCAGAAAGATTCAGAGTTTGCTGTAACCGTGTTTTACACTCAGCTGAATAAAGAACAAGACGGTGCTGAATCTTGAGAAAGAAAACCGAGCAGCTCGATGTCTGTTTGGTCAGTTTGAAATATCTACATCAAACTGTGGTCTCACCCTCAGCTGTCCGTCTGAAGCACAGATAATCAATAGACTAAATAAATCAATTACTTTCCTCTGTGTTAAATCCAGTAAAGTGAAACACACTCAGATCTGCTGCTGTTTTTCTATCTTTGTGAGGTTGTTTATTCTCACCTCAGGGGTCAGAGGTCATGACGGTATAGGTTATGAAAGCATCGTGTCACTGAGGGTCCTTACAGAGGCAGACAAACGTGCGTGTTGGTGCTTGGTACTGACAGCCATGCTCTGTGAGCCTCTTTGTTTCAAACACATACTCAGGCTGACGGCTGGTCATGTGACTACAGCACAGAGACATCATTATCATTTTACTCACTCTGAGATGATGATCAATAATCTGATCAGTTCCAGTGATCTGAGGTTTTGCTGTTTGAATGGTTTGATGTCTTTGCAGTGAACACTTTTAAAAGATATTTATTGATTAATGTGCTGAAATAGTTTATGGATTATTTATTGATGTTTTATTCTGAAATTCAAACAGAGCTGAAGGAAAAGGGTTTTCTAGTTTTAATTTCCAGTGCCATGTCTGTAGAGCTGCTGTGTTATTTTCAGCAGTCGCCTGAGTGTCTGTGAACGCAGCCTCGGTGTAGCAGGAGTTTATCAGCAGGGGGTCTGGACTCCATCCAGGTCGTCACACCTTCCCTTCAGCTGCTCTGTCACCTTAAGTCCAGGTTGTCATGACTACAGAGTGCACCCGGCAGCGGAAGCAGATTCCTTTATTCCAGAGCGCTGTTGCTGATGTCCCGTTTACAATAACTTTAATTAACTGTTAACTGTCAGGAAGCACTCCACCAAACCGCTTTGCTCAGAACGTGTTGGATGCACGACTGGACCTCAGCTCTGCACGCGACACAGCTGACCATCAGATTGAGCCGACTCTGTGAGCGTTTCAGGTACAATGGTTTAAATCGCGTCTCACACAAAGAAGTATAAAGGAGTATTAAGACCACATTAAGAAAAAAAAATATTGGTGACAGTTTTGAGATTAAAGACATAATTCTATTCTTAGGAAGAAAAAAAAGCAGAAAAATGTATAGATTACAGCTGTTTCAGGACAAAGCGCCACGGCTGCTGTAGCCTCTGAGGTAGTGAGGTCGTACTTCAGGATCAGTTTTAGTTAAAGGAAGAAAATGATTTGAATTTCAGCTCTGGGACACGATCAGCATGACGACGCTGAAGAGTTGGTCAGCTTTACACAAAATCCAACAGATGTGAGATCATCGATGGTCACAGCCTCGTGCAGTATACAGGATAGATGTTGTATCACAGCACGGCTGATCAGTTGGTTTCAGTGACTCATCTACACGAGGCATATTTAAGAGGGGAAGCAGCTGTAGCAGTTTTTCTTGAAACAACTTTTCTCAACATTTAGACTTTATTTTCAAAATGATAAACAATATTTGTTTTTCCTAATGTCACCCCAATACTTATCACTACTTCGATACCCACACCTCACTAAATCCTGTTTTTCCACCTGAGAGACATCATTAAGTTGAGCTTTGTAGCTTCTAAAGAGGAGCTTAGGGTGCTTTCATGTGCTCCTGTTTTCTTTACTCAGTAAATCTGCAGGTAATTCGAAATGCTGTCGTTCACTCCTTACTCGATAAAACAGAGTCCAAAAGCACCCACTACTGATGTCTCTTTATCTACTTTTTAAATGTTCTGTTATCTTAAATTTGTTTTCTATGAAGCATTGACTCTTGTGAATTGTATCTGTGGAAAACACCATATAAACACTAATGGTAGCATTAACTACAATCTGAGAGGGAGAAACTTTTCCCACCTACCTCTGAAGTACTCCAAAGTACCTCTAAAATAACGAAAAGGTACTCAGGACTTAAAAATTGTGAGAGTTCTGCTTTCCTTTAAAGCATCCAAGTGTTTTTCCTTTGTTTTCCGGTACCTGCACTTTAAGTATCACCATGAATCAGTAAGTACTTTTCTCAGGCTGTATCCGTATTTGTAATTGGGGGTGAGCCACAGGAAGACACAAACCTCACAAACAGCGCCTCAAATTTTTAGCTTTTATCCTTAATTAGGCATCATAGTCTGTAATTCCACTTCTTGTCCTTTCACCAGACAGAGAGCGAGCTGGAGATCACAGGTGACATCATCAGCAGGTGACATCCTTCCCATGGTGCCCTGCAGCCTCAGAGGTCACCATGGAAGACCAGTCTTTCCCAGAATGCCAAGCTCAGGAGCTGTTTGATGAGTTTGTATCAGCATCAACCTGCAGGGCGGCGCTGCGCTCCTTCAGCCAGCTTTGTGAACATCTGCAGCTGGACCCGAGCACTGCCGAAAGGCCACTGTACCGACCGATTAAACGCCGCCTTAACTACTGGAGGGCGAATGGTCTGTGGGCCAAGCTGGACCGGAGGGGGGCGCAGGAGGAGTACCAGAGGGCACGAGCCTGCAGCGATGTGACTGTACGTGTTTAAAAAAATACAGCAGGAGCTTTGGTTCAAACATACTAAGACATGTTACTCAGTCATTTTATTAGGAACACCTTACTACTTCATAGATTGACTGTTCATGGCAGAGAAATTAAAACAGCATTTACAGATTTTGGTTTTTGGTCTTTGGTCTTAAAGTAATATGACCTTGAACTGTTGATATAAGGCTTTACTTTAAGGTTTAAAAAAAAGAAGGGATGAATGTGTCTGATCGTCTGTTATCTCCTCTCTCGCTGGCCAGTGTGTTATCATTGGTGCAGGGCCTTGCGGTCTGCGGACAGCAGTGGAGCTGAGCTTCATGGGAGCTCGAGTGGTGCTGCTGGAGAAGAGGGACTCCTTCTCCAGGAACAATGTGCTCCACTTATGGCCCTTCACCATCCACGACCTGCGGGGCCTTGGAGCCAAAAAGTTCTATGGAAGGTTTTGTGCCGGCTCCATCGACCACATCAGTGAGTCAGCATTCTGCTTCTGTCTGATCAGAGCAGCCAAACCATCTAGTCAGCACTTCCCGTTTCCTCTCTGCAGGTATTCGCCAACTGCAGCTTGTCCTGCTGAAGGTCGCCCTGCTCCTGGGGGTCGAAGTTCATGTCAATGTGGAGTTTAAAAAGCTGGTGGAGCCAGCAGAGGACCAGCACAGACACAGTACGGCCTAACAGTTTGAACAAAGGGGCGGCTGTATGAATAATTAAAGCCAGACAATGCTGTATGTATTGCTAGAAGAAAACGGAAGTGTGTTCACAGCTCACAGTTGCAATTTTTACATGCGAACTGAGTTAAACTGTCAGCCAAAGTGACAATGGGGGTATGTCTGTGAAGGTTCTCAGTCATCCAGGTCATCGTAGTCAAAGGAGCTTGCAAAGAAAAGCGTCTGGACTTCTTTAAGTTACTTGAAGACGTTTCACCTCTCATCCAAGAAGCTTCTTCAGTTCTAAGGTCAAATGGTGGAGAGTCCCAGATATAAACCTAGTGGGAGTAACCCCCCACAGAGGGACAAAAGGACCCCCTGATGATCCTCTAATCGCCTGAGCCAAGGTGTGAAACTGGGTGTGGGTCCCAATCGCCAGAGTTTCGGGTGAGTTCATTGTGAAACCTGGCCCCACCTTATCATGCGAATTCCTGAGATCAGATGGCCCAGGATGTGAGTGGGCGTTAAGGCGTCTGGGAAGGGATCTCAAAACTGGATTATAGATGGCAGAGAGTTGGTGTCGTAAACCCCCGCCTCTGTTCAAAGATGGTCGCTCACAGTGGACATAGATGGCTTCTTTCACTCCTCTTTCAAACCATCTGTCCTCTCTGTCCAAAATGTGAACATAGGCATCCTCGAAAGAGTGTCCTTTATCCTTAAGATGCAGATGGACTGCTGAGTCTTGTCCTGTGGAGGTGGCTCTTCTGTGTTGTGCCATGCGCTTGTGAAGTGGCTGTTTGGTCTCTCCAATGTAGAGGTCTGAGCATTCCTCGCTGCACTGTACAGCATACACCACATTGTTAAGTCTGTGTTTTGGCGTTTTGTCTTTCGGGTGAACCAGTTTTTGTCTGAGCATGTTGCTGGGTCTGAAATGCACTGGGATGTCATGCTTGGAGAAAACTCTCCTGAGTTTTTCTGATACACCGGCTACATAGGGGATGACAATGTTGTTGCGTCTGTCCTTCTTATCCTCCCTCGCTGGTGTCTGGTCTTCTTTTCTGTGCCTCTTTGCTGACTTTAAGAACGCCCATTTAGGATAGCCGCACGTTTTGAGTGCTTCCTTTACATGTGTGTGTTCCTTCTTTTTTCCTTCAGGCTTAGAGGGAACATGTTCTGCCCGGTGGTGTAGGGTCCTGATTACTCCAAGTTTGTGTTCCAAAGGGTGATGGGAGTCAAAGAGGAGGTACTGGTCCGTGTGTGTGGGCTTCTGGTAAACTTTGATGTTGAGGTTGCCGTTCTCTTCAATGTGCACAGCGCAGTCCAGGAAAGGCAAACAGTTGTCCTTTGTGTCTTCCCTGGTGAACTTGATGTTTTTATCCACAGCGTTAATGTGCGCAGTGAAGGATTCCACTTCCTGTGTCTTGATTTTGACCCAGGTGTCGTCCACATATCTGTACCAGTGGCTGGGTACTCTTCCTTTGAAAGAGCCAAGAGCCTTCCTTTCCACTTCCTCCATGTAAAGGTTGGCTACAATAGGTGACACGGGGGAGCCCATGGCACAGCCATGTTTTTGTCTGTAGAAGCCTTCGTTGTATTTGAAATATGTAGTGGTGAGGCAGAGGTCTAACAGTGTGCAAATCTGATCAGGTGTGAAGTTGGTCCTGTCCTCCAAGGCTCTTTCAAAGGAAGAGTACCCAGCCATTGATACAGATATGTAGACGACACCTGGGTCAAAATCAAGACACAGGAAGTGGAATCCTTCACTGCGCACATTAACTCTGTGGATAAAAACATCAAGTTCACCAGGGAAGACACAAAGGACAACTGTTTGCCTTTCCTGGACTGCGCTGTGCACATTGAAGAGAACGGCAACCTCAACATCAAAGTTTACCAGAAGCCCACACACACAGACCAGTACCTCCTCTTTGACTCCCATCACCCTTTGGAACACAAACTTGGAGTAATTAGGACCCTACACCACCGGGCAGAACATGTTCCCTCTAAGCCTGAAGGAAAAAAGAAGGAACACACACATGTAAAGGAAGCACTCAAAACGTGCGGCTATCCTAAATGGGCGTTCTTAAAGTCAGCAAAGAGGCACAGAAAAGAAGACCAGACACCAGCGAGGGAGGATAAGAAGGACAGACGCAACAACATTGTCATCCCCTATGTAGCCGGTGTATCAGAAAAACTCAGGAGAGTTTTCTCCAAGCATGACATCCCAGTGCATTTCAGACCCAGCAACATGCTCAGACAAAAACTGGTTCACCCGAAAGACAAAACGCCAAAACACAGACTTAACAATGTGGTGTATGCTGTACAGTGCAGCGAGGAATGCTCAGACCTCTACATTGGAGAGACCAAACAGCCACTTCACAAGCGCATGGCACAACACAGAAGAGCCACCTCCACAGGACAAGACTCAGCAGTCCATCTGCATCTTAAGGATAAAGGACACTCTTTCGAGGATGCCTATGTTCACATTTTGGACAGAGAGGACAGATGGTTTGAAAGAGGAGTGAAAGAAGCCATCTATGTCCACTGTGAGCGATCATCTTTGAACAGAGGCGGTGGTTTACGACACCAACTCTCTGCCATCTATAATCCAGTTTTGAGATCCCTTCCCAGATGCCTTAACGCCCACTCACATCCTGGGCCATCTGATCTCAGGAATTCGCATGATAAGGTGGGGCCAGGTTTCACAATGAACACACCCGAAACTCTGGCTGATTGGGACCCACACCCAGTTTCACACCTTGGCTCAGGCGATTAGAGGATCATCAGGGGGTCCTTTTGTCCCTCTGTGGGGGGTTACTCCCACTAGGTTTATATCTGGGACTCTCCACCATTTGACCATAGAACTGAAGAAGCTTCTTGGATGAGAGGTGAAACGTCTTCAAGTAACTTAAAGAAGTCCAGACGCTTTTCTTTGCAAGCTCCTTTGACGACAATGGGGGTATAAGGCCTGAAGTCAGACAACATTTTACCTAGAGTGAAAGTGTTGAAAGAAATCATTGGTGTAACCTTGTTGATGTTCATTAGAAAACACAGAAGCAGGTGAATAGTAGCCATCATCAGGGTCATAAACTGAGCTGCAGAATATGTGAGCGAAAGAAATGAAAAACAGACAGTACGTATGAAATTATCTTTCAGTCCTAAAAGCACTTAAAATGTAGATTCCTCAACTTTCTGTGTATCTATGTACCTGTCCAGAGCTGGGCTGGAGAATGGAGGTGAGTCCAAAGAATCACCCTGTGAGTCAGCTGGAGTTTGATGTAATAATCGGAGCAGATGGACGCAGGAACACGCTGCCAGGTACAATAACACTAACAGGTATAAAAAAAAGTAGTCATGTACATCAGCATCATCAGGTAAATCAACATCATCGGGCATCATAGGCAAGTACAACAAGATCATCAGGTACATCAACATAGTCAGGTACAACAACACTGTCAGGCACATCAAAATCATCAGGTACAACAACTTCAGTTCTTCTAAGGGTTTTTGTGTCTTCCAGTCCATCTGAAAGTTGTAACCTACTTTTGAATCAGTACTGCAGTGTAAGCCTTTTTCTCACAGTCTGATGGAGGTTAATCCACCTGTAAATCTGAACCATGACTGCTATATAGAAACAGCATCATTATAACATTTCAGACTGGTATGACACTTCTCTGGACTATGTGCTGTTCGACACCCCTTTTCTAAAATGTGGACACTGTGTACCTGACCATGTTGTCCTATATCCGTGTGTGTGAACAGGTTTCAGGCGTAAAGAGTTCAGGGGGAAGCTTGCCATCGCCATCACAGCAAACTTCAAGAACAGAAACACCACAGCTGAGGCCAAAGTGGAGGAGATCAGCGGTGTGGCATTCATCTTTAACCAAAGGTTTTTCCAGGAACTACGGCAGGAAACTGGTTTGTTCCTAAAAGTTGACACACACCTGGAGTCTGCATTCAGAGACTCTAGGTGTGTGTGATGTTCACCTGTGTCTGCCTGTTTTAGGGATTAACTTGGAGAATATTGTGTACTACAAAGACGACACACACTATTTTGTGATGACGGCAAAGAAACAGAGTCTATTGGAAAAAGGAGTAATTCTGCAGGTAACACACACACACACACACACACACACCTGGAGTCATTCTCTATCCATCCCTCCGTCCATGAGCTGAGTAATGAACCCACGCCATTGCTGTTGAATAATTTTAGCATTTCGAGGTGAATCTCATCCAAAACTTGCATCTTGCTCTCTGGGAGCTTCTTAACCACCCCAGTAGCCTCTCCAATGAAAATGCTTCTTCTGAGTCTTCAGACTTTCTTTACTCTTGTCAGTAGTCCTTCTCCATGGCCTCTCTAAACTCCTTCCACACTGTTTTGATTTTGACTGTCAAAACCACAGCTCTTTCTAGCTTCCTGGCACCTATCTGCTTTTCAGCAGACCCAGAGGTCAACTAGAAAGAATGGCTGTGGCCCACATCTGTTCACATCTGCAAGGTTTTTGAACATGGCTCACTGCCCCCTCCTTATCCAAGGATACATGACAAATTCTCCTGGAGGTGAGAGTGAAAACCCTCATTTACATGGGATTTCCAATTCACCTTCACCACCTGTTTGGGTTTACCAGGTACGTCTGGAAGCCTTCCAGAGAGTTCTGAAGATAGTTACCCTGAACTGGGGTCAAGCGAAGGAACGGCGCCTGTCCGGTTCTCTCCCGTGCACGAGAAACATGAAGAACCTTGCCTACTCGTGTCTTGCTTTGCAGTGTAATTATATTGTCTTCAACGTTCCAGCGGATGGGTTCAAGCTACAAACCTATCAAGGGGGCTTTGGTTTTTTATTTCAGGGCAAGGTATTCATAGCTCTCAGGGTCACTGGGAACATAAAAACCTTTCCACCACATTGAGGTGGCTGGCAGTTGTGGAGTAATTCTGCGTGAAGTCACACTCCTCAAACAAACTCACAAAAGCCTGAATTAATAGTAGATGCCTTTGTTGTTTTTCTTTAGGATTTTGCAGACACAGAGCTGCTCCTCTCTCGAGGGAACGTTGACCAGAATGCATTGCAGGCATATGCCCGTGAGGCTGCAGACTTCTCCACCAATCACCAGCTGCCAACTCTGGACTTTGCCATGAATCACTATGGTCAGCCTGATGTTGCCATGTTCGACTTCACCTGCATGTATGCATCAGAGAACGCTGCTATGGTTCGCCAACGCCACGGACACCAGCTGCTGGTCACACTGGTTGGAGACAGCCTATTGGAGGTGAGACCGGTGGAGGTAAACAGGCTGCTGGAAGTGAGATACCTTGATTAATTACAGAGTCTTCCTGTCTTTTTGCAGCCCTTCTGGCCGATGGGGACGGGAGTCGCTCGAGGGTTTCTGGCAGCTCTGGATTCGGCTTGGATGATACGAAGTTGGGCTCAGGGCGCAGCTCCACTGGATGTCCTGGCTGAGAGGTGAAGACACACCTGGACAGGATACATCTGCTGTTCTCTCACACCTGGCCACATTATGTCTGTTTGTGTGTCTTTCCTACAGAGAGAGTTTGTACCGTCTCCTCCCTCAGACGACTCCAGAGAACATGCAAAAGAACATCACTCTGTTCTCTGTAGATCCAACAACAAGATACATGAACACCAGCCTTTTGACCATCACACCTGCCCAGGTAAACACAGAGAGGGAAGGGCTTTTTTGTCTCTTTTGATGATGTTTGGTTGGACTGAAGAATTTAAAGCTGAATCAATAAACAAGTAAGAGCTGCTCCTGCATGAAGGGATATTTTTTTTGTCTTCAGGTGAGGCACCTGGTTGACACAGGAGAAGAGGTGGGGCTAACCACAGACTGCAGTGATATCATCCGGCTCCCCTCCCCCAGATACCTCAGACAGGGTGGGATAACTTTACTCTGAAGATGTTTTTTTGTTTTGTTTTTTTAACTACAGTGTGATTGATGAATGTTAGAGTGAAGTTTTTTAGTTCACAGTCTGACCTGATGCCTCTCTGTCCCAACACTGTGCATGATTCTCAGCTTCTAAAAAAAAATTTATATATATATATATATATATATATATATATATATATATATATATATATATATATATATATATAAAATTTTTATATAATATATAAAAACTTTTATGTGTGTGTATAAAAGCCTTGATGAACTTCATTACATCATTTTCAGGAACAGATCTGACAAATAGAAGATCTGACAAACCTCCTTGGAAAGCCTAAGCCTTCAGCTGAAGAGCAGCAGCTGAGGAAGGATATTCAACTTCCTGTTTAAAAATGCTCTGAGGATTTCATTTGACTGGTCCCCTCTCTCTTTCTGTCTCTTCTCACAGAATCCTTCTCTCGATCCAATCAGCTGCTGACTTGGTGTCAGGAACAGACTTGTGGTTACCATGGCGTTAATGTTACTGACCTGACTACTTCCTGGAGGAGTGGCCTCGCCCTGTGTGCTCTTATCCACCGATACCGATCTGATCTGATGTAATTACTTTTAGTTAAAACTGCTCTGAGGACAGTTTCCATCACTCTGTGTTTGGGTTTTTAGTCACATGACTTTTAGTCACATGACTTTTGAAAAGTTCACTCAGACCTACCGTATTTTCCGCACTATAAGGCGCACTTAAAATCCTTTAATTTTCACAAAAATCAACAGTGCGCCTTACAATCCGGTGTGCCTTATGTATGAATTCTGGTTGTGCTTACTAACCTCGAACCGATTATATGTGGTACATGGCGCTCAAAAATTTGTCAAAAAATGTTTTAGTACCACTTTGGTAAGCTACAAAGCCGCACCGGGGCATTAGGGCTACCGTAGTAAGGAGCCTCACGTAGTAATCTGGGTCCAAAACTCCGTCTGCTTCAGGTCCCAAAGTCAAACGAACACTGTGGCGTCACTGAGAGTTAAAAACTGTCTAAATTCTTTCATCTTTAATAAAATGATCAGCATTGCTGCTTTACCAGGTGTAACAATTAAGTTTAACGTCCAGGCATCCATGAAGACAGAATTTATTAAATTTAACAGAGTTAGAAGTTAGCAGGAAGTTAGCTCGATAGTTTCCACCTAAACATGATATAGCATGTTCTGACTGAGAGATTTCTGAAAAAAATAAAAGGTACAGCTCTGCTACCACTTCCAACATAAATGAAGACAGAAAACTACACAGCAGTGACGTTTGTAGGGTTACTGAAGTTGGACTAGCTGGTATATAATGACGTGTTACGTGATCGCTAGCGACACAGCTATGTTAACATAACATAAACACAGTGAAGCTGGAGGAAGAACGCTAACTTTTTTCCACTCAATAAAAGTTAACGTGAGGGTTCCCGATGGTTAGGGACAAATGCAATCGCATGGCAGGATGCTGTAAACGGACCAAAGTTCAGTCAGGAGAACAACTGAGATAATCCATCCACAATACGAGGTTAGTCATTAATATACTGCAACAACACGGGAATAGAGCAGCTGCCAGAGAATTCAACATTAATGAATCAAAATTGGACTTATCTGACTTTTTTTTTTTGCATAATGCGCCTTATAATCCAGGGCACCTTATAGTCCGAAAAATACGGTACTCAGAATCCAGAGGGACAAACTGTGTTGTGAGACATCCTGTCGGACTGAACAAAGAGATTCATGTCCTGTCAGAAACAACTTCCTGTGTCATTATGTGAGAAAACTTCATCATCAATAAAACAAGCTTCAAGAGCAGTGAAAGAATATGGTGCAAAAGTCAACAACTTCTAAATAACAGAAAGTTTACTACAGTATATCAACCTTCTGTGCTTCACTCATGCACATTTACACATGAATAATTTAAAAGATAGAACTGCAAGGTCATAAACATTTGTTCATGGAGTTTAGAGAGGAATGGTCCTTTAAAGGTGAGAGTTTTGCTTCTTCTGAGGTCTGAGTTGACTCCTGCCTCTCCTCAGAGACTTTGACTCTCTGGACGAGTCGTCAGTGGAAGAAAACACTCGACTCGGCTTTGATGTGGCTGAACGAGAGTTTGGGATTTCTCCATTGATGACGGTGGAGGAAATGTCGTCTGTGGAAGAGCCGGACTCTCTGTCGATGGTTATGTACCTGAGCCAGTTTTACCAACTGCTCAAAGACTCGCCGCCCCCTATGGGTGAGGCTGCAAACTGCTCCCGATCAGCCATTCTACTGGAAAAGGGCTGATAAAAAAGACGTGGTAATCCAACATGTTTGTTTCAGGCTGCCTGAGGCACATCACTGACCTGCGATCAGCTCTCATCGCTCCCGCCTCCCTCCTCAGCCGACTGGGAACCAGTTTGTCCAGGAAGAGAAACCCAAAGGTAGCGTAGTTCCACCTCCTCATACCTGCAGTCATCTGTGTGAAATTAAAGATGGTAATAATTTATGGTATCTGCAGGAGCATGGGGGGGCATTGGGTAAAAAGAGGAAGACCAGTCAGCGGAGTCGAGAGCAGCAGGAGGTCAGTGTCCACACTTCACTTCAAACTCAGCTCATGTTAAATTATTCAGATCTTCAACCAGAACCAGACATTGAAGGACAGAGAGCGTTAGACATTCAGATTGGAGATGGTGAGCAGTCCGGCTGTCCGGCCATTTTCTTCGTCTTATGTAGTTCAGGGTCGGGTTCAGATGAAGACTTTTCTTTAATTCATCAAGACTCACAACTGAAGACAAAAGCTTCTTTTTCACTCTGATGACCCTTTTCAGTCTCTGTACGCCATGTGACTCAGGTGGAGAAGCTTCCATCACCAGGGCCTGAGCTGGCCACTCTTTCTCTCTTCAGTCTGGACTGATGGATGCGGCCTCTTTGCTCATTTACACACCACACCACTGACGGCGAGGATGCCACAAAGCTGACACCAGCACAGTGTCAGGGCCAAAGGTGGAGCCGCTGATGTCACTGTCTGTGGGAGAAGCCACCTCAGGAAACTCACTACTGTTTGGCAACTGACTTTCCTCTGATGACTATGACCTGATTTTTTTTTAATGGATATTTTGTTTTGCAGTCATGTGACCTGAATGGTGATGTTGAGAGCCAGTCGTTTGAGGAGGAGTTTGTGGGTGGGGCCAGTCGGTCCAGAGTTCGTTTGATGGCCAATCAGCTACAGGCAAAGCTGCATGAAAGTTCATCTACCTGCAGGACATCTTCTTCTGCTGCTGCTGATTTCCGTCGACAAGTGAGAGCGTGCTGATTTCTGATCAATCATATTGATTTCTGATGGTCAAATAGGGGTTGTGGACATGATGTGTGTAGTATTAATGTTTCTATAAACGCAAACACCCTGTGTTAACCAGCAGGGGGAGCTATCCAGCCTCCCTCCAGCCTCCCAACCAGCAGAAAGTCAGCCGACTGCATCTCCAGTTCACTTGTCATCATGGAGGCCGGTAAAGACCAGTAGAAGCCAGTAGAGACAGATGAGACATGTTGGAGTACTGATAAACTACATTTTCACTTTAAAGACTCATTTAAGAGGATGCAGGTGGCTGGATGGTTAAAATAAATAGATAATTTCCCTTTTTGCTGTTTGTTGATACTTCTGAGTTCCTCATGTGAATCACACAGATGTTAGTTTGGTTTGTGAGAAGTTTCTTTCTCATGGATTCATGTGCTGGACTACGATGTAACTACGAACCAAATTGAGTTTTCGGTTTGAATTGAGACCCTTTAAAGACGATTTCTCTATGGTGTGCGGTAGACATCACCGATTGGTTCAGGTTTTGGTTCTAGCCTCCTGCATCGTCACAGTTTCTGCAGAGTCCAGACTGCAGATGGAATAACGTCTGCTGTCTCTGCCAGAAAAAACGAACTCTTCAGCAGGAGCAGATGAGTTTTCGATTCAAACAGAAGCTCAAGGCTCAGGCAGTTCTCGATGGGGACGAACAGGTGCCTGAGCAAGTACCTGAACAGGTATCTCTGATGGGTTTTGGTGTGTTTGTGTGCTGAACGTATACCCCTCCTCCCGTAGTGCTCTGGTTTGTTCGGGCCTCGATGTCCCCCGGCTGCACTCGTGCTCGTCAGCCTGAACATCCTCAGTGGATCGTTGAGTCCTGCAGGGCTGTACCGATCGCCTGCTTCATGTGATCAATAACAAAGTGAGGCTCATGAATGGCTCCTATTGAGCAGAGGAGCTGTTCTCAGATCAGCCTGCAGCTCTGATGTGTTTGCTGACTGAGCACTTTGTGCGGCTGGACTTTCCCTCCATCTGCCGCTGTGTTTTCAACCAGCATCACAAGCAGGGTTTATTTTCCTCTCCTCTGGCTGCCCCATCGCTGAAAACAAGTTAGATCTCCTTGAAGATTCACCTGGTCCTGAACGGTAGGATGTCCCACAGCTCAGATGTATCGTGGCCATAAACCCTGATCAGGGTGAAGAAGCTGGAGTTACTGTCATGCCTCAGATGTTGCTGCCAGCTTTGATATAAAACTAACCCCAATATTTCACTCCAAAGAGTACAAACACAAAGACACTAAATAAATCCTGGAGACATGGAGAACTAATCAGATGAGATGGTATCAGGTCACATGTGAAAATTCCTGCTTAAACACCATAACGCTGAACGTGATGCTGGTAAAAAGCACTTGATATCCTATCACTCTCAGTGGTGGATCAAGGGCCTCATTTATAACAACTGCATAGTGTAAATCTAAAGGGGTCTCTACTGGTGTTAGTTTCTTCACACTCAGGTGTGTGGATCAAAAAACAAACTTTTGGAAACAGAAGTTACTTCCACACCAGCATCTTCCTTCCCTTCTTTAACAGTCTCACCCTCACATTTCCTTCCCTTACCCTAACCCCGACCCTGACCCTTGGGTCATGGTCAGCTAAGGTTGTTTTCACACCTGCAGTGTTTAGTCAGTTTAAATCAACCTCTGGTTTATTCAGCCTGTCTGCACGGTTTGTTTGTGCAGGTGTGAACACAGTAATTGCACTTGAGTGCAAAACAAAACAACCGAACCAGCTACCAAGTGTATGTTACAAGTTTGAGCTAAATATCATCCTGTACAAACATATGTCCTTTGAGGCAGATGATGTCAGGGTTCAGGTCTCGCCGTCTTTCCTGGATATTAAAAGTGAATATATGGAGTTCATTTTCAGCTCACTGCACAGGTTAACTGCAGATGAAAAGATATGGTTCATAAATGAGGCCCATGGTCTGTGGCTGTAATGTGTCTGTGTCTGTCTGTCTGTCTGTCTGTCTGATCAAAGTGCCTTCAAATGTACACGGGTGGCGTGAGCTCACTGGCTGAGCAGATAACCAGTCGTATGCAGAGTCAGGAGGACGGTGGTGGGGTAAGACTGCTTCAGTATTCTGCGCCTTGTTCCCTTCGGCTCTTTGACTTTGTTTCAATCAGCTGAAGTGAAGAAGATGTTGTGATAAATCAGCTGATAACTCTGCCCAACTGATGATGGAATTCAGTTTGCTGAGACTTCTTTTCCTCGTTTCTTTTTTCTTGTGGTTTCTTCATTTCTTTCATTCTTCATGTCCTAATGTCTCCTTTCTTTTAGCTTTTTAGTCTGTCACCTTTCCTTCCATCCCAGCTTTGTTTCCTTTCCTCCACTTTCACTTCCTTTCCTTTAACCTTTCCTCCATCTGTTGCTGTGTGTGTCCCCGCAGGTCTCTGCCAGCTGCAGTCACGTCTGTTTCTTCTGTAAGCAGAGGGTTTATGTGATGGAGCGTCTCAGTGCAGAGGGCTTGTTCTTCCATCGCAGCTGCTTCCAGTGTGGTTCCTGCAGCAGTCCCCTCCGCCTGGCCTCGTACACATATGACCAGCACACCAGTCAGTAAACTCACACCCCCCCTCCTCCACCCTTCTCTGCTGTTGGGGTTTAGGTTTTAACAGGTTTCCATGTTCAGCAGGAAAAAAGAGAGGTGTTCACTTTCCTTCTGTGGGGACAAACAATGACCTCACAGTCATGAAACACATTTTTAGAGTCTCCCTGAGCAGATCATCGCCATTGACCCTCAGAATAAACCTCCAGTTTGACCCTGACCTCCAGGAGAGAAAACAGATGTCTGACTTTGAGATGAGACCATAAGAGACAGAGTTGATATGGACTTTCTCAACCCACACACTGAAAAACTTCTATTGATGGCCCTGGTGTCAGGGTGATGACATCACAAACAGGGTTGTGGCAGTGACAGAACGTTAGATTAAACCTGAGTGACAGAGCTGAACTCATCGGTCTCATTCCTGAGGCGTGGTATCAGACGATATCAGACTCATGACTAAGTGGAGGATAAAGCCTCTCTGTGTCCAGGACACAGATAAATAAAGTTCACAGTCGAATCTGTAGCTTCATTGGACAATGAGCAACAAAAACAGGGAGCAGTGTGACATCAAATAAAAAGATCCAATCAGAAACCAGAGAAGAAAAGATAAAACGGCCTCATTTGCAGATAAATTTGTTTGTTTTTGAAGACCGTTAATGTGTGTGGGGGGAACCTGTGTCAGTCTCCGCGGTATATTTGGATCTTTGGGGATAAAAATGGAAACGGCCTTATAAACGGGCAGCTTGATGCAGAGAACAGTGCTGTGTTGTTCAGCAGTCAGCAGTTCTCTGCAGACTCAAACATTGGCCAGTGGGCCAGATCTGGCCTCCCGATGAAGATCTGTAACCGTACCATGAGCTCAAGTTCTGCTCTCACCAGAGGCGGAGCCAGACATTTGAAACACCTGGGGCTTAGCCCAAGAGGGTAGTATGCATGTGGGATTTTTTATTTTTTTTATTTTTTGGGGGGGGGGGGGGGTAGAAATGACTGAAAGATTAATAGGCTCTGTTTTGAGTTTTGTTCAAAAAAGAATGACTTCATATAGGAAAAAAATATATATCACATATGCAGGACACCTTAAGCTAGTTTTTTAATTAAGCAGCAAGGCAGAACAAGGTCAGGGCTGTATCAAGACACGAGGACTAAACCCCAATTCAACCAGACCCAGAACTGATCCAGAATTAAAACAGGACTACAACAGTTCAAAATCAGGACTACTTGGGATTTAACCAAGACAGAACCAGAATCAGAACTATAGTAGCACTAAAAATCATCATAGACCTGCACTACACTTATTTTTTAATTCTACCAAAGTAAACTATTTAGATTGAGAAAAGTTTATATAATTATTTAGCTTTGTTGTGCAAACAAGCCTGCAAAACTTAATAAATGTAAAATTTGAAAAATAACAAACCTAAAAAGAAACACTAGGTACGAGATACATGAGTACCTATGATACGGTGATACTTTTGGTAAACAACCATTTGACTAACATGTGTGTCTCACCTGCTCTTGTTCATCTCTGTTCTGTCCTCATTCTCCATCTCCCTCTCTGTTCCTCTCTCTCCCTCTTTGTGCTGACAATCATCAAATATACAGTTGAAACCACATATTTACACACTCTTCAGATAAAAACACTTTTTTAATTGTAACATCAAATCAGACTAAATGTTTATTTTTTTAGATTGATAAATATAAAAAAACATATTTGTTAACTTTAAGAGTAAAGAGAGAAACTATCTGTATTTCTTAATTGTAAATGGCACCAAATTGTATGCAAAACTGAGCCACACTTATGGAGCTCCACAGTTCTCTTCCTGGTGTTTTGGTTGATATCTCTTGATTTTCCCATGTCAAAGAAACAGGCTCTGTGTTTTGCCTTATATGCATCCACAGCTGTGCCACCAGTTTACTCACATGGACTCTACTAACCTATCAGAAGCTTCTTCAGCTCACAATGGAATCGTCTGGAGTTTTTTTTATTAATTAACAAACTTAGTGTACATGTGCTCCTAAATTTGATCAAAGTGATAAAAATAGACAGATCTCTCTCTCTTTATTCTGACATTTAACTAATTCAAAATATATTTCAATATTTATCTAAAACAAAGCTTTACTCTAAATTGATGTTGTACAGTAAAAATGTTTTA
Organism: Astatotilapia calliptera; assembly: GCF_964374335.1. Classification (NCBI taxonomy): domain Eukaryota; kingdom Metazoa; phylum Chordata; class Actinopteri; order Cichliformes; family Cichlidae; genus Astatotilapia; species Astatotilapia calliptera. The sequence continues at coordinate 17,111,094 of NC_137438.1, read as the reverse complement.
TGTTTTCTCCCTAAAGTGTAAATATCTGGTTACAAATGTGAATATCCTGCTGTGTACTGAAATCCCTCTTGTTTTGCATAGAAATATACAGAAATATACTGAAGCATGATATATAAAATAACATTTACCCGAGTTTTTTCTTTGAAAGAACCCTCTAATGTCCATTCTTATATTTCAGTACATAACTGAAACCGATTTAGTCGGGGAGGGTAAGAACAGAAAATATGAAATAAACACACGTAAGCTAAGACTCTCTAAAGAAACAGCATTGTTGTTGTTCGGCTTTTCATTTCGCCATTTGTTGATTGACTTGAAGAGCAAGTAACGTAATATTGGTCAAGTGATCAAGTTGATATCAATCTTTCGTGATTCACCGTCATATTTACATTATTTGTACGGTACGAATGATTTGCTTTGGTACCTGGTCAAACTTAAGCTCTCCTTAGTATGGCTGGCTCCGTTTCTCCAACAGCGCACTCACAGGCAGCAGCTGCCTCGCCCCCTCGCTCAGTTGCTTAGTGCCTGAGCTCGGATCATACCAATATCAGGGGGGATTCACGCACAGTCGTAAATTCCCACAGTGTGCACTATGTGCTTCGAATATTGTGTGTACTTTTTGTTTTATACAGTTGTCAGCCAGGCATCTAACTATGAAAAAATTACACTCCAAAAGACCCCGGGCTTCTGAAAAAACAACCCGGGCTTAAGCCCAGTAAGCCACCCCCACGCTCCGCCCCTGGCTCTCACAGTCTGAATGTGTTTTCATGTGGACTACCTACTTGGACCCAGACTCACCTGAGACTCGGTCCATAAACGTGTACGGAAGGGTAACAGGTGGTTCTCCCGTGGCTGTGGGTGGAAGAAGGACCCCCTGAGTGTCTGAGTGGACCGGGTAATGAACAGCTGATGAAGCCCAGACCCCCTGCTGTGCATCAGGCCACCTGTAGTTTGAAGTCATTTTATTTGCAAGATAGATTTCATAAATGAAAAAGCAACAGAAACCTTCAGAGACATAGGTCCGCCCTCACCTCCGTACTTCTGTAACTCGTTAGCAGACTCATAATCGTGTATCAAAAACAATCTGATTAGTGTCTGAGTCTCAGATCTGCCGATTCATGAGTGGGGAGAAAATGTTTGACCCCAGCAACACACAACCTGCCCTGCAGACTCGCTCTGATTTTTCTGCCCATCACTGCAGTACTCTGATTACTGTCAGGTGGTGGTGTCATGTGATCGGAGCCCCGAGCCTCGCCGCCACACGTTTCCACACCACATTTTTAACCACACAAAATGTCTATTGTGGGTCTGACAGCTGAATTCTGCAGCTCAGCAGCCAATGAGAGCACAGTGATCACATGACCGATGAGTTTGAAGTCGAGGCGGGAGTCGGTGTGAAGGTTGCTATAAAAACATAAATTTTGGGAAGCCTTCAGAGACGAGGGCTGCAAGATACGCTCCACATCTCTCTGTGTGAGATACCTGTGTGTGTGAGACACACACCTGTCCTGACATCCTGTCTGTCGTCCTCTGTGTCTCAGGGAGGTTTTACTGCATGCAACGCTCCGAATGTCACCTAAGTGCTCAAGCCGTGAGGAAGAGGCCGACGCCATCTGACAGAGCTACGTCACACCGAACGTCAATCGTAAGAACCACTTTTACTTTCATTGTGATATTATCTGTGTGCACCTGACCTGCAGGTGTGGGCAATTTATTAGTTCAAGCCCTGGAAGGTAGAACAGGTCATCAGATGCTCTTTAGGTGGTAATTTTAGTTGGAGGTCAGGGTGGTGGTGGTGGTGGTGTTGTGTGGCTGGACCTTGAATGGAGTTCTGACAGGAGCAGCTACCTGCCTGTGGAACCGATCAGTTCAGGTGTTTCTGTTCACAGCAGGTAAGCTGTTCAGGATCATCACTGTTTAGCGAGTCAGTACGGAAGATCGATCATGCCAGAAATGTTCAGTTCAAAAATAATAAAAACACACATTAACAGAAGAAATAATGACAAAAGGAAAACTAGACCTTTCTTCAATCACCTGTATAAGTTTTTTTCAACCTTTAAATCCTAAATAGCAAATATTTCGCCTTTGAAAAATAAAGATAATGATTCTAATAATGATTTAATAAAGTTCATCTGCTAAACTCATTTTAGAAAAAGAATGTGAAAAAAACTATTTTTGTAAATTTAATTTAGAATCAGAGTTACTGAAAACTTTGAGTTTTAGAGTTGGAATAATTACAGGACTAATAAATAAACGCATATCTTTGTCTTTGAAGGGGTCCCAGAGCTCGGCGCCATCTCTGTCTGACTCTCTGATCTCAGCAGGCCGCCGACCATCCTCAGGTGAGCTAGCTTCACCTATGTGTGTGCTTTCAGTGTCCATACGTGTTCACACTGAGCGCGCTCCTTAAACAGGAATCGATGTGGGCTTTAGTGTGTCTGTGTGTCTGTGTGTGTCTGTGTGTGTGTGTGGCTGCATTGGTGTGTTGGCAGCTGCTTCTCTAATGGCGGCGACGCCGGAGAGGATCGAGCTGGAAATCTGGCACCGGTGCTCAGAGGTGGAGCTACAGGAGGAGCTGGAGGAGGTTTCCGAGGAGGTCCTGAACCTATTCAACCTGAGCACCGACAATCAGACAGGGTCCAGGTCCAGAAGGTCGGTATCCTCAGGAAATAGAAAAAAACAGCCTTGGCTTTAATAATGCTTCAGCCTTTCTGCTGAATGCTGGGAATCACCGCTCTATACGGGGGTCAGTAAACATGTCTTGGATGTAAAGAGCTGGAGGTCACACACGTTTTACTGTAAAAACTTCAATATGAAATATTTTGTGGTGTGAAAAGTACGAATTAATAAAGAAACTTAAATGTTTACATCAAAATAAAGATTACAATAAAAGGGAAGTTGTTTTTAAAAAATTTATGTTATATTTGTGTATTTAGACCCCACAAAATTTTAAATGTTTGTAGGATTTTTTTTAAATTGTTTTGACTTTTGAATTTAAAATGTTGCCTTTTTAAAAAAAAATTCTAGTCTAATCTGTAAATATTTAATCAATCTAGCTATGGCTCTAATTTTTTTAATCATTGTGGCTGTGCTTCACCAAACAAATTAAAGTGAATTTAGTTTGTTTGGTTGGCAGTGTTGGTCCTCCATCCCAACTGTTTTATGTTTCCTGTTTTCAGTTCAGAGTCAGATATGGAGGAGGAGGCAGAGGGAGGAGGCTGTGTAACCTCAGACGAGACGAGATCTTCATCGAGAGAAACGCTGCAGCTTTACCTGAAAGTCCAGGAGGAGGAGGAGGAGGAGGAGGAGGAAGGCAGTGGCATGGAGTCCAGCGATGGTGAGTTAAAGTCTTTGTGAGTTTTTGGGTGTGAAGTAGGGGTCTTGAGTTTGAGATGTGCTGTTGTCTGTCTCCCCCTGCTGGTAGAGGGGGAGTACGACCCCTGGGAGATGGAGCGCCGTTCGGGCTTATGGCTCCTGTTAGAGGAGGAGACAGGTAGCACCTACCTGAACCTGCTAACCAAACTCCTTTTATAAAACCTCAGATTTTAGAATAACCACCATGTTTAACATGAATGTTTAACTCTGTGCGTGTGTGTGTGTGTGTGTGTGTGTGTGTGTGTGTGTGTGTGTAACAACAGCAAAATTTAAATTCTAATTTCATTAAAAATGGAATGAAAGGACAGCAGTGCTCCATGCGAGGATCAGAGGACGGGGACAGGAAGTTATTAAAACTCAAACACTGACCTGATGAGTGTGTGACACAAAGTTCAAAGTCAGCTTCCTTTTCGTTGTGAGCTCAGCTGCTGCTTCTAAAGGCCGTCGTTCTAATCTTTACTCTCGCTGCCTCACATTCATTCACATCAATAAACATTAATAGTAAAGTGTGTGTGTGTGTGTGTGTGTGTGTGTGTGTGTGTGTGTGTGTGTGTGTGTGTGTGTGTGTACAGAGTGCATATACACATTATTTCATACACTATCTCCTCCCTTCAGAGGCGGAGCTTGCTCCTTACAGCTCTGACACACCTGTTCAGCCTGACTCCACCTCTTCCATGAACTCATCTGTGACTCCACACCCTGTCGCCACCACCGCCAGCACAGCCTCCTTCATCACCACACCTGACTCCCCTCACATTGAGGATGGAGCCAGAGCGCCACTCAAACCTGCCATTGTCATGGAGACACCTGCTGCCAGTGGGCGGGGCTCATTTGACAACATCACACCTGAACTGCCGCAAAATAGGCCCCTCCTCCTGCAAGAGAAAGGGGAGGGGTCAGAGGAGGACCCAGGGACATTTAGGAGGAAGAGGAGGACGACGAGACGGCGAGAAGCTCATAGCCTCCCCCCTAGACTCCTCTTCCCCCCCCTGCAGCCTGGGGGCAGGGCTCTCCTCTTTAAGATGCTCAGAGAGGCTCCTCCCCCTGGGGAGATGGAGCTGGGAGGGGTTGGAGCCAGAAATCTATTAAAGACTGTGTTTTCTGGAAACAAGAATGAGCAGAAGAAGAAGGGGGGTGGGACTTTACCTGCAGAGAGGGCGAAGGAGAAAACAGCCAGTCAGAGATTCACAGGTGACCATAATAACAACACCTTTAGTCAGTGTGATGTCACTGTGATGATGTAATACCTGTACCTTCTTTGTCCAGATGTGAGAGCAGAGGTGTCAGATCTTGATTCATCCACCGTGTTGCAGAGATGTTCCCCGAAGCCCCAAAACAACGTAAGCACTCCGACCAATCAGAGTTCAGCATTATTCCAACCAATCTGAGACCTAAATCATACCCAGACTCACTAAGGGATAAGGATAGGGGTCAGACTAACACCTAGACTGGGTCTCTCACCTGAAGTCTTCTTTTGCAGCTGCGTTTGGAGTTGCTTGACCTGACCAATGAAATTCAGAGGGTTGCCATCGAGGAGGAGGAGAACCAGGAGGTATCACCTGACACACAATGACCAGACTGACTTTAAACTCGACCGACATACCGACTTGTTGAAACTACCCGAGACTTAAATGGACGTAGATTCGCGTCTCGTCTATCAGTTTGACTGTTTTCTGTCCTCCGTGTTTCTTCTTCCTGCAATCAGCCGCCATACGTTCCTCACGCTCTGGCTTTCAAACGATCATACGCCATCAAGGTACACACACCTGATCCTCTGAGGGTTGTGGTGGTCCAGCAGTTTCACTTCCTGTCCTGATGCTTACGCACTGCTGTTTCAGAGACGCCCCCTAAAAGACAGAGTCCCGCTACAGGACTCTGACGGCCAGTCTTCCTGCCCCACGGAGGTGGTGGGGGTCGTGGTCCAGCCGAAGGAGGCATCCAGTTTGAGCGTGAAGGAAACCATGTTCCAGAGGGAGCGTGAGGATGACGACGATGACCTGGACACCAGAATCACGCGACGGGTTCAGAGAGCCGCAAGGAGACAGGCCAAACAGGAAGAACTGAAAAGACTCCACAAGGCCCAGGTGAGGTTACCTGTGTCCAGCTGAGGTTACCTGAGTTCAGGTGAGATTACCTGATGATGCGTTCTGTGTCTTAGATGATCCAGAGGCAGCTGCAGCAGGTGGAAGAGAAACAGAGGCAGCTGGAGGAGAGAGGAGTGATGGTGGAGAAAGCTCTGAGGGGAGAAGCAGGTACTGAAAATACAGGCCAAAGGAATACCTGAACTTACTTGGTTCTACCTGAACTCAGGTGTGCTTCTACTTTAATCCACCTGTGCTTGTGTTTCTGTTAGATTACTGGGGAGAATCCAGCCAAAGCGCAGACATGGAGCTTCACCTGGGAGGTCAGTTCACATATCCGGTTACCTGTGGAGTACATATACAGCAGGTATTATGCGGCGCTGAACCCGGTTTTCTGTGTAGGGCTCGGGAAACTGGATAATCCGCCGCTGATGCAGCAGTGGTTCCAGCTGGTCCAGCAGAAGAACGCTCTGGTCCGATATGAAGCTGAGCTCATGATCTTGTGAGTATGTGACCTTTGACCTCTCACCTGGGCAGATTCCTGGGGTGTGATGGTTCTGGCTGTGTTTCAGCGCCCGAGAGCTGGAGCTGGAGGACCGGCAGAGTCGCCTGCAGCAGGAGCTCCGAGAGAGGATGGCTGTGGACGGTAACACAGACAAGATCAGAGCTCAAGCTCACCTGCTCACCTGTGTGTTTCTGTGTGATGATCACGTGTGTGTGTGTGTGTGTGTGTGTGTGTGTGTGTGTGTGTGTGTGTGTGTGTGTGTGTGTGTGTGTGTGTGTGTGTTCCCACGCGCATGCAGACCACCTGAAGGACGAGGAGCAGCTGGCTGAGGAGCGTCTGATCCTGGAGGAGATGCTGGAGGTGGTTGAGCAGAGAGACTCTCTGGTGTCCCTGCTGGAGGAGCAGAGACTGCAGGAGCGACAGGAAGACAGGGACCTGGAGCAGCTGATGGTGTCCGGAGGACTGGGACTCACCTGGACCTGAGGCGGTCAGACTTTCTGTCTCACCTGTCAGAGGTCTTTAAACCCACCTGGACGCAGGCAGGGATGATATGTTTAAAACTGCAAACTGTCGAGTTGACCTGAGGAGAGTCTGGTTTAGTGCAGGTAAACAGTCCAGGTGGAGAGAAACAATTACATTTATTAACTTTTTAAAACTGATTCATAAAAACTACCCACGAGCAGAAACAGGATGTCTTAGTCTGAAATCAGCTGACCTCTAATGTTTCCTTAGAAGTTAGTCATCAGAGCAGCTTGATGGATTAAATCCAGCAGAACCCAAACAGATACAGGATGGTCTGAACTGAACCATCCAATCAGGTGTGATGATGTCATTCACGCCAGAGAAGATGGGAAAAAACCTCCACTTTTCTGACTGCAGGAGTTAGTACTAATGCTAACAGCCTGTATTAGCTATAGTGATGGAACACTGACATGGCTGCTAGCCAATACCATGCTACTGCTACTGCTAACCAGCTACCATAACCCACTGTTGCTACCTGGAGTAAAAGTAAGCTAATCTAAATGAAGATGTGTTTGTGCAGCTTGTCCTGGTGCAGAGTTTAAATATCTCTAACTCCTCGAGAGAGAACACAAAGGTGGACTTCAGCTCTCAGTGCTGAGCTATCTTAAAACTCCATTCTTTCTACTGACAACAGGGGTAAACTCCTCTGATCTGAGCTCAGTAAACTCTTTCCTGAGGAGTTTACAGTCTCAGATGCTAGTTAATTAATTACATGCTGTGTGTCAAATGTTTGAATACAGTAGAATAGCATAGCCCTTTACTGTCATTGTACATGCACAACAAAATTGTGGAGGCTCCACCCCAGCAGTCAGGAGTAAAATATAAAAACTAGACAGCAAGAGTTCAAGAACTCAAAAGTGGGCTCAATAGGCAGGCAGACTAATAAATCAAATTAATTCTACTAGAAACTGGTTGTCTACAGGAACTGGACCCATTCCTAATATTTTAGATATTAAACCTGATATTAAAACATTTAAAACAGTGTATTTAAATCCTTTGAGGCCGAACCCTCTGGTCTCATATCACTGTTTTTAAAACTCTTTTATAAAGTTTAGGAACTCTTAAAATAAGCTAAGACTCACTAAAGATGTTTGAGCATTTCACAAACTTTAATATTTAATAAAAAAAATGTTTTAAAACATCCGATGAACCATGTGACCCAGCCTCAATGACATTTTTATCTAATTGATTATTGATTGTGCCATCAGATCACCTGTGTGCCTTACCTGCTACCTGATCAATAACATGTGTTCATGCGGCGATGATGGTTATAACTGTAACTCTGTGCTGTGAAATAAACCTCTCATTTCTGACATTCTGGCTCATTTTCTGCTCATTTCTGCTCAGAAATTACATTTTATTATTATGATTAAATACAAACACATTAAGCTTTTTTGAGAAGATCGATGAACCATTCCTCCCTTATAACATTTGATTGTTGAACATAAGTTGTGACTCCTCTACAGCTTTGTATTCAATGCACAGTGAGAGAAAGATCTGGAAGCTTCAGTCACAGAAGAGTAAAAAATAAATCACCTGGCCTGCAGGTGATGCTGGTTGTCCTCCAGCAGGCCTCAGTTTGTAAGTAAGTAAAATTTTATTTGTATAGCACCTTTCAAGATAAAAATCACAAAGTGCTTCACAGAAGCTTAAACATAAAAACAAAAAATTGACCAAAAGAAAGTTTAAAAAGATGAGTTTTTAGCTGTTTTTTAAAAGCGACAAATGAGTCCACAGATCTCAAGCTCAAAGCTGTACATGTAGAGCATCTGAGCCTGTACTCTAGTAACAAACAGCTGTTTGGATCACCAGATGTTCCAGTAGTTTGAACTTCCAGTCTGGCAGTTTCTGTGTTTCCAACAGAAACTGAAGACCAGATGTTTAATTCTTCTGAACAGCCTGAAAACCCTCTGACAGCATCCTGTTTCTGCAGATGTCAGTCTGATGTCAGAGGTTTCAGTTTAGAAGATTTAAAATATTTTGTCTCTCAGCGGTGCCCCGGCTCTCCTTCCTCCTCTCGAGCATGCTTGTGTAACTATTTCTGTGGCTTCACATTTCCCAACACATGATGGTGAAACGTTTGTCCTGTTAATGCTCCAACTGAAAGAGGAAGTGAATTACAGGCTCTGACCTCTGAATGTTGTCATTCTTTTGTTTTCTTCCTCAAACTGTCTGTTCAGTGGTGTTAGGTAAGCTCTGAGATTTCTATCGCAACACGTAAACCTTCTTCATGTTCGGGTCTGACACTGCAGCTTTACAAACATCAAAGTCGTCATCTGAAGGTAATTACTTTTCAGTGCCAAAAGAATTAAAAGCAGTGAAGACAGCACAGCACTGTGATGGTTATGTTTCCTTTATCTTAAGGTTTCCATCACTGTGAGTTCAGAACAGGTGGCTTTTATACCCAAAGTGAGTCTGGGTGTCAGGTAGAGGAGAGTAAACAGAGACTTTTTGGATCTGAATGAACATTTAAATAAGTTAACAAGCTATGTCCTGACGCTTGGAGTGGTCAGAAACAGCACACTTCCTTTTAGAGATTTAATTCAAATATGAGGTAATTTTTCATGATATTGAGATACACTGATCACCAGATTAGGTGACCTTAAAAGTATAATTCCAGATGACTGATTTGTTAGCTCTTTGTTCCTGTATGTTCTCTGGCCAGTTACTGCAGGTCTTCTTTTTGCATCAGTGTGAATACTTCCTGACACATATCAGTGTGAGGGATGCTAAGCTCAGTGTGAAACACAAATCATCCTCCATGAATGCTTAAAGCAACACTTAAGACCTGCTTTTAAGTATTTCAGACATTTCTGTACCTTTTATGCCTAAAATAATAAAAACCCCAGCGATTTTCTACTTGTGCAATTAGAATAAAGTGAAAATGTAAACACTGAAACTACAAACAGCACACGATCACACATGACCTGTGTGACCCCAGCTGAGATCTGAATGAACAACAAGAATCCAAAGTTTACTCAGTTTATTTCTTTATAAAATCGTCTTGTTTTTCTGCTGAAGACGAAATATTTGAAAGGAATAAAAAGGAAAAAGAGGATTCAATTAAACTTTCATCAGAGAGAACCAGCCAAGAAATAACAGCTGTGATATAATATTGCTTTGGCGCTGAAGTTGATCGGTACTGGTCTCTGACTGGTTCTGGACTCGTTTCTGCTGTTACTGACTGGCGGCGTTGCTGACGTCCACCTTCAGGTCCTTCGAGACGAGTCCGGAGGTGACCGGGTGCATCCCCGCTCGATGAGCCAGAAACACTCGAAGAGCTTCATCACGAAACTTCTCAAAGTTAAACACCTCCCTGAAGATGAAGCACAGCCACAATGATTAAAACAGCAGAAACACAGTAAGAGAATCAGTGCTGCCTCCTAGCAGACACACCTCGGGTATCAATTTCAAAACCCTACATCACCGTGTTCTCAAGTTATCAGATTAACACGATTTTCAGAAAACTTGCTCTGACCTTGAGATTGAGGTCAGTCAGATTCAAACTTATCCAAGATTTTCAGTAGAAACTTATGGTCCAATTTGAAAACCCTAGATAACCTTCTTCAGTTATTGCATTGCAAGAGTTTTAGAAAACTTGACCTCTGACCTTGGCAATAAGGCCAAGGTCAGTCAGCTTGATCTCGTCTGAGAATTTTAGTAGATACAGCTATGGGACCAATTTGAAACTCTTATGTCATCTTGTTCTCGAGTTATCACACTCACAAACTTAGGTGTTCATGCCACGTCCCCGGGAGGGTGACGATAATACCTCATAAGTCTTTAAAGTGGAAGGGTAAAAATGGTAAAGGCACAGTAAAAACACAGAAGAAACAATAGAACAAACGGTAAAAACAAACATGAAGGTCAGTGATGTGGAGTTTTGTTCTAGTGAAACTACTGTTGAAGTGTAAGGACCTGAAGAGTGGTCGTGTAAACTTCATCCTGCCCTGGTCGGTCGCCATCTTCAGCGCTAGTGGAACCGCTTCCTCCCACCTGGACCTGACGCACAGCCTCAGCCACCTGGAGGGAGCACAGCCAATCACCAAGAGGCTTTAAGGAGGGGAAGGTTTTAAAATGAAAGTCCCATTTATACCTGCTGAAAGACTCACCTGAAGCGGATCTCTGCATTCATATAGGCGTTGAGATCGTAAATCTCCTGCATCTTCTTCACGTGAGTCAGAGGGAGCGGATCCTGAAGGAAGGAACAGGTGAGTGAACGGAAGTGGACTGTAGGGAGTTAATGTGGAGTGTGGTTACCTCTTGCAGTAGCAGTGACAGGAACTCGATGACCTGGTGGGATGACAGAGTCTTCACATCGGACCGCTTGAAGCTGTTCAGGTCCTGGTCTTTAGCCTGAACGGGGACAGAGGATGGAGCTTTGAGCCTGAACATAAAATCACTCAAGAGTCCTCACCAGATTCAGGTCTCACCTGGAGCCACTTCTGACTGAGAGCGTTGCAGGCGTCAGCCATCGTGGTATCGTATCTGAAACAACAGCCAATCAGGACAAAGGAATCAGATTGTTTTTAGAAATCAGAGACCAGATGGAAGTCTGAGTACTTACTGAGGTTTAACAGGAGGCATCCCAGGTGTGAACATCCAGGCGTTCCAGTCCACCTTGTTCAGGATGTCCACCTGAGACACAAAAACTCATCTCAAGGCTCCATCTTGACCTTTGAACCCACCTATCTATCACATCTGGAGTTTCTGCCTGATCACCCTGTAAATATTTGTCTTTTCTTGTAACAATCTGACCTCTGACCAAAACCTGCCAAGCTGATGTTCCTTCCCTCCAGTCACTGTAACTCTGCCTGAGTGTCCAGTTGTTCCTCACCTTGTCCTTGAAGTAGGCAAACAGGTAGTTTTTCCACTCCTCTGTGGTGACGCTGCTGTAGGCAAACCGCTGGATGTACGACTTCACAAAGCCCATGAACACCTCTGAGCAAAACAGATCAACAGGTGTGTCAGCAACTGAACAGGAAAGAGGTGAGTGTGCAGGAGTGTGCAGATGTTACCTGGCCCTCCCAGCTGCTCCTCCAGGTAATACAGCAGAGCAAAGCCCTTCTCGTACGGCACGGAGGAGAAGGCATCGTCAGGACTGACGTCCTGCAGGCTGGGCACCAGGTTGGTCAGAGGGTTGTTGGCTCCAAAGGTGTTCACCTGAGATATGATGAGCACAGGTGAGTGGAAGGAAAACGTGCCTCATGTCAGACTGTGGATGTGACACAGGTGAAGGTGTATAATGTTTGAGTTCTCACCGAGTCCTGCAGGTCCTTCCAGCCTCCGATGGCTTTGAACTGCCTGAACTGTTCGCTCTCCAAACACCTGCCGATCATCCTCTCCAGGTAGACCGTGTGACCCTCGTTCAGCCTGAAGGTACAAACATGCTGACGTCAAATAATGACGTAATAATAAGCATCTTGTTGGAGCCGACAGTGGAAAATGCAATGTCTGGTTGCCTAGGTAATCCTTTACAGTACTTCCCACCACTTTGTGTGTCAATCAGCTGTAACAGTTGTCTGAATTTTTCCTTGTGAAAACCAAAGTAAATCAAAGATTTTCAAAAGGACGGTCTCAGCGAGCTATCGGGTCAGCAGTGGGGACGGGTCAGCCAATACGTTGCATCACCTGACCCTCAAACGCTGGTATTTCTTAATGATTTCTGCTTTTGTGAAGTCGAACCCTGGATGATTTTCGTTCAGCTAACCTCAGAGTGAATCTTTCCAGGTAAACCAACCCCACCATGAGTTGATCCCATTTCAGAGAACCCATAAGTTCCACAAAGTGTCTGTCCCAAAGCTGTGACTTCACTCTGAAAACCTACACAGTGCCTGGACACCTGAGCAAATGTGGGCCTGTTCTGTTGCATCGGGTTTTGTGACTTAGAGCATGTCTCAAAACTGGTTTTAAGATTTTATCTTCTGAGGCGTCCATGGGTTCTCTACACGTCTCTGCAAACACCTGAGACCCTTGAGCTGAGCTCCACCTGTTTGTTTGTTTACCAGAAATGCTCCCAGGTCTTGTTGGTCACCAGGTTTCCAGTCCAACTGTGAGAGATCTCGTGGGCAATCACCTGTAGGACACATGCACAGTCACAGACAGGAATGGAAGGTAATTTAATTATAATGCATGATCACATGGTGAGGTGGGAAGAGTCTTGTACTCACACCAGACAGAGATTTGTCTCCAGCCTGAAAACAGACAGGAAATAGCTGATCAGAACTAACAGTCTCATGACACTGACACATCATGAACAACCTGATTGGCCCCCTGTTTGTACGTACCAGCACGGTGGGCGTGGCAAAGGTCAGACATGGGTTCTCCATGCCGCCGTAGGGGAAAGATGGAGGGAGAACCAGGACGTCATACTGACCCCAAACATACGGTCCAGCCAGTTCCTCAGCTGTCTTCAGCATGGCTTCGGTCTGAAAGACAAGGAACACCCGAACATCACTCCAGCTTCTCTATGTCCTGCATGTTCTACATTTTTTTGTGTTCTCATGTTGTACATGTTTGTATGTTTTACATGTTCTCATATTTTCATGTTTGTATGTTCTCATGTTCTGTGTCTTCTTTCCATTGTTTGCGTGGCCTCAGTGTGTCTGTGGTTCTCACCTCGGAGAACTCAAACGCTGCTTTGTCCACAAACTCTTTCTCCGACCAGACTCTGGTCCTTGGCCCGATCTCCCTGCCAACCAATCAGAGCACAGAGTTAAGTTTACCTGCTGAAGCTGATGCTGTGACATCAGAAGAGGTAAGACAATCTGTACCTGCTTTCCAGAGCTCCAGCCACAATGGCTATCAGGTAGGAAGGCATAGGCACCTGAGATCAGAGGTCAAACAGAGGACAGTCACGCCTGAGGCCTGGTGATGATGATGTCAGGTGATGAAGAGAAGAAAGAGACTCCCCCTACCGTCTGCCTGAACCTGTAGATGATCCGACCACTATCCTGAGGATCGACTTCCTGTCCATCTCTCACTGCACTCATCACCGCCACCAGGTCCTTAGGGACAGACACCTGAGGGACAGGTACCCACACACAAGTACACACCTGAGAGACTAATATCAGGCTCTGGGCACTGAGGTGATGCTATGAATGTTGTTCAGGTGTTTTTTTTTAACAATTATTAATAATTTTAATAATCAATAATATGTCAGTGGTGTTTGTTTACCTGAGCATAGTAGGTGTGCTTGATGGATGGGGTGTCCTGACAGGGGATCATGCTCCTGCAGTGATGAGCCTGTAAGACAGCACAGAGGGCACCATGGCTATTAGCTGCATGTTGTGTTCAGGGGTGGTCTGTACAGAGGACGCTCTGCAGCAGACTGAGGCTTTAAACTTTACAAAGCAGTGAAATCAGTTTGAAGAAGGTAGAAAACGAGAATAACAGGGAAGTAGTTTGTTAATGGTTGCAGTTTCACAAAGTTTCAACAGTTCACAGAAAAACCACAAAAAGTGGAACTTTTCTTTCTGTTGAAGGTTTTCGTATGCAGCGTTTCAGGTGTAATCAACCAAAAATATGTTTACAGTAAACTTCAGTTTAAAACTTTTATTTTAACCTTTTATAACTTAAAAAAGGTTTCAAAAGAGAAAAAATCTAGAATTTCTCTGAATTCAAATTTAAACATGAAAATTTTAATCATTTATATTGGATATAGCTCAGGTGAGGGTAAATGGCTCACCTGGCACTGGCTGAACAGGTAGGGGTGCTTTTTCCCGGCAGTTTGCTCAGGCGTGAGCCACTGCAGTGCTGTTGCTGATGGAGACGTCTCATAGGTCACCTCCACGATCACATGTTGCCCTCTGATTGGACAGCAGACGTTAGAATTTAATTAGAAAAGACAGGCCATAAGGACAGACAGAGTGGAGGGCGGAGTCACCTGGAGAGGTCAAAGGGCAGCGTGATCTCCAATGGGGTCCCCTTGAAGCTGTGTTTGGGCCCTAGGCTGAAGCGTGCCGGCTGCCCATTGGCCGTCACCGACACCACGCTCAGGTCACTGCTGTCCAAAGTCTGTGGTACAGAAAACCCCAGTTACCGAGCTGCTGTGTCAGCACCTGAACCTGCTGATAAATATTCACCTTTCCTACCTGCACAAAGGTCACCTTACACACTCTGTCTTAAAGCTGAGCCACGTCACACCAGAGTCCATTCAAAGAAAAACTTATTTTACTTGTGTGTCTATCTGTCTGCCTTATGGACAGGTGAGGGTTAACCTCTTAAGCAACCATGCACCCAAAGATGGGTGCAAAAGGGAGGGGATTACGGAGGTAGAAAGACAGAAAACCACTGGGGGCTTAATGTTACATTTACCTTTCTACAGGCGACCGTCTTGCAGCTGCAGAATCAAACCTGAGCTATGAAAACTGTTAAAAACAAATAAGTGAAAAGTCTGCTCTCCTGCACACCTGTTTTACTAAACTTCAGTCTACGGCTTCAGCTGACTGGTGTCACGCCAAACTCCATCCAGAAAAGAGCCATTTTAAGTTTTTATGCTCTGAATATATTTACAGAACTGATTCAAAATTTGAAATCTGACACTCACGGGTGAGAGTCGATGGTGAAGTAACAAAGCGCAAGAATAACCACAGACAGTGAACTGAACCACAGTTTCCAGTAGGGGTGCAGGCTTCTGTGGAATTTAAAGAACTTAGCCTGGACACACCTGTTCTATCTGAAAGATACTCACCTGTCACAGTTTTTCCAAAACAACAGGTTAAAGTTAACGAGTTTGTTTTAATAAAGCAGTTATTAAACCCGATCAGTCCCGAAGCTCGAGGATGTCACACAGCGTCACAATTTAAATGCGACGTGAATAAAGATCAATAATTAAGTAAAAATGTAAGTAAAAATGATTTATATCACAGTTAGAGTTTTAAAGATCGTAAATATGTGAAGCTTCAGTTTGTGAAATCACGTTTTAAAACTTTAAAACAGTAAGGTTAGTTTATTAAAGCTGAGTGACAAACTGTTTTTATAAGTCTGTAAAAACGCCTTAACACCAGACTCCATTTAAAAACAGCTGGAATTAAGGTACCGGTACTCCCCGAGGTTAAAGTTAATCATCAGGCACACCTTAACGCTTGCACGGTGCCGGATCACAGAGGAACACCCGAGGAACCGTCAGTGTGACCCGGCTCGTTACTTCTTCGTGCTCGCCTCTAAGCACGCACTCCCCTTAAATCCAGCGGATTTTAGTTGGACTCTGGTGAGCACTAAAGGTTCAGTTAGATCGAGGCTAACCCCCCCGCGTCCCGTTGACGTTACCAGCGTAGAGAATCGGTCCTCCAGCGCCTCCACAGTCAGCGCCACCCTCCCTCTGATTACGTGCCTGTCGAAGTCCAGGTGCAGGTGCAGGTTCAGGTGCTTGGTGACGCACCTGGTGAACGAGGAAAAGGAGCACGGGTCAGACATGACGTTCAGTCCGGTTACAGCTGAGAGACTGGAGAGCCGAGCTGAGCGCGGCCGGTAATCTACCGGAACACGCTGCGCACGCATCCGGCCTTTTCACAATAAAAGTAATAAGTTACAGAAAGCAGTGATTTGTTCATAATAAGAGATCAAACTTGTGTGGATGTATTTGTTGGGGTAACAGGCAGTAAAAATCAGTAGAAACTAGTAAAATAAATAAATAAATAAAAGCCGGCAGCCTTTGATTTTCTCCAGCAGCGGTGTGTGTGGGTTCATTCTCTCTTGTCCAACAGGGGGAGCTCTCTCCGGCTTCTGCCCGCTGATGGTGATGGAGGCTCGGATGGTGATGCGCAGAGCTGCTGCCGCTTTGGTCCGGTCGTGATGGACCCATTTGACGGTCCCGGTTCTCCCCGACACGAGGAGCAGGAGGAGGCGGGGCGCGCGGAAAGCCGCAGCCGGTGGGCCCGCTTCTCCTCCTGGTTGGAGTGCGCGTGCGTCGTTACGTTCGACTTGGAGCTCGGACAAGCAATTGAGGTACGTTAGCCTGGCATCGCTAGCATAGCTAGTGATCGATATGATGAATGATCACTGATGATCGGAGGTTTGATGAGTAATTTCAGTTGAAAAACAGCCGCTCCTCTGTCTGTACCAAACTCCATTTAAACCCCCCGAATTCTTTGTTCACATGTGACCTGTGGAGAAACGCACCTGAACAGGTAAACACCAGGCTGAAAACATTCTCGTCTCGCAGCTTTCATTCAATCAGCGTAAAAATCTGACCGCTCGGTGTTCGCCTTGTCCTGCCTGTACCTGGTGTTGCTCCGTTTATGGTGGAGGTAAATAAAGATGAATGCTGTGTTAAAATGTGAATACTCTGTAAAGGACAGGTGGTAATGACTGAGACACTGAATGGAGGAGACAGTTAAGGATCCGTGGAAGGCAGCAGAAGTAAAATCAGCAGGATTCTGGGTTTGGTGGTGGGACTCAAGGAGTTGTGTCTGTGGATTAAAGACAGCTATGTTGGCCTAGAAGCACCAATCCGTGTTTTAAAAAACGCATTGTTTTCTCATTATTATTCTGATAGATTTTGTAATATAATACAAATAATAACAATATCAGACTGCTCTTGAGCTCATCATAGAACCAATCGATTACCTGAAGTGTTTCAAATATTATAGACTATACTTTTTGTGCAACTGCTTATCAGAAGATTGTGGATAACGAAGGGCGATATGCAAGTTAAATTAATCCTCTCTTGCTATCTCAGATCGGAAAAACTTAAAAACGTCAGAATTTTCTGCAGATTCTGAAATATTTTCCCCTGTGTTTACTTTCAGCTGGTTTATCCTCAAGATGTGAAGCTGACAGAGAAAGAGGTAAATATCTTCAGCTTCCTGATCACCTGTAAGTGTTGTTGATTACACTTTCACTGATTCTGTTTCGTGTTGACAGAAAACCAGTATCTGCTACCTGTCCTTCCCCGACTCGTACTCAGGTAAGCTGAGGTAATGCTAATTAATACTGCAGGTGTCAGAGGTTGGAGGTCAGAGGTCACGTGGGCTGTCTGTTATTTCCCAGGGTGCCTTGGGGACACTCAGTTTAGCTTCCGCTTCCGTCAGTCTGTCGGTCGCCGAACATCAAGGCTCAGAGACGACCTTTACAACCGTGACGCTCCCGTCACACTGCAGGTGAGACTCACCTGGTTCCTGAATGGCTGATTGCTTCAGCCTCACAGGTGCGTAACATTTCTGTTCTGTCTGTCAGAGAGAAACGGCGCATTTCTTCGGTTACGTCTACTTCAGACAAGTGAAGGACGTCTCTGTGAAGAGGGGCTACTTCCAGAAGGTCACCAAACACATCTGTGTTCACCTGTATTCACCTGCTCACAGGTGGTCATGATGGTGATAGTCATTTGACTCTGTGTTTCAGTCCCTGGTGCTGGTGTCAAGGTTGCCATACACTCACCTGTTCCACTCGCTGATGCAGACCATTGCACCTGAGTTCTTTGAGAAGCATGAGCCCTGCCTTGAAGCAGGTAATCACATCATGCTTGGATCATATCTGGGAGGCAATCAGGTTTCAGAATGGCCCTTAACGTGTTTTTCCTCTGCTCATCCCCGTAGTTTGTAACGAGATCGACCAATGGCCTTCACCTGTACCTGGGCAGACCCTCAACCTGCCCGTAATGGGCGTTATCTTACAGGTGAGGAGAGAAGTGGCCTGGCTCACAGGTGACAGAAGGGATGTGGTTTACAGGTGTTTGTGTGTCTCATGTTTCAGGTGAGGATTCCTTCTAAATTCGACAAACCTGGGGGAAGTCCGGTGCGACAGACGGCTAAAGAGGTGAGGTCTTGTTGCTTTGATCTTGTTAATAATGTTTATTCTTGTTGTTGTTGTTAATAAAGTTTTTTGTATGCATGCTCAGAACCTGCTGCCGGTGCCGACCCTTCTGCCCACCATCCACGAGCTGGACCTGTTTAAGTCAGTACTCGTTAAGGTGTTCTATGTTTCTCAAGTGTAGGTGTGCTCTCTGATTGGTTAATCTCAGTCTCACCTGTGTCCTGCTCAGGTGTTTCCAGTCCATTCTAATCCACCTGCAGATGCTCTGGGAACTTACCTTGCTCGGGGAGCCGCTTGTCGTTATGGCTCCATCTCCCACCGTTTCTTCGGAAACAGTCCTGGCTCTCATCAGGTAACTGAGGGGTCACAACGAGCCCCCAGCATCCAATCAGAGTATGGTGTTTCTGTTGTTACCATGATAACGATGTGTGTCCACAGCTCCATCAGCCCTCTGAAGTTCTGCTGCGACTTCCGACCCTATTTCACCATCCATGACAGCGAGTTCAGGGAGTACACCACCAGGACGCAGGCGCCGTGAGTCATGCTCACCTGGAGCCTGAACACACCTGTGCTGTAAACACACCCTTGGGACACTTAAAGCCTAAGTTTAGGAAAGCGGTCGACAGATGTTCCAGCCTCACGTGTGATTACCTGTTTCTTCTTCTCTTGTTCAGACCAAGCGTCGTGCTGGGCGTCACCAACCCGTTCTTCATCAAGACGTTTCAGAGCTGGCCTCACATCGTCCGGCTGGGAGAGGTCAAGATGGCAGGTACGCCGTATTCCTCCTCTTCCTGCGTGTTCACTGTGAGCTTCCTGTTTCTGTGAAGTGCCATGGCTGTCAGGCGTGTGCTGTTCAGATCGTCTTCGCCGTTCTTGTTGTGACCTTTTTAATCACGTATGCGTGCTGTCTCTGATGTCTTCCAGGTGATTTACCGAAGCAGGTGAAGGTGAAGAAACTTTCTAAGCTGAAAACGCTTGACACCAAACCAGGTAAGCCGGTGGGGGCGTGTTTGTACCTGAGCTCAGGTAGATGTCTGTCATGCTGAAGGTTTGTTTTGGCAGGAATCTACACGGCTTACAAGACGTTTCTGCACAAGGACAAGATCCTGATCAAGAGGCTGCTGAAGGTGAGCACACCTGAGCACACCGCACACACAGGTAATGCAGAGTGTCGCTGACTGACTGTTTACCTGCAGGGGATCCAAAGGAAGCGGCCGTCGGAGGTGCAGAGCGCCATCCTGAGGCGACACCTGTTGGAGCTCACGCAGAGTTTCATTATCCCCCTGGTAAGTAGTTGCGCAATCAGCTCGCATTGCCTGTACTTTATGATGTAAGCATAACTTGTCCAATCACAGAGCAGTTCTCAGTAAGCAGCGTGTTTTGTCTAATAGGAACGCTACATGGCGAGTCTGATGCCCCTGCAGAGATCCGTTACACCCTGGAAGGTAAACAGGAAATGAGTGGTGGTGATGAGGTCACAGTGCTGTCTTGTGTTACACATTTCCTGTTTCCGTTCAGACTCCGCCTCAGATCCGCCCCTTCAGTCAGGACGAGTTCCTGTCCACATTGGACCATGCGGGCCCGCAGCTCACCTCTCTGCTTAGAGGTGATTGGATAGGACTGTACAGGTGAGCCTCACGGGTGTGAGTGATCCAGGTGTTTTCTGTCTTCCTGTCTTTAAGTTTCTACTTCCTGTTTCCATCTCAGGAAGTTCTTCAGGTCTCCAAACTTTGACGGCTGGTACCGTCACCGCCACCGAGAGATGACACAGAAGCTAGAGAGTCTCCACCTGGAGGTCATCTGCGATGCGGTAAGTTATCTGAGCGAAAATGCTCGACCATCAGCCAGCTGTGCAGCCCCTAATCCAGGTGTGTCCTCTGCAGGACCTGCTGGGATGGACCAAAGACAAGTCTGAGGTGGAGGTTGTGGATCTGATTCTGAAGCTCAGAGAGAAGCTGGTGAGTTCCAACAGGAAGTTTGTTAGACAGGAAAAAAGTGTCATGTAAAATTGTGTTACCGATAAAAAGCTTAGGATAAAAATTAATTTGAAGAAGTAAAACTTAAAACTGCAGGTGAAAAAGATTTTAGTTACCTGAGAGTTAAATCAAAAGTGAGATGGTTTGATAGTTTGAAGCTGGACTTGACAATGCGTTCACTGACCATGGACGCTAAAGCGTTCAATAACGCTGGGACGTCTGCCTGTAATAAAAGTTCATGTTTGGGGTAAAATCCATCATATTTGTGATGGAGATGATGCTGCCCTGGGCCACAGAGGAGACTGGGGGAAAAATATTTTCTGGTTTCTTGTTTTAAAGCTTAGAGATGAAACTTTGTTATGAAAATGAAGCTATGATAATAATTCAGGATCCTTATCTGGGTTTAATCCAAAGTGAGGTGGTGGCCTGCAACTAGGATCGTTTGCTTCTTCTTTGTTGGTTTCATGTCAAAAGTCTAGTTTTTGAGGACAGGAAGTGTGTGTGGCTTTTCAGATTAAAGCTCGGCGTCAGCAGCTGCAGCTCAGAGACGGTGTGATGGACAAACTCGACTCTTTCATCTCCTCCATCATCAGCTCGCTGCCTGCCGACCTGCAGATTGTGCTCGGCACAGGCGCGTCACCGTGACGACAGCTAACCCCACAGCCAGGACGCACGCTTGTGTTCATCAGCATCTTCACACTCCACAGAAAAACCAACATCGGCTCAAATCTTCAGTTTTTGGAATATTTAAATTTTATTTAAACTTTATTACCTGTCTCCATCGAGCTGCTGCTCTGGTGTTTTGGTTTCTCTGACGGTGGAATCAGGCTGTTCGTGTTTCACAGAAGTCGTATTTTTCTATCATCTCCACAAACGGAATGTAACACTAAGAATGAAGCTCCACTTTCTGTTTGTTTGTAAACCTTTATTTTGAAATTAAAGTCTGAGCACTTCCTGTCCTCTGACTTTTATTCATGTTTGTTTTATTTTAATGTCCTCCAGGATTCAGACTGAACAGAAAGGCTTTAAGTTTCCTCTCATGTCATGGTGAAATGTAACTTCTTGTGGTCTGACGGCGTCATCATAAGCCTTTGATCTTCATGCTGCTGCTCTTTAATGCTTCAGTTTCAGACCTCGAGAAGGAAACCTCCTGATTCTTTCTCTTTCCTTATTTATTTTATATAAAAATAATTAAGGCTCCACATCTGAACGTCTGAGTGAAGATCAGTGCAAACACATTTATGAACATTTCTGTCTTTGTTCTGTGCACCTGAAGGCAGTGTTTGTAGATGTGGACAGATGTTAGAGAAGCTCAGTGGTGAAGTATTTGATCAGTGTGACGTGTGTATGTCTGTCAGAAACATGAAATAAAACAAAGCTTCAGGCTTCAAAAACACCTTTACCTGTAATCTGACATAGGTGTGTTCACTGTTCCTCACAAATCAACTTTTTCCATCGTGTACAGTTTGCACTCTACCTGTTAAGTGAATTTAGCTTCACCTTTTCAGACCAGAGCCAATCAGAGGCTGGTAAAAGCAGGAACTGCAGCTGTAGACAGGTGATCTCACCTGAAGAGGCTGGACCAGGCAAATCGTATTTAGAGTTGTGTCATCATCAAGGCACTTCACTGATGCTCAGACACAGATTGAAGCAGGAAAAATATTTTAATCTGAATCAAAAATATACATCAGCTGATTGACCAGCGAAGGTCACATGTTAACGTGTTTGTAGTGTTTGAAGTCACAAGACGCTCAGAGAGCAGCAAACCGTCAGAGAAACACCAGGAAGATGAAAAACACAATGCCCTCAAGCGCAGCACAAAGCCATGCCTTCAATGGCTCAGATGTCCAGGTGTTCTTCCTGCAGGTGAGTGTTTTCTTCCTCAGGTGCTCTACCTGCGTCCCACCCACCAGGTGCTGCCCTGCAGCCTCGTGACATCCTGCTTCTCCTGTGGGCTGAAATGCAGGATGGTGAGGATGGCAGTGAGCGTCTGCTGGCGCCCGTTGGCGTCCTGCAGCGTCAGAAACCGGTACACAATGTTCTTCAGGTACTCCATGTTGGCGCCCTCGCGGCTTTGGTCCCGGATCAGTTTTTCGAGGCGGTCCCGCAGGGCTGCCACCTCCTCATCATGGCGCTCGGCGTTTGTAATGAGTTGTGCCTGCAGCTGGCGCGTGTCCTCCTCCAGCTGGTTCTTCTGCCGCCGCAGTGCACCCACCTCCACCTCCTTACGTGCGAGCTGCTCAGCATACAGCAGCAGTGTTGACTCATTGGGTGTGGCCTGCCGCAGTGCCTGGCTGATCGCGTCGGTCTCTGTGTCAGGGCCATTCTCTTTAGGGTCAGCGGGTGTGTTATGAGCACGATTGGACCAGCTGAGTGTGGCGGCAGCGGCCCGCAGCCTCTCCAGCTCGCGGTCCTTCTCATCCAGCAACGCCATAGTGCGCTCACGCTGCTTGTGAAGCTCCGCCTCCAGTTGCAACAGTTCGTCACGGTGGAGTGCCTCCAGACGCTCCGCCTCCTGCCGGTGTGCCTGCTGCAGCGACACCGCCTGCTGCTGGCGCTCATCAAGCTGCTGGCGGTGGCAGACCTCGGCCTCGTCACTCTGCATGCGGAGGTTTATGTACTTCTCACGCAGCTCAGCAAGCTGGTCGCGCACTTCCTCCAGCTCCCGTGCCTGGCAGCCATC
Organism: Astatotilapia calliptera; assembly: GCF_964374335.1. Classification (NCBI taxonomy): domain Eukaryota; kingdom Metazoa; phylum Chordata; class Actinopteri; order Cichliformes; family Cichlidae; genus Astatotilapia; species Astatotilapia calliptera. The sequence goes on along the minus strand of NC_137438.1, from coordinate 17,088,201 downwards.
TTTGGCATTCTTGTTCTTCAGAACCACTTGCGCTCGCACCTTGTAGCGCTCAAACTCATCCCTGAGCTGCCGCAGCTCCTGCTGATAGGCGAGAGCCGCCGCCGCCGCATCTGCACCCGGCTCCACCTCCAGGTCCTGGATGTTCTGGTCGGGGTTCCTCTGAGCCGCAAGGAGCAGCAACTTCTTCACCTTCTGCAGCTTCTCCCGCAGCGCCCCCACATCCAGTTGCTCGTCTGGCCCAAGGTCAGAGGTCACCCTGCTCGAGGCGGCGATGGCGAGTGTTTTGTTCTCCGTGTCAAGCTGCAGCACACGATCGCGGAGTCTCTGCGCTGCCTGCTGGTCACGCTGCCTCGCCTTCTCACACGAGCCCAGCAGCTCCGACAGCTCCGATACACGCTGCTCCAGGACCGCCACCCGAGCCTCTGCCGACTGAGCACGCTCACGAGCGCGCTCTTCTGCATCGCACACCTGCAACACGAACACAGACATGACCTCACTTCCTGTTCTAGTTTACATGGTCTGTTAGAGCTTAAACTGTTTAATGTGGTTAAACCAGGTTCACTGGGACCTGTTTGATTGGGACTTTGTTTGGACCTGGTTCTGGGCTCACCTTGCGGGTCTCGAGCTGGACCTGCTCCTGGACCTGGTTCTTCAGCTTGTTCAATTCTTGCTGCAGCTCGTCCACTCTGGGGTCGGGTATTCGTTGCTCCTCCTCGACAGCCTGCAGCCTCCGCCTCAGCTCGTCTCTCTCTTCCTTGACTTGGTGCAGGAGAGCCTCGGACTCCGTCCCCCGGTCCACGGCCTGTGATGTTACAAGCAGGGCGGTGCTGGCATCCTGGAGGTGGAGCTCAGCGTCCTGCCGGAGGTCTCGCTCGGCCTGCAGGAGCCTCTGTAGCTCGCGGAGCTGCTGAGCGTGGTCCCCCTGCTCCTGCTCGCGCTCGTGCTGCTGCGTAATGATGCGAGCGCGACTTTCAGCAAGCTGCTGCTGCAGGTTGTGCAGTTCCGCCTCGTGCTGTGTTGTCACGGAGACCAGATGTTCCTGCAGCTCTTCAACTTCCTGTTTCAGCTGCCGCTTGTCAGCCTGGAAGCTTGCTTCCATTCGCGACTTCTCCTGTGTCACCGTGGCCAGTGAGCTTGTGAGCGTGCTCAGTTGGCTCTTCAACTGGGCGACTCTGCGGTCTGCCTCCATGCTGGGAGGGGGTGTAGCCTGCTGCTGCTCTGTCCCCACGCTGCCACTCTCAGAGCTGCCATCGGGTTCAGATCCCTGCAGAACAAACATGGAGTCAGAATAAGACATGACATCATCAGAGCGTTATGGCGATGGTGATGTCATCAAGTTCTAACTGTGTTCTGGTGATTTAAGTTCAGTTGTCAAAGGAACATACCACCAGCCTTCCTCCCAGTTCTGCCTGGTCCTCCTCGCTCTGGTCGCCTCTCGTAGTCTCACTGGCCATGTCCAGAGACGCCGCCGTGTCCACGCTGTCCTCGCTGTGCAGCGAGCAGCCATCCTCGGTAAGCTCCTGTGTTGCGATGGTCGAACCCTTCTGGGTCAGGTCCAGGTCCTGGGTCACGCTTAGAACCTTAAGGCTGGCCTCCAGTGCCTCTTTCTCCTTCAGGAGGCTCTTGTAGGCCCGGACCACATCCCTAAAGCGGGTCTGGTACTGGATCAGCTGCTTCTTCTGGGACTCCACCGTGTCCAGCAGCTCCTTCCTGCTCGGACCGCCACCAAAGCTCATCCCGAACTTCTCCATGACCTCGTCCAGGTCTGACCAGGTCTGTCCAGGTGAGCCTCTGATCACAGACACCAGAACATGAACAGAACCTTAGCATTGACTTCCTGTTAGAGGGGAAACGGAGAACAGCTGTTCAGAGCACTCATCGATCAATTATCGATGGATGGTTTCTGCGAAGCTGAAACTTTGTGCTGGAACACAAAAGAAGAAGGAGGAGGAAAACAGTTTCTCACCTCTTTCTGTTTCTCAGTGTTTGTTTCTCCCTCTGATTGATTTTTCCGCCGCTTTGATCGTCTCTCCTCACACTGCGCCGACAAACCGGTTCGATCCGGATCACAAACTCACAACCTGTCCGTCACAGTTGGTCAATAATCGACCTAATCGATGAGTAAAATCCGACTCAAAGCTTCATCTGTCAACAGCCGCCATGTTGGATCGAACCGGAAGGGACTGAGACGGAGGAGGCGGGAGTTTACTACTTTGTTCACGGACGTCAGGAAAATGCAAAATAGGATGATTTTTATTTTTTTTTAGCTGATTTAAATTAAAAACTCACTGATTTAAATTAAATAAACAGCCAAACACAACCAATAAAGCAGATATATATATTTACCATTAATATGTTTAACATTTCTGAAAGCAATACAGTATTTTGAATTGATTGTTTATTGGGAGAAAACATTTTTTTTCTTATTTTGTACAAATTTTAGAAGATAAGATAACCTTTATTAGTCCCACACGTGGGAAATTTGTTGAACTATGATTAACAAAAAAACAAAATAATAGATTAAAAATAATCTTATTAGAACTTAATTTTAACTTTGTTGGTTGATCATTGATTGAAAATATTTTCATGATTCTGTGTATTAAATTCTGCTCCTCCGTTCTTCAATAGAAAACGCTTTATTATTCTACACACATATATGTTTTTAGCACTGTCACACAATCAGTACGTGTGTATTTCACTTTGTTATGTTCTGTTGTATAATGACGTGACCATAGTGACATATATACATATAAATTAAACGTATTAATATAAATGGCTGTCCCGGAGCCGAAAGTGTTCCTCGCAGCTCATGAACTTCACTTCATGCGCAGAGCTCGAATGTACGGTGTTTGAGCGAACAGTGAACGCCGCGGTGTTTGCTATGCTGTTAATAAAGTTTTTTTTTTAAGCGCAGCAGTGACGTCATTTGTTCCGCGTTGGCCTGGACGTGGCACCGAGAGGAGCTGCGCCCTCAGTTCGCTCTGCTCCGCGCCTTCTCGGCTCCATTCCGCTGCTGCTCCCGGATCTCCGGCTCTACCCGCTGTCAGTGTGTGACCTGCCACCTCCTCCTCTCCGCAGCCATGGGCCTCACAATCTCGTCGCTGTTCTCCAGACTGTTCGGGAAGAAACAGATGAGGATCCTGATGGGTAAGCGGGGGCTAGGCTAACGAGCTAACCGGCCGGGCTCCGGGGCGGCTGCAAGCGGCTCCGCGGGCTCACCAGCACCACACACCGACTCATTTTTACCAGGAACCCGCTCGCCGAGTCCTGCGGACCGCGGGCCCGATCTTCCCGTGCAGGGAGAAGCAAAAGTCCGGCTCGGAGAAGCAAGAGGCTGTTAGCTCGGAGCTAACGGAAGGAAGCAGGCTGAAAACAGTCCGTTAAACCTAGTTAAATTGGGGTCTAGACGGGGGTTAAACTGGGGTTAAAATGTTTTAATCTGGGGTTAAGCTTAAAACTGTACCGGTGTCATTTTATTAAGTCCATAAAAAACATTAAACCCGGTTTGATCTGAGCTTTAAACCAGCAGCTGGACTCTGATCTAAGTTTAAGTAATCTCAGATTAGTCTTTATTCACTGTATGAGGTTTAAGTAATCTCGGGTTAAACTTGAACCACTGTGAAACATTTAATTAATGTGGGATTAATCTTTGATGTGTGTTTCAGTCGGTTTGGACGCTGCTGGAAAAACTACGATCCTCTACAAACTGAAGCTCGGAGAGATCGTCACCACCATCCCCACCATCGGTACGTCATCAGGACTCAGGGACAAGATGAGGTCATGTGATCAATAATCAGCCGGCTGTGTAGTCAGGTGGTTTAAACATATTGATCAGATCTGATCGGTTTCAGTGTGGATTCGCCAGGTGTGCTTGCACTTGCACAATTTCCTTTAAACTTCTCATTTCAAATTAAAAGTCTGCGTCTACAGGTCAAGTGACCTTTTAGAATAAGAGTCACCTGTTAGTTTGAATAAATAAAGTACCAAAACAAGAAACACAAATGATGAAAGTGCAGACAAACACACACGATGGTGAAAACAAACGGTTAAAGCAGGTAAATACAAACTAAACTTATACACACCACCAACGTTTACACAGCTGTAGATATGTAACCATTAAAACTACAATCATGGAGAACTGAAACAAACTTTTATAGACCTCCTCTGTGCAGGTATTTCAGTGCTACTGCTTCACTCTAACATTATATACTGTTACAGTCACTGTTGTACTGTGATATTTACTGTTGGTTCTCAGCGGGCTGATGGGATGTGTAGTTTCCTGTCAGTGATTCCATTTCCTGTGACTTGGAATGTTTGAAGGTCGTTAAAAGTTTTTCTTTATAATTTGACAAAGAGTCACCTGTTCACAACTCTGTGTGTGTGTGGTTGTGTGTTCAGGCTTTAACGTGGAGACAGTCGAATACAAGAACATCTGCTTCACAGTTTGGGATGTTGGCGGTCAGGACAAGATCAGACCTCTGTGGCGACACTACTTCCAGAACACACAGGTACAGATGCGGAACTCTCAGGTGCAGGCAGGTGTGGGGCTTTTCTCTCTCTGAGGAACGAGACGTTCAGGTTGATCTGCTTCAGTTATGTTTATGTGGACATACATGAGAGGTTTTCTTCTGTGACCCCTCACTGATCTGATCTGTCCTGAGATATTCATCTATAGTAAAATCCTCATTTATATCCTCTATCTCATCATATCTTTATATCCATACATTCTTTAGCAGTAAGTCACATAGAATAGAATAGCATAATTTATCAGAACAGTGAGTGCATATTTGAATGAAGTTGCAGTGGATTTGCTGTCCATTGAAATAATTCTATACAAATAAATCTAAAAGTATAAAATACATTGAAGAATGTCAAACATGTGTACGAATAGAAGTGACATTTATGTGTACATGCATGTTAATAAAAGAAATGAGTTATTGAACAGTCTACAAAGTCAAACATGAGACCTGCGCAGGTTATCCTAACACGGCTGCGTTCCCCCTCAGAAACACCTGAGGAGCTTATTTTAGATCCCTGACTCTGCAGCACGACAAACACAGCACAGACTTTCACTGGGCAGGATCCATTAGTCACTGTATTGATGTATTAATTGTATCGATGACTGATGTATTGATCACAGGGTCTGATCTTCGTGGTGGACAGTAATGACAGGGAGCGAGTCGCCGAGTCGGCGGAGGAGCTCTCTAAGATGGTCAGTCCCTTTGTTCACTTTACAGTTACGCATCATTAGACTCATGATTGTCATGGAAACCACTGACTGTATGTCACATGACTCTGTGCAGGTCCAGGAGGACGAGCTGAAGGACGCGGTACTTCTAGTGTTCGCCAACAAACAGGATCTCCCGAACGCCATGGGTGTCAGCGAGCTCACCGATAAGCTGGGTCTGCACAGCCTGCGCAGCAGAACCGTAAGGATCAATAACCCACCCGCACTGATCAGTACTACAGACTCAGTTCTGTTTCTCATGTTTCCCTCCATGGTTTATTGACTGACGATCTAAGTTCTCAGCTTTTTTTCTTGCTCAGTTCTGTAATTGTGAAATCAATAATCAGTCAATCAGTATACAAAACGGGAGACAGTGGGGTGACCTCAAATGAGCCCGCAGCATTGTTCTAGTGGTAGCGCTCTGAGCACATCAGCCAACCCCATATCGCGACAAAGCTTCATGTTGAAGCTGCAGTAATCTGCACTACCAGCAGGGGGAAATTATATATTTAAAGCCATGTGGGTAGTGAGCAAAAATAATTCCATTAATCATCAGAATCGATTAAGTTAGGTGGCTGATATGGATGTACATGTAAAGTGTTGATAATGTCTTTGTAATCGCGAGTATTTTCATGTTGGCTTGAAATAAAATATCTCCCTCTGTTGGTAATCTGTGATGTCAGTGCCAGTGGGCGGAACCCTTGGGTTTTAATTTTACAGTTGCATCCTAATTGGTTGTTAGAAAATCCACTCAGGGGTCTTGATGTCACTGTCACAAACTCATGGAGCTAAATCTGTTTAGACAGGTAAACTCACTTGTGTGTGCTCCCTGTACCTGCCTGCTCACCGATGCTGATCTGTGTGTGTTTCAGTGGCACGTGCAGGCCACCTGTGCGACGCAGGGCACAGGTCTGTACGAGGGACTGGACTGGCTGTCCAATGAGCTGTCAAAGCGTTAGACCACCTGACAGGAAGTAGAAAGCAGACTGATTTCAGCCGCTGATGTCACCGTGTACAGATGAGGAAGAGGAGGAGGAGGAGCGTGTCATCGCTCCATGTTTCTTTTTTTTTTTTTCTTCTTTTTTTTTTTTTTTTTTTTTTAAATTATACCTGTGTGTCTGTAGGAGGAAGTGATGTCATGGACTCTGAGCTCACCTTGATTTCCCATCATCCTCTTCTTCTGTTCTTCAGGTGTTTGTTAGATCTTCTTTCTTTTAATCCGCATGTTTTAACTCAGATTCATGTGACAGGGGGAGGGGCGGGGCTTACGGCAAGTGACAGTCACCTGGGCATTGGGGGGGGAATTATGACAGGTGATGGTCACCTGGTCGTGTGAAGACTCATTCCATAGAGCCAAGTATGGCAGCCTCGTCATTCCTTATCAAAGTGAAGGAGAAACTGAGACCATGATGCAATAAAGGTTTTTTTTCTTCTCACCTGTGTGTTCTGCTTTCTGTTTGAGAAACTTTATTCAGCGTTAACGGCCCGATGAGATGTTTACATAGGCCTGAAGATCTCTTGCTGACCTTTGATCCACCAATCACATATTGGATTTAACTTTATGGGCTACTGGACTGATTTACTAAGTGCGGAAAATGATTGAGACTGTGTATCTCCGGGATGTTCTGTTTATATTTATTTATCATTTAAATATGAAGATGCAGCTGCTTCACTTAAGTAAAAAAAAACAAAAATCAGCTGCGAGTGGGACGGCTCAAAGACCAAGAGGAAGGAGAACCGCAGGCCTGCAAACCAAAGTAATCCAGTGTGAGCACTTTAGCATTAAGTGTGCTGCTAGAGACGTGAGGCAATCTGACCGTTCATGAAGAACGTTTGTCACAGCCTGTTGTCATTTATGTGACCGCCATAAAACAACAGAACACAGCAAAGTAAGCTAGGTGTTTTGTAGTCCATCGGACATCCGGCATCACGTCATTAAGTAGAGTCGACTGTGAGGCGGTCTTCACAGGTTAGGCTGTCCTAATCACCTCAGTGAGGTGAAGGAAAATGGGTCAGGAATAGGAGACAGGAGGAACCTTTGGAATGCCCCCCTGGTCTTGGTGTCTGAAGAGCACCTGGATTAAAATGGAGGCGGAGCTCAGACTTCTACTGTCAAGTCCAAAAAGTTTTGTTTAACCCTTCTGCCCTCCTTGGGCATCTTTGTGCATTTCATTCTTTTCAACTTTTTTTTTTTTGATTTGCCAATCGATGTGTCTATGTTATAGCTTGTGGCATGAACTTTTGCAGGAAATGTTGGGTCAAATTTTTTTATAATCAAGCATTTTTAACTCTCACATGTCATCCATACTTTTAATGCATTGTAAACCTTTTTGACATCTTTGTGTCCAAATGTACACGGAGAAAATCTGCCATAAAATCCTCATACAGCAATAATTTTTCTGCTTTTTTTTTCATAAATCACTAAATCAACATAAGCCTTTTTCAAAATGATCAAATGTTAAATTATTTTCAGGACTTTAACCCTTTAAATGCCAGTTTAAACAGCTGAATATTTTTGAAAAAAACTCACAAAACTAAATATTTTCCATATGATAAATAGTATGGGGATGGGACGTGTTAAAGATCAGCAACAAAATCAATTTGATTGCATTAGTATTTTTTGTGTAGTGTGTGCGTGTATCTGAGAGTGTGTGTAAATCTGTAAACATGCACTAATAATTTGGGGGTGAATAAAGGTCATCTTGGAGCAGGGATGGGCAACTCCAGGACTCGAGGGCCGGTGTCCTGCAGGTTTTAGACATCACCCTGGGTCAACACACCTGAATCAAATGATTACTTCATTACCAGCCTCTGTAGAACTTCAAGACATGTTGAGCAGGTAATTTAGCCATTTGAATCAGCTGTGTTGGATCAAGGACACATCTAAAACCTGCAGGACACCGGCCCTCAAGCCCTGGAGTTGCCCACCCCTGTCTTGTAGAGATGTATCTTTGCAGAGGGTCTTCAGGATAAATATGGCCTCCTGCTTTTACTGTATTCAAACAAAAACTCCTGTTAGCATGTTTATGCACCTGATTGCTTTCACAGCCAATAAGCTTGCAGCTTGGCTGAGGAAACCTTTCATTAGTAATGAGAGAAGGAGAAAGACCTGGAGCAATGGTGGCAGAGTGACAGACCTCTGCTCCTGCCCTCACAGAAAACACAGATGCTGTCACTGCTACCATCAGCTTGAGCAGAAAGAGAGATGTGTACTGGTTCTGCACAGGTCTAAAAAGAAGCTCTTCTTCCACCTGCAAGTGGATCCCGTCTATTTGTAGAGGGCACCAGGTCACATGCTGCAGGACCTGCACATCCTCACCCACACATGCATCCATCACACACAAAGCCTGTCTGTTCTGTTTCCATCGATGAATCAGATGTTGATTTCCATATAAATTACTCTTGGGGCCCCCTGGTGGTCACATGGCTTCATGTCATAACTGGCAAAAATGCAAGAATGTCATGCTTTTGCAATCAGAATTATGTGATGGCTCGCTGGTGCCCAACACATTTTGCTTTTTCAAAAATAACTCGATAGAATCTAATAGGCTCCTCCTTCATGTGAATGTTTTTTTTATTTATCCATTTGTGTTTGTGTTATTTCAGGTATTACATTATATATGAGTGAGTATATACGAGTAGATGAGTGTGAGAATGCCTGTGTCTTTGTCACAAATGTATAATGAGGGTGAGAAACTGCAGCGATGCCCCGAGGCAGACAGATGGAACCAGGACAACCGCACCAGCTGCAGCCCCCAAATGTACCAATGACCTGAGACCACACATCCCGGTGACTTCTGCACACCCATCCCAGCAGAAGGGAGGGAGGCCCCACATGGGGTGACAGCCACAGAGGACCAGAGGCAGTGGACAGTCGATCCTGCTAGAGTAGAGGCCAACCACCCTGGTAAGAGTTGAGAGCATGGCCCCAGGCACCCAGGACCACCCGACACCCAGCCAAACTGAGCCACCAAGGGAGCGGGCCAACGACCACGATTAGAACATTCGGCCACGTTTCCCAGAAAGCAGAACAAAATGTTACTGTATGAGGACTTTATGGCAGACTTTGTGTGTCTACATTTTTGTACACGAAGGTGTCGAAAGGATGGAAAATTGGTGGGCACAAAGGTTAAACCATGTTTTCAGGGTCTGCTCACAGCAGGTCCTACAGGTAGGATGCTCAGCATTACCACCTTCACAGTTCCACTCGATCAGACCAAAAGTTTCATGTTCAAAAACTTTTATTTCACACAAACTTTAAACATCAAAAACATCATCGTCATGGCAACTCTGTAACCCAGCTGAGCTTCTACACACTGATTGGCTCTTTCTGGTTGTGCTGACGTTTGACCACAAAGACCTTCTGACCAGAGACCGTCACCGTGTACACAAAGTCGTCCAGGATCACTGCAGACACACACACACACAGGTTAGTCCATCTGAAGTCACAGGGTTCCACCTGAGCTTTGTATCCCATCATGCAACATGAACAACATGCTCATCAAATACATGAAAACGTTGCTGATGATGATGCACCAGGTTTGAATCATGTGACAGTGATGACATCATTAACAGTTCTGAGAAAAACAAAGCAAAACACCTGAGTCATGTTTGTTTTTACTGAAGCTGATAAAGTGACCGTGCAGGTGTATTTGTGATACCTGACATGCGTTTGAAAGGTGGATCAGCTGATCCTGATAACCTGAAGCGACTTGCTGTTCGAACCATCTGCATCATGACACCTGCTGTGTGCTCGTCATTCTCCAGCTCGCCTGCAGACTGATCAGTAATCAATAATCAATCACTTTGATCCTCTTCTGATCAATAGACTTAACTCAACTCTTTAATCTATTTTAATAATCTGAGGATCCATATTTCCCCCTGTTTACAGCACTTTAATAATCCAGAATAATCTGAGAAAAGAGCAGAGTTCAGCTCGCAGTATCAAATGTGAATTCAGTTTAACCTGTAGAAATGTTAAATGAGCTTAAATCTAAATGGAGTCTGGTCTCTGTGTGACCAAACTAGCCTGAGCACCAGACTACTTGCAGAAATCACCTTATTTAACAATGAGTGTGGTTAAATAAAGACCAAACTGCACTCATAAAGAAGTTCTTTGTGAACTGAACATCTGAAAGCTCAGAGAGACTCACGGCCAGGACACCATCCTCACTGATGACCAGGTACCCAAGCTGGTCCGGGATCCGCTCCAGACCCGCAGTGAGCGCCGCTGTGGCCTGAAAGAATGACGACATCATCAGGATAACATTATGAAGCTAAAAGGAAGTGATGTTTGATGACTCATTGGTTCACTGATAAACGAAGATCAGCAGAACAAGAAGTGTGTTTCCTCAGGTCGAAGCTTCAGAGACTCACTAAACAGCCTTAGATCATTCGTCCAGTAATAATTCTGCATCTTCATCAGGTACGACCTGTGGTCCTCAGGTGCCAATGGGGTTACCCATTTAAAGATGGTTTCTTGTTTACCATGGTTACATTCGTCCTGCATACATGACACACACTCCCCGTTTCACAGGAACACAGTTGAGACCCCAGGGCGCAGGTAAACCCGCTTCGAACGTCACTCCCCCTCCTCTCTGTTTGTACCACTCCCTTCCTGCAGAGGGCGCTGTTGCTGTCCCGCAGGTATTTGCATTGAGCCCGATTATCAGTGATTATAACTCTGAAGAGAGCTCCAAGCTTCACCCTTGGAACGCTCTGGTTTTCATTTTTTGAAGGGAAGCATTTCCGCGTGTTTATCCTCCTTGTTCATAGAGAGGCTAAGAGGACGCTAACAGCGTTAGTGAACGGCACACAGCGGACAGTCCGAGATCCGTGAACGCCTCACCGAGGCCCTGAACGCTGAATTAAAAAACAAACAAACAAACAAACAAAAAACCCAAAACGAGAATCAAAGTAAAACTTTAAACTCACCATGTTCGTCTTCTTCTGCTTCTACAGCCCACAGCTGCGCATTTCCGTCTTTATCGCAGAGCCTCACGTGACTGATGAGGCCTTCATGTGCTGTCGGACAAAAGAGACAGACACAGACACTCACGCACAGTGCGGGACTGACGGTCGGTGCTTGTCCCGATTATCAAATAAATAAGAATAAACGTTTGTGACATTTTAGGAATGTTTGGATTAATGTCGAGGACGTTGCTGTCTAAATATGACCTCATTGTTGCCCGATAAAGATGAAAATAAAATAAAACACATAAATAAACGAGTGATGTTCATATTTTTTTAAATTTCTATAGGGGGCGCCATATTGAAGCGGAAGTGCAGGTCAGCTGATCCCTCACATGACGTGTCCCGTGAAGCTGAGTGTTTCTCTCCGGGAATCTCACCTGCATCTCCGTGATGGCCGGCCGCGGGAAACTGATCGCCGTGATCGGAGACGAGGACACGTGCACGGGCTTCTTGCTCGGCGGGATCGGAGAACTGAACAAGAACCGGAAACCGAACTTCCTGGTGGTGGAGAAGGACACAAGCATCACCGAGATCGAGGAGACTTTCAAGTAAGATGGACTCCACACACACACACACACACACACACACACACACCAAAATGTGTTAAAAAATCAGCCGATTTAACGCTCCTTTCACGTGTTTCTGTCAGTGTCACCTGACCGAAGGTCTCGGTGGTCCTCGTGGGTCAAAAGTCAGATCGGTTTTATTATAATTCGGACGGCACCAGCCTGGAACCGTATTAACCCCTCGGTGACTTCAAAAACACTGGTTGTAGGACAGGAGGCCGGCTGCTTTTTTTTGATGAAAATAAGAATGGATTCTGGTGTATTTGGGCCCAGTCTGTAACTACATCCAGCATCCTGAGTTTTCAGCCCTTAGATGATCTCGGATAGAGTGTAATGGATTGATCAGCCGATCAATATATTAATCCAGCTCTCAGCTAATCTCCATGAAATGAACTTAACCTGTTAAATGCCGTAAAATTAGAAAAGACTTCAGTCTGTTTCTGTGGATTCCTGAACCTGATTTCAGAAATCATTGTATTTTAATAGTTATTCAGTCTTTCTGACTTCATTAAAACTGCACATAAATAATCGCGATCTTTGTAAATGTAGCATGTTAGCTCTCACACCGGACTCTATTGAAGAACCAGAGCTTTTTATTAAATCTGTATGAAATCAGCATTTTCAATGAAGGATTTAATATCAGCAAAAATTTAAATACTTTATATTAATTATATTTTATAATATATAATCTTTTATGATTGCTTCACACATTTTTTTCCTTTTGTTTAATTGTTGACTTGCATTTATCAGTTAGTTTCAGAGAAGTTGGTCTGGTGCTTTGGGGTTGTATTCCTGAAATTTTCCTTGATGGCCTCATGTGCTGTGTGACACACACCAGACTCCATTCAAAAATCAGCTGATTTCAATGATCACTGTTGAGTTTGGAAATGTTTTTGATATCTTAAAACAGACCAGCTCTTACAGAGATGTTTCAGATTAGGAATTCCTGTGTTCTCTACAAACTCATCTGCTCATCTGCGAATATCCTTTACATCTAAACCTCTGTAACCCACCGTTAGAGACGGATGATGTTAAATTGACAATAATTTGAATTGTCTGACTTCCTGTGTTAAGCTCAGCAGTAACAAACAGACCAGAGAGAAATGTTAGTCCTCCGAGACTCTCAGAAACACCACGCCTTCATTTACTTCCTGTTACACCTCCACTGGTTCTTCTCGGGTTCTGAGGATGTTAAATTGTGACTGGACTTTGGCGTGGCAGCCTGACGGGGCTATTCTTTTTCTTCTCCTCTGCAGGAGCTTCCTGGCACGTAACGACATTGGTATCATCCTGATAAATCAGTTCATCGCTGAGATGATCCGGCACGCCATTGATGCCCACATGCAGTCGATCCCGGCCGTGCTGGAGATCCCGTCCAAAGAGCACCCGTACGATGCGTCCAAGGACTCCATCCTGCGCCGTGCCAAGGGCATGTTCTCTGCCGAAGACTTCCGATAGACAGCGAGTTGCGCTGATGCGGTTCACAGATTTGTCCTGATGTGTTTGTGCTGTGATGTTTACTTTTATTTCCAGGAAGGGATGTATGCCCATGTGATCGTTTTTAGACCAAACCTGATTGAGTCATGTGACCTGCCCCTCCTCCTAGGTGTTTGTTCCAGATGTGTTAACTTATAAACGTGAACAGATGTGCGAATAAATGAATAAATAAACTTGTTGTTTAAAGTTATTTTTTGTTTAATTTGATGGATGCACACACGTCTACTCCTTGTTTCCAGCCTCAGGTGTGATGAGCTTTAAGGTTTAAACACCAGCAGAAATGGGCAGTGTCAGTCAGCAGCAGACAAACTCCTCACAGCGCCATCCGGAATTCTGTGTATTTTTGTCCTCCTGGTGTCTGTGTGGAGGTCCTTCAGTAACTTTCAAGACACCCTGGCCTAAACACCAGGATCCATGAACCCACAACTCAGAACATCTGTGAGCTGCAGCAGGGGTCACGACCTGAGAAATTCCCAAATAACTTACACAAAGGCCAGAGGTCATTCAAGAACTTGAGGATAAAGTTTGCTTGGTCTGAGCTTAATGAAGCTAACAGGAAGTCTTTGATGGGATTTTCATAATAAAGCTCCCTGTTATCCACCTGAGCCTCACAATGGAGGAGGAGAAATGAGCTAATCAGCAGACAGGTGTGAGTAAGCCAGATGTTTGATGCTGTTTATGATAGTTCATTTTCTGCCAACCTCTTCCACCAGCTAATCCGGAGGCAAGTGAGGCATTTCCCAACCAGTTGTGATTATTCATCTTAATTTCTCTAGTTGAGTAAATATCCCAACGTTACAGCAGAGCTGATTCAATAAGTTCTCACAAAGCACCATGTCTGCTCTTCTGTTCCTCCTAGGTGTTTTCATGACAAACGGCGAGCTAGCGGCACCATTTCAGATCAGATGTGTTCATCTAACCTTACTGTACAAGGAAGTTACATCTGACTGGATCACTTCCAAACTGGTTGCGAGATTCTTCACAACCTAAAACGTCTGATTGGATCTCGTATTGTTGATACATTTTGTCACAGTTTTTGTCCTTGTGCATTACTTTTTATTTAGTTATCTCATTTCTGTCAGAAAAAAATGTTGTAAATGAAAATAGGTGAAAAGTATTGTTCAGTAGATTTAACACACTTTCCAGCCTGTCCTGGGTCTGCCTTGGGACCTCATCCAAATGCAGGAGGTGCCATGGTCAGATATCGAAGGACCTCAGCTACCTCCTTTCAATGTGGAGAAGTAGCGGCAGTACTCTAAACCCCTCTCAAATGACTGAAATCCTCACCCTTTCTCTAGGAACAGCACGGCCACCCTTCAGAGGAAGCTCATTGCTGCTGCCTGTACCTGCAACCTTATTCTTTTGGCTACTCCCCAGAACTAATGACCACAGGTGAGGGTAAGGACAATGGGATATCGTCATCACTTTGAAACTGTAATTTTGTTGCTTTTGATGCGCTAGAGCTAAAATCCTGAAAACTATATTTTTATCAGAGTGAAGCTGCTCTGTGGTCATCACATCAGACTTTAACAATCAATAAATCATAAACCTGAAGTCCTGCTGATCGATCACACACGTGTCTGTGAACTCTCCGTGTGCTTCAGTGTCTTTGTATCGTCAGCCTCAGAGCGAGTCCACATTAACCTGAAAGTCTGCACGCTTATGGGATGGGGCAGAGGCGGAGCCAGGCATTTGAAACACCTGGGGCTTAGCCCAAAAGGGTAGTATGCATGTGGGATTTTTTTATTTATTTTTGGGGGGGGTAGAAATGACTGAAAGATTAATAGGCTCTGTTTTGAGTTTTGTTAAAAAAAGAATGACTTCATATAGGAAAAAAATATATATCACATATGCAGGACACCTTAAGCTAGGTTTTTAATTAAGCAGCAAGGCAGAACAAGGTCAGGGCTGTATCAAGACACGTGGACTAAACCCCAATTCAACCAGACCCAGAACTGATCCAGAATTAAAACAGGACTACGACAGTTCAAAATCAGGACTACTTGGGATTTAACCAAGACAGAACAAGAATCAAAACTAGATGATAGTAGCACTAAAAATCATCATAGACCTGCACTACACTTATTTTTTAATTCTACCAAAGTCCACTATTTAGATTGAGAAAAGTTTATATAATTATTTATTTTTGTTGTGCAAACAAGCCTGCATAACTTAATAAATGTAAAATTTGAAAAATAACAAACCTAAAAAGAAACACTAGGTATGAGATACATGAGTACCTATGATACGGTGATACTTTTGGTAAACAACCATTTGACTAACATGTGTGTCTCACCTGCTCTTGTTCATCTCTGTTCTGTCCTCATTCTCCTCTCTCTCCCTCTCTGTTCCTCTCTCTCCCTCTTTGTGCTGACAATCATCAAATATACAGTTGAAACCACATATTTACACACTCTTCAGATAAAAACACTTTTTTAATTGTAACATCAAATCAGACTAAATGTTTATTTTTTAGATTGATAAATATAAAAACACATTTGTTAACTTTAAGAGTAAAGAGAGAAACTATCTGTATTTCTTAATTGTAAATGGCACCAAATTGTATGCAAAATTGAGCCACATTTATGGAGCTCCACAATTCTTTTCCTGGTGTTTTGGTTGACATCTCTTGATTTTCCCATGTCAAAGAAACAGGCTCTGTGTTTTGCCTTATATGCGTCCACAGCTGTGCCACCAATTTACTCACATGGACTCTACTAACCTATCAGAAGCTTCTTCAGCTCACAATGGAATCGTCTGGAGTTTTTTTTATTAATTAACAATAAACTTAGTGTACATGTGCTCCTAAATTTGATGAAAGTGATAATAAATAGACAGATCTCTCTCTCTTTATTCTGACATTTAACTAATTCAAAATATATTTCAATATTTATTTAACCAAAACAAGTTTACTCTAAATTGATGTTGTACAGTAAAAAAATGTTCTTGTGTTTTCCATAAAGTGTATGTAAATATCTGGTTTCAACTGTGAATATACTGCTGTGTATTGAAATTCCTCTTGTTTTGCATAGAAATATACTGAACAACATACAAAGCATAATATATAAAATACCACCAGAGTTTTTTCTTTGAAAGAAGCTCCTTATGCCCATTCTTGTATATCAGTGCATTACTGAAACCGATTTATTTAGCCGTGGAGGGAAACAACTGAAAATATGAAATAAACACACACGTAAGCTAAGACTCTCTAAAGAAACAGCATTGTTGTTGTTCGGCTTTTCATTTCGCCATTTGTTGATTCACTCGAAGAGCAAGTAACTAATATGGGTCAAGTGATCAGTTTGACATCAATCTTTCGTGATACACCGTCATATTTACATTATTTGTACAGTACGGATGATTTGCTTTGGTACCTGGTCGAACTTCAGTTCTCCTCTGTCTGCTCAGTGTTGCCAACTCCTCAGTAAGGAAAATCGCTATTGGTTGTCCTAAAAGTCGCTAGAAGTCGCTAAATGACGTCATCGCCTAATTTGCAGAATTGGTCATGCTAATCTAATTGTAACCTATGTTGTTGGAGAGAGAAATAACATCGTGGAAGAGACATAAAGTGAGTAAAAAACGTCCCAAATGCATTTAGAGTTTATTTAGAACTACAAATTAAATTTCTTTTAGCAATTATTGTTTTTTTTAATGTCACAATTCCAACCCTGCTCCTTTACCCGGGCTTGGACCGGCAAAAGTGACCCGAAATAGGCGCTCTGGTGGAGTTACTTTGTGTGTGTGTGTGTGTTTATAAGTAGTTTTAAACCTTGTGATCCACAAAACAGCATAAGAGTAAAAGAAGAACTAACTGCGTTACAGGACCCACTGCTTGTTGAGAAAGAAATTTAATTTGTAGTTCTAAATAAACTCTAAATGCATTTAGGACGTTTTTTACTCACTTTGTCTCTTCCACGATGTTATTTCTCTCTCCAACAACATAGGTTACAATTAGATTAGCATGACCAATTCTGCAAATTAGGCGATGACGTCATTTAGCGACTTCTAGCGACTTTTAGGACAACCAATAGCGATTTTCCTTACTGAGGAGTTGGCAACACTGGGTCATCTACTGATTGGAAGATTAGTGGTTCGATCCCTGGCTCCTCCAGTCTGGATGCCAAGTATCCTTGGGCAAGATACTAACCTCAAGCTGCTCTCTGATGCATCCATCAGTGTATGATAGCTAGGAAGCACTAAAAGCTTAGAAAAAAAGGTTCTTGGGTGAATGTGGTATGTTGTATAGAGGGCTTTGAGTACTCTGGGAGAGTAGAAAATCACTATATAAGCATCAGTCCATTTACTTATTGATAACATTGCACTCACGTTCGACATAAACTGCTTCCTGTCACAGGGTGACGGGGTGACCAAACAAACATCTCCTTGGGGGCTGGAACATGACCTTCCCTTGCAGATGTTTTCCCAAAGTTCAGCACTGTGATCTGAATATAAAACAGGAAACACAAACACAGCGAGGTCTGTGTGCCATGGAGTATTTTAACCCTTTACTACCTCAGGCTCTGTGGCTTTTAAACCCCAAAACACAATACGCCAAAAATTGGTCCACCTCAAGGATCAGGTCCCCCGACACAAACAGAGTAATATAGTGTACGCTGTTAAGTGCCAGCTTGATTGCCATGATTTATTCATTGGTTAAGCCAAACAACCTCTGGTGAGGCGGATGGCACAACAACAAAAAAAAGAGCTAACTTGCCAGGCCAAGACTCCGCAGTCTTTTTACACCTACAGGCCAGTGGACACTCTTTCAATGATGAGGACGTAACATCCTGGACAGGGAGGAACACTGGTTTGACTGGAGAGTCAAGGAGGCCATTTACATGAAAAGGGAAAGACCATCTCTGAATTGAGGAGGGGGCCTAAGGGTACATCTTTCACCATCTTATGATGTTGTGATTGCAGCCATTCCCCAACTCTCTGTGAATAGTACTCATTGCAATTGATCAGTGGTCTTTGATCAATGATCATGACAATTTGCATATTGATGATCAAGAAACTGGCCTCACAGCCCATTGTTCTTTCAGTGGGCTGGTTTCAGTCATTGTGCAAATGTACTTTTTATAATGTTGGGGAAACGTGCAGTCAGCTGAGACTGAAGAAATCACTTGGATGAGTGACGAAATGTTTCTCCCACTGAAAACGTTCAGATGAACAGAACAAACCTTTTGGGATTTACTTACCAGGATGACTGAGCATCCATTAAGACCCTTTACTAGTTGAAACATTTTAGCAGGTTGACTTGCACAGTATGACAGGAAGTCAGCATGTGACTTAGTGGGACAGAGGTGTTCATCAAATAGCTGATGAACCTGTTCTCACAGCAGGAATTACTGCAGGTGACTTGTGAGGAGGCGGAGCCTTATCACACACACAGGAATATCTCTTACCTCACAGTGACTTCACAGGAAGCTAGCGGTTAACATAAAAACACCTGAGTTCGCACCTGCAGGTGACTCAAATGTTTAATGATGTTTCCCACAGACACTGAGAACTGATGACATCGCAGTGAGATCACTGCGTGTGAACCAATGATCTCTTCCCCGTGAAGAACAAACAGCGCCGAGGTCGAGCTGCTGATAAAACCCACTGTAAATAGTGAAACGACTCATCACTCCCGTCGGCCTTCAGCTGGCCTTCAGCCGACCTTCAGGCGACACTGACATGTTTCTGTGTAAACAAAGAGCAGGTTTAAAAGGCAGCATGATGCCTTCAATGTCACTCTCTCTGATGAGGATGACGACTCTCTCTGCTCCACTCCAGAGGATGATGGTGATGATAATGATGATGGTGGTCTTTGTTTTGGTGACACCTCTTCCTTCTCCATGTGTACGTCTCAGGTAAGGTACAGGTGTCAGCTGGACTTCCTGTTTGTGTGTGCTGATTACAGAGATGTTTTCTGTTCTTTCCACAGACGTGAAAATGTGAACATGTCAAATCCTCATCTGGCCGATCACAACAACACCAGGTGAGTCTGACAGAAACTCTGGGTATTCCTGCACCAGCTTGTTAGAACTTTGAAGTAACATCAGGTATGAACATGTCATCTTGCTAAACTACATCCAGATAAACTCCCAGTCTTCTTCTTCTCTTTACTCATTTCACATGTTTGTTGTAAAGAAATCAGATTACTTGGTGGAGTAAATGTGTACCAATCGACCTGCTGATTGATTGTTAAATGATCAATGATGAATCAACATGTTTACTAATAATTTCCAATCATTCAGCTCACTGATCATCAGTTCATTAAATCTTTTTGACTGATCTTCAGGTGTGAAACTCTGACAGATACAAAAGTAACTGTCTTGATGCATGCTCAATCATCCTAGTAAGGAAAAGTTGATTCTGTTTATTTGGACGTAGCCTTTTTAGTGGGAGAAACACTTCATCACTCACCCAAGTGTCCTTTTCAGTCTCAGCTGACTGCAGATTTCTAACCTTATAAACAGTACATTTGCCTTAATGACTGAAACCAGCACCACAGACGAACAATGAGCTGTGACGCCAGTTTCTTGATTATTGGTTAATGGCCATGAGTGCCATTCACAAAGAGGTGGGGAATGGCTGCAATTACAACATTGTAAGATTGTGAAAGATGTACGTTTAGGCCCCCTCCTCGATACAGAGATGGTCTTTCCCTTTTCACGTAAATGGCTTGTGCGCACTCAAGAGTGTACACTATGTTACACTGTTTGTGTTGGGGGACCGGATCCTTGCGGAACCATTTTTTTGCGCAGCGGGTTTTGGGTTTGAAAGCCACACAGACATGGTGGTTGGAGAAAATGTGTCTCAGCTGTTCCGCTACTCCTGACACAAAAGAGATTACTAGGGTTTTTGCTTAGGCAGCAGTTTTGCGTCTTCTCTCCTGGATCGCCTGGAGTTTTCTTTAGATGCTGGCCACTGTGTCTGTGGGATGGTGTTTGCTCTATGTTGTAGTGTCCTGATGACACCCAGTGGATGATGAGAGCCAAACTTTAAGTGACGAAATGTTTCTCCCACTGAAAACACTACATCCCAATGAATCACTGAAAGGAGCCTGGAAACACGAAATGGTGGTGAGTCCAGGTATTTAAGCTCCATCGAGGGTTGTCCCTTAAGAGGGTCATTGACCAACTATTACTATTATATTGAGACCTTGCCTCATCACAAAGGTGTGGGTCTTTATCAGGGCTTAAATACCTGGGACTTTCCACTATTTGGTCTTAGAACTGAAGAAGCTTTTCGGATGAGAGGTGAAGCTTAAAGAAGTCCAGTTCTTTTCTTTCCAAGCTTCTTAGGTTACCATGACCTGGAAGACTGAGAACCAACACGAACATACATTGAGATGAACAGAATCAACTTTTTGGGAAAAGTAACTATAGTTTGAGTGAACCTACTGAGTTACTTTCTGAGTAACCATTTAAACTTGTGATGATAAATATGTTAACTAGTCATTAGTTTCATGTGTTATGTGTGTTATTAGTGTTCATGTGATAAAAATATCAATTCGCACCGGAGCATCAAGGGTCTCAGAGAATAATCCACAAATACACTGGAATTAAGTGGGAATAAAGCGGACGTCCTGTTGAACGACTGAGTTGTCACACGATGTTTCTAAATGTTTACTTATATTTAATTGTGTTACAATGATCACTGTGAGCGGTCAGTGGAACATCCACTTGTTTATCACCTCCTCAGTAAGAGAGGATTTGTGTTGAAGATGATGTAGCCCATAGGTGTCAAACTCTGGCCCGCGGGCCAAATTTGGCCCGGAGCCTAATTACATTTGGCCCGCGAAGCCATACCAAATTACTATTAGAGCTGGCCTACTGGTATTAAACAGCTAATATATATATTGTTTAGTATTAAGCTTTGCTTGTTCCACATTCAGTTTTTCAGCAAAACTTGTTTGAGTCCATAAGAAAAGATTCATTCTCATATCTGGAGGAAGATTTTTTTTTTCAATAAATATTAACGTTAGCCCGCGACTTTGTTCCAGATTTGAATTTTGGCCCACTGTGTATTTGAGTTTGACACCCCTGATGTAGCCAGTCTATTTCCTGTTTCAGACTCGAGGCTAAAAAAAAGTCACACCTGTGAAGCTGTTTCAACTCTGTGTGAAAACTTTAATGAGGATCAGATTGTTTAAAGTTTTATTTTTCACAGCAGTGCAGAGGGGTTCACTGAGATTGCTGTGCGGAACAACACAGTAAAAAACATGGGAACCCACATGGGGAACAGCACGGAGCATGCCATGGGGAACAGCACCCCCACGTTTTTGTGAGTAACCTCAGGTTGCACCTAAATCAAGTATTAGGTGTGAATCCAGTTCAGAGGGCCTCTGCTTGTATTCAAGATTGATTCTTCCTCTGGATCACCTGTAAGACTCTGACACACTCACTCACCTGCAGCCCACTCAGGTCTGAACAGGTGCTCTCTGTCTGTGTTTCAGGAAGCCAGAATCAGTGTATGTATCTGTCACCACATGGTCTGATTGGCCGAGAAAACACCATCAGAAGTAGGGAGAGAGCCTGCTGATGTTTTTTGTTTTCAAAAATTACCTGAGAGTCAGGGCACAAAGTCACAACAGGGAGGCAGACAGACAAACAGAAAAACAAACAAACAAACAGACACATTGACAGACCAAAAGACAAACAGACAGACAGACAGACAGACAGACAGACAAATGGACAAAAAGAAGACAAACAGACAACCAAACACCTAAACAGAAAATTAAGCAGCCAACTGAAAAAGACAAACAAACAGGCAGGCAGGCAGATTACAAAACAGACAAGAGAAAAAGACAGACAGGCAGGCAGACAGATAAACAAACATACAGATAGACAAACAGAAGACAGGCAGACAGACAGACAAGCTACCAAGCAGACAGACAAAAAATAGATGACAAAACAGACAGAGCAACAAGCAGACAAGCAGAAAGACAGGCAGATGGACAGAATGCAAACACAGACAGACAGCCAAACACTAAAACAGAAAACCAAACAGACAAAAGAAAAAGACAGACAGGTGAACAGATAAACAAACATACGGAAAGACAAACAGGCAAACAAACAGAAAGAAAAACAGACAGAGAGACAGGCAGTGTGGGATCTGAAAGACACGCTGATTATTTGGAAGAAGTCACTGAAGTACAACTCAGAAAGATCAATCAAAAAGAAAGAGTCTAAATAAGTATCAATAATTATTAAAGGTGTTCCTAGATAATTAATCAATCAGTTAATCAATTACCTGTGCCTTTCTTAGGATTCGTGGGGCCACAGGTGCTCGGTGTGTCCTGGCCACCTGTGGGACAGCGAACCTAGTTGACAGATTGCAGGGTGGAGAGGAGAAGGCTGGCGACGCCACCGCAGACCCCTTTGGTCCTGGGAAAAAGTGAAGGGAGGCACCTGTTACTACTTTATCATCTTCATCATCATCAGCTCCACCTCACACTCACCTGTCTGAGAGAAAAACACAAGAAAACCTAACCTTCACACATCTGAGGATGCAAAGAAGTTAACTACAATTCTCAAGATCCATCTTACCAACAAACATCCAGTGACAGAGCTGCACGCCACCACAGGTGGAAACCAAAGAGAACCATCTTCAGTCTCACCTGTTTGAGTCCAACTGTGGTCACATGGTCCAGCACATGATTGACAGAGACTCGATGACTTTCAGCTCCTCCCAGTATGTATTTACATCTTATACTTTTATTTTGAAGGGGCCTGTCGCTGATCACTTGAAGTTTTCCTGTCGCCTTTTACGTGTCAGTTTGTGTCTCTGACATCAGAGACAGAAATTAAACAAAGCTATTAATTAACAAAGTTTGTTGGTGTTTCTGTGGAGCTGGTCGGAGTCACACTGAGCATGTGCAAAATGCCTACCTGTAAATGTGACAGTCTGAAATGTGTCCATGTAAAGAAAATCTGTTTCCAATAAAGTATTAAATAAAGTTTGACTCTCCCTGCATGTACAAAACTGACTACAGGTAAAAGTCAGAGGTCAAAGGTCAACTACACTTCTATAGCAGAGGAGTTGGCCTGTGCTGGACATTACCTACATCAATCTTTATTTACAGTCTATGATTGATTATTAAAAGTGCAGCTTGAAGCCCTTCTGGACAATCACTGTGATGCGTGGCTGTGATATAAAAGCTGCGTGTATCACGGGTCAATGATAAAAACACATTAAGGTTTTCTGACTTGTCACAAATTTGGGATTTAAAAGAATTTTTCATCCTGGCAGTTAAACTTCTCTGAGTGTCCCTAAGAACATCTCAGCTTCCTGTCCAACTTCCAAGACACTAACCATCTTTGATATACAGTCTGAAGTGCAGACTGTTATATCTGAGTGTGTGTTATGTTGACTAAGCACAAAAACAAAGAAGAACATCTTTCATTTCATTTATTCACATTTCATTATGTTTTCTTTTTATTTCGGTTTCCTTGCTGGAGTTCATCAGAGGGTTTGTTTCTTCCGTTTTGACTGAGGTTTGTTAATAAAGCTGGTTCAAAATTAAGCAATAGCGGCACCTCTGGGTGTAAGAACGTGTTTGTCCTGGAGGTGGCAGCACAGGAACAGTAGAAACATCAGTGTGAGAGTCCACTTTGTGATTCTACTGTCACAATCTGAACTGTGGACTGTACCACACACAGCCCATCAGATTATCAGTATTAATCAGTATTGATTTTGCTGACACAGAGATGTGTTTTCCTGTATTCTGTGAGCATGTGCAGCTGCAGCTCCTCAGAAAGACTGAGTCACTGCTGATTGGACAATTGTCTGAAGGAGCTATCAGAAGTACGGGAGGAGGAGCAGCTGGTGCAATCATGATGAGGATGATGAAGGCAGAGTAAGCTTTAAAAACCAGATGAGCAGAGTGTGTGGAGATTAATTAAACTTTAATTATCACTCACTCCAGCACCTGACTGGAAACGTCTGAGTAACGTTCATGTGGGTCGGGGTCAGGCTTACTACACAAGACTGCTTAAATCCCACCCACACAGGGCGAGCAGACACCAGCAGAGAGAAATTTACCTGGGATTCAGTTAGAAACATAATCAGGATCATTTTTGGTATTTAAATCACTCATTAGGAAGGACTTTCCAGTCCGAGAGTGGAATAAATGTAGTTTAATGGGAGTGTTTGCTGGTACAGTCGGCCACGTTACAGGAGTCAAGAGGTCAGATATGAGCTTTGTCATTCATGAGTAGTGACCGTGTTAGCAGTTCTGTAGGATCACTGCTGTGTGTACAGAGGTGAGCCTATCAGGTGTCATCTCTGAGGTGTGTGACTGTTGCTGTGTAATATATCTGAAGCTGGCTTGGCTTCAGCAACCTTTGATCAGGGGAATCAGTGAAATCTTAAACTCTGTCAGCTCCGTTCAAAGCGTCCTGTCACAGCAGCTGCTGAATTCTGGGTAAATGACGTGTGAAACTGTGTGAGCAGTGAAATGATTGGCTAAGCCCTCGAACCTCCAAACACAGAGTGATTTAAAAGTGTAAATGAGTCAGTGCAGGCGAACGTGAGTCAGGGGTGAGTGGATGAAACGCTGTGACTGAATCAGTCAGAGTTCTGATGGACCTGAATCGATCAGACGCTGTCAGCAAGGCTAACAGCTCATTTATTAGAAGAGATCAATAACAAACAAACATGTCTGCACCTGCTGTTTTCATATCAAATCAATCAGTTCATCCTGACACGATCAACAGCAACTGATTACAGAGGAAGAAGAGGATGAAGAGGACAGGCTTGTTCTCTCTGAATCTTTGTTCTCACTATAAATGGAACGTCATGTGACTCGTTCCTGTCCTCACACCTCCCACAAACAAACAAATAAATAAATAAACCCAGCGGGTCTGATCCTGGATCTGATTCAGCACACACACACACACACACACACACACACACACACACACACACACACACACACACACACACACATAGGGAGAGCCTGGAGAAAACCTGCAGACCCTCAGAGCCTCCTCTGAGAAAGAACCAGCTTTCATTGTCCTGCAAAGACAGGCAGGATGGGCTTAGACCACTCTTCTTCATCGAGTGGATCCTCAGCTTTCACCAAGACATTAGCCTTTCTCATAGTTTCACACATATGACTGACACACACACAGTCCTGAATCCATCTCTGCTTTCAGTCAGATTACTTCAAACTATGAGTAACACACTGTCAGAACTGAGATTGCACTTCAGTGGAACCAAGTTCAGTTCAGTTTTATTTTTTCATTTTCCAAATCACACCAACAGTCCCCTCAAAGCATTTTACATTGGAAGGTCAAGACCCAGAATTATGCAGAGAAACCGAAACAATCAGAATTCCCTCTTTGAGCAAGCACTTGGTGACAGTGGGAAGAAAACCCTCCCTTTTAACCGGAAGAAACCTCCAGGCGAACCAGGAGGGGCGACCATCTCCTGCAACATGTTGGAGGTGAGGGGAAGAAGACAGGACATAGACACGCTGTGGAAGAGAGCCAGAGATTAATAATAACTAATGATTAAATGCAGAGAGGTGTATAAATGCATATAAACTTATGGTGGAGCAAGTACATGGCCTGTATTTGTATAGCGCTTTACTAGTCCCTAAGGACCCCAAAGCACTTTACACATCCAGTCACCCACCCATTCACACACACATGATGGCAGCTACATTGTAGCCACAGCCACCCTGGGATGCACTGACAGAGGCAAGGCTGCCAGATACTGGCACCACTGGGCCCTCTGACCACCACCAGTAGGCAATGGGTCAAGTGTCTTGCCCAAGGATACAACAATCAAGACTGTCAGAGCCCAGGCTCGAACCAGCAACCTTCTGATTACAAGGCGAACTCCCAACTCTTGAGCCACGATCGCCCCAAATGCAGGTCGAAGCAGGTACTCAGTTTTGCATCTCAGGTGTACATCATGACACTGCTAATCAGACAGGTATATATACCCACCTGCCGCTTTATTAAGTACACCTTGGAGTGGTGCTCCTTTTTCTTTCAGAGTTGCTATAATTCTTTACGCCACAGATTCAACGTGAAGCTGGAAAGGCTCCTTAGAGATTTTCTCTATCTTGATATGAACAACATCACAGAGTTAACGTAGAAACCATACATAAATAAATTTAAGGTGTGACCCAAAGACGATTAATGACGTAATTCATCTCAACCAGCAGAGCTTCATCGCTATGAACTGACAGTGAGGGCTGATGGAGTAACTGAGGTTCTAAGACTGTTTCAAAGGTTTTATGCAGATCAGTGGCAGCACTTGCTGGGCTCCATTAGGAAACAAATGAAATGCGTGAGTAGGGCCGTGTGCACCTCATTAGCATGTTTTCATGTCTGCAATCAGAGACTCGCCTGTTTGAATCAGGACCAGAACACACCCGCTGCGACAGATTCATCCACAAATGAGTTACAGCGTTGTTTAGATTCTCCAGATCAGTCATGTATGACACATTTGTGCAGCAGCAGCATGAGCAGGATAAAAGGACTCTGCTTCCTCTCACAGATGCTAATAAATGACAGCTCATTAACATGAACAGCGCTCTCATCATGAAGCTCTGCACAGTGAACAATAACATCATCTCCAACCAACACGGAGCCCTGGGTCACACAGGAGATCAGGCACAAACATTCAGCTGTAGCACACACACAAACTTCTCACTTGTCTGTTTCCACATGTGATCGACATGTATAAGGTAAACACAATTATGACCAATTCTTTTTACATTATACATGCTTCCCTTAGGCAGTTCCGTCAGAAGGCATGGTATACAGATGACACCCAACTTTATCTATCCATGAACAGGGGCGGATCTAGAAGGGTGGCATGGGGTGGCAAGTGCCACCCTAAAATGATCCCTTGCCACCCCAAGTGCCACGCGAGTTTTGCATATAACAGTGTTGTTTATTACAATAAGATAGCATTAACAGTTTGAGCGTAGTTACACTCAACAGTGAATATAAATGCTAAAATGGAATATA
The DNA here is from genome assembly GCF_964374335.1 of Astatotilapia calliptera. Classification (NCBI taxonomy): domain Eukaryota; kingdom Metazoa; phylum Chordata; class Actinopteri; order Cichliformes; family Cichlidae; genus Astatotilapia; species Astatotilapia calliptera. The sequence goes on along the minus strand of NC_137438.1, from coordinate 17,060,959 downwards.
TTGCATAGTGTTCCCCCCTCCACCATTAACAAATGGTTCAGCCCATAGCAGGACCGGCTTTTTTCTTGTTTTCAGTAACAAGCATGTTTATGATTGTGCCAGAGCACATTTTGAACAACACCATGGGAATTTCGGATTTTACACAGATGGTTGGATGTTACACTGTGAAAATGGAAGGAAGGTGAGTGTTATGAACCCTCTGTGGTCCACGGACATGCTGCACCTCCAAATCACATGACTGATCTAAGCTGACATAGCAAAAAGCTGCAGCCACGCTGACTCTCTATTTCAGCCCACATTGAAAGTTCAGACTTCAAAGTTTTTACATTTTAATTACAGGCCAGTAAATCCAGAATTGTGATAATATATATAAGCCACGCTTTTTTCTAAATACTGTCGTCACGTTTTTGTGTGTGTGTGTGTTTTAAGCGTTTTCTAAGGACAGCACGAAAACAGTAAAGAAAGGAAGAAAAAGCCACCTCTTTCCTATCGTACCATGTCGACCAATTTTTAAAAAAAGTCAACACATGGGATTTGGTTGTTTAGGAAGAGGGAAACGTTTTGGGAGTGACGGTAATGGCAGCGAGACAGAGCGAGTGAGTGAGAGAGAGAGAGAGAGAGGGGGAGAGTTTTTAGATGTGGGAGATTTGTGACGTTTAGTGTGGAGTGGATTCTTAGTGTGTTGTGTTGTCTTGTGTAGCTGTTCTGTTGTGTAGTCGTTTTGTTTTGTGTGTCAGTGAGGGCACTAATGAATGTCACAAAGGCACATTTGGAACGTAAACACTAAGTAGAAAACCAGCGGAGTGATACACCTCCTGTTGTCAGGCCTGCAGGTTTATCCCTGTGCGGTTCCCCTCTCTCTCTCTTTTTTTTTTTACTGGCACACATCATTTGTGGGGCATCTTAATGCAACACCTGATTGTTCTCTCACTTTGGTTTTAGTAATATTTTTAAATGGTTGTAGAAAATGAAAAAAAAACAACCCAAAAAACGGCAGGTGTATTGGCTGCATTTTTAGATAAATAGTTGTATATGTTTACAAAATGTACAATTATATTATATTTGCATTTCAAGTTATAAAAATTTACTCAACATGTCTGGTGGGGGGTTGTTTTACAGTAAAAAATACAACTAGGATTTTAAGTTTTTTGTGTGATTTTAGATCAGTAATAGTACTATTAATAGTAATAGTAGTACTAATGCAGTATTTCAGTGAAAAACAACTAAATTCAGATGAGCTGAAAAAAAGAATGATACCAAACAAGGCAAGGGGAAAAAAATAAAATGAAACAATCTGAGGGTGAAATACAAATGTAAACTCAAAAGGAGTCAAAAATGGCCGTTTGTATTTCAGACCTCAGTGGGTGAATCCAACAAATCATGAAAAATTAGGTTTAAATTTTCATGACAGTGCAGATTTCTGACATTTTGTGTAATTTAAGCATCTAACAATGTGATTGTTTTCTAACAAAAAACAGTGTGAAACTTAAGTTAGACTTTGAATTATTTTAACCATACGTAACCACCTGCATATGTGTTTGAAAAAAAAAAGGCTTTGATTTTGCCACCCCATTTGATTTCTTTGCCACCCTCATGCCACCCTAAGAAAATTTCTCTAAATCCGCCCCTGTCCATGAAGCCTCTAATTTTCTGCTTCTTAATTCACATAAAACTGACGTTATTGTACTTGGCCCCAAAAATCTTAGAAATATGGTATCTAACCAGATTCTTACTCTGGTTGGCATTACTTTGGCCTCCGGTAACACTGTGAAGAATCTTGGAGTCGTTTTTGACCAGGATATGTCCTTCAATGCATATATTTAAAGAAATATATAGGACTGCTTTTTTTTTTCCATTTGTGCAATATCTCTAAAATTAGAAACATCCTGTCTCAACTGGTTTATGCATTTATTACTTCTAGGCTGGACTACTGCAATTCATTATTATCAGGATGTCCTAAAACTCCCTGAAAAGCTTTCAGTTGATCCAAAATGCTGCAGCAAGAGTACTGACAGGGACTAGAAAGAGAGAGCATATTTCTCCTATATTGGCTTCCCTTCATTGGCTCCCTGTTAAATCCAGAATTTAGCCTTCAACTTTCAGCCCCCTCTTCTATGGAACCAGCTTCCAGTTTGGATTCAGGAGACAGACACTATCTCTACATTTAAGATTAGGCTTAAAACTTTCCTTTTTGATAAAACATATAGTTCGGGCTGGATCAGGTGACCCTGAATTCTCCCTTAGTTATGCTGCAATAGGTATAGGCTGCTGGGGGATTCCCATGATGCACTGAGTATTTATATGGCTTTATACAGCTCTCTGCATTTAATCATTAGTTATTATTAATCTCTGGCTCCCTTCCTCAGCATGTCTTTGTCCTGTCTTCATCCCATCACTTTTTCCTCCAAGCTGGTCTATTGCGGCGAACAGAGAGCTGTCGATCGATCGTGAACCTCCAGGTCACTGGAGCTCACTCAGGTGTTCTGTCCACCTGGAGGAGAGCTGGGACTCTTGCCTGGTTTTTCCCCAGAGGAGTTGGAGTAGGTGGAGTTACAGATGAACGTGAAAGTCCAGGGGAAAAGTTTGACAGGTGAACAGCTTGTTAATGATGAGGTAATTAAAGAGCAGAACCGTGTCACTTCCTGTCTCTACACGTTGGCACTTCTAAAAGAAGATTAGTATGAAGAGCCTTTCAGCCTCTGATCCCAGGTCAGAAACACCTGCAGGTTGGTGCCATTCCCATGGCTACAGTTAAAAAAAATAAGCAATGCTGACTCAGCATCCTCAGGCACCTTTAGGCTTCGCCTGCAGTGGGGTCTGACAGACACAGCTGGAGGTGACGGTCTTCATCCATCAGGCAGCAGCTAAAGGTCACAGAGGAGGAGGAGCCTTCCTCAGTCACACTGAAAACCTCTTTTTAATTTAATGCCCTTAAAGACATCAACAGTCACCTGACTGGTCACCTGATCTCATCTGAATGATGATCCATAAAAATCAGAACACCTGTCCATCACACACACCTGACAGCACACAGGTATGACAGCAGCAGATACAAAATACCACAGAAGAAGAAGAAGAAAAAGCACCTGATGACCGAGGAAGGAAGGGAGGAGAGTCAGTATATCACTGCTGACTGTTAGCCAATCAGAGAGCAGGAACACCAGGAGGAGGAGGAGGAGGTGGGTAGCTTTTTATAGACGAGGAGACAAAAGTTTGTCAGATGAGACGTGAAGAGAGGAAGGAGCAAGAGATTCACAGAAGGAGAAAAATATTCACACAGGAGGAGGAAGAGGAGGAGGATGATGACCAAACTCTGGATCATAGACAAAACAAAGAGACTCACAGAAGTGGAAGAGGAGGAACAGACGATGCTGCTTCAGCTCTGAAACGTGAGTTTGTTTCTTTGTCCACAATATTGTTAGGCTTTGATTAAAATAAACATAACATAATATCATATTATATCGCACAATATATTTAATAAAATATAACACAATTGTTTTAGATCATGTAACATAATAAAGTTGAAGTGAATCTGCTTACACCCGAGCATTAAAGCTGACGTGATGTTTGAGAATGAATCTGGCAGCAGGTTTCAGTTAATCCCATCAGTCTGCCTCTGGCGCCTCGAACAGCCTTTAATTATTTTAATGATGTTGTCATCATCACATGTTTGTTTTCTCTGCCGCACTTTAATTTTTAAATTTAACTTCTGTGTGCGGTCATAAAAACACTGATCATGCTCACAAACCTCTCTGACATCACAGCACCCCCACAGGCTGAGTTTTTTTATGACTGGTGAGGTCACCTCACTTCTGAGGACGACATCCATTTTTGTATCTTGTAGCATGATTGTGCCCAAACTGGTTTAGTTTAAAATTAGTTTCATTTTAGTTTAACTTTAAATAAGCACCGAATGATATGAGCAGAGACACTGCAGTTATAAATGCCAGATTTCCTCCTTGCTGTGACCCTCAGGATTTCATCTCACCACTGTGACATCATGCGAGGCTCACTCAGTTATCCATATGTAGGATCCAATTTTTTTCAGCTTTAAGCTATGAGACGAAACCTCTCTGGTCAGGTTTAGGAGGCGGTGTAACCCAGAACGATACCAGCGATGGGAAACTCCATAACTGTCAGTGGGTGGGGCCTGAGGTCAAGCTTTGTCACCTCTAAGGCAGGCGATTGAAGAATCAGCCAGTGGAAATGGTGGACAACACCGTGGGTTAAGCGGGCCGGAATGATCTGGACCAACTAATGGATTAGTTTTCCCTTAGCTACCACCTGGTGGTCTGTCCAGCTACAGAATAGAGATACTCGACCTGTTCTCACCATCGATCTGTGTTCATGGTGCAGATGTCCATAAAGCTGCAGTGGTGACACTCAGCATCTAGCTAGCAATAAAGAAGCGGAGCAACGTAAGTTCAGAAAACCACAAACTTTTCTCAACAAATGTCGGCAAACAGACAAACCGCTTCAGACACAGAGCTGTAGCTGCTGCGTTTACAGGCACACAAAATAACGCTAACGATCTGAGCAAGGCCACGGATTATTCTCACAGGTGAGGGCCGGTCAGTGAGTGACGTTTATAAACTGGATTTAAAGCTGACAAGTGATGTCCTCTTATTTAATCAGGATCGACACCTGATGTAACGCGATGCAGATGATTTTATGAAACATTGAGCAAAACTATGTGAAGCATTAACTCAGAGACTATACGAAAATATATCATTCAGCATCTCATTGCTTTATAACTGGATTTCATAACCAACATTAAACCTACGTGTGTGTGTGTGTGTGTGTTATCTGAGAAGACTCCACACTGGGCTCAGATGGCTTCATTTCCAGCACTCAGAGTTTTTAACCCTTCGCTGGCTCAGAGTGAGGTTGGTTAAAGCGTGTCTGTGATGATCGTGTGTGTGGTTGCAGGTTTGAGGCTCGTTGACGGTTTTCGGCGCCTCTCGCTGATTGGATGACTTGGTTTAATCATGTGGTGCTGACAGCCTGTGTACATTTTGTCAATGAAGAATTATAAATAAAGTTTAGTGTTTTTATTAAAAAAAAAATCATCAGAAAGGCTTTTATTGTGAAATTATGAGATGACCTAAGTTTAATCAGATTACAGATGTGACAGATGTGCTACATAATTATGACCCATTCATGGATTATGGATTATGGACTGTGTCATGTGACCTGGTGACATCATGACCTGCTGTCTTTATTATGACAGACTCACCAGGAGGTTTTGGGTTGGTATGTCGGGTCCTGTTTGGATGTTTGCAGGTGAGCCTAGTGTACCTGTTCAGGTAACGAGACGTAAACCTGAGAGCGAGGGCCACCGCAGCAGCTCGGAGGAAGCATGAAAACACAAAGACAATGAGTGAAAACCCACGCTGCATCCTCTCACGTCCATCCACCTGGAGCTGCTCCCTGCACATACTCTGCTCATCTCTGAGGCCCACGCCCTCACTCTTCCTCCGTGACACACTCTGATTAACTTGTGGAAACGTCTTCACGTCAGTTGCTATGGTTTCTCAGCGCAGAGATTTAACATGTCCGCCTCCTCCTCTGTTAGGAAAAAGATCTCTTATTTTGGAGGTGACGCTCCTCGCAGTGTTCTTCGCCTCCTCTCTCTCTCTGGCTGCTGTTACCTGACACGCAGGTGTGCTGCTGGCACAACAAACCTAACAAGAACCAATCAACAGGTTGATCACAAACCTGCCAGGACATCTTTATAAAGGAGCGTGCTGAAAACATGACAGACTCATCCCGTCTACCTGTCCATGTGTGTGTGTGTGTGAGAGAGAGAGAGAGAGAATCTGTGTGTGGTAGCTACATGGTGAAGAACCAGCTGCCGCTAACCAAATAAGTATGAATAAAGTTTAACTAAATTAGTGCTTCTCTAATGACAGCAGAAAAAGGTCACAGTCACATAGAGTCAGCCATGTGGGTGCGCTGTTTGCCTGTTTCTTGTCTTTAGAGGAGCAATTCTGTGACTCTGATGAAGCTTTTTCTCACAAATTGTCACATCTTTTCAGGAGCTAGCTCAAAACCATCTGACAGCAGCTTATCAATTATTATTGGTGAAGCATTGTTTTTATTCGCTTGTTAATGAGAGGAGGAGGATTTCTGCCAGAGGACGTTATGCACTAGGTGGCACTGTGTTTCAGTGTGTGGATGTCCCCACTGAGAACATCTGGAAGAAGCTTTAGCACCTTGAAGCTGGAGAAGGTCTTTAACAATTATGGTGGGCCTTATCTGCTACATTGCCATGGTAACTGATGTTGATCTGTATTAGCTTATATTCAGATAAAAGATCCACAGGTACAGACCGATAACTTGATACGTTTTTTGCTCAAATGCAGATGCACCTTTCTAGGAGGCGAGGAGTGAAAATGCCCTATGTGCAGATTTTAAACTCCTGTGTTTATTTTACCCCTCAGCTCACAGACTGTATGTAAAAGATTTTTGTGACGCCAGCTGACAGCTAGGTAATTTTCTGGTTATCAGTTTTCCTTCACAGAGTCACACACCTGCTGATCAGTAACATCAGATAGTCCAATAACCTCACAGCAGCCACATTACTGGTCAGGTGACATCATTACAAATGCTCCAGAAGGCTCCAACAACACACAGTTCAGAGGTTCACCTGTCAGTCAGAGAGGCCACGCCCCCAATAATGCTAACTTGGACCTACAGAGAGCAGGTGCTGGAGACAGACAGGCTGTTGGTGTTTCTTTCTCATCATTATTGATTATTGATCGTCCTGCTGTGTTTGGGAGTCTGGGTGGAGGTAGGAAGAGGAGCTTTCTTGGACGTTGTCCTGCTGTGAGGATTACAGTGAACATAAACACAAAGCAAGCTCAGCTCCCTCCACCTAACATAGTTAATCTGCTGCACAGATGTTCACAGTTAGAGCCTGACCTCACTTCACTGTGCTGCTGTTGGAGGGCAGCCTCACACAAACTCAGTGTTTTCATATGCTGCTGAGTCAGGTGGGTCAGGCTCCACCCCTTGTGAAACAAACAGTTGTGAAAAAAACCTGTCTCAGGTGTGCAGATGATCGTGTGTTCACCTGTTGTAAATGGTTAAATGATGGTTAAATGTCCCGTGTTAGCTTAGTTGCCCACAAATCCTTCAGAAACATATCGCAGCTGATTATCTATCAGCTGATTAAAAAAAACCTTAGGTTAAATCGAGCCCGTTAATAAGCACACACACATCTCAGTGTGTGTGTGTGTGTTTACATGTAATGTTGGCCGCCATGGTCGGTGGTCGTCATGGTAACAGAGGATGAAGAGCAGGATGAGAGCGGCTCTAAGATGTGATTGTCTCTGAGAGGAGACACTTCAGCAAACAATAGGCTGACATTTAATAAAACGGGCTCCACTTCCTTATGTAACCACCAAAATAAGAGCAACACAAGTGCCCCCCCATCACCTGCACTGATGCAGACACCAGGAGTACTTTTAACTGCGGATGAATACAATTAATGTAAAGAGGTTATTGTTTGTTGTTTACAGTTGCAGAAGAAAACAACAATGATGAACGAAGAGAAAGACCTGAAGCAAATAGGTGCTGACACTGAAACTCACCTGAAACCACGGACGGTACAGGAAGCAGCAAGGTAAGTCTGCCTTACTTTGAGTACTTGGTTTAAATGCTCAGATTACTTCGAAGAAGCAATAACACAGTAACTGTGTCATGTCCAGATGTTGAGCAAAGCCCTGCAGCTGTGCTTAGGGCCTCCATCATGGACAATGTGACACCTGGTGCCCTTCCAGGTGAGCCAGACTTGAAGGAATACAACTACCTGGCCTTGGTTCTCGGGGTGCCACTGATCCTGGTAATCATCCTGGGGAATGTGCTGGTGTGTCTGAGCGTGCTCACTGAGCGCTCTCTGAAAACCGCCACCAACTACTTCATCATCAGCCTGGCGGTGGCTGACCTGCTGCTGGCCGTGCTCGTGCTGCCGCTCTACGTCTATTCAGAGGTCAGTGTGATTGAGCCGCCTGGGCTCAGGTGTGCTCTGAGCTTAGGTGTGCTCCCAGTTTTACCTGAAGGCCCTCTCTCTGTTTGTGTGCAGTTCTTGGGGGGGATCTGGACATTGAGCACCTACATCTGTGATGCTCTGATGACCATGGACGTGATGCTGTGCACTGCCTCCATCCTAAACCTGTGTGCCATCAGCGTAGACAGGTGAGTCCAGCTGTGGATTCAGGTCAAAGTAACAGGATCATTAGCACATCTGCTGCAGGTGTAATTAAGATTTTGAACTGTCTGAGATGGAAATATTTCCTCATCACAGAGTCATGTGACCTGCTGTGTCCCTCAGTCAGTTTAATAGATTTTAATGAAGAGACACGTTAAATAAAAGTGTGCTCTTCTTCTCTTCTCACATTGTAACTTTATTTCAGTCATGTCGCTGTAGTCACACTGCTGACACCTCATTAATGAGATAACACGTGACTTCATCCTGATTTTTACAGACAGCAGCTGTTAATGAACCAACTGACACAAAGTGTTGAGAAAAAGAAATTCAGTGAGTCAAATATGCCAGAGATTACAGGCGCCAAACCTATTTTTACCAGTGGTGCTACAGTCTCTATTTAGAGCCTCTGAGCCGATAAGAGGCTGCGGTGACACCTCATACACACACACACAATTTTGGATACAGCCTCATTCTGCCCACACCTGCAGTTTACCTGAGAGCTAATGAGGGGATCCAGTGTCCAGATTCTTAGTATAGAACATTTTCCAGAATTAATCAGAAAAAAGTACACACACACACACACACACACACACACACACACACACACACACACACACACACACACACACACACACACACACACACACACACATAGTGGTTTGAAAGTGTTTGCCCCCTTCTTGAATTCCTACTTTTTGTATGATTGTCACACTTAAATGTTTCAGATCATCAAACCAATCTAAATATTAAACAAATATAATGCAGGTAAACACAACATGCAGTTTCTAAATGAAGGTATTTATTATTAAGGGGAAAATAAATCCCAACCTCCATGGCCCTGTGTGAAAAAATGATTGTCCCCTAATGCTAATACAAGGTTGGGCCACCCTTAGCAGCGACAACTGCAATGAATAACTGGCACTTTTACAGTGGAATTATTGCAATCCAGTCACAATGGAAAGGTTTCTAGCATGAACCACCTTTTTAAGGTCATGCCACAGCATCTGAGTTGGATTCAGGTCAAGGCTTTGACTAGGCCACTCCAAAGTCTACATTTTAGTTTTCCTTAAGCCATTCAGAGGTGGACTTGCTGTTGTGTTTTGCATTATTGTCCTGTTTCAGAACCCAAGTGCGTTTTAGCTTGAGGTCACAAACAAATGCCCAGACATTTTCCTTCAGGATGTTTTGGTAGAATTCATGGTTCCATTTAACACAACAAGTCTTCCAGGCCCTGAGGCAGCAAAACAGCCCACTACCAACACCATATTTTACTGTTAGTTTGATGTTCCTTTCCTGAAATGCTTCATTACCAGATGTAACAGGACACTCTTGTTCAAAAAGTTCTGCTTTTGTCTCCTCAGTCCACAGAATATTTTCCCAAAACACATCTTGGGGATCATCGAGATGTTTTCTGGCAAAACTGAGACAAGCCAGTATGTTCCTTTTGGTCAGCAGTGTTTTTTTCTTTGACCTCAGACCCATTTTGCCTAGTCAATACTTATGGTGGAGTTATGAACTCTGACCTTTACTGAGGCAAGTGAGGCCTGCTATTCTTTGGATGTTGTTCTGGTGTCTCTTATTACTTCTTGGATGAGTCGTTGCTGCTCTCTTGAGGTAATTCTGCCCCTGTAGAGTGCCTGTAGAGATGGATTTTGTTATATGTGGTCTGATTCTCCCTGTGATCAGTATAAAAACTAATCTCTTGGTTTAAGTCAGTCCAAATACTTGCCTATAAACCTAAAACCTCCTCTGTCTCTCTGCTATTGCAGGTACATCGCAGTGGTGGTCCCCCTGAAGTACAACAGGAACCAGTTCAGTGTTCGTCAGCTGGCTCTCATCACAGCGACCTGGGTGCTGTCACTGGGTGTGGCCAGTCCTGTCATCTTTGGTCTGAATCAGGTGCCGGATCGTGACCCGAGTGTGTGTAAATTAGAGGACGATCGCTTTGTGGTGTACTCGTCTGTTTGCTCCTTCTTTGTGCCTTGTCCTGTCATGCTCTTCCTCTATTACTGGATGTTTAGAGGCCTGCGGCGTTGGAGTGGGCGAAGCCGCTCCCAAGCAGGCCGGGCTGGTCGGCAAGTTTTCTCTTTACAGCTCAGCTCAGCTCTACGGCGAGCTAAAGCCACGACAGCTGGCAGTCAAGAAAAAGTGGTATATACAGCGCCCCCCGGGCTCAGCCCCACGTCTCCCTCCACCGTGTCTATGGCAACACCCTCAGTGACACCGGTAATGGAGGAACACCAGGATGGTATAGCAGTGGTGGCGGACAGTGACCCAATGACGACTCAAATGGACAGCCTGTCGGATGGTGACCCCACGGATAGGAGGGAGGGTGGCAGCCGTCGAGAGAATGGCCTGAAAGGCAGCGCTGCAAAAAAGAAGGGGAGGAGGCAGAGCAAGACCAGCAGGGTCAGCGGCCGTGAGCGCAAGGCAATGAAGGTCCTGCCCGTGGTTGTAGGTGAGTCTCATGTCCAGGTGTTAGTTCAACCAGGTCTTAGGTGGGACTAAATCTGAGACAGGAATCGCCTAGAACTATGGGGAGGACCAGCCTCAGAGTTCTTCCTTCTCATAGTTGTAGCTGATTCTCCAGTCCAACTGTGAGGCACCAGGACAAGGTAGTGACAGGTATAAGGTAGGACCAAGTCTGATATAGATCCAGATCTAAGGGAGGAACAGGTCTAAGGCAGGATCAGGTCAAAGGTAGTATCAGGTCTGAGGCAGGGCTAGATCTGAAGTAGCAAGTCTAAAGTAGGACCAGATCTTAAATAGTGGCAGGTCTAAGACACAAACAGGTAGAAAATAAGACCAGTTCTAAGCCAGTAGTAGGTCTGAGTAGTACCAGATCTGAAGTCGTACCTGGTTCTGAAAGAAAGAAAGGTTAGGAAAAAACAGCCTAAGATAGCTTTGGGTTTGGTGAAGAATAAAGGTGGTCACACCAAATACTGACTTTACAGTTTATGTACAAAAAAGTTGAACAAACTCTTTTTTTTCATTGTATACTGTATTCCCAGCTCTGAGGCAGATCCAAGTGTAAAGGAGGTCTACTTCTGAAGTGGGTGCAAATCTGATACAAATGGAGGTTTGAAGCAGCAACAGGTCTAACGTTTCCAGAGATATTTCTATAAAACTAAAGCTCTCAGAAGTGTAACTAGAACACATGGGGCCAGAACAGCTTTGAAGGTCTACATACATTCTTTTGACTCAGCTCTTACAGTGCATTCACACCAAACCTGTTTTACCTTACTTAACTCAAATAGTTTTTACTTTCTCTGTGTAAAAGCAAGATCTAAGGTTTGGACTTGCACTGTGTAAAAAACTTTATATTTGCTGTTAATGCACCATAAACATTCCCTCATTTGATGTTTTAGTGGAGAGTGCACATCTTCTTCATTAAACCATTAAATGAGCTCTGCTGTGCAGTGCCAAAAGAAGACCACCCAAGTCAGACAGAAACATCTGATCAGAGGATGGAGGTGATCAAACTGTGTATTGATCTGCAACATCCTTAACTTTGAAGGATCAGTCGACCCAAATAGAGCCAGTGCATCAGAAACCAGGTCTCATAAGTCAGGTTTACAGACAAGAATTCAATCTGTCAGAAACTTCCAACTATTATTAACAAGCAAATGAGCGCAGACACAGTTTCAAACATCATTATGTTCAAAGTTGTTGCATTAAGAAATGGACATTGAGATAAATGTGAACACAAAAGCTCATCAGCACGGCTTGTTGTTGTGTCTTTTCATCTAAACGAGAGCTGTCTCTGCTGGACGTCTCTGCACTAACCGTAATGTTTTGTTGAGTGAATCTCAGTAAAAATAGAAACCTCTTCTTGTATCTCTGTGCTTTAATTCACACCACAAAGTGTTTAACACTCACAGCTCATCCAAAACCATGAGGCTGAAGGTGGTGTGAAGGATTTAGTTAAAGAGAAAACATGCAATTAGAGCTTCAAAGGAACATCAAACAGATCAAGTGTTGAGTAAAAACAGAGGTAGGAGTCATTTTGGATAAACTGGTCTGCAGGAAGACTGGAGTCTCTGTGAATTTAAACTTCTTTCCCTAAAATGTAATTCACCAGGTTTATTCAAAATTCAAACTTAATAGTCATTGTTAATAGGGCTGGGCCATATTATACCGTTCACGGTAATACCGGTATAATGTTAGGCAACGATAGGAAAATGAAATATCGCGATAGAATGGGAGTAAAACGCGCATGCGCAGTGCCTTTGTTTACATACGCACATGGCCGATTGTTGAGTGAAACTGATGAACCAGAATTGGTTTGTAAAAATGGTGCAACTTCCGTGATGTGGAACTGGTTTGGTGTTTGTCCGTCAGATACACAACAAAGCACATTTTTTTGCAGAACATGCAAGCGGCCGTTGTTATTGTCGTATTTGTCGGACTAAGATGCTCTTAAATCTGGGAGTAATCTGGGTCCTAAACTCCGTATACTTCAGGTCAAACAACACTGCAGCATCACTTAGAGTTAAAAACTGTCTAAATTCTTTCACCTTTAATAAAGGTTCTTCATGGTTAGAGACAAATGCAATCGCATGGCAGGATGCTGTAAACGGACCAAACTTCAGTCAGGAGAACAACTGAGATAATCCATCCACAATACGAGGTTAGTCATTAATATACTGCAACAACATGGGAATAGAGCAGCTGCCAGAGAATTCAACATTAATGAATCAATGGTACAGAAGTGGAGGAAGCAAGAAGAATGAGTTTAATAAAGTTTGATTTATCTGACTGCTTTGTTTCGCTTAATGTGCCATATAATCCCGTGCACCTTATGGTCTGAAAAATACGTACTGCACACTGCAGTTTAATGTTGCAAAGCACCTCTTTTTAACTTCAGTGGATATTATACATGGTTATGCTCAGGATATGTCAGCCCATTTCTACTGGAAATGCCTTTTGGTTAAACTTTCAGCAAGGAATTTGCATTTGCACTGTTACATTTTTATAAAGCTTTAATGTACATAAAAACCAGCTTCTTGTTTAAGTGAAAATAAATGGAAGGTTGTCTTTTTGCGCTAGTAATGTTTTGGAGTTGTATTTTGTCTCGCATCAATTATATCGTCTGTTATATCGTTATCGCAAATTTTCAAATATATATCGTGATAAATATTTTTGGCCATATCGCCCTGCTCTAGTTGTTAATCTCTGGCACACTTCCACAACAAGTCTTTGTCCTGTCTTCCTCTCCTCACTCCAACCGAACACGGCAGATGGCGGCCCCTCCCTAAGCCTGGTTCTGCTGGAGGTTCCTGCCAGTTAAAGGGAGTTTTTCCTTCCCACTGTCGCCAAAACACTCGCTCATAAGGAGTAATATGATTGTTGGGGTTTTCTTTGTTTTCATTGTATTATTGTAGAGTCTTTACCTTACAATATAAAGTGCCTTGAGGCAACTGTTGTTGTTATTTGGGCTATATAAACAAAACTGAACTGAAACTCTCTCTCTGTGTCTCAGGTGTGTTTCTGGCCTGCTGGACTCCGTTCTTTGTTGTCCATGTCACCAAAGTTTTGTGCCAGTCATGCAACATTGGTCCCACACTCATCTCCGTGGTAACTTGGCTTGGCTATGTGAACAGCGCTGTCAACCCGATTATCTACACGGCCTTCAATGCAGAGTTCAGGAACGTCTTTCACAAACTGCTCTGCTGTCAGACGTGAAAGCAGATCAACATCCAACAGGAAGAAGCCCCAGCGTGGAACTCAACTCGACTCAAACACTCTCAGACTTCTTAAGGTTTTAATGTGTGCGTGCTCTTATTTTCAAAGTTTGGAGATGTTACAGCCCAGAGGCATAAAACCTGCAAACATGTTTCTGATATCTGACTGTTTCCGTGTTTAAAGTTTGCAGCTCATAAGAATTTACTTTGACTGTTTGTACAGTGTTTTTGTGACTGAAGCAGAGAGCTTCATGTGGACCTGGATGTTTCCGTCAGTTTTGTGGTGAAGCTCGTTGAGGACAGATGGTGTTTGTAGTATTCTGATCTGTGGCATGAAGGTGATGAAATGTAGCTGAGCAAACTTCTGTGTCATTTGAACAAACACAATAAAGAGATTAAAGACTGTTTGATGGGAGCAGCTGATCTGTGGGGTAACAGCAGATACCCAGCAGGATGTGACTGCCCTGGGGGTGGGGGTCTTGGCCAGGTGAGTTTTATGTCACAGGTGGAGGTCTGGCAGCTCATTAAAAAGATGCAGAAGAAGAGTCAGGATGCAGCCCAGAGCCACTGATTCATCAGAGAAGCTCCAGTTTGTTCACCTGTTCTCGTGCTCGTCGCATCCAAGGCATCGCCTGTCTGCAGGCTGTCAGTGAAGCTGCTCATTCACCTTTTGTTTTAAAGTAATGACACCCCACTGTGTGGGTGGAACTGCCTGCACCTGTCAGAGCACTCCTGCAGATATCTGAGTTTGTGTGTCTCTGAAGTAGCTTCATCACAGTCTGATGTGATGACCTCCTTCATCAGAGTGGGGAGACCCCTTAATGACCAGAGGTAACCATGGTGATGGGGAGCATCTCATCCACACATGTAATAAACATGGGTGTTCAGAAGTCCATCTGGAAATCAGAGGGCTTTATTCTGCTCAAATGACTAAGTTGTGGAGCTGACTTTGCTTCATCTGTGTGTTGATTTAGTTTTACTCAATAAAAACATGTAGAGTAAAACAGAGAGCTTTTCTATCTCAGCTTTGAGCTTCATCAAGACTCTGCAGACTCAGGGTGTCTGTGATGTAGCTGAAGCATGAACAGCACACAGACAGCAGCAGCTCTTCACTTCACAGACCAATTCCCAGGCCGTGTTTTATTAACTGTCCCGTACAAACACCCGGGCCTCGGCCACCCTCTGCAAAACAAACTGAGAGCTGAAACACACACTCATGCTCAGCAGTGATGAAAACACCATAAAAACATGAACAAAGGCTGGAAATAAAAATGAGTGAAGGGCTGAAACACAGTATGCAAAAGTCTTGGGCCACCCCTCATTACTTTATAATCCAAGCAGCCAGATTTTTCTGTATTGTTAAAGTATTCTTGAGCAATAGCTCTGCAGCTTTCTAAAGGCTGCTTTTCACTGTTTTAGACCAGTCCTTGTATTGGAATGTTTTTTGTGTGTTAGAAGTTTGCGTGCCTGAACTTGCCACGGCACAGTGGCCCGTGGAAAAGGGATGGACTCGGTGTAACAAAAGAGTCTTTATTCACAACGCTTGGAAGCTAACAGAAAACTTAGACTATTATTAAGGAAATTAAACTAGACGTCTGAGGCAAGAGAAACTATGACCATAACAAAACTATGACTAGATAGCAGTGACGACTGGGTGCAGGGACTGGGCAGGGGAAACTTTGGCTGGCCAGGGCACTGAAACAGAGGAGAGAGCAGTCACGGGAATCCAACAGAGAGCTGTTAATCCGAGAATAATTACACTGGGCTGCCTTACGTGCTTGCAGGTGGAGGTTGCTTGGAGGGGGAAGACAGGAGACAAAGGTTCAGTTGAGTACTGCGTGAAATGCAGGGAGGCAGGCCAGAGAGACTGGCAGTTTGAAAGGGGAGACGTTACCAGCAGCTGCAAACCAGAATCCAGGAGAGCTTGTACGGAGGAGACTTGGTAGGTGGGTTCCAGATGCTGACGAGAAAACAGAGGAATAAGGTAAGTACACACGATGATACACCAAGGTACAGACGTGAGGCCGAGAACTGACTAAAGTTGGCAGATAATCTGGCGAAGACTAGTTGTGCGCAGGTCATAAATACTGCCGGTGTGATTGCCATCAGGTGAGGAAAAACAAAGACTCCACCCAGAGGGGAGGAACCGATGCAGTGGAAAACTACCCAGACCCTGACAGAACTCTGACCTCTGAATCAATCAAGCATGAAAAGGCTCCTAAATCAAGGATGAACCAGTGTTATGTCTGCATATAATAGACACCTGAGGAAAGAACCAGGTTTAAATTGTGTCTTTAGGCTCTTTATTACTAGCAGCATGTCACACAAACACAACAAGGTGATTCCACAAGAGCTGTTAGCTGACAACTTGGAATTGGTTTTCAGCATGGTGTGCAGTGTGTCCCTAAAAATAAGAGAGAAATATGTACAGAAGAAGTGTGAGGGCTAAACCTTTCTACAACAGATGGACAGGATCTGAAAGTCATTAAAAAAAATCCAGCAAAGACCTGACAGAGGAGCTGAGAGATGATCTGGACCTTCAGCTGATCATCTACTGTTCACTCAAGTCTCGCCAGAATTGTTCTCAGCTGTCAAGAGGCTGTTCTTAATGAAGGGAAACAGGGAGGAAAGACTGAGGCATGAAAATGACACTAGAAGTGGACTGAAAATTAGAGGAACAGCTCTCTGTGTGCTGACAGAGGCTTTCAGGCCTGATAGTATATGAAGAAGAAGCTGCTGAGCAGCAGCTGAAGGAGGAGAGACACATCAACATGTCCTGTCAGGACTGATTTACCAGATATACAACTGAACCTCCACCGAGGTACTGCGGACATGCATGTAATAACACCTGAACCCTGAGGCCTCTGGAGGTGACCTAAAATGTAGTCTAGTTTCTGAAACCGTGAATGTTTACCATAGTTAACATTGTTAACATGTTGGGTAAGTGGGACTCACTGTGATCAAAAATCAGCTTTTACTTAGGCTTTAAAAACTGGACCTTCAGGGGAACATGAACACAGCTGGCAGATCTTCCCAGACTTGTACTAATGACCTCAATGCTGGATCACCTCCATGATCAGTACACAGTGACCTCCCTGCAGCAGGATCGCTGTTTCAGCTTCCTCTCACTTATCTCATATCCAAATGATCATTCAGGAGGAACAGGAAGCTCTGGCCTTGGTCAGACGACCAGAAACAGATCTGAGATCCACATAAAGGTCAGAGCAGCAGAACAAAGACACAGCAGCTCAGCCGGACAAATTAACCTTTAAATAATGCTGAAGGCGGAAAGATGAGGATGAGAAAGACGAAGGTGCAGGATAATGGTGAAGGGTAGGGGTGCTCCAGGTTTTAAAACAGGATTTAAATGTGGAGAAGAACAGCTGGACACACAGTGTTGATCACAGGATTCACACCTGAGTGTGTTCAGCAGGTCCTTTCCACTGTGAAAGCAATGAGTCACTGACATGAGTCAGGCCACAGAAGAAGAAGAAGAAGAAGAAGAGGAGCACCGTGTGTGGCGCTGACTCTCCCAGCATGGTTTGGTGTTTTGAGTGTTTGTAATCTGAGCTCATCGGTCAGGTTTCCCATCTGCAGACTGAAACAGTCAGAAATATCTGAAGCTTGCCGTTTGCTATCAGAATGAAACGTGATGGTTCAGGGCTGATCGGCGACTCTGTTCACTACTCTGCACAGAAAATGATGCTCGATGTCATCGATGAAGCTGTGAAATTACTCCCTGTTTGAGGAACCAAATGACACACGTTTTCTATCAACAGTATCTATGAACAGGCTGCAGGTATTACTACACTGAATGTAAACCAATGGCCTTCTGCTTCAGTCCCACTTACAAGACATGGTAATAGTGTAAGACATGGTCATAGTTTTCCTGGGGTAGAGACTATATGAATCTCTTAGGATTTCCACAACTTTGACAAAACACAATGAAAAGGCTTATTGAGTCCATTAATAATATTACAACCACAAAGTGCAACAATAAACACATTCTTTTTAAAAATGAATTAACATAAACACACTTGTCCTCCCATCTGCCTTTTTAACTGTATTTGTTAAACATAATAAATTGGTTTGTTTTTAACTGTTTTAATACTTGTTATGGCACTAAACAATTTACATGATATGTTTTTTTTTTAATCAACTGACAATGTGACACCTCTTTTATTATTTTTTCACCTCCTTTACAAAAATAATTTAAACTTACTGTTTTAATGCAATCTACAAACTATATAAAGTGCAATGCTCCTTTTAATGGGGGGCTCTCTTACTGAGTTGAACCTAGGCAGTCACCATTAATGATAAAGTAACTTCATTAACTAATAGCCGGCATTAAAGTACAAAAATGTTCTCATAGCCAGAAAAATACCACATAGTATGAAAACTGTTGAGCTCAGCAGTAGTTCAGCAGTTTCTTGTTTGGTTTAGGTTAACTTACACACACACACACACACACACACACACACACACACACACACACACACACACACACACACACACACACACACACTATTCTACACTAGAAAGTGCATTTTCTGAAGAAACTGCAGTGTGAATGCTTGAATCTGAATGTATGCATTGAAATGAAATAATTACTGAATTTAAGTTAAAAATTTTGAATGAGATAAAAAAAAAAACAACCCGAATTTAACCTGAAAACAAAAGTGCTGAACTGCTAAAAGCTGAAGGTTACACAGAAGAAGAAGTTGGAAAAAAGCTGAAAATGTTTTAATTGTAAATTAGAAAAACCTAAGAAATGAGAAAAGAACATTTAGAGTCAGAAAACATCTGAAAGAATATTAAAAGGTCATATTCTTTGAATCACTGAATGACTCAAATGTGATCCCTCCACTTGGACCCACACAGTTTAAAAAGTTTACATCTCTGAGCTTTGAAAGACAAGATGTTGGAAAAAGAACAACGATGGCGACGTTTTGAGGGTAAAATGATGGCTTTAACACTGTGGACACAGCAGCAGTTGAAAGAGAAGTGTTTAAGATTAATTTTGGCAGAGTGAGAGAGAGAGCTCGTTAAGCAGGCAGGTGTGAGCCTGGTTGCTATAGTGACCGCACCCAATGGCTCCATACACACGCACACAGACATGCACCTCACTTTTGCTGCTTAAAATGAACAGAAAAGTCAGGCCGAAACAAATCGTTCCCAAATGAAAAGTAAAAGTCGTATTGACAAAATTCTTTCACTGTGAGCGACAGCAATGTCTAGTCTACCAAATTCTCAGTTTTCATGTCTGTGGAGTTTATTATATGCACGTGGTGACAGTGGAAAGACACCATGCTCTTCTGATTTTCAAACGAACCTTCTGAGCCATTTTAACATTAGAGTCTATGGAAGAGTTTGAGGGAGGAGGCTGTGCATTGGTGACATTTATGAAAGAACCATAACACCTAGTACAATAGTAAACACATTGGATGAAAGAGGACAGCCATGGCTACGTTTTGAGGGTAAAATCATACCTGTAGAGCAAACGCTGCGGACACAGCAGCAGTTTTAAAAAAGATTTTAAGATTATTTTTTTTGCTCCTCTCACTCTAGCAGTTGAGCTGCCTCACTCTAGCCCCAACATTCCGTCCCATACACACCCATTATAAACTCTGAAACGGGTGAAAAAACATCATGAAACTTAAACTGGAACTGAAGAAAAAGTATAATAGATATTGAAAAGATAAATACAAGTTGAATAGTTGAATGTCTTGTCTTCGTTTTAAAGTTTGAATGGTGGCTCTATGTGAACGTATGTTGAAGTAGTAAGAGTTTAAAAATGAGTAAGTTGAATGAGAATTTGAAGGGTCTCCCCATTGAAATACATGGGAAATTTTTGTTGAATAAAGTTGAATAAAATTAAAAATATAAATGTTAAAAATGAGAAAAATACAAGCAACAGTGTCCAAAAGAATAGGAATCTAATGGTGTTTGAATGGTTTTTCTAAGTTGAACGGTTTTGAAGGAGTAGGCTTTCAAAAAACGTACGGAATAGATAATAATAAAATAGAACTAGAAAGTGCATTTTCTGAAGAAACTGCAGTGTGAATGCTTGAATCTGAATGTATGCACTGAAATGAATTAATTGCTGAATTTTGAGTTAAAAATCTTGAATGAGATTAAAAAAAAACAAAAAAAAACGAATTTAACCTGAAAACAAAGGTGCTGAACTGCTAAAAGCTGAAAGTTACACAGAAGAAGGAGTTGGAAAAAAACTGAAAATGTTTTAAATGTAAATTAGAAAACCCTAAGAAATGAGAAAAGAACATTTAGAGTCAGAAAACATCTGAATGAATATTAAAAGGTCATATTCTTTGAATCACTGAATGACTCAAATGTGATCCCTCCACTTTGATCCACACAGTTTAAAAAGTTTAAATGCCTGAGCTTTGAAAGATACGGTGTTGGAAAGAGAACAATAATGGCGACAATTTGAGGGTAAAATGATGGCTGTAACACTGTGGACACAGCAGCAGTTGAAAGAGAAGTGTTTAAGATGAATCTTGGTACAGTGGCAGGCAGAGCTCGTTAAGCAGGCAGGTGTGAGCCTGGTTGCTATAGTGACCGCACCCAATGGCTCCATACACACGCACACAGACATGCACCTCACTTTTGCTGCTTAAAATGAACAGAAAAGTCAGGCCGAAACAAATCGTTCCCAAATGAAAAGTAAAAGTCGTATTGACAAAATTCTTTCACTGTGAGCGACAGCAATGTCTAGTCTACCTAATTCTCAGTTTTCATGCCTGTGGAGTTTATTATATGGACGTGGTGACAGTGGAAAGACACCATGCTCTTCTGATTTTCAAACGAACCTTCTGAGACATTTTAACATTGGAGTCTATGGAAGAGTTGGAGGGAGGAGGCTGTGCATTGGTGACATTTATGAAAGAACCATAACACCTAGTACAATAGTAAACACATTGGATGAAAGAGGACAGCCATGGCTACGTTTTGAGGGTAAAATCATACCTGTAGAGCAAACGCTGCGGACACAGCAGCAGTTTTAAAAAAGATTTTAAGATTATTTTTTTTGCTCCTCTCACTCTAGCAGTTGAGCTGCCTCACTCTAGCCCCAACATTCCGTCCCATACACACCCATTATAAACTCTGAAACGGGTGAAAAAACATCATGAAACTTAAACTGGAACTGAAGAAAAAGTATAATAGATATTGAAAAGATAAATACAAGTTGAATAGTTGAATGTCTTGTCTTCGTTTTAAAGTTTGAATGGTGGCTCTATGTGAACGTATGTTGAAGTAGTAAGAGTTTAAAAATGAGTAAGTTGAATGAGAATTTGAAGGGTCTCCCCATTGAAATACATGGGAAATTTTTGTTGAATAAAGTTGAATAAAATTAAAAATATAAATGTTAAAAATGAGAAAAATACAAGCAACCATGTCCAAAATAATAGGAATCTAATGGTGTTTGAATGGTTTTTCTAAGTTGAACGGTTTTGAAGGAGTAGGCTTTCAAAAAACGTACGGAATAGATAATAAAATATAAGAACTAGAAAGTGCATTTTCTGAAGAAACTGCAGTGTGAATGCTTGAATCTGAATGTATGCACTGAAATGAATTAATTGCTGAATTTTGAGTTAAAAATATTGAATGAGATTAAAAAAAAAACAAAAAAAAAACGAATTTAACCTGAAAACAAAGGTGCTGAACTGCTAAAAGCTGAAGGTTACACAGAAGAAGGAGTTGGAAAAAAACTGAAAATGTTTTAAATGTAAATTAGAAAACCCTAAGAAATGAGAAAAGAACATTTAGAGTCAGAAAACATCTGAATGAATATTAAAAGGTCATATTCTTTGAATCACTGAATGACTCAAATGTGATCCCTCCACTTTGATCCACACAGTTTAAAAAGTTTAAATGCCTGAGCTTTGAAAGATACAGTGTTGGAAAGAGAACAATAATGGCGACAATTTGAGGGTAAACTGATGGCTGTGACACTGTGGACACAGCAGCAGTTGAAAGAGAAGTGCTTAAGATGAATCTTGGCACAGAGTGAGAGAGAGCTCATTAAGCAGGCAGGTGTGAGCCTGGTTGCTATAGTGACCGCACCCAATGGCTCCATACACACGTACACAGACATGCACCTCACTTTTGCTGCTTAAAATGAACAGAAAAGTCAGGCCGAAACAAATCGTTCCCATATGAAAAGTACAAGTCGTATTGACGAAATTCTTTCACCGTGAGCGACAGCAGCTTCTAGTCTACTGAATTCTCAGTTTTCATGCCTGTGGAGTTTATTATATGGACGTGGTGACAGTGGAAAGACACCATGCTCTTCTGATTTTCAAACGAACCTTCTGAGCCATTTTAACATTAGAGTCTATGGAAGAGTTGGAGGGAGGAGGCTGTGCATTGGTGACATTTATGAAAGAACCATAACACCTAGGACAATAGTAAACACATTGGATGAAAGAGGACAGCCATGGCTACGTTTTGAGGGTAAAATGGTGGCTGTAGAGCAAACGCTGTGGACACAGCAGCAGTTTTAAAAAATATTTTAAGATTAATTTTTTTGCTCCTCTCACTCTAGCAGTTGAGCTCTCTCACTCTAGCCCCAACATTCCGTCCCATACACACCCATTATAAACTCTGAAACGGGTGAAAAAACATCATGAAACTTAAACTGGAACTGAAGAAAAAGTATAATAGATATTGAAAAGATAAATACAAGTTGAATAGTTGAATGTCTTGTCTTCGTTTTAAAGTTTGAATGGTGGCTCTATGTCAATGTATGTGGAAGTAGTAAGAGTTTAAAAATGAGTAAGTTGAATGAGGATTTGAAGGGTCTCCCCATTGAAATACATTATAAATTTTTGTTGAATAAAGTTGAATAAAATTAAAAATATAAATGTTAAAAATATGAAAAATAGAAGCAGTGTTGTCCAAAAGAATAGGAATCTAACGGTGTTTGAATGGTTTTTCTAAGTTGAACGGTTTTGAAGGAGTAGGCTTTCAAAAAACGTACGGAAAAATAATAAAATATAATAATAAAGATTAGAAGAACAATACTGTGAATGCTTTTCAAGCATTCACACTAACTAGAAAGTGCATTTTCTGAAGAAACTGCAGTGTGAATGCTTGAATCTGAATGTATGCACTGAAATGAATTAATTGCTGAATTTTGAGTTAAAAATATTGAATGAGATTAAAAAAACAACAAAAAAAACCCCGAATTTAACCTGAAAACAAAGGTGCTGAACTGCTAAAAGCTGAAGGTTACACAGAAGAAGGAGTTGGAAAAAAACTGAAAATGTTTTAAATGTAAATTAGAAAACCCTAAGAAATGAGAAAAGAACATTTAGAGTCAGAAAACATCTGAATGAATATTAAAAGGTCATATTCTTTGAAACACTGAATGACTCAAATCTGATCCCTCCACTTTGATCCACACAGTTTAAAAAGTTTAAATGCCTGAGCTTTGAAAGACAAGGTGTTGGAAAGAGAACAATAATGGCGACAATTTGAGGGTAAAATGATGGCTGTAACACTGTGGACACAGCAGCAGTTGAAAGAGAAGTGTTTAAGATGGATCTTGGTACAGTGGCAGAGAGAGCTCGTTAAGCAGGCAGGTGTGAGCCTGGTTGCTATAGTGACCGCACCCAATGGCTCCATACACACGTACACAGACATGCGCCTCACTTTTGCTGCTTAAAATGAACAGAAAAGTCAGGCCGAAACAAATCGTTCCCAAATGAAAAGTAAAAGTCGTATTGACAAAATTCTTTCACCGTGAGCGACAGCAGCTTCTAGTCTACTGAATTCTCAGTTTTCATGCCTGTGGAGTTTATTATATGGACGTGGTGACAGTGGAAAGACACCATGCTCTTCTGATTTTCAAACGAACCTTCTGAGCCATTTTAACATTAGAGTCTATGGAAGAGTTGGAGGGAGGAGGCTGTGCATTGGTGACATTTATGAAAGAACCATAACACCTAGGACAATAGTAAACACATTGGATGAAAGAGGACAACGATGGCTACGTTTTGAGGGTAAAATCATACCTGTAGAGCAAACGCTGCGGACACAGCAGCAGTTTTAAAAAAGATTTTAAGATTAATTTTTTTGCTCCTCTCACTCTAGCAGTTGAGCTGCCTCACTCTAGCCCCAACATTCCGTCCCATACACACCCATTATAAACTCTGAAACGGGTGAAAAAACATCATGAAACTTAAACTGGAACTGAAGAAAAAGTATAATAGATATTGAAAAGATAAATACAAGTTGAATAGTTGAATGTCTTGTCTTCGTTTTAAAGTTTGAATGGTGGCTCTATGTCAATGTATGTGGAAGTAGATACAGTTTAAAGAGGAGGAAGTTGAATGAGAATTTGAAGGGTCTCCCCATTGAAATACATTATAAATTTTTGTTGAAAAAAGTTGAATAAAATTAAAAATATAAATGTTAAAAATGAGAAAAATAGAAGCAATGTTGTCCAAAAGAATAGGAATCTAACGGTGTTTGAATGGTTTTTCTAAGTTGAACGGTTTTGAAGGAGTAGGCTTTCAAAAAACGTACGGAATAGATAATAATAAAATAGAATAATAATAATAAAGATTCGAATAACAATACTGTGAATGCTTTTCAAGCATTCACACTAATAATAAAGATTAGAAGAACAATACTGTGAATGCTTTTCAAGCATTCACACTAATTAAGCCAAGCCTGCTAGCATTAGCATCAAGTAAGCTACAGCCAAAAATCACAATTCATACACAATTCTCATAACTAAGCACTTCTTTTACTAAGTTTTCCACTTAGTAAGCTTAGTAAGTAATCTCTCTAGTCTTCAATAATGTTAATGCATATTTACTAACCCGTGGTAAAGAACAGAAACAGCACACACACATTGAGCGGTGTTAGCTTCACAATACAAAGAGTTATTTTTCTGCTTCACACACTTACCACCTGTATGATAAACGCCCTCTAGTGTCTGGATGTGGAATAGCATGTTAATGCCCGAAACTGCCACAAAAGTGCTTGACTGACAGGTTAACAAAACAAACATTAATTTCGAAAAAAAATCTTCACAGGTGATTGTTTTTCTCTTTATCTTTTAAAGTATCATATTTTAACAGATTACTGTTTGCACAGAGAACCGATTAGGCTTCTTTTGTGTGCAGGTGCAGGTCAGGAATCAGTTTATCCATACACTCAGTGAAACTACACTCATCCCCACGGTTACAGCCTTAAAGCTTTCTTTTAGCGTGATTAGTGATCAAACATCTGACACGCACATGGATGTGTATGTGTTTGTAACTATGTTTGGATCAGAGGTCACTGACTCTGATTGGTTCCTCCAGCTGTTCTCTGACTGCCCAAAAAGGAGGAGGTGAGGATGAGGGTGGACCTCAGAGTCCTGATCCAGGTTCCCCGATAAAACTGCTGTCATTTGATTAATGAGAGCATGCTCGCCTCCATTCAAAGAGCATGCTCAGTAGCGACTGTTTCATTAAGTCCATTAAGAGTATCCCCACACCTGAGCTAGCCGACTTCATTCCTGCCAAAATAAAGGGCTTGAATGCAAGAATCACAGCTGTTTTAGACTTTCCAGATGTGGAAGCGAATGGATCAAACACGGCACCAGACGAAAAGGAAGAAAAATTGCCTCCTTTTCAGGCTTTCAACACTACCAGAACCTGGACAGATATGACGAACAGGAAACTGAATGTTCATGAACGTCAGTGAGGAAAACTGTACACGTGACAGCAGCCACAACCAATGAGACAAAAGAACTTCTGACATGTGACAAGGTGGTAACTCAACCCAAGATTAGAATCCTTGCAGATGGCAGTGACAGTTACTCATAGTCATGTGACATGTTCAGTCCTGTGACCTGTGAAACAGGACGTGTTCATTTATGGCTCTGTGTTTGTCTGTGTGCCCACCCCACTCAGAGCCTCCTGTAACACCACATTAATTAAACATTTTCTTCTTCTACAAACAAAACTTAACAATAAAGGAGTCAGCTGAGAGCTTATTGGCTCTCTGACAGGAAATACTGACTAAAACAGCGTCTCCAAGGATGTGGATGTTTTACTTCTGTGTGTTTGAAATAAGCTCTGAAAGCAGCAGCAGGTGGAACCAACAGGATCCTGCTGCTTCAAAGTCCTGCAGCATGTTGGCCTACTTATCCTGCTCATTAATGCCGGGTAAGCCTCTAATGCTCTCTCTCTCTCTCTCTCTCTCACACACACACACACACACACACACACACACACACACACACACACACACACACACACACACACACACACACACACACACACAGTGACAAGGCGCTCTGTTCTCTGGGGACAAAGCAGAACAACAGATCAAGGCTGAAACACAAAAACATGAATGTGTGATGACATGAGGATGAAATCAGCAGCAAGGTCAAGAGACATCGGCCGACTGTAGGCCAGCAGAAGAGAGCGAGGTGAGTCTGTGTGAGGATGAAGAGTTGGTAAGAGGAAAAAGTGAAGTGGCAGGTGAAGGGTTAACACAGGCCAACACGCAGCGATCTGAACCAACGGCTGTAAAAACTCTGGTCGTGTGTGTCTGTCGCTGTGTTGTTTTACTCCTTGTGATTTGTGTCATTTTATTCCTCTGTTCTCTTACACTTTCGATCAGGGATGTTAAACTCTTTCACATCCTGGGCCTCGTACGGGGGGGGGGGGGGGGGGGGGGGGGGGGGGGTCAGACCGGTGAAACTGGCCTTCCTGTCAGCGTAAAGATGTTTAACTGCACATTTAATCCCTGAGTCATCTGAATATAAGATAAAGAAGTACAACTCCGGTGGCACATTTCAGTTTCTCTAAATGACAAAGAAATGTTGCTCCAGGTTTCGATAGCACTGCCCTGTAACAGGAAGTTTTTTTTCATTTACAGAAAATGTTTGTTCTTTCTTTTCTTTTAAGCTGGGAACCCATCATGATAAAAAAAAAAAAAAGACATTTCTATAGCAGATTGCAAAAAGACAGGAACTTTTCTGTCACTTTATCTGTTACTTAATTACTGTGGTGTACTATGATTGTGCGTGTGTGAGTGTGCGTGAGTGTGTGCATGTATGGCGAACATTAAACACTTTGTTCCATCAAGTTTGATCAAGCTTTTTCAGCCTGTGATGGGACCTTGAATCAAACTGAGGTGTGAGGTTTATGTTTGAGCACACAGGGACTGAAGAGAAGGAAGCTGAGCTCGTGGTTGAGGAGACCAATGCAGGAAACTGTTCACCAGCAGGAAACCTTCGAGGAGGACGTTTCAATCATAGGCCTTCATCATCAGTCTGTTTTTTATGAGACTCTACACATCCTCGAGGCTGCAGGAGCATCCCTGATGTAGATGGAGAGAACACAGCAGAGCCTTTCAAAATAAAACCTGGATAAGGTGCAGTGATGATTTTCAGCTGAACACGTATAAAGTCGTGATGACCTGATAAAGACATATGAGCAGCGGTGTCAGCCTCTGATCCTCCTCTCGCTGATCCGAATTTAAAAAAAAATACCACAGCTTGAGTTTCATCCAGTTTTGACTCCACAGCTGCAGCTGAAGGTCATAAAAAATATGATCATGTGACATTTTAGTGGACCGCGGCAGAGCTCAGGGCTCATATTTTCAGTTTGGTCACGTCTTGTTTGTTCACCGCTCTGAGGTCAGCTCTGTTTGACCACTGCAGAGTTCCACCTCAGGACCTTTTTGTCACATGTGAACACAGCAGACTACACTGTGACCTCTGAGTTCGTATTTCCAGCTCATAGATAAAATCTGCTCAGATGTTACGTTCACACAGTGATTATGAAACAAGTGAAATGAATCTGAGAACTCACACAAACAGGCTAACAAATCACCTCAACGGAGCTGAGCCAGATGTTTTATACTATAAGGTGATGAACAACAATATTAGAGAGAAATCCACAGCAGTTAGACGATGGTGTAGAGACTAAGGTCATTTCATCTCAGTCATAACTTCATATATCAAATATATTTCAAGATATATAGGTTTTTTTTTTACATATTCCACTGAGCCACACTTGTTGCCTGACAGCAAGAAGTTCCTAAGTTCAATTTGACCAACTGGGGCCTTTCTGTGTGGAGTTTGCATGTACTCTGACTTCCTCCCACAGTCCCCTGGGTGTACCCTCAGACAGCTGGGATAGGCTCTAGCCCTCCCTACCTGAGAAACTTGGCTGGTTGTGTTGATTGTTGGTTGGTTGACTTTGTTGATGCTCTTTACCTATACTGCTCACTGACTTTGTGTTACCAGGTGGAGGAGGTCAAAGATGAAGATGTTGAGGTCCTGCAGGCTGCTGCTGTGGCAGGTGGCTCTCAGACTTTCTTATAATGTTGTTATAGGTAAGACAATTCAAAAACGGCTTTTCTCTGATATCAGGCACTTTGCCGTCGTCAGTGCCTTTTTGTCCACGGTGGTGCAGCGGTTACTAAGAAGGTTCCCGGTTTGAATCTCAATGTTGGATTAGGGTTTTTTGAGCATGATCTATGCCTGTGTGGGCTCTGTCGGATATCCTGGCTTCCTTCCTAAGTCCTAAGACGTGCTCGATTGGGTAACTGGCAACTGTAAAATAATGGGAATGTGAGGTAAATACGGTGCAGCATGATTTGGTTAAATGTGGCTAGTAATCTAAGGTTGGTTTAAGGTGATGTGATAAAAAGATCCTGAAGTCCTAATCAGGACTAAAAAAGTAACTCTCTACTTTCAGACACTCCTGAGAAGTTTGTCTTTAAATATGTCTTTAGATAACAACAGAACCGGATCAATGAAACCATAATCAGTTATTGATCGTCCTCACTGCCACGGACACATCAGATATCCTCTGCTTCATCCTCAGCGAGCCTATGTCGGGAGGGCTCCGACATCTTCACCTCAGTCAGAGAGAATAGTCCAACAGGTGAATTCATCTCCAGCATCAACATCACTGCAGGTCCACGAGCTAACACCATCCGCCTGTGTCTGTCGGGACGCAACGCCAACTGGTTCTACTTAGAGGGCCGGACCATCAGACTCAACTCCTCAGTGTTCAGAGTCCTCGACCGAGAGGTACACCTGAACACCTCTCACCTGCAGCAGAAATACATCTTAAAATGTCTCACCTCATGCTGGATCTCTGTCTGACAGGTGGAGGGATCAGTGCTCATTGCAGAGCTAATTTGCTATGAAAATGACATCATACAGGTAAGTCATCTGAGGTCCTGTGCTGAGCGGTAAATACATTTGATGACTCAGAGTCGCTCAGGTGAGTCTGCACCTGTTTCAGGGTAACTACAGGATTTTGGTGGAGATTCTGAATGAAAATGACAACAAACCAAACTTCCTGTTGGAGACAATTCAGCCGTTCACCATCAGTGAGGTACAACCAGAAAAATTACCTTCATCTTAACCAGCCAATGAGCATCCATCACATGTACATCGTTTTAACAGGTGCCTCAGGTGTTTCCTCACCTGTGTAAACAGGATTTTTCATTGTTTTGTGTGTAGCTGACAGCAGTGAACTTGGTGGTTTTCACTGTGAAGGCTGTTGATGCAGATGGGGACATGATCAGCTACATCATCGACCCGTCATCAGTAAGAATAACGCCCACCAATTGCTGCTTGACCACGAGCTGCAGCTCTTTATTATCTCACCTGTCATCTGTCTGCCTGCAGCAAGATGCCGAGTTCTTCAGGATCGACCTGCCCAATACTGGAAAGGTAGTTCTGAACAAACCTCTGGACTATGAGACGAGAACTCACCTGCAGCTCATCATGTGGGCCCAGGTAACATTTAGACAGGTGATACATCCAGGTAATCAGGGTGAGGTCAGAGGTTTTATTTTACTGCGAAGTCATCACAGGACATTACACTCTAACCAGCAGGAATGCAAGACTATTCAACAAAAAAAACAAACCCTGTGATATCTGATCGTCAAATTATCACAGAAAAGTGAAAATAATGTCACACCTCTACATACCTGACAGGAATCAAACACTGTGGACAAGTTCAACACATCTGCTGTTCTCAACATCAACATCGAGGATGGTGATGACCAGTATCCTCACTTCTTGCCCTGCACACCTGTGTCTCCAGGTGTGCCTGTCTGCATGAATCCCACCTACACAACCAACATCACACAGAAACACCAGGTAAATACCCGAGGAACCAGGTGGATGCAATTATTTACAAACTGGCTTCTGAAAACATTACCAGACCATAAAATGTCAATAAAAACAGCCCAATGTTTCTGGAGATGTTTTTCAGTATCACAATATTTTCAAGTCATTTAGTGAACAAGTTTTATACCTGTCCACATACCTGCAGGTATTTATTTATTTATTTTTTGTTTCAGGACGTGGGTCTGGACTTTTCTCCTGGCCCAATCACAGCAGAGGATGGAGACAAAGGGATCAATGCTCCTCTCACCTACACCATCCTCTCAGGTCAGACTCACTCACACTCACCATTAGACTCATGTACAAACATGTGTGTACAGGTGTGTTTGCTTCACCCACAGGTGATGATCAGGGCAGGTTCACGATCAACAACACAACAGGTGAGATCAGGTTAACCAGAGCAGCAGATGATCAACGACTGACAACAAACTACATGCTCACAATCATGGTAACGACATACCTTCCTGTTTTCTGCTTCATTCACAGCAATTGGCCACAGTATGTCTTTTATACTGTCTTCCTTCTCTCACCCCTACCTGTCACTGCTGATGGCTGCCCCTCCCTGAGCCGGGTTCTGCCGGAGGTTTCTTCCTGTTAAAAGGAAGTTTTTCCGTCCCACTGTTGCCAAACTCATAGCACTTATCATATGATTGTTGGGTTTTTCTCTCTATGCATTAGTGTAGGGTCTACCTTACAATATAAAGTGCCTTGAGGTGACTGATATTGTGATTTGGGGCTGTATTAATAAAATTGAATTGAATTGAATTGAATTGAAAACTGTGAGATATCTACTTTCCCTCTCACCTGTACAGGTATGCCAGGTGGATGACAGGTTGAAGTACAGTGTGGCGTCAGTTCTGGTCAGAGTTCTCTATGAGAACGCATTTCCTCCGGCCTTCAACAGAACTACTTACAAAGGTTTCATCATCCAGAGCTCTAGCCCTGCCTCCATCGTCTCCACCTATGGGAACCAGGTGTTGCAGGTCCAGGTGTCAGACCGTGACTTCCCTGATGTAAGAACACATGCTACACTACCTGTGTTACTTACATCATCATATCAGTGAGTCATCTCTACTGTCAAATCACAGGGCAGGAACCCAAATATCCACTATTTGCTCCATCCTCCATCCGAATTGTATCAAGTCACAAAGGAGGGGGTTCTGATCGCCAAGACAAACCAACTACGCGCCTTTGACAGACAAATCCTACAGGTGAGTTAGACATAGATCAAACCAACTCACCTGTTAAACACCACCAGTATACTGTCACCACCAGTATCACGATTAGCTGCCGCTGCTAGCACCAACTCAATGTCTCATTGAGAGAGTGGATCCATGGTCTTATAGGTGGAATTTTTCCACCTTAAAATAATATCAGAAGTCTGAATAAGCAATAATGAGGGGTAGAGGCTTGATGGGCCTGACCTTCACCTGTAAGATGGGAATCAGGTGATTTTCAGTTTGTTAACTTTAATCCCAGGTTGGTTGGATGTGGTTTGAATTAGCTGAACCTGAAATTATTTTAAAGGGTGGATCTATCCTGGATGGTTTCTCTGTGTGTATCAGTGTCTGCAGGAGGTCAGTGACCATTACCAGGTCCAGTTTCCTTCACCTCCAATAAAATGATCAGTGTGCTTGGTAGAATAATGTTTAACATCAGGAAATTAGATAGTTTATATCTCACGATGATACATCATGTTCCGATTGAAATAAAACAGCTGTGCCTCAAATATGGAGTAAGCAAGAAACTAACAGCCATGTTTGGAACATCAGTGAAAGTGTAGCTGATAGTTAACTGCAGAGAGGTAGTTACGCTAATATAAACTTATGAGCACAGAAAGATGGAGGAACATCTGCTATCTGCTAAAGTGATATCAGTAAAGTTCATGTTGAGAGACAAACGGCACCATATGACAGGAAGAAGATGCTGAAAATAGACCAAGGTCAGCCCAGAGGTCTGAGGTGATCCTCAGTAACTCTTACTGCTACCTGGTTTAGATTACTCTGAAAAAGTTCTGGACCTCAGCTTCAGATCCACATTGATTCTTCTCTGGGACGTTCAATTTTTGGTGTCCAGCACCCAGTGAGCGGACAGAGTGCAGTTGCACCACAAGTTTTTAAAAACTTAAAGACATGCTTCACAGAATAAAAGGCTGAAGAGGCTGAGAATAAATACTTTTATCCAATGAAACTAGAAACAGAGGCCTGGAGCACATTAACTTGTTAAAACTGGGTTTTAGAACTTTTAGGTCATATTACAATAACTCTTGAACATTTGGCGGTATCGAAAAATTCCAATAGGTCCAAAAAGCATTAACTCTGTGCTTTTTCACTGATATTAGAGTCATTATTGGAACCCCAGGCAGGGCGCCACATCCAAATCTTGGCAAATAAAACTGAAAACAACACAGCAAACAGCAAAAACGTCTCTGTGGAGCTGCTGTGACACCATGCTTAGCAGATTACAGTAATGACCCTAATATCAGTGAAAAGCACCTACTCACTGCTTTCAGGAACCATTGGAATTCTTTCAACTGAGCAAATGGTTTGGGGGTTACGGGAGTTGCAGATATTTAAAAAAAGGGTGCAAAACCCCTGTATGATGGCAGTGACAGGTGGTTAAAAAGCAGAGCCTCAACCGATGAGGAGACAATAGGAAGACAGCAAAGTAGTTTTTTTTCACTGCAGTACAATTTTTCAGTTTTAGTGTGATTCTACAGAAACAAACTAAGCTGAAGAAAGAAAAGTCCCCCTGTAGTCAAAGAATGCTAAAAATAAATCTGTTTGGATTTGTAAGAAAACATCTCTGTGAAATAACAAGGCCTCGGGCTGCAGTGAGACATCTTTCAGGTGGAAGTGATCCAAACACCAGAATCAGCAGGAGGAGAGACTGAAGATCAGGACTAAAAGCTTCACAGTGTGAATCCCCTTCAGCTCTTTGAACACTTTAATGTTGGTCTAGAAAAATCAAACAAACACAACAGTTTTTAATCATTACTTTGGATGATTTTTGGTTTTAACCTTAAGGCTGACCCGTGAACAATGCTCTAATGTCCGCTCTGCAGGTCATCGCCAGAGATGAAGAGTCGGGAGAAGAAGTGTCAGCTTCAGTGGACATCGAAGTCCTGCAGAGAGGCCAAGCAGGTGAGCATGAAACCTGAGAACATGCGTTAATATGAACATACAAACACACATATTACAAACATGAAGCTGTGACATTACACAAGGTGTTATTTGACACTATTACTGATATTGTTACTCCTGCTCCACCTGCTGCCATTATTCCTTCTAATGAAGACTGTGAAACATTTCTTTCTTTCTAGAAAAAATAAGTAATGTAAGGAAAAAATTGTCCCCACCAGCATCTGCATTGTCAGTTCCTACGCCATCTCGGCCTGTCATTTTAGAAAGCTTTTTACCCGTCTCACTATCAGAGCTGGTAAAAATAGTTAATGCAATGAAAGCATCCTCCTGTTCACTCGACATTTTACCCGCATCGTATTTCAAAAATGTCTTCCACTCTATTGGTCCCTGTGTGCTCACCATAGTTAACACCTCACTGGGGTCTGGTAAAGTCCATGCTTATTTTAAAACTGCTGCTATACACCCCCTGTTAAAAAAACCCACGCTGGACCCATCTCTCACTAGCAATTACAGACCAATCTCAAAAATACTGTTAATTGCTCAGATATTAGAGAAGGTTGTGGCTAAGCAGCTTACAGCAGTTTTAGACAAACATAATAATATATCCATCCATCCATCCATCCATTCGCTTCCGCTTCTCCTTTTCAGGGTCGCGGGGGGCGCTGGAGCCTATCCCAGCTGTCATAGGGCGAAAGGCGGGGTACACCCTGGACAGGTCACCAGTCTGTCGCAGGGCTAACACATAGGGACAGACAACCATTCACACTCACATTCACACATTCAATAATATATTTGACAAATTTCAGTCTGGCTTTCGTGGAGCTCATTCTACTGAGACAGCCCTTCTTAGAGTTTCCAGTGACATTCTGATGCAAAACGATGCAGAAAAATGTTCTGTACTCCTAATGTTGGACCTCACGTCAGCCTTTGACACCGTTGACCATTACATTTTTCTTGAAAGGCTGAAATACTGGGTTGGTGTATCTGGGTCTGCCTTAGAGTAGTTCTCCTCGTATCTCTATGAATGATACTTTTCTGTGGCGGTCTCTAAGTACAGGTCATCTTCCACGTCCCTGTCCTATGGTGTGCCACAACATTCTGTGCTGGGGCCCTTATTGTTTTTAATATATCTACTTCCTCTCCGGCATATTTTGAGCCCCTTTGAGGACATTCGCTACCACTGCTATGCAGATGACATCCAGCTATATATTTCTTTTAAACCAGAAGATGTTTCTAAGCTGCAGATTCTAAATGTGTGCTTAGAATCCATCAAAGGTTGGATGGCTGACAACTTCCTCCAACTTAATGAAGAAAAGACCGAAGTCCTTGTATGTGCTCCAGACAGACATGTACCTAACATAATGAATGCTCTTGGTCCTCTTTCAACATTTGTGAAATCGTCTATCAGGAACCTAGGGGTAACCTTTGATTCTGCTCTTACCCTGGATGTTCACGTCAAATCTCTGGTTCAGTCCTGCTTCTATCATTTAAGAAGCATTTCTAAATTGAGCCCTTTAGTATCTCATACTGAACTGGAGATTGTTATTCATGCATTCATTTCACCATGATTGAACTACTGTAATTCACTGTTTACATGTCTAAACAAAAACTGCAGTCTGCAGATTGTCCAAAATGCTGCAGCAAGGCTTCTGACAAAAACATCTAAGTACTCTCATGTAACACCGTTGCTTATACAGCTGCACTGGCTCCCCGTTGAATTCAGAGTCCATTTTAAGATACTGGTTCTGACATTTAAAGCTCTTCAAGGATAAGCACCAGCCTACATCATTGAACTTTTACAGCCCTATGTCCCTAGTAGGTCACTGAGGTCTTGTGATCAGGGCCTACGTGTTATTCAGCATACAAGGCTGAAAACCAAGGGAGACAGAGCTTTTGCCACTGACATTGATCTGTTTCCTTTATTAGATAAACACACACACACATTCACAGCTCCCATGATGCTTTTCCTGAAATAACTTCTGTGTTTCAGTGCCAAGTGGTGCGTTCAAGGAGCAACAGTTGTTTGGAGACGTGGACAGCACGCTGGCAGGAGGAATCGCTGTGCTTATCCTCATCGTGCTGCTCTCTGCGATTCTGTTTCTGCTACTTTGGACCGTCCATAGGAGACGCGTGCAGAACCCTGAGGATCGCCCCGCCATCGCCTTCGGAAAACATCCCAATGTGGTACGAAGTAAAACCTTTAACACACCTGAGGGGGTGTTTGAATTTCACACACCAGCCGGACAGAGAGCATGAGGGTCTAATGTGATGTAATTCATCATCCACCCATCCACCTTTCATGGAGTTGGTGTTGAAGCCTATGACAGCTGCCTCTTTGACCCGTTTTATTAAACCACAGGTTAGAAATCTTTGAATAGTCTTTTGTTTGAAATTTCATGAGGAAATAAATGCTGTGTTCATTCTGCTGAACCGCCTGAAACATGAAGCTATGAGTCAGACTGAGATGTTAAACTGTTGTCTAGAGCGTTTCTGCAGCATCACATATTCAGACTGCTGTTTCTGAGGTTTGTTCCGCTCACAGGTTCAGATGATAAAATCTGTTGTGTCTCAGATATTAAACTGAGTCATGTGTGTCATCTCTCTGCAGAGGTTACTGTGGTTTCACATGGTGAGTTATTCTGAATGTGATGTCGCTTCCTGTGGTTTCAGTACTCGTGTCATGTGGTGAACAGTAGATCCTGAAGTCCTCAAACACAGCTTTCATTGATGTCATGATTTTACTATTTAACACATTGGTTCCTCTTTAGCTCCTGTTTATAGCAGGACTTTATGCGCAGTCTGACTCAGGTGAGAGACTGACCTGTGCTGTGTGATTCTCAGGTGAGCAGCCCACCTGTCTTCGTGGACGAGTCGTCACACGGCAGCAGAGCTTTTACTCGTCAGTCTGGCAGTTTTCATGGCAGACAAGGAGTTTACACCAGGAGGCCATCTCTGCTTCCTCCTCCATCATCATCACAGCTCAGCGAGCCTGGAGAGAGCAGGACCAGACCCCCTCTTCCTCCTCCATCATCATCATCACACCTGTTTACTGTTGCAGAGAAACATGAAGGTGGAGCTCACACCTGGGAGGATCTGAGGTTGCCAGTTGAGCCCGCAAGTATTCATGGTGAAGACATACCAGCAGTCAACACTGGGATGCCTCAGAGAGACGAAAACATGAAGACTGATTGATCAGAGGAGATGCCACTGGTGTCCAAACCCTACCAATCAGAAACCAGAAAGAAACGAGTCACATCTTCAGCCAATTAAAGAGCAGGAATCCAAACTGTACTTTAGTCATACTCGTGATTCACTTTTTTTTCTTCTGGCGGCCTTATTGGGGGTTTTTTGTGGAGAAAAAAAGTTCAAAAATAAAAACAAACTTTTAATGATGTCAGTCTTTTTATTGTTTCCAGAAGATTAATTAATTTTGTTCTGATAATCAGATCTCGACTTTAATAAATCAGGATTTTACAGACACATTTGTAAAATCAACCCAGCCATCTGTCCGTCCATCCAGCCAGCCATCATCAATCCAGGTATCCATTTGTCTGTCCATCCATCCTTTACTGTTAAAAGTCCGCTTGTTCATTGTAACTGTTTATACTTCGTTACCCATGATGCACCTCGGTATCTGTACTTCCGGTTGGGAACGTGTTCAGTGCAGTTCTGCACAGATGGGAGGTGTGTCGGAGGATAACGTATTTACTTGCATTCCTGTGTGAGTTAATACTGTGTGCGTGCTTACCATGTGAGTATTGTAAGATGAGAGTGATGCTTGTTTGACTTTATCTGTGTAATTTGCTACGTAAGAGGCTAGTCCCGTTGCTATCGCTAAGATATGTTTTTTGACCTACTACAGGCAGGCTTGTGTTCAGCCCAGATTTCATTCCATATATGACTTACTGTCAAGCATTGTGGTTGTAGGTGGATGTAACTATTTACTATGTTTATTCTCTGAAGCGTTGTAATCTGCAGAGGTCTGGTTTGCCAATGTATATCCGAGCCAGAAATTAATTTATGGTCTTAGGGTGCCATCTAGTGGCCATGAGGTTATGGCAGATTGTATAACATTACGCTGGAAACCCACAGTACTGTAGAAGGGGTACACTGCTATCCATAGTGGTTAATACAAATGTTTGTTTTTCTGTTTACAGATGACCACACACACCCATATACACACTCACACCCCCTTTACCTGCATGTGAATACTGTAATGCCTCCCTACCAACGCTGTACATCCTGTTGATGTCATCTGCCACCTCCTTAGTAAAGTTATTTGAACTACATCACTGTGGAGTACCATTCCTTCTGACCGAGGACGACTCAGTTGAAGCGTGATCAGCAATCAGTGCAAACATACATTACATTTACCTTACCCTAACCTGTCACCTGAGGAGTCAGTCTTGTGTTCATGTTTATCAATCAGGACTATTGATCAGTTTCTTCTTTTTTTGGTTGTAAAAAAAAAAATCATCATCCCCTACTGCAGCTCTCGAGGTGGTAGCTAAAGCGCTTCACCTTCCTCACTTCTCCCTGGCTCTTCTTCACACTAAAAACAGTTATGATGTTTCCAGTGAGAGATCACGTGACCGGTAGTCCTTGTGACATCATCGTGTTGCAGAAAAAAGCATATTAAACACATAAAGAAAAATTTATAAAACGGATCAGTATTGATTACCTGCACTGATAATGTCTGATAATAAAACACATTTTATTTAATATTTTTCATTGGTATCTGTCAAATTTCTGTTGTGCTCTTTATTGTTTTATTCTGATTAATTCTTTCTGAATGGATATTGATTGTTTGTGATAAACAGGTCAACAAAAACTAAACGCTTGTTTTAAGTTTCCGGAAGGAGGAAGGGAGGATCCTGGAGACTACCAAAGAAAACAAAGTCCGTAAAGTTACCTGAAGAGAGGCGTAACTCGCCGGATGCCGCCTGACACACCTTCACAATAAAAGATTCAGCGTTTAGAACTGTCAGGATGTTTGTTTGTTGCGGTGTGGTTCTGTCCAGGGGCCTGTTCTTCGTACCGCGCTAAGTGAGTTAGCTGGATGAGATTGTTGACGATTTCGCGTGATCCCCGAAGCCCATCCGGGACTTGCTGTCATAGCAACAGAGCCGTAAGCATAAACCTGCTGCGGAGCAGGTTTACTTTATGTAGACAGGATTAGATCGCGGCCACGCAGGTATGTCCGCGTCATTCATACGAAAGCAACAGCGATATTCCACCACTGTTTCACATCAATGTAACTAAAGATAATGCAGCACTTGATCCTTTTATTGATTTCACACAGATACATACAGGTCATTCCCTAAAAAAGGGAAATGTACTATTAACATTCTATTACATGTATGTGATTATTACAGATGTAATTCACATTTCAGAGTAGTAATTGTAAATTACTTCGTGTAATCAAGATGAGAGACCACGGCTATAAAAGCGAAGGTGGATTTGGGAAGTCTGTCGCAGCCATGTCCTGTCCGTTTACGCGAGCCACCCATTGCGGAAGGTGCGAGATTGATAAGGAGAGTCCTCAGAATTCAGCGTATATTGCGGGACAGACAGGATCCTTTAGCTCAGCGCGACAGTGTGCTCATAGAGAGATATCGATTTTCCCGTGAGGGTATTATTCACTTAACCAACTTGTTGACGAGGGGGTGCAGGACCACCACCTGTCTTTTTTTTTGCTCTGCCCTTTTCTTGGTTGCTGTTATGAACAAACAAACAGAGTATTCCAGGGTCTCTTTCCAAGAGACGACAAGCAATATAAGTGATAAATATTACCATTCTGTAGAATATTCTTATATTTCACTTTTACTTGTTCCCATGTTCTAGTGGGTCCTGTTGTGGCTCTAATGTGAAAGGGGATATAATATAACATATTATAATATAATATAATGTAATATAATATTGGATAATATGGTGTGATATGATAAATCTACCCTACCGCCTACTGGTGTTGGCCAGAGGGGCCGATGGCGCGATATGGCAGCCTGGCTTCTGTCAGTCTGCCCCAGGGCAGCTGTGGCTACAACCGTAGCTGCCTCCACCAGTGTGTGAATGTGAGAGTGAATGAATAGTGGCATTGTAAAACGCTTTGGGTGCCTTGAAAAGCGCTATATAAATCCACTCCATTATTATTATTGTTATTATTGAATTACTTACGAGTTTGATTTGTCAGCAACTTTCTGCCAGCCCTCTCTCCTTGCTTTTGCAGCCTTTGCAGTGTTCCCTTGCGTTCTGATTAAACTCTGAAACTCCTGAAATCCCTCACTCAAGAGTTCTTGCTCTGCTGCCGAAAAATACCGAGCCGAGCGCGCCCCTTCGACATTTTCGCCGACCAATCAAAGGGTTGCCGATCAATGTTTCTACTATCGATGCGTAGCCCCTGTTGGGCCACCCAGTGATCTCACATTACTTCATCCAGCTGTACTAATCGTCAACAACAGGTGTGTTCGGGGAACCGGAATAGCGAGCTCAGAGTTAGCGCGATGATTTGGTCTTGGATGTTTCATTTGATCTTGGATGTAGTAAGCGACGTACGAAGCACAGGGCCCTGGTTCCTCTCAAACAGATGCATTGTTAGGGTTCCTCGGGGATGGCTATTTAAGTAACTGTGCATCAGTTTGACTCTTTCTGTTTTTTTTAAATAACTTCTGCGGAAGCTTTATTTTGTCGAGAGCTGATCTGCCACCGGAAGCAGTTTTCCTTCAAGTTAACTTGACGTCATGTGATCGGACTGAGGACGAGTTTGTCTCGGGACTTTTCTCCGGCCCTTCAGCGCTCCGCCGCCCTCTGTTTGTTTGTTTTTGTTCCTTTCTTTGTTTGTTTGCTGACGTCACGCCGCAGAGGAGGAACACAGCGCGCAGACTCTGAACCAGGACCGGACCCGGCCAGGTGAGTCCATCCGCCCAGCGCGCACACGCAGTCATGTATCTGTGCTCGTGAACCCGCGCGGAGTGAAACAGTTCGATCAAAAACCAATTCCTCGACAATTTTTCACTTATTACAGTTATCAATTCAAAGCTCCGAAGTGTCAGAAGCGGCTCGTGCTCAGGGACCGTTTCCGCGGTCTGAGCGAATCCTCTCTCGCTCCCAGTCCTCCCAGCATGAGCGTCCAGCCCCGGCGTGTCCGCCTGAAGCCCTGGCTGCTGGCGCAGGTGAACAGCGGCAGGTACCCCGGTCTGCAGTGGCTCAGCGCGGACCACCGCCTCTTCCAGATCCCCTGGAAACACGCCACGCGCCACACGCCCGTGTCAGACGAGGAGAACACCATCTTCAAGGTCAGGTTAACCCTTCACACCTGACCTCTAACCTCTGATATAGCATCTGCTGTGATCATGTTTCAAGTTTCAAAAAACTTTTTTTTACAGAAAATAGTAACGCACACTCGTTTTCATATCTTTGTGAGGACCTCGTCTCATTTCATAATGCTTTCCCTAACCCCAACCATCAAAAATGAATGCTGAATCCTAACCCACAGCCTAATCCTAAGTAAGCTAATTGTAACCCTGTCACTAATACCACATGGTGACACATTTTGTCCTCATAGGTAATTGTTAGTTCCTACAAGTATAGTAGCATACCATTTTTTCTGTCCTCACAAGATGTCTAAACATGTACACAAATACAAACACACGCAGACGGACAGATGCACACATGTGCACAAACACACACAAAAACAGATACAAGGACACACACATACACGGACACACACACAGACAAACCAAAGTAAAAACTACAAGCGGGTTCTTGAGTGACACATGTGAAGAGGAAGTAGGCGTTTGACTTCCTCCTTCCAGCGGAGTTTCGTTTCACAGTTTTTGAACAACTTCAGTTTGAACACAGGTGATGATGTCACTTCCTCCTCCTCTGCTGACTGCTTCCTCTTTTGTGTGTCAGTCTGAGTGTTTATTGACTTTGAGTAGGGTTGCCTATGATAAACACTGGAAACAAAGGGAAACTGCTGGCACAGCAAAACATCTCTCAGCTTGAGCACAGGTGAGTCCTATCTGTCAGATGTGAGTTATGCCCTGGTCTGTGTGT
Organism: Astatotilapia calliptera; assembly: GCF_964374335.1. Taxonomy (NCBI): domain Eukaryota; kingdom Metazoa; phylum Chordata; class Actinopteri; order Cichliformes; family Cichlidae; genus Astatotilapia; species Astatotilapia calliptera. Next base: position 17,019,685 of record NC_137438.1, on the reverse strand, counting down.
CCTAGGCATGGGCTCTAGAGACGGGGAAGTACCAGGAGGGAGTAGATGAACCCGACCCTGCCAAGTGGAAGGCAAATCTGCGCTGTGCTCTGAACAAAAGCCGCGAGTTTCAGCTGAAGTATGATGGCACCAAAGAGACGCCGGTCCAGCCGTACAAGATCTACGAAGTGTGCGAGCACCCCGGGAGCACAGGTGAGCTTCACCTGCATGACTGTAACCTTCTGATGTGCAATGATGACAGGAAGTGATGATCCCCGTTTTGTGTTTCAGACGGCGCTGAGGACGATGACGAGGAGGTGAGAACGATCATATGATGTAAACAGTCTGACATGTTCTCACGTGACTGACCGAAACACTTTGATCCTTTCAGATGCCGAACCTGATGGACCTCTCCATCAGTAAGTACACCTTCGACTCAGTGTCACCATGGAAACACTGTGGCTGTTGATGTAATGTGATGATGCCATGTCTCCTTAGACCCCAGGCTGAGTGACTCCGCCCCCTTTGCCTCCTTCCCGGCTCCCTCAGAGATGAACCAGTTCAGCCTACCCCCTAACGGGACATTTGGACCACCGCATATCCCAGTGCCTCTGCTTCCTGACATCACCATGACCTCTGATCTCCAGGGTCAGGCACACTTCCTCCATAATAGACTTCAGGATCTGAACGCTGCCACTGCGCAACCAGAGCCGGACCTAATGGAGGCCAGCGGCATGGTGGGCGTCGAGAACCAGGCAGAGCCTCAGAACCACCAGCCCTGCAAGTACGACCTGCTGAGCAGCGTCCCACGTGAGTCCTGACCTCTAATGCAGTTTCCTGTCACAGATTCAGGGCTAAAACGCTACCACACGTGGTGCTGCTCAGACAGTTTACCATCAAACCAACTCTGATGTCACACTTTAACAATACAGCACCACAAAGCAGAGCTCAGGGTTACCTTCACAGACCCATGAGGTTCACCTGCGCATTCACAGGTGAACATTAGGGCTGTGCTTTATGACCAAAATCTCATACCCTGATGTCATTTCTTGTCCCGATAACGATTTGTTTTGGTGGCTTTACTGTGGTGACTGTTGCTAATTCATGGTCCCCCCTCTACTGGCACAGTAATGGTCCTGTATCTCGTGTTGCTATAGTAACAGATCTGGACCTGAAGTTCCAGTACCGGGGCCGTACAATGGGCTCTCTGACCGTCAGTAACCCTCAGGGCTGCCGGCTGTACTACGGACACCTGGAACCGACCCCAGAGCAGGTGGACCTGTTCGGACCTGTCAACCTCCAGCAGGTGCTGTTCCCGGGAACATCAGAGATGCAGAACGAGAAACAGCGATTTTACACCGAGGCCTTGCTGGACGTGATGGACCGCGGCCTGATCCTGGAGATCTGTGAGCAGGACATTTACGCCGTCCGCCTTTGCCAGTGTAAGGTGTTCTGGTCTGGACCGGGCATGCCAGAACACGGCCCGTCCAACCCCATGGAGAGAGAGAAGAAGATCAAGGTCTTCAGCCTCAATGACTTCCTGCAAGGTGAGTTTGGTGTGCGGGATTGTTGACATGCTGCCTGATATGTTCTAACCGACATGCTTCTGTCCGCAGGGCTGATCTTGTTCCAGAAAGGCGAAGCCCCGAATCCGCCGCCCTTCGAGATCTACTTCTGCTTCGGGGAGGACTGGCCCGACAATAAACCCAAAGAGAAGAAGCTCATTATGGTGCAGGTGAGGGGGCAGAGCTTAAACTGAGTGGCAGTGCTAACGGTTTTATAACAAGTGCAAAAAAAATGAAGAAGCCTTGGGTCCGAACACGTCAGAACCAGAATCTTTATGAGCTCCACCCCTCCACCTCCAGTTAACCTTCACTACATCACTTACCTCCTCCTGAGCAGCCTCAGTACTTCCTATTGGCTGATGTTGCTGTGAAGAACCTGTCTGTCTCCAAACTCCTAACTAAACAACATGATCCGAGTCAGAGCTCAGTCCTGCAGATGCCAGGAAATAGTCAGTGTCAGCTCCCATTGGAAATTCATGAAAAGGCAAGGCAAGTTTATTTGTATAGCACAATTCAACAGCAAGGGGATTCAAAGTGCTTTACAGAGACATTAAAAAACAAAAACAAATAAAAAGCATGATTTAAAATAGAAAAAAAGAAAGGAATAGTAGATAAAACCAGTAGTTAAAATGTAAGTTTTGAAATTTGAGCTTAAAAGTAAAACAGTGGGGATTTGGTGCTTTATTCAAATGCAGCTGAGAACAGGTGAGTCTTCAACCTGGATTTAAATAAACTGAGTGTTTCAGCTGATCTGAGGCTTTCTGGGAGTTTGTTCCAGATATAAGGAGCATAAAAGCTGAATGCAGCTTCTCCGTGTCTGGTTCTTACTGGGAACTGATAAAAAACAGGATCCAGATGACCTGAGGGATCTGGATGGTTCATACTGGGTCAGGAGGTCACTGATGTATTTTAGTCCTAAACCATTCAGAGCTTTATAGACCAGCATCAGAACTTTAAAGTCTATCCTCTGACGGACAGGCAGCCAGTGTAAGGACCTCAGAGCTGGACTGATGTGGTCCACTTTTTTGGTCTTAGTGAGGACTCGAGCAGCAGAGTTCTGAATGAGCTGTAGTTGTCTGACTGATTTTTTTAGGTAGACCTGTAAAGATGCTGTTACAGTAATCAAGCCTACTAAAAATGAATGCATGGACTAGTTTTTCCAGGTCCTGTTGAGACATCAGATCTTTTATCTTTGAAATATTCTTGAGGTGATAGTAAGCTGATTTTGTTATTGTCTTCATGTGTTTTTCTAAGTTTAGGCCTGCATCCATCACTACACCCAAATTTCTCTTCTGGTTTGTGGTTTTTAGGTGTATAGATTGAAGTTCTCTGGTGACCTGTAATCGTTTTTCTTTGGCGCCAAAGACCATTACCTCAGTTTTGTTTTTCTTTAGCTGGAGAATATTGTGGCACAACCAGTCATTGATTTCCTCAATGCATTTACCAAGAGCCTGTACAGGGCCTCGGTCTCCTGGTGACATTGTGATATATATTTGTGTGTCATCTGCATAGCTGTGATAGTTTATTTTGTTGTTCTTTATAATCTTTGCCAGCGGGAGCATGTAAATGTTAAACAGAGGGGGTCCCAAGATGGAACCTTGGGGAACTCCACATGTGATACTTGTCTGCTCAGATGTGAAGTTACCTATTGATACAAAGTATTTCCTGTTTTCTAAGTATGTTTTGAATCAGTTTAGTACAGTTCCTGAAAGACCTGCCCAGTTCTCCAGTCGTTTGAGTAATATGTTGTGGTCAACTGTATCAAATGCTGCACTGAGATCCAGTAAAACTAGGACTGACATTTTTCCACTGTCTGTATTCAGACATATGTCATTAAACACTTTGGTCAGAGCGGTTTCAGTGCTGTGGTTCTGTCTAAAACCTGACTGGAAGGCATCATAGCAGTTATTCTGTGTTAAGAAGTAACTGAGCTGTTGAGAAACTGCTTTTTCAATGATCTTACTTAAAAATGGGAGATCTGAGATCGGCCTGTAGTTGTTCATTTGTGTCTTGTCGAGATTGTCCTTTTTCAGTATAGGTTTTATTACAGCAGTTTTTAGTGATTCTGGAAACACACCTGACATTAAGGAAAAGTTGACGATCTGTAACAGGTCTGACTCTAAAGTCTTTGAGACCTTTTTGAAAAAACTTGTTGGCAGGACATCTAAACAGCAAGAGGAGTTCAGTTGACCTAAGATGTCCTCCAGGTCTTTGCTGTTAATCGGGTGAAACTGTTTGATGGTGTTTAAACATTTTTTTAGTGGATACAGTACATATCCTGGATCTGCTGTTGATGTACCAATTTATTGTCTAGTCTTTTGGATTTTGTCTGTGAAGAATTTGGCAAAGTCATTGCAGGCCATGGTTGAATGAAGTTCAGCTGCCACTGACACAGGAGGGTTTGTTAGCCTGTCAACTATAGCAAATAGGACCCGAGCATTATGACTGTTTTTGGTGATGATATCAGAGAAGTAGGACCTCCTTGCACTCCTCAGGTGTAAATTATAATTGTGAAGTTTCTCTTTATAGATGTCATAATGAACCTGGAGGTTTGTTTTTCTCCATCTGCACTCAGCTTTCCTACACTCTCTTTTTTCATTTTTCACCAGTGTGGAGTTTCTCCATGGAGACTTTTTCCTTCCAGAGATAACCTTCACCTTAATGGGAGCAATAGTGTCCATTACATTTAACATGTTAGCATTGAAGCTATTGACGAGCTCATTGACTGACCCTCTGGACAGGTCAGGTGTTAATGGGAAAACTTGGTAAAAGATTTCACTACTGTTTTCAGTTATACACCGTTTTGTGATCACTGCTGTTGACATATTTATGTGGGCTGAAATTATACTTTCAAAGAAAACACAGTAATGATCAGACAGGCCCACATCAGACACAGTAACCTTTGAAATGCTCAGGCCTTTGGAGATCAGTAGGTCAAGAGTGTGTCCTCTATTATGTGTGGTCTCTGTTGGGTCAGTTTTAGCTCTGTTGATATATGTGATGCTAGCATGAAGCTGTCAGGTCACATGTAACAGGGAACAGGTTTGTGCTAATATTTGTCATCTTTGTTGTTTAAAACATACTTCACAAAGTTTGTACTGCAGTAAAACTCAGACATTTCCATGACAAATTTACTCTGATTACACAAACATGCAGGTGCAGCTCATAAGTAACTGGACATGATTTCCCTGAACTTATTGTATATTAGTACATTACAGCAGAGGTGGTAAAAGTACATTCTGTACTTAAGTTGAAGTGCAGATACTTAAAAATACTGCAGTAAACGTTGAAGAACTGATTCAACGTCTTTACTCAAGTAAAAGTGAAAAAGTACACGCTGTGACGTGTACTCATTAGGTTAGGATTAGGACATCTCTATCAGCTATTATTATGCAAAGGTAAAAGGAGCCTGTGTTATATTAATACAATAATAACATAGTATTAGTAAATGAGAATAAATGAAAAACGCTATTCAAATCTGAAATTTATTTCTCATGAATGCACTCATCTTGAATCTGTGATGTAAACAAAGAATTTAAAAAAGGTAGTTTATGTTGCCTCCATGGTAGAGGCTGAGTTTGCCTTCAGGAAAACGTGTTACAGGTAAAGGGGGCTCAGCGGGGGGCGAGTCCCAGCTCACAGTGCAGGCTGTGATCAGCTGACCTGAACACAGTGTCAGCAGATGTTTCACAGTTGTATCCGTTAGTACAAAGGTGGAATTCAGTGTTGATCTCAGCGCCATCAGCTTAACTTCATATTAATCTCTGCTGCGCTTTATGTAATCTACATTACATCAGCACGCTAACCTGTTTATCTGCACTTCATGCAATGTTTGAATAACACACAGTTAATTTACTTGATTTGTTATGCAGCACGTTTCACAATATGAAAACTCATCACACACAGATGTGATTAAAATGATGACATCACATGTAATCATTAAATCTCCCTGAGCAGGCCTCACCTTTAAATATACCCTTTGTTCTTCCTCTTCTGTCTTCTTCCTCCACCTCTGACTGAAGTTACCTCTTATTCTTTTCTCTCCCTGAGAAGTTCAGCAGCTAGGTTGTTAGCAAGGAAACTCACTAACAATCTTGCATTTGAAATTAGCTGCCACTTAAAAAAGTGTCACTGCCTTCATGCTTCCCCACACTTGCACTGGCCCACAGACACCTGGAAATTCTACTTAAGTAAAGTAACAAAGTATTTGTACTTTGTTACTTTCCACCTTTGTACTTCAGTATATTTCTTGTTACCTCAGCAGCTCTTTCTGTTTCTGTGCACTTTGTTAAAGAGGTAACAGATACATAAATGCAGATGTGAACATAAATGTGAGGTCGGAGGTCAAATATGACATGATAGTCTTGCTTTCTACATGCTGTTGACACATGGCGCACATGTAAGAATCCAATTTTTTCTGCCCAAAGCACAAACCCGATTCTTTAGTAAAATGTTGAATATCTGTTCTGTAGCCTCTCCTGGTCACCTGTCTGTGGGTGTGCGACTAAACACATTTATGAATAATTCCCTCGAAGCGTGTAGTTTTCCCTCCACACCTTTCTCTCTGTGCACTTCCTGTTTTTAACCCAGCGTTAGGAATAAAGTTTCACTGTGTGGGATGCAGACACACAAGCCAAGTCACCTTTCAACCTCCTGACTGCCTCATGTTCATGGAGCTCCAGACACCTGTGGATGTCTCACAGTGTTTTTTGTTGTTTTTGTCCTCAGGTGATTCCTGTGGTGGCCCGGATCCTGACAGAGATGTTCTCCGGAGAGCTGAGCTGGTCCACGGACAGCATCCGGCTGCAGATCTCAAACCCCGATGTGAAGGATCAGACGGTGGCACAGTTCAAAGAGTTGCAGAGTATCCTGCAGAGCCAAAACATCCAAGGACCCTGGAACCCCACCGGCCCCTGAACCAGGGGCCCTGGACCCGACACAGACACTGCTTACTGCACCCTCCCCCAAATAGTAGGAAACCCTGACTGGAGGGAAGGTGCAGCTGTACAGAAACTGAACATTTGAGACAAACGGGTGGAGGTCTGCAGGTGTATTCCCTGTTCTGTTGTCATGCCGACACCTTTCTGGGAGGTTTCTATGTTCAAATTTCAATAAAGGCCGTTGCAGTATTCTCACACCAGGTGTTTTTGTTTTTAGACCAGGTAATAGGTCTAGCAGGCCTGAGAGGGTCAGACTCTACTTCGGTGTTTACCTGTTCAGGTAAAACCTGAAGCATCAATTTAAATGCACTAAATGAGTGAGCCAGTGTTTTGATGCCTGACTGAACCTGCAGGTGTCTGCGTTTGGGCTGTGAGTAAATAAGAATTTAATAATCAGTAGTTTCAGTCTTGGAAAAATATGCCATACACCTGAACCTTCCTGCTCACCTGACCTGCAGCTCCAGAATCAGTATGACCTGTGTCTGTTTACATCAGAAATAATCAAATGTTTTTTGTATTTTGAATAAAGACGATGGTTTGAATGACCTCTGATCTCTTTACCTTACGCACCTCACCAAATGATGGAAAACATCAAGGAAAGGAGATAAGGACTTAGGAAAAGAGATGCTCGGCAATGCAGAGGATCTGACAGATTAGTGAACGTCACACTTGATTTACTGACGTGTCTGAATTACAAGCTCCTCGCCTCCCCAGCGTTCATGGCTCTGCATTCAAGCTGGGGATAAATGAAGGACTGGGGCTCCTTTCCTCGGGGCTTAGAGACTTCAGCTCCTGACAGTCAGTTTGAGAATTTCCTGCAAGAAGCCACTCAGACACTCCCCTGAGGTCTGAGGACAGGAAGAGCACTTCAGTGAGCTCCAGGATGTGGTCCTGAGCAGGTTCAGGTCTGACTCACGGATTTGTTCCTGCGTGACGGTTTAACCGCGCTTACATCACACCTGTGACGCATTTAAACTGAGCCTTCTGCAGACCAACAGCTCCACATACAGAGAAACTTTTTCCATCTTCTCTGTGCTGTAGCATGAGACCTGGAACGATGCAAACCACCAGCTCACTCACGCCCTCCGATGCCCAATATAGCTGCTGCACTGCCTTCACGAGTCTGTCACCGACCTTGGAGCGTCTCTGATGGAGGAGCAAAAAGATTTGCTCTGTTTGACTTTGAAGAGTTCTGTGATGAAGGTTTCTATTATTTTAGAAAGCCTCCGCACCCTTCTGAGCCAATTCATCAGGTTCCCAACCTCATTCCTTCCAACACCTGCTAACCAGAGCGAGAACCCAAACACCTGGCTACCATGCAGCTGTCTGACCAACTGGCACAGGTAAGTGAGGTGACAGTAATAACAGACACACTGGATGAGCAGTTTGTTTTTTTTAATTTGTTTACAACAAGGCTACATCACCGATGATGTCATGGTGTCAGTCTCTCCGCCTCATTACCCAGAGTTCACTCTGTTTCACTTTGTGGAAGAACAACTAAAATTCAACCAAAGTTAAAAAGGTCAAAGGTGACGCCAAATCCTCCCGCAGCACGCTGCAGCCAAGAGCATCATGGAAAATCTTTTGGCTCCTTTTATGGCACGGACAAAAAAAAAAAAAAAAAAAAAAAAAAACCCCACCACGACCAAAGTCCAAAAATAAATCTCTAAAAACTGTTGACCAGGCACATCCTCCGATTCACGACCGCAGCTTCCTGACCCCGCCCACCTGCCGGACCCAGCCCCGCCCACTCACCACCTGCTGCAGGTGAGGTCAGGTGAGTTCAGGTGAGCTGGGGTGGACTCATTCTGTCCAATCAGTCTTCAATCTGTCAGTCCTTCAGAGTGAGCCGCCCTGTTCACATTCGAAGTCCTTCATCATCTTCATCCCTTTGGATCCTCGTCTGCAGACGCAGATTATTGCCGTCACCTCTGAATGCTCGTCAACAAAAAGATTTACCTGTGGGGAAAAAAGAAGTCTTAAACATATCAGAGAAGCAAACAAACTCAGGCTGAATACACACCTGAGTGTACTTGAGAACAGGCTCACCTGGCGGTGCGAGAAGGCTGCAGCTATCGGAACAGTCTGGTGAACTCTCTGATGGCCCAGCACACCTGTTTACACTCCTCAGCGCTGCAGAACAACAAATGTGAGGTTATCTACTTGTCACCTATGCAGGTGTTCCACACACTGAATGTTTATCAAAAACATTTAACCAGACCATGAGATCAATTTTACAGGAAATAAACTCCTCAGTTGGAAGAGTTTTTTTTACCAGCGCATATAGTGTTTTTCATACACCTGAAACCTCCCAATCAGGTCAGGACAAGTCCAGACTCGCTCAATCCGGACTCCAGTTTGTCTGCGTTCCACCATCAGACGAGTGAGTCTCGACAAAACCTGCTACACACCTCACGCACTCTTACCTGAATGCCTCACAGTCAGTAATGCCTGTCCCTGAACGCCTCACAGTCAGTAACGCCTGTTTCTGAATGCCACAGACAGCAACGCCTGTCCCTGAACGCCTCACAGACAGCAACGTCTGTTTCTTAATGCCACAGACAGCAACGCCTGTCCCTGAACGCCTCACAGTCAGCAACGCCTGTCTGTGAATGCGTTACTATTTTTTAACAAACAGACGTTGAAGCTGTGTTCAGTTTAACCCAACCCAAAAACAGCCTGTTCGTGTTGGTGGAAAAATGCACCATGTCGACCAACCAAAAAAATGATATGGCAACTAGAGATGGCACGATACCACTTTTTTATGTCCGATACCGATATCATAAATTTGGATATCTGCCGATACCGATATGAATCCGATATAGTGTTTTTTAATCAACAAAACTGTTTTTTAAATATCTTGCTGCATTTTGTATAAGTTCATACTCAAGTTTAAAACAACAACTACACTAAAGCTATTCTGTTATACCTGTATGCAAAAAAAAATATTTCATAGTTCAGCAATACTGATCAATCTAATAAACTCAAACCTACACCATCCTCCCTATTCTGGTATTTGAAAGAGTACTTAGCATAAATATTAATCAACCTAACTAATAGGGTTCCAACTCCCAGCAACAACAAAAATAAATAAATAAAAAATAGGGAACCACCCCTCACGCTCCACCTCATGATGCTTAATTGACGTAATCAACCTTAATTTGATGCAGTGTGAAAAAAAAAATGCACAGAAATCAATTATTTTTCAAGAAATATTAAATAGATTCAGCATCTTTCTTCAACAAAATTGCAGACTGCACAGATGGTACCTTCCCAAAGGAAAAAGTACTATAGCTTACTAGGGTATATATATTAGACTTAATAGTTACTATATACAGTAATGGACTTCTATTCATTTTACATCAAATTAAAACTTTGGGTGTCAGATAATTATTTATTAAAAGCTAGACATTTTAAATGAGAATAAGAAAGAAAAGTATGTCTTTGTGCCCCCTTTTCCCTGTTAATGCCCTATCGGCCCCCCTGGCTAAACTTTGCTAGATCCGCCCCTGCACAGTTACCAGCGTCAGCTACGTAGAAAAAGATCCTGGTGTAGAAAGTAATATTAAATAAATTCTAACAACAGCTGATCAAGCTTAAACGTGCTGCTGTTGTTCAGCCGCTGGTTTCCTCTTTCTGGTGCAAAGTGGGCCAAAAGCAAACCAGAGAGACGGACTCGCGACAGAAAAGCCGATCAGCTGATCATTAAGCAGTTTCATGATTGAAGTAGCAGCAAGAAGAGGCAGTCGCTCCATATATCGCTTGGTAAGCTTAACGCAGGAATGCTTTACAAACATTCAGAGATGGACTTACACACTTGCTTTACTTCTCTCGGGGATAACTTTGTCGGAGATGAAATGCCGGGTTGCTAGCGAAGCTCCACATGCTATCCAGACCACCGACAGGTCCCGCATGCCACAGCCGCTCTATCACGTGATGCATACTGCTCCGACGTGCTAACGTTCTGAGGTGAGTTACGGCGTGTTGCAAGTTTTGTGAGGTGCTTTCGTGATATTTAATGGATGGGATTACATTTTTTATTTTTCTCCGATATCCGATCCAGTAATTTGGGTCAGTATCGGACCGATACCGATACGTAATATCGGATCGGTCCATCTCTAATGGCAACATGACATTTGGTTGTTTCGGGAGAGGGGGAAGTTTTAGGAGTGACGGAGAGAGAGAGAGAGAGAGAGAGAGAGAGAGAGAGAGAGAGAGAGAGAGAGAGAGAGAGAGAGAGAGAGAGAGCAGAAAAAGAGAGAGAGCGAGTTTAGAGATGTGAGAGATTTGTGACGTTTAGCGTGTTTGGAGTGTGTAGTTAATGTGTAGTGTAGAGGATAGTTTGGTGTTGTGTGTCAGTAAAATGACACGACTGCTGAATAAAAACAATGATACACCTGCTGCTGTCAGACTTGCAGGTATCAGGCTGTGATGTTCTCCTTTATAGTGGACAGAAATTATTTTTTTGGAGTGGCACAAATAATTTGTGTGGCATCTCATTGAATGCAGAACAGCTGATTGTTCTGTAAATAGTTTGAAATGGTTATAACAAAGGGTAAAAGGTAAATGACTGCAAATAACTTTGTTGTTTGCAAAACTTGTGCAGAGGATTTTAAAATTGACAATTTATATTTACATTTAAAGTTATGAAATATTATCATTAAACATGTTTGTTGTTGTTACATTAAAAAATATAACTTTTTCTACTCTGATTTTATGTTTATGTTTTTTGTCTGATTTTAGATCAACTGCGTTAACACAGTATGTCAAAAATGAAAACATGACTGTAAATTCAGACACGCGAGGTTGTGCTGAAAAGGATGAGACCAAACAAGGCAAAGTAAATAGTTTTTAAAGGTAAAATGTGGAGGGAAAATCAAGTAGTTAAAAATGGCCAATTATACCCTGGACCTCAGAGGGTTAAAGGTTTTTTTTTTTTTTTTTAAAGTAACGCAATAGTTACTTTTCAAGTAATTAATTACTTTTAGAATATTGTAACTCAGTTACTAACTCAGTTACTTTTTTGAAGAAGTAACTAGTAACTATAATTAATTACTTTTTCAAAGTAACTTGCCCAACACTGGTTATCTCACCTGGTGACCTGTTTATGGAAGTCAGTCAGCTGTTTATGGGTGACTGTCACGGCGCCGCCTGACGTCTCCTTCGGTAAACCTTTCAGGGCGCTCTCTAACCAGCGGCAGAACGTCTGCAACACAAGGACACCATCATCAGCACCTAGAGTCACCCGACACCCCCAGCATGCACACAGGTTTGAGATGCCCTACCACCTACTCACCGGCCGGTCGAACACCATGATCTCCCACAGCACCTCGGCGACGTCAGGTAGCGTGTACGGCGGCAGACAGAAGCAGCATGAGTGCATCAGCTGAGTAACGAGCTGCTGGCCGTGCTGCTCCATAGCCTGACCAATCAGACGCTTTCTCACCTCGAAGTCCTCCTCGTGCTGCAGACCCACAGGTGTTAAGGTGAAGCAGACTCCTGTGACATTACTGGCGTTTACAGCACGTTTCCATTAGACTTACATCGTTGGCGACTCCTGTGTGGATGAGGTCTCGGACAAACTTCATCACGCTGCAGTTGGCGTCTCGGTGGTCCAATGAGGTGGCGGCGATGGCGCACTGTATGATGTGAATGATGATGCTGCTGCTGAGCAGTGTGACAGGACTTCGCTGGACGAACCTGAGCAGAAGAGGATAACGGGTGAAAACGGGCAGAGCTACGGAGCGTGGCACCATCGGGCTCAAATGGGCGGAGCTTCAGACTCACCTGGTGGCCAGCCTGAAAAGGTCATCCACAGTGTCAGGGTGATTCCTTAGACCGTTCGGCTGCTCCAACAGCTGGAAGGTCGGCATGCAGAGAGCCTGAGGAGGAGGAAGCCACACCACCATCATCATCACTGACCAGCTCAATGAGCACATAACAGAAAGGTGGAGCCTCAGTGCCCAGGTGTGCTCACCTGTAGCATGTCGAGTAATCCCTGTCTGCAGCCCTCCTCCATACCGTACTCATCCACCAGGATGCTGCCCAGGTACAGGAAGCAGGAGTGTGGATACACCTGATACACGCCCACCATCTGACAACAACACACATGTGATCGTTTCATTGGAAACAAAACAACACTGCATCACCGGGGATCACAGATTCTCTCTAAACCAATCAGAATTGCTGACACTTTAGTCACAGCGCCCCCTGGAGTCTGGCAAACTGCTTTGAATCTGTTCACAGATGATTATTTTGTGTGACAAGTTTCAACAACAAACTTCATTTGATTGATTACTGATTGACTACATCATGGTGCACATACTCAAACCCGACTGGAAAAGCTCTGATCAGCTGTTCTGGAAGCTCAGAGTTTATTTTTAAACTCAGAGCTTGTTGAACCTGCTTCCTGCTCGCTGTCCGATATGAGGTCTCACCTGTGTGACAAGCGGCTGCAGCAGGGAGGCGGAGCCTTTCCCGACACAGCGCACAGCGAACCTGAGGCAGCGACAGCAGCGCTCCACGATGCGGTTATCAGCCTGGTGAGTGTTCAGAGTCTCCGACAATACGGGCCAGATCTGCAAGTCACATGACCAGAGGTACCTCTATCACATCTATTCAAATCACTCTATTCAAATCAGACTTCCAGGTGAGCGCAGGTGTGTTACCTCCTGGATGACTTTCTGACACGGGTGAGTCTGTCCATTCTCGACGATCGGGTTTGTGTGTCTGCAGAGAAATGATGTGTCCACCGTCAGCTGTTTCATTAAAGTTATACTGGAAGTGAACAAACAGGAGAACTCACCTGAAAATCACAGCCAACCTGTCGAGCCACACCGTCGGATCAGCTGATTTACCGTTTGTGGACTGCTCAGTCAGAAGCTAAAACACAAACAAGTAAACACATAAGTGAACAAACAAACAAACAAACAAACAAACAATCAAACAAACAATCAAACAAACAAACACACACACACCCCTCTGACCTTCTTCAGAGCAATAACCTGAACAGCACACAGGTCGCTCAGACACTCTGCGATCTTCTCCAGAGGAAGTCGAGCCAGGACCAGAGCCGTACCTGTACAGGTAATAGTACACTGATGTGATTACACATGAGCCTGCTGCATCTACACCACTCATGAGGATAAACCTGTGTCAGAGATTTAAACCTTGTACCTTCTAAATGTGACCATAGGTATCTGATAAATTCAAGGCAGGTACAGTACAAATATGTGATGATGTCAGTGCAGGTACCTTTGAGCAGGCCGACGGCAGCCTCTGTGGAAAGGGCGAAGGAGTCTAGTGAGCGAGCGATGTCCAGCAGCCCGTGGAAGTGCTGAGCCATGTGATCTCTGCACACGGAGCAGATGTTGTGGATTGCCTTTGCTGCCGCAGATGCCAGCGGTTTCTCTCGCAGACCTTTCATCAGGTAGTTCAACACAGAGTCTGACAGGAAGTACAAAATATTATTCAGTATTCCCAGACGCACCTGTGAAGCTACGACATCCTGAAAGGCAAGGAAGTTAAAACATGGCTGACTGCATCATCAGGACACTGCCATTGTTCAGGATCATTCCTCCGTACCAAGGAATCTGGGATTCCTGTCCACGACCTCGCTCATCTCGCCAACCAACTCGATACTCGTGTATCTCACCGCCATGTGAACGCTCTCCGGAAGTAACACAATCTGCTGCAGCACCTCCGTGAGCGTCGGGTTGTTCTCCCTGAAATCAGACATGGAGAACATGTTTACTTGATGAACGCGTCTGTGAGAACTTCCCGTGGCAGTGACACAGATACTCACGGGTCGACGCTCTTTGCGATGGAAGCCATGATGAAGAGGACGGCCTCTGTGACCTCCCAGGGAGGATTCCCATCTTTCAGCGTGGAGTACAGCTGAGGACAGGAAGTGATGTTAATGAAAGAATAAAGGTGAAACAGATCCCACCTGTCAGCCTGAAACCACCTGAGGATTAGTTACCTGAGCGAAGCACTCCACGGAGCCAACCAGGAAGATGACATCTTTAACAAGGTCAGACACCCTCATCCGGAACTCGCCAAAGTCGTCTGTGTCCTCCGGGATTCCCTCCTGTGGACGGAGAAAAATTCAGACTAAGATTTCATGACCTGAACACCTGAAGCCAACACCTGTGGGTGGAGCCAGAGCTGGAAGTCTGACAGACGCTGACATTTTTAGTTTGTTTGTGTTCCTGACTTCACATTCAAAGTGATTCACTGATTACTGATCACTCACGGTGAACACACCTGTGTGCATTATTGTGGACCACCATGGAGACAACAAGGACAGGTAATACAGTCAGGGTTCAACTTACAGCAGTGTGTTCAAACTCAGCATCATAAAAACTTTACACAGAAGGATCTGGAGCCAGACTGCAGCATGAAAAGGTTCAGGTTCTGGTTCTTACATGATCCGGATCGAGCTGGCAGTGCCGGGCCAAACAGTGGAGAAGCCTCTGGATGTACGGTCTGAAGATGGCGTGCAAAGTCGGGTCGTTGATTTTGTACAGGTGTTCCCCAAGACGGTACCAGAAGTTAAAGGAGATCTCCACCACCTGGACCACAGAGAACAGAATCACACACAGAACCATAACGCAGACCAGACAGGCCGACATCCGAATTAGAACACACAGGAGCTTCATATGCCATGTCATATGCAATGCCATGGGGTGTGTTCGTACCTCGTACTGGGGGTGTCCTGCACAGATCAGCAGCAGCTCCAGGGTCCTCAGGTCTCCCATGCCCTGTCCTGGACTCCTGACCGTGGTCTCCAGGAAGGTCTCGCAGAGCTCTGTGAAGATCCTGCAGTAGTTCAGCACTCTGAGGATGAGAATTGAACACGCGTGTTACTGACAATATGTAAACAACACATGAATGCCACAATCAGAACTAGATTTGTCCTCACTTGTCCAGATCTTCTCGGGCTACTGCCATGTGATAGGCTGTCTCTAGTGTCAGGACGCCCTGGAAGAGCTGCAGCGCCAATGCGACGTTGGTCTCCACGTTTTCTATGGCGTAGAGCGCAGAGCACACACAGTCGGAGGACGCCTCGTGGAGGTTGGTAGAGGTTTCGTCCCTCTGCTGTGGAGACAGTTTGGGGTAACATAGAAATATTCACACGATTCAAGATCAAGGCTCACGTGATCATCAGATCATTGACATTGACGGCACTCTCACACTTACCAGGACCTGGAAAAGCACCATGAGCAGCTGGTTGCTCGCCATGAAGTTGCTGTCGAGGACGCCCAGGTTGAACCAGCTGCCCAGACAGCGAAACACCTTAATAAGCATCTTCTCATCATTCCCCGTTTTCTCCACGCAGGTTGTCTGAGGACAAATAAAGTCAGAGTCCTGTTTAAATAAAGATTAGTGACATCATCAGTGACATCTCCGTTTTTAGAGTGATAACAGTTTCCGCCACATTATCATTATGGTTTTATTACTAGCCACACCCCTACCTTAATGACAACATGCAGCTAATGTGGCAATCATGTGACAGTTAAACAGCCACTGGCCTGGTGAACAGATACGATCAACATTCAGTGGTGTTCAGACAGAAATATTACTGAGCTGTCTGACAGGTGAGAGTCAGACAGGTGTCTCACCAGCAAGGTAACCACGGTGCTTGAGTAGTACGCCAGGTCCTCGATGATCTCCGTCCTCCGATTCGCTCCGATCCTAAGCGAGCGGCTGTGAACTTCCTCTGGGAGCACGGTGAGGATCTCTATGAGGAAGAGCATCGAGCTGATGTCATTGTTGTACCTGAGAAGACAGAAGAACAGGTTAGTCACTGTCCAGCTTCAGAGAAAACATTGTGTTAGCCGATTTTGTGAATTCTTACTTTTCTATCAGTGTATGAACACATCCTTTCCAGGACGCCATCTGCAGGGCAAGGTCAGCGATCGCCAAAGCCAGCTGAGGGAAAGGGTTATGGTCTGAGTTACTCAAGTAAGAACTATCACAAACAAACTTCCTGTTTTTAAACCCTGATGATGTCACTGCAAGTTCAGCTTACTTTTTACAGTTAAACCCCCGCCCTCCGACAAGGTGTGATAACAACCACACAGATGTATTAAAGCAGGTGTTAACCAGCTCAAGCCAACATTAAACATCACAGGTAAGAAATATTTGATGATTCTGATTGGCTGATTCTGTTACAGGACACATTCCTCTTAACTGAAGCGATAATCAGCTGTTTCCAGGGAAACCCCACTGAGACAACTTTACAGCCGAGTACAAAAGGTGAGGATCAGTCAAGAGTCAATGAACTCCTATTGACTCCGATGCTTATACCGCCGGAACGGGTGCAGTTACCTGGGTTACAATGATGGGTGACAGGTCCTTGAGGTTTTGGATGTGCGTCAGCAGCGAGTCTCGCAGTGCATTGTGGGTCTCTGGCGGGAGCTCGTAGAAGCTCGTCTGGATCTTCATCTTCATTGTCTGTGCGGCGAAGTAACACGACTCCACGTCCTGTTTGAGCTGCAGCAGCTGGTCTGACACCTCCCAAGCATACATCTGAGGAAGAAGTGATGTCATAGCGAAGGATGGGAGAAGAAAACAATCGACACAGCATAACATTATGATATTTTGTCTATACAGGGACACCAAACAAAAATAAATAAACTAATTAAAATATGAACAAGAGGACTTCTGACTAAATTGAAGGAGGCAACTTTATCAGGTAACTGCTGTATTATCTCAAACAGATTGCACATAATTGCCAACTTGACTCTATTCAGTTGCAGAGTGACTCGTATTACGGCAACATTTATGCAGGTCTTAGTGAAATGTTGGTGAGCTTGGTAAGAAAATAAATGAAGAGATGATGTTACATTGTTGTATAAAACAGGTACTAACAAAGTTTAACTTTGACAACATAATCTACAGTTTAAAGGTGGTGATTGCGAATATTACTCTAATACTCGCACACTGTAAAATGTTAAAAAAAAATCTTCAGTGAATTATTTTCATAAGATTGAATCGTGGGCTGTCTGCTGATTCTGCTCCTTATCATTAATGCCCATCAGCCACTCGGGAGAACATCTGACCAGAACCAGAAGCCTCACGTTTCCAGCTAGTTGACATTACAATGAACCGTTTGATCTGTTGTCCCCAAAAGACCAACCACCTGACTGAACCTGGTTCTCTTCAGGTGTTCTCCTCAGGTCCACCTGAGACGCTCGAATTAGTTCTCACGTGACTGAAGGCTGTGAGCTGGGGCTCCACAAACACTCCACTGAGCATGCTCACTGATCAGCTGACTGCTACAGGGGGAAACTTTCACCTGCATAACTTCAGCCCTCACGCACAGTGGCTGACCTTTCACCCCAGGTCACCTGACTGTGACCATGCTAACATGCTACCAGCTGAATAAAAACAAACAAGCCGGAACCGCAAACAGGAAGTCCAAACACAGGCAGGGGAGCGCTTCATTTACTCACCTGCAGCAAGGTGACTCACTCACTCATTCACACACACACTCTCTCACACAAAGACACACACACAAACAGAAAGAAACAAACAGACACACACACACGTGCGCAGGCAGGCAAAGTAACATACAGACAGCTAGCAGTTAGCATAGCAGCTAGCTCGGCATGTTTTCCTCCATTCATTTTCTTTAGCTTAGCTGTTATGCTAACGGAAGCGGTGGCTCCTCTGAGACTGCGCACTACACTTCACCTGTGCGTTTTCACACAGGTAAAACCCTGAGATCCGCTTCACACAGATCCCCAAAAACACGAAGCGACCTCCGCCCGCCCGGGCCTCTCCCCCCCGCCCTCTCACCGATCTCTGCAGCTCTCCCAGCCACAGCGAGGCGCGCTCCTTCCCGGCCGGGTCCGGGTCGTGGTACAGGGCCTGGACCGCCTGGTACACCAGCGCCAGGCTCGGTTTGCCGCCCTCCATAGCTCGGGTCAGACACAGGGACGCGGTGAGGCAGACAGCTCGGGGTCCGGGTGCTCGGATCCGGGTTCAGGGTCCTAAACGCTCCGAGAGCCGACCGCCATCTCACAGGCTTTCCGCTGCAACGGCAATCCCGGTCCCACCGGAAACACGGGCACCAAAAGAAGTTCCGCTTTGTCCTCCCGGAAGAAGACTTCTGTGAGAGGGCAATTAAAAAAATAAAATGATGAAATAAAATGCAGCATATTAAAATAAAACAAAACTAGGGACACAATAATAATACGATACAATAAATTACAATGGAGTACAATAAAAAATAATTTGAATTTAATGACAACTTATCATAACCATCCATCTTCTGCTTCACACCTGGGTTTGGGTGGTGAGGGCAGTAGCCTGAGCGAAAAAACCCAGACCTCCTTGACCCCAGTCACCTTCACCAGCTCATCCAGGGGGAACACCGAGATGATCCCATTTCAGCTGAGAGATTTTATCTCAGAAGTGAGAGCATCCCTAACAGTGGCGGTCCTAGCCTGGGCGAACAGTCCCTCTGGCGCCCCGCCCCCCCCCCTCCCCACACACACACACACACACACACAACATATTAAGGATTGTACATTAACATAAAACTGTTGTACACACACACAGACACACATATGAAGAGAGAGAGAGAGAGTATGCATAGTATGCAAACGGCTACCAATCAGCAATCATAATTCGTCATGAGAACAGGACGAATCAACAACTGACAATGACAAATTAATATTATAATCTGTAACATAATGTATTGTTTGGAGTTTAGTCTGTTACTGTTGCTATTTTTACCATTTCTTCTTGGAGCAGCTGTAACGCACATAATTTCCTTAGGGAGTAATAAAGTATACTGATTCTGATTGTTTCAGGATGACCTGCCATTATTGAACTTTTCTTGTCCATCTTCCATTGGTTTTAATTTTGCACTCCAGTATGAACACATATCCCCCAGCTCGAGGATCACCACAACATAATCTAACACACCTACACCTTAGTTCACAGATTCACTTTGTCTAGGGTTTATTTCTGAGATTTTACACAACCCAGGATTCAAATCATGAATACATAATGAGCTTGGATTTACATCATTATGAATGAAATGTGCTCTATTTGGAAGCAGCCGGCCCCCCTCCCCTTTTGATGGCTTATGTGTGTGAGACTTTAAATCAGGGGTGTCAAACTCAAATACACAGTGGGCCAAAATTCAAAACTGGAACAAAGTCGCGGGCTAACATTAATATTTATTGAAAAAAAAAATCTTCCTCCAGATATAAGAATGAATCTTTTCTTATGGACTCAAATAAGTTTTGCTGGAAAACTGAATATGGAACAAGCAAAGCTTAATACTAAACAATATATATATTAGCTGTATAATACCAGTAGGCCAGCTCTAATAGTAATTTGGTATGGCTTCGCGGGCCAAATGTAATTAGGCTGCGGGTCAAATTTGGCCCGCGGGCCAGAGTTTGACACCTATGCTTTAAATCATCAAACTGTAAATTTTAAATTGTTATCAATTCCACCATCAGGCCGGGGTCTTTCTGTGTGGAGTTTGCATGTTCTCCCCGTGTTTGTGTGGGTTCCCTCCGGGTACTCCGGCTTACTCTCACCGTCCAAAGACATGCAGCTTGTGGGGATAGGTTAATTGGATAATCCAAATTGCCACTAGGTGTGAATGTGCGAGTGAATGAGAGTGCGAATGATTGTCTGTCCCTGTGTGTTGGCCCTGCGACAGACTGGCGACCTGTCCAGGGTGTACCCTGCCTCTCGCCCTATGACAGCTGGGATAGGCTCCAGCGCCCCCCCGCGACCCTGAAAAGGATAAGCGGAAGCGAATGGATGGATGTTATTGATCCCTTTACCCCTGGTCCTAAAGTGTGTATTTATTTTCTTACTCTTCTTATATATAGTGTTTGTTTACTTGCACTGCTGTAACTGGAGCCTCGTCTCTCTATATACTGGACTGTATGTAGCGGAGATGACAATAAAGTTTACTTTGACTTCAGCAGCGAGCAGGCGCACCGAAGGCTCTCGCGCTCACTTTTTGTGTATAGAATTTAGAAAAAACATCGGTGCAAATTATAAGTCTGTATCATAATGTCTGGTGTTTTCATGTTTGCTGGTTTGTTTTAATTTTGTTTTATTTTGCGAGTTGGTTATTAGATGCTGCTCCAGCCAGCCAGTGAATCCCCCGCCGCCCCGCCCTCTCCTCTCTGCGCCGCAAGCAGCAGGCGCACCTGGCAAACGGAGGGCGCCCTTACTCCCAGCAAATGGGCGAGGGAAAACCGATCGGTGCCTATGCCATTCCCAATATGCGCTGGCTGACGTCGGGGCAGCATGAGTACTACGATGCCCGTGATGCCGCCCCCCACCACGATGCCGCCCCGGGCAACCGCCCGTGTCGCCTGTATCTAAAACCGCACCGGCTCCTTTTAATGTGGAGGAGTAGCAGCTCTACTCTGAGCCCCTCTCAAAAGACTAAACTCCTCACCCTGTCTGTGACAGAGAGGCCAGCCACACTTCAGAAGAATCCGAATAGGGTTTATTGCCAAATGTTGAGCAGATTGAGCAGCCCTACCACCGGGCCCCCCAAGCCAACAGAGCTCCATGGATACTTGGGACACAAAAGTCCTCCACTACAGCAAGGCGATTTACGGAGGGGATCGTACACGGAGGAGTACAAATAAAAATAAATATGTTCACAAACATTTACACTTGAAATGTTTGTAATTACTAAATTAACATGCTGAACCTGGATATTGAAGAACCTACACACATTTAAAATCATCACATTTAACCCTGAGTGTGTGTGCGTGTGCAGTCACACTGTTTCAGATCAAACAAACTTTAATATCAAAGATAATCTGAGTGAATACAAATACACTTTTGATCATTTCGTTTATTAGGGGAACATGAACAAGTAGCAGGTACAATGTTAGTTTCATCACTGACATCAATGTTAAAGAGTTTTACCAGTGGCAACATCTGCTCAGCTTCATTTCTGATTTTAATGAAGCTGTTCAGGCTTGGAAGTTACAGACAGATCAACAACAGCTGATGATATGAGCTAAAGTTCTTATGACTGACATGTTTCTGATGCTTCCAGATTTATTTTTTTTGTAACTAAACCAAACCTGATGCAGGCTGTGGCGACTACTCTCAGGTAGACTGACAAACCTTGGGTTCATTTCTCGCATTCATCTCCCACTTCCTGTGACCTCTGACCCTGACTAATGATGTTAGTATAAATGAAGCCCTATAAGGAAAAGAGATCCTGGATAAAGAGACGTTCAGGGACCTGATGACGTGCTCGGAGCTCTAATGATCGAGTCGAATTTAACTGCTCTAAAACCCAAAGAAACACGGCAAGTCATCTGTGAACAAAATTTAGGGCATTGATTGATCAATAAGTCATTTTAGTGGGGCATTTTTATTCACAGAAAAAAACTGAGCTGCTTGGAGTTTGATTCAGTTTCAATAATCAGAAGTTTGGAAGTTAAAAACATTTCTGAAGTTATAACTGTAATAACAGGATAATAAATCTGATGAATAATAGTGTGCCTCAATGCTCCAAAAAGGAATTTTATTAAAAAATAATAATTAAACCAAAACAGCTTCTGAGTTTCATTTAAATGTTTGAAGTAAAGTAATGATTCACACAATCAAATTACTTCATTGATCAGCAGGTTCTTTTTTATTTAACAGACATTAAAGATGAAAATAAATAATACAGGATACATGAACACCTGAGGCCACTGTGACCTTTAAGTGTTACAGCACAGACTCACAACAAACAGAAACCTAACATTAAACAGTGAAAGCAGCAGACATAATCTCCGGTCTTCATACCTGAACCACCAGGAGCTTAATCAATAATCCATAGTAGCAAGTAATCAATAGTCAATACATCAGTGATTAATCAGTCTTTTAAGGCTGCAAGTCACCTCCAAACTGAGGTCGTATCATACCCATGCTCCATGCAGCTCACAGCCTGGTTATGATACAGCCCCCGCTCTAAAGGTCAGCAATCATTACAGCCATCGATCAATCGATCAGTCAATAAATGTGTCTCCTCTTCAGTCTGGTCCAGGATGAAAATGGGCAACAGAAGTGGAGACAGTGCAGTTTCTTCTTGTCCGCGACGTTCTCCGGACTCTGAGCAGGAGAAGTGATGAAGGTTGGAGGACAGCTCCTTCTTAAAGGCTCAGTGTTCTTCCTCCTCCTCTTCCTCACAGTCTTCCTCACGCTGAACCCCTTTAACCGTTTCAGTGGTCGTGAGTCTTCTAATCTGACTGTGTGACGATGTTTTAAGGATTTGGAGGATTGAGGAGGATCACCTGGTCAGGTAAATCTGAAATATCCGGATTACATCGGAAGTTGAGCACACGGAAAAACAAAAGACTCTTATTGGATTTAGATCCGTCAGCCACCTGCTGCTGCTCTTCATCATCAGGCGTCTTCATCGCCCTGCAGTGGGCCTGACAACAGCTTGTGTTTATTACACTAAAAACTTTATAAACCCATCACAAACCATATCACACAGCAGGGACTTACCTCTTCATCTGTAAGAAGGATTTTTAGAGTTGGCAGCAGAGCAACAGTCAGCTCTGTTGCCTCACTAAAAGAGATCTTTGTTTGAATCTGTGACCTGTCCAAGTGTACCTCGCTTCTCACCCACTGACCTCTCCACAACAGTGAGCTGGTTGGCGGGATGCTAATGTTTCTAGTTATTACGTGTAACCAAACTTAAAGAGTACAGATAAATCATTTAGCATAATTAAAGTTTTACTGTCATGTTATTGGCTGTTAATATGATTGCTGTTGTAAGTATGTGTTGATCACTAACAATTTAATTAATTAAATCAATCATTAAATTAAGTTTGTTTGGAAAAAGAGGGAAAACTCATCCACTGACCACATGGTTCTAGGTTCAATTCCTTGGAGTTAAAGGGCTAATCCCAGAGCCATTTACCAAAATAATAAATAAATATTTAAATAAGACGTGCATGCGACTGCGGTCACCTTTAAAGCACAAAGTTTTTTTTGAGCAGTGAGGTGAACTCGGGTGGATCTGTGTGTTCACAGAGAAAACCTTCTGTAAGCAGATTAAGGAGTCAGAAGTTCTTAATCCTGAAAGTTTAGAAAAATCCCAGCAGCATAATCTTTGCTGTAAGTGGTTTATGAGCGTATATAAGAGGCTGACACAGCGGCAGCGGCAAAGAGCTCAGGGTCACAATGGGAAAACACTTCCACCTGTACGAGAACATCTCCAAAGTCAGTCCCTTTGAGGGGCCCCAGTATTACCTGGCCCCTGTCTGGGCCTTTTACCTGCAGGCCGCCTTTATGGGTTTTGTTTTTTTTGCTGGCACTCCTTTAAACTTCATTGTTCTCGTGGCGACGATGAAGTACAAGAAGCTCAGAGTCCCACTCAACTTCATTCTTGTCAACATCTCCTTCTCCAGCTTCATCTTCGTCACCTTCTCTGTCAGTCAGGTGTTCTTAGCCTCCATGCGAGGTTACTACTTCCTGGGTCACACGCTGTGTGCTCTGGAGGCTGCTGTGGGCTCCGTGGCAGGTAAACCACCCAATCCATCGGCAGGATGTGTACAGGTGTGTGCAGGTGCAATGGTGTGTTTCTCCCTCCTCCTCAGGTCTGGTGACCGCCTGGTCTTTGGCGGTGCTTTCCTTTGAGAGGTACCTGGTCATTTGTAAACCGTTCGGAGCCTTTAAGTTTGGCTCAAATCACGCTCTGGCTGCAGTGGCCTTCGCCTGGTTCATGGGTGTCGGCTGTGCCTGCCCACCTTTCTTTGGCTGGAGCAGGTACTGTAGGCATCAGGTGATTCTGGCCGTGTGTGTCCTGCACAGGTGAGCTGACTTTCTGTGTTGGTAGGTACATCCCTGAAGGTCTGGGCTGCTCCTGTGGACCCGACTGGTACACTCACAATGAGCAGTACAACACGACCAGCTACATACACTTCCTCATGGTCACCTGCTTCATCATGCCTCTCTCCATCATCATCTTCTGCTACTCCCAGCTGCTGGGTGCTCTGAGAGCAGTGAGTCAATCAATCAATCAATCAATCAATCAATCAATCAATCAATCAGCCAGCACTAAGTGATTAACTGAGTCTCTGTGCTGGTAGTGTGTTTGGAGCTTGAGAACTTCACTCCATTAAAGCTTAGCCTTGTTGTTTCCTCTGCAGGTTGCAGCCCAGCAGGCTGAGTCAGCCTCCACCCAGAAGGCGGAGAAGGAGGTGTCAAGAATGATCATCGTTATGGTGGGGTCCTTCGTCACCTGCTATGGCCCGTACGCCCTGGCAGCTCTTTACTTTGCCTACTCCACAGATGAAAACAAAGACTATCGACTTGTCACCATCCCGGCGTTTTTCTCTAAGAGCGCCTGCGTCTACAACCCACTCATCTACGTCTTCATGAACAAACAGGTGAGCACACTCAGATAACACAGTGCAGAACGCAGGGTTTAGTTTTTCGCAGCTTTTCTCTGACAGTTTGAGTTGTCCCTGCTACTGAAGTGATGATCAGTTCTTCTGTTCTGTTCTCAGTTTAATGGCTGTATCATGGAGATGGTGTTTGGAAAGACAATGGACGAATCCTCCGAAGTTTCCACAAAGACTGAAGTGTCCACAGCTTCTTAATGCTCACACCAAAGTGACACAAAGAACTTTTAAGAGGGCGTGACTGAGCTGAAGAGGACCTTCACAGGTCAGAGTTTGGAGGACGAATGTTTCCTGTATTCTCATCGTTATGTAAATAAAGTTTATACGTACACACGATCAGCTGATATCTATGTTCCTGTAGAACATACGTGTTTAGATAAAAGGCAAAAATAAACATTAAAAACAGTGAAGTGTCTTTCTTTAGACTTTCTGAATAAAACGTTCACGAAACCAAACTCTGAGTTTCACTTTTTTTATTTTTTTTTTTCTTGATAAACAGGTAAAAATGCGACATAAAACTCAGACTTTGTCTGTAGATTTTTTTAAGCTTTAAGGCAGGGGTGTCAAACTCAAATACACAGTGGGCCAAAATTCAAAACTGTAACAAGGTCGCGGGCTAACATTAATATTTACTGAAAAAAAAAAAAAAAAAATCTTCCTCCAGATTTATGGACTCAAACAAGTTTTGCTGAAAAACTGAATATGGAACAAGCAAAGCTTAATACTAAACAATATATATATTATGGTAGTTGTATAATACCAGTAGGCCAGCGGGCCAGAGTTTGACACCTATGCTTTAAGGCATCTTTAAATCTTTATAAAAACCATTTGTTATTTGCTCCAAAGTGGCAACGCTCTGAAGGACGAAGCGTAAAACGTTTACGTGAGATTTTTTTCCAAATGACCAACACAGCTACGACAGTAAGGCGCTCTCACCTGAAATCACATGAGCACTCCTTTTAGTCCAACTGTGTCCCAATGACATAATTTTCTTCAACGCTAAATGAAATAAAAGTGGATTTTAGTGAAAATGGCGGGTCAGTGTTTTACGCTTCTGTACTGCAGAAACTCGTGAGGAGCAAAAACACATACGAAAAATAAAAAAGTCTGGCCTAACAACCTGGCAGTAACTGTTGAACATCAAAACTGTTTTTTCTTCTTTGGCTCTAAAAATAAATTATCTCCATAAAGTTTCCACCAAAATTCAGAAGCAGTTTGTTCCAGCGACGCTTCAATCATGTGACCTTCTAGAACTCGTCGTGTCGCAGTAGCGCCTCTCCAAAGTCTGTCACCTGACTTCCGACAAACACCTCATGCTTGTCCAGAATCTCTTTCTTGCTCAGTTTTCCATCCTGAAGACACAAAAATCAGCTGTTACACATGCAAGCAGGTAAACCGAAAGCTGCGAGGGGCGCATTTGGTTCAGCCTCACCTGGTCGGCATCAGACTCATGCAGCAGATGTTGGGCTTCGGCCTCGGCATGGTCATAGTCAGAGGGAAGGATCCAGTCCATCGTCTCCTCTTTGTCCATCTTCCCATCCTTGTTTTTGTCTCTGAACTCCGAGAACTGCTGACGCTCTGTCGCCACCCACTCAGGCTCCTCCTCGCCGTCCTGAGACATGTACATGTCACCTACGACAATTCAATTCAGTTTGTTTATATATAGCACAAATCACAACAACATTTTCCTCAAGGCAATACAATAATACAGAGAAACTCCAACAATCATACGACGCCCTATGAGCAAGCACTTTGGTGACAGTGGGAAGGAAAAACACCCTTTTAAAAGGAAGAAACCTGCAGCAGAACCAGGCTCAGGGAGGGGCAATTGGACGTGACAAGAAGTGACCAAACTTAGAAGAGGAACTTAAATCTGTTATCTGTTTGGTTACAGTCTGTTCACACACGCACGCACACACACACACACACACACACACACACTTCCACCTAACAAGCACTCTGATTGGCTAATCATAAAAAGGAAAGCTGCAGCACACAGAATAAATTCAGCCGCAGGTAAATTTTGTGGTATTCAGCAGCGAGCTCGTCACAGTGCTGCCCCCTGCTGCCTGACATCACAAAAAGCATGCATAGGCTCCATGAGACCATCACTGTCTAGTCCGTCTGTCAGGATAAGGTAAAGGCCTGACCTCCTGACCTTCAGATCAGCTGCTTCCTGTTTCCTCTAATGCTCCACCTGATCGATAAAACCTCACCGATATACTCCTTCAGGTCGATAAACCCGTCTCCATTCTTGTCGATGTCTTCGATCGTTTCCTGTGACAAAAAAAGAAAGTTAAATATTTGAAACGAAACAGTGGGTCACATGACCCCACGACATCAGTCTCACCTGCACCACGACGTCCTTCATGTACTCGTGTTCTTCAGGATGAAGAAAAGCGGTAAACTCCTGTTTGTCTGCGATGAGGTCTCCATTCCTGTCTGCGACCCGGAACCTCCGCTCGTCCCTCGACATCATGTAGGTGTAGTTGTACTCTGGTTCCTTTGGAGGGTCATCTGGAACCAAGCAATGAGAGACCTGATCAGATTGATTACAGCACAATAACATTTATCAAAGAAGACCTAATAACCTCAGATGGAGTCCTGACCCAGATAACTGCCGTATGTCACGTTCCTGTACTCGTCCCAGCTGATGCGGCCGTCGCCGTTCAAGTCGAAGTCTTTCCACTGATGCTCCACGCTGTCATAGATGTGCTTCCTCTGAGCATTTCTGATCCAGGCCTTCAGCTCCTCCTCAGAGACGAAACCATCGCGGTTAGTGTCAATTTTATCCACGATGATGCTGCAGAGACACGAATTACCAGAGCGCAAAGCCAAAAACAACATCTTTATGAGAGGCAACAAAAATAAAGACTAGACTTGAGAAATATCTAACCTAACTGAACCCAAACTGAGCTCACAGGTCCAGGAAATACACTGGACTTTATTTTAATTGTATTGAGTTTTCTGTGAACACAGCTGAGCTGAGTATGTGAGTTGAAATTGTAAAGTTTCTCCTGCGTCTGCAGCAGCTGGAGGTGGAGACGATTCGACCAGTGAGGACGTCTATTTCCTCACGGTCAGCATGACACAGCTACAGGAAGTGATTGTCTGAATTTCTCATTATGCCCTGTGGACCCTGTCCCTGCACAGCGCTCAGCCACAGTCTGATCGGGCTGTACTTCAATGTGGAGAGCCGAGGCCGGCCTGCTTCTCTTCATCACTCAGAAAAACCAGGCGAAGCTTCAGATGACCTGAACTCACCCGAGTCTGCGTTGGCTCTCCTCTGGAGGAAGTTGCTCAAAGGTTTTGGCCTCCTCTTGACCCAAAAATGCTTCGTGGTCGTAGTCGAAGTTTTTCTGGTCGTCATGCTCAAGGGCGCTCAGAGGCTCCTCATGATGGACCCGACTTTTCCTCTCTGTGGGCTTACTGCTGCTGCTGACCACCACAGCAAGGATGAGGAACACAAGCACTGGACGCACCATCCTGACACACACTGTGACACACATACAAAGACACAGACATACGCACGCACACAGAAACAAAGTTTACGTTTTAAGCTTTAAATTCCTCTTTGAATATTTTCACTCACAGTCAGCTTCTCTCGCAAACGTCAGTCACATGATAATAAACTCTGGTTTTACAAACATCACAGTTTCTGTTTAATATTCATAAAACTGCTGATTGCCTCAAACTCGCTACAGCTGTTGGAGCATCAGCTCACCTGCTCTCCTCTCACCTGTGCGTGTGCTACTCTTACACCTGGCGACCGCTGCTCTGCTCGTTCCTCACACCGAGCCCCGCTGTCTGCGACCCCGCGGAGCCGCCTCTGGGCCTCCGCAGCCAATCAGAGCCCGCGTCAGACTTTTCCCTCGACCTGATTGGTCCACCTCAGTTATACGTCATGCTCCCTCGGTGATGTCAGAGGGTTGCTGTCCGCGGACTCTTTTCTCATTGGTCCTTCTTCACGAGAGGAAAGAAGGAAGCACGCATGCCACGTCCGCAGACCCGCGCGCTGACATACAGGGGGCGGGGAGGAAAAATCATGAAGTTTAAAAAAGATGAAACTTTATTTCCTGCAGATTCTTTCATTCACGTTTATTTAACTGCAACTTTAACACGTGACCCCCACTGTGGTTATCCCCAATAAAACTTTATCTATAATCTCACGTACAAACAGCAACATTTAAATAAAGTAAAAGTAGGGGAGACCGGGGATAGTTGTAACGTGGGTCAGTTGTAACACTTCCAATTTCTCCAATCAGGGCTAAGTTTCAAATGATGTGACTCATCCTGTGCATGCCCAATTCAGTTCTGCTATCACATGTGAAAAATCAGCACATTTTGTCAAACACAGACAATTTAACATGAAAAAAAGTAATTTGTATGCCAAAAAGTAAGTTTTTCTACTTTATTTCAATTTCTAATAGCATTATCTGCTTTGCAGCTAAAGTCATCAAACTTAAATTATGTTATTTGTATGTCTATGGGGATATATTCTGTGTAGGTCTTTAGTGCTAATGTTTTAGCCGTTGCCTGTAATGTTAGCTAGTTCATGGCTATAGGAGTCTGGGTCAGTTGTAACAGCAACAGTCTGGGTTAGTTGTAACAATAATGCAGATGTTACAACTTGCCACACTATTACTTTAACTTATATTAAACAAGTTGGGGCAACGACATCAGCAGAGAGAGGTTCACTGGTCGCATTTGTATATGCGGTTAATGCCATTGGCAACACAATTCCTCCACTGTTTGTGTTCCCACACATACATTATGCAGACCACTATGTCAGAGATGGACCAGTAGGAAGTACTGGTAGTGGAAATAAATCAGGATGGGTGCAAGAAACAGATTCCCTCATCTTTCTGAAGCACTTTGCAAACCACACCAAGGTAAGCCATGATAAAAAGTAATGGAATTGCGATGCTGGTGAACAACTACATTTTTTCAGCTTCATTGTTATGTTCAAAATTGGTGCAAGAGTTGTAGGTTATAATGCCCACTGATCCAATGAGGCCAAACTCAAGGAAGACCAACCAAAATTAATGAAATATTCAGTTTCAGAAAATTCCATAATTTGTCTTTTTTGGGGGGTTGGAATATGTTCAAAAGCTAGATTTCTGCATTCTGTCACACACACACAGAGCTACATAAATGGATGTAAGGGCATTCATGTGTTGAATAAACAAAGATTACATGTTAATGTTTTGTTAGTACCCTTATTTCATTGTGTTACATTTCACCCCAGGATATGTTACAACTAACCCAGACTATGGGGTTAATTGTAACATTTCACTCTTCGTGTTTGAGACCATACCATGCAATGGGTAATTGTGCTGCAGAGAAAATAACTGCACTATTTAATAGCAGAGACATGTAAATACTTTGCATTACATTTTGAATCCACTACCTTAAAAGAGCTTCAATTTACAGACAGAAATGTCAAAAATGTTACAACTATCCCCGGTCTCCCCTACTAATAGTAAAAATGTCTTATGACCTGTTTGTCGCTGACTTTTTAATTTATGTGATTCTTTTTATTTGGCTCATTAAAATCAAAATTTGTTCTTTGACCACAGTCAATTTCTGACATAGCATCCTGTTTTTTAGGGCAGGGATAGCTCAGTAGGTAGAGTGGTGGCCCCATGATCGAAAGGCCGGTGATTCAAATCCACTGAACAGCTACCCTGCGGTACCCCTGAGCAAGGTACTGTCTATACACACTGCTCCTCGGGCGCCCAATGGTTGCCCACTGCTTCACTGAGTGAATGGGTTAAATGCAGAGAGGAATTTCCCCAAGGGGATCAATAAAGTATACTTTCTTTTTTTCCAAGTTTCGTACGAAAATGATGAGCTGTGATCTGATATTGTAAGTTGTTTTAAACTTAAGCAAAGTGCAGCAGTAATAGGTGAGGCCCTCTGTGAGAGACTGTAATCAAAAGGTGGCGCCGTGTTGCATTTAAGAACGCCCTCCATCGGAGTTCTGTTACGGCCGAGACCGTTTCAGACGAGTGACAGGACTCAAACGCAAGACGCCAAACAGCTCGTAAGTATATTTTAAGAATAATGTTTAATGTTTACACAAAATATTCATAAACAAAAGGTGAGCGTAGACGTTAAACTAAATAACGATCTGGTCCGGGTCAGAAAGGACAGCTATTCCGGGGATTGGACTGGAAAGCAAGTCACAAAGGGTCCAGGAAAAAGGTCGGGGTCACTGTAACAGAATGCAAATGTTCAAACATAGATAAGGAGGCATATGAATATGTTGTTTGGCTCAGAATCCTCCTTCGTACTGCGTACTTGCCAACGGAGGTCGGGGATGACATAGAGGGGTGAGTAGTCCGGGTGTGTAAATCCAAAAACTCCTGGCGTGGAGGCAGAGAGGCAGGTAGGTAATTTTGGTAATAGCCTGAGGGACTGCCAGAAGGTCCAGCATCCAAGTAGAAGCTCTTCGCCAGGGGTTGACAGTTAGGTGTAGCTGAAAAAGGAGGCGCACAAAAAACAAACATACAGTGAGGCAAGGTGATTCAAAAAAACACGTAGGGAATTTATGGTGGTGGCCTGCACTGACTGATGTTTAGCAGAGAATCTGGCGAAGAGAGATTGAGAACGCTGGCCTTATGAGTCCCCGGCTAATTACCCACAGATGTAAGCGATCAGCAAAAACACTGAGGCCCCTCCCAGGGGTGGAGACGCCGGCTCAGAGGGAGACACACTGGCACACACCCGGACCATGACAAGTTCACTTTGAATGGTAAAATCCAATGGCAGACTCAGAGCTTCAGGGTGGAGCTGAAGCATGCAAACATCATCCCACGAATCTCTGGAGAGAAACACGATTCGTTTCTGCACAAAGATTTCCTTAAGTCTGGCACCCACATGGAGTCGTCTCGTTATTTAGTGTTTGCAGTGGGTCTGGGGTCTGCTTGTTCTTGCTTTTCTGTACTGCAGATTCTTCCATAATCAGCAGACTGCAGCCAGGTCTGAGGAGAGGCAAACAACACCAACTGGACTGAAGGTCACCCATCAAAGCCCTCATCAGACCCTAACCCTGACCCACCTCAACTTCTATCACCACCTCGTGGCCGTGCTCAGGCACTGCACTCTGGATGAACCCCATGTCTGAAATTTCTTCCAGCCTGCAGTAAACTGCTCGCTATTGTCAAACCACCTTGGAGCAACACAATCATTATACTTCCCCTTTCACTGTCATTTCACAACATTACAACAGTGTTGCAGAATTAGCCACTAACCCTTCATGTTATCAGCCCTGCAAAAGGAGACACACAGCTCTGTGCTGATTCTGCGCTGCATCAGAGAGCTGGTTTTCCTGGAATGCCAAACTTTATCCACACATCTTAAAACAATGTCAGTGTCTTGGAATAAAGGTGTTGGCAAAAGTAAATTGTGATGGCTTTACTGATTATCCATCACCATGCCCTCAACACTGCCATCTTCCGCACTGCTCAGAGGATAAATCAATAGAACCACCCCATGTTTTCAGCTGTGGGATTGTTCCCAAGCTTCACTGTTGAGTAACTTGGAAGGGGAACTAACTCATCTTACCTCACCTTTTACCTCCATATACATCATAATTAGACCTTTGGCATATACTTAAACAAAATCAAAAGCTCAACAATGATTAGAATGAGTCCAAATAATTTAAAGTAAAAATTTCTGGAAACCTGAGATTCTGAACTTTATGTACATGAAGATTACATCACATTTTTTCTCTTTCATAGGTAATTATTATTTTTTAATTACCCAACAGCAAGAAGACGCTGGAGTTATTATATGTTAATAATGGAGCAGAGGTCTAAACCCTTATTGATGCTGCTGAGACAGGTGTAGTGGTGTTCTTTAGGTGATGCTGCTAAATGACTCTCTACACATGTAGTCGAACCGATGTTCTAAATCCAAAACATGCTACATTTTACATTTTAGAAACATCCTACATTGAGAGTGCATGGCAAGAACGGGACCAAAATGGAGGATTTTGTAAATTCTCACTGTTATTCACAGTGGGAATGTGAACAATACTGAAAGACTTTCCACAGACGTGGCTTCTGTAAATGTGCTCCTGACTCCCGCTCAGTTCTTGTGGTCAGTGGTGTGACAGGTAAACAACTCCAACACTCAATATTTACAAATGCTCCACTGTAAAAACGCTCAGTCACTGGGTTAATATTTAACAGCACCTCAAATGTGCCAATGAACCAAATTTCCTACTTCTTAGATTTGGTCCTCAGAGGTACATTTTTGGTGGAGAACCAGACCTTCTTATCAGCCTGATATGTGGGAGCTGAAACATGACAATCTGCCAAACGTTTATTTTGTTCCACTGACCTGAGGATCTGGATCTCCAGAGGTGGCAACAACGACGCACGTGATTCTGGATTGAAGGGAAGGGAGTTCCCCTTCCGAGACAGACAGCAACGGGGATTGGTATCCCAGGGAGGCCTCGAAGGGAGACACTCCAGTGGCTGAAGATGTCATTGAGTTGTGGGCATTCTCCACCCACACCAGCTGTGAACTCTAGGTGGAGTAATTTAAAGAAGACACACAGCGAAGACCTATCCAAGAACCTCCAGTTCTTGGAACCACAGCCTTCCACAATCACAGCCACCTCGGACTAGGGATGGTGAGGGGGACGAGGGTTCAGATGGGTGCATTTTGAACAAAATCATCTCCAAATTGCAGTAACCAATAATGTGAGAGGAGGAATGTTGTCCCATGCTCAGGGACTTTGCTGACATCTACAATCATGTCTTAGCACTGGAAAAGAACTGCCAAGGTAAAATTGAAAATCTTGCGAGATTACAAAATTTCTGAGGAACAAAGTTCAGGAATATCTGCTGAGGCTCACCAAGGCCAAGCTAACAACAACGGCATAGCTGAAGAACGTGTGTGTGTCTTTAAATACATGTCATCAATATTCAATATTCTTTCAGTGCCAGCCACCTTTCATACTGATAAGCTGTAAGCTCAGTGAAGTTTGTATAATACTGGTTATTAGTTTTAGGGGCCAAACACTTTTTCACACTCTGCCATGTAGGTTTGGATTTTTTCCCCCCTTAATCATAAACACCTTCACTTAGAAACTTTGTGTTTACTTATGTTGTGTTTGTCTTATATTTATAATTCTTTGATGATCTGAAATAGTTCAGTTTGACAAACATGCAAAAAATAGGATATCAGGAAGGGTGCAAAAACTTTCATACCACTGTAGTGATGTGTCAATTAAAAAGCGATATTGTTCTCTTTAGCTAAGCAGTAGTGATTTGACTTTGGTAGCTCTAAACAACTATTGTGTGTTAGCTTCTGGTGAGTTTTTAAACGTATTTTGGATTGTTCGTCTATCCATAAAAATCTTGAGATGTTTGAAACTGGTGACTTCAACCGAGCAAAAGAGGATTTCTAAGGAATTGGCGAGAACAGATTGATTTTAATTGCAGCAATTCTTCTAATGAGTGACATAGGTAAAGTTTTGCAGTGCGGAACATCATACCCTACCGCTTGTCTTTGGGAAGTATGCTCATTTGTCCTAGCAGAAGTAATTCTACACAAATCCAAAGTTGTGCAGCAGGGCCAGGAGTGCCAATATCAATGATGTCATTAAATAATGGTAAATAATTAAAACTGGAGATAATTAAATGTTTTAAATGAAATTAATTAATATTTAATTTATATATTTGTTTCCAATTTGAAATAATGATACATAAATGACATATTTAATGATTTAATTAATTTGTTTGGGCACTCAAGGCCCTCCGTATTTGTTGATTTCAGCTTTACATTTAATACTATAATCTCTCTCATAAACTGGTGCTCCCCACCGGATGGCCAAACACTTTTTCTCCACCATGCTGGTCTCCAATGTTCCCTCTAAATTTTCATGTGTCTGAGCGAACACACAAACTCCCTGAGCGATCCCTTGGACCACTGTGAGCAACAGCAGGCGTGTGCACTGTGGTCACGCCAGCATCAAATCCATCCAAGTTACATGGTTTATTAAAATAAGCAAATTACAGCATTTACATTTATGTTAGACTACTGTTAATTAACTTCTTCAGCCCACTTACAATGAAAATTTTATATATATATATATATATATATATATATATGGGGTGCAACAATACTCGTATCGATATTGAACCGTTCGATACAGTGCTTTCGGTTCGGTACGCGTATGTATCGAACAATACAAATTTTTAAAGGTAAGCTAGCGAGACAGAAGTTGCAACATGGCAAATTGAACCTCCCCCACCCTCATTCAGATCTGGCGTTTGGGACTATTTTGGTTTTCATGTGACGTATGACCCTGAAGGTAAGCGCGTCATGGACTAAAGTAAAACAGTATGTTGGATGTGCCACGCAATGCTCAGTTACATGGGTGGGAAGTAGTGCGTTAGCACAGTTAGCTCGTTAACGTGTTGGCCGTCCAGCCCCACGCACGGGCAATCCGTGGTAGCTCGTTAACGGAGATTTGCGGTGTTGTGGCGTTAACGTCATTTCAACGAGATTAACGCTGACAGCACTAGTGGGAACACAACGAATATGACTGCACATTTACGCCGACATCATCCTAGTGCAAAGACAAGTGGAAGCAGACAAGAACAACAAGCAGGCATGCTACAAAGTTTACCCGAGTCATTTAGGCAGCTGTTAGCACATGATTCTCCTTATGGGGACCTGATATGTTTAATATGCTGCTGAGAATATAGCCCAGAAGAAGCGTATAGTATAGGTTTTATTTTGGAAAGAGCCATTTCTCTGTAATAAACTCTCTTTTCCAAAGATGAGTGATTTCTGGATCAGATAGATTAATTTTTTTATTACTTTGTTGTTTCAGCAACATTAAATGTGTTACGACCCGTCTAGGGCCAGGCCATAACATGAGCGAGGCACTCGCTTCCCTCCCCAAGACCCAAGCAGTCACACGCAACAAATCCGTTAGATGTGAAGTGATTTATTTACAAGGTGAATAAAGAGAACCAAAACGGGAGTGTCAACACTTCAGGGTGAGCCAAGGCCAAAACAATAAACAAAACAAACCTACACAAATCCCGCACCCCTGACCTTACCAAAACAAAGTCAAAAATAAAGACAGAGTCTGACCTCCTTAACTAACTCAAAACAGGAGAAAACGGGTGATCAAAAGAAATGGCAGCTCACCCCTACCCACTCCACTTCCACAACTTTCGCACGTATACTGCAGCCAGCGGCTACCACAGGACTACTGCTGGGTGATGAGGAGAAACGCGAGGGCCTCTCCCGCTGTAGCACTCCAGCCTCCTTTTAATGGGCGGGTCCTCCAGCTGGATCCAATCACGCTGGGGCAGTATATCCACGCACCAATCGGAACAGGGCCCTGGCACAGCTAAATTAACATAGACAAAAACACAGCACCTGCACAAACAAACACATGGACATACAAGTTCGTAACAAATGTAAAAACTCTACTTTTGAGTTAAAATATATATTTACAATTTTAATAAATGACAAATTAAAAAGGCATGAACAATTTTTGTATCGAAAAAGTATCGAACCGTGACACCAAAGTATCGAACCGAACCGTGAATTTTGTGTATCGTTGCACCCCTAAAAAAAAAAAAAAAAAAAATATATATATATATATATATATATATATATATATATATATATATATATATATATATATATATATGTGTGTGTATATGTATATATATATATATATGTGTGTGTATATATATATATATATATATATATATATATGTATATCCCATCCTCGTTGCCAAGAAATACCAAGGGCTCAGAGAAGAGCTCAAGAGGATGTGGAGGGTGAAGGTGACGGTGGTCCCCGTGGTAATCGGAGCACTAGGTGCGGTGACTCCCAAACTAGGCGAGTGGCTCCAGCAGATCCCGGGAATAACATCGGAGATCTCTGTCCAGAAGAGCGCAGTCCTGGGAACAGCTAAGATACTGCGCAGGACCCTCAAGCTCCCAGGCCTCTGGTAGAGGACCCGAGCTTGAAGGATAAACCGCCCAAAGGGGCGGGCTGGGTGTTTTTATGTATATATATATATATACATACGTCGTCGCCCGGATCAACAAGGTCCGCGTCAGGTGTTGAGGAACCAGGGCACCCTGACGACAAGTGGGCTACTGGAACAAGAAGGCATCGGTGGGCAAGAGACGAAAACAGGGCGTTGTTGAAATGCTACTACGCAAGTAACCCCGGCGGAAGGGGCTACACGAATAGGACCTATGGATTTTTCGATACCCAACATCCGCAATGACGGCGAAACAACTAGCAGCTCAGTGTTCCAACATTCGAAAGAAGGGACTGCTCTCACAGCTAGAGATTGACGAGGTACAACACAAATGCTATGGCAAGGAGGAGTCAGGACGCCAGGTCAGGGGGGCGATATCATCACCCCCACCCGAGATTGGGTACATAGCCCCAAGTGCGATAGGAGAAGGATCGTTGAGTGCGAGAGGAACTAACCTGAAAAATAGAATCATGGCCAAGCTTGAAACCTGGATCCCCCGTAGCCGGTTACCAAGATTACGTGAAGTACCCTCAGAAGGTCTGCTAGATGATGTTAATGCAGCACTACGGACGATACCTACAACCACGATTACCGACACTAACAAGCTGATCTACAATACGGCAGCAGTGATCAGTGAGATGCTTGGCTACAAGTTGAACAGCCACAAGGGGCAGTACCCTCCATGGAGAAGGAGGCTAGAGGGCAAGATCAAAGTAGCACGGAGGGAGGTTAGCCAACTAACGGAGTTGCAGAAATGTGCGACAAAGAAGGTGCATAAGAAATACAGCAAGCTGTCCATACCTGAGGCCTTGGAAACTGCCAAGCAAAGACTCACAGCCTTGGCCAGCCGCTTGAGGAGGTACACCAGAGAGACAGAAGGCAGGAGAATAAACCAGCTGTTCTCCACAGAACCAGCAAAGGTGTACTCTCAGTGGCAAGGGAACAATAATAATAAGAGAACAGCACCACCAAGGCTGGAGACGGAGCAATACTGGAAGAGCATATGGGAGAAGGACGCAACCCATAACGGCAATGCTCAGTGGCTAGTGGATCTGAGGGCAGACCACAGCGACCTCCCTGAACAGGGTCCAGTAACCATCACAGTGGCAGATATCCAAGAAAGGGTCTCCAGTATGAAGAGTTGGACAGCACCAGGGCCCGACATGGTTCACGGCTACTGGCTAAAGAAGCTGACTGCACTCCACGAGTGTCTGGCAGCACAAATGAACCAGCTGCTAGTTAACGAGAGACACCCAGAATGGCTAACCGAAGGTCGGACGGTCCTGATCCCCAAGGACCCTTCAGATGAACAGCCACATGGGTCAATACATGAGCGGGACACAGAAAGGAATTGGCAAGAATACCAGAGGCGCAAAACACCAGCTACTGGTAGACAGAACAGTCAGCCGAGACCGCAAGGCCAGACTGACCAACCTGTGCACTGCCTGGATTGATTACAAGAAGGCCTATGACTCAATGCCCCACAGCTGGATACTGGAATGCCTAGAATTGTACAAGATCAATAGGACCCTAAGAGCCTTCATCAGGAACTCAATGGGGATGTGGTGTACAACACTAGAGGCCAACTCCAAGCCCATAGCACAAGTCACCATCAAGTGCGGGATCTACCAAGGAGATGCTCTGTCCCCACTGCTGTTCTGCATAGGCCTGAACCCCCTCAGTGAGATCATTAACAAGACTGGCTACGGATACCGACTACGGAACGGAGCAGTTGTCAGCCACCTCCTGTACATGGATGACATCAAGCTGTATGCCAAGAGTGAACGAGACATCGATTCACTGATCCACACTACCAGGCTATACAGCAATGACATTGGAATGTCGTTCGGACTGGAGAAGTGTAGTCGGATGGTAACAAAGAGAGGGAAGGTAGTCAGAACTGAGGGGAGGCAACATTGCAGACATAGAGGACAGTTACAAGTACCTGGGGATCCCGCAGGCGAATGGGAACCATGAAGAGGCCGCTAGAAAAGCTGCAACCACCAAGTACCTGCAGAGGGTCAGGCAAGTCCTGAGGAGTCAGCTGAATGGTAAGAACAAGATCAGGGCCATCAACACGTATGCCCTGCCCGTGATCAGGTACCCTGCTGGGGTAATAGGCTGGCCAAAGGAGGAGATAGAAGCCACTGACATAAAGACAAGAAAGCTCCTTACCATGCATGGAGGGTTTCACCCCAAGTCCAGCACCCTGAGGCTGTACGCTAAGCGGAAGGAAGGGGGCCGGGGACTGGTGAGTGTCAGCACCACAGTCCAGGATGAGACAACGAACATCCAAGAATACATTGGGAAGATGGCCCCAACTGACCGAGTGCTCAGTGAATACCTCAGGCAGCAGAAACCCAAGAAAGAGGAGGGAGACGAGGAACCATCATGGAAGGACAGGCCCCTGCACGGTATGTACCACCGGCAGATAGAGGAGGTGGCTGATATCCAGAAATCCTACCAGTGGCTGGACAAAGCTGGACTGAAAGACAGCACAGAGGCACTAATCATGGCAGCACAAGAACAAGCTCTGAGTACAAGATCCATAGAGGCTGGGGTCTATCACACCAGGCAAGACCCGAGGTGCAGGCTGTGTAAAGATGCCCCAGAGGCAATCCAGCACATAACAGCAGGGTGCAAGATGCTAGCAGGCAAGGCATACATGGAACGCCATAACCAAGTGGCCGGCATAGTGTACAGGAACATCTGTGCTGAGTATAACCTGGAAGTCCCGAGGTCAAAATGGGAGATGCCCCCAAGGGTGGTGGAGAATGACCGAGCTAAGATCCTGTGGGACTTCCAGATACAGACGGACAAAATGGTGGTGGCTAACCAACCGGACATAGTGGTGGTAGACAAACAGAAGAAGACGGGCGTAGTGATTGATGTAGCGGTTCCGAATGACAGCAATATCAGGAAGAAGGAACACGAGAAGCTGGAGAAATACCAAGGGCTCAGAAAAGAGCTCGAGAGGATGTGAAGGGTGAAGGTAACGGTGGTCCCCGTGGTAATCGGAGCACTAGGTGCGGTGACTCCCAAGCTAGGCGAGTGGCTCCAGCAGATCCCGGGAATAACATCGGAGATCTCTGTCCAGAAGAGTGCAGTCCTGGGAACAGCTAAGATACTGCGCAGGACCCTCAAGCTCCCAGGCCTCTGGTAGAGGACCCGAGCTTGAAGGACAAACCGCCCGCAGGGGCGTGCTGGGTGGTTTTTTTTTATATATATACATATATACTAGGGGTGCAACGATACACAAAATTCACGGTTCGGTTCGGTTCGATACTTTGGTGTCACGGTTCGATATTTTTTCGATACAAAAAAATGTTCATGCCTTTTTAATTTGTCATTTATTAAAATTATAAATATATATTTTAA
This sequence comes from Astatotilapia calliptera, assembly GCF_964374335.1. Lineage (NCBI taxonomy): Eukaryota > Metazoa > Chordata > Actinopteri > Cichliformes > Cichlidae > Astatotilapia > Astatotilapia calliptera. Next base: position 16,979,375 of record NC_137438.1, on the reverse strand, counting down.
CTCAAAAGTACAGTTTTTAAATTTAACCCTAACCCTTGTGCGTGTTTTTTATTTTGACAGCGAATGCGCACCTGCGGACCACTTATGTGCAGCCCTGGTTATTTAGCTCGTCATATTGCAGCCACAGAAATTATTTTGTCCATGAAACCATAAAGCTGCACTTTCTTTTTGCCTTATAGTCTGATTTGTCATAACTTCTCCGTTTTGTGGTAAGCTTTTCTTTGGCTGTCACTTCTTCACCCTGACCTGTCTTATTTGGCTCAGCAGAACTAAAATATATATCCTGCTGCTTTTACACATGCACTCACATAAGCTCAGCGATTCTCTGCGCGATCAACCTCTCACATGTTTAAGCTTGCTGCGGGAGATTTCACTTGTCATGTTTGCATAGTAAGCTAACGATTAATAAGACGATGTCAGAGGAATTGGTGCGCAAATTATCATCACTCACCAATCAGTGCTGTCGCTCTCTACACTGAAAAAAATATGTTGTTGGATTTACTTAATTCAATGGTGGACATTTGTTGCACACAGATGTTTTGCTTTGGCAGCAACTTAAACAATTGAGTTAAATTAACACAATTTATTCATGTTCAATAAACTTGTGCAATTTGTGTTGATAAAATGTGACTTAAACATGTTTTGATGAAGTAATTTGAGCTCTTGGAATATTTTAATCCTTCACAATTTTCTCACGTTATCCCAACGCGATTCAATAACTTTTACCCAATACTACTTGGTCACTTAAATACTACATGTTATCTTCAAATTACATTTTGCTATTATATTCTAGTATCAAATACACAATTTTCAAATGGAGGCCTTATAACAGATTGTATTGTTCTCTTCCAAGATGGTTGCTGGCATCCACCAGTAACCTTTCAAAACAAAATGTCTAATTTCACTGCAGTAGGTAAAGAATTAAACTGACATTACTCCTCTACTGAATCTATATAAATCAACAGTTAAATAATGTCAGTTCTTCCGTGTTCTCTGGAATCAATCACAGCAAAGAAATTAGACTGTTTCTTTTGAAAAATGTTGGGAAAGAACAAATCAAAACATTCTATTTAAGGCCTCTGACGTCAAGATTCAGTTAAACAACAATTATGACTAAACAATTTGAGGTAATGTTAGTTTCCATTAACATTAAATTAGGTTACTGAATTGGCAAACACCTTCCTATTAACACTACCCATTTTACCCCAATAACTAAAGAAATTAGCACTTGCAGGTCAAAACCTTTATTCAAGAGACGCAAAAATAACATTGATACAGTGACTGTCAGAAATTACAGCACTGATCATACTGTTACATCTTGGTTCAAAACAGCACACTTAGAAATATTCAACGTTCTTTACTTCAACTGAATGAAACTGAAAATACCATTTCACACGACCCATATGGGATATTTAGACTGTATAACTGTTCACGCTACATCTCTTCACTAGTAAAAGAAAGAAAAAATACAAAGAGAAATTTAAAAATGCTGCCAAACAGACAAACAGAACTTTTACAGAGCAAAAGGAAAAACAAACAACAACAAAAAACGGCTCGTCCTCATGGCAGTTGCAGAGTATATAAAAATGAACCCTGCGATCCGTTCCTGGAATTGAGCTTCAAAAATGCAGCAGAACAAGTGTGAGATTTAAATGTCCTCTCACCTAGAGCTGGTCACCTCACATGCATAACAGTGAGCTTTCCTTGCAGGAGCAGTTTTGTCTTAGTTGTGAGCTTTTCTTGAGAGCTGAGTTGCATCCAACTCCATTACCACCCATTGAATCACCTCAAAAGTGTAGCAGAGTTGTGATGGGTAACTCATGTTGAAGGAATAAAAAAGGTCCAAACAGCATGGCTACTGCAAAGGTCACGTTATCCAGATCTTGAAGAACAACATCAGAAAAGTCATTGCCTGCCGCATCCTCTGGAGACAGATGTTCATTGTGGTTTTCTCAATCTGTGCAGTGGCCTCAGTCAAGTCCTGGTTAAACACAAAACATTTCTTTAAGATTCCCTTTTAAACTCATCTCTTTTGAATCTACCAGTTCTAATGTTAGAGTAATTTAAACCAATGCAAGCAACATAGTAAATAGCTATAGCCAAAGAGTGGCCTGCCATGCTGCCATTCATGGTCTAACAGAGTTTCTAAGACAGAGTGAAAAACATAATAATTTCAAATGCTTTACATTAGTTTTTGTTAGAAAGACACCGGCCCATCAGAAATCCAGGTTATGTCACTCAGAAGATGTTAGAATTTAGACTTTCAGCCCCACAATTTGGTTAGCTGTTGGTCAGTTGGTCTTTTTTTTTTTTCAAACAAAAGCTAATATAAATATTGGTGGGATTTTCCTTTGTTCATTAGAATGACAAATTTAAAGTTTTTTCACACTGATGTGACCCCTAATACAGGGGTGGGGATGGGGCCTCAAGGGCCGGCGGCTGAGTTCACTACCAGGCCTCATGTGAACTTCAAATTATTAAAGAGGACTACTGGTCCTAACCAGTCCAATGAGGATCAAGTGGATAACTAAATGCATTTTTAAATGTTGCAAAGCCACAATCTACTCATAAAACACTCACCATGAACTCCTGCACCAAGATGTTGCAATTGTCTTTCACACAGATGCGGAGCACTTTGATGAGGGACTCTGAGCATTAATGTCATCCTTGACTATTATAACAAAGAAAACAGAGATTTGTGAACTTTTCAGTAGCACAGAAGAAAATGATCCCAGACAAAAACTCTTGACTTTTTAAACCAGTCAACATGCAACACCAGCATCTACAAAGCAATATCAAAAGTTCCTGTTTGACATCAACTTTATGGATATATAGTTTCCAGAACATTTATTTTTAAAAAAAGATAATTTTTTCTCAGTGGGCCAGTAAATGCATGACGAAAATTATGGCATCCTTTTAGTGGAATCATTACTCACAGGTAATAGTTGACTGTTTCAATGGATGTAGCATAAAAATCTTTTACTGACCTAATGCAATACATATACACTTTGTAGTTAAAGAATTTTAAAGTTCTTACTGTCATTATGGCAGCTACATCCTTTAGCTTTGTGCCCTGTTCCCCCGATCACTTTGCAAACACTTTCAGCAGACTGTCAGAGAAAAACTCAGCTCCGTCACAAACCTTGACTGTAAAGGCAAGGTTGGGATGCACTGGAATGCTGCATTTTATCTGAAATGACATAAAATTATTTTGAAATAACAGCAGGCACTGTGCTTGGTTAATCAGTAATGTTTTGTTGAATAAAAACTGTGTTTCCAGATCTTATGGGATTAAAAAAAAATCCAAAGATGTTTGTTTCTGATTTGCAACCCAACAACCCACAAGTTACAACCTCATTTCAGTTCAAGTGTGCATTAATGCGAGTCCAGTAATCACCTTTCTGGCAATACATACAGGTATAAGTTAAACCTATGGCAGATTTTGTGTAAATAATCATTCTGTACATTCGATAATCTTTAATCCTACAACTGTTTACAACTTGCATAGTTCCCATTTCTGTATAGCTGTATATCCCAGATTTCTGTAAAGTTATTTATTTCATATTCTGTATAGTTTTTCATATTTATATCCTGTTCATATCCTGTACATAGCTTGTACTCACTACAGCCTGTACATACTTATAGTTATAGAATATTCACAACATACTTCATACCGTGTACATTATAACATACCATAATAGACCCATTTCTGTAATATACTCACATATCTATATTATTGCTAATATATATTGTAATATATCTATATCACTAAAGCACTTCTGGATGGATGCAAACTGCATTTCGTTGCCCTGTACCTGTGCATGTGCAATGACAATAAAGTTGAATTCTATTCTATTCTATTCTATTTTGGATCTCTCAGTTGTATTAATAGGGTGAGTATGCATGCACCTAATAATTATAAAAAACCTATTATAATTAAGTTACAGAAACGAAAATAGAATATACTTTCTTACCATAACACCTTGAACCCACAATCCATCAGCTGACTCCTGGTGAAATGCAGAATAGAGGTCGTCTCTCAATGTGCAGCAAAAAAAACAAAAACAAAAGGACAGCAGGTGAGGGCAGGAGGGGTAGGGATGTAAGCTAGCATAATGCCACTGATGATATTAGCTAAAGCTGTTCAATGTCCAAAATCTCACTAACACCACGGTGCAGTAAATACACAATGTAACTGAAGAGTCAGTTGACAAATCTATTCACACAGAAAACCAAATTATGTTATGAGTGCCTCGTAATTAGGTTTAATGTGATATTACGGCTCTTGTGCCAAAGACAAATTCAAATGAAAAAGCGCCAATTCTTTGACAACAGATAAAACAGCAAATAAGCTAACGGCTCTTTTTTAGCATGTTACATGGCGACACTCTAGACGTTTAACTACATTTGGCTGAAATATGGTAAACATTAATTCAAAAAATCAAGACATACCAAAAACGTAGAGTTGGCTGCTCGACTTGACTGAGATGGATGCCTTTTTTAAACCACGATCCACAGCCCGCGAGATGAAATCACGCGTGGTTTCACGAGATTTAACGTTGCTATCTTATTGACTTACTTCACCTGAACATGATATGAACAATTTAATACACCCTTTCTGCATATCATGTAGTTTTTACACTATATAGTTACATTTAACTTTAAAACATGAGGCAATTGTGTTAAATGCATGCAAGATGCTTACATAAATCCAAGAGATGGCCAGTCCCTTTTTTTCAGTGTATACACAGTTCGCACGATTGCAAAGTGAAAGCAAAAAAACAAGCGCAAATTCAAATGCGATTTCAATATGTCACATATTGACAGTGGCTCACCGATGCCAATGACATAATTACCCAGCTACATTTCTGAAAGAATGCAAAAGCATTGACATATATTTTTCCTTCCTACAATAGCCCGACGGGCAGGGAAGAGATAGATTTTGGTAGCCCGACTGAAAAAAATCGCTAGCCCCGGGACGTCGGGCTAGCGATATTGCAAGCCCTGTATCTGATTGAGGAATCACTCATCTTTGGAAAAGAGAGTTTATTACAGAGAAATGTCTCTTTCCAAAATAAAAGCTATACTATCCGCTTCTTCTGGGCTATATTCTCAGCAGCATAAGGAGAATCATGTGCTAACAGCTGTCTAAATGACTCGGGTAAAGTTAGTAGCATGCTTGTTGTTTTTGTCTTTGCACTAGGATGATGTCGGCGTAAATGTGCAGTCATATTCGTTGTGTTCCCACTAGTGCTTTCAGGTTAATCTCGTTGAAATGACCTTAACGCCACAACACGGCAAATCTCCGTTAACGAGCTACCGCCGATCGCCCCGTGCATGGGGCTAGACGGCCAACACGTTAACGAGCTAACTGCGCTAACACACTAGCTCCCACCCATGTAATTGAGCATTGCATGGGACATCCAACATACTGTTTTACTTTAGTCCATGACTCGCTTACCTTCAGGGTCATACGTCACATGAAAACCAAAATAATTCCAAACGCCAGATCTGAATGAGGGTGGGGGAGGTCCATGTTGCAAGGATAGCTTAACTTCTGTCTTGCTAGCTTGCCCTGCGCTCTTCCTTCTGACTATGCTGTCTGTGTTGAGCGCTCAGTGGATCTGCGCTCGACAGTGCAGCCTAGGCGGAGTAGTCGAACGCAGATTCACTGAGCGCTCAACACAGACAGCATCGTCAGAAGGAAAGTTGATAAAATAAATTACAAATGTTGTATTGTTCGATACATATGCGTACCGAACCGAAAGCACTGTATCGAACGGTTCAATATTGATACGAATATCGTTGCACCCCTAATATATACATATATGTGTGTGTGTGTGTGTATGTATAAGCTCTGACTTGTATTATGCATTATTATGAGTCTGTGGTCTGGGAGCGAGTCCTGTAACTCTGTCTGCAAAATACAGTATATAATGACCAATGTTGGGCAATAATTATATAGTTACTTCTTCAAAAAAGTCACAGAGTAATGCAAACAAAGTTTTTTGCAGCTGTTTACCTAAAAATGCTGCCAAGGTGGTTTTTAAACAAACATTTCAAACTATTTACAGAACAATCAGCTGTTCTGCATCAAATTTGTGCCACTCCAAAAAATAATTTCTGTCCACTATGAGATAAAGGAGAACAACAGCCTGATACCTGCAGGCCTGACAACAGGAGATGTATCACTCCTGTAACACCTGTAATATTCAGTAGTCGCCTAATTGTTCTGACACACACAACAAAACTATTGACTACACTACACACTAACTACACAAGATTTGCGCCAAATGTCGCAAATCTCTCACATCTCACTCCTAAAACTTCCCCCTTCCTAAACAACTGGTCATGGCCATGTTGCCATATCATTTTTTGATTGGTCGACATGGTACATTTTGCGACCAATAGGAAAGTGTGGGGGGTTTTTGGTGTCGTGTTTGCTCACAGGCGGAGAGTGCTTTTGAGCATTTTCCTTATAAAACGCCGTTTTTTACCGTTTCTTCCCGCAGTAAATATAAACAAGGATAGTGCTCAGGAAGAAAACCAAACATTGCAAATATTTTTAATCATAACTCTGGTTTTACGTGGCCTATCAACACAATTTAAAAACTGGTATAAAGTCCACACTTTTTCCATCAATTGTTCCGTCTGTCCTGCTCACAGCTCCAAAGGTTGTCCATGTTGTCATTAACGTGGTTTCACTCCACATCAGCCACGGCGCTTTGCTAGCTAAAACACCGGTGTTGGCACATAAGGACGCTGTCATAGCCTGTCAGCGACGTTGATTATCTGCTTATATACGAATGTGAATTGCATTATTGGCTGGACTATCGGATAAGGTGGCATCGTTCTAATCCCATACGGGAGCAGCCAGTCACTTACTGACTAACACTGCAAAACAGAATTGTTAACGTACTCATTTTAATTGTGTGGATGCTTTAAGCATCCACACTATTGAGTTCCTGTTTCTCTTTATTCTTTATTGTGTGGATGCTTTAAGCATCCACACTATTGAGTTCCTGTTTCTCTTTATTCTTTATTATCTTTATTATTATTATTCTTCAAGTTGCTTCCGTACACTTTTCGCCGTAGAACTACTTCCACAATTTTCAGCCGATTTTCACCGTTCAAATTTTAAACTATTCTGCTATTTTTGCTCTTTCCGGCTATGACTTTTGCTATTTTTTGCTATTATACTTTTTAAAATATTAAGCTTTTTTCCTTTAATTTGTCCCATTGAAATGAATGGGAAACTTCAGCAATTCTGCTAAAATTTGCTTGTTTTTGAAACTTAACTACTTCCTCATACTTTCACCTAGAACAACCATTCAAATTTTAAAATGTTCACAAATTATTGGGCTATTCAGGTATGATTCAGCTTTTTCAAATCTTTTACTGTTTTACTTTTATGCCTCTTAAAGTTTTGAGTTGCAAAATTGTGATTTTTCACAAAATACATGTGTTGTTATGGTTGCTATGCTCTTGGCTTCCAGTGTGCCACTGAAGGTTTTGCAATTTTCACTTCATGTCCGAACAACTTCCTGCTACTTGCTCAATTTTCACTCAACTTCCACAAATTATACATCAAAACGTAGGTACTTTTGCTGGCTTTCAGAAAATGTCACCATCATTGTTGTGGGATTTATATAATTTTGGCAAATCTCCTCAGACTAACACAAGGTCAGAAAACTCTCCATATAAAGTCAATGGAGAGTTTGTTCAAAATCACCGCTGCATTTCTGTAATGAGAGGCATATTCGAATCGTCATATCTCCTTAACGAAGCAAAGTTAAGACATGAGGCTTGTCCCGGTATATCTTCAGACACTCGTGACGCTCACAATTCAAGAATTATTTTCTCACCTATTACCGTTCTGAAATGAGTTGGACTTGTTTGAGGGTAGGAAATTTGTCCTTCGCTCAGATTTCTTCAGATTTCAAACTGTGGAAATGAACCACTTTTTTCTCTCGTCATAACTTTTTGTTGGATTTCCACAGAGACCTGAAAATTTCCATGATTGTTCACCAAAGCCTGCTGTCTCTTACGGTGAAAGAATGATATCGATACTCCAAATAGATTTAGAGTTAGAAAGCGTTGTTTGAGGGCAAGTCAAGGCAGTTTTTGCTTCGCTCTACTCAGTTATGGTGCATTAGAAGTCAAATATCTTTAATAATTCATATTTTAATGATAAATTGTAAACACTGGAAGATTCCCCCATCTCTTCTGAACAAAACGGTGTAAGAATGACCGCTCTAGCCCCTACGGTTAGGAAATTATTTTCATTTGTTTGAGGGGAGTCCTCACTATGAGAAATAGGCTGCAATAATCCTGTGCCTCTCTGTGCTGCGTGTGTAAAAAGAGGCACATGTTTTGGCGGGAAAAAGTACACAGGCTCTCTGATTGGTGGATTCAAATTCAGCAGCTCCCAGGCTGACCTAGAAACTTACTTCTCTCTCCCTGTGCATTTTTTTGCTGATTTTTTTCATTTAACAAGTATATTTGAGGGACCCTCAGCATGTTCAGCATTTTTTCAGCTGTCCATTTTGCTTTTCCAATTTTTCTGTTTAACTTATTACTATTGTGCTAAATAATACTATTTCTGCTATTTTATAAGATTTGTGCCTAATATAGTATTTCTGCTAAATTACAATATTTCTGCTTTTTATACTATTTGTGCTAAAACATAGTATTTCTACTAAATGTAGTATTTATGCTTAATCATACTATTTCTGCTTTTTATGGGATTTGTGCCTAATATAGTATTTCTGCTTTTTATAGGATTTTTGCTCAAACATAGTATTTCTACTAAATGTAGTGTTTATGCTTAATCATCCTATTTCTGCTTTTTATAGGATTTGTGCTTAATATAGTATTTCTGCTAAATTATAGTATTTCTGCTTTTTATAGTATTTGTGCTAAAACATAGTATTTCTACTAAATGTAGTATTTATGCTTAATCATAGTATTTCTATATATTTCTGCCAGGTCCCCAGGCAGCCAATCCTCTGTGAGGACTTAGACATTCAAATTTTCAAATCAGGGCCTGCACGGTTTCCCAGCCAATCATATATGTGTCCTGAGGCATTCAAATTTGCATATTGGGGCCTTCATGGCTTCTAAGCCAGCCAATCATATCTGAGGGCTGAGGAATTCAAATCCACAAATCAGGGCCTGCACAGCTTCCCAGCCAGCCAATCATGTATGTGGGCTCCAGGTATTCAAATTTGCATATTGGGGAATTCGTGGCTTCTAAGTCAACAAGTCATCCATGTCATATATCTCTAAAAATTCATATTTTAATGATAAATTGTCAACACTTGAAGATTCCCCCATCTCTTCTGAACAAAACGGTGTAAGAATGACCGCTCTAGCCCCTATGGTTAGGAAATTATGGTCATTTGTTTGAGGGGAATCCTCACTATGTGAAATAAACTGAAAGAAGCAGGTCTATGTCTCTGTGCGGCGTGTGTAAAAAGAGGCACCTGTTTTGGCGGGAAAACGTAAACAGCCTCTCTGATTGGTGGATTCAAATTCAGCAGCTCCCAGGCTGACCTAGAAACTTAGTCCTCTCTCCCTGTGTGTGTGTGTGTGTGTGTGTGTGTGTGTGTGTGTGTGTGTGTGTGTGTGTGTGTGTGTGTTTAGTGGGAGAGAGAGGACCCTGCCCTTATTTGACAGCATGTCATTGTAGGATTTAAATTGAACATAGTTAGACTGGTTGACTGGATTAGAGCCTGTGTTTGTGTGTCCCTCTGTGCATTTGTGTTTCAATAAGTTATTACTATTCTGCTAAATCATAGTATTTCTGGTACTTTTCGGTACTTGTGCTAAATACAGTATTTCTGCTAAATCATACTATTTCTGCTTTTCATAGGATTTGTGCTTAATATAGTATTTCTGCTAAATTATAGTTTTTCTTCTTTTTATAATATTTGTGCTAAAACATAGTATTTCTACTAAATGTAGTATTTATGCTTAATAATAGTATTTCTATATACTTCTGCCAGGTCCCCAGGCAGCCAATCCTCTGTGAGGACTGAGACATTCAAATTTTCAAATCAGGGCCTGCACAGTTTCCCAGCCAATCAAATAAGTGTCCTGAGGCATTCAAATTTGCATATTGGGGCCTTCGTGGCTTCTAAGCCAGCCAATCATATCTGAGGGCTGAGGAATTCAAATCCACAAATCAGGGCCTGCACGGCTTCCCAGGCAGCCAATCATATATGTGGCCTCAGGCATTCAAATTTGCATATTGGGGGAATTCGTGGCTTCTAAGTCAACAAGTCATCCATGTCGTATATCTCTAAAAATTCACATTTTAATGATAAATTGTTAACACTGGAAGATTCCCCCATCTCTTCTGAACAAAACGGTGTAAGAATGACCGCTCTAGCCCCTACGGTTTGGAAATTATGGTCATTTGTTTGAGGGGAGTCCTCACTATGAGAAATAGGCTGCAATAATCCTGTGCCTCTCTCTGCTGCGTGTGTAAAAAGATGCACCTGTTTTGGTGGGAAAAAGTACACAGGCTCTCTGATTGGTGGATTCAAATTCAGCAGCTCCCAGGCTGACCTAGAAACTTACTTCTCTCTCCCTGTGCATTTTTTTGCTGATTTTTTCATTTAACAAGTATATTTGAGGGACCCTCAGCATGTTCAGCATTTTTTCAGCTGTCCATTTTGCTTTTGCAATTTTTCTGTTTAACTTATTACTATTGTGCTAAATCATACTGTTTCTGCTATTTCATAAGATATTGTGCTTAATATAGTATTTCTGCTTTTAATAGGATTTGTGCTTAATATAGTATTTCTGCTTTTTATAGAATTTGTGCTTAATATAGTATTTCTGCTTTTTATAGAATTTGTGCTTAATATAGTATTTCTGCTTTTTATAGGATTTGTGCTTAATATAGTATTTCTGCTAAATTATAGTATTTCTGCTTTTTATAGTATTTGTGCTAAAACATAGTATTTCTACTAAATGTAGTATTTATGCTTAATCATAGTATTTCTATATATTTCTGCCAGGTCTCCAGGCAGCCAATCCTCTGTGAGGACTTAGACATTCAAATTTTCAAATCAGGTCCTGCACGGTTTCCCAGCCAATCATATATGTGTCCTGAGGCATTCAAATTTGCATATTGGGGACTTCATGGCTTCTAAGCCAGCCAATCATATCTGAGGGCTGAGGAATTCAAATCCACAAATCAGGGCCTGCACAGCTTCCCAGCCAGCCAATCATGTATGTGGGCTCCAGGCATTCAAATTTGCATATTGGGGAATTCGTGGCTTCTAAGTCAACAAGTCATCCGTGTCATATATCTCTAAAAATTCATATTTTAATGATAAATTGTCAACACTTGAAGATTCCCCCATCTCTTCTGAACAAAACGGTGTAAGAATGACCGTTCTAGCTCCTACGGTTAGGAAATTATGGTCATTTGTTTGAGGGGAGTCATCATTATGAGAAATAGACTGCAATGATCCTGTGTCTCTCTGTGCTGCGTGTGTAAAAAGGATGCACCTGTTTTGGAGGGAAAGAGTGCACAGGCTCTCTGATTGGTGGATTCAAATTCAGCAGCTCCCAGGCTGACCTAGAAACTCACTTTTCTCTCCCTGTGTGTGTGTGTGTGTGTGTGTGTGTGTGTGTGTGTGTGTGTGTGTGTGTGTGTGTGTGACAGAGAGAGAGAGAGAGAGAGAGAGAGAGAAAGGCTTTTAATGGGATGATCTCATTCTAAGATTTAAATTCAATATATTTAGACTGGTTGACTGAATTGGATCTTGTGTGTGTGTCTCTCTGTGCATGTGTGTTTTCTTATGTGTACATATTTGTGATTGTGTGGCTGTTATAGATTTTTTTGCTGATTTTTTTCATTTAACAAGTATAGTTGAGGGACGTTCAGCATGTTCATCATTTTTTCAGCTGTCCATTTTTGCTTTTCCAATTTTTCTGTTTAAGTTATTACTATTGTGCTAAATCATACCATTTCTGCTATTTTATAAGATTTGTGCCAAATACCGTATTTCTGCCAAATATAGTATTTCTGATTAATTATAGTTTTTTCTACCAAATCATAGTACAGTATTTCTGCTTTTTATAGGGTTTGTGCTTAATAAAGTATTTCTGCTAAATTATAGTATTTCTGCTTTTTATAGTATTTGCGCTAAATTATAGTATTTCTGCCAAATTATAATATTTGTGCTAAAACATAGTCTTAATTTAAAATGACAATATTCATAGTTCATCACAGTGTCTCTGGTAAATCACAATATTTCTGCTCTGTTGTACTATTTTTCTAAATCATAGTGTTTCTGTAATGTTTAAGTATTTTTGGCTAAATATATTCTTTCTGTTATCTTATACTATTTCTCCTAAATTCTTGTATTTTTGAGAAGTTATCATGTTTCTGGTAAGTTACAATATTTCTGCTAAATTCTGCTATGCTATTGTATTTCTGCCAAGTATTATGTTTCCTCTAAGATATTGCAGTTCTACTAAGTTATTCCATTTTAGCAAACTTATTTTGCTTCTGCAAAGTTTTTACAATTTCTGCAACTTTTCAGCTTTTTCAGCTAGTTTTTGCATACAGCTTCAGCTTTAAGCATCCACACTGCATTTTCGCAGGAAATGCAAATTTTTCTAGTTATTATTATTCTTAGGACTTCCGTACACTTTTCGCCGTAGAACTACTTCCACAATTTTCAGCCGATTTTCACCGTTCAAACTTTAAACTATTCAGCTATTTTTGCTAATGCCGGCTATGACTTTTGCTATTTTTAACTATTATACTTTTTAAAATATTCCACTTTTTTCCTTTAATTTGTCCCATTGAAATGAATGGGAAACTTCAGCAATTCTGCTAAAATTTGCTTGTTTTTGAAACTTAACTACTTCCTCATATTTTCAGCTAGAACAACCATTCAAACTTTAAAATGTTCACAAATTATTGGGCTATTCAGGTATGATTCAGCTTTTTCAAATCTTTTACTGTTTTACTTTTATGCCTCTTAAAGTTTTGAGTTGCAAAATTGTGATTTTTCACAAAATACATGTGTTGTTATGGTTGCTATGCTCTTGGCTTCCAGTGTGCCACTGAAGGTTTTGCAATTTTCACTTCATGTCCGAACAACTTCCTGCTACTTGCTCAATTTTCACTCAACTTCCACAAATTATACATCAAAACGTAGGTATTTTTGCTGGCTTTCAGAAAATGTCACCATCATTGTTGTGGGATTTATAGAATTTTTGCAAATCTCCTCAGACTAACACAAGGTCAGAAAACTCTCCATATAAAGTGAATGGAGAGCTTGTTCAAAATCACCGCTGGATTTCTGTAATGAGAGGCATATTCGAATCGTCATATCTCCTTAACGAAGCAAAGTTAAGACATGAGGCTTGTCCCCGAATATCTCCAGACACCCCTGACGCTCACAATTCAAGAATTTCTTTCTCACCTATTACCGTTCTGAAATGAGTTGGACTTGTTTGAGGGTAGGAAATTCGTCCTTCGCTCAGATTTCTTCAGATTTCAAACTGTGGAAATGAACCACTTTTTTCTCTCGTCATAACTTTTTGTTGGATTTCCACAGAGACCTGAAAATTTCCATGATTGTTCACCAAAGCCTGCTGTCTCTTACGGTGAAAGAATGATATTGATACTCCAAATAGATTTCAAGTTACAAAGCGTTGTTTGAGGGCAAGTCAAGGCAGTTTTTGCTTCGCTCTACTCAGTTATGGTGCATTAGAAGTCAAATATCTTTAATAATTCATATTTTAATGATAAATTGTAAACACTGGAAGATTCCCCCATGTCTTCTGAACAAAACGGTGTAAGAATGACCGTTCTAGCCCCTACGGTTAGGAAATTATGGTCATTTGTTTGAGGGGAGTCGTCACTATGAGAAATAGACTGCAATAATCCTGTGCCTCTCTCTGCTGCGTGTGTAAAAAGATGCACCTTTTTTGGCGGGAAAACGTAAACAGCCACTCTGATTGGTGGATTTAAATTCGGCAGCTCTCTCCCTCTGTGTCTGTCTGTGTGTGTGTGTGTGTGTGTGTGTGTGTGTGTGTGTGTGTGTGTGTGTGTGTGTGTGTTTAGTGGGAGAGAGAGGACCCTGCCCTTATTTGGCAGCATGTCATTGTAGGATTTAAATTGAATATAGTTAGACTGATTGACTGGATTAGAGCCTGTGTTTGTGTGTCCCTCTCTGCATTTCTGTTTCAATATGCCTCCATATTTGTAATTTTGTAAGTTATTGCTATTCTGCTAAATCATAGTATTTCTGGTACTTTTTGCTACTTGTGCTAAATACAGTATTTCTGCTAAATTATAGTATTTCTGCTTTATTATACTATTTTTGCTAAAACATAGTATTTCTACTAAATGTAGTATTTCTGCTTTTTATACTATTTGTGCTAAATTATAATATTTCTGCTTTTTATACTATTTGTGCTAAATTATAATATTTCTGCTTTTTATACTATTTGTGCTAAATTATAATATTTCTGCTTTTTATACTATTTGTGCTAAATTATAATATTTCTGCTTTTTATACTATTTGTGCTAAAACATAGTATTTCTACTAAATGTAGTATTTATGCTTAATAATAGTATTTCTATATACTTCTGCCAGGTCCCCAGGCAGCCAATCCTCTGTGAGGACTGAGAAATTCAAATTTTCAAATCAGGGCCTGCACAGTTTCCCAGCCAATCAAATAAGTGTCCTGAGGCATTCAAATTTGCATATTGGGGCCTTCGTGGCTTCTAAGCCAGCCAATCATATCTGAGGGCTGAGGAATTCAAATCCACAAATCAGGGCCTGCACGGCTTCCCAGGCAGCCAATCATATATGTGGCCTCAGGCATTCAAATTTGCATATTGGGGGAATTCGTGGCTTCTAAGTCAACAAGTCATCCATGTCGTATATCTCTAAAAATTCACATTTTAATGATAAATTGTTAACACTGGAAGATTCCCCCATCTCTTCTGAACAAAACGGTGTAAGAATGACCGCTCTAGCCCCTACGGTTTGGAAATTATGGTCATTTGTTTGAGGGGAGTCCTCACTATGAGAAATAGGCTGCAATAATCCTGTGCCTCTCTCTGCTGCGTGTGTAAAAAGATGCACCTGTTTTGGCGGGAAAAAGTACACAGGCTCTCTGATTGGTGGATTCAAATTCAGCAGCTCCCAGGCTGACCTAGAAACTTACTTCTCTCTCCCTGTGCATTTTTTTGCTGATTTTTTCATTTAACAAGTATATTTGAGGGACCCTCAGCATGTTCAGCATTTTTTCAGCTGTCCATTTTGCTTTTGCAATTTTTCTGTTTAACTTATTACTATTGTGCTAAATCATACTGTTTCTGCTATTTCATAAGATATTGTGCTTAATATAGTATTTCTGCTTTTAATAGGATTTGTGCTTAATATAGTATTTCTGCTTTTTATAGAATTTGTGCTTAATATAGTATTTCTGCTTTTTATAGAATTTGTGCTTAATATAGTATTTCTGCTTTTTATAGGATTTGTGCTTAATATAGTATTTCTGCTAAATTATAGTATTTCTGCTTTTTATAGTATTTGTGCTAAAACATAGTATTTCTACTAAATGTAGTATTTATGCTTAATCATAGTATTTCTATATATTTCTGCCAGGTCTCCAGGCAGCCAATCCTCTGTGAGGACTTAGACATTCAAATTTTCAAATCAGGTCCTGCACGGTTTCCCAGCCAATCATATATGTGTCCTGAGGCATTCAAATTTGCATATTGGGGACTTCATGGCTTCTAAGCCAGCCAATCATATCTGAGGGCTGAGGAATTCAAATCCACAAATCAGGGCCTGCACAGCTTCCCAGGCAGCCAATCATGTATGTGGGCTCCAGGCATTCAAATTTGCATATTGGGGAATTCGTGGCTTCTAAGTCAACAAGTCATCCGTGTCATATATCTCTAAAAATTCATATTTTAATGATAAATTGTCAACACTTGAAGATTCCCCCATCTCTTCTGAACAAAACGGTGTAAGAATGACCGTTCTAGCTCCTACGGTTAGGAAATTATGGTCATTTGTTTGAGGGGAGTCATCATTATGAGAAATAGACTGCAATGATCCTGTGTCTCTCTGTGCTGCGTGTGTAAAAAGGATGCACATGTTTTGGAGGGAAAGAGTGCACAGGCTCTCTGATTGGTGGATTCAAATTCAGCAGCTCCCAGGCTGACCTAGAAACTCACTTTTCTCTCCCTGTGTGTGTGTGTGTGTGTGTGTGTGTGTGTGTGTGTGTGACAGAGAGAGAGAGAGAGAGAGAGAGAGAGAAAGGCTTTTAATGGGATGATCTCATTCTAAGATTTAAATTCAATATATTTAGACTGGTTGACTGAATTGGATCTTGTGTGTGTGTCTCTCTGTGCATGTGTGTTTTCTTATGTGTACATATTTGTGATTGTGTGGCTGTTATAGATTTTTTTGCTGATTTTTTTCATTTAACAAGTATAGTTGAGGGACGTTCAGCATGTTCATCATTTTTTCAGCTGTCCATTTTTGCTTTTCCAATTTTTCTGTTTAAGTTATTACTATTGTGCTAAATCATACCATTTCTGCTATTTTATAAGATTTGTGCCAAATACCGTATTTCTGCCAAATATAGTATTTCTGATTAATTATAGTTTTTTCTACCAAATCATAGTACAGTATTTCTGCTTTTTATAGGGTTTGTGCTTAATAAAGTATTTCTGCTAAATTATAGTATTTCTGCTTTTTATAGTATTTGTGCTAAATTATAGTATTTCTGCCAAATTATAATATTTGTGCTAAAACATAGTCTTAATTTAAAATGACAATATTCATAGTTCATCACAGTGTCTCTGGTAAATCACAATATTTCTGCTCTGTTGTACTATTTTTCTAAATCATAGTGTTTCTGTAATGTTTAAGTATTTTTGGCTAAATATATTCTTTCTGTTATCTTATACTATTTCTCCTAAATTCTTGTATTTTTGAGAAGTTATCATGTTTCTGGTAAGTTACAATATTTCTGCTAAATTCTGCTATGCTATTGTATTTCTGCCAAGTATTATGTTTCCTCTAAGATATTGCAGTTCTACTAAGTTATTCCATTTTAGCAAACTTCTTTTGCTTCTGCAAAGTTTTTACAATTTCTGCAACTTTTCAGCTTTTTCAGCTACTTTTTGCATACAGCTTCAGCTTTAAGCATCCACACTGCATTTTCGCAGGAAATGCAAATTTTTCTAGTTTCAATTCACGTTAGATTTTTTTTTGTGCGCAACGCAGATTTTCTGTGCGCAGAGACCGTGCCAGCAGTGCGCAACTGCGCACGCGCGCAGCTTAGAAGGAACATTGCTGGTCTCTCTCTCTGATGGCTGCTGACGTTGATGGGCCTGGAGCAAATTCTATTGTGACAACCTGCCCACTGTGTGGACAGGTTGCTGTTAGTTAGCTTTGCTGTTAGTTCCAGAATGAATTCAATTTTATTTTTCACTGGGCTTGGACCTTGTAGATTCACTTTCATTAACATCTCAATGTTAAACTTTATCAAGTCAAGTCAAGTCAAAGTAAAAAAAAAACTTTATTTAGCCCCCCAAAAACGTTATTTATCGTAACAGCTGGAGAACAGCCTCCCTCCCCTGCCAGTCTTTCACTCTTAGCTTCACCTCCTGAGCTCTGCTCTTTAGGCCTGAGACTCCTATTTGTCTACTCTGCTCCAGATTTCTGTTTATTGTTCCAATTGGTTCTCCACCCTCTGGGCTCTCTGCTCAGTTCAACTAAGCTTTCTCCACAGCTCTGTAGATCTTTGGCACAAACTATCATCAAGTCAGTTTGTGACTTTTAGCACTGCTTCTTTCATATTGTTTCTAATGCGGCCCTCACTCAGTTTTGTGGAAGTGACTCTGACAGCTTACTGATTTGACAAAGCTATATGATTACTTCTGCCACGGCACTCTCTGGTATGTGCAGAACAGCTTGCTTCTCTAACAGAAGAGATATTAAATTGTGCTGTAGCTGTTTTCTAACTCACAAAGACAACTTTCACCATTTTCTTCACTTACATCCCCTAACGCCCCCTTATTTTCAGCATGTAACATTTGTTCTTGTGGAGCACCACTGCCATGGGTTAGATAATCACAACCAACAATTAATTTCTGATTTGAATTTCTTCCAACATCACTCTCCTTCAGAGTTTGTTTTGGTAACCAATTTTAATGAAGGACAATGTCTGTCTGTACCTCATGTGCTCAAAACAATTTTTCCAGTTCTCCTTCTGCTCACCTACTTACTATACTTCAGCTGCTGTGTGACCCCCTCCGGGTAGAGGCCCTCCACCCCTCTTCACACAGAAAGCACAGGTCAGCTGACACAAGGCAAACATCTGCAGCCACAGCTGCATGAAGAGGTGAATGTTTTCTGTCAGGACCCTTCATGATCATACTGGATAATAAAAGAGTTCAATGTCTCATCGTGAGAAAACAAAGATCTCATCAGAGGCTCAAACATAGCTCAACAGCGCCAGTGACAACATACCTGTGATGAACTGATTGTTGAACAACTGGAGGTTTTCTCCGGTCCAAAGCAGAACCAGCTCCAGCCTCCAGAAGTCCAACATGGAGTTGCTGTCTCCAGTCTGGATGTGATCCAGTCATGTAGTTCAGCAGGAAGTTCAGATGCAGTTGTGCATACCTTCATCTATGATGACATAAGGTAATCTTTATCGTAGGAGCCTGAACTGTAAAATTGATGAATCAACATAACAAATTGAATGTGATAGGAATATGATTCTGCTTTCTCTGACTTGTATGGTGTTTCATAATCCTTGTATCATTAGGATGTTACAAAAAAATGTACACAATCCATTTTGGGGGGGGGCAATTTGAAACCTATAATTTGCTTAATTTTACATATTTTATTGGTGCAATTTGTCTCACTGCGCCTACTTCCTGTGGAAAAACAACAATAAGGAAAGGTTGTGAGATGCCCAAATTGCAATATCCTGTACAATGTGTTGTAAGTGGAAGAAAATGGATGGAAATGGATTTAAAACACCTCTTAAAATCCATTTTTACTTCTTGGAATATGTATGACCCTGATTTTATTGTTTTAAATTTTATTCTATCCATCCATCCATTCGCTTATCCTTTTCAGGGTCACGGGAGCCTATCCCAGCTGTCATAGGGCGAAAGGCGGGGTACACCCTGGACAGGTCGCCAGTCTGTCGCAGGGCCAACACACAGGGACAGACAACCATTCATACTCACATTCACACCTAGTGACAATTTGGATTAATCAATTAACCTATCCCCACAAGCTGCATGTCTTTGGACGGTGGGAGGAAGCCGGAGTACCCGGAGAGAACCCACGCAAACACGGGGAGAACATGCAAACTCCACACAGAAAGACCCCGGCCTGATGGTGGAATTGAACTCAGGACCTTCTTGCTGTGCGGCAACAGTGCTAACCACCGTGCCACCGTGCTAATTATCATAAATTTTATTTTTTATTTCTATTTTTATTCAATGTATCATTTTGGGGCATGTTAAGTGTACAGCACTTTGTTTTCAGCTCGGAGTTGTTCTGAAAGTGCTATGTAAATAAATTGTTTGCTTGCTTGCTCATATGTAAATAGGACTGTGTAGAGCCATTTGTCAGGGCAATTTTCAATTATGTTTCTGAATCACATCTGATATTGTAAATTTGTGTTCATGAGGTCCCTGAATGCAGGTGAGTGACCAATCAGGTCCCTCTTAATACAAAGATCTTTGACCCGTGTAATTTCCATGACTGTAGAAAACAGTTTTCTGCAGTAATTGAAATTAGTCCAGTTTACTGAAGAACACCTCAGGCTGTCAGGTTAAAACAGTCGGTCGTGTTTTCGTAACATAAACACTGGCCCTCCTCTCAGAGCCTACGCTCTATCTGCTATTCCCGAACAGAGATACGGAAGTTTCTCCGTGACTGCAGCTGCCAGTCAAAGCTCTCATGATGGCGTTACAACCCAATTTAACATAGTAGGAATTAGAATCAAACTTATGGGAAAGGAGACCCCTTGGACATAAATCAGCGTGATGAGAACTATTGATAACAAAAGAAAGAATCTTTGGAAAAAATGTATCTGAGGAGAATTAATTTATTTTAGACCGACCCCAGTCCTATCCGCCAACATGGAGGAGGCGGGGTTTATGACCTATACTGCTGCCAGACACCAGGGGGCGATAGAGACACATCTGCCATGTTTTCTACAGTCATTCTGTGATTTTCTCTGATTGGCTGTGGACACTGAAAAGCCTAAGCATTATGACATGTGATCGAACACACATGTGTGATCTTCAACAAATCTGCACCTGTATACAGACTGAAAACAAGCAAGCCAGCCTGATGAAGGTTTGATTACAAACCTGCAATGTGTACTTCATCCAAAAACACACCCTCAACTATGACCGATCCCATCACCCTTTGTAGACAGAGAGGAAGGGAGAGAGAACAGTCTGATGAACACCCCTCCTACTAACTTACAGGAGACTGACCCCGGCCAATCAGTGCCAAGGGACCAGAGGATTAAAACGATCTCCAATCTGGGAGCGGAAGGCCCCTGGCGGAGAGGGATCACCTCCCCCTGCCCAGCCACCCCAACCTCTTGTGGAGCTGAGTAGCAATGTGGTTGATCTCGCAAAGACAGAATCCAACCCCTCAGAAACCAGTGGAGGCAAAACAACCAAAGTATCCATACCACACACTGTAGCACACTACAGACTGACCCCCATAAACCTAAATATACTGAGGTCCAGTGTGCAGACCCGCCTCCAAACAAAACCAGCAGAGAATTCTCCTCCTGCTTCACCGCCCTCACCAAAACCTTCATCTGAGACTCCAATGTTGCCAGACTCCCACCTTTTGCAAAAAAGGGAGTGCAGATTGACAGCTTTGCAGGAGCAAAATAGTGCCAAGCAGAAGCCGTGCTGGAGAAAGCAACCTGCAGCATGATGGTGGATAAATTTGTCTTATCCTTTGGCCGGAACAACAGGTCACAGAAGGATTAAAAAAAAATGCCGGTGACTGAGCTGAAAGGGGCACTGAAGACAGCCCAAAAGAGATTTCCGGAAGCTGAAATCTTTATCCCGGTCATCAGTTTCTCCAATGCCCTTCCCCACAAAGAACACTTTTAAGGTTTGGAGGAACACATTCCTGTATATCCTGCTTTTAACTTTTGCACTGAGACAGTATTAATTGGATTAAAAAATAAATGCAATGTTTGTGTTTCAGTATTAGAATGAATATGTAAATCGAACATCCCCATAAGCTCGAAGCAGTGGGAGGGGGTGAATGGTGTAGTAAACCTTTCTAAAGAATTTCACCCTTCCACTCCTCAGCTGAATAGGGGTCGCAATTTAATTCCCACAAAGGGCTACAATAAAACTCTATGGTTCCAATGTAAATATGATATCCAACAATATCATAGAAGGGTCAAATTGGCTATATATTATTGGAATAAAAACGATTCGGAACTTCAGCCTTTTACCCTAAAATCTGACTGGTCTCGCCACATAGGTCAGCATCCGCACCTGGTGAGAGCTGTACTGGGATTATTTCCAAAACTATTTTCGAATAAGTTGCATCAAACCTAACTTAACTACAGCAGAAACAAAAGCTTTAAAAAAATCTAGGAAAACAAATTATTCTAAAACCAGCAGACAAGGCGAGTGCTGAAGTGATTTTGGACAAAGAGAAGGAGAGAGGCTACAGGCAGCTGAATGACAAAACGTACTACTTCAAGTTAAAGAAACCAGTTTATTTAGACACAATACCAATAGTTGAAAAGGTAATTAATAACTTGTATCAGAAGAAGCACAAGAAGTATTTATTGAGCCAAGGACAGGGCTCTTCTATAACTAGAAGCCCCCATTGAATCCTTTCTGTTTACAATTGACATTGATAGCCTCTATACAAATATAGACATTAAAGAAGGAATAAATGCAGTAAGGAGAATTTTTCAGAAATTCTCACAAGAGAAGACCAGACAAATTATTACTGGAACTGTTGGAAGTCATCCTAATGAAAAATGATTGTGAATTCAACAGGGACTTCTATTTGCAAATAAAAGGGGTGGTGATGGTGAAATGTTTGCCCCTGCATACGCCATACATCATGGCAGAGTGGGAGACCTCTGTCTTAAAAAAATATGAGAAAAAAACATTACATTATTATCGGTTTCCTGATGATATTTGGGGAATGTGGTAACATTCTGAACAAGATTTTGAGGTGTTTTTAAGGACTCTGAACAACCATAATGCCTCGATTAAGCTTAAATCCATTATTTAAAAAAACTCAATTGATTCCTTGGATACAACCACATTTAAGGGGCCAAATTTTCTGAATAACCATGGACTGGATGTAACAGTATTTTTCAAACAAACAGATACACATGTCCTCTTGTTTAAGACAAGCTTTCATCCAAAGCATACATTTGCTGGACTAATTACGTCCCAATTATTGAGATTTCACAGGATCTGAACTCAGCAGACTGATTTCAGGAAAGCTACTAAAATTCGATTCTCGGCATTGTCCACAAGAGGGTACTGTCGCTTTTCCTTAAGGAAGTGTTTCAAATCCATGTTACAGATCAGGCCCATTGATGTCTCTCCTCTTCTCCCAGTGGTTACCACGTTTGTTAGGAACCACTTTCAGAAACTTGTTCAGGACACCAAAATGTTTTGAGATTATAAGTTAATTGCAGCCTTTAGGAGAAATAAAAACCCAAGAGATGATCTTATAAAGGCCAAAATCGGACCACTCTCTGAGGCTAGACCCAGACCTCAGAGGCAAATTTTTCAGCACCGTAAATAGTTGCACAGTTTTTAAAATGACAGTGTTTTCCTTTCACAATGTAAGGGTAATCAGCGTTCTAAGAACTATGTTTAATCAATAACTTGTAAGAAGTGTGGAACACAATATGTAGGAGTGTCATGGTACTGGGTTTTATTGAAGTTTAAGTTTTATTCTTGGATTGGTTGTTCTTCGTGGTTTTGGCTCTCTTTATTGTTTTTGCCTTTGCCTTCCCAGAGTTCCACGTTTCATGTCTAGTCACCCTTGTCCCCATGTTCCTTCTGTCTCCCCAGTCAGTTATGTCTCCACGTCCCATTGTCAAGTCTACGTCTTTGTGAATGTTTCTTGGTTCCTGTTTTACTTTGACACTCTTGCGTCCCCTGCTGAATGTTTTCAGTTTTGCTATGTTTTCTTTGTTATTATGTTTTGTTCCTCGTATCTAGTATTTGAGTTTTCACAGCACACTTAAGGCTGCCTCTTTCAGTTAAACTTGTGATTAGGCAACTTCTCTCAGGGTTTCATATTCCCGGTTCACTGATATGATCTTTAGCATAATCCAGTCTCTTTTTTTCTGTACTTCTTGCTTGTTTTGCAGGGAGGAGAGAATAGACTTTACTGCATTATTTGTGTAATTTTTGCCCCACACAAAAATTAAGTAAAATGAATACAAATGGGTTCATACTTACCTGAGTATTCTTACCTTCTGCTTTTAAGTACTTGATCCATAAGTAATAAAGGTGAATTCAGTTTGAGAACTGTTCATTATCATTATGGGAGAGGGAGGGGTAGTGTGTTGCATGCAAACACGTCTTTATTTGTAAATAGAGATAAGTTCACTATCATATGTACAGAAATAACAGTAAATAATTTGTCTGGAGGAAGAACAGTGAATATTTGAGGGGGGTTCCCTTTAATTACGCATTTATACAGGGCGTGTGATACGCGACAGCACACGGGCCCCTGTATGCCAGTGGAACCTGTCAAAAATTGGTCAAATGCAACAATGAAGGAAGATGCACCTTTAGTGGATTTTATTTTTATTTGTTTCTGTGGTAAGTTTATCAAAGATTCACACATTTTCTCTCTGAGATTACTTAAATTAAATAAATGCATTTTGAAGTTTTATTCTTCCTGCAGTGCTAGCACAAGTCCTGATGACATCTAACTTTTCCATAGCTCTTTATCTAATCTGAAAAATACCTGTTTTACAACAGGATTTCATTTGCATTCAATATGAAAATATACAAGAACTTTTATTACTTTTTTCTTAAAAGGAATAAAATATTCAGACACTCGAGTGTAGAAAAACTTTTTCTCAGACGCTGTAAACCAGATGACAGGGAGAGCTCGCTCTCACTCCCACTCACAAAAACCACAATCAGAACTAATTTCCTGTAGATTTCTTTCCTCCCCTCCATCACATCATCTTATGCTACATAATGACTGAACTCAACAAAGAAATCAAATCTATTACTTACCAAGCAACAAGAGACCATTGCAATGCATGTAAAACAACAACAACAACAACAAACAGTTACAAACATCAGACAGATCACTTCTCAGTTCTACCAATAAATTCATAAACAGAAAGATGGAAAAAAATAAAATACAAATTTAAAAAACAACGTGTTGTTGATACAGACATTAGCATCTACATCCTCTTGTTTTGTTAGTTCTTCATTGGAGTACAAGTGGTTTGTCATCATCAGAATCTATCTCAGTGTGTTCATTGGATATACTGCATTTCTCAACAAGTCCCTGCTTATTTACTTCCAAGGACACACTGTCCAGCCATCAGGAAAAAAAGGGGGATGGTATGAAGAGATGGGAAGAACAAAAAAAAAAGACTAGATCTAAAACCACACTGTGTCGCTGTTTATCAGTTATGAAAAATCCAGCACCAGTGAGGTAAAAGGCCATTTTTCTATTTCTTCATTTGTGTTTTGCACACGACATTTTTTAAACAACAAAACATCACAGTTCAGAAAATAATAAAACACACTCCTCCCCTTTAACTGACCCTGACCCTAAAGATTTATCCATTAGACATATTTCACAAGAGTCTTTGGCAGAAACAAAAGGCCATTGACTAGAACAGTAAGAATCATAGATAGGCTTCCCTATCATTTTCTTCTTAACACTTATAATGTGAGAGTGAAATCAGCCACATTATTCCACTTTACTCTTTTCTATATAACTGATATCTTGATGCATGCTCAATCATCCAGGTAAAGAAATCTCAAAGAGTTGATTCTGTTCATCTGGACGTAGCGTTTTCAGTGAGAGAGAGAAATTTTTCGTCACTCATCCAAGTAACTTCTTCAGTCTCAGCTCACTGCAGGTTTCCCCAACCTTATAAACAGCACATTTGCATAATGACTGAAACTAGCACCACTGGTGAAGAATGGGCTGTGAGGTCAGCTTTTGATAATTATTATGATCAAAGACCATCCATCATTGGCCGTGAGACCACGACTGACGAAGCATTTCTCCCTCTGAAAACGCTACATCCAGACAAACAAAATCAAGTTCTTGGGGTTTATAACTGAGAGCGTGATTACAGAGAGCTTTTATTACATTATTGAAAAAGTATGAATTTCTGAACTAATTATGTTGTTAATTCAGAATAACACTTTTACAAAAGTGACTACTTACTATGAAATACAATAACTAACACAATTTCACACCTGTGAAGGTATTTGGTTTTATAGATACATGTAATAGTTTGATTTGTCAGTTAGTGAAGCTACTTTAAATTACTTTACTTGTGACACAATGTTAGCTGTGAGTTCATGAAACTTCATAGAGTATATAAAAGGAGTACATATACTGTCAAGTCAAGTGTTGGTTTAAGTAATTATCATCTTGTTTTGTGAAACCAAAGTTATCAATTTGAATGAGAGACTGAGCTGAAGGGCACACAATAGTTCTACATGAGATCCTGTTTTCACTGGTTGACAAAGCATAACATGCTTTTTCTTTTGACTCTAAATTGGACTACAGTTTATTTGACAAACATAATGTGTTACTGAAGGCAACTTCAAGATAGTGATTGACTAATAACCTAATTGGGAAAATATTTATCGAGACCATATACACATCTCATTTCTTTCGGTTAATGGCGTTACACCGTGCTAGCCATGAAAAAGAAGGTTCAAGGCACTTCCACATTAGCCTCTGTTTTCATACATGGGAGCTTTGTAAACTTTTAATAAAGTCTACGCTTACCTCACGTTGTCTGCTTGCTTTCAGCAGCCATAGACAAAGGTCATGCTAAGTCAAACATACATTCAAGTGACCTCAAGATTATAAGAATCAGAAACTGTACAGACAAAGGTCTAAACCCAACCCTAACAAAATCCTAACAGTGTATGTCAGCATTTGTCTGTGTAAGTGTGTAAGATGCTGTACTAAAAACAACACAAGTATTCTAACAAGATATAATTCCTTAGGTCCTATTGATCTCACTATTCAAACTTTGTTGCTGAAAAACATACTTTAAAGGCTTTTGTGGGATAATCATCTACTTGTACAATATCTCGTGCAACTTTATGCAAAATATATTATACAAGACAAGAAAAAACAAAAATATAACGTACATAAGTATTTGGTGAATACTTTGTTGAATCACTTTTGGCAGCAATTACAGCCTCAGATTTTTTTTTTAGTATGATGCTCCAAGCTTGACATACCTACTTACAATTTCTCCCATTCTTCTTTGCTGAATCTTTCAAGCTTCATCAGGTTGGATGTGGAGAACTGGTGAACAGCCATTTTCAGATCCTTTCAGATATTCAGTCAGCTTCAAGTCTAGCCTCTGGTTCAGGACATTCACAAATTGGTCCCAAAGCCACTCCCACTCCTTTGTTATCTGGGCTGTGTGCTTAGAGTCTTGATCCTTTAGGTTCAAAGTGCTCTAAAAGGTTATCATCAAAGATTTCCATGTAGATTTCTGTATTAATCTTTCCCTTAACCCTAAACTAGGCCTTACAGTTTTCCACCCTGACTCCTGCTGGCAAAAAAAGCATCCTGACAGTATGATGCTGCCACCACCATGCTTCACTGTAGTAATTATACTGACCAGGTGATGAGCAGTTCCAGGTTTACATAAGACATGACACTTTGCATTCAAGCCAAAGATTTCAATCTTTGTTTCATCAGAGCAGAGAATTTTGTTTATCATGCTCTGAGAGTTACCTGGATAGTGCCTTTTGGCAATAATACTGTTCAGATTGGCTGAGCAGCCAGCTCTGGGAAGAGTCCTGGTGACCTTCAATGCTGCAGACGTTTTTCTGTACCCTTCCCTGATCTGTTTGTCAATACAATCCTGTCTCAGAGATCTACAGACAATTCTTTGGACTTCATGGCTTAGCCTGGTTTGTCTATTAGTTCACAGTGGATGTCAGTTTACATTCACTGAAAACTATGGGACTATATACAAGTATGTGTAAATAAACTACCAGTCAAAAGTTTAGACACATCTTCACATTTAATGTTTTTTCTTTATTATCATGTTTATTTACTTTGTAGATTCTCACTGAAGGCATCAAAACTATCAGTGAATACATGAAATTATGTAGTAAACAAAAAAGTGTGAAATAACTCAAAACATGTTTTATATTTTAGATTCTTAAAAATAGCCACTCTTCATGAGGAAGTCACCTGAAATGGTTTTCCAACAGTCTTGAAGGAGTTCACAGAGATGCTGAGCACTTGTTAGCCCCTTTGCCTTCACTCTGCAGTCCATCTTATCACAAACCATCTCAACTGCGTTTAGGTCAGGTGACTGCGGAGGCCAGGCCATCTGGCGCAGCACTCCATCACTCTCCTTCTTGGTCAGAGAGGCCTTACACAGCCTGGAGGTGTGTTTGGGGTCACTGTCATGTTGAAAAATAAATGATGGTCCAACTAAACAAAAACTGGATGGGATGGTATGTCACTGGAGGATGCTGTGGTAGCCATACTGGTTCAGTGTGCCTTCAGTTTTGAATAAATCCTCAACCAGCAAAGCACTCCTACACCACCACACCTCCTCCTCCATGCTTCATGGTGGGAACCATGCATGTAGAGACCATCAGTTCACCTTTTCTGCATTGCACAAAGATAGGGAGGGTGGAACCAAACATCTCAAATTTGGACTCATCAGACCAAAGCAGAGATTTCCACTGGTCTAATGTCCATTCCTTGTATTGGCCCAAACAACTCTCTTTTGCTTGGTGCTTTTCCTTAGTAGTGGCTTTTTAGCAGCTATTTGACCATAAAGGGCAAATAGCATATTCATGCAGTCTCCTCTGAACAGTTGATGTAGAGATGTGTCTGGTACTCGAACTCTGTGTGGCATTTATCTGGGCTCTAATCTGAGGTGCTGTTAACTTGTGATTTTTGAAGCTGGTGACTTGGATATATTTATCCTCAGCAGCAGAGGTGACTCTTTGTCTTCCTTTCCTGAGGCGGTCCACATGTGAGCCAGTTTCATCATAGTGCTTGATGGTTTTTGTGACTGCACTTGGGAACACATTCAAAATTTTCCAGACTGACGGACTGTCAGTTCTTAAAGTAATGATGAACTGTTGTTTCTCTTTACTAGTCCTTGCCATATGAATTCTAACAGTTGTCAAATTAGGGCTGTCAGCTCTGTGCCAACCTGACTTCTGCACAGCACAACTGATGGTCCATTTCATTTCAACCATTTCAGGTTATCGCAGCCCTGTCAGCAAAGCAAATGGTAGCTACTTTCAGAATTCTAAAACATAAGATATGTATAAAGTTATTTATCCTTTTTTCGTTGCTGCATAATTCCCTATAGCTTGACTCATATAATAGATGTCTTCAGTATGTGTTTGCAAAAATAAAGAAAAACCATTAAATGACAAGGTGTGTCCAAACTTTTGACTGGTAGTGTATATATGTCTTTAATAAATTTGTTGTAATATATTGTAAGGTAAAGACCCTAGAACACAGGTGTCGAACTCCAGGCCTCGAGGGCCGGTGTCCTGCATGTTTTAGATGTGTCCTTGATCCAACACAGCTGATTTAAATGGCTAAATTATCACCTCAACATGTCTTGAAGTTCTCCAGAAGCCTGTTAATGAACTAATAATTTGATTCAGGTGTGTTGAAACGGGGTGATATCTAAAACCTGCGGGACACCGGCCCTCGAGGCCTGGAGTTCGACACCCCTGCCCTAGAATAACAATAACCAACCCCAGAATAAACCCAACAATCAGTCAACCGCCTATGAGCAAGCACCTGGGAACTACAAATAAGCCCACAGTCTGAGAGTGAAGTGCTCTGCTGGGGTGATATAGTCCTGTAAAGCTCTTTAAAATAAAATGGGGACTAATTATACAAGACCTTGTATGTGATGAGAAGGATTTTAAATTTGATTCTGGATTTAACAGGGAGCCAATGAAGAGCAGCCAGTATGGGCGAAATACCCTCTCTGTCTAGTCCCTGTCAGTACTCTTGCTGTAGCATTTTGGATCAACTAAAAGCTCCTCAGGGAGTTTTTAGGAAATGCTGATAATTACAGTAGTCCAGCACAGAAGTGATAAACGTGACTTTCAGCATCACTCTGAGAAAGAATGTTTCTAATTTTAGATATGTACCACTAGTCTAGTAATTTCTTGAGCATTTTATTTTGGAAATGTTCCATACTGTACCTGCAGTTGTACATTTTAACACAGAAATTAAAATGTGTAAATCTGTTACATAATATGTTTAATTTTGTTACCAACAAGTGCAGAAACCAACAGCTGCCTAGAACAGTAGAAAAAATACAATAACATTTTGGTTGATTTTAAGGTAACTTATTTTGCTCATATACGTTCCTGAAAATGAGTCCCTATCTAACGTTACTTCACAGTAAGTTTTCATAATAAATGTACACTTTTCTTGAAAGATAAAGTTATGGCAGAAAGCTGCCCCTCCCTATATCTAGCTTTTGCAAGACTGCTCTTCTACTTTAAAGGGATTCTGTCTTCCCTGCTGTCACATGGTGCTGCTCGCAGGGAAGGTAAAATTGCGTACTGTCCCAACAAAAAAAAATGTAATTGCATTAAATATAACAAGCCAATACTTCACAGTGTAGTTATCACCACTTAAACAATTTCTTTTACAGTTTGTAGTTAGTAATTGTCTGGGTCATTGTTGCAAATACACTAATAATTTACAGCTAAGTTAATAGCTTGGTTTTTGGGAGTTTACTGGGAAAATAAGGGGCCTGTCTGTAACCAATACCATGACTTTAATTACAGATGAAAGTATTCATTTAAATAATAAGAAAGTTACCTATATTGCCAAGATTTTTATCCAGTGTCTTGTCTAAAATCCTTCAATTATCAACTTTAGCTTGAAACCACTTGCACAGCAAGATATTAAGATATTTAGTGCCAGGAACTTTATTCTTTTGATCTCTACACATGGTTTTCAGTGGAAGAAACCTTGCAACACAAATGACTTCTTCAGTCTGCGCTAACTGTAGGCTTCCCCAACCTTTAAACAGTGCAGTTACATGACAAAAACAAGTACCACCATTAATATGAAAACTGCCATTACCACTGATCAAAGCAGACGAGTACTATCACAGAGCTGGGAAATTGCTGCAATCACAGCGTTTTAACATGGTGAAAGACATACTCTTATGCCCCCTCCTTGGTTCAGCAATGGTTGTTTCGTTTTTGGTGTATTATGTTTTAGAGTTTGATTTCACAATGGTGAAAATAAATAAATAAATAAATAAATAAGAAGAAAAGCTGTCCAATCCTAACAAACACCAGTTCATCAGTGGTTTTTGTTTGGTCAGCATGTTGCCAGCTTTGACAAATGCTCCACTGGGACAATCAATTCAGTTATATTTTATTCCATAGCACCAAATCACAAAAAACAAATCTATGCAGGGTCTCTTTGTTATGATGTTCTTCAGCTTCCCTGGCCACTGTGTGTATGGGAAAATGTTTGCTCTGTTGTACTGTCCTGATGACACCCACATTGTGGTCATGCGGATAAACAAAGTCAAACTTGTACTACTGATCGGTATGCATGGGTATGGATTAGTAATTTCACAGTCTGACAATGATTGCCTGTAACGTTTTTATATCTAGACTGATGAACTTGATGTGTTTGTCCACCAGATTGTCATTTATATCTGGACCAAAGGCTCAGCGGTGTTCCAAGATAGGATATCAGAGCTCTTCTCCATTTCATTCATATAAAAGTTAGGCACAATAGGCAAAAACCCAGGAACCGATAGCTTCTAGATGAGAACAGCATGAATAGTCACAGATGAGACAGCAGAAGTCTGAGCTACTTGCTGCATGGTGGAAACGGACAGATGTATGCTAAATTCACACCAAGCACTTTGACTAGTGGGTGATGAATGTATCTGACAGACAACTCTCTCAAGCAGGGAAAGCCATTCTTAAGAAAGAGTTGAGCTTTCACGGCAAGACAAATCCAGCTAGTGTAACTAATAACAGGGATAAAATATGCATCGTGAAACAATTTTTGTGGTTGGCAACTTCAGATGAAAGTTGCAGCCTGCCTCAGAAATGCAAAGCCCCCAACATCCAATACAAGCATGAAGAAGAGGAAGACACACGTGTTATTCTGTAAAGATAGAATCACCATTGTGGCAACAAGGGTAGGTGCACAGTTTCATTGAACTAGACAGACTAGGATAAGCACATCCTGGACAAAGAGGAAGACTTGAGCAGGTAGTCAAGGACATTGAAAAGTGAAAAGTGAGCGACCATTGCTCAACTGAGGAAGAGACCTAAGAGCACATCTTTCACCATCTTGTATTGCTCTCTTCGCAGCCTTTTCCTAGCTAGCTGTGATTGATACTTATGCCACTGATCAATGGTTGATTGTGAAACTGAGGTCATGGCTCATTGTAAGGCAATATTGCTAGTTTTGGTCATTATGACCTTGTATTTACTTGGACTATTGACCATGCACCAGGACAAGATCTCTAGTGTCTTAAGCAGGATATAAATCTCAGTCAATGTCTAAAACTCAGGAAGCGGCTGTTGGATGTAAATACAATAAATCATCCTCACAGTTTTTAAAAATAAAGCATTATGCACCAATATTCAGAGATGGAACCTGGAAATGTTAACATGAGATCCTTTAATGTCTTGACTTGTGGATCTGTAACACAATTTTATATGACAGCTTGACAGAAACATTAAAAGAAGAGCAGGGATGATCCCAGAAATTCCACACAGAGTTGATATGCAGCCTCAAGCTCCCCCCACCACTGTTCTTGCCTCCTCTGATTGTTCGAGCCTTTGAGTATTATTGAGGTAAAGGCCAAAGTTCAGTAAGAGGAAGCTACATTAGTTTCCTTCATCAAGTTTTCTTCAGAGTGGTAGCGGCGATGGGGCGGTGCTTGGTCTGACTCAGAAAGCTGCTATGAATAGGAGATGAGGAGTATGAGAAGGAGGGTGAGCAACATGGCAGACGGCAAAGCAAGGCTGCAGCCACCAGTGGTATCGTCAGTCAGGAAGGGCTCCGCAGAGTCGTACACTGAATCATCTGAAAATGAGTTAACATCAGAACAACATTAATTAATATGAGCTGCAAGTAAACATATCACAAAATGTTTTAATTTATTCACAGACCTCCATCCATCCAATTTTTGTACATCAGGGTGGGGACGGGGCCTGTCCAGTCTAGCTGTTGTACAATTACTCTTTCAATTATTTTTAGATAAAAGAAATGTTAGAGATTAGCCTATAATTAGCTTAGAGAAGCTAGGTGAAGTGATAGCTTTTTAAGTAAGGGGTTAATTACTGGCACATTAAAGGCCTGTTGTGTTCAGCCCATTGATAGCAAAAGACTGATTATATTTAAGATCAAAGCCTTAATTAGGGCGTCTTTGAGTGGTTTTGTAGGACTGGAGTGTAATAGACACACTGATTGTTTGGATAAAGTAAATACTGAAAAAAATAAATCAGTAGGTTTGAAAGTTACTGTATATAATAATATATATATGAGATGGCCCTGATTTTTTTTTTCTCTAATAATTACATTTTTTGTGAAGAAATTCATAAAGTCATTACTAGTTCAGATCAAAGGAATGTTTGGCTCATCAGAGCTCTCACTTTGAAGAGAAACCTGGGGCTCTTATTTGTTTTCCACTGATGAATGGTAAGATGCTGTAGTTTTATGGAGGGCATTTTCAAAAACAGAGAAATTAACGCTTTTTCCAAATCAAGATTTTCCTAATTAGTGAGATGGCCTTTCCTCTCCACCTTACAGATTATTTGCTTTAAGATGCACATTTGAGTTATACCAGGTAGTTAAGCACTTCCTTGTTTGGTTTCGGCTCTATATGCCTTGGTGTTGGTAGAGTATCACTTTCTGTTCCTGTTACAAGGCACAGTGCTGTTTTTGTGTAGCTTATCTGTGTAGCCAATTTGATTAAAAATTTATACATAAGGTCTTATTTCATAGTGTAATCTTCATATGCAATATCCAAAGTGCTCACTCACTCACTATTGATTCACTCACTAATTATATTGACAGTATTTACTCCCTGTGCCTCTTCACCTGTCCCTCCTGCACTTCCCTGCTCATTGTGTCAGATATTTCGTTACTTCTCTGACAACGATACTTAGTGACAACGATACTTGTAATAAATGTAGTCTGTTTGCAGCTCTGGAGGCCAGGATCAATAAGTTGGAGAGCAGGCTTTGCACCCTTGAAAAACCCGTAGCTAGCCAGGCCCCTGTAGCTGGTCCAGTCCGACGTAGCGTAGTCCCTGTTACGACCCCTACCCCCCACAATTTCAGAATTTAAAGCACTTTAAATTGTTTCACATCTTGAGCTTTAGAGGAAAGAATAGCAGCTTAGTGAGCTTGTGTACATGTTGCATTTTAAATATGAAACTTGAGTTCGGTTAATATTCCACTGAGTTCAAGTAGTACTTCAGTAATATTTTCTAATAACTCAATGGTGTGTTGTGATTGTAATCGAGAAATCTCTTTACTTTCATAGTCAAATCAGGGAGAAGAGGTGTAAAATTATACAACAATATGAAATAGAAAAAAGGAAAGAAACTTACTTGTTGGCTTGACGTAGATTTTTAGCTTCAGACAAGGCTTCCTACCCAAGTTTGGATGCGGTGATGCTACAAAGGAAACAAAGGCCATAGAAAATCATGGAGAATTTATGGTCATGAGGTAAACTACAAACATTTTACCCCAGATTTGGTTAGTAAGAAGACTGCTCCAAATCCCCCAGGGGCTTCTCCAGTCATAGGTCATGAAAACGTTTTTGGTCAATCTCGTTGGCATGTGCAGATTCTAAATACTTTTGATATTTTAACTTTGAAGTACTTGTTTCCAAAGGAAACTGCTTTGTTTAGATGTTTATTTGCAAACCTCTCATGCTGAATTCTCCAGTGACAATAGAGAAAAGGTTTTCTTAAGATGACCTTTCCATGATATTCTGGTTACAAGTGTTGCAGCACTGGAGAGCAGAGCACCACCATTCCAGAGTATATTAATTCCTTTTTAAAGCTTTTCTGTTGTCATTCTGGGTTTTATTTGGCTTTTGAGCAATCCCACAAGCAGAAGCAATACATCACAAAAATTGTTCTAAGATTGTTGAACTATTTTCAAAGTGCTTGTGTGGATTATTTATTTGCATTGTTGTAACCCTGCCCAGTAGTGGAAATTGTATCCGCTGAGTTTTCCTAATGTTGAATATGGAGGCGTCATAGAGCTAATGGTGTGTGTGTGGTGTAGTGTGACAACAACCTTTCCATGGAGGGATTTTGCTTTTTTCAATCTGAAAACTAAACTTTTTTTTACTGGTATGTCGGCTGGTTATCGAGCAACATGAAACATACGTAAGGCTCAGTTAGCTAATGTTAGCTAACATCAAATGATGTCATAATCAAATTATTTATAATCAAATATAATGTCAGTTAAGATTGTTTGTATAGTTTCAAACCTAAATTAACAGACCATTACAAACTTTCACCAATGTCTGTAGTAAGTGGTAGTGCAATTACACAAGGTAATGCAACATGTGGGAAAAAACTAGCTTGTTGACATTGGTCTGCTGCCACAACATAAAGGCAATTTATTTTTAGGTAAGGTCATATGTTTAGGATATTTACTCCGCTATAGATTTAGTTTTATTCTTTTCTAAAAATAAAAAATAAAAAAAAATAGTATTTTTATTACTATTAGTGTGGCTGCACTGTTGGAAGTGTGTCAGCAGTAACATTACTAGCATGTTGCCTCAGCCACTACAAAGTAGAGGTGGGCAGATCAATCCAAACATTGATAGTATCGACACCAACACTGGCAATTAAGAATAACCCCACTGTATCTCTAGACTATCTCTGAGACCTCCATCTTATCCAGCTAAAGGAAATGTTGGCCTAGATTGTTACATGTTCCTGAGCTCTTGTTTAATGAAGAGCTAAAGGTGTTTATTTCACACCTCAAACATTTAGTAAATAATTAAGCAAATAAAAGTAATCTGCAATAAATTACAGGTAGTAATAAAATAAACTACTCTTTTATGCTACGTCCACACCTACACGGGTATTTTTGAAAACGCAGCTGTTTCGTCCACACGTAAACGGCATTTCGAATCACCGAAAACTGAGATTTCTTAAAACTCCTTTTTTGCGTTTATGTGTGGACGAGGAACACAGAGTTCGTCACGCAACGTCAAAGGTATGTGCCTTTTTTTCACATTACGCTGTGCGCTACGTTATTGTTTACATGAGATGAATTGCAGAATGGCAGATAGAGACAAAATACTGTTAATATGACTGTCTTCAGGTTTTACACCTTACATATACACACGCAGTTACTGTCCCTCTATTTACAAAGGCAGAGGCGTCACGGTGTGATTATTTTGCGTGTAGTTGTTTTTTTCCTGTGTAATAATTTTCAACATTGCAATCAAATCAAAAAATGCCTCTCTGTGCAAAATAGGTTCAAAAACATGAAAAACTGTGGGATACTGTTTGTCTGTGATTTAGACAGGGGGAACAAATTGTGGCAGGATGAGCCTGATGTTATTTGTATCCTGCTGTAACTTTACTGTATAAAGAGCTAACATCTCCAAAATGTCAGGAGTAGTTAGTCATTACAACAAGTGTTTGTGAACTAAAGATCAAGAATGTGGGATACGGTTGTCCCGTGATTTGGAGAGCCCAGCGCGTGCTCCTGACGAAGGGAAAACCAGTTCTGATGAGGAGACCTACCTCGGCACTTGTGCAGGTGAAGCCAAAGGGCAGACATGCTTCACCATATTTTCTAGTCTTTGGCTTAGAATGAAGTTGGTTTGCAAACATATTCAGCGATGCTTCATCTGCTGCTTTGCGTTTGTGTGGGCGCCCCGTGCTAGCAGTGTCCAAGCCTTTTTTTTTTCCTTCCCCTTTTCATACCTCGCCCCCCCTGCAATGGCTCTGTGCCCCCCCTAGGGGGCGGGCCCCACACTTTGGGAAGCTCTGATTTACTCAGTGTAGCAACCAGTCTGTTACATGACTAAGACTGGATGTATGATTCTTTGTGTGACAGGAAGGAAAATCTGTGTCTACATTAATATTTTTGAGAGTTGCCTTTCCCCCCCAAAGCTAACAGCTGATTCTTCCTGTCACTGATAGTAAATCATTCCAGCTGATCTGACCAGAAAAATAATAATTCAGACTCCAAAATAGTTTCAAATTGGCAACTTCAAGCAGGAATCAATCTAGCTTGCACAGCGAGCCTGACCCTAATAACACGGTAAGTAGTAATATTCAGTTTAGCAATATAAAACAGACAGTATGTACACTGCTATGTACTCACAGATATAGTAGTACTCATGTCCTGGCCTGAACTCGAAGCCCAGGCTAAAGGGTGTAAAGAGCTGAAACTTCTCAGAGAACTTGAGTGGCCCATTGGGGCTCTGTGGTCTGTTACATTCCCAGCGTTTAAAACCTTTTCTGTGGTGGTCGCAGGACATGTATCCGTCATAGTTCACCATGTACAACACATAATGCTCCATGTGCACGGCTGACTCCGTCGCCTCGTAGTGAGGACAGTAGATATCCAGGTAGTCATTGATTGCCACCTCCACTGTGTAATCACCCTGAAAAAACCTGAGGAAGAGAATACATTTGGTCATTTCTTTTTTATTTAAGAAGATAAGAACACAGAATCCAGAATACATGTTTATGTGACATGAATAATACGTGACTTACAGAGCTGTAACGGTGAAACTACAACCTGCAAGCCTCATTTAAGCGTTCAGTTAGACAGCAAACTTTATTTGTTTATTTACTGATTTAATCAACTTTTGGAGATTGTTTTGTGGGCTTGCATTTTAAAATCTGAACATTCTTTTAGATGTTCAGTATTAAATAGTTACAAATGTTTGTTCCATACACACATAAAAAAAACATTGAAATGGTTGTCTAAATCAGGCTCAGTAAACTGTGAGTTATAGTTAAGTGATTTTTTTTTTTGTAAAATTTGCCATAAACAAGTCAACAAACAAAACAGACCACTCTTTTTTAGTCTTTGCGTTTTCGAACTTTAATCTGTAACACAATGGGGACAGTCTGAAGATTTCAAAATCAACATATTTAGGGACAGTATTTTGAATACTCGAAATACTTTTACTGAGGATTTAAAAGTAAAGTTTTAATAACTGTATCAGAACATTTTGTTATTAAACAGTGAGCAAACAAGTTTTTTTTAATTAATAATTTAAAAAAAAAAAAAGGTAATATTTCATTTTTAAATTAAATATTTTGTTAAACAAATAACAAACCAATTAATTTGCTAATCATTCACGCTTCATTATTTCAGTATCCAATATAAAAACTTGAAAAAAAAACCCAAAAAACATCCAGGTTTAGGTCCCTATCAGTGTCCTGGGAGACACCCAAGGCACTCTCGAGGAGAAATTATGTTGTTGACTGTATCAAAGAGAGCCTTAGGATTAATTTTTCCTACTGCAAGTAGTTTAGAGAAATACAAGGCTCAATGCATTTTTTGCCATGCCATTAAAGATAGACAAGAGACAAGTGAAGTGTGGAGACCTCGGGGTTTTTTTTGTGGTTTTTCACAGGTGATCAGTTTTATGGCAAATCCACCAAAAACTGTTGTTGGATTCAGTGATGCAAGGAGGAGATTTAATTCTTCCGCCTTGTCTACTCTGTCTACATTATACATGCTCCCCTAGGGCATATGATACGATATGATCATATGATTTTCACTGCTATGCAGATGACACCTAACTTTATCTATCCATGAAGCCAGATTAAAACAGCACCTAGTTAAACTGAATGAATGTCTTAAAGACATAAAGACCTGAATAACCTCTAACTTTCTGCTTTTATATTAAGATAAAACTGAGATTATTGTACTCTGCCCCAAAAATCTTAGAAATGTAGTTTCTAGTCAGATGCTTACCGTGGATAGCATTACCCTGGCCTCCAGTAACACTGTGAGGAATCTTGGAATTGTTTTTGACCAGGATATGTCCTTTATATACACGTATTAAACAAATATGTAAGACTGCTTTCTTGAATTTGTCAACATCTCAAGAATTAGAAACATCCTGTCTTAAAAACTAGCTCATGCATTTATTACTTCTAGGCTGGACTACTGTAGTTCATTACTATCAGGGTGTCCTAAAAACGTCCTGAAAAGCCTTCAGTTGATCTTAGTTTTGCATTTCAGGCTACAGGCTTTTCTTGCTTTTAGTGAATAGGATCTATGCAGACTGAAGGAAAGTCTAGAGATACTGCTTCTTCTTTATCACTAAAAGAAACTAATGATTCAATGTAGAGCTACTGTGCTGCAAAAAAACCCCAAGCCGTCACAAATCACATATTGATGATCACAGATCTTGTATTATTGTGGAGCTTGCAATATAAAGTGCGTTGAGGGAACTGTTGCTGTGATTTAGTGCTATATAAAAAAATTGAATTGAACTGAAATGATTCATTACCACAAACACGACTGCTTTTTTAATCTGTTACTTGTATGGTTTATTTAAATGCAGACACACAATGGAGACAGAACAAAAGTAAATAGCAGAATAAGCTGTTTGGCATTGGCAAAGAAGATTTGGCAATTTTTTCAAGGGTGCAATCCACATACTCAACTCTGCTGTTCAACCCCAAAATGCGTTTTCTTTACAAACGTGCCACCATTTAAGGGGAAATAAGTAGACTTTTCAATGGCAAAAATCTCTTACCTAGGGACTACATTTCACAAACCTGTAACACATGGCATTATAATTATTTAAGGCACTTTAGGGGGCCACTTCAGAGTTCAGTGACTTAAGTTGAATCATAGCACTGATTATTCCAATATCACCTGAAAGTAGCAACAAAATGTAATCCTGATTAAATTTGGGAGGCGCATAAAAGCAGCTATTGTTGCAGAGAGGAAGGCAACTTTCCTCTGCCTCACCCTCTTTGTCTTTTCTAACACTATTAGCAAAGTGCAGCTTAACTCATTTAGCTGAAGGATCAGGTGACGCCAACAGCTCACAGAGCAGGAAATTCATTCGCCGAACTGTGCCCCTGCAGCTCTCACATCATCACTTATCTCTCTAATGGAGTAAGGTTCTTGGTCTGTCCCAATGTGATCACTGGGGTCACTACCACAATAATCAGCATTATCTTAAAAGCCACAATGATTAGTGGATTAATTGGTTCGAAAACCAATAGAAAAATCATCAGAAATTATTAGGAAAAAAACATTACAGCAACTTTAAGAATAGTGGGGAAAATGGCTGGTTTTCCTGCCAGATGTCTTTGTAAAGTCAACCTTTACAACTTGATATTTCTAACTCTGACAGTTTTGTTTTATAAGTTCCATAATTACAAAATGAATAAGAGCTGGCAGTCTGAGACTGCTTAACTCTCAAATCAGGATATTTTGTGATGAGAGATGTGATGTGATTTTTTCTCCAAGATGAAGTAATTTTTCAAAAATCATCATCTCAATATGCAAGACAAAAGAATATGGAAATTGTCACGTAAATGAATCCAAAACCTTTTATCCCCAGTAATCCCACTAGAATTTAACTAAACAGCAATTCTGTTTGGTTGGATCCCTAATTATTACCAAAGCTGTAAAGATTAATCAGTAGTTCCCAGCAGATCCTAGCATAGATTGCTGTCATTACAGGAAAAGTGTGCAATTGTGAGGAATTGTTGAAATCCTTTTTCTCCTATTTATTAGTTAGGAGCATAGGTTAGAGATTTGTCTCTTTTTTTGCCTTTTATTTTAGGTTAGGTGGGAATAAGGAACACAAGATGTTTGTTTGTTGTTTTGGCACCGGTCAATGCTGAAGCCAATAAACTGCTTCATTGCATCTTTATTTGTTTGGTATTGCTGGCCTCATGTCTGTTTTATATCGAGGTTATGTAATAATGAATTACTATGCAGTAAATATGTGTGTAATGACCATCGGGAAGGTAAAGTAGTCCACCTGGATAGAGAAAGAAACGTCTCTTGTGTCGTGAGGTATTCAACCAGTTTCTTTCCCCAGATGAACTAATTTCAGGTCATAATAAATAATAATGTACTGATGTTTATATAGCAACTTTCAATTTTTACCGACTAGATAAAGCACTTTAGAGCTATATTTTTTAATTAAAAGTCATTAAACAGTTAGTATGCATGCCCTTGGTTTCTCAGTAAGCTCCGCCCCTTGCACATCACATCAAGTTTCAAAGCACTATGACGGTGTTTGCTTTGCTGTTCTCATGAGAAGTTTTTGTTGAATCTGTGCTGCTAATCGCTCATTGAAGTTAGTGATTACTAAAGTTCATTTCTGTGTTAGCTGGCATTGCTCACTGTCGAGTCACCCACCATATTTCGCTTAGAAGCTTCTATGCATTTTTAAAAGTGTAGTGAAAAGAGAAAAAAAACAACACTCGTTTCTTAATTTTAAAAAAAAGGCCAAAAACATAGGAGTAAAAGCAGAAAAGATATCTATCCAAAGAAGTCGCAGATTGCCCCGGAACAACGTCGTCGACCGGTAAAGGACTTTGCAGACGTCCTGGATTCAACCGATAAGCGACTGTCCAGCTTCTACATGAGCATGTCTCTGATCGAGATTCTAAACCGTGAATTCCAATCCCTGAGGGAATCTTTAGAATTCAGCCAGCAGCAGGTGGAAATGTCACTGAAAACACCATGCTACAGACTCGGTCAAGTCTCTAAGTGAGAAAGTCACCCAGCTCAGTTAAGAAAATTAAAAATTAAAAAGACTGCCATCGGTCTTCAGACCCGTAGCATGAGAGATAACCTGGTGTTTTCAGGTATCCCAGAGTCTGCTTGAGAGGACACAGAAGTTACTATAAGACCCACCCGAAACTTCCGGAGGACACCGTGAAGAACATGGGCCTGGTGTCTGGAATCTGCGTCCTTTTGTGGCCAAATTCGGTAACATTTCAGCAGAAGGAGCCGTTGGCGAGTTACAGCAGGGAGCTACAAGGAATGGACTTTAGTGTAAACGACCAGTTTCCCAGAGAGATCATGGAGCGACACAAAGTCCTGTTCCCTTTCATCCCTCCTGCATCGCTTTTGCATGTTTTTCTTTCTTCTCCCTTCTCTCACTGCACCGATCGGCTGTTTTCCTAGTCAGTTACACACAGAGCACCCTTGACCTTTACACGTCTGCATGGCATGATCAGGTACATTTGCACTCAGTGCCAGCACATCCACTACGGCCTCACGGCACACATAGACATGGGGAGACCTCAAGTTTGGGCTAAATTAAGAAATGGACAGGCTCAATACAGCAGGAGCTCAGCACAATTGTCAGTCCGCAAATATAGTTAAACAATACATGAGCGAATGGCGCGTGCCGTTCTCTTCACCCCAACCATAGGCAATATACTTTCTTCTCACATATCCATCACTCTTACTCTGGATTTTTTCCTAGTCAGCAGCTCACTGTTGAGTGACATTTCAGACACTGAGATACACTCGATAGCTGTCAGCGATCATGTGTCTTTAACTTTAGTAAATAAGAAGGTCACTCCGCCAATTAAAAACGGGAAATTTAATAGATCATTACTTAAAAATGAAGATTTTATTAAATATTTTAAAAAAGAGTGAGCTTTATATTTAGACTAATGACCTGCCTGGAACATCAGCATCTGTTCTCTGAGAAGCAGGAAAAGCTGTGATAAGATGTAAAATAATTTAATTCACATCACAGAAGAAGAAAAGAGAAAACAACCATATTCAGGAATTAGAAGAAATAATCAAATCATAGAAGAAGACGATGTGTCCTCCTGGGAACAGGAAATGCTGAACAAAATACATAAAACATAAAATACATAAAACACAACTAGAATGAAATGACATTATCAATACCCCCCCTTCCTCAATCTTAGTAAAATCACTTCAGTTGTAAAATTTTGAACATGGTAACAAATCAGGTCAATATCTAGCCAACCAGTTAAAAATAAAGAAAGAAAAAATGACTTTAGGAGCTGTTAAAGACTTATCTGGGAACGCACTATATGACCCTGAAAGAATAAACATCACCTTCAGGGACTTTTAAAAAACTTTATATTTACTACAGATGAACCCATCTACAGGCAAAATTGATCTTTTTCTTGATAACAGACGAATAAATAAATTATCAGAAAGTCAAGCAATAGCACTGGCCACAGCGCTGACATCAGGTGAAATCCAGGAAGTCCTGAAAAGTACGCCCAATCACAAGGCTCCAGGTCCAGATGGATTCTAGCAGGATCCTACAAAGAATTCTGGACATTTCTGGCACCAGTATTCCACAGAATGCTGCAGGAAATCAAGGAAAATGGCACCACATTTGAAGTCTAACATTAGTCTCCTTCAAAAACCATGCAAAGACCCCATATTTCACCACCAGCTACTGTCCAATATTCATTATAAGAACCCTGACCAGACTGGTTTCATAAAAAGGAGGCACTCATCAACAAACGCTTCCATAAACTGGTTAAAAATATAAATAATATTGTAAGTTGTTTGCTTTCCTGGTAGATGGACCTGGTCTGTCTGAGTAGACTTTTACCAACAAAAATAGAGACTCGCTTTTCATTTATTTATCCTGCCTCCACGTGCCTGTATTTGTCTACTCATCTTAGAATTTATGATGCCGGCATTTGTAACATAATAATAGGAGTGTGGAGGTGTGAATGGAGCAATGCTATGGTGTCATTATTATAGTTGATTAAAATAAATTCTAGAGTCTTACAGTTAATTTACATGTGAAAAAAGTTGCTCATGAAACAAAATTGAAAGCTGCAAACAAATGTCTGAGATTTATTGGCTACTTATATTCATGAAATTAAAAAAGTCTTGAAGTTATTAAATGTTATATATTTAATAACATAATTCTATAAACCAAGCATGCATGTGTTATAGTTTTTCATTTGAGAATCAAATTTTGTGATGTTTTCATGTGATTAAATTGAAGAAAGTGGAAACAGACCCAAAGCAGGTGATGCAGAAAGCGAGTCAGGGTTAAGTCACAGATTGAGGCATATTTAGTCATTTTAACTTTCCTGGTATTTTCTTTTATATATATTGCCAAAAATATTCACCCATCCAAATAATTCAGGTGTTCTAATCATTTCTGTGGCCACAGGTGTATAACATCAAGCACCCAGGCGTGCAGACTGCTTCCATAAACATTTATGAAAGAATGGGTTTGAATGGACTGAGTGGTCCTGTGATGGGATGCCACCAGTCATGAAATTTCCTCACTACTAAATATTCCACAGTCAGCTCTTAGTAGAATTATTACATAGTGGATGTGACTGGGAATGACAATAACTTTCTGCAGAATTAATTGCTATAAATCTCCAAACCACAAATATATACAAAACCTGACATGTTGAATTTACCATGAGTAAAATGATTAGAACAATTGTTTTTATTTTTTATAGCTCTGTTTAGCTTCTGGTTTAATTACTTTTTACGAACATATTAATAATCGGAATAATTAATGATCAAAATTTTCAGTAACTTTGACATTAGACAACAGCTTCAAGATTTTCTCCTTTTTATTAATAATATTTCTGAGATCATATTTCAAATCCAAAATATATTAAGAGTTATAGAATTTAAAAAAAAAATTAAGTTTGAAAGCTGACTAGATACACTATTTAGAATAATTTGAAATAAACTATTTGAAAATTTTTTTATTTTAACTGTGATTTTAGCTCAAATAAATCTCTTCCTTTGAGGTTTTAGACATTCAAGTTATTCCCTTAAAAATATGAACGTAAGCTCTCCATTTTCTTATCCATCTTAACCTGGTTCGGGAACAGCACCATGCAGGACAGACGAGCTCTACAGAGGGTTGTGCGGTCAGCTGAGCGCACCATCCGCTCCGAGCTCCCTGACCTGCACTCAATCTACAGCAGGCGGTGCTGGACCAAGGCCAGGAAGATCGTGAAGGACCTCAGCCATCCCAACAACAGACTGTTCTCTCTGTTGAGGTCAGGAAAGCGATTCCGCTCCCTGA
Source organism: Astatotilapia calliptera (assembly GCF_964374335.1). Classification (NCBI taxonomy): domain Eukaryota; kingdom Metazoa; phylum Chordata; class Actinopteri; order Cichliformes; family Cichlidae; genus Astatotilapia; species Astatotilapia calliptera. Next base: position 16,935,039 of record NC_137438.1, on the reverse strand, counting down.
AGACCAACACAGAGAGACTGAGGAGGAGCTTCTTCCCGCAGGCGATACGGTCTCTCAATCACACCACCACACAGTACTGACCCACACATATGGTTCTTACACACACACTGGACTTTCTGGACATTGTTTTTGCACAACACTGGTCACTATATTCTTCATTTCCGGTTAATACTTGTACAGCTGCTGTTATTGTGTATATATTTATTTATATTTAGATTTCTTCATACATTCTTATATAGTTCTATATTGTGTATTGTGTATTTTGTTGTACAGTTATTTTATTTTCAACTTTAATTTATATATTTATCTTTATCTTATTCTTCCCAGTTAAATTTACCCTTCATTCTAATTTGTGTTGTACAATTATTTCATTTTTAACCTTAATTTATATTTTATTCCTTCCTAGTTAAATTTACCCTTTTTAATTTTTCATATTTATTTCCTATCTTATTCATAGCCTTTTCCTTTTTTGTTTTCTTTAGGTCACGAGCAGTTGTCCAAGCATTTCACTACATATCGTACTGTGTATGACTGTGTACGTGACAAATAAAAATTAGAATTTGAATTTGAATTCTTTCCAAGTATTGAAAAAATAACATTTAATAATAATAAAAAAGTTTAGACTGTTAATGCAATAATTCATTTCATTATTTCAAATTTTGTTTTTAATTACTTTTATTAATTGCGAGGACTCCTATTAAGTAACAGTCTGTCATGAAGTCCATAAAATTTATTTCATTTTTTCGCTCACTGGAATTAGGGTCGCATAAACGTCAATAATTTATTGCACTTTTATTTGATTAACTTGGACTTTGCGAACACAAACAGATAATTTGGGTAATTCCGAAAAACATTCTCACTGTTTTCACACAAAAAGTAAATGACCACAGCCCTCTGTGCATAAATCGAACCTGAGCTCTGATGAGGAGTGACAGTCGTCCAGTTTTCCTTCATCTCTGGGATTTTGGGGAATGATGGTGCTATTGTTGAATGCAGAGTGTGATTGGTGGAGCATGTCAACTGCTGACAGCTGGCACAAAGACAGTGGGTGGGAGGGGTTGTTCAAAGTGGACCATTGCCCAGCCATTTTCTCAACCCCAACTTTTCCAGGTTAGAAACAAAAAATCCTGTCTGGCTGAGCCTGAATGTCAGCTAAATAAAATGAAATCTGAACAATACATTAAATACAACATTTAGAATCTGATATTTTATTAATTTACTTTAATTAGTTTTATTAGTGTATTTATTGCTTTCTGGTTTTAGTAGCTTTTAAAAAGTGCAATTTATTTCATAGTACCCTCACTTTTTCAAGAGTTTTTAAAATAATAACAAACTTTATAAGTCTGGTTTTACTCTTTGACCTGTGATTATGTGCGTCTTTGTAGGAAGAAAAAAGGAACTGTTCCATATTTTCTTACTTTTCTCACTATTATCTTACTTTTTCTTGTTTAAATGTTAAATTATATAAATCATCAATTGTCAAAGTATGTGTCAATAAATGGTGTGGGCTTAACAGAAGTACATCTTTTATATAGTTTCAACATCTACAACTTTGCTAATTATAGTTTAAAATAGTAAAATTTAAAAATAACATTTTCTTCTTCAAAAGTCTTTTTATTAGACAAAAGGTTTCAATGCAATGTATACAATAACACAAAATGCTTCAGAATTTTCAAAATTTCAATCTTGTTCCCACCCTGACCCTTAAAACAACAAATAATTGGCAGCCTGCTGCCCAACCAAACCAAAAACAGAAAAAAAACAAAACCCCCCAAAACAAAACAAACAAACAAACAAACAAACAAACAAACAAACAAACAAACAAACACAGACTCATAAAAGAAAAGAAAGAAAAAATAATAAGAAGGGGGGGGGGGGGGGGGTTCCTTGGACTACTCAGTAACAGTAGTTGTGGGCCTTTCAAAGAAGTCCAGAAAGGGGGACCACAGTTTATAAAATTTATTTTTAGACCCACAAACTGTATATCTAATTTTTTCCAAATCCATACAGGACATTATATCTTTTAGCCATAGTGTGTGTGAGGGGGGAGAAGAGTCTTTCCACTTCAGCAATATAGCTCGCCTGGCCAGCAGTAATGAAAAGTTTAATGTTCTGAGTCTGGAGTTGGACAGATTCAAATTCTGGACCGCACCAAACAGCACAGAGTGGCTCTGGTTCAATTTGATGCTGCAGGACATCAGACAGCGTATGGAATATAATGAAATAAATATTTTGTCGTTTCCTTAATCTGTGTGTGTGTGTGTGTGTGTGTGTGTGTGTGTGTGTCTTTACTTTACAACAAGACAAACAAAACAACAAAACAACAAAAAAGGTGTAAAAACATTATGTGCCAATTTTTATCATAACCTTTTTTTTACATTTATTCTTTAACAATATTGATCCTGAAACCTTTTATTGATTATTATCATTATCTTTCTGGAAGACAGGTACAAAATCTGTACCTTAGCAAAATTACAATTACTCTTTCAGATTGTTTTTGATCTGTTTCACTTTTGGGCTGCAAATAAGGTTAATTTTATTTGTACTATTGACTTGGCTCATATCAGATATTTAATATTTATTTAAACTGCCACACTTTTTTCGTTTTTTTTTTTTTTGTCTCGGCCTGTGGATTGTCTTGATTTCAAAGGGCTGTAACGCCAGAAAACACTGGGTGATCTGGGCTTGGCATCTTTCATGCGGTCGAGCCACTGCAGTGGGGCATGATCTGAGCAGAGGGTGAACGAGTGTTTCAGGAGGTAATAGTGAAGGGAGTCGACCGCCCACCGGATTGCCAGGCATTCTTTCTCCACTGTGCTCTATTTGCTCTATCGCTCCGTCAGTTTCCAGCTAATGTACAGGATAGGGTGATCGACCCCCCCTTACCTGCCAGGAAAAAACGGCCCCCAGCCCTCTGTTCGAGGCAGGATAAAAGGGAGGGAAAAGTTAAGAGTGTGGAGCAGCAGCTCCCAGCAGAGGGCCTTTTTCACCCACACAAACACCGCATGGGATTTCTCTGTCCACTGGACCAGATTTGGGGCACCCTTTTGGGTGAGGTCAGTCAAGGGAATCTGCCAGTAGCCTTTGATTAAATCCAGTTTCGTAAAAAACTGTCCTGTGCCCAACCACTCCAGGAGTTCATTAATCCAAGGCATGGGGTAGGCATCAAACTGTGACACCTCATTCACCTTGCATTAGTTGACACAGAACCGTATAGATCCATCTGTCTTAACTACATGAACTATGGGGCTACACCACATGACGTGGTTCATTTCTATCACCCCCATTTTCAGCATTTTGGTCAATTCTCTCTGAAAAAAAATGGTCTTTTATGTCCAGGTAACCTGTAGGGCAGTGAACTACCCACCAGACCAGGCTGGCTTTCGAAATGGTGCTCTGTGAGATTCCTACAGCTGGGCAAAACGCTGTTGCAATGCAGCAACATCCGCTCTCTGGGCCTGTGTGAGATGGTTATCACAATTGAGGGAGGCAAGAATGGTGGAATTTCGCACCTCCAGCCCCAACTTATCTCTCTCCTTAACCAGGCTCACCAGAGAAGGGGTTTTAGCCTCTTGCAATGCTTTTAGGAGGTTGAGGTGATAAATCTCACCGTGTGACCACAAAGGGCCCTTGCCATTTGGCAAGTAATTTTGAGCCTGTACAAGTGAGTAATACAAACACTTTATGTCCCAGTGAAAATTGCCTGAGTCTAGTCCATCTGTTGTACAGGACTGCTGACGTTCCTGGGCCTGGAGCAAATTCTAACATGACAACTTCCCCAATGTGTGAAGCTTTGCTCGCAGATCCAGGATGTAGTGAATCTCATTTTTTGGACCTTCGTCCCAGTTTTCCTTAATTAGGTCCAACAGGTGGTAGAAGCTGATCCAAACCGATTTAATGCCCAATAATTCCTTCAGCTCTTTAAGTGTGCGAGACAATGTGCCCTGGTCAGTTAGGCTACGTTCACACTGCAGGTCTTAATGCTCAATTCCGATTTTTTGATTAAATCCGATTTTTTTGTCTGCTTGTTCACACTACAAATAAAATGTGACAGCAAACGCGCTCTAGTGTGAACGCTCAAAGCGGCCCGCATGCGCAAAACAAGGCGTCACACACAACGCGCTCTGTATAGACCCAGAGCAAACAGTATTGTTTGACTGATAGCCCTTAATATAAAGACTTCGGACTTTACGTTTCCCAATTTTTGCTTTAAGTTATTTTATTATTTACATAATAATGTAAATAACCTAATAATTATCCTTATTGTTCTTTTAGAGGAGCGGTGCTTCAAAGGATAGTTGCAGATTTCTGTCAGAATCTGCAGATTATACAGTACAAATAAAATGTTCACGTTTCTCCAATGTTGTCTTCCCAACAGTTTCACTGACATCTACACGGGATGGCCAGGAAGCGTTCACGATGTCTTCTCGGGCGCTTCTCCGGAGCTGATAATTGGCGTCTGTCTTGTGTCAGTGACGTAAAAGACGGATTTAATGTAACATGACCGTTCAAACAGCAGTCGCTTTCTAAAACATCGGATATGTATCGGATTCAGTACCACATACGAAAGTGACCCAGATCGGATTTGAAAATATCAGATTTGTGCCGTTCACACTGTCATACCATGATCGGATATGGGTCGCATAGGGTCAAAAAAGTCGGATTTGATGCGCTTTCGCCTGCAGTGTGAACGTAGCCTAAGTCTCTTTCAAGATACCGACTCGAGAGATGACCTAAAACAGTGCCTGCGCCACACTCTGCAGAAATGTTGCACAGCAGCACTGCTTTGGGATATTGTGTTGCATAATCCACCAGAACTAATACGAAGTGATATGGCCCAATGAGGTCCATGCCAATGTGCTCAAACGGACATTATACTTTCCAGAGTCTTATCATATCCCATATGCCCTGCCATCAGGTTATAATGAGCCACCTGAAAAATAATTTCCCAGGCCCATCGTCCAGTCTCTCTGTGCAGCCTTTCCACGAACTGCGCTAGGGCCACCAGAGCCAGCATCCGTGCACCTCCTTCCAACGGTGCGGGCCACAGCCACCTCGCTGCCATGTTGTGCAGCTTCTGGCTTCCGGCTTCCAGTGCAGTGTTATATTTTTAAGGCTGGCGTGTTTTGTAATGTTAAGTTGGTGGGACCCAAAGTGATATTTTTTTTCATGAGGCCCCAAGTCTCTGGTGGCACCCCTGTATGTTACCAGCCACAATATTGTGTATCTTTCTTTCTGCCTTTGTGCTTTAGAGGCAAACTCAAGTTTGTCCGCTTCTTTATACATGTGATTTCATAAAGTCCATTGCAATAGTTTCAGCAGTCTCCCTCCAAGAATTTAGTGATATCTGTGAGTCCTTTTATTATAGCTAGGATTATTAGTCCATATATTTAGGTGTTTATTATTCTCTCTGATCCATTTAAAAATACAGCAAAAAAACCTAGCCTGAAACAGGCAACCCCTTAAAGGGAGCAGCCAGAAGACAAAGAAAAAAAATTAAGAAGCAAATGAACAGTTAAGGTCCTCATTGAAAAGTAACAGAATACCTTGTAATCTTCTAATTTTAAATGTTATTGGCTTATAAACTAGCCAATAATTCTGACCACTATATTTGTGTTATATAGATCATGAACAACCTTTTGTATATGGAAACAAGCTGATGCCAGGACCCTGACATCAGAATGAAAGGAAGTAATGAATGTTTTGGTTTTTGGAATTATTTTACTTTTTACTGTAAAACTATTTAAATATGTATAAATTATCTGAGCCAGTTTACTTCATCATCATCTCACATGTCCCTAGATTACACTAAAATTTAGCGATCGAAGTGCATTATGAAAATAAAAGCGAATAAGTCTTAACCCAAGCAATTTATGAAAAGCTGTGCATAATAATGTAACCTTTTATTGACCAAGCATCATTTAGGCCGTCTGGACATATTTGGTAATTTTGGCTGTAAAAGGGCCAAAAATCATATTATAAGTGAATTCTTTTGCCCCTTTTTTCAGAATAACCTCAGCTTTCAATATCTGGCAGTCATTTTACATTATTGTATTGTTGTGACAATGGAACAACAGTTAAAAGTGGAAAAAAATAAAAATCTGACTCTGTTTTTTCAGATTTATAGCTAAGTGGAAACTGATATTCAACAGGAACAAAATGTAACACAACATCAACTTTAAATATCAACTATACTAAATATGTACAATAAAGTTTTTGGGCCTAGGTCACTCAGTTTTTTAAATATCCAGGCCTTTTGGGGGCATTGCCACTTCGCCACACTCGTCACTCTGCTCCGTGAGTCATCAATTCTTACATGTGATTGGACCGTCGCAGCTCGTGCTTCCTAATGATGCACCGTAAAGTTTCATAAAGCTCGTTTTCTCGTCTTTTAGTCACCGTTTGAAATGTCTCTCTTGCCCAAATGGTCGAGGAGTTACGGTAGTTCGAAGCGCACATGGTCAAACCTAGGCGGAGTCAAGTTTTCCTTCTGTGTTGAGATAGCAGTATCTGTTGTGATTGGTGTGGGGGTAGGGACAGGCTTAGGGCGTCGGGGGGTTCCCCGGAGGAATCTTCCTTGGGGGGCTCAACCCAGGGTAGCGGTCATGTCCGGTTAGGGGCTCTGTTGGCTCTCAGGTGACTGTTTCCTCGCGGCTGCGTGCAGCGGGGCTAGGGGAGGGTCTGTGCTGACGGACGTGGGTTACTGACCTGGTAGCCTGGCTGCCCCTGGGTGGGTCCGGGATGGGCGTGAGGTTCTGGGGGCGCTCCGTCTCTGGGCTGGGACCCGGACCGGGCCTCGGGGGCTTGGGTCCTGGTTGGTGTGTTGCCGGGGTTGTGGGCGGGTGGGTGCATGGGGGCCCAGCCCTGGAGCAGGGTGCCGCCGGTGCGTCGAGCCACCTGGGGGGCTCTTCAACTGGTGGGGGAGATTGTCACATCTTGCAGGAGCTTTCCTCTCCTCAGGAGCTCCCTCTGCAGGAGGGGGAGATACAGGAGAGGTGGAGGAAGATCTCAGCCTGGGTGTTTATTGTCTTATGTAGTCTGGAAGATGAGTGGATGGTGGGGTGGGTGCAGTTTTCTCTGTGGAGGGGTTGGGTGGACTGTCCCGGGCTCTGTGGGGCCGGGCGGCGCTGCTGCACTGGGCCCCGGTCTGGATGGGCCTGGGCCCCCTTTCCCTGGCGGGTCGCGGAGTATGGGGGTGCCTACTGGGGTCAGCGGGGGAGCTGGCCCCAGGGAGGGGTCACTTGCCCCTCCCTTCCTTCCCTCCCCATCTCCAGCTGCCTCCCTCTTCCCGCTCCACCACAACCACCCACACATGCAGGGCCTTGGAGTAGGGGTATGTCACCAGGGTGCAGAGGAGGCTACCCCCCCCTCTGTCCCCTTCTGGCTGCCTCTGCCTCAATTTTATCCCACAACTTAGACATTCACATTACTCACACTCTCATTACACATACATATAGGATCTTGGGGGTGGGCACGATACACGGAGTCCAAAGTACCATCAGGGTGTACACCCCACCCCTGGCATCGTTGCCCACCTCTCAATTTTAAATACACGTAGACATTGAGGGCTAGCAGGAGGGACCATGCGCTTACCTGCTGCTCTCTGGCAGGTAGCTCCAAGCCCTCCTGGGTTTTAAATGCACCTTAGAACACACATGCATCAACACTACAATGAGCGGGTGGAGGGAGGTTTGGAGTCTTCTCTCACCCCCATTCTCTGCGACCTGCTGGAGCAGGGGGGCTAGGACTAGGAGGAGGAGTTGGCCGTCCGACTGCGGTCTGGAGTGTGGAGCCTTCCTGCTGCTGCGGAGTCGGGGCGGTCTGCCTCCCCCCACCGCAGGGAAAAGGGAAACACCACCTAGGTCTGGGTGCAGTTCCCCCCTCCAGGGGCAAGGGCACCTAGACCCGGTTTGTAGAGTACGCTTGGGGAGTGTGATCGTGTGTACAACCTCTCTTTATGTCTGTCTCCACGTTGGTTGAGTGTGGAGTAAGTGCATATGAGAGCATGAGGGTGGGAATGGATGTTTGTATCTGTGTGTGCCTGTATGTCTGTGTCTATATGTCAGGTTGGGTGTCAGGCGCCACCTCTCTGGGGACATCTCAGGCCCTCCAAGGTTTGGAGGCCTATCTCCCCCTACCACCACTTCCCCTGCCAGTGGCGGACCCCCTCAGACATCGGTGCGTTGGTGGTTCTTTGTGTCCGGGGATGGGCGTCCAGGTACACACCGGCTCACTCCTTGGCGGCCGCTGGGCTCGCTCGGGCCACTTCGGAGGTGGGGTGCCCCCGGCCTCTCGGCCTGGGGCTCGGTCACTCAGGCGCAGCTGGCTGCCGGCGGAGCTCACGGGCGCGTCACTGCAACTCCCCCTGGCTTCTGCTCCGCGGCTGCTGAGTGAGCCCTCATCTGGGACTCTCCTCAGCTCTTTCCGGGACAGTGGCGCAGCTGCCCCTCTGTTGGTCTTCCTTGGTCTCTTGTGTTCTGGGGGCCTCTGGATGTCTGGAGTTTTGATCTCCTCCACACCTGCTTCATGCCCTGGAGGACGGGGCTGTGGCCCCCCCACACCCTCTAGCAGATTATTACATGAAGGAACCTTTTAAAAAACAAAAAAACAAGCGCGTCCATGCTCACAGGTGTACACACGGGTGATCACACCCACAAACTACACCCTTTTTGGCTCCTACCTCAAAGCACACTGTGTTCTGTTGATCTTATGTGCTGCACAATAATGTTTAACATTTAGTATTTACTGTCATATTCCCATATATCATTGTGATGTTGTTTATTCTATTACTCTTGTTCTCTTCTGCTTGTTTTCTTTTTTTCTTTCTCAGCAGGTGATCCAGGTGATTGATATATGCATTTTTTTTTCTCTGCCCGTTCTGTTGGTTTTTGTCTTTTGCCCTTCTCCCCCGTACCTCTTCTCAGCTGTTTCTCTTTCCCTCTTTCTTTCTCCCCTTCTTTCCCCCAGTCAAGTCTGTCCCGTATTCAGTAAGTGAAAATAAAATAAACAATAAAAGGTGAATCAAATGGACCATTACGGCAAGGCTGGGATGGTCAGTTTGGTAAAGTAAATCCGTTGGGCATCTTTCTTTGCCTTTTGCCATCAGAATTGTTGTCTAAAGAGCCAAACGGGACAGGCCAAAAAAAAAAAAAAAAAAAAAGAGATAGCAGTATCTTGTGAACCCTTTGTGCTACCGTAATACACCAAATATCCCTGTAAAGTGCAGCTTCTCTTCTTTTCAAAACCGTTCCCATTTTCACTCTAGCGCAATCGATGACGGAGTTACAGTTGTTTAAAGAGCACTTGTAAAGCGGGCCCATGGTAACCAGTACTGTTGATGGTTCAAGGCTGTAAGTGCAGTGCCAAAAGTCTTTGTCCTAAAACATTTCTTATAAATGCTGCCTCTGCAAACACAGTTCTTCAAACTACTAATGACTTCCGAGGGGGCCAGCAAACACCTCGTCAGCTCCTCAATGGGTCCTCCACGGTCACTTGCCATGGTCTTATCATCACCCCAACACAGCCTGGATTATATTGCCCAGTGGCTGCTGGGAGTTCTGCTAATCTGACTACTCATTAACATTTAACAAAAATTCTGCCAGGGGACACAATAACAGAGAATTAATTCTGAGACGCTAGAGATCATCTCTTTCTGCACTGCATCTTGATTGGTTGAAGCCACCATTGTCATTGTTTGGCCCACTGACTGGCCAATCTAATGCAGCATTTCTTCTGCTGCATCAAATGAGCTGAACCTGCCATTTAGAGTAAAGGAACAATCTTGACTTACTAGATAGTTGAAGTTCAGTGTGACGTTTTTGCAGTCTGTTGATGATTTAAGGTGCCATCTGCTGCACATGGAGGTGTTTGCTCATTGTGTTTTATCAGGTCCAAAGTCAACCCAGTTGTTTACTGGGACATTTTAGAGCTCTTCGTGATTTCATCCAGTGACTTTGACACTCAGTGTCAAAAGTACAACCAAATGTTTTGCTAAATATCTTATAGGGAGAAGAATTTAAATTATCCATCCAACCCACCTGACCTAAGACAATTTAGTTTTTGGATCATATTTAATAGACCACAGGTGTGTGAGGTTGTAAATATTTTCCTAACAAATTTAAATACACAAGAACCAAGTTAGTAGGATAGCCAACAGGAAACCAGTGATTTGTGGAATTATTTTTGTGACACTGCACAATCATAACTTTATATTTTTGTATTGTCTCAGTTTTTTCTGGGTGGTGCACTAGAAAATCTCTGTGCACTCAACTCACATCCAGTTACGGAAGAGCCTGTGCTGTTTGTCTAGCTTATAAAGTTTTTGTGAAGATTATTCGATCACTTTGCAAATGGTTAGAGTGATGTACTGTTTTTGGGGTTTATGATGTTTCCATAAAGCTGAACTTGGTTAAAACTTTCTACACTTAGCTGTAACAGCAGCTAAAAACAGCAGGTAATTTATTCAGCATCGAACCGGGGTGCAATGATTAGCTGGACAAAACCCTTAAATCGGTTTGTGTTGCCAGTTTCTCTGACTTGAGACAATTGGTGTCTTCGAAAAGTACCTCTTATCTCCTGTTTGTAAGATGGGAAAGTTGAGAGAGTAAAAGAGAAGAGAAGGCAAACAGGACAGTTATGCATTCAGAAATGGAACAACGTTACACTACAGGGAGTGCAGAATTATTAGGCAAGTTGTATTTTTGAGGAATAATTTTATTATTGAACAACAACCATGTTCTCAATGAACCCAAAAAACTCATTAATATCAAAGCTGAATGTTTGTGGAAGTAGTTTTTAGTTTTAGCTATTTTAGGGGGATATCTGTGTGTGCAGGTGACTATTACTGTGCATAATTATTAGGCAACTTAACAAAAAACAAATATATACCCATTTCAATTATTTATTTTTACCAGTGAAACCAATATAACATCTCCACATTCACAAATATACATTTCTGACATTCAAAAACAAAACAAAAACAAATCAGCGACCAATATAGCCACCTTTCTTTGAAAGGACACTCAAAAGCCTGCCATCCATGGATTCTGTCAGTGTTTTGATCTGTTCACCATCAACATTGCGTGCAGCAGCAACCACAGCCTCCCAGACACTGTTCAGAGAGGTGTACTGTTTTCCCTCCTTGTAAATCTCACATTTGATGATGGACCACAGGTTCTCAATGGGGTTCAGATCAGGTGAACAAGGTGGCCATGTCATTAGTTTTTCTTCTTTTATACCCTTTCTTGCCAGCCACGCTGTGGAGTACTTGGACGCGTGTGATGTCCTGCATGAAAATCATGTTTTTCTTGTTTTCTTCCTGTACCACTGCTTGAAGAAGGTGTCTTCCAGAAACTGGCAGTAGGACTGGGAGTTGAGCTTGACTCCATCCTCAACCCGAAAAGGCCCCACAAGCTCATCTTTGATGATACCAGCCCAAACCAGTACTCCACCTCCACCTTGCTGGCATCTGAGTCGGACTGGAGCTCTCTGCCCTTTACCAATCCAGCCACGGGCCCATCCATCTGGCCCATCAAGACTCACTCTCATTTCATCAGTCCATAAAACCTTAGAAAAATCAGTCTTGAGATATTTCTTGGCCCAGTCTTGACGTTTCAGCTTGTGTGTCTTGTTCAGTGGTGGTCGTCTTTCAGCCTTTCTTACCTTGGCCATGTGTTTGAGTACTGCACACCTTGTGCTTTTGGGCACTCCAGTGATGTTGCAGCTCTGAAATATGGCCAAACTGGTGGCAAGTGGCATCTTGGCAGCTGCACGCTTGACTTTTCTCAGTTCATGGGCAGTTATTTTGCGCCTTGGTTGTTCCACACGCTTCTTGCGACCCTGTTGACTATTTTGAATGAAACGCTTGATTGTTCGATGATCACGCTTCAGAAGCTTTGCAATTTTGAGACTGCTGCATCTCTCTGCAAGATATCTCACTATTTTTGACTTTTCTGAGTCTGTCAAGTCCTTCTTTTGACCCATTTTGCCAAAGGAAAGGACGTTGCCTAATAATTATGCACACCTGATATAGGGTGTTGATGTCATTAGACCACACCCCTTCTCATTACAGAGATGCACATCACCTAATATGCTTAATTGGTAGTAGGCTTTCGAGCCTATACAGCTTGGAGTAAGACAACATGCATGAAGAGGATGATGTGGACAAAATACTCATTTGCCTAATAATTCTGCACTCCCTGTAGTCTCCTTAACATTGTGACACCGGCTGCCTACCATATTGAAACTACAATGGACAAAAACACACGTCTTAATTCATGACATGTTCCAGACTTGTTTTATGCAGGTTGTTAAACAGGAACAGCCTTTTTAAAAAATATCCCTTCATGAAAAAGTTTGGAATTTTAATTTGTGTGTATTTTGCTTTCAGGAGAAGAATTTAAATCAGTGATCTAAATGTGATTTGAAAGGTTTCTGCCATGCAATTTACTGAAAATGGAAAGAAATCAGAACTGAAGAAGAAGTAAAAGAACTGTTTTTAGGAGGGGAAGATCAGATAAATTGAGTAATCGGTACTTTGGATGAGTCAAAGCTTTGAGCACAGTGCCAAAACTCTCTTCCAAAAACTTTACTCCCCTCCTCGTCACAGATCTGCAAATACCTGTTTATGCCACACACTAGTTTGTTCTTGTTTCTGTGCCAAAACCGCCCCTTCTCTATTTTTGTTTGCCAACTTCTCTCAAAAGGCAACTTGCGCATCTGCTGGGTCCAGAAGCCACCACCAATATTCGATGGGGCATTCCCCAAACTGCATCCTCTGGCCTAACTTGTTGAGTCATTATCAAAAAACCTCTGTCATTCATATTTGGGTTTGATATCCTTGCCAGTGAATTGTATTTAGTCTGAAGCATTTGTAAATTGACAATCTGGCATTCATAATAAAGTCTGAAGATTAGACAGATTACAGGAGTTTCGCAGAAGAAAACAAAAACAGGTCAGTGGAAGAAGGTTGCATAATGACTTTCTATTTAAATGAAGAAAAAAAAAAGATTTTTCACAATATTCACATTTTTAAAAATATGCTAGTATTTCTGAGTCTGTTTCTCTTCTGTTTTATTCATAAAAGAAGCTCTGGCACTCCTTGCTTGTTTCAGGCCTTCACTACTTATGTTTGCACCCATTTAAGCTATTCACTGGAATTGAACAACTTGAATTGCAATAAATAAATGGAGAAATTGGGGCGTTCTAGAGTTTTTGACTGGTAGCATATGTGTTGGGGCAGTTTATCATAACAGACATAAAACTAGGGGTGGGTTTTGATAATCGATTTTCCAATTAAAATCGATTTTAGCTTGAATAAAGCAATATCGATTCATTAAGTCCTGAATTGATTTTCAAATATAAATGTATTTTGCCAGAAACGCCAGAATCTCAGGTTAAACCCTCATGAATTCAACAACCAACAAACAGTTAAAAGAGTAAATGAGAGCAGGTAAACAGATTCCGCAAAAAAACGTAAACACAAAGCACTAACCCAACGCATCGTAATCTGTGAGATTTCGTTTTTTCTCAACTGACGGGCAGTGTTGGTCAAGTTACTTAAAAAAAGTAATTAGTAACTAATTACTGATTACTTCCCCAAAAAGTAATCCCGTTACTTTACTGATTGTTATTTTCAAAAGTAATTAATTACTTAGTTACTTAGTTTTTAAAAACACGATTTACAACCTGAATAGGTGATAAAGCGATAGATCTTTCAGCCCAATTCTACTTTTTCTACATAATCCATCATACAAAATGTAATCAAATGGAAAAGTCCCTTTTTAAAACTTGTTTTATTAGTTTTAATCTTTTAACTTTATGCATCAAGCAAAAATTTAATTATCTGCAACATTCTCTGACTAGAAGAAATTTGTTTAATATTTAAACCTATTTTCTACACATTCCAGCACATAAAATAAAATATTTTTTGTGTTTACACTCAGTCTTTCAAATAGATGCAAGTAAAACACAGCAGAAAATAAATAAAGTCAAAGACTCAGCGGTCCTTTTGCTCTATTTTCACCTGTAACGCAGGAGCAGGGTAGGCGGAGGTTTACTCTGGTGCAGGTGTGCCGTGGCAGTCAGTGGAAGAATCCGCGAGTTTTTCTGTGAGTTTCCCATTACGTCGTTGCGCACTCGGTGCTTGCTCGGAAGTTTAGGGGGGTTTTTTCGCTGTAAAAAGAAGTTTTCTTCCCACGCACGGCGGACACTAATGTTTTTGTCACTTTTTATGGAATCAAACTTAAAGTAAGGTCAGTACTTCCACACTTTAAACGCTGCAAGCTCATATTCTCTCCCGTACTTGATATATTATCCATTGTTGATCTGCACACAGCTGTTGTCATGAACATCGCACTTGCTTATGTCACTGTCATGAGACATTCTCACAAAAATCACGGTTTTAGTAACGCAGTAACGCAGCGTTCCTACGGGAAAGTAAAGGTAATCTAATTGCTGTTTTTGCAATAGTAATCCCTTACTTTACTCATTACTTGAAAAAAGTAATCTGATTACAGTAACGCGTTACTGCCCATCTCTGCTGACGGGACGTACACAGACACGCCGTCGGGGCTCAAAGCCGACAACTCACAGATTCTCTTGCTGCAGGTTTCATCACCCTCCAAACCAAAACCAGCAGCAAAAGAAGATCAAAACTACACTTCACATTTTGCTTCACATAAACATAGTCATTAATTCCCTTACTTTTGCTGTTTTGCTTTCACCACAATAAAAATCACATTTCCTGCACAGCTCTTTCTTTCTCTTTTAGTGTGTACTTCCAGAACAGTTTCCCCATCTCAAATCTCAGTTTTTGGCATTATTCGTTTGCTTATTACCCACCATTGTTTACAGCGCATTCGGTTGGAATTGAATACATTCTAGAAATCAGTGACAATACCCAGCCCTACATAAAACATGCATCATACAGTGTTGGGAAGGTTACTTTTAAAATGTATTCCATTACAGAATACAGAATACATGCCCCAAAATGTATTCTGTAACCTATTCCGTTACGTTACTCAATGACAGTAACGTATTCTGAATACTTTGGATTACTTAATATATTGTGGCGAGTTCAGACAAAGAGGAGACGGAGGTATCGTTTGGTCTTGCTTCCCGTGAGCTAGCCAGGGAGCACAGCCGTTTATTAAATTTGCAGAAGAACACACTGCTACTAGCTAACTGCTCAGCACGGCAACCACAACACACATAGGGCGCCCTCTGACCCCGGAAGGACACACCGTCGCAGCGAGAGGGCGTCACCCGTCACCATGGCAACATACACAAAACATAACTGTACAAGCAGAACCCCGAACAGCCCTGACCCGCTACAATATTATCATGCTTTTTACAACAACGTGAATGTACTATTGCTGTGTGATTTATTACTATTACTGAAGGTCCGCGACTCCGAACTGTAGTAAAGGGACCTTTGACTAATGCTGGGCTCACACTGTGCGATTTTTGGCCCATTTTGAGCCGATTTTTGAGTCGTGCGATCGTTTTGGCGATCGGCCCGATTTTGGCCTTCATCGTGCGTCGTGCATCGTGTAGTATACGTGGGGTAACGAGAAGCGATTGACACCTCACGACCAGCTCCCGATCATCAATCGCTTGGTCGTGAGGGTGTCACCGCAGTTTGCCACACTGCGCACGCGCAAACACAAATGTCAGCGAAAAAGACGGCGTAGCACGGCAGTGCAGCGTGTGATCTGGACACAAGCGATGGAGGCACAACCTGTAGAACCATCCGAGCCCTTTCGATGTGGCCTCACAAAATTATCACGACCACAACAACCGTGAAAATAGTTGGATCGACACTGCTGCTCAATCACAGCTGCCTGACCAATGTTTTTCATTAGCAATTTAGCAAAGTTGATGGTGGTGGTGTGTCTGTGTGAGTGAAAGACGGAGAGGGAGAGCGAGCTGTTATGGTAAGGACTAACTCAAGAGTTCATGCAGCACCCTCTGGTGGTTGTGCCGTGTGTATTGTATGTTGCAGTTTGGCAATAAAGGGAGTCGCCACGATAAGACAGAGCTGTCCCAGTGTCGTTTATGGCGTTGCTATTAAAGTCACGAGAGCTACCAAAACATGGTGTCAGAAGTGCTCGGGAGAGAAGAAGAACATAACGGAACACGGAAACTTCCTCACCGGAGAGAACTCGCCCTGCAAGGTTGCAATAACAGCCACAGTAAGAGCTAAGCTAACAAATTAGCAAGAAGCGCTAACTAGCATCTCGCGACTAGCAACATGGCGGCCGCACCAGCAGCCTTTCAAGTATCACCGCCGTCGAAGTTTGATTTTTCAAAGCCGGAAGAGTGGCCGAAATGGATCCGACGCTTCGACAGGTTCAGGATAGCATCCGGACTCGAGCTACAATCGGACGAAAACCAGGTTAACACTCTGATATATACAATGGGCGATGAAGCTGAAGACGTGATCACCTCGTTGAACCTGACCGAAGAGGAGGCGAGTGAGTACCACACTCTCAAAGACAAACTCGAGGCACACTTTGTAGTCAGAAGAAATGTTATCTTTGAACGTGCAAAGTTCAACCAAAGGCAGCAAGAAGCAGGAGAGACTGCAGACGGGTTTATTACATCCCTATATGCCTTGGCTGAGCATTGTGGCTACGGGGCGCTGCACAGTGAAATGATAAGAGACAGACTCGTTGTCGGAATAAGAGACAAGAGACTCTCGGAGCAACTACAAATGGATGTGGAGCTCACATTAGAAAAAGCAGTGATACGGATTCGCCAAAGTGAACTTGTTAAGAAACAACAGGATCTTCTTAAAAACAACTTCAAGCAGGAGAATCTTTGCAACGTGGACATCGTTAAAGCAAAAACGAAACACTTCAAACCACGAAAGACTGTACCACAAACCACGGAGAGGAATGTGAAAAGCCAATGCAACCGATGTGGAAAGACACCCTTTCACAGCAAACACCAGTGCCCAGCCAGAGAGGTACTCTGCAATCAGTGCAAAAAGAAAGGTCACTACGCAAGAGTATGTAGGTCTGGGGCAGTGGGAGAAATACGTGCAGTGGGTGGTAACAGAGAAGAAAGAGAAATAGCATTTCTGGGAACGGTAGCCTCAGATAGAACAGAGGATGCGTGGTTGACTAAAGTAAAAGTTAACAATGCAGACTGCTGGCTAAAAATTGATACAGGAGCGGACGTAACCGTCTTGCCTGAAAAAGAGTACAACACTCTAGCACAAAAACCGCAGCTGCAACCCACAGATCTGAAACTATATGGGGTGGGAATGTCTCCATTAACAGTTAGAGGGAAATTTACTGCTAACTTGAGCACTCCAAGCAAAGCTACAGTACAGCCTGTGTATGTAGTAGCAGACCTGACACAAGGATTACTAAGCCGCATAGCGAGCGTAGCACTCGGGTTAGTGGCTAGAATAGAAACTGTGTCACTCACTTCAGTAGAAACAGTGAAGCAGCAGTTTCCAACACTATTCAGTGGGTTAGGCCGGATGGCGGGGGAATACAAAATTGAGCTTAAAGCAGACGCCAAACCGTTTGCCCTGTCAACTCCAAGAAGAGTCCCGCTTCCCCTGTTACCCAAAGTCAAAAGAGAGCTTGCTCGGATGGAAGAGTTAGGTGTAATCTCCAGAGTAGAGCAGCCTACCGACTGGTGTGCAGGAATGGTTCCAGTACCTAAACCAAACAGAGATGAAGTGCGTGTGTGCGTGGACTTGACCAAACTAAATAATTCTGTGAAAAGAGAAAGACACATGTTGCCATCAGTTGAGCACACCCTAGGACAGCTAGAGGGCGCAAAGTTGTTCTCAAAACTCGACGCTAACTCAGGGTTTTGGCAAATACCTTTGTCCAAACAGTCAGCTCTTCTCACAACCTTCATCACGCCATTCGGAAGGTTCTGTTTTAATAGACTTTGTTTTGGCATATCTTCGGCCCCCGAACACTTCCAAAAACGAATGTCTCAGCTTTTAGAGGGGCTGGAAGGAGTCGTCTGCCAGATGGATGACATTCTGGTTTATGCTGACACACAAATCCAGCACGACAAGAGACTGATCGCAGTCCTGGAACGGCTCACAAAAGCTGGGGTGACATTGAAAAGTGAGAAGTGTGAGTTTGCAAAGACCTCAATCAAGTTCCTCGGACAGATCATCGATGCTGCAGGAGTCAAAGCAGACCCGGAGAAAGTGAAAGCAGTCAGCAACATGGAAGCGCCCACGGATGTGGGTGGAGTGAGACGATTCCTAGGAATGGTTAATCATCTAGGCAAGTACCTTCCCCACTTAGCAGAGAAAACACAACCGTTGAGAGAACTACTCAGTACCAAAAACATGTGGTGTTGGAGTGAGGCTCAACAAACAGCATTTGACAACATTAAGGCAGAACTGAGTAAACCACCGAACTTGGCACTCTACAACCCCAAAGCACAAACAACAGTATCAGCTGATGCATCCTCCTATGGACTAGGAGCGGTGCTACTTCAGAAACAAGAGGATGACGCAACCAAACCAGTGGCCTTCGCTTCAAGAGCATTAACCCCCACGGAACAGAGGTACGCTCAAATAGAGAAGGAAGCGTTAGCCATAACCTGGGCATGTGAGCGATTCTCTGATTTTCTTATAGGCATTGAGTTCCATGTTGAGACAGATCACAAGCCTTTAGTACCACTTTTGGGCTCCAAGAACTTAGACGAACTGCCACCACGAGTACAAAGACTGAGAATGAGATTAATGAGGTACTCTTTCACCATCTCACATGTCCCAGGCAAACACATCGCAACTGCAGACGTGCTGTCCAGAGCACCAGAAAAAACTGTTTGTGACGAGACATTAAGAGACGAAATGAACCTGTATGCACATCAGGTGATCTCAGGTCTTCCTGCAACAGAGGAGAGACTACAACAAATAAGAGAGCAGCAAGACAAAGACGAAACACTAAAACAAATCAAACTCTACTGCAAGAATGGCTGGCCGGACAAACTCAAAATACCAGGTCCATGTTTCCCATACCACCAGCATGCAGGGGACCTGACTGTTGAAGATGAACTTCTCCTAAAAGGTATGCGTATAGTTATCCCAAAAATATTACAAAAAGATGTTTTGACACGACTGCACACAGGTCACCAGGGCATTGTAAAGTCCAGGGAACGAGCCAAGCAGTCGGTATGGTGGCCAGGACTGAGCTCTCAACTACAACAGCTGGTAGCAGAATGTGAGACGTGTGCAAAGGTGAGACAGCAACCCAGAGAAACACTCATGCCAACTGAGTTTCCTACACGGCCGTGGGAGTTAGTTGGTGCTGATCTTTTTGAGTGGAGTAACAGCCAGTATTTGGTTGCAGTGGACTATTTCTCACGATACATAGAAATAGCTAAGCTGTCCTCTACCACATCAGCAGCAGTGATTGACCACTTAAAGTCCATATTCGCACGCCACGGCATTCCAACAGAGTTAAGGTCGGATAACGGTCCACAATTCTCCTCAGAACATTTCCAAAAGTTTGCTTCAGGGTGGGGCTTTGCCCACACCACTTCCAGCCCGAGATTCCCTCAGAGCAATGGTGAGGCTGAAAGAGCAGTGAGAACAGTAAAGAGCCTTCTACAGAAAGAAGGAGACCCATATCTTGCTCTCATGGCATATCGCGCCACACCACTTGCCAATGGACATAGCCCTGCAGAGCTTCTGATGGGGAGGAAACTTCGTACCACAGTTCCCATACTTCCATCCTGCCTCAACCCAGGCTGGACAAACATCACTAAACTGAGAGAGAGAGAGAAGGGAAGGAGAGAGAAAAACAGTGGAAATGGTTCAACAACAGACACAGAGCACAAGACCTCACAGGACTACACCCAGGAGATCAAGTCTGGATAACAGACATGAAAACAAATGGAACTATATCAGGCAGAGCAGAGACGCCGCGTTCTTACCTTGTTGAGACCCCGAGAGGACTTCTACGTCGAAACAGGAGCCATCTCATCACACTAAAAGAGACCAAGACGGAACCGACAGAACAGCAGATCCCTGTCATACCAGAAGACAGCAGCAGCCCGGTTTCGAACCAGGCACAGCAGTGTCTTACACCACCGAATGACCGGATTACTGAGAAAAGATATCCCACCAGAGACAGAAACCCACCGAGGTACCTTAAAGACTTTGAAGTAGGTAGTAGGTACTCTCGAGCACCTGAGTGACCAGCCAGGGGCAGAATAATCCCCTCACTCAGCGGAAGGATTGGGAAGTCTACCCCACCTTCATAGTTGGATAAGTTCACACAGTTAAATAAAATAATTGTTATAAAGTGGAAACAATAAATGTCCGTTACAGAATAAAAGTTAACGTAACAGCATTGAAATATTCAGCTACAAGTTAAGTTGCAGTGAATGTAGTGTTGACATAAATGTGGATTAGCACAGGAAACATTATGGTTATAATGTACTCAGAAAGGGGGATGTTATGGTAAGGACTAACTCAAGAGTTCATGCAGCACCCTCTGGTGGTTGTGCCGTGTGTATTGTATGTTGCAGTTTGGCAATAAAGGGAGTCGCCACGATAAGACAGAGCTGTCCCAGTGTCGTTTATGGCGTTGCTATTAAAGTCACGAGAGCTACCAAAACACGAGCGACAGAATTTCTGTTATAACCTTCATTTTTATGGACGCACAGTGTGAGCACTCAGGTCGCATCAGAGCATCGGGCCGTATAGTGTGAGACCCTGCATCGTGACCTATGAACTTCTAACCCCTGCGAGTCAATCGTACAGTTTGAGCAGGAGCTGAATCGCGCGACTGAAAAAATCGCACAGTGTAAGCCCAGCATAATACGGCGGGGTCCCTGTCGGCTGGTAGCCGAAAAATAGCTCTACTTTGTTGTGTGGGTCAACTTTTCTTGCGACAGACAGAGAGAGGCGTTGAAAGGCTGCTCCAACGGAACTTGTTGTTTTCGGAGGAAAACACGAACACAGTGTACAGTCGAGTCTTAATAGCTTACTTACAACTGGGCTCGTCAGGCACTCTTCTTGGCTGCAGTGGTTATTATTATATTTACATGCTTCCAGCTCCCGTTTTTGCTCGATGACTGCTCGTACCTTTCCACTCCCCTTTTTCTCCCTCCTAGCGCTCACAGACACATAACGTGTATGGCAGTCCATTCTCCCAGCAGCACGGACTACACTGAACATGATGCTACATTCTTTAGAGCTATGCTTGTAGCATTCTGCCTGTTAGCTTAGCACAACAACAACAACAACGAAAAGGCGCTCTCTCACCCAGGAAACACACAGTCGCAGAGAGAGAGAGCGTCGCCCTGTAACCATGGCAACCGTAACGCTGCCGCCTGGAACAACAGAACGTAGCTGTCAAACAAAACCCAAACAGTCCTGACCCGCGACAAAATGAAACAGGAAAGTACCCCAGTGTATTCCATTTATTTCAACAAAGTAACTGTATTCTGAATACCACCTTTTTAAACGGTAACTGTAACGGAATACAGTTACTCATATTTTGTATTCTAAATACATAACGGCGGTACATGTATTCCGTTACTCCCCAACACTGGCATCATAGGAAGTTCAGAAAGAGAACCAGGGGCAGGAAGGACCACAGGTCACTTATTTAGCCAGCCTAACCACTGAAGAAGCACAGGCAATAGAAACAGGTAAATCTGATTGTATAGAACACCCAACTCTGGGGACCAAACAACAAACAAAACCACTGATGCAGTTGGGTTGGTTTGTGTAATTGACGTATTTGGGACGAACCCAAATCTGAGGGAGGGACTCTGTAAAACTTTAAGTCTATTGTACCCTGCAATCGAGCGCACTGACATGCCTAGCTAGGTTGTGGTGTACAAAGGGTTAGGGTGAGGGTTTGGGGGAACACTCACAGTGGGTTTGGTGCAAGCAAAGAGAAGCAATGGATTAGAGGGGTCATTTGATCCCGCAGTGTAGATAGTATTGGAGTATAGATGCTATTGGAGTACCCAGTGGGATGCCTGATGAGTTTAAAGCAAGAAATCATATAGTTGCCGGGTTTGAATCACTTTTCTGGTAACAATCAAAAAAAACAAACAAAAAAAAAAAAACGTAGATTGGCTTAATTACTCGTACTATAATCAGCAGAGATTCTTAAATTGCACAAGGGATGACCTGAAGGGGCTCTTTGAGCTGTTCCAGCCCACCTCACTGATGGCGTGGCAAAATAGAATGGCTTTAGACATGCTTTCAGCTGAAAGGGGGGGCTTTTGAGGATTACTGTTGCACATACATTCCAAATAACACTGCAGCCAATGGAAGCATAACAAAAGCTCTTGCCGGTCTGGCCTTGCTGTCGGAAGAATTGGCAGAGAATTCTGGGAGAAACGACTGATTGGATGCAGAGTTATTTTGGAAAGTATAAGGAGTTAGTCATGATTATAATGATTTCTATGGCTTTCTTTGCTGTATACCCTGCATTAGAATTAATTTATTAATTGATAATCATTAATTGATTACTCATTACAGCACTAACTAAAGAAAATTCTCCACCCCCAGTGTGTGTGTGTTTGTGTGTGAGAGGAGATAGTCAGGCAGCGATAGGAGAAGGCAGGTTTCCATCCCTAGGTGAAGCTGCACCCAAGATGGAGGAGAAGAAGAGCGCCAAGAAGTTGGGACAAGCTTGAGCGCCTATAAGCAGGGCTAAGTCTAAACCATGGCCGTCCCCAACTGCTTTTTGTCCAATCAGATAATAGCACATTTTTCATATTTAAGAATGCGAACGGCTAAGTTAGGACACACTCTTCCCAAGGTTGGCTGCAGGTTACTGAAAAGGAAGTACCCTCTATAATATCAAAACCAACCTGGATTACTTACAGGAATGCAAGGGTTCTTTTGTCATGAGTTTAGAGGGTAAGGAGCAAGCATCCAAATACAGGATGCAAAGGGAGGCAGAAAAATACAAAACCGAAAAGTATAAACTGAGAAAGAAAACATAAAAACTGGACAACATACTAACACAAAAACAGTGGGATGAGGAGAACAGTGAAAGGACAAGGGGAGGCAGTGATAATGTATATACACAGAAGGGTAATTTTGGGAAGTGGAGACAGCTGGGGTGAATGAAACCGTTCAAGTAAAGCACAGGGTACGACATAAAGGCAGCAAGACTAAAAGAAAAGCACAAAAACACTGACTTTCTAGGTAAAAGAGTGAGTGTGATAACAAACAGGGAAGACAGACACAGAAATGAATGAACTTAATACAACGGACTTGACACAGGAGGAAGGAACACTAGGGTGGGAATTAAACTCTACAGTAATTTAAAAGTTCGAACAAGACTGAATAGACTAAAAAATGCGAATACAAGAAGTAATATAAGCATTACGCAAACCTGGAAAATCATAGACTATTTAAATCATAGATGTCAAATTTGGCCCGCAGCCTAATTACATTTGGCCCGCGAAGCCATACCAAATTACTATTAGAGCTGGCCTACTGGTATTATACAGCTAATATATATATTGTTTAGTATTAAGCTTTGCTTGTTCCATATTCAGTTTTCCAGCAAAACTTATTTGAGTCCATAAGAAAAGATTCATTCTTATATCTGGAGGAAGATTTTTTTTTTTTCAATAAATATTAATGTTAGCCCGCGACTTTGTTCCAGTTTTGAATTTCGGCCCACTGTGTATTTGAGTTTGACACCCCTGATTTAAATAAACCAAATTAGAAAGTCCAAAAACTCATGCGTGTGTTTTGCCAGGCTTTAGAAACAGCCACTGAGTTGTCAATCACCAGGCTGACCCTTCACCCCGACTTCTCTGGGTGGACTCTCAACAGCTGTTCATCTGCTCCTTTCTTGTCATTGTGTCCTCTTTTCATTCAGTAAGAGAAGGTCTGAGCTGCTCAACCATTTCCATAATCTCCATTAAACACTTCAAATCGGTGCTTTAAGAGCGCTGCCATCTGCATAATCCCATTAACTCTGGAGCTGCAGCACCACAGCCAAGACAACGCCACTGCAGCCAGTAGGAGCTCCAGCTCAGGTGGAAGGAAAAAATAGAATAGAAAAGGCAGATTTAGTTAGTGTCAGGTTTTTGAATGAATAAAAGACAAGCAAAGGAGAAGCCTGACAGTTTAAGGCGGCAATGGAGGCTGAGCCAAATCTGCTCAAAGGAGACAAAATAAAAATCTTTTTAATCGGAAAACCTCATCCTGATGTAAATCCGTTGGTGCTCCCCCTCTGTCTAGGGAAAAGTCCACTTACACAGTTTCCTATCTCTGCTTTCTCACCTACTCTGATGAATGAGAAGGAAAAACAGATTCAGATTCTGATGACAAGGAAAATAGGTCAGATTTAATTCGGACTAAAATCTGGGTGTTTCACCGCTGTGCTGACACCCATTAAAACAAACAAACAAACAAAAAAAAACCTGTCTGATCAAACAACTCCACTGGAGTCCGAGCAAATCTGAAAAGGAAAAAACAAACAAACAAACAAAAAAACAAAACAAAACCCTGACCTGTCAACAAAGCCAAAATAAGTTTAACGTTTTCTCCAAAAGACAGCAGAGGGTAAAGATCCTGGAGAGGCCTGAGCGCCCAGAAACAAACAAAATAAATCATCTATCAGTTTAGTGATTAA
The DNA here is from genome assembly GCF_964374335.1 of Astatotilapia calliptera. Lineage (NCBI taxonomy): Eukaryota > Metazoa > Chordata > Actinopteri > Cichliformes > Cichlidae > Astatotilapia > Astatotilapia calliptera. The sequence continues at coordinate 16,910,428 of NC_137438.1, read as the reverse complement.
TAAACCACAGATGCATCCAGAGGAAACACTAATGAACCACACTGATCAAAAATAACTAGTTCTTTTTGCAGCTTCTTAAGTTTAACAGAAGTCAATAATACGTCAAGTACTGCCTTTCTTTTTTTTAAATATATGACTTTTTTTTCAGGAAACAACTTCACACACTCTAGAAAAACTTCCAACTATCAACAAAAAACTATTAAAACATGTTTGTTGCATTTACCACTAATAGATAATTATGGGATGCATCCACGTATCTCTATAGTGTCTAAAAAAAAAAATCCAGACTTTTTGTTTAAACATTAAAACTTTTTCTCAGATTATAAATACTAAGTGTTCCTGCTGTGCATCTAGAAGCAGACACTATATTCAAAGTTTTACATTAACTGGTTTCATAAAGCACCTTAAAACATCTGCTGGTGTAACTGGCAGTTTGTGCATAACACTGAATTGAAATAAATAAATAAATAAATAAATAAATAAATAAATATTCTCTTAAATCAATACAAAACTGCCTCCATTGAAACTTTATAACTTCATCACAAAAATCTATTAATATCCATTATTACAATAAATAAAATAGCTATTATGCTGAGTCATGAAGTAAACCATACAAAACAATACATATGGCAGGACGGTTGTGTGGTGATTAGTGCTAATTCATGATAAAAAGACCCTCAGTTGGAATTCACTGGGTAGGCGGAGATTTTCTGTGTGCAGTTTGAACCCACACAGACATCTGCAGGACATGCAAAGGCATGCATGGGGTGAGGTTAATCGGCAATATATACAAATGGTGGTGGTGGGTGTGTATGTGTGGGGAGGGGGGGTTACAGCCAATAACCCTATCTCCTCCCTATCAGCCTATCACAGCAGGTTTACCATCAGACAAAGTCAACAAACCATGCATTTAACTTTTGCAGCACGTGGCAGACACCAGCTCTGATGCATAGCAATTTAATAAGATGGTGGAACAACTCACCTCTGTAGGTATAGAGTATTTCTAGCATTTTTTAAAATATATAATTTGACACAATTTTCACTCTGATCACGGTCATCCTGCCCATGCAGTGTGATCTCCACTGTAATGGGATTACAAGCGCTAAAAAGTCAGATTCTCATTTGACATTTCTTTATTTGTGCCACAGACTGTTTCAAGACATAGTGCTAAAAACCAGAGAGAGAAGATAAAATGTTCTCCCTGCTTCATTCTGGTCACAATCTTCATCATCACCTCAGTACATACATCTGTTATTGCAGATGGCTGTTACTCTGTTATCTTCTACCATGGTTGAAGCAGTGGTTGTTTTTGTAAAGATGATGCTGTGCATTATGGCCAAACACCCCCACTTTGGCATCATCTGTTCTAGGGACACTGGGCCTCATTTACTAACAGTATGTAAACAAAAATGTTTTGTATAAATTGTGTATATAAACATTTCACACAAAATTCCCTGATTTATGTATTTTTATACCTAAATTTGTTCATACTTTAATAACAAATTTAAAGGCCTCTCTGACCATTATTACAAACAAATGTAAGTCGGGCTGCCTTAAGAAATTAAAAACACAAGTTTATAAAATGAATAGGCCTACTCCTACTACAGCTACCACTACTGTTGTTGTTGTTGTTGCTGTTATTATTATTATTATAATTATTATATTATATTGTCTTTATATTTATGGTTTTCCAAAACACCATAAACCAAAAGATGTTCAGAATTTACACAAAAATGCATGTAAGGAAAAAGAAATACTATCACTACGAGAGAGGCCACCCTGAGAAGAAAGCGAATTTGTGCTGCTTGCATGTGTAATAGGGCTGCAACGACTCATCTAGTATTTAGAATAATTCGATTACAAAAAATTGTCGACACAAAATGATGCCTTTGATGCTTCATTTAATGCACGGTTCTGTCACCATGAAAACACAAACCTGAACGTTTCAGCCGAAACATTGTTTAGACCCACACAGTTTTAAACAAAAACCGTGTTAAGAGAAGAGCAGCAGTGATGATGAGGCTAGCACAGTTTAACATGGAGCCGGATTCGGTTTAGACACTGCAAAGAGCGAAGAGGCGATGCCGTTACCAAGATGTTGAGCAAGACGGTAAGCTTTGGATGCTAGAAAAAAAGAGCAGCGCTGTTCCTGTAACCACCATTAAAACCTTTAATGGAAACCCATACAAACAAACAAACAAACAAACAAACAAACAAACAAACAAACAAAAAACCCCAAAAAACACAGAGTTGTTCATCAAACCACCTGATCAACAAAACTGCGCAGCTCCATCCACCACCAATTGTTTTACACAGCAAAAAAAATCTGCAGTAGCCCTTCAGAATCATGAAAATATGCAGACGGACTGTTAACTGTTAACAGCCATACATGAAAGCATACCTGCAGCAAGCAGGGACGAGTCTACAGGGGGGCACGAGGTGTGCTGCACCATATTTATTTCAACCTTTTCATAACTTCTTGATGCATGCTCAATCTTCCAGCTAAGTAAATCCCAAAAAGTTGAGTCTGTTCATCTAAACTTAGCGTTTTCAGTGGGAGAAACATTGAGTCACTCATCCAAATCTCAGCTGACTGCAAGTTTCCCCAACCTTTTAAGCATACATTTGCATAATGACTGACACTACTACCACTGGCGATCAGTGGGCTGTGAGGTCAAAAGGGAAAGACCATGTCAGAATCGAGGAGGGGGCCGAAGGTTACATCTTTCACCATCTTACAATGCTGTGATAGCAGCCATTCCCCAACTCTCTGTGAACAGTACCCATGGCCATTGATCAGTAGTCATGACAATTTGGATATAAATGATCAAGAAACTGACATCACTTTTAGCAGGTCTCTTTTCATCATGAGTGACTTGGAAAATTCAGTCAGTCTTGAATATTTTTGGATTGTTTTTATACTCTTGCATACTAACACATAACTACATAACTTTCCCAAATCACTTGAATAAAAATAGAATAAGAAATGGAAAAGAATGAGAATAAATAAATACAATAGTTTTGTTTTATAGACAATACACAACTACAAACTTTTGTTGTGATTTGATGTTATATAAATAAAATTGAAATGGAAAAAAAAGCTCAATTACCTCATTCTCACCCAAAAATTCTAAAGATCTGCAAAAAATTATTAATCAGTTAAAGCTTTGTACCTCTTTACTCAAATCCCATTATGACCAAACTGTTCAAACATGCATCTCACCGTTTTAGAACTTATTTAGTAAATATTACTCTGTTTCTCCCTGATGTACTGTAATCACACCACTACTCAAAAAAAAAACAAAAAAAAAAAAACTTAGACCCCTTGTTAACTAATATTTCTAAAACAATTCCTAATCTTTCATTCCTCAAAAATGATTAGAAAAAAAAACATGTTTACAAACAAATGAAAGAACATCTTTGATCCCACAGTCTTCCTGATAAGTACCAATCAGGATTTAGAACTGGCCATAGCACAGAAAGAGCTTTTACTCAAGTCCTTAAGATCAACATTGACTCGCAGAGTTTCAGTTTTAGTTCTTCTTGGTCTCATTGCACTCAACACTTCTGATCGAGACATTCATCGTAAGCTTAGTGACTCAGCTGGTTTAACCAGTGTTGGGAAGGTTACTTTTAAAATGTATTCCACTACAGATTACAGAGTACAAAATACATTTTGGGCCATGTAACGTATACGTAACCGTTACGTTCCTCAGTGAGAGTAATGTATTCTGAATACTTTGGGTTACTTAATATATTATCATGCTTTGTACAACTACATGAATGTGCTATTGCTGTGTTATTTATTTCTTTTACTGAAGGTTATTCACCATACCAATACCAACTAGATTTTTAAATCTTAATATAAAGTGAGTAACAGTAGGGTGGACATTAGGTAAGGCTGCACTTTTTGCAGCGATCTCATATAGAAAACTATTCCACGCAAATATAAAACAGGTCCGCGGCTCCGAACCGTAAAGGCATAAAACCGTAAAGAGACCTCTGGCTAATACGTCGGGTTCCGTGTCGGGCTCGTAGCCGAAAACTAACTTTACTTTGTCTGGGTCAACTTTGTACATATATATATTATATATTTACATGCTTCTTTAATTTAAAGGAGTACAGCCACTGGCATGGACACCAAAAATATAGAATTCATAGCCTTATGAAACAGGAAAATACCGCCGTGCAATCCATTCATTTCAACAAAGTAACCGTATTCTGAATACCACCTTTTAAAACGGTAACTGTAACGGAATACGGTTACTCATATTTTGTATTTTAAATACGTAACGGTGGTTCATGTATTCCGTTACTCCCCAACACTGGGTTTAACAGGTGAGGTTTGGTCCATTCCTCTTTAACCTTGTCATCCTCCTAATCGGTACTGTTATAAAGAATCATATCCAACCAGACCTGCAGATCTTTGACCTTTCCTGTTCTTTGGAACAAGCTGCTTGCTGACCTGAGATCAATTACATCTGTGCATAGATTCAAAAACAGAGTCAAAGCCATTATATTTACCTAAGCTTACACTTAGGTTCTGTTTAATAATTCTTTTTTTGGTTGCCCTCACTGCCTCAAGGCATTGTAAACCTGCATAGGTTTTTATGATTTTATCTTCTGTGTTTGGCAAATAGCATTGTAACCTTTCCCGGACTGATAGGCAACAACAATTCCCTAATTTAAGGTTATTGCTGATGTCTTTCTTCCTGACATTGTGTTAAACACTTGAATGCTCCAGACCAGCAAATTGCCAGATCTTCTGCTGATAATCAGTTATTCAGGTGTATTTGATTAGCAGGACCCGGCTGCAATTTACCCTTCTGTAGGTTAGCTTTTCATTAATATTTCTCACATTAATGTCTGCTCTAGTTTATTTCTAATGCATTTATGGAAGTGTGTAGGTTGTGATAAATCTAAGACCCTGTGGTTGACTATGTGTCTGTATGCTGGAACATGTATACTTATCTTTACAATGTGGCTTTCATTCAAAATGAATCACTTTGTAAATGTCTCTTTTTGTGATCAGCTCTGATGATGTCAAGTTTTGTTGTTCATCTGAGGTTATATTTACCTAATTTTATTTAATTTAAACCTGCTTAGGACCAGATTATTTTATCATGTCCTGATACATCATTTAAAGAGAGTGAACTTTCTCTTTATCACTTTCATTTGACTGTATGCTGAGTTTTCAGTGTCATGAAGGTGAAGGCAGCTCTTTTTCCTTTTTACCTGCAGTGATACAGATGCTGCACAGGTCCATTGTGCTGAACAGAGAGCTGAGCATAAAAGTGAAGCTGTTGATTTACCTCTCTGTTTGAGACAGGGTCATTCAGGAGGCACTCAGAATAGAGCCACAGATCCTCCACTTCTCGGTGACACAGGTTCGGGCATTTCACCCAAAACATGCTGAAGAGAATTACATCTCTCAGATGGCCTGGAAATGCCTCGGTGCTCCCTGGATGAACTGGAGGGAGGTCTGGGCTTCTTTGCTTAGGCTGCTGCCTCTATGACAGGGCCCCATATAAGTGGCAGAGCATGGACCAACAGAACAGACAAGTAAACTTTAACTTTCTATTAAAGAAATACATTTTGTGTCACAGAAAATGTATAAATGTTTTTATACATGATCTAAATAGGTCTTCAGCATTGTACAATATAAAGCGCCTTGAGGCAACTTTTGTTGTGATTTGGCACTATATAAATAACATTGAATTGAATTGAACATTGGTGGAATTGCAATTAATAGAGCTCATATAAGGTTGAGAAAGTTGATAATTACTCTTGTGATACTCATTACTTATGACTGGGGTTTTAGGTTCTGTCAAGTCGGACAACACAAAGAAAGCCTGGCCATGTTGAACTCGTTTCATAGAACATATGCCTTGAGTCCCGATGACATGTAGAAAACACAGCCTCACACTCGCTCTCTCTCTCTCTCTCTCACTCACATGGACACACACACTCACACACACACGCACACTCAGAATGTTTCCTGCTCTGATTGGTCTGCTTTCAATGATTCATGAGTCATCTCTGAGCAGGAATTCCAGATCATTCATAATGAATAACAGCAAACATTAAAGAAGGTTTCTGCTCTGTCTCGAACTCACAAAGCTCTGAAGAAATACTAAAATAACACAAATAGTGACCTGAGAGACCAAAGAACATGTTGCAAGAAAACACTGGGAGAAAAGGAGAGCTCAGACTGTTTGGCTGCAACCAATTAAACCAATTTGTTTGACTGAGTAAACTGGACAGTGAGTAGACCAATAGATAAAACTACATAGAGCCAATCAAAACTCGTTACACTGATTCTACTACACAGAACCAGTGTGTAGTGGTAGCTATTGCTAGCATTGGTTGAGAACGTTTTTCTTTTTTTCCTAGTGTATCTATTAAATAGAAAATACAGAAAATAGTTTTTATAATAGGGTTTTTTGAATAGTGTTTTTTTTTTTATCATCAAAATAGTAAATCTTAACTAAAACCAAGATTAGTATTTCAATTTCTCTTTTTTATATAAGCATCTGCTCTGTTAAAATGATAGCTAACATGCAACTAACATTTCCTGTATCAAATATCACTGGAGAGAGTCCACTGTGGATCATGCTTGTGACAACTCATGGAAAGAAAAAAATAAATAATGGGACACAGCAAGGGAGTGCAGCAAGAAATATGGTTGACAGAGATATACCTCAAGAGATAGACTACTTATGAACTATTCATAAAATTGTCTGTATAGGTTCTCAGTCATCCAAGTCACGGTAGTTTAAGGAGCTTGGAAAAAGCGAATGGATTTCTTTAATTTAAAGGAGTACAGACGCTTTCTTTCCAAGCTCCTTAGACTATTCATAAAATCAGTCCAACAATTGATCATGTTTAATTACAGCATATAAACTTGTTATTGTGGTTACATAGCCTTAGAAAAGAGGACAACTCAACAATGCATCATTTGTTTACTCTGATATGTAAACACCGCACTAACACTGATTACAACTACACAGAATCAGTTGAGTCCAGCCAGCTGCGTGCATGAACACGCATCGACAAAAAGACGCATAAGAGTGAAACAACATAAAACCATCCTACTGATATAAAAACACATTGTTGTGATCTCTTCCTCAGATCACCTGGTCTAAAATAGGTTAATTTAACCTAGTTACTATGGTGATTTCCCCTGGTTAACGATGTTGTGTGTGCACAGATCATTTCTGTATCAGAGCACACGTAGGCTAAAATACAGTAAAGCAAAGCTTTGATTTATGGGAATATTTGGGACTGTACCTCTCTTGGTGTGATGACCAGGATGCTCATTCTTAGGAAGACTAATAAAAATCCTGAATTTTCTCCATAGTTTGTGTTATTGTGATTTGAACATCTAGGTCATAGAAAAGCGTTTGTATTTAAAACATCCTTAAATGGGACACTGGGATTATTTTGCATTGGCTGAAACCCTGATGTTAATTTGCATTTATTGTTTGCAACATGGAGAAGGACTCAAAATAACAAGGAAATGAAAAAAAGATTTATTTTAGGGGTTAAAAACTATACAAAATTTAAAGTTTAAATAAATAATACAATTCAGATTTTTTTTAGAGGATATTACAGTTATTACCATTTTCAGATGTTATAAAGTGAAGTCATTCGGGGATAATACAAATGATTTGCAAGAGTAGTGAATAGATTTAAATAACTGTCTTGTGGAGGTAATTTGCAGTTTTCTGGTAGAGGTTACAGTAATGGGCACAGACAGTTGTCTTTATGCTCACCATTAAGTTAGTTTGATCAGTTTGTCATCAAGTGGAATTTAAGCTTTAGGTGCTCTTCAGTATCTCTTCTAAAACTCCACCTTCATGCTGTAAGTAAGATAAGATAACATTACAGATCTTGAAGAATTCACTTGGCAAAATCCATAAACAGTAGCACATTAGCTGATTTCAACCTGCCCAAAAAAAGAATACAAGGGAATTTGGGAGTAATTTTGAGACAAGCCATTTCCCCCCACTGCACTGCTACACACGATGTTGGGGATTCCCTTAAGTAATTCCCCTAATTTTTAACTTGTAATTGTGATTTCTTACTTAAGTTTCAGTTCTTCTGACTTTCTGCCAGAGTTCCTTCTAAAATGTAAATATAGGAACTGAATCCTGAAGCTAAATGAAATATGCTTATTCGTAAAACTTTTTTCACTGAACAAGTTGTTTGCGGCAATGCTAAATGGTGTCAGTGGAAAATAATAAAAATGAAGAGTTGGAGGAGGCTGGATCCAGACTGGCCAGAGATAAACTCAAAGACATTAATTAACGTTCAAGACAGCTAAAAGATATAGAAGGAGAAGGATGGAAAGTTATACATGAAAATTAAGAGAAATTCTGTGTAAAAACAAAACAAAACAACAAAACAAAAAAAAACCTGATTTAGATATCTCCCCATCCCCCAACCTACCGCCTTCATTCTACCCACCCTGCTGTTAAAATTCAAATGCTCCTCATTAAAATCCACCTTCGGATCCATGTCAAACAGAGATCAAGAAAGTAAAACATATCTGCTCTATGCTGGTTCCCACTGTTGCAGAGGTTTTCGATTACAGTACTTTCTGAATTGAATGTGGTCCTTTAAAAAATCTGAAATTAAAATCGATGTTTGAGCTTTTAATGTGAAATAGAAAAGAACCATACTTGGAAATCATGTTCGTCAATGTGAAAGTCAATAAATTTGAAAAGTGACAATTTGCTAAAATGGTAAATGGACTGGTTCTTATAAAGTGCTTTTCTACTCTAAGGACTCAAAGCGCTTTTTACAACTTGCCTGGTTCAACCATTCACACGAGTACTTTTTCTACGTGCTTTCTATCTAACATCCACAGACATTTATGCTCTGATGGATACATCTTGCACTAGGATATATGATATAAGGATATATATCTATATATTTAAAAAAAAAAAAACAAAACAAAACAAAAAAAAAAAACACTCCTTACTCGCACTGCGGGCAGTCGTTATCATTCAAGCTCAGGTCCTCTACCAGAGGCCTGGGAGATTAAGGGTCCTGCTCAGTATCTTTGATGTTCCTAAGACTGCATTTTTCCAGACAGGGATCTCAGATGTTGTTCTTGGGAGCTGCTGGAGTCACTCACCTAGGTTGGGGTTTCTACGCCGAGTGCTCCAATTATCACTGAGACGAGTGATGCTTTCACCCTACACATCTTCACAGCATCTTCCCTCAGCCCCTGGTACTTCTCGAGCTTCTCGTTTTACCTTTTCCTGATGTTGCTATCACTTGGTATCGCTACATCTATCAATATGGCTTCCTCTACTTGTCCACCATGACTATGTTTGGCTGGTTAGCCATCACAGTTTGTCTGTCTGTATCTGAAAGTCACACAGGATCTTAGCTTGGTCATTGTCAACCACCCTAGGGGGCGGGTCCTGTTTGGATTTACTTTCCCCAAGTGGACCATTATGGTTTTTGCTATACTGGTCCCCTTAGTAGTCATAGTTTATTAGATTTTTATAAGGTTTTTTCAGTTATTACAACCAGAATAGACAGGACTGGGGACTGTAAAGAGAAAGAAAAATGAAGGGAAACAGTAGGGAAACCACAGAAACAACCAACATATGCAAAAGTAACAGTGAATAATAAATATTAAATGTTACTGAGTAGCACACAGTACTAATAATACATGACATGTGCATCATGCACAGATGCACCTGTTTGTACACCTGTGTGAACACTTGTGTGCACACCTGTGTCTGTGAGTGCGCTTGTGTGTAAATAACTAATAGTGGGTGGACCATAGCCTCCCAGGACATGAAGCAGGCATGGTAGACACCCAGCTCCCAGACATCTGAGAGCCCCCGGACGGTTACCCAGCAGCCATAAGGCCAGAGGGGGCCGCAGCAACGAGCCCACAGGCTCCACCGGCAAACAGCTATGCTAGATCAGAACCACATCTACACGATCACACACATAGGCGCTCAGCGTCAGCACATCCACTACAGCCTCACAGCGCACACAGACATGTAGGACACATGCGCAAAAGTGCATACACGCTTCCTCGTTAACTATACTTACATAATTTAAGAATACATTAAATTATGTATACTTAACAAAGAGTTCTGTATTGTAAGTGTATATGGCCCCTCATTCTTTCATGCTTTTTTAGTGACTCTCTGAAGACCTAGATTGCTCACTTTGAACTGGATGAAGAAATCGACAAGCTCGATACAGCAGTTGGCAGTCCACAAATATAGTTAAACAGCACATGAGCGATTTTGGACTTTGCGATGCGTGGCATTCCCTTCATCGAAACCGTAAGGACCTTGGGACTTCCAGGTCACACTCAGAACAAATGTTCCTGTATTCTATGCCAGCCACTTAGTTATATTACTCCATGGATGCCCAGCCAGCTAGTATCTTGTGCCCCACTATTATATTGTGGACCATAATATTCTATTAGAGCGATTAGAGCATGCTGTAGGTATTACAGGTACTGCGCTGCAGTGGTTTGATTCATATCTATGTAATGGGCTCTAATTTGTTCATGTAAATGGAGTACATGTTCCACAGGGTTCTGTGCTAGGACAAATTGTGTTTACATTATACATGCTTTCCTTAGGCAGTATCATCAGAAGGCACAGCATACATTTTCATTGGTATGCAGATGACACACAACTTAATCCATCCATGAAGCCAGATAACACACACCAGTTAGTTATACTGCAGGAATGTCTTCAAGATATAAAGATCTGGATTACAGGATATGTCCTGCAATGCACATATTCAAAAAATATGTAGGACTGCTTTCTTACATTTGCACAACATCTCTAAAATCAGAAATATCTTGTCTCAGAGTGACGCTGAAAAACTAGTTCATGCACTTATTACTTCTAGGCTGGACTACTGTTATTATCAGGATGTCCCAAAACTCCCTGAAAAGCCTCCAGTTAATCCAAAATGCTGCAGCACGACTACTGACAGGGACTGGAAAGAGGGTGCATTTGGCTTCCCTTCATTATCAAACTATATCCTAAATATATCCTATCCTATAAAAAATAAATAAATTTGATTTTCTAAGATAAATGTGAAAACAACACACTTGACTGTTTGTTCAACATATATTGCATTATTTTTGATCAAGCAAAATTTAACTCAATTTTCAATTGACTTTTATTTAGTGCAAAATCACAACAGTCACCTTATGACTCTTTAGACTGCAAGATAAACGCTTACAATAATACTGGGAGAAACCTCCTTTAAATGGCAAGAAGCCTTTGGCAGAACCAGGCTCAGGGAGGAGCAGCTATCTACCACGACCAGTTCGGGGGGGGGGGGGAGAAACAAGACAAAAGACATGCAGTGAAATTAAATTCACTGGTCACTTGATTTTACACCAAGTGATCACGCTGGTTTTACACAGTTTTCTTTGCAACCTCTGCAACAGTCATGACCAGCAAGTCAGATCTAGTCAGAGCTCAATAATTTAAAAAAAAACCATTACATTTTTAATACATTTGGAGCAAGCTTTTGATTAATTTGTACTTCATTTGTGCTGCTGCTTTTTAAAACAAAAACATATCCTAATATCTGGCTTTGACTGCGGGGTGATGGATATTACTCCAGAAGAAAAAAAACCCCAAGAGCTCACCCTCGGGCCAAATTAGGGTGAGCTCTGATGAGAAGGATTTTAAATTTGATACTAGATTTTACAGGGAGCGATTTCTGTCATTACGCTTGCTGAGTCACTTTGAATCAACTAATGGCTTTTCAAGGAGTTTTTACGGCAGCCTGATGATAATGAATTACAACCAAAAAATAAATACATGAACTAGCTTTTTCAGCATCACTCTGATACAAGATGTTTTTAACTTTAGGGATTTTGTGCAAATGAAAAAAGCAGTTCTACTATTTGTTTAATATGCACACTGAAGATATATTTTGGTCAAAAACAACTCCAAGATTTCTCACAGTGTTACTGGAGGCCAACATAATGCCATCAAGAGTAATTATCAGGTTTTACACCATGTTTCTAAGATTTTTAGGGCCAAGTACAATAACCTCAGTTTTATCTGAATGTAGAAGCAAGAAATTACAGGTCATCCAGGTCTTTATGTCTTTAAGACATTACTGCATTTTAACCAGTTGGTGTGTGTTATCTGGCTTCATGGATGGATAAAGTTGTGTCATCTGCATATTGGTGAAATTGTATGCTATACCTTCTAATGCTGCCCAAGGGAAGCATGTATGATCTTAACAGAACTGGTCATAGCACTGTGTGCACTGTGTAAATAGGGGGTCCTCTTTACACACTAACAAATTGCCATCTATTTGACAGATACAGTATAATTTGAATCACATCTTTGCAGTACCGTTAATACCCACAGCATGCTCTAATCTCTGTAATAAAATATTTTGGTCAACAGTGGGGAATGTTGCACTAATGTCTTACAGGGCAATTAACACTTGAAATTAACAGTTGCATGAAACTGGGGTTTGCGCTGCATTATTTTGGTTAGCAAGACTGCAGCCTCATGCTTCTCTTGGAGTCTGCTGATTTTTGAGCTACATAGGCTACGTTCACACTGCAGGTCTTAATGCTCAATTCCGATTTTTTGATCAAATCCGATTTTTTTGTCTGCTTGTTCACACTACAAATAAAATGTGACAGCAAACGCGTTCTAGTGTGAACGCTCAAAGCGGCCCACATGCGCAAAAGAAGACGTCACACACAACGCGCTCTGTATAGACCCAGACCAAACAGTATTGTTTGACTGATGGCCCTTAATATAAAGACTTGTTTCGGACTTTACGTTTCCAAATTTTGCTTTAAGTTATAAAGTTATTTTGTTATTTACAAATGGCCTAATAATGATGCTTATTGCTGTTTTAGAGGAGCGCTGCTTCAAAGGATAGTTGCAGATTTCTGTCAGAATCTGCAGATTATACAGTACAAATAAAATGTTCACGTTTGTCCAACGTTGTCTTCCCAACAGTTTCACTAACATCTACACGGGATGGCCAGTAAGCGTCCTCGGGCGCTTCTCCGGTGCTGTTAATTGGCGTCTGTCTTGTAGTCAGTGACGTAAAAGACGGATTTAATGCGACATGACTGTTCAAACAGCAGTCGCTTTCTAAAACATCAGATATGTATCAGATTCAGTACCACATACGAAAGTGATCCAGATCGGATTTGAAAATATCAGATTTGTGCCGTTCACACTGTCATACCATGATCGGATATGGGTCGCATAGGGTCAAAAAAGTCGGATTTGATGCGCTTTCGCCTGCAGTGTGAACGTAGCCTACTTCACACTCTCTCTTTATTGAAGTGAACTAGCTGCCTTTTTGCAAACAAATTAAAATGCATTGTTAGTAAAGTATAATTATAAATAAATATAAATTATATAAATATAATAAAGTGAAATTACAGAATCACAATATCAAATCTAGCCTATAAAACAACCTACAAAATGTCAGCCATCTAAATCCACTTGTTATATTTTACTGCTGAGATCCAGTGCAACTCCTTTCCTCCTCCCTGTTTAGGATTTCTATGACTGCAGTAACAGAAATCACTTATCCCAGCTGTCCTGAAGTACAAATTAATCTTAAAGACTGGAACACAGCAACTATTACTAATGAACATTGATTTTACTGCACCTTTACATTTTTTATCAGTTAATATAGATGATAATCTTGAGCTCATATAGCATTCATGCATTCTTCATGCAAGGCAAACAACAAGCAGTTTTTATTCCAGCAATGTGTTGTTCAGAATTCAGCTGTGAGTTTAACAAACTTTTGTTAAAAATTCTAAATATGTCAACAGGTTATGGCACGAAATAGAAAATGCAGTTACAATTCAAAATTTACTTGATCAATGCATCTTTGTTTATTATGTCTATTGTTTTCACGTATGGTCACATAGTCTGTTGCAATGAATTATGGGACGGCGTGTTGTCCTCCTCTTTCATAAAGGATGGTCCAGTGTATCCTATGCTAAAGGAAGCACTGAAGCTCCTTTCCTTAGCATTTGGAGAAGAGCTCTTATTATGGCCGGCACACAGATACATCTGGGTCATGTCTCTCAACCTTCCTAAGCAAAACTGACTATTAAAGCGCGCCCTCAGCCTTCCTCGTGAGGCGCATGTCCTTCCCTCACACTGTGTGTTCTCGTGTTTTACTTGTAATTTTCTTTTACTTCTTTTCCCCTGGCCTGGATTTTTTGAGTCAGCAAAATAAGCAATAAAACCGCCTACTTTAGTTAATTCTTTTGACTCTTAGTTGTGCTATTGGGTCATATCATACTTGCAACATAGCCAAACCTGACATGGAGATAAATACAAATGAAAGCTATTGCAATAACTTGAATTCTCAACTGACGTTTTAAAGGAGGATTTATTTTTTACTTTATCAAAATCAAATGTAGTTTTATTTTTGAATTTATGAGCATCTGCCAGGCTAGGGAAAATCATTTGAACTATTTATTTGGAAATATTTAGAGAAATTCTTCAGCTCAAAAATATTTTGTACTATTGGATTTACAGAAACAATTTCTGCATTACACCGCAGACCCCTATCCAAGTCTATACAAATGCCAGATTTTCTCTCTTTGGAGTAGTCATTCATGTTTCATTTGATTTTATAGAAATATTTTTTAAGATTATTTTTAATGGTAGTAGTGATTAGATTTTCCTATCCAACAGATATCAAGCGGCGGCCTGTTCTTTCACTAAAATGAAACACAGTACAATATAAAAGTAGATAATCCTCAACGAGCCGAATGAGAGACTGATGCCAAGGAATTCTTCCTTCAGTAAGAAACAATCCTATGCTACCTGATGATTTTTCATTTGTTTAAAATAAGAACTTTTTTGGTATCCTGACTGGTAAAAACACAAGATTGGATTTTCTTCTCTTGTAAATGCTCATACACAAAGACAGAATGTGTAAATCATGTTACAGGATAGGACTCTCATCCACCGAGTCATCCTCCAGAAACAGAGATGAAACTCATCTGCTTCTTAAAAAAAATTTTCTACAACCCATTTGCTGTTAAGTAATGATGCAATTAAAGCCAAAATCTTCAGTTTTGGTTGCTCGTCTCCTGATCTGAACCTGATCCACAGTTTTTCTGCTGCTTTTCAGTGTAAATTTAATCAGCAACAGTGAAAGGTTGCAGCTCTTCACCCACAACCTTGTTTCTTTTTTTCCCAAGCCAGGACTTCAAAGTTACCCTGGTGCGCGTGTGTGCGTGTGTGTGTGTGTGTGTGTGTGTGTGTGTGTGTGTGTGTGTGTGTGTGTGTGTGTGTGTGTGTGTGTGTGTGTGTGTGCACAGATCCTATGAAATATGGGTCAGACATTAAAATGCATGAGCTGGGAGCAGAAAGCATGATGAAGTGCTGAGACACAAAGAGGATAGAATGTAAAAATAACTGGAGGAGCAGTTGACAGAAGCCTCTCCCTGCTGACGCCACACTACCATGCCATTGGTCCACACAACCAACCAACCAAAAGAGAGAAAAAAAAAATTGAGGCATGTTTCCTGCTGCATGGACAGTTGGCAACGCTCTCATCACTGCTGACAGACCTCAACATTAACCTGGAAGAAGTATGCCAATTTCCTGGCATACAAAACAAACGATAATGTTTTTATTATTAGGGCTCCAAACACCAGGCTTTAATCTTTCATGTTGCAATGGTCTAGTTAGACCCCGACGTAGGCTGGGTCTAACTAGTGTCCACTGATGAAATTATAAACTGAGTGTAACTAAAATGTTTAAGTACAACAAATGATTTTTGAGGTAAAATACACATCTGTCTGACAAACAGCAACACAACCCCAACCTTTACTGAAGATGAAAAAATAGAGTACCTATAAAGCGCCAAATGAGACCCATTGTACCGACACCATCTCATTATGTGACATACTTTAGACAGCACCGTGGCTTCAATACTGACCTTTTCAGTGTATTTACATTACTTTTTCTTCACGGACGCCACTTTTTTCACTTAATTTGAATTAGCAAAGCACTTTGCAAAGATAGAATTCTAAATAAACCTGTACTATCAATTTGTCAGTCTCTGTTGTAACATTAAATGTTTCTGCAAGCTGAAACACAGAAGACCAGACTTAAAGCTTAAGCATCCTAGACTCTGAATGTATATGTGTAAATAAAATCTGTCAAATTTTAAAATATTTTACAATTACAGTCTCCATTTCAGAGCCTTGATTTATGCAGAGAACAGAATACGAAGCTTGGTACCTTTGGTAGCATATTGAATATGTCCACATATTCCAGTATTCTGAAGTTTTGGGATTTTATTTTGTTAATTCTAAACCTTTTTAAACCTACACTAATTTTCTAGTGTTCCAAGTAACATGACCCCCACCTGTGTGTCCGGCTGAATTTTGAGGGAATTGTCAAAAACTGAAAACCAAAACATGATCTGCAGATTCCCCGGTTCTATTTTACTGAATTTGTAAAATATGATGAGCTTACTACTGATTAAGAATGTAGTTTGGGGAAGTTTGCAGTTTTACTCATTATGGAAAATATATTTCTGCCGCCGCCCCCCTCCTGGACACTGGGGTAAAGGCAACAGCTAGGGGTTAGGGGAGACAAGGAGACGACAAGGGGCTGAGCCTAGACTTAAGTGACAAAAGAAAATGGCTGCTGCAGAAATAAATTTCTGTTTCACTGAACAAAACCTCCCCTTTCTCCTCCACCAGGCAGAGAGAAGGACTAACAGGCAACAACCTAACATGAAAAAATATATGAGGGAGTATTCATGTGAATTAAGGAAAGAAGAACCTTGGTGCTCAGATAATCTATGCCTTTTTTTACTCTAATTGAGCACTGAAAGTGCTTTCCACTAAGGGTGGGCGGTATAAACGGTATAGGCTAGAAACGATATAAATTTGGCCAACGGTAGAGATTTTCACTATACCGCTCTACTGCGATAGCGCATGTTGATGGCGTCATCAAGCTGCGCCTGTTTTGGTCAAAGTTTGGTCCGTTTATAGCATCCTGCCATGCAATTGCATTTGTCCCTAACCACCAGAAACCCTCACGTTAACTTTTATCACGTGGAAAAAAGTTAGCATTCATCTTTCAGCTTCACTGTGCTAATGTTATGCTAATGTAGCTGTTTTGCTAGCAATCACGTAGCACAACATTATATACCAGCTAGTCCGACTTCAGTAATCCTACAAAAGTCACCGCTGTTTAGTTTTCTGTCTTCATTTATGTTATTTTTTCAGAAATTTCTCAGTCAGAACATGCTATATCATGTTTAGGTGGAAACTAGCGAGCTAACTTCCTGTTAACTTCTAACTGCGTTGAATTTAATAAATTCTGTTTTCATGGATGCCTGGATGTTAAACTTAATTGTTACACCTGGTAAAGCAGCAACGCTGATTATTTTATTAAAGATGAAAGAATTAAGACAGTTTTTCACTCTCAGTGATGCTGCAGTGTTCGTTTGACTTTGGGACCTGAAGAAGACAGTGTTTAGGACCCAGATTACTTATTACGTTTACTACATAAAATTGGTTCGAGGTCAGAAAGCACAACCAGAATTCATACATAAGGCACACTGTCGATTTTTGAGAAAATTATAAGATTTTAAGTGTGCCTTATATTGTGTAAAGTACGTTATACAGAAGAAAATATATCGCAAATATATCGTTACCGCACATGCTTCAAATTATACTGTGATATGGATTTTAGGCCATATCGCCTATTCACATCAGTATGAGGAGAGAGTGTGGTTACAGAAAACTGCAGCAAATCTACACAAAAGGATTCAGTGAGCTGAGAACACAACAGACCAAAAATTACAACTATTAAGTCAGGTTGAACTAGCATCTAAAGTTTCATAGCAGTTATATTCTATGTTTAACAAGAGGAGCTTGTCTCTCGTCTTATCCAGCAACAACGTTAATGGATTAATCTTTAGATTATTCATTTTTCCTCTTTTAACATATCTTAATTTATAATACTGATTGTACTAAACACCTCATATTAATAATAATTGCCTTTATTTATAATATTTTTATAATAATAAACATAGGCAGCATTTGTGTTATTGATGAGCTTTGGGGATCCTGGTGACTGCACCTCATCAGCTGAATACTGTTGTTGAAAAAGCGTGTACTGATACATTTTTACATTTGTTAAAGAAATGTTTAAAGACCAACATTGCCAATAAGTTACTGCAGCTCAAGTTAATGGTTCAGTATTTTAGTGCTTCTACAGCAATCGAGGTAACTAGCATGATTGACAATGACATTATTTTTGGAGCTTATGATCCTTCACAGGTCAGACTTTCAGAAGTACCCCTCATGTCATATAGACACTATTTAAACACAAGTAGTTGGCCACAGTTCTTGTTCTCTCTCCACATGAAACTATACGACAGTCACCTCTCTGTAACTGAGGTAGAACAGGTCATCTACTACCAGGAAGGTTGGTGGTTCGATCCCTGCATGCCAAATATCCTTGGAAAAGATACTAACTCCAAGTTGCTTTATGCATCTGTAGTTACTATAGCTCTTCACATCATCCTTGTTCTCAAACTCTATAGCAGTACATTCGTCAGGGATCCTCTCAATCTCCTGGACTGTCTTAATCTAGTTAAAAAGCCAACTGCCCTCTTTCCTAGAGCTCTTCACATCACAGGTATGTCATCTGGACCAACTGTCTTTCCACTTCTCTTCATAGCTTCCCTCACTTACTAATTCCATTGTGAGTGTATGGTTATAATTATGCAAACTGTATCATGATGCCATTTAAAGCAGGTTCTTTATTCTTAAATTTGTTATGTAGCCTGTAAAGGTTGCACAGTGTACAGGTTTATTCAAGAAGGTCACATATGTGGGGTTTTTTTTGTTTTTTTGTTTTTTTTGTGTTTGATCTGAGCCCCCCCTGTCAGAGTTGGTCGCCCATTCACTCCACATGCTCCATTTCTGATTCTGAACTTAGGCCTCTGTCACACAGGCATAGAGGCCAATTGGCGACTGCCTGGCAACTGTTGCTTGCCAAAGAAAAATGAACATTCCCTTGGCTGGTTGTGAGTGGTTAAAAAAAAAATAGTCGCTTGGTCAGCTAGAGGACATATCTTCAAGATAATACATGAAATGACTCGAGATTCCTCAGTGTTACTGGAGGCCAAAGTAATCTCACTTAAAGTCAGTATCTAGTTAGATACCTAGTTAGATACCATGTTTAAGGCCCAAGTACAATATTCTCAGTTTTTTCTGATTTTAGAAGCAGGGAATTTGAGGTCATCCAGGTCTTAAGGTAGATAATAAATGTGACGTCGTCAGACTGCATGCCACCAACTGACTAATCAGTAGCGTCACTCGATGAGTCATGAGAGCTGAAGTGAAAGGACATTTTTGAAACCCGGCATTGAGGGAAATGGCTACAAAAAGCCCACAGTTGTCCCCAAGTCTGACAAAAAGTCACAGACTGAGCAGCAGGTATGTCGTCGCCTCGACGTCCACTTTTGTTTTAGCGTTCGTGTTGCATACTAATTACACCACGGGACGTTCGGCAAGTGTTATTTGATGAAAAAATTTTACTTATCAGTTGACAAAAAAGCATTTGATTATTTCGATCAGTTTTTAGCCAGTAAAGACTGAATATTGCAGTATTCCAGCCTCTCAGATGACACAATTTCCTGTTTTTCTTTGTTCTCCTGTCTTTGTGTCATGTAATTGTAAACTGAATATTTGTGATTTTGGAATTGTGAATGGATGAAAAGACATCAACAAGGTTGCACTGGACATTTATTGTTTTGATGTTTAATTTACAAAAAATTGAAAGAAAAACCAAAACGGAGATTAATAACGTGAACTGTTAATAAATTACTAGTACAAATGTTAGCACACATGTTCCTCTGATTACCTTAGCAAATGAATGTCAGATTTTCTGGAAGGACAGAAAATATGACTTAATCTTCTAAAAAACTAAAAGTTTGATAACGAATGATATTTGGAGATGAAAACACTTCGTTATCAATAACCAAAAGAGCCAAGAGAGGAAATGCTGAGGAATATTTTCTTATTTTTTCCTATAAAATTGTGGAAATTTCTCAAACATTTTCAGATTCTTGCCCCCCAAGATGTGGAACTTTTGGGGATGTCTTTTCAAACAAACTGAACAAAAGCCTTGATGTCATTCTTGGCTCAGCAAAGCTGCGATTCCCCAAAACATGCCAGAATATCAACTCTGGCAAAATTTCAATCACATCTGGAACATGTGGGAAAAGTGCACATATTTGTACATGTAATAAATTCCCTTCTACAAAGAAAGAAGTGAAGGCGTTTTGTTCTGTAATTTTCCATCGTCACTGAAATCTTTCTCTGCAGTGTGAACACGCCATATTGTCATTGGCCAACCTTGTCTCCTAGATGTCATGTTTACTGTTACACCTCAACTGTTTAAGTGATATTTAGATCAAAGTTAAATTCACAGAACTGTACACTTTGAGACCTTTCAAATTAAAGGAATCACTTAAAATATTTTGGTATTCAAGTGAAAGCATAAATTATAATAAACTGGCCAAACTGGAATATTACTCCTCAATTATTAGAGGAATATTATAAGGACACTAAAGCGCAGATCATGCACTTGGAAACCTGAGATATGGTCCTCCAGATGCAAACAGCATGTGCATATGGAAACATGTTATGAGGCTGGAATCTAAGAGCTTTTCCTGCTACAGGCTCTCTTTGAGAACTGAAATGTGAGACATGTTTCCTCTTCAATAACATTTCTGTTCAGCATCTCTTAAACTCTTCATTTTTTAATTTACAAAAGTAAAATCTGAACATTTTTCTTTCTCTTACACCTCAAAATGAAAATAAATCCCTAAAATATTACAATGATTTGCGAACACTGCACGTTGCTATTGCTTTGTTCAGATACCATTTAGCCAATCAGAAGACAGAATGGACAGTCATCAATGCTCTGCTGCCAGGCACATAATACACCTAAGTCTTGAAAATGTTACTGAAAAACAACTTGAGAAATTATTCCACAGTTAGTCAAATCAGGGTCAGTTTTACCACTCTGGACATTTAACACATTCATTTAGGATGTCTGTTTCTTTTCTTTGTCTGTATTTTGTGGTAACTGCAGTTATTTCTAACATTAAGGTTATGTGACCTTTCTCAGAGAAAGACATTTCACTGTCTGCAACTTTCATTTTAAGTTATTCAGTCCATATATTTTTTTCAAAACTTTAAATTATATAACAAATTTACTTTCCCCAAACGTAATTTTTGTACAACCATCAGTGAAAAGCACATTAAGATTTGAGTTCACATGTAATTTCGTGTGTGAAAGCAAAAACATCAAAGGAGATGAAAATAGAAACTGTGATTATTTAGACTTGTATTTAGATCAAAATTGTTTTTGACACAGGCAGACTTTTATAATACCCCTATCATTACTCACATCTTTAAAACAAAATTGTGACCAAAATTTCAGTTTTTTGATTATCGTGTTTACTGTAATCCAATATTTGGATTACAAGGTGTCAACTTTAACTTGTCAACCGCAAAGCTGCAGTGGATTCTCTTGTTTCTCTTGTCTTGTTTTTCATTGAGGAATGACTGATTGAAAGAAAAAAAAGTTATACTGACAACAATTATCATGAATCATGTTGTTAATAAATGTCAGAAAATGTTTAAAGCATTTCATATGTTCAGATATTTTGTCCAACCAACTGCTGAAAAGCGAAAGAGATCTAAGGAGGTCTGTATAATCCTGCAGAAGAAAAGATCACATCTAACAAAACAGCTGCTGATTACACAGCAGAACACAGAACACATCTTGTTATTGCAGAGTCAAATGGTTTGATTCCTCTGTAAACTAAATATTGAAAAAACCAAAACAAAGAAATTTAGAGACCCCTTGAACCGAGAATAGCTTTCACTGGCATTTTATTTTATTACGTTTTTTTCTTTGAGGTTGCTGACATTGCGGCAACAAAATTTATATTAAGCTCCATGGACAGTCGTTAGAAATTACATGTGCACATTCTACAAAATTCCTTTAGTTTATCAGCTCAGCCTTCACTCTCGGCATACACGAATTATTTGATATATATTTTATGTAGCTCATTTGGCATTGTGCTCTCTGTCAGAAGACTAGGAGAATGGATGTTGGATGACGGTAGTATGGATGTTGAAAGCGCACCTGCGGTTTATTTATTAAAAATCTTGATCTACTGAACAGTGTCATTTGTTTGAGACAAATTTTACGATTCTAACCGTTTTGCTCCCTTTTGACAAACGTTTCTGTTACAGCCCCAGAAAGTTTTCAGATGCGGATAATGGACTCACTTTCTGGCTGTGTGACCTCGGACAGTTCAACATGCAGCCCTGCCATGCTGCTGCTACTCGCTTTCATTAACAAAGCTAACATTTGTTAGCTTTGTTAACATAAGCGTTTTGTTTTGTTTGCTTTTTACAAACTATGTCCACCGACTGCGCAAAGGATCATTATAATATTGAGTCCCATTTATTTCCCCTCCTTTAATGATGATTTCTGGCACTTCCCGTGTTCTACTCAATACCCACTCTGTGTAAAAGCCCAGTCTGGGTCTTACCTAGGGTTGGAGCTGTTCCAGTAGACCGCGTACCGGTCGGAGTTCATGCGATCAGTGGTAACGGCGGAACAGATTTGGAGTAGCAGACCGAGCAACATCAGCGGCGGCCGCCCCGAGCGCTCCATGTGCAGCGGCGCTGCACGCTGCGCCCAAGCGAACATCCGCGTCTCTTCTTTGAGCTCTGAGCGCACTGAGACCCGCAGAGAGAATTCCCCGAACCAGGGTTTTCAAGGAAAAGCAAAGAGAATTTGTGCACTTTATATCCACGTAAGATCAATACTCAATATTCACTGGCTGCATATTCCCGCTCTCAAAGCTTTAACTGAATTTATTTCCAAGAAAACAAACTGATAATAATCCATTTCATATTGATATGCGACGACATCAACTGCCTCTTGTTTGAGGAAGAAAAAAAAATGTCCACGGCTAAAGCTTGACCGCAAAAGCCGTTAAACTGTCCCAAATTCGGGTCCAATGGGACAAACTGTCCCAAAGTTTCATTTTCACTCAAACAGAACCAAATGAGCATCACACCAGGGCAGCGTCCACACAGCCAATCAGTCCATATACGTCTTGCTCTCCAGCTTTCTGCCTGGAACTCAGTCCCACTTTATTGCGCAGTGCACAAGTCTGGAGAGTCTGCTCACTCCCCGGAGTTCTCATTAAGGATTCATGCCTTTTTTGCGTCTTTTATGTAATGCTGAATACTTTTACAGTCTGCTGCTGTCTAACAAACTTTGAAATATGACAGAGGAGCTGCTCATCCACTTTTCCCTTTGCAAAGACCTCACTAGTTTTCTAGGTTTGTTTGGAGCTGCTTTAAGTTAAAGACCTCGCCGTCAATCCGCAGTAGAACTGGACCCGCTCTTTCTCGTCAAAGAAAACTTTTCGAGGTAAGCGCTCTTCTTTCGCTCTCTCCACAGTGAGCCGTGTCGAACGGTTTGGACCAGACACAAAAAGAACAAAGCAGCGAAAATTTAGACGAACCAGCAGGAGGAGCGTTCGGTTTGGTTACCGGGGCTCAACTACTAACTGTTATTCGGAATGACTCCCAGAGGGCGGAGCTTCTGCTTCACAGCGTTCTCCTACTCACAGCTCACTCTTTCATTGGTTCGGTCATAAAATGCTGCATTGATATCTGAGACAGTGTTTGAACATGATGCTCTAAAAAACTATTAACGATAAAAATCTGATGTATGTCCAAAGTCAGTGGCATTTGTTTTCTGTCACTGCTTAAAAACATGCATACATGGCAAGGCTTGCTCTGGAGGGTCAGAAGATCCAGGCCAAGTGAATATTGTCGCTGCTCTTCAGTGCATGCCCATGCTCACCTGCCTGTCCACCCACCACCAGCCGCCTCATGGATTCAAGGTTTTCTGGCATCCTCCCCCTTCCCCACTAGCTTGGATCTCAAGTAAAGGTGTTCTCTTGATAATCCTCTGGATAATATTACCTAACTCATCTCCTGGATTCTCTGCCCAGTCTAACTTGTAATCTCCTCTCACAGATCTCTCCTGGTCTCTCGTTACCATCCTCCGCTCCTCATGTGTGTCTCTCTCCATTTTAATTGGATTCAGTTGAGCTCAGCCTTTTGTTTAAGTAAAATTAGTTTCTATGTTTGCTTTTCTTTAAAGTGAGTAGAGCTCACCTAAGTTAATTCATGTTCAAGTTCTCGAAGTGAATGAAGAATCTCAAGCTGCACTCCACTGCTCTCTGTCCTGCCTGTGTCTGGCACTTGAGTCCTACACATGTTGTTTGCTAAAACTTGACTATATAATCTATCCACCATGTCAGCAGACCTGGTCGGAACAGCACTGGATAAGCAGGGGTGCCTTTTAAGAGAACACACAGCTGCCCTGCAATTCGTTGGAGCCCAAGATGTGCTCATGACTCAGAGGCTCGACTGTTTTTGCTCAGGTAGTTGAATCGATTAAGTCAAAATTATCCACTGTCCTCTCCTGCCGAGCTCAGAGGGGTGGTGCCGGCTGCCCTGACTTTTATGGGGGCTGCTTTCTGTGATACTGTGTCCCCTATGTTGAAAGCATTTTCAGGAGAGGACTGTTGTTGCGGAGGGTTTCTGCTTTGACATGGAGAGAAGCTTATTTACTGTCTCAGCCAATTCCTGTGTGTTCCTACGAATTGAATGAATATGAATGAATGAATATGAATGAATATTCTTTATTGTCATTGTCACAAGTACAATGAAATTGAAAGATGTCTCCGGTCAGTGCAACATCACGAAAGATAAATACTTAAAAACTATAATAGATAGGATATAAAAGATAGAAATACATATAAAATATAGTATTCTCATACAGTAAATACACCCAAGCAATCCAGGCCTAAGGCCCCATACAGACACTCAACATACGACCTAGTTGATATATCACTCAAACAATCAATCACTCAGTCAATTTGTTAGCACATCCAACAAAACATGTCTGAAAGCATTCCAACATCAAGGGCACAAATGACAACAGGGGCAATGAAAGTCATCTACTTTTAGTAGCATTGAGACATGATATTGCAATTGGGTAGAAACTGTGTTTGAGTCTGTTAGTCCTTGTGTATGTTGTTCTATATCGTTTACCTGAAGGCAGCAGTTCGAACATGGAGTGTCCAGGGTGTGAGGTGTCCTTTATGATGTTATGGGCTCTTTTGAGGCAGCGGGAACTGTGTAGGTCTTTCAGTTTGAGGAGAGGGCAGCCGATTGTCCTTTGGGCAGCGTTGATTACTCCCTGGAGTGCTTTCCTCTGAGCCACTGTGCAGCTAGCGTACCATATGCCTATGCAGTACGTTAGTATGCTTTCGATGGAGGCTCTGTAGAAAGACACCAGCAGTCTCTGTGTGATGTTGTTCTTCCTAAGCACTCTCAGAAAGTACAGTCTCTGTTGTGTCTTTTTCAGTAGCTCAGAGGTATTCACACTCCAGGATAAGTTTCCCTCTATGCTGACTCCCAAGAAGCGGAAGTCTGCCACCCTCTCCACATAGTCGTCGCTGATGATTAGTGGTTGGATTTCTGTCTTGTGTCTTCTGTAGTCAATTATGAGTTCTTTGGTCTTTTTCGTGTTTAGGAGAAGGTTGTTATCCTTGCACCATGAAGACAGCCGCTCCACCTCATCTCTGTAGGCAGACTCATCTCCCCCAGATATGAGCCCCACCACAGTAGTGTCATCTGCGAACTTTACAATGGTGTTGCTCTGGTGGGCGGGGGTGCAGTCGTGTGTATAAAGCGAGTTTAGTCCACTCCTTAAATTGTTTATTAAGGAGCTTAAGGGGACTTTTGTTGCTGAACATGCCTGTTCTTTCCCCTTCCTCATAAACTTTTGCTTTAGCTCTTGTAGCATTCAATTTTTTAACCTCTTCCAAGCGTTCGATCTCTCTGCACTGCGTTTCCATTGCTTGCTGCCTTTCCAAGTTTTCATGTTCCAGTTTTTGTAGTTCAGCTGCTTCCCTTTCTTGCTCCTCCATGACTGCTAATATTTCTTGAAATGCAGCTACTTCAACCTCTGCTTCCATCGCTTGTTTGTGAGTATGACTGACCTGAACCACTTTTAGACCTTCGCGATTTTGACCTTGCTTTAATACTTTCAGATCCTAAGCACAGCCCAGCATCGGGCCTTTGGCTGTTTTTCAGCTCTTTTAACAATGAATGAGGAAAGTGATGTACATGCATCTATTTTGTGCCTTGCGTCTGCAGCAGGGGTTCGTATTTGGTGTATTTGTTCATAAATGGTTTGTACATCTTCGCAGGTGACATTTGCGTTGTTAATCAGCTCATTCAGTTCATTCTCTGAAACTTCTTTTCTTAATATTACTTTGCTTCATATCTCCGTTTTCCAAAAACAACTGCATATATGTATTGGAGATTTTCAAGTTTCTTCTCTTGAAGCTTTTTACCCTTTTCAGTTTGTAAAAGCGAAAGAGTAACTAACGGTCTGCCGTTTTATAAGTTGCTCAGCATCATTGTCTTCTGCTTCAGTCAGTAGGTGGAACAGCACAGTGCTCTTCATGATCATTGTCAACCATCTTGTTAGTCTAGTTAAATGTCAGTCAATGCATTATGTTTAAATTTCAAAATACTTCTTTAAATTTGTAACTTATTATATGTATCTCAAGTATTACTTTGGGATTACTGTTACTGTATACTTTAGCTGTACTGAGCTTCACTCTTAATACAGATGTACTTTAACTTAAAGAACTTTGTAAACTTCACATATAGTTTGACCTTAAGCAAACACACAAAACTCTTTCCTAAACTACAAAGCATCACTTTGAAACACTGTAGAAATTAAGTAACCTTTGACAAATGTGTTATAGAAACTTATTGTGGATCTTTAAACTTGAATTTAACCACTCTTATTCTACTTTAAACACTACCGTTTGTTAATTTTCACATTAATCCAGTTACCCAGCGTTGCTGCTGCTGTGCTTGGCTGTTTGTGAACAGTGAGCTTGTGTGATGGCGCCCTCTTGCGTCTCACCGCTGTACTGCCACTCACTGCTGCAGCTTCTACCAGCAGCTTCTCACCAGTGCGGGCTAGGGCGAGTTTTTACTGTATCTCCAAAATGACAACACAGCACTGCTTCTTCAAGAAAGGCGCTTTGCTTTTTTAATTAATTTTTTTTAACACTGTGAAAACTACAAACATAAAACGCAAATGCTTTAGGCACTTCAGTCATTTAAAAGTAACCTCCCGCTTTGGAGATCCTAGAGGAATAACCTTATAGTCTTGTGCATTTGAAATTAACGTATAAAATAATTAGAACACCATAGATTATAAATTTGGACAATATTACAAGACAATTATAACAAATCCCTTGTACAGCTAGTGGATGAACTAGACTGTTGCAGATGTCTCGCTGAAATCCTTTCCGTGTTTTTCAAACACAGGCCTCACAGTCTCTTAAAATTCACACCAATGTCATCAGTTAATGTGTTGTCAAATTTGTCTACTTATGTGGTGTGAATCCCAAAAACATAAATGCCAATGGTAATGCATCTACCCGTGTCATTGTAGTGTAGTGGCATACGTATTTTGGCATTTTGTCTTTTCAGGGTTTGGTTTTCTTACAATGGCCTGAGATGCCGGATGATATACTGCCCCAAATCGGTCTGTTATGCCTAGTGCTCTCTCAACTTTGATAGATGCTTATTATTGAAATGTGATGCATTACCTGTTGATTCTTGGCGCTCCATATCTGGCTATTGATTCATTCCTCAGCCACTTTATTACAGTCTTTGCATCTTCTTTCTCGCAGGGAATTGCTTCCACTCATTCGGTAAATCTGTCCACCATTACCAGTAGATATTGGTATCCCTTTGTTCTGTGTTCTCATGTCAGTAAAATCAGTGGCAATGTCCTTGAATGGGGCATCTGGGACCAAAAATCTTCCCATGGAACACCTGTTTCGAGTTGTGGTCATTACAGGTGACACACTCAGCTTCGTGGTTACTCACAATGTGCTACCACAACTCCTCCATATTTCTTTGAGTTAGCTTTTTATTGACACGCACTTGCTTGATTAAAAGCTGGCAGAGTTTTGCTGGTGCCACTATTCTTCCATCAAGACCTCCATTTTTTTCTGCCTGGTCAGCTGCTTTGTTTCCTTTAGCCACACATGCTGAGTTTCATTGGTGTCTCTTGCATTTCATGACAGCCACCGTCTTTGGAAGAAGGACTGCTTGGGTCAGTTCTTCCAGTTGTTCCTTGGCAAGTGGCTAGTTTTTGTCATGTTTCTTTATTCTCCCATGAATTATTCTTCATATTGATGTAGACATGCAGGCATGGTGTTTTAAACAAAACCTCACCACTTATTTATCTGCATATTGGACACGCAGCTGGATCAGTTAAGTATGTTTTTAGAGAGACTATGTAAATGTAAAAACTTAAAGTTTAACCATGCGTCTTGGTTTGGCTGTATCTGTTTTTTACTATGTCATTTACCATGAACAGTTGTTGACTGCAAAATCTATGCCTGCCTGTAATTTCTTATGTGTGTTTTTTTTAAACACTGTTCTTAAGCATGTTGACATGTTTGCATTACTTGAGATGAAAAAATACAGAGTAATTTGCCTCTCTACTTTCATTTGCACATACACATCTGTGCATGTACACGATAATGCACAAATAGTAACTGATGTCAAAGCAGAGACAGGGGCAACTTCTAACACACCGAGGTCTTTTCAGTCTCTTGTTAAAGAGGACAGGTTTATTTATAATGGGCATATGCTAGTAGACATAAAAAGCAGCCACCCTCTCACCTTGCCTTTGTTCCAGCCTTCAACAGGAAACACACCCACAAAAATGATAGAGCAGCAAGTTCAATAGCTGTTGGTCTAGCTGACTTCAAGAGACAATCACAAGATGGCAGTAATGTAAAATATCAATGTCAGTCGGCACTATGGGATTGATGTCTTTCTTTAGAATTCTCCGGGAAGGCACTTGCTTGTGGTCAGGGAATGAGTATCTCCTGCTTAATTCTCATATCTGATCCTATTGAGGACAACGATTTAGAAAATAGATTTAAAGAGCAATTTGCAGGTTGACAACCTCAGTGAATAAATGAGTAGAAAAATGAAGGAATATGTAAATTTACCAATCAAAAATTCAGTCAGTTTTCTGCTGAAAAATCAAACACTGTCTGATTCCAGCTTGCCAGTCCAGTGTACTACTGGTGCACCAAATGAATCCAGTGACGTCGCATTTTGTACTGGCACAAGATGGTGCTATACACGCACTAAAAACTTTCACTTAATATATGTAGGGTTTATTTTCACTCCCTCAACTCCCTTGTTCATTTCAGCATTCAGAACCAAAGTGAAAATCTTTTTCATTTCTACATTTGTTTTAAAAATATGAATGACGTTTTGACCTGAACTAAAGATCCCACTCAAGCTTATTGACAGCTGGCTTTTAAAAATACAGAAATTAAAGTCATTAGCAATGTCCTACCAGATTATAAAAAACTCATACTCGTAATAAGAGAGGAGAAGACAAAGAAACTGGAGAGCACCAACAACCAGTTAAGCTTGGTACGGAGTGGCAACCCTCCGTCCTCCATGACAATGTCCCACAGGAGTCAAGACACAGCAAACCTCAGACTCAGCCATATACACTACACACAGACACACTCTTGTGTATATATGTATGTAATCATATATGTATTTATACAGTAGACATGGAGCTGAAAAGAATAACATGCATAAAGATTTTTGCACATACATTTAAAAATATATATAGTTGTACAGATAAGACTTAATATTCATTTCCCATATTATTTCATCATTATCCTCCTAGGACCTGGCGACATCACCTTTTGGGTTAATTAGACCAAAATACTAAATCTTGCTCTACAAGGGCCTGAAATCCACTTACGAGGACATTATACTGCAACTGTTCTACCACAATTTTAAATGAATATCCTCACATGTGGCTCTCATTTTTCTTAGAAACAAAAATTAGGTAAAAAAAAAATCTGGTAATTCTTTGTTTTTACATTCATCAGGTCCCAATCAGCCCAAATATCAAAGAGAAATTAAGAATGCATGCCGTGGAAGAGTTCGGGTCTTAGGAGGTTAAACCAGGGCACTATCATACACTGGGGGACTTCCATTGATGACACATACATGCTGGTTAAGCATGATTCCGCTGCACCCAGACAGTGTTGATATTTTTGTGTGTTTTTTTATTTTATTTTATTAGCTGATGCAGTTTGTGGTGTGGCTTCTACAGAAGAGATATAATTAAATGGAATTGACTGCTGAGCCACTTCCTTCTTGGAAATGAGTGTTATGTTACATAAAAACAACAAGACTTAACAACCAACCTGTCACAGCTTTGTTCTTTCCCACAGAAGAGAATTCCAGTGAACTGTTAACATGGCATCTGAATGGTTTCCAAACAAGTAATACATGTTCAGTCATGTATGGTCTTTTTTTTCACAGCCACCTTAAGCTACTGGTTGTTGTGGGTCTTTCTACATAGTTTTTTTTTTATTTAATAAATAATAGCATAGTCTATTGGGGTGAGAACAAGACACTTGGCCATCGAAGAATATCCCGTTCCTCTGCTGTGAGAAACTCTTGGTTTGTTTTTGCAAAATGCGGCGACCTTCCAGTTACAGATGCGCTTCCCAACCCACTGAGCCACGGTCGCCCCTTTGTGTGGTTGTGTAACTAAACATCACATTAATTCAGTCCACACAACTATAAAGCTGGTAACGTGACACAGAAACATATTGTGGGTTCTGCAATTAATCATAAGGATTAATAATTAATTAATTAATAATACAGTGTGCTTGCTTTTTTTTTTTAATTCTAACATATGCATTTATTTATAATGTTTTATATACATACACAGATATTTTAGTCTTTTTGCCATTATAGTTCATTTATAAAATACTTGGCACTTTTATTGATAATGTGGTCTAGCAGAACTAAGTGTTTTATAATTTAGCTACAGTAAAGTATATTTCTACATGAATCATCACTTCATTGTTTTCAAATAATGTTGTAAAACTACCAAAACGACACAAAATTTACAGGTTCTCTAGTCTTCTGTGAAAGACATCGTCTTTGTTTGAATGGCTCATGTAATTTCTCATTGTAATCTACAACAGGTTTCTTTAAACTATAGAGGCAATGTTGTAAAAGCTCGAGTGGGGAGGGAGCTTAGAGGACAAAGGAAGAAGATCAGGGACATAACAGAGAAGCCTAACCTGAAAAACCAGACAGACACACCTCTCCGTCCTTACACCCTGTGTTTTCATGTTTGTTGTGGAACCATTCTGGTTCCATTAAAAATTTCCCAACATTACTTGACGACTTACTGAGAAATTCAGCATGTGTTTGTTTTTGGCCATGCACTTAATTATACATGATTTTATTCAGTCAGTCGTTTTATTTTTATTTCATTTTTTTCATATTTTAGCTACTGTGATAAAGCAGATTCCCAATGTATTATAATTAATAAATTCTTCTTCTTCTGATCATGACCATTATGAATAATAAATAATAATGATATAATATTTATAAATTACAAATACCAATGGCCATAGGTTACAAAAGAGCAACAGCAATCTTAGTGTAGTTAATGGAGGCACAAAATCTGGATTTGGTGAGGAAACTGATTCTGAGACAATTTTTTTTACCTTAATTTTGACTGTTTGACTCAGTGTGTGATCAGCATTTGGCACAAAAACCTTTTGTTTATGTCCTCCCAAAGATTCAGCGGACTTTTTGGCAGCAAGAACCCCCCCCCCCCCCCCCCCCCCTCCTTTAACTTAGTCATTCATTTAACAGTGAATGTCTAAAAGCATGTCCATACAGGAAGGAATTCACTTTTGCATATTGCTTTGATGGGTAGTCACCAGCAGACATTCCAGACTCTGGCTGCCTAGTTGACTTTCTAATACGTTTACCATCCTGTTATAGGTCAGTGAAAAGTGTTTTTTATTCCCATTGATAGTCTTTTGTTAATTGTTTTTCATGCAGAATTCATGAAAGTAGATGTTTAAGATAGACATTAACTGACGTTATAGACACTTTTATTTTCTGGGACCATGACTCATACAGACACACCTGTTTTCAAGTGAAAGAAAACACCACCCCGTCTCTGTCTGTGACTGTGTCATTTGCAAAGGTATTTGGCTATGCAGAGTGAAGCACTCTGAAATGAGGGAGTGTGCAACCTACGCAAATGTGTATGTGTGCAGTCTTCAAAAAAATGCAGCGGCATCTTTTAACTTTACTTTAACACTTAGTTTCACTTTAGCTTTTTGTATCTTATAACTATTGTCTTCTCCGGAACTCACAGAGGGAGCCACCACAGCACAAGCATAAGTAGCTCACCAGCCTGTTGTTTGTGGTACTATCCCTTGATGACAGTAAACAGCTCTTCGCTAACTGGTAGGTGAAACACTTTAAACCCAGTCAACTGAAGCACTATTTTCTCAACCAGTCTGAAACATATGACTCTATCCTATGATTTCTGACCCACTTCAACCAGCCCCTGTACAGAACACAACAATTCACTGCCAGAATCCTCATGCATACTTATAATTGCTTCAGCCAGCTAACATGCATGTAATGATCTAACCTGGTACAAAGGACGAAGAAAGGAGATTTTACTGGACTTTGAATGTGTGGTTGTTTTGCCAGACATGCTCATCCACTTTAAGCTTATAGAGAGGCAACAGTAGTTAAATAATCACTTCTCTGAATACACAAAAGATCAAACTTTGAAGCAGATGTGCTATAGCAGTGGAAGATCATACGGGGTAATGCTCCTGTCAGCTAAAAACAAGAATCTGAGGCTACAAGCAATATGTGCTCACCAAAACTGGACAGCACAAGACTGGTGATACTGGTGTAGGGGATACGTTCTAGGCCTGAGTATTATAGCTCAGTATTGTTGCTAACCATGCCTTTCCCATTGCTGTCCATCCTTGTGCCATCAAGTTTTGTAGCTTGTGGTTGTTATTTTATTGTGTATTGTTGTTTAGTTTAAAATTAATAGATGTGAGTGTATTTATCGATCAATTAATTAATCAAATAATTAATTGCTTTTATTTCTGCTGGGCTCCTTATGGGAGGTCAGCATGAGAACAGAAAACAAAGAGAGCACACACATATCCACATCACAACACCATAAACCACATGATAAGCAACTGGGGTGGGTAAGGGGGTGAGAGGTGGTATTTCAGTTGTTCATTTCTCTGTCACTGATTTGCATAGGTTGCTGCTTCCCACCTTTTTGTTGTTAAACTGGTCCCGATTTCAGTTCTCGAATCTCCCCTTGATTGCACACCTAGAAGGGTTTCCTATACAGTGTTAATAGTGTAAACTGATTTTATTTTGCCAGATGAATTACTGAATTATTGAATGGACTGGTTCCTATACAGCACTTTTGTACCCAGTTTTTCTACTGCACTTATACCAGGAAAATACAGGAACAGGAACAAACGTATTGCATGCAAGGGTTTATCACAGTGTAGAAAATTTCATATATGCATACTCCTTTACTTGAGAGTGCTTTACTCTGCATAGCCAAATACCTATATCTCAATACTCGCTGGTTGAAATTTGTACCTAGTCATCTTGTTCCTTTTGTCAAAATTACAACCTTCTGGCAAAACTGTAAAAGCTTTAACATGAACATACAATAAACTACAAATCTATTCACTGACAATCTACAAACGCTGTGAAACTTCCTGGAACAGGACGTGAGAACACTGAACCTGGTTGACTGGCCCCTCCCTGTGTTTTGACAAAAACAATCTAACCATGCCAAAAACTCTTCTTCAGCTGCTTTTATTTCTGTATTCTGCAGCCAACATTCTTTTTTTTCCCTAGCTAAACCAATCCAAATTTCCAACGGCAGTATCTGCCCTAAGGTAGGAACTCAGTGCTATTAAAAACTGGTTTTGTAGCATGATGACTCATAGAGACACACCTGTTTTGAAGTGGAAAAACACCACACCTTTCCTGACTATGACAGTCTTGGGCGGTTCCAAACACTTAAGTTGATTATGGAGTTCCACAGAATTGCTCTCACATTTCAGTTGCTTTTTCCGTTAGATAAATATCAGAAGTAAAACATTTGCATGATCTCCCTGCACTTGTATGGGATTTGCTCCCTCCCTCCCTTGTCTTAAGCCATGTTTTGAGTTAACTGGTGATTCCGAATTAGTTAATCATATGAGCTAGATGAAGATGGGTAAAATCTGGCTCGTAGTCTGGAGTGCTTTGGGTGATTACTAAGACTAGAAAAATGCTATTACCTGAGCTATAGATGATTCTATACATTGTGTGAATATATCAGCACACCTCTTCCTGTTGGAAGAAGCCAGGAGGTTATCTTCAGGCTGTAGCACTTTACACAAACAAACCATATCTATGGTGAATATATGACAATAGAACACAGGCTTAAAATAAAAACAAGGATTAACAAGGTTCATATTCAACAAAGGCCAGTATACACTAACAGAAGAAATCCAAATCATGAGCGGGAAATAATCATGGCAGCATATAAGGATATATATATCTGAGTGCCAAAAATAAGGTATATACCTAAAAAAAAAAAAACCCTAACCAAAAACAATGACATACATGTTTAGACTATATGACTTGTCTGGGTGTGGCACATATTATCAAACCCAACAGTGAGCACTGTTGTTCTTTGCTTAATATTTTCATCCAACAAATTCAGGGTTGCTCTAAAATCATGTATTTTGTTCTAATCTTTTCGACACATTCATTCATTTGGACCTGGATAAGCAGTAATGACTTGGTAGTAGAGCAGGTCATCTACTGATCCTGGCTGCTCCTTCTGTGATGCGTCAATCGAAGGATGCATGTGTGGGACTGTCAGAGCACTTAAGCATAGATTAAAAAATAGGAAAGTTGTAGAAAAGTGCTGCTGAACCAGACCATTTACCATTTATTTAAAAACAAATAGTTCATAGTATGGACAGTCCCTGTCTTTAGAGAGGATATTATTTTCAAAAAGAATTTCACATTTTGACTGGTAAACCCACAGAAAAAACTCTTTCAAATTTGAATGGGAAAAGTCTAAGAAATCATGAATAATTAATGTAAGTGTGGACAGTGAATTTAATCTTTCAGAAGGGTCTGACTTCTCATGGAGAAAAAAATAAACACATTTTTAAAAATCAGACTGCATGGAACCTCAGTTAACACTTTCCAAGTTCACTATATTGACATATTAAGGAAAACAACATATAATACAAATAAATACTTAAATTAATAAACTGTGGCTGAAGTGAAAATTACCTGGATTACTGACCCAGTGTTTTCTGTTTACACAATTTTGAGTCTATTTTATTCATTATTATCTTCTCTGTGTGTGTCTTCTATTTTCTAGTTCAGTTTGCTTGTGCTCTTGAGTTTATCAGTATTTCTAGTTTATGTCTCCCAGTTAAGTCAGTCCTGTCTTTAGGTTTGTTTGTCTCGTCCTTTTTGTCCGTCTCCCTCCATTCAATCTCCTTCTCAAACTTCACCTGCTCTGGAGCAGGTATAGAATTACATCTATTGATCTCGGACAACTGACCAGTCTCTTTGGAAAAAAGTGCCATCATTGCTGAAAGACTCCTCAAACCTATGATAGTAATAAGTTATGAAGGTGTCGACTATATCAGTGTCATATTGATAAGTCTGTTAACTTACACATAGGCCAAAAATAGTAGCTCTTTTCTGTTCTTAAACATAGCACGCAAACATTCGAACAGGTTTTTAATACTAAACTACTGTCCAACTTTTTTATTATTAATAATTTTATTATTTATTACAGACATTTATACGGCTACAAAGTTTTATCTGCCCTTGTAAAATCAGTCTTTCTGCTGGCACAACACTTATTTATAGTTACGGATGGCCACATGCTGCCAACGCCAACTCTGTCATGTAAATGCTTAGAATAAAACCTGGGTTAACTTAGCATGTTGTTATCCAGCTACGTGAAACAGTTGATTGCTGATGTTGTGATAAGTGAATCCAGATAACACTGGCATTAAAGTTACCTTGAGTTACCTTTACATGCTTCACCTTACAAGGCCCTGGCTTTGCCCTCACTTCACACACTTACACAGGAGTCTTTACATGAACAGTCATGTAAAAGATCGACTATCTATGTTTCTCTTGAATTTGATGCTGTGGGGGGGGGGGGGGGGGGGGTGTCATTGTGTATTTGAGCTAGAGAGAGGGAGAAAGAGTCCCTCCTCCTTGATAAGCTCTGTGATAAGCCACCTCATCTCACTTCAGCTGTCACATTCAGGAAGCATAGCCTCCAGAACTCTGTCGGTTCACTTGATCGGATAACATTCGTTTGGAGTTTTCCCCGATCATGACTCGGGCTTCTTTTCCCGTGTTTGTGTTGCTGGTGTTTGCGGTGAGTTCAGTGCTTTTTTTATTTATTTAAAAAGTAAAGAAGAAGACAAAAAAGAAAAAGCTATTTCACCACTTAACAAAACTGGTTTTGAAATGTCTTTGTTTATTTTTTGTTATCTGAATTCTGGAAGATGTTTCACCAAATGAGTTGTTGCTATTATATAGAAACACAACATAATTTTCTCATCCAACTCACTGATAGTAGTTATAACTAGGTGTAATTGAAAATGTTTAGCCGTCATTGCATACTTGGCCGTGCATCTTCTACTTAGCACTCCCTTCTCTGGAAGCTTGAAGTATTCCATGTGAAAATTTTCTCTAGATGGAGTGATTGGGTGTGTTTCTCCTGTGATGCCAATACTTTACCAGCTAGAAAGCTGTTTACCGACTTACGTTAGATTAACTGGTGATTCTAATTTCAAAACATTAGATTAGAAAATGTAAAGGTCGAGCCATTTACATTAAAGTTACTTTCAGCTCCTTTCCACTTAGATTAATGAGAGGTATGACATACAGGGGTGTATGTGATGAAGTGTGCTGGTGTTGTTCCTATTATTTACTGCCATTGGTCAGTTGTGATGCTGATCCTGGACCAGTATTATAATGACAATATAGTTTTTAAAAACTATCACTAATAAACCAACATTAATAACATACGACATACAATGCAATGACAAGCCTGAATTAGCATTATTTTCATATCACAGGAACAACACAAACACGAGGATATCAGACATCAGATACACTTAAAATGTTTTTTTTTTCTAGTTTTGGTTTCATTATCTTTTTGATGTCTGTTCAGGTTTCCTTGTCTGTCTCTCTGTTTAACCATTTAACATTACTTTAATGTTTTGACACTTTTGACACTCATATTGTTAATTGTGTAGTTTTGCACATATCGAAGGCAATACAAGTGATACTGAACGCATCATTGACATCAGGATGATTAAAACAGGGCAGAAGTCCTCTATATGTTTTCAAAGACAAACAGTCTGGCAAGGCTTTCTAACGTTGATTAATGAGAGGCGCCGCGTATGGATGCCCTGGTGCTTCAGTGCGTTACTTTTGTCTTGTTTTTGTGCATTTCCTCTGTGTCTGGGAACTCCTCTGGATATTCTTACACCAGAGAAGAGCTCCTTAACTGCAGGACTACAACGCCTGTGGATTTATTTCCAATATTTGTCGCATCTGCGGCAGATTTACTGCTGACTCTGATCAGGAAAGTGAGACGTCGAAAGAGAGGTAAGCGAGCCGGCGTACTCGTGCGTTTGAGGAAACGCGGACTGAGAACGGCCCTTCCTGGGATCTTCCTCTCTAATGTACGCTCACTCTGGAATAAGATAGACGAACTGGCCCTGATGAGAAGCATGAACAGAGACTTTGCCTCCTCCTGTGTCTTATGTTTTACGGAGTCGTGGCTCAGTGAGGACATCCCGGACTGCGCGCTCAAGCTGGAGGGCTTTCATCTGCTGCGCGCGGACCGGCAGGCCGCTCTCTCCGGTAAAACCAAAGGTGGAGGCGTCTGCTTCTACATCAATAGTGGCTGGTGCACAGATGTAACAGTGATTGCTCAGCACTGCTCTTCCTCTCTGGAATATCTTTTCATTCACTGCAAACCGTTTTATTCTCCGCGGGAGTTTGCTTCATTCATCCTGGCCGCTGTTTACATCCCGCCAGACGCGGATGCGCGAGCAGCTCAGTGCGCACTCGCAGAGCAGATTCTCCACACGGAGCGGACATACCCGGACTCTCTCATCATTGCTCTTGGGGACTTTAACAAAGCCAATCTGAGCCATGAGCTTCCGAAATACAAACAGTATATTAAATGCCCGACCAGAGAGGAGAGGACATTGGATCACTGCTACAGCACGATCAGCGGGGCCTATCGCGCGGTGCCGCGCGCTTCACTCGGACTTTCTGATCACGTCATGATCCACCTAATCCCCGCGTACAGACAGAGGCTGAAGCTCTCCAAACCTGTCGTGAGGACCAAAAAACTGTGGAGCAACGAGGCTGTGGAGGAGCTTCGCACGTGTTTGGAGACCACAGACTGGGACACTTTGAAGGCTGCTTCTAACAGCTTGGACGAGTTTACGGACACTGTCACCTCCTATATCCACTTCTGTGAGGACAGCATTGTGCCATCACGCACCAGGGTGAGTTATAACAATGACAAACCCTGGTTTACTCCTAAACTCAAAAAGCTGTGGCTGGAAAAGAGTAAGGCGTTCAGAAGCGGAGACAGGGACTGCTACAGAGAGGCCAAGTACAGGTTCACTAAGGAAGTGGACATTGCCAAACATCAGCACTCTGAGAAGATGCAGCAGCAGATATCAGAGAATGACTCGGCCTCTGTGTGGAAAGGTTTTAGGAATATTACAAACTACAAGCCTAAAACCCCCCACTCCACTGACGACTTGCTCTTGGCCAACACCCTTAACGACTTCTACTGTCGTTTTGACGAGCCATCAGGCAGCCTTCACACCTCCAACGACCCCAACAATAGAGACACTTTGGACACTCATTCCCCCACCTCTCCCCCCTCCATAGAGCCATCACCACCTTCAAACCGTTCACCTACAACACCCGCCCCCTCACCCCACACAAAAGAGGATTTCACACCACCTCCTCCGACCACAACTCTTCATATTCATGAAGCAGATGTGAGGAAGCAGTTTAAGAACCTGAATGCTCGGAAAGCTCCCGGCCCAGACGGCGTGTCTCCTGCCACCCTCAGACACTGTGCAAACGAGCTGGCCCCAGTGTTTTCTGGCATCTTCAACTCCTCACTGCAGGCATGTCATGTGCCTGCCTGCTTCAAGTCCTCTACCATAATCCCTGTCCCCAAGAAACCTAGGATCACTGGACTAAATGACTACAGACCCGTGGCTCTGACATCTGTGGTCATGAAGTCATTTGAGCGCCTAGTTCTCTCCCATCTCAAGACCCTCACGGCCCCCCTCCTGGACCCCCTGCAGTTTGCATATAGAGCCAACAGGTCTGTAGACGACGCCATCAACATGGCCCTACACTTCATCCTGCAGCATCTGGACTCCCCAGGAACCTACGCCAGGATCCTGTTTGTGGACTTCAGCTCTGCCTTCAACACCATCCTTCCAGACCATCTCCGAGACAAGCTTTCCCAGATGAATGTGCCTGATCCCATCTGCCGGTGGATCACTGACTTCCTGACGGACAGGAAGCAGCACGTGAGGCTGGGGAAGAATGTCTCGGACTCCCGGACCATCAGCACCGGCTCCCCTCAGGGCTGTGTTCTTTCTCCTCTGCTCTTCTCCCTGTACACCAACTGCTGCACCTCCACCCACCAGTCTGTCAAGCTAATCAAGTTTGCAGATGACACCACCGTTATTGGACTCATCTCGGACGGGGACGAGTCTGCCTACAGGAGGGAGGTTGAACGTCTGGTGTCCTGGTGCAGCCACAACAACCTGGTGCTGAATGCCCAGAAGACAGTGGAGATTATTGTGGACTTCAGGAAGCACACAGCCCCACTCCCCCCCATCATCCTGACTGACACCCCCATCACCTCTGTGGACTCATTCCGCTTCCTGGGTACCACCATCACCCAGGACCTGAAGTGGGAGCCCACCATCACCTCCGTCATCAAGAAAGCCCAGCAGAGGATGTACTTCCTGAGGCAGCTGAAGAAATTCAACCTGCCAACACGGACGATGATGCAATTCTACACCGCAATCATCGAGTCCATCCTCACCTCCTCCATCACCGTGTGGTACGCTGGAGCCACTGTCAGGGACAAACAGAGACTGCAGCGTGTTGTGCGCTCTGCTGAGAAGGTGATTGGCTGCAGACTCCCATCTCTGCAGGACCTGTACACCTCCAGGACATTGCGGCGTGCAGCCCGGATCTCAGCTGACCCTTCCCACCCTGGACACAGTCTGTTTGACCTGCTCCCCTCAGGCAGGAGGCTCCGGTCCATTCGCACCAGAACCTCTCGCCACAAGAACAGTTTCTTCCCCTCTGCTGTTGGACACATGAACAATAACCGTATGACTGTCCCCGCCACTCACACATGACCCTACGCTGTGTCACTGCATCATTTCATGTCTGGCACTGATCACCACCTGCACTCATGTATATATCCTTCTACGTAGCACTCTTAATTCTTATTCTCATGTATATATCTAATGTATATCTCATGCACATATCTTTCTTTCTACATAGCACTTTAATTCTTATTGTTCGCACTGAAGCACCGCAGCAAATTCCTAATGTTGTAAACCTCAACATCTGGCAATAAACCCATTCTGATTCTGATTCTGATTCTGATCCTGACTAATAAAGAACAAGTCTGTGTAAACGTGAGAGCAAAAATAAACTATATCAATATAAAACTGGGTCCTAAGAGTGTTGACATATATTATCATTAATATGTCCCTGACAAATTTGAGGAGCTAGAAAAGTGAAGGACAAAAAAGAATGCGGCCAGCCTAAAAAAATATGTGCTGTACATGGACAGCATCTTAAAGCTATGTCTAAAGAAGTGGGAAAAACTGACGCAAGGCTTAGGAGAAGAATCTCACACTCCATTTGGTCCATCTATTGGTCACTGAAGCCTTTTCAGAAATGGTCCTAGTGGAAGGGTGGCTGTTAACAAGGCATTCTTAAAATAGGAAAACAGGGAGAAAAGGCTGAGATATTCCAACAGCGAGTGTCTACAGCCATAGTTAAACACGGTGGAAATTCTTGTCAAAATTGATGGAACTATGAAAACAGAACAGAAGTATAGCCAGGACCATCTGAGTGGCTTCATTTTTCTGTATGACAGTTATATTGTATAATTTTAGTGTACTGTCAGTACACTAAAAGGATACATGGATAGAAAAACCCACAGTGAATGATGAAATAATTGCCAGAAAAGTCAACTTTTTTGGAAAGTTGGAGAAATGGAGAGTTTATTGAACCATCTGACAAAACTGTTTAAATATTAATAAGATTTTAACTTCCATATATGACTTTTTAATTTGTATTGTATTTGCTACATCTGGCATTTTTTTTAAATTACTTAAAGTGTGTTGTGCCACTTTTTTTTAGGTTTTTCAGGAGGGGGAAATCAAACTGATAATGTAGAAGTTTTGAAACTCACAAAAACTGTATGTATCAAATATGTCACACTAGGTATTAAGAGGTTAGAGACTTCAACATCATCTTGACAGAGAATGAGACAAAACGCAGTTAGCAGGCAAAAGAGACAAGCATTGTTCTTGAAAACTACTTAAATTACAAGAAAGTTTGCCTAACAAAGTTAAAGAATAAAGGTGGTCATACTAAATATTAATTTGATTGTTAGAATCAAACAAACTCTAATTTTGCCCTAAATGTTATTGTCACGGTCTGCGGTGGCAGATCGTGTGAAGTGGAAAGAGAGTGGACCCAAATTAAAGCTAACCGGGGCAAAACTAAACATGAGCAGATGAACTGATGATCCGACGAGGGACAAAGGGAAACTCACCCAATAAATACACAGCAGGATGATCAGGGAAGTGGAGGCAGCTGTGGAACGA
The DNA here is from genome assembly GCF_964374335.1 of Astatotilapia calliptera. Lineage (NCBI taxonomy): Eukaryota > Metazoa > Chordata > Actinopteri > Cichliformes > Cichlidae > Astatotilapia > Astatotilapia calliptera. The sequence goes on along the minus strand of NC_137438.1, from coordinate 16,868,347 downwards.
GGAACCAATCAGACTTAACCAGACAAAATAAAACAGGAAACACAACACAGCGACAAAGAGCGAGGGAAGCCTGACAAGCTGGGTGGAACACACGAGACAGACAACTAGGACACAAAAAGAATGAGACTAAACGAACAAGAAACTAAGAACTATTCATATCAGGAAGCGAGGAAGCACCAGCAAATAGGATGACAGATCACTACAATAAAAGTAAACAAGGTCAAAAATGCCCAAAACATAAACTCTGGATCACAGACACTAAAGCTATTATGTAAGAGTATTGAAGTTTGTTGTGTTGTGTCTGTTGTGTTATAGCTCCAAGCTCTTGCTGTACAGAATCACAACTCTGGATCCAGTTTGGTAAGAAAAAAGAGAGAATGGGTTCTTCCTCCAAAGCCTCTTAAGGAAAATTTCGATTACACTAAAGAGAAGGCGATTGCTAAGGTAAGTCACTGATACTTAATTTCACTTTAATTCTGTCTCCTGATTATTAAGCATAAATGCCTGTCATAAACAAAAAATACCCATGTATCAGTGAAGTAATTCAATGTTTAACCATGACTTTTTAGTGCCACCAAGATGGTTTTTCTTCAGGTATCGCCTAACCTTTTCTGAAACATTTTATGTTATAGATAAAGCATCGACTGTAAGAAACCACTGGGCAATCAGTCCTCTGAACAATAGCATTAGCATTTCTAGGTGCTGGCTCAAAATAGGGATCCTATTGGATTTGGTTGTGCCAATTGTAAGAGGGCTTTCATGAAATATAAAGACTGTCTAATTGTTTGTGAAGGGATCTTTAAACCCCCATTATTTTCTTGCTTGCTGACAGTGATTTCAAATGCATTCAGATTATTATTTGAAAGTTATGCAACCAAAAACATATAGAAGAGAACACTGAAGAATTGTAATAAACTTATTACCTATAATTAGTGTGCATGTGTCAGCCATCATGCAGCCTGCTTTAGTTTTCCATACTTTAACCTCTCTTTCTTACTTTCTTTACTTTCTTTCTTTTATTTCCTTATTGTATTATTTAATTTAGTTTAGTTAGTTACTGTCTTGGAGCACCTGTGACCCCCTAATTTCCTTTATGTATTGAAATATTTTGATTTTGATTATTAGCATACTGTTTAAAAAATGTTTTATTATTTGACAATTTAACACCACCAGCTGTAAGAATAAGAATAAATCAGTTTCACACATAATAAGAATTCATGTTAAAAACAAATTATTTAAAGAAATAGACAACTTCAGTTTTTTGGTGCATATGTGGTGAAATAATGAAGTCTTCCACCTTGTGTTTCAGATTCGATCCGATCTTCAGTTTGGCTCAAATCTTCTCTACTCCCTGGAAGGTGTTGGGGCAAACCAATTTCCTTTCCATGTCTTTGTGGTTGACCAACATTCTGGTGATGTTCGTGTCACTAAATTGCTTGACAGGGAAGTGATCGATACTTACAACGTGAGTCCTCCTGTAGTTCTTCTTTGGTATGGAATAAGATTCAACAGCTGTCCTCAATACATTAAATATTAAGATAATTCAAAATGGACTGCCATTTATATACGCCTTTCCTCGTCTTAATGACCACCTCAGACTATAAAAAACATTAAGCAATACATTCATACAGTGCTTTAGTCTACATAGTTTAAGAATTATCTACAGCTGTGGTGGACGTTTACAAATACTCATCATCGGAATGAATGTCATGGTAATTTTGGGCCATTTCTTTGACCTCTTCTTTTTATGTACTCATGTGGTACATGTATTTTTGACTTTTGCTGCCATGATGCCAGGTCTCTCTTGGAAATTAGATTTTTAATCTCAATGAGATTTTTTTTTTTACCTGGTTAAATAAAGCACTAAAAAAAAAAATCCAATGTCAATCATTTTTCCAAATGATTGTACAGCATTTCGGCTGCACAGTCATTGTACAGGCTGACTGACTCATTAACTTCTCGTTAGTGAGTTAGTCATGATTGACTACAACAGGTAGTTTCTCTTTAACAGCATAAAAAGGATTTTTTTGAACCACTCACTGGATTCACTAAGAACTCAGAACAATGGTAAAGTCCAAGGAACTTAGTGAATAACTAAGGAGGAGAATTGCAGATCTACAAAAGTTAGGAAGGTCACCTCTCACCACTCTTAAACAACTACAGATTCCAAGGTCATCATCAAAATAATTATATACAAGTACAAGTTTTTGGATATGCCACCACTTTGCCAAGTTCTGGAAGAAGATCCAAGCTGTTACCCTCAGATGAGAGGACATTGGTTCAGATGTTCAGGAACAATCCAGGAACCTCTAACACTCAAGCCTGCCATAAACTGGAAACTGCTGGAACACCAGAGTCACTGTGCACAGTGAAGTGAGTTTTACATCACCATGGACTGAGAGGGTGCTGACCAAGAATGAAGCTCCTGCTCCAAAATCTACGACTTCAAAGTTTGACACAGATTTATATCTGCCCACATGATCAAGCCAAAATTGCGCTTTATTGCCGCAGACGAGACAAAGATTAGGCTATTCGGTCTTTCAAGCCCAGAAAACCCTGTACCAGCTTTTCAGCATGGTGATGATTGCACCATGTTCTGGAACTATTTGCTCCCAGTGCTGCTGATACATTGCACAAATGAATGTGGACTGTGCTTAAAAGCCTGTATATATAATTGGGACCACTTCAAAGAAATAATTAAAAGTTCCAAACGACCATGGCACTCATGCCTATGATGAATGCATGTAAACATGTGACCACAGCTGTCGACCATATCAATGGCCAATTAGAAACATGTTAAAGGTTACAGGATACCATTTCAGTCATAGTTGTGTAAAGAAAGATGAAGTGATGGCATTTTATAGAAAAGAAGAAAGACCAATTTTGCCATGTTAATATAACGTTCTACAAAGATATTTTTTCTGTTGCTCACTGTAATATATAGTATTTGCTCTGATATTAAATTGGTTTCACTAACCTTTGTCACCTAAACTTGTAAAATGCACCTTTACTGGTGGTAAATCCATACTGCAAGGCGTTGTAGTTTATGTCAAGCTAAATAACGAACAACAATGGTTACATTTCTATCTACTACTCTTTCAGTTGTCTGGTGTTGCTATGTACAAGAATGGCACAATTGCAGAAAAAAAAATTGACTTACGAATCAAGGTTGTAGATGAGAATGACAACTCTCCAGTATTTCCAGATGTTGAACCTGTTGAAGTAGATGAGCTCAGTCCTAAAGGTCAGTGGTGTGAATCTCATTCAAATTTGTAATGGTAGTGAGCGGTGTAAAACGAAATGATTGAATTATAAATTAAACAAAAAGGATTTTGATTTTTCTAGTGTTTGTGTAATTGAGTGATCAAATTGCTAAAGTCTTTCCAATGAGCTGCTGGAGGTTACAGACAGCCTGCGTTCTGCAGTTCATGTTATTTCACTATTGTTATTATTTTATATTTATTTATTGTCTGATCTTGTAAATAACAATTTTCTGTTAACATTTGCTCATTATGTAAAAAGCATTATTTGGCACACAACAGTTAGGAGCTCTTCTTGACAAGTTTGTATCATTGTTTTAAAACCAGGGCAGGACAGTGCACAATATCAATATGGAGAACAGAATGTCTGTTTTTCTCATGTACAGTGTCAATGAATGTGAAATTAAGTTTTGTTTAAAATTTAAAATTCAAATTAAATTGAGTTTTGTTTTGTTTTTTCATTTAATGCTACAGATACCTTGGTTACGACAGTCACTGCATTTGATGCTGATGAACCAGGAAATCTCAATTCTCAGATTGCTTATAGCATCATAGTTCAGAATCCAGCGGAAGATATGTTCTACATAGACAGACAAAGTGGATCCATCTTTGTTAAAAGGCCTGTTCTGGACAGAGAGGTATGAACTATGTATGTTTGACTATATGATTCAAGAAAGTTCTTTTAATAACATGGGATAGTGGTGAGATATATAACCACTATATATGGCTATATATAGGGGAGGGGGAGGGGGGGGGGGAATAACTATTTATCAGAAAAAAAAATTTGTTTATACACTGGAGCATATAGTAAAAGAGCATATAGTAAAATCAGTGGCAGCTGAAGGGGCAGGTTTTATCAGTAAACCACAGTCGTCGACACAATTGAGCTTGTTTTTTATTTTGTGTTTCGATGGCCTGTCATATTCATTCCTCGATCTCTGTGTCCTCAGAAAGGGCCTTTAGAGACATTATTATGGAACAAGCTTAGCAAGCCAGAGCAAACATCCAAGGGCAAATATTCTGGATACAGTAAAGGCAGAGGGTCCTTGTTACCCTATTTAACAAATCTGTCAACCTTTTGACCATTCCATAAATAAAAGTCTCTATTGTGTTTGTGTTAATGAAACTCAAATCCTTTAAGTAATTACAAGATAACAATGATTATTTTCATTCAGTCCATTCAGTTAGATACTATGACAAAAATGATGAATGAAACATCTTGATAACATCCCAAGTCTCTGTTCTAACTCCAGTATTGTACAAACTAGAGATGGACCGATCCGATATTACGTATCGGTATCGGTCCGATACTGACCTAAATGACTGGATCGGATATCGGAGAAAAATAAAAAAATGTAATCCGATCCATTAAATATCACGAAAGCACCTCACAAAACTTGCAACACGCCGTAACTCACCTCAGAACGTTAGCACGTCGGAGCAGTATGCATCACGTGATAGAGCGGCTGTGGCATGCGGGACCTGTCGGTGGTCTGGATAGCATTTGGAGCTTCGCTAGCAACCTGGCATTTCATCTCCGACAAAGTTTTCCCGAGAGAAGTAAAGCACGTGTGTAAGTCCATCTCTAACTGTTTGTAAAGCATTCCTGCTTTAAGCTTAACAAGCGACTGCCTCTCCTGCTGCTACTTCAATCATGAAACTGCTTAATGATCAGCTGATCGGCTTTTCTGTCGCGAGTCCGTCTCTCTGGTTTGTTTTTGGCCCACTTTGCACCAGAAAGAGGAAACCAGCGGCTGAACAACAGCAGCACGTTTAAGCTTGATCAGCTGTTGTTAGAATTTATTTAATATTACTTTCTACTCGAGGATCTTTTTCTACGTAGCTGACGCTGGTAACTGTGCAGGGACGGATCTAGCAAAGTTTAGCCAGGGGGGCCGATAGGGCATTAACAGGGAAAAGGGGGCACAAAGACATACTTTTCTTTCTTATTCTCATTTAAAATGTCGAGCTTTTAATAAATAATTATCTGACACCCAAAGTTTTAATTTGATGTAAAATGAATAGAAGTCAATTACTGTATATAGTAACTATTAAGTCTAATATATATACCCTAGTAAGCTATAGTACTTTTTCCTTTGGGAAGGTACCATCTGTGCAGTCTGCAATTCTGTTGAAGAAAGATGTTGAATCTATTTAATATTTCTTGAAAAATAATTGATTTCTGTGCATTTTTTTCCACACTGCATCAAATTAAGGTTGATTACGTCGATTAAGCATCATGAGGTGGAGCGTGAGGGGTGGTTCCCTATTTTTTATTTATTTATTTTTGTTGTTGCTGGGAGTTGGAACCCTATTAGTTAGGTTGCTTAATATTTATGCTAAGTACTCTTTAAAATACCAGAATAGGGAGGATGGTGTAGGTTTGAGTTTATTAGATTGATCAGTATTGCTGAACTATGAAATATTTTTTTTTGCATACAGGTATAACAGAATAGCTTTAGTGTAGTTGTTGTTTTAAACTTGAGTATGAACTTATACAAAATGCAGCAAGATATTTAAAAAAAAAAACAGTTTTGTTGATTAAAAAACACTATATCGGATTCATATCGGTATCGGCAGATATCCAAATTTATGATATCGGTATCGGTATCGGACATAAAAAAGTGGTATCGTGCCATCTCTAGTACAAACGTATTTGTTTAATGACTATTTTGATGTCTTTTAATTTCAGACATGTAGTAAGTACATTCTGACGATAAAAGGTCAAGATCGAAATGGACATCCAGAGGGAAACACCGGAACTACCACTATTACCATAAATATCCTTGATGTAAATGACAATCCTCCCAGACTGGAAAAAGATCAGGTACCTCTCTTCCTTACATTTCTCTATATTAACATATACAGCAGGGGAAATATTTATTTGACCACCTGCTGAATTTGTGATTTTGCCACATAGAGAGAAAAGTATTCATTTTTAACGTGGTTTCATTTTAATGGGAGAGGCAAAATATCAACCAAAAATCCAGAAAAAAAGAACATTACATAGAATTATGAATTGATTTATAATAATAATAATAATAATACATTTTATTTATAGGCGCCTTTCAGACCCTCAAGGTCACCTTACAGTAACACGTGAACAATAGCCAATTGCATGTCATTGCGTGAAATAACTATTTCGTTGGCTGAAATCAAAAAGTTATTTCAAATGGCACAGAAAACAAATAATGTGCAGGATAGGACTGACAGAACAGACTGAGGAGGCTCACACAACACGAGTGAGGATGTGACCAAGAACAGAGTGGCACAGACAGTATATACATAGGAGGAGATTAGGGCAAAGTGAACACATCCGGACACAGCTGAACTCTAATTTCATGTTATGCATTTCACTTACAGTATGAAGGAAGCATTGAGGAGAACACAGAACAAGTGGAGGTGATGAGAATCAAAGCAGAGGACCTGGATCTAAAAGGCACAGACAACTGGGAAGCTGTGTTTGAAATTGTCAAAGGCAATGAGGCTGGGTATTTCAGCATTAAAACAGACCCCAACACCAATGAAGGCATCTTAATGCTTGACAAGGTACAACCTTTTTAATTAAGAAGAAATTATGTGCTGTTACTCAGCTTTTTTACTATCTGGCAAATGCAAAGTCAAACTCTGTGGCAAATGGCCCTCTTATGAATGAGGTAAGGATCAGAACCTTGATCACTGCAGGGTGATGATTGTTTCCTATGGTTGACTATGCTGCCATTCACAAGAGTGCTATTCACATATATGAAGATTTGTTTTACTTTGGTTTCACATTTCATTACTTTGTTACAGAGTTATATAATGTCATTCCAATAATATGTTACTTTGGAACGCATTACACCCTACAATGTGAACTTAGACTCAAAGTATTCCAAAATTTGATAAGTGTCTCTTATCGATAAAGCTCGGAGTCGTTAAATTTTGCCTTCCAATATTTTAAGCTGTCATTGACTTGCTTATTCAGCTTGCGTCAAGTCCCTGTTGTACTACCCTGTAGTACTTGGCTGGAAGACAAAACTATTACCACTGCATGAGGTTTACTGGCCATTGCTATATGACTACTGCCCATTACTTTAACAATTTTTTTCAGAACATTCATAACACATAGCACAGGAGCATAATTTTGCAGGTTAGTTTATATAAAATCCATAATACCTTTTGTTTTACAAAAAGCAAAAATGCATCAACAATAGCAACACTCCAATTATAGATGCATATAAAACACTGTATTGTTTCTTATGTGTCATCAATCATTTTAATTATTTTTTGAGCTAAAAGATATGTTCTTGTATCCGTCATTTACAGGCTGTGGATTATGAGGATGTAAAGAACCTTGAACTAGGCTTAGCCGTCAGGAACAAGAATCCATTAGTTGGAAGTGGAGGCAGTGGAGCAAGTGCAGCATTTGGAGGCGGTGGTGGAGGCGGTGGTGGAGGTGGTGGTGGAGGTGGTGCCACTGGTGCCAGTGGTGCCAGTGGAGCAAGTGGAGCAAGTGGCGGAAGCAGTGGAAGATTTAAAACCTATCCTATCAAAATCAATGTGAAGAACCAGCCGGAGGGGCCACGATTTGATCCTAAAATCAAAGCTATTCCTGTCTCAGAGGAAGGGAAATCCTTTAACATTAAAAATGTTATTGCAAGCTACCCTGCAAAAGATGGGGATACTGGACAACCAGCTAAGGCAGTCAAGTCAGTCCACATACATATGTGTCAGCTTCTCTTTCTGTGCACAATAATAGTGATACTCATAACTGGTCTATTTCTGCTGTAGATATGCCAAAGGCTCAGACCCTGACAACTGGCTAACGATTGACCCAGAGACAGCTGAGATCAAACTGAACAAGATGCCTGACAGGGAATCTCCATACCTGGTCAATGGGACATATACTGCCAAAATACTCTGCATTTCAGATGGTACGGCATGAATGTTGAAGAACTCTCTGGAGAAATATCAACGCAAAAAAATAAATAAATAAATACTGGATTATATATGTTTGTTTCTGGTTTTACACCACAGACATGCCTGGTAAAACAGCCACTGGTACGATAGCCATCCAAGTGGAAGATTCTAATGACCACTGCCCCACCCTGACCAGCAATTTCCAGACTCTGTGCACCACAGCAAATGCTGTAATTGTGAATGCCAGTGATCAAGACGCATATCCTAATGGCCCCCCTTTTCACTTTGAGATTATCCCAGAAAACACAAAAGGGAAATGGAACGTGGAGCGTCTAAATGGTGAGATGATGATTTCAGTTTTTTTGGGGTGTTTTTTTTTTTTAGATGTAGTAGTTAAATAAAGAAAACAATGACAAAAGACAAAAAAAGGTCAATATACTAAAGTGTTGTTATTGCTGTTGTTTGCTTTGTTTGTTTTACAAATTTTAAAATTTTATTTTGAGATAAAAATGTGGATTACAATCTGTCATATACACTCTAAGACTAAATCTATGAGTAATGCATATACATACTTATTTCACATTTTTCTGGTTTCTGACAGACACTACAGCTATCTTGCGGTCTCAGGAGGCTTTTTGGCCTGGTGTTTATGAAGTGGAATTTGTGGTGAAGGATCAGCAGGGACACGCCTGCCCTGAACCTCAGAGAATGACGGTCCAAGTTTGTACCTGCGAGAATGGAGTTGTGTGTGGAAACCAAGGCAGCAATGGTCGTAGTAGAAAAACAACATCATTAGGACCTGCGGGCATTGGGCTAATACTAGCGGGCCTACTACTGCTCTTGAGTAAGCATTATGTGATTTTTTTTTTTATTTGAGAATTTTGATAAGATAAAAAAGGACAATGAAAGAATTATACTGATACTCGAACCATAACAAAATGTAACTCTCTTACCTAGAAATTTAAATAAAACACTTACTGACTACTTTATAGGTAGACTTGGTCAGCTTTTAATTATATAAATATATAATCAGCCAATCACATCACAACACCATCTATAGGGAATCTATGGAGAATAAAGGCAGGTTAGGAAAAGAGGCATAAACTGGTACTAGCAGGGTTTACCTAATAAACCCTGTGTCTCTCCCAATAGGAAATACATAGCCAAAAGTAATTACAGACCAAACTATTCTACACTTGCTACCAATAACTACAAAAATTAAACAGATTAGACTTTTGTAACAATTTAAAATCCCCCAAAGCTTACCAAAGCTTAAAGGAATCCCAGTAATTACATCTATTTTAGGGATTTTACACATTCTGAAAAACTGTTTCACCTTCTTTTGACCTCACACCACATTTGTAGCTTTAACTTTAAATAAAACTTTTTTTTTTTACAGTCATTCCTCTGCTACTGTTCTTCTGCTTATGTGGATCTGCTGTAAAGTTTCCAGACCTCTTTAGTGACATGCCTGACTTTGAGACCAAGTCACACCTTATTGACTACCGCACCGAAGGGCCGGGAGAAAACACGGTGAGACTGCAACTACCTTAAGTGTTGAAAACGGGAATAATCTCGGCATCGATGATGATGTCTTTGTGAAAGCTCCTTCAAAGTGATTTTTAATCACAATAAAAAACTGTTCACTGTTCTAACAATTGTATGACTTTTATAGGAAGGGCCACTACTTGTGACTATTGGCACAGTTAAAAATGGAGCAATGGCACCAGCGGGAGGTTTTGGTTATGAGGCATCTCTCACTGACATTGATGGGATGAAATTTGGCACCTATCAAGGTGGTTTTTCAACTGACTACAGACAAGAAATGAGGGGTTTCACTGATTTCCATTCAGAGTTTGAGACCAGAGAATCAAGGCAAGGTGGATTTTTTGATAGCATTGCCCTGCCACGTCACTTCCTGGCACAGTATTACTCTCAGGTGAGAAATTAGCTGACAACTAAATGGACAACTAAATCCAATTAAATGGAAAGTTTTAACACTAAATGTGATATGTAGTAGCTTTACTAATGATGTTAGGTGAACACACGTGTTAATGTTGCAACTAATAATGTTTATGTGGATATTATTCACTTTTTATTGGCTGTCACTGTCGTCAATAAATATGTCTTTCGTTATTTTTAAAGTGTATTGATTTTTTTATTGATTGATTTTTTTTTTATACAGAAGACAGTCAGCGGAGAGGACAACCTTGGCGTGAAGGATGGTTTGTTGGTGTATGATTATGAGGGCCAAGGGTCCTCTGCTGGCTCAGTAGGCTGCTGTAGCCTTTTGGAGTCAGACAATGACCTTCAGTTTCTTGATGACCTTGGACCAAAGTTTAAGACTCTCGCAGAGGTGTGCAGTGGCAAGACAATTTCTTGTGATGACAAACAAGCGCTACCCATTACCCCTAATGCCTACATCAATACTCAAACCTCAGTATCAAGTTTGATGAGTGCACAAAAGCTCTCCCCTCCACCCAAACTGGAGCCTGCCATCTCCAAAGTGGAGCAGAGTGTGGTCAGGAAGACAACGGAGCACTCTGAAATTGTAAAGGAAAGTACAGCCAAGGTGAAGGAAGAGATGAACACAATGAAAACAGGGTTAGCAAATCAAGGCCAGATGCTCCTAATGCAGCAGCAGCAGCAGCCTGTGTACTACACCACCACTCCTGTGTTGCAGCCAATGCATTATGTAGTCCAGCCACAGGTCCACAACACTGTGCTGCTGGCTGAGGCACCAACCACCAACCTTCAAGGCATGGTACTGGTTAACAACACACAGTCTGGACCTGCCCAAGGAGTATTCGTTCAAGGGCAGACACTAATGTCCAGTGGACAAGCCCAGGGCCCTGCAATGGTGCTGGTGGAGAATGGTGACACCCATAGTTGGAGTGATGGCCTGATCCAAGCTGGGAGCTTGTCTGGGTCCCAGACCATGATGGTTGTCAAAGGCAAGGCCCCTTCAGGGTCAACGAAAGTGCTAAAGGGGAGCCAGGGTCGTCTTGTTCAGGGAAGTACTCTACTGTCAGAAGGGGTCTCAGGATCTAAGAAAGTGCTGACAGTTGGAGTGCCAACTATGACCAAAGAGCAGCTGGTTCAAGAGGGAGGTCTTTCAAAGAAGAGTGAGGTCTTTGGCTCTGAAAAGGTCATCTACAGCAGGAGCAGCCAATCTACTGCCTTAAAGGCAAATCAGTAGAGCATTCACTGTAGTGACCCACCTACTGGTTTTTAAGGTGACAAGAGAAAATCATTAAATGGCAGATGAATTCCTGGACAACAGACGACCCTTTTTAGTTTCAAAATAGTGCATTACTCTTATGCTTTCAGTATTTTCATGGGAAGCCTGTAAGAGCAAATGGTGGTGGTGAAGGGTGGTGGTGGTGGTGTGTGTGTGTGTGTGTGTGTGTGTGTGTGTGTGTGTGTGTGTGTGTGTGTGTGTGTGTGTGTGTGTGTGTGTGTGTGTGTGTGTGTGTGTGTGTGTGTGTGTGTGTGGAGGGATATGCAGCTTGTGCAGCTTTTCCTGGATGAAATGTAATCATTTCACAGATTAAAGGATACCCTTATTACATTTTAGTAGATGTTGCACTTTGAAATGTTGCTACTATCAAGCAAAACTTAGACCTGTGGGAATAATCAAACCATTCAGTAATCCATAATCTCCTTTGGATGGTGCATTTATGTCATTGAAGAGATCACTTTCACATTACTCATCACATCATAAAGCTGATAAATCAGAATGTGTTTTTCCAATTGGAATGAACTTTGCCTCTAAGAAGACAAGTGGACTCAAATCATGACAACAAAATGCTCACTACAATATCAGGACATCATCTTCTCATGTAACTATCAACTTTACCTGCTCTTCTTTGTTCTCAAGTTAACACTGTATTATGTGTGTGGGTATAATTGGTATCAATTGTTACATTCTCATGTTATATTTTAGGTCATCACTGCTCTCATTGTCTTGTTTTATTTTTATACCTATATACAATCTGTGTGTTTTTACACTAATAAAATAAAAACATTAAAGTCTTTTAGCTCATTGAATTTGATTGTTATTGCTCAGCCTAGACTGATGGGTACTGCAGAATGAACAACCCAATTTTGTGAACACAATAACTCAAGAATGATGTGATGTGGCATTTAGAAAACCATAGGTGCGTCTACTAAAAGTCTCAGACAAGTTCATATCTTGCCGACAGAGGTCAAGTTTTCTGAAAATCTTGCGAATTTAACAATTTGATAAAGACGTCATCTATAAGTTTCAAATTGATACCATAAGTTGCATCTGTTAAAACTCGCAGATTTCATTTCTGAAAATCTGGTGCATGCTATAACTCAAGAAAAGTTATGATACCATAGGCATATCTACTAACAGTGAACTTGAATAATTTGGTGACCTTGACCTATCAAAGGTCAAATAGACCTTTGACAGATACAATCATGTGTGGTCATATATACCATCATGTCAATGCAGGCAACAATACACTGTGATTACAAGAGCTTTCAAACATTCATGCAAGGCTTAATAAAATAGGTTTGCTTCTGGTGATATAGGTATTTCTGGGCTGACCCCCCAGTCAGAGAATTATTTTTAAATCTTTGGGGTTTTCTATTACATTGGTAAGGATTTGTGGCTGCGTTGATATGTAAAACCTGGGGTGTTATGTGATTGTGAAGAATATTTTTGCCAATAAAAACATATAAAATTCTAAATTATGACCAGTGTTGTAGAGCGTATACTTTACAGGGAATTATGCCACCTTTCTGCTGGATGTGGTGATCCAGCCGATCACCAGGCGACAAGCAGGTGGGTTGATTACCACAGGTATGCATGGGAAAAAGGTGGAGTAAAAGTAAAGTGTGGTTAACTAATGTGCACACGTGCACACACACAAACACACAGGAGGACTGGTGGGCTATGACAGAACCCCCTTCTCCTAATGGGAACATGCTGGAAACCAACCATGTTTATCAATGTGGAGGCGGTGAAAGGCCCAGAGCATGGCCTTGTCCAGAGCAGCTGCCTGTGGACTCCAGGAATCTTCTCTTGTCCACAGTCCTCCTTACGATGTACACTGGGGGGCTACCAATGAGCTGGGCAGGTCAGGTGAGGTGAGATGGCGGCACAGGAGACTGGAAAGGGTGAGTTTTAACTGAGATACATGAAAAACACTTTGAATGCACATCTTGCATGACAGATTCAGCTGCACAGAGTCAGGGTTGATCAGAGCCTCTATTTTAAAAGGTCTAATAAGGTTAGGTGAGAGTTTGCATGATTCAGTGTGTAAGGGAACATACTTGATAGAGAGCCATACTTTGTGATCAGGTTAATAACGGGGTTCAGGAGTCCAACGATGGTCTGCACATTGTTTATTTCGCTCCTCGGTCTGAGCAGCCCGTGTCACCCTTAGAGTTGCTGACACCAGCTGAGATGGTGCTGAACTGATGACACAGAGCACTTACTTTCAATAGAAGAAAACAGGGGTGGCTAAGAGCCCCAGGATGATTTGAAGCATGGGTGTCCAGTGGGTGATGAAGTCAAAGAGTTGTAAGAATACTCTGTCCACACTAGCTGAGAGATGCAGGTCTGATAAGACTTGTTGCTGCAAGAAAGCCATTACTAAGACATCAGAATAAGACACAGAGGCTTGCCTGGGCGATGAAACACCGCCATGGACTGGAAGATGTTATTATGGACTGATGGAGCAAAATGTAAAACATGGAGGAGGAAGTGTGATGGTCTGGGCCTGTTTTGCTGGATCCAGGGTCGGTGACTTGTACAGAGTGATAGGCACCCTGAACCAGCTCCATGCAATACCTCTGGCATGTACCAAGTTGGTCAAGGGTTCATCCTACAGGAAGGTAATAACCCAGAACATAAGTCCAAGCTATGCCAGAACTACTTCAGGAAAAAAGAACAAGGTAAGCTTGAAAACAAAGAGTGGCCAGCACAGTCTCCAGACTTAAACCTCATCAAACTATGTTAACATTTTGTTTTTGTGGCCCGCAGTAAAGGTGTTTGCTGCCTGGCTGTGGTGCTCCTTGTTCGTTTGGGTCTCCTGAGTGACCAGAGACCAGAGAGACACTCTGAGCCAGAGAGACTGAAGTCCATGGCACCACGGAAAAAAGTGAAATTGAAATTGTAACAGGTTGATATAAAATTGTGAAAACTTGGCATCTTTGTCTTCCTTCTCATTATTAACCTAGCAAGGGCGAGTGGGGGATTTCTTTTTTTATTAGAGATTATGTATCGGAATTTCAGGAGCGGGACCACGTCTCCAAACACGCTCCCTCCAGTTGTCATCTATATAGGTTCCCCCAGTTCTGTAAGCTGTTCATTCTCGTTTACGTGCCCCACCCTCCCTCCCTCCTTGTTCTCAGTTCTTTAACTTCTTCATTTCTATTTAGTACATGGGGATCTGCCAGGCCCGGGAGCCGTCGCAGGTGGACGCGATGGAGGAGGCACACTTGCACACAGGAATTTTTTTCATCCCACATACAATTTGTTTACAAAATACCGATACTAGTTTAGGTCTGGTTGAAACACAAACCACTGGGTCAAAGACCCAGAATCATCATACTTATGCTTCAGCCAGCTACACAAAGGGTTTGCTTTCTTGCCTCTTTTATTAGTTTTTTTTCTGCTTTGCTATATCAGTGTTAGTCCCTATGAGACCATTGATTCTTGCAGCATTAAGTGTTGTGATTTTTTGATTCAAGTGAAGTGCTTTTTGAACTTTTTGAAAGCAACTGACTCACATAGTTATGTTGATATCCCAGTCTCAATAAACATATTCCGCAATGCTTCCGCTTGTTTGTGATGCTCCTACGAACTGACCAGTAGCCATCAGGTTGCTGTTAGAAGCACTGCATTAAAGAAGAAATAAAATAAAATGTAAAAAATAAAAAAAAGAGAAAAGCACTGTGTGTTTTGTTTTTTGTTTTGTTTTCTACAAACAAAAAAACAGTCATATTCAAAGTAATCTCAAATTAGACTCTTGCACTTTCTCCCAATGTTTCCTGACATGATGATGCACTTGCCATCTGCTGGCATAATGCAACACAACAAGAAAAAAAAAATAGAAACTAGACTTCACATTAACCGTGGACTATTGTTTGACGCACACAAAAACAAAGAACTAAAAAAAACTAAGCACGTTTTCTCGATTATTTTAGTTGATTTTAATTCGTTTCGGGAACGCTCAATACAGTTTCAGTTAGTTTTCCTTTTTTTACAAACCCTTGTTTGTATTTATTTGAGTTAAAAAAAAATGTTTATTTAGTTCTAGTTATTTTGTTGTTTTTCATTAATGATAATAACCTTACTAGTCAAAACTTGAATCCTACAGTGCCACCTTGCCAGGTTGAAGACAGGTTAAAGCTTAAGCCCCCTCCCCAGAACAAACCATACATGCATCAATCATCTAACCTTAATCGATATTTCTATTATCATGACAAAGATATTCTATTTACTACTTCTAATGATTTTATTCAAATATAGAAGTTAGTTCACAATGATAAAAATACCAAACAAAAGACTGTCAAACTCTCCTTTGTTTTTTAAGTACTTGGTAAGCTTTCAGTTCCACCCTAATATAGAAAGACTTGGAATTTGCCACTTCATGTTTGACGCTCTGTACCTCCAATATAGTGGCAACCTGGAGCAGAACAGCCTCCCAACATTCCAGCCGGATGAAGGCTAATGAAGCGTTGAAGCTTTCCATCCAATTGGTTTGGGAAAAATGTTCATTTCTCAATGCATATGTGAGAAATTAACATTTGTTTTTTGTGGTCTATTCATCGAATTTATTTATTAATGTGTAATTACTAAAATTCGTACTTTTGTTACGTCCTGCAAGGCAGATTATGTAGAGAAGAGAGTGTGGACCCAAGAGCAGACACTGAAGACTGACTTACTGAGAGAGAGCTTTATTTACAGTAGGAGGCAACATACAAACAAGAGAAGAGAATGGCCATAACTTAAACTAAGAAAAACCTAAACTAGGAATGCTAACAAAAAGATGCAACCAGAGACAAAGATCTAGGAAAAACCTGAAACCTGGAGGGAACAACAGCAGGACGAACGCAGGTGAAACACATCAACTCCGAAAGTTGGTGGATGATATCACTCTCATTGGTTTGATCCAGAATGATGACAGTCCGCATACAGACAGGAGGTGGACCAGATGTTGCACTGGTGCAGGCAGAACTACATAGAGCTGAACCAGTTCAAGACTGTGGAGATGAAGGTGGACGTTTGGATGACCAAATGATTCCTGCAGCTAGTGAGTCAGTGATGTAGCTCTCTATTGCCTCTCTCTCAGGCTTTAGAAAGTCTATACAGCCGACTGGTGGGCAATAGAGCACCAGGAAATAAGTTAATACTGCAGTCATTGGGACGGTGAGGCAGAGGAGAAAGATTCAGTAATGGAAATACTGGGCATAGTGGACCGCAGACAGGTTTTGTAACACCAGGTACTGCAACCAGAAACGCAATTCTTAGCCCAATCGATTTGCAGATTATGATGGCTAAGCCAGGGACAGCCGAGAACCAATGGAGTACCAGGGGCATGGAACAAAAACAGGTTGACCTCCTCCACATGATTGAAGGACACAGGCTCTGAGCAAGAGTCTCAGAGCCTTTGATCAGCACAGCGCACGAGTGAGTGTGGGTCATATACAGTAATTTTTCTTGGCAGGTAAGACCAGGCAGGGAAACATCTTGAGTGGTGAACCCTAGTATCCCCACAGTTACTGACAGGCAGACTCTTTTGGCTGCGACGGGCAAGTATCAATTTAGTGTCCTCTTTTCCCACAACAGAAACACTCACCCGCCAGCAGTCTTCTCCCCCGGTTGGAATGGGATAGCGTAGCTGGTCCGAGCTGCATCGCCTGCTCCTCCCCGTCAGTTTTGAGTACCACCTGAGCCCATTTTAGCGCTTGTCCCATCAGCAGCTCCACCATGAATGAAACCTTGGCACTGTCTGAGGAAAAGGTGCGATTCTGCTGCCTAAAAACAAGCGCACGTTGGGTGAGAAATCCCCCACTTTTCTCCAACTCTACCGAAAACTTATCTGGTGTCTGCAGTTGCTGCTACCACGGAACAGGGGGAGGAGAGGGAGGAAGAGGACAGGAGGCAGCAACATGTAGCGTTGATGGTGGAGGTGAACAAATTCCAACATTGGAGCACTGGGTCTGAAACACACCTTAAAACTCTAAACATTTTCTCATGGAGATGCAGTTGGCAAGAACGGGGCCCAAATGCAGGAATTTCTGATCCAAGACAATACATTTATTTACAGTGAGAATGTGAACAATAGTGAAACACTTTCAAAGACATGGCTCCAACCTTGGATAATTACAAACGCTCCACTCCCACCATAACACACTCCTCTCTAGGTTCCTAACAACACAAGATGTACTGTAGAGGTTAGTTTAGTGTACTCAGTCACAACACGTAAAGATAATTTCCACTCAACAATCCAGCATCAACAGAAGGTCGGCCACACAATTAAATAGTTGCCACTAACGAGGGTACTCAGTGGCAGCTGGTGAGTGTTGATGGAAGACGGGTGTGGCTGGCTTCAGCGTGGGAAATACCTTTTGGCCTGATGATGCCCATAAACTGGCACGCATGAATGAACACACGCACGCACGCACGCACGCACATAAAGGAGGAAACAGGGGCCCGGGAGGGGAGCCAACAAAAAACACAAAAACAAACAAGAAAAGGAAGGGAAGTGTTATCCATCCGCCTGGTGAGGTTAGTGCAGGAGTAAATCATTTCACATGTTTAAATTATCTTTAAAATTGTAAGGTATCCTGTGTTACTATGCGTTTTTTATGTTTATGAGCTTATAAGAACAATTGGGTGTGGCTTACTTTGCACTTGGCAGGTTACACGCATGCGCTCAGTGAATGCCACACCTGCACGAAACAGCCAGGGTGTTGCCTTTGTTGAGTGTGTGTAACGCCCACGTGTCTTTTGTATCGCAGTAAAAGTTGTTGGCGTTGGCGTGATGTTTTTCTTTTCCAAGTCTTAAGTAGATGCCAGTGAAATTGATAGTCGTTTGACAGCTTTTATCCAGACAGTAAGAAACTCTCCATGCCGCTGGGAGACTCCCCTGAGACGTTTCTTCAGTCATGATTCGGATTTGTTGGCCCGTGTTTGTGTTGCTACTTTTTGTGGTGAGTCCAGAAAGACTTTTGTGTCGATTAGAAAAGACTTTCATATGGAAAGTAGTTTTTTTTCTATGAAACAAGCTTAATTCATAATGTGATTCTTTTGTTGCTTTTATTATTTAGGTTTTTCATCTTTTTAAAACATAAATCAATCAAAATGTATAATAGATTAAAGACAACAAATTATAGTCAAGCATTTTTAAATCTAATCACAATTATGAATAGTAAAATTAGCATCATCGTGATTTCAGCAGGCAATATGAAGCAAAACCGGTGCTAAAAAGCGATCGTCTGCTAAAACGTGATGCCGTGTCAAGGTAGTTATCCCGGAGATAATTTGTAATAAATAAAATCAAATATGTGTTATAAATAATATCAAGCTGAACCTGCCGCAATTTCCTCCCCCTGTCCAAATCATTGACAAATGTGGTTTGAGAATCTGGTATATTGAGCGTTAGTTTAGAAAAGTCGACTTCCCGCAGACGTGATTATGCGCTTATCAGGCAAAACGTCCTCAGTTTGCTGAAATAATCCCCTCCGGCACAACGTGACAACAATAAATGTATAATTTTCTGTCGTGACCCAAACAAATGAACGGCAATGTAATGACATTCGTCTTTAACTTTTTTTACTAAAGTAAAATATCAGCCACGACTGTTGGTTGGAATTGAGGCGGAGTCGACTGGATCCGCTGTCCTTGCCCAGGGCGCGCTCCAGAAGGGGAAACAGATTGTGTCGGGGCAGCTTCACTGGCAAGACCCCGGTGTTTGCCATAAAATGATTGCTCACATTTAAACTGTTATAAATGACTTGCTTGATCTATAATCTGTCAAAAAATAGATCAAACACATCTCTCCTAAAATATATCAAGTAATTTTGAGGTAGAGGGAGCATCCCTATCAGAAGCTCTAATCAATTTTTGGAAAGTGACTGTTACTTATCCTGTTATTTATCCCGGCAAAAAGTGCCATTGACATTAAAAATGTATTTTTCGGGAGAGAGCTGGCTAGCAGAAGTTGTAACAAATAGAGCAGAACTGTGATGTGATAGGTTACCAAGGAGGACTGGATTGATTATAATATGGTTAAAATGATGCAGTCATAAAGATACTTCAAAAAGGAATAGTTCTTCTATTTTATATCTAACCCAGGGGTCTCAAACTCGTGGCCCATGCAGGGACCACTTACGACTGTGTCACCCCTACTGTATATTGCTGTGAAAAAATATAATGCGATTTGGCCCTTTAGGTGTTTTTTCTTTGGGAGGATTTGTTTGTTGCTGAGTGCAATGTTAAAATAAGTTCTGTAAAAAGCAAAAAGTATATATTTTATATGAAGGCAATATGAGCAGAGAGTACAAACATCTTGAAGGACCGGGTGTGTTAGTTCAGTGACAGTTATTTGTAAAGAAAACAATTCTCACTAACAGTCAAAACCTAATGTGTACTCTTATGTCTGCATTTGTATTTTGTTAAATACGAACAAAATCATAGCAGAAGTGCTGGACCGTGTCTAGGCAGAAAGAGAGTATCAGTTTGTGTATTTGGTAATTCACTGAAAGGCTTCAGTTAAGAGTGAGGGGAAAAAAAGATTTGCACTCATGTTTGCAGTTTTCTCTTGTTATACAATATTTAAAGTTTAAAAAAACAAACCACTGCATTTTTAGACATATTTGTGGGTGTATTCTTGGGGTTTTTTCTTACTATTTGAACACGTAAGCAGCCCTCCAATAAGAAGACTGCGCAAGCAGTGGCCTACAGCTCACTAAGTTTGAGACCCCTGAATCTAACCCATTCATAAATCCTGTTCACTAAGGTCTGTTTAACAGTATAAGTAAGCATTGTAGACTACAAAACACACACAGAAAACTCTGAAATCACTTTTTTTCAGTCGCTTTTTGGCACAACACTGGCTTACACTCTAGTTCAGCCTCTGCATTAACTAGGCCAGCTTGGACACGCCTGAGCTTTTTTCCCCCTTTGTACTATTTTACCTTTTTACCGAACTAAAGTTGTTTGGTGTTGCTTGAATCAAGATGTGATTCGGATGGAATAGCTATTGGCATTCAGACCGCAAACTCAAAAGTAAAAAACTCTCAGGAAAAATTCTGTTGTTCATAACTGAATGTTATTATTATCTATAACTGTTGATTCTTCACTTTACATTCTGAAAAACCATTAGGTCACTATAATAAATACATTTGGTTTCATAGTTATAAAAGTGTGGGAAATAAGGTTCTGACCTTAGAGAGATTTCTTCAAGTGAATAGAGAGTTGTTTTTAAGTGCTCTGAATGAGTTATTTGATGGCAGTAAAAGTATACAACCACTCCTTACTTTTCTTCTCATTATTACCTTACATGCTTCAACTGAACCTTTCCAGTAGTGGCAAGAGATGTGTCAGCTTTTGTGTGTGGGAAAGCTAGCAGCTTTATAGCCCCTGCAAGGTGTGTGTTTTTACATGCACAGTTTAATAGCATCTTGATTTATGATTAGTTCACAATGTAGCCTGCAGAGTTTGTTGGCTGGCTGAGACGCCACACATGCATGCATACACACACATATTTACATACGTGTGTGTGTGTGTGTGTGTGTGTGTGTGTGTGTGTGTGTGTGTGTGTGTGTGTGTGTGTGTGTGTGCAGCGAGCATGTATGTGTGACAACTCAGCCAGAGCAAGAATTTTTGAAAGTAAAGACCTGAAACTTTCCTGCTGTGAGTGAATTATTCGCCAAGTCATATTTTACCTGCTAAAGACAAGAAGATTGACAAACAATTGCAGACTGTTGCTTTTAAGGTTTTTCAAACTGATATATAACAAAAACCTGATCTTTAAGCATCTCTCTAGGTTTTAAATTACAGACAGTAATTCCAAGAAATGCTTGACAAGGATTAAAAATGGGTGTTCTTGTTTTCTTTAAATGGCTGGTGATTTCTCCAAACATATTTAAGCGTATGTGTTGTATTTCAGGTCCAGGCTGTTGTGACGAAAGCCAAATCTGGAGACAGTCTAATAAGAAGAAAAAGAGCCTGGCTTCCCCCACCACTGAAATTGGAGGAAAATGTGGACCACACACAAAAGACTTCTGTTGCCAGGGTGAGTCATTGATTTAGTTTTTTATTCCTTTTTATTTTGATGATCTTTTAATTTTTTATTTTAATTAAATTGATTAAAATAATTTTTATTAGGGTTAGAAAATCATGATATACAATATATTAAGGTTTTTAGCATTAACATACTAAGATATGAGGAATCTATAAGGAATCTGTGTTGTCTTTGTTGTTGTTATTGTCCTATGATTATGACATATTTGTGAATTATGCTATGCTTAGCTTTTCATCTCATTTTCAGATTCATTCAGATTTAGATGATGGTAAAGGAAATCTCAAATACTTCCTGAATGGCCGTGGCGCAAACCAAGATCCCTTCCATGTGTTTGTAGTTCACGAAAGAACTGGATTTATTCGTGTGACCCAATTACTTGACAGAGAGTTCATCAGTATGTACAATGTGAGTGAGACAAAACGGTTATTTTCCATCATGACTTCAGTGCATTCCGTATCAACAGTTTACATAAATATTTGTAACGTCTTAATTAAACCTAACGAGGTTTCCAATTTTAGCTTTCTGGTGTTGCTAGGTACAATGATGGCACTCTGGCAGAGGAAAACATCGACGTACGATTCAAGGTTACTGATCAGAATGACAATGCACCAGTGTTTGAAGACGTCTATACTGGGCGTGTGGATGAGCTTACACCGAGAGGTTAGTGCTTCGTTTTTATGAAAATTCCTCACTAATCACTATCCGGCATGTGATGACTCCATATTCCCATATGACTAATATTCAATTAATAAATGAAAACAAAGTTTTTGTTTTTGTTACATTGCTTACAGGTTGAACTTACTTAAATGTAATGTTATACTCAAACTAAACAATGTATTATGGAACAGGGTGTTTTTTTTTAATGTACATCAGCTGTGAGATGGGTTGTGTTGAAGGTATTAGGCGATACTAGAACTCTTGATGTTGTCTGTGTAGATTCTCCATCATCCAGGTCGTCGTAATCTCAACTTTTGAAGATGCCACAGAGAGGTTTTGTTTGTTTGTTTTTGTTTTTTGAGAAATTAAAATGTCATTCCTTGATATGCTTACAGGGACTTTTGTTATGAAAGTCGCGGCAACGGATGCCGATGAACCAGACAATCCCAATTCCCAGGTTTTTCATACCATCATAGACCAGACACCACCTCATGACATGTTTTACATGAACAGTGACGGGTCCATCTTCATCAAAAACAAATTAGACAGAGAGGTATGAACTAAACCCCACACCAGTTTCAGAGCTATGTAGTTAATTTTTTATTTGAATTTTGATATTTAATGATAATAATAATCATAATCATAATATGATTATTAATAATACAATCAGATGTTAGAGTAATTATTCTAGCATCTGAATTTTAAAGTCCAATGAAAATCTAGTTTAAGACATTTTTTCAGATGGTAAAGTTCAGTAAATACATAATGTTTATTAGAGTAATGAGCAGTGATGTTAATCAACTGATATTTCTATTATTTGCCAAAAATAATTATCATCTTGGTTATTAACCATTTTATTGCAGCTCAGGTAATTTGTTTTTGTTGTTGTTGTTAAATTCCACACTCTGGAATTCTGTTTTTATACATATGGCTTTCCCTAATCTCAACAAACAACTTGGTTATCTATATATTCAGTAAACCGCTTAGAACAGCATTTTTACAGAACACCTGACCGTGAGTACGGAGAAAATATGAGAAAGTTTGCAAACATTAAACGTTTTAAACAGTTAAAACATGATATGTAATATATTTGGTGCTTAATGAAAACTCTGGATTTCAAAGTGTGTGTCTCTGTGTGTGTGTTATTTTTATTTTACCCTAAAAAAAAGTTCAAAAGGACAAAGTTCAAAATATAATTTATGGGCCCTTCAAAGATGTCTACTAAATATAAATTCTACTGGAAAAAACCGTATCTAACCAAACAAAGTATATCCACCTTAACTCACAAGCTACGTCCACACTAATGCATTTTCGTTTGAAAACGCATCGTTTTCTCTACATTTTGGCCTCCCGTCCACACTGAGATGGCGTTTTCAAAACGCTCTCAAAACTCAAAATGCTCTCAGTATGTACATGCTCCAGATAGCTTTTCTTCAAATTCTTTAATTCTCACTCACTTTTGCAACTTTGTACTTTTGTGTTACTCGCAGCAACAACTCCACCTCATTGTTAGTCCATTTAAAAAAACTCTGTGCTTTTCCTCGACATTTTGCCGTGACGTTTCAAAGAGATGGAAAGTAAATAAACGGCAGACAGAAATGAGGCAGGCCGAATCTTCTTGC
The DNA here is from genome assembly GCF_964374335.1 of Astatotilapia calliptera. Taxonomy (NCBI): domain Eukaryota; kingdom Metazoa; phylum Chordata; class Actinopteri; order Cichliformes; family Cichlidae; genus Astatotilapia; species Astatotilapia calliptera. The sequence goes on along the minus strand of NC_137438.1, from coordinate 16,844,620 downwards.
TTTTCACGCATGCGCAATACTGGAACATAAGCGCTTTCAGCCGTTTCAATGTGGACGCACAACTCTGTGAATACGACTGAAAATGCTAGTGTGGATGTGGAGCGTTTTCAGACAAAAATGCCATTTTTAAATCAATCCGGGCTAGTGTGGACGTAGCACAAACTGACCTAACCACAAAGACGCTGCAGGGTTACCTTTATAGTGGTTTGGCCATAATATTTACATACAATAGGGGAAACAGAACAAACACCAATAACTTAAACTGACTTATACTTGTAAATGGGAAGTTTTAGAACAAAGTGACTAATGAAACTTCAATCTGTGTGGAAGCTGGGGGGAAAAGTCATGAAACTTTGTTCTGGTCTTTGTGACCAGAACAAAGAGACTTGGAGTTAGAGAAACAGTCTTTTTAGTACGAGCTCCTATGATCCTTCTCTAATCCTGCACTGGAGAACATGAGGCAAAGGCAAATTCATGGACTATACTAGTCACCAAATTTATATCAGTGGACAGTTTTTGTTTTTTTCCCTTTGATCACTGAAAGTGTTCCTGGTTAGCTATTTTGCCTACCTACCTAATGGATAGCTAACCAGAAATATTGCTACAGTAAAGTGTGATGCAGTCTCTCTAAGAAATTAGTAACTTATTGGTCTGTGATTTCAGAAATGTGATCAGTATATCTTGACAGTAAAAGGTCAGGACCTAAATGGTAAACCAGAGGGGAACACTGGAACTGCCACTGTTACTATAGCTGTTGGTGATGTGAATGACAACCTACCAACTCTGGAAAAAGAGCAGGTAGTTTTCTTTCTTGCTCTCTTTTAAATCAACTGTGTAGTTATTTACAAATATATGCAACATATTGCTGAAATAACCCCTATGATTTTTTTTTATATTCTCCACCTATAGTATGAAGGTAGCATTGAGGAGAACACAGAAGGTGTGGAGGTGATGAGGATCAAAGCACAGGACCTGGACCTGCAAGGCACTGACAACTGGGAAGCTGTATTTGATATTGTCAAGGGCAACGAGGCTGGGTATTTTAGCATTAAAACAGATCCCAACACCAACGAGGGAATCCTAATGCTTGATAAGGTACTGCAGTTTGAAATGAAACTTGTTGTTGTTGTTGTTGTTATTATTATTATTATTATTATTAATCCTAGTCTTTAATACAGCATAAAAACAATGCAAATAGAAATCTTGATATCTCAGAGCATATGCATTTTAAACACCAAATCTGGTGGAATAGTCCAGTGTCCGTTTGATCAAATTGTCCGGCAAACTGTACTGTCCAGAAAAACAAATACATGTTTTATATTGTGAAATAGTTAAATTTTTTCGGTTAGTTAAGTAGTGCATGCCCATGAGATCATCATCTCTTATCTGACTGTTCTTGGGTCCGCCTAAAATTTTGTCCATATAATTATGAATAGAATTTCTGTATATCTTTGACATTTTCTTTAACCTCATGTACTAATTGGCAGTAAGTTTGTGAATTATTAATGATTAATTGTTTTCATTTAACTCAGGAAGACCATTAATAAATGCAAACATCTGTCATTATTATGATGAATTGTAACAGATAATCTTTGTTTCTGTCTGTCATCTGTGTAGGCTGTGGACTATGAAGATGTAAAAGACATTGAACTTGGACTATCTGTGAGGAACAAGGCTCAGCCATATGGATCTGGGACAAGTGCTGGAATAACTATTGGAGGAGGGGGGGGAGGAGCAGGGGGAGGAGGAGGAGGAGCAGGGGGAGGAGGAGGAGGAGCAGGGGGAGGAGGAGGGGGTGGTGGAGGAGCAGGGGGTGCAACTGGAGCTGCTGGGATTTCTGGTGGGACACCCTTTAAAACCTATCCTATCAAAATCAATGTGAAGAACCAGCCTGAAGGGGCAAAGTTTGATCCCAAAGTTAAAGCCATTCATGTCTCAGAGGGAAGCACCTCCTTCAACATTAAAGATGTTATTGCCAGCTACCCTGCAATAGATGGAGACACTAGGAAACCCGCTCAAAATGTCAGGTCAGTGCATATACAAATAAGTGCACATTAAAGCCACTAAAACTAAACTACAGTGTCAATTTCACCTTTCATTCACCGTAATAACAATATAGCTTATTTCTGCTGTAGGTATATTAAGGGATTCGACCCTAACAACTGGCTAACTATTGACCCAGTCACAGCTGAGATCAAACTGAACAAGATGCCTGACAGGGAATCTCCACACTTGGTCAATGGGACATATTTTGCCAAGATACTCTGCGTTTCAGAAGGTATGCTGCTTTACTGTATAAATGCCGACACTTCAAAAATTATTTACGTAAGGGGAGTACCCTTGAAAAGTAGCTTTGGAATTGCAACCCCTGGGAATTTCTCACTTATTAGTCAAGCCAACTTCCTTTACTGTGAAATTAAAAAACATAAATGTAACACAACCGGTGATAGTTTTTACTAAACATAATATTGTAAACAAATTGCCTGATATTTTGTAGACGAAAAAATTATTATTTACTGTCAGGGTATTGATGCATGATTAAAAACCTAATGCAACATAACTACAAGTGCATCACATTGCTGGCTAAATACATCTGTACGGTCTGTATAATGCCGACTTGTCATGAATAAAAACAAAATGGCTATTCAGCAGTAAGATTCATGTAAATAAACAAAATCAATATTAGTTTTACTTTTTGTCCAAAAATAGTAATAGTAAAGCAAATAGTTCTTGAACTTATCTCTGACAAAATGGACATAATCAAAGGAAAAATGTTAAATTCTTGCTTTTTATTTATTTCTTTTTTTTTAATTTACCAGACACACCTGATAAAACAGCCACTGGCACCATAGCCATCCAAGTGGAGGATTTTAATGACCACTGCCCCATCTTGACAAGTAACATGGAGACTATGTGCACAACAGTGGATGCTGTTATAGTGAACGCTAATGATGAGGATGCATTTCCCAATGGACCTCCTTTTGTGTTTGAGATCCTCCCAGAAGGCACTAAGGGAAAATGGCAAGTGGAGCATCTTAATGGTGAGTAGAAAACATCACCACAATATCATGAGTGTGGTACATTCAGAGACTGAACCACCGACTGGCCAAAGAAGATGAGTGTGTACTTGCTCTCTTCTCTGTGTTAACTTCTTCTTGTCCAAATTTATCGGACTTTTTACAGTTAAGAAATAGACTCCAAGGAAACGATGGCTCAAATGTGATTGGTCACGTTCAAAACAGTACCACAACAAACCTATCTGACGAACTGTTTTCAAAAAAAAAATTGAAATAAACAAAATGAACTTTAATTGCAGATACGGTGCTTTATTTAAGTGATTTAGCAAGGGAAAAGCAAATGGCTCAATCAGTTAATAATAATCACATAATTAAATCAATTTAAATTTTAGAAAAAAGTAAAAATCTTAAATAATCAAATCTAAATTGTTGCTGTATATCTATTGGTTTTATTGAAGTTTTAGTGGAAGAAAGAGAAGACGCTCTGGCAATAGAGGATCTTCTGCTCGCTATGACAAAACTACAAAGAAATAACGGCTAATGGTTACCTGCAAAGAGTTTTATACATCCTCTTCCCTCCACCTTTCCATCTTCACATGGCCAATATTTGCATCCAGTCACTTGATGTGACATCCAAGCATCGTCTCACCTTCTCCCTGTGACCTCTCACATAAAAGTTTTGACCACTTTCTAGCAAAAGCTACTTTATTACAGTTATCACATTAGTTCACTATATTTCACTTCAATTTGCATGATTCCTTTTTACTTCTGTATATGTATATACATATATACACAGTCCAGATCGAAAGTTTAAGACCACTTGAAAAATGGCAAAAAATCATATTTTGCATGGTTGGATCTTAACAAGGTAAAATGTAGAGCTTTCAACATGCTACAAGAAGAAATGGGAGTGAGACAAAACATTTTTTTGAGCATGTAATTTATTGAAAACAACACTTAAACTGAAATAGGCTGTTTTACAGCTGATCAAACGTTTAGGACCACATACCTTTAAAAGGCCAAATCTGTGCAGAAATGTGGATTCATTGTCTTTTTCTGTCAGGTGGTCACACTGTCATGATCTTCTGACGTCAAAGGCAAAAAAAACTTTTCCCAATTTGAACGTGGTTGGGTTGTTGAACTGCACAAGTATGGTCTCTTGCAGCACACCATCACTGCTGAGGTGGGGCACAATAAGACAGTCATTTGGAATTTCTTAAATGATCCTAAGGATTGTGGAACAAAAAAGTCAAGTGGAAGACCCCAACGTTACTGGCATGACAAGCAGATGCCACCTGAGATGTTCTCTACGCGCCACAGTGGAGGGGACGTCATAATGGTCTCGGGTGCTTTTTCCTTTGGTGGAACAATGGCGCTTCAGGAGGTGCAGGGGCGTCAAACGGCTGCTGGCTATGTCCAGATGTTGCAGAGACCATCACTCATGATTGAGAGCCCTCGTCTGTGTGTTAACGACTATGTTTTTCAACAGGACAATGCTGCAGTACGCAATGCCCGCAGGACAAGGGACTTCTTCAAGGAGAATAACATCACTCTTTTGGACCATCCTGCATGTTCCCCTGATCTAAATCCAATTACAAATTTGGGGGGATGGATGGCAAAGGAATTTTTTTTAAAATGGACAACAGTTCCAGACAGTAGATGCCCTTTGTGCAGCCGTCTTCACCACTTGGAGAAATCTTCCCACTTACCTCCTGAAAATGTTTGCCCCAACTAATTTTTGGGGACTACAGAATGAAGCAATTGTCAGCGACCTCATTTACATAGATGTAGCTGTTCACCAAGAGCGAATGAGACATCACCAGGATGTACAACAGCGACATTGGAATGTCGTTATAGTTGGATGATAACAAGGAGAGGGAAGGTAGTCAGAATTGAGGGGATCAAACTACCAGAAGGCAACATTGCAGACATTAAGGACAGCTACAAGCACCTTCAAATCTCACATGCAAATGGGAACCATGAAGAGGCCACTAAGAAAGCTGCAACCACCAAGTACCTGCAGAGGGTCAGGCAAGTCCTGAGGAGTCAACTGAACAGTAAGAACTGCTTCAAAAGATCCACCATCATCCCTGTGCCCAAGAACAGCAAACCCTCATCCCTGAACGATTACTGGCCAGTTGCACTGACCTCGGTAGTAATGAAGGTGTTTGAGAGGCTGCTGAAGAACATCATCTCCTCCTCCATCCCAGACACCACAGATCCGCTGCAGTTCGCCTACAGATCCAACAGATCCACAGAGGATGCCATCGCCCACGTCCTACACACCACTCTCAGCCACGTGGACAAGAAACAGGGTAAGTATGTGCGAATGCTGTTTGTTGATTACAGTTCAGCGTTTAACACAATAGTGCCCTGCAGACTGTTCACAAAGCTCAGGGATCTGGGACTTAACAGCCGTCTGTGTGCATGGGTGTTGGACTTCCTCACTGGCAGAACTCAGGTGGTGAGGGTGGGCAGGTGCTTCTCCAACAGCATCACCATCAACACAGGAGCACCTCAGGGATGTGTCCTCTCGCCACTGCTCTACTCCCTCTACACTTCAGACTGTGTGGCCACCCATGGCTCCAACACCATTGTGAAGTTTGCTGACGACACAATGGTGTTGGGTGCCATCTCCAACAACGATGAGGCGGCCTACATGGGTGAAGTGAAGAATCTGGCATCGTGGTGCCAGGACAACCACCTCCAGCTGAACGTCAGCAAGACCAAGGAGCTGGTGGTGGACTACAAGCCCATTATCATCAATGGAGCTCCAGTGGAGAGGGTGCAGTCCTTCAAGTATCTTGGTGTCCACATCTCCTCAGACCTGACATGGGCTGCCCACATTCAGGTCCAGACCAAAAAGGCTAGGCAGCGCCTGTATCACCTACGACAACTGAGGAAGTTCAGGGTCTCTCAGGATTTTCTATACAGGCGCTGTGGAGAGCATCCTCACACAGAACATGACATCGTGGTTTGGGAACAGCTGTGTGAAGGACCAAAAAGCTCTCCAGAGAGTGATCCGTACAGCAGAACGCTGCTGCAGGATTGCTCTCCCCCCGCTTCAGGACACCTACACCAGGAGATGCCGGACTAGAGCAGCGCAGATACTGAAGGACCCGTCCCATCCTGGCAACAAACTGTTCCAACTTCTGCAATCTGGTAGAAGGTTCCGCATCTTCCGGGCAAGGACAGAGAGACTCAAGAGGAGCTTCTATCCCCAAGCCATCCGTGCCCTAAACACACACACCCGCCCTCTCACATCATCTATAATTGACTGAGACAGGACTCTTCCAGACACTAAACCAAGGCACAATGTACATTTCAATTCCTTTAATTTTAAATATGTTTATATTGTCTATCCTGTAAAATAGTCAGATGTCTATTCATATTAATGTACAGAATTCACCTGCTACTACTGCACATTCACCCAATGTGTATATATATATATATATATATATATATATATATATATATATATATATGTGTATAAAAACACCCAGCACGCCCCTGCGGGCGGTTTATCCTTCAAGCTCGGGTCCTCTACCAGAGGCCTGGGAGCTTGAGGGTCCTGCGCAGTATCTTAGCTGTTCCGAGGACTGCGCTCTTCTGGACAGAGATCTCCGATGTTGTTCCCGGGATCTGCTGGAGCCACTCGCCTAGCTTGGGAGTCACCGCACCTAGTGCTCCGATTACCACGGGGACCACCGTTACCTTCACCCTCCACATCCTCTCGAGCTCTTCTCTGAGCCCTTGGTATTTCTCCAGCTTCTCGTGTTCCTTCTTCCTGATATTGCTGTCATTCGGAACCGCTACATCGATCACTACGGCCGTCTTCTTCTGTTTGTCTACCACCACTATGTCCGGTTGGTTAGCCACCACCATTTTGTCCGTCTGTATCTGGAAGTCCCACAGGATCTTAGCTCGGTCATTCTCCACCACCCTTGGGGGCATCTCCCATTTTGACCTCGGGACTTCCAGGTTGTACTCAGCACAGATGTTCCTGTACACTATGCCGGCCACTTGGTTATGGCGTTCCATGTATGCCTTGCCTGCTAGCATCTTGCACCCTGCTGTTATGTGCTGGATTGTCTCTGGGGCATCTTTACACAGCCTGCACCTGGGGTCTTGCCTGGTGTGATAGACCCCAGCCTCTATGGATCTTGTGCTATATATATATATATATATATATATATATATATATATATATATATATATATATATATATATATATATATATATATATCAGGGGTGCAACGATATTCGTATCGATATTGAACCGTTCGATACAGTGCTTTCGGTTCGGTACGCATATGTATCGAACAATACAACATTTGTAATTTATTTTATCAATTTTCCTTCTGACGATGCTGTCTGTGTTGAGCGCTCAGTGAATCTGTGTTCGACTACTCCGCCTAGGCTGCACTGTGGAGCGCAGATCCACTGAGCGCTCAACACAGACAGCATAGTCAGAAGGAAGAGCGCAGGGCACCTCCCCCACCCTCATTCAGATCTGGCGTTTGGAATTATTTTGGTTTTCATGTGACGTATGACCCTGAAGGTAAGCGAGTCATGGACTAAAGTAAAACAGTATGTTGGATGTGCCATGCAATGCTCAATTACATTGGTGTGAACTAGTGTGCTAGCGCAGTTAGCTCGTTAACGTGTTGGCCGTCTAGCCCCATGCACGGAGCGATCGGCGGTAGCTCGTTAACGGAGATTTGCGGTGTTGTGGCGTTAAGGTCATTTCAACGAGATTAACCTGAAAGCACTAGTGGGAACACGACGAATATGACTGCACATTTATGCCGACATCATCCTAGTGCAAAGACAAGTGGAAGCAGACAAAAAAAAGCAAGCATGCTACTAACTTTAGCCGAGTCATTTAGACAGCTGTTAGCACATGATTCTCCTTATGCTGCTGAGAATATAGCCCAGAAGAAGCGGATAGTATAGCTTTTATTTTGGAAAGAGCCATTTCTCTGTAATAAACTCTCTTTTCCAAAGATGAGTGATTCCTCAATCAGATACAGGGCTTGCAATATCGCTAGCCCGACGTCCCGGAGCTAGCGATCTTTCCAGTCGGGCTACAAAAATCTCTCTGCCCTGCCCGTCGGGCTATTATAGGAAAAATATATGTCAATGCTTTTGCATTCTTTCAGAAATGTAGTTGGGTAATTATGTCATTGGCATCGGTGAGCCACTGTCAATATGTGACATATTGAAATCGCGTTTGAATTTGCGCTTGTTTTTTTTGCTTTCACTTTGCAATGACAGCACTGATCTGTGAGTGATGATAATTTGCGCACCAATTCCTCTGACATCGTCTTATTAATCGTTAGCTTACTATGCAAACATGACAAGTGAAATCTCCCGCAGCAAGCTTAAACATGTGAGAGGTTGATCGCGCAGAGAATCGCTGAGCTTATGTGAGTCCGTGTGTAAAAGTAGCAGTATATATATTTTAGTTCTGCTGAGCCAAATAAGACAGGTCGGGGTGAAGAAGTGACAGCCAAAGAAAAGCTTACCACAAAACGGAGAAGTTATGACAAATGAGACTATAAGGCAAAAAGAAAGTGCAGCTTTATGGTTTCATGGACAAAAGAACCTTGAACCTTGAACCTTGAGAACAAGATCCGGGCTATCAACATCTTCGCCCTGCCTGTAATCAAGTACCTTGCTGGGACAATAAGCTGGCCACAGGAGGAGATAGAAGTCACTGACGTCAAGAGCAGGCAGTTCCTGACCATGCACGGAGGGTTTCACCACAAGTCCAGCACCCTGAGACTGTGTGCTATGCGGAAGAAAGGAACCTGGGGACTAGTGAGTGTCAGTACAACATTCCATATTGAGACAACATATGTCCACCAGTACATCAGGAAGATGGTCATGATCAACCACGTGATCAGTGAATACCTCAGGCAGCACAAACCCAAGAAGGAGGACTAACCATCATGGAAGGACAGGCCCCTGTACAGTATGTAGCACTGGCAGATATAGGAAGTGGCTGACATTCAGAAATCCTACCAGTGACTGGACAAAACTGGACTGAAAGACAGCATAGAGGCACTAATCATGGCAGCAGAAGAACAAGCTCTGAGCGCAAGATCCATAGAGGCTGGGGTCCATCACACCGGGTAAGACCCGACGTGTAGGATGTGTAAAGGTGCCCCTGAGTCCAGCACATAACAGCCGTGTGCAAGATGCTAGCAGGCAGGGCATACATGGAACACTATAACCAAGTGACTAGCACAGTATACAGGAACATCTGTGCCGACTATGGCCTGAAAGTCCTGAGGTCAAAATGGGAGGTGGAGAATGACCGAGCTAAGATCCTGTGGGACTTCCAGATACAGATGGACAAAATGGTGATGGCTAAACAACCAGACATAGTAGTGGCGGGCAATCAGAAGAAGACGGCTGTAGTGATAGATGTAACAAATACCAACTGACAGGAGCATCAGGAAGAAGAGACACAAGAAGCTGGAGAAGTGCCAGTGGCTCAGGGAAGAGCTCGGGACGATGTGGAGAGTGAAGGTAACAGTGGTCCCAGTGGTAATTGGAGTGCTCAGTGCAGCGACCCCCAAGCTAGGCGAGTGGCTCCAGCAGATCCCAGGAACAACATCTGAGATCTCTGTCCAGAAGAGCGCAGACCTAGGAACAGCGCAGAACCCTCAAGCTCCCAGGCCTCTGGTAGAGGACCCAAGCTAGGAGGATAAAGACTGCCTGCAGGGGCGAGCCGGGAATATTTTTTTATATAATACACACTACGGAATTATGTAGCAAAGGAAAAATTGTTAAAAAACAACAACACAGCTCTCAGTGAGCTTCATGATGTTGTCACCTGAAATGGTTTTTACTTCACAGGTGTATCTTGTCAGGGTTTATTTGTGGAGTTTCTTTTCTTCTTGATGGGGTTGGGACCATCAGTTATGTTGTGCAGAAATCAGGTTTGTACACAGCTGACAGCCCTATTTGACAACTGTTAGAATTCCTATTATGGCAAGAACCAATCAGCTAAGAAAAGAGAAATGACAATCCATCATTACTTATGGAGTAAAGGTTAGTCAGTCTGGAAAATTGCTAAAACTTTGAATGTATCCCAGTGTATCCCAAGTGCAGTGGCAAAAACCATCAAGCGCTATGAAAAAAACTGTCTCACATGAGAAAAGGAAGCCCAAGAGTCACCTCTGCTGCTCAGGATAAATTAATCTGAGTCACCAGCCTCAGAAATTGCAAGTTAACAGCACCTCAGACTGGAGCCCAGGTTAATGCCCCATAGAGTTCCAGCAGAGAGTCAGTCTCTACATCAACTATTCAGAGGAGACTGCATGAATCAGGCCTTTATGGTCAAATAGCTGCTAAGAAACCACCACTCAGGAAAAGCAACAAGCAGACACACTGAACCAGTATGGAGTTAGTTGGACCATCATTTATTTTTCAAAAGAAAAACGACACAAAACACACCTCCAGGCTGTATGAGAGCTATTTGACCAAGAAGGAGATTGATGAAGTGCCACACAAGATGGCCACAGTCACCTGACCTGAACCCAGTTAGATGTTTTGGAATGAAAAGGCACAAGGGCCAACAAGTGTCTCTCTGGGGCACACCTTCAGTACTGTTGGGAAACTGTTTCAGGTGACTTCCTCATGAAGTTCATTGAGAGAATGTAAAGTGTGCAAAGTAAAGGGTAGCTATTTTAAAGAATCAAAAATATAAAACATGTTTTGAGTTGTTTCACTCTTTTTTGTTTACTACATGATTCCATATGTGTTCATTCATAGTTTTGATACCTTCAGTGAGAATCTACAATGTAAATAGTCATGAAAATAAAGACTGCCACCCAGTCCTCCTCCACTACTTCTCCTGAATCCACAGCTTCACCTCTCACATGTTGGAGCTCCAAAAACCCTTCCCTGCCACCACAGCTGTATAAGTACCACACCATGTACTATATAAGGTGCACCTGTGTACCTGGCTACATCATCAGCTACACCCCTACCAACTTTATTAGACATGCTATTAGGCACAGTACAATTGTAGCCTAATATGCTGGCTACTTTGAGATTTGTTTTAGCTAACTAAGCAGCAAACCCCAGATCAAGTACAGTACCTTTTTTGTTAAAGCATATAGTTACGGCTGTATCAGGTGACCCTGAATCCTCCCTTAGTTTTGCTGCATTAGGCTTAGGCTGCTGGGGAATTCCCATGATGCATTGATTTCTTGATTTCTTCTTCAGTCACCTTTGTCACTCATTATGTGTTAATAGGCCTCTCTGAATTGACTCATACTTGTTATTAATCTCTTTCTTTCTTTCACAGCATGTCTTTTTTTCTGTCTTCTTACCCTCACCCCAATTAGTCGCAGTAGATGGTCACCGCTCCCTGAGCCTGGTTCCGCTGGAGGTTTCTTCCTGTTAAAAGGGAGTTTTTCCTTCCCACTCATGACAAAGCGCTTGCTCAGAGGGTCATATGATTGTTGGCATTTTCTCTGTTGTATTATTGTAGGATCTATCTTACAATATAAAGCAACTTGAGGCGACTGTTGGATAATTAAAATTGAATTGAATTTTATTAAGGCAGTAGCAACAATCCCACCACAATTTTTACAGAAATTATATAATCTAATTCATGTTCAATTTGTTTCACATATTTTTCTGTTTTCTGACAGACACTGCAGCTATCTTGCGGTCTCGGGAGTCTCTTTGGCCTGGTATCTATGAGGTGGAATTTTTGGTGAAGGATCAGCAGGGGCACATGTGTCAAGATCCACAGAAAGTCAAGGTTGAAGTTTGCACCTGTGAGGATGGAATCATGTGTGGAAAAAAAGGCGCCAAGGGTCAGCCAAGCAAACAAGCGAAGTTGGGACCTGCAGGCATTGGGCTGTTACTCCTGGGCCTATTACTCTTGTTGTGTAAGTGTTAATTCATCCTAATTGCCATAATGTATTGGTTTTGGTTTTGGATAATTAAGAGAAGAGGGAAACCACCTTAAAGTTTTTTAAATAAACAGCTGCTGCTGACAGATGTAAGACTATGATACATTTATTGTTACTTTATTGTGTATATAAATTATAGCTTCTTCCTTGAAGGATTACTGCACCCTCATACCTTACATTTAAGGTTAATTAAAACTTGGTTTTACAGTGATTCCGTTGTTGCTACTCTTCTGCAAATGTGGAGGTGCTGCAACCTTCCCAGACCTCTTTACTGAGATGCCATTTGATACAAAGTCACATCTCATCAACTACCATACTGAACGTCAGGGAGAGAACACGGTGAGAATTGTATTTTCTTCACTGCACTGAAGAATATTGGCTAATGTGGTGATGCCTACATGAAAGTTGTGTCAAAGTGATTTTTAACTTTGTACTAACATGTACATTTTTGGCGCAATTATAGGACGTGCCACTACTGAACTTGCCAACACAACTGGATGGAGATGTCTTAAATGTAGCCATGGCTCAAAAACCTGTAGCAATGGATGCGTTGGGCAGTTTTGATTTCGCACAATCTGTTGGATCCATTAATAGGCTGAACGGGGCTAACTACCAAGGTAGTTACAGAAAAGAAATTTGGGGCATGAACCAACAGGATCCAAGTGGTTTCTACTCTGAGACTGAGACAAGAGAATCGTTGGGAGGTGTAGGACTTTATGATGGGATGGCTCTGCCAGACCACTTTTTGAGGCAATATTACGATCAGGTAAGAAATCTCATGAGTTGGAAAGGTTCAGTAGCTAATGAAAAGCAAAGCAGAGATTTGAATTAATTATAGGGACGTGTTTTGATTAGCCCTTAAGGCTGAAAACGTATTTAGTTGTTCATAAAAATTCCTTGCACATACCAAGAGTTGACATGAAAAATACTATCTGAATAATGGTGTCCTTTTTACTTCAACAGAAAGTCACTGATGGAAATGATAACCTTGGCGTGAAAGATGGTTTGTTGGTGTATGATTATGAGGGCCAAGGGTCCTCTGCTGGCTCAGTAGGCTGCTGTAGCCTTTTGGAGTCAGACAATGATCTTCAGTTTCTTGATAACCTTGGACCAAAGTTCAAGACTCTCGCGGAGGTGTGCAGAGGCGAGAAAATTTCTTATGATGACAAACAAGTGCCACCTCCTGTGTCTAATGTCTATAACAATCCTCCAGCCTCAGTTTCAAGTTCAGTGAGTGTACAAAAACTGTCCCCTCCACCCAAACTGGAGCCAACCATGCCCAAAGTGGAGCAGAGTATGGTCATGAAGACAACCAAGCATTCTGAAATGGCAAAGGAAAGTACAACTGCAGTGAGGGAAGGGATGAATACAATGACAAGAGGGTTGGCAAATCAAGGCCAGATGGTCCTAATACAGCAACAGCAGCCTGTCTACTACACAACCACTCCTGTGTTGCAGCCAATGCATTACGTAGTCCAACCACAGGTTCAGAACACTATGATCCTGGCTGAAGCACCAACCACCAACCTTCAAGGCCTGATACTGGTTAACAACACGCAATCTGGACCTGCCCAAGGAGTATTTGTTCAGGGAAGCACTCTCTTGTCCAGTGGACAAGCCCAGGAGCCCACCATGGTGCTGGTGGATAACAGTGGTGCCCAGCGGAGTCATGCAAACTTGATCCAAGCTACAAACTTGTCTGGCTCTCAGACCATGAAGGTTGTAGAGGGTAAGGTCCCTGCAGGGTCAATGAAAGTGCGGAAGGGGAATCAGGCTTCCTATGTTGAGGGAGGTCCTCTACAACCAGGAGACCTTCCTGGATCTCAAAAAATCCTAATGGTCAGAGAGAACTTTGTTCAAGATGCAAATGGTCTGCCAAAGAAGGCTGAGGTCTTTGGCTCTGAAAGAATTCTCTACAAGGACAGCCAATCCACTGGCTCTATGACCAGTAAGTTTGGGTCCTCTACTGTTACAGTATCCGCTGGCCCTGTATCCCACAAAGTACAGGAGAAATTCACTTAACTGAGAAAGGCAAAAGTGCAAACTTTTGGCAAAGATATGTTCCAGGTCTATTCTTATGACTTCACTATGTGCATATGAGGTTACGGGTGGGAGCTGTGCTGCTTAATTTTCTTGTATGCTACATGGAAACATGCAAAAGATCTCTGTAATGGTTTAAATGTTTAATAGTACAGACAGTAAATGAAATGTTCATTGCAAATTGTTTAATATAGTATTCAACACATTACAATAAATACTAGTAAGGTCTTTTCACTTTTCTTTTCACTTTATAAACCACTACTATTTCCTTGTGTCCTGTCTTTTTTCTGGTCTCTTCTCTTTCCCCTCATTGCCAACTGGTCTCAGCAAATGACTGCCCCAGTTTGAGCCTGGTTCTCCCAGAAGTTTCTTCCTGTTAAATGGGATGGGGTTTTTTTTCCTGTTGTTGAATGCACTTGCTGTAGGGGTCATGACTGCTGGTGTTTCTAGTGTAGGGGCTTTACCTTACAATATCAAGTGCCTTGAGACACTGGTTGTTGTGAATTGGCTCTAAATAAATAAAATTGAATTAATGGCTACAAATATATAACTTTGTTATAACCATTATTTTAACTTGTTTGTTTTCTTTCTAATATGGAAACTTTATGATGCATGTGTATGTTAACTGGACTATCTGAACGTGAGAGAGTGACTGATGGGACTACTTCCAGCTTAAAGATAGCTGGCTCCTTACTAACACTGTGCAACTAAAGCCTCCAAAGTAGTCCTGCTGTGGTATAGGGAAAATCCTATTTTGCTCTCCTTCATACCAGCTTCAACTGGTTTGGCTTTACCTGTAGCTTTTGTTGTTGTCTTGAGTGGGCTGATTTTGCTCTGTTTGCTAGATGTGGAGGCACAGGGGAATTCATAAGATTTATATTCCTAAGATAGGAAGCAATTAGAAGTAAATGTTGGATAACATGGGGACCCTGTTTCGTGTTGCATGTTCACACACTTTCAACTCAGTAATTAATTGACATTTTTCAGTTGTTTGAATGTTGTATTAGGGTTTCATTCATTTCCTTTTGAATGTATAATTTTTAATGGTTAGAAATTGTAAAAACTCAATCCATTTATTACCATATATTTGAACACTCATGTGGTGGCCTAATATCAATGGGAAAGCATGTATTGGGGAAAAACATTTATGCTTAAGATAATAAAATCTTTGGTATGGAGCACTTAAAGGTCTGCAAGTGTTTTATGTTCACTTTTCTCCCTGTGTCAGTTCCACGTTTTTCTACCATGAACTCAAATTTGGAATATAGTGAGTTCATTTTTGTTATTTAATTATTTAAAATCTTTTTTTTTTTTAAATATTGGTAAGTTGACTGGTTCATAGCACTTTTCATAACACTCAAAGAATATCATAGAGTGATGCTACGCTTTCTTTTGGTAAAATAAATTGAAAAGGCTTCATACAAGCACTGATAAATAAACACAATAATAACAGCTCGTTTACACGTATTGCCCAGATGCAATCTTTGTCTACACAGGGAATAAACTCTCAACATCATGTAGACACCAGACTGATAATGCAATGCATCAAGACCTTGAATCCAGCTAGTTTGTTTGTTTTTTCCCCTGTCTTTGTACAGGGACGTTACAAACCAATAGTATGCTGAGGTTCGAGGAGTTGAATCACAAATTTTCCATTACATTTCCATCCTTTCAATCATTTTTTATCACTTTTATAGTATAATATTTGGATGCAAAATATAGGAGTACTGATAAAATTAAGCTTCCAAAAATGCCAGCGCTTTCACACCAGGGATTAAGATTACCGTATTTCCCGGACTACAAAGCGCACCTAAATATTAGCCGCACAAGCTAAAATCAGGGTAAAATCCTGTTTTGTACATACATTAGCCGCACCTGACCAAAAGCCGCAGGTGTTTCAATGTTGACTTATCATATGTAAGAGAATATGCACAAAGGGAATTGTCAGGAAAGAGATGGCTGTTTGGAGACATCACTTTTATTAATATTTTGAAAAACAAGTTATGGGTACATATTTGCACATGTAGTACATAACAATAACCTACAGCACACCAGAACAATAGATTCGGACTACCTTTTAGGCTCAGGTGCAGTGACACAGCTTTAACAAGAAGAAAAGTCAGTCATTCACCACCATCTTTCTCTTCTTCCTACGCACTAAAACCACCAAAGTCCTCTTCTCCAGTGTCGGATACAAACAGGCTCAGGATGGCTTCGTCATCCACTCTTCTTCTCTCCTTCGTTGTCACTTTCAAAACCAAAGAAATCCTCATTGTCAGTGTCAGAGTCGAACACCCTCAGAAGGGCCGTGGCGGTGTCCTCCTCTCCATCATGCAGCAGTCCAGCCCTTCAAAATCCGTTGGTGATCGTGGATGTTTTCACACTTTTCCACGCTGTCAGAATCCACCGGTGGAGTTGGGCATAACTTGCTTTTTGGGCATAACTTGCAAGTTTATCGCCGCTCATCATCCACGCCTCCCGCTGAACGCGTAGCGCTACTTTGAAGTTTGTTTTTCGCGCTACTTCGTACGGCACTACGTTGCCTGGCGGACGGACATGTGACTAACATACCACTCTTGAACCCCGATCCTTCCGCCAGGCAACGTAGTGCCGTACAACAGCGGAACACACAAAACAAATCGTCTTACGATATGACAAAAATCACGGACAATCCATAGAAAAGCCGCACCTGACTAAAAGCCGCAGGGTTCAAAGCTTGTGCAAAAAGTAGCGGCTTATAGCCCGACATTTACGGTAATTTGTTCATTCATGAGAGACGTGACCAGTTAAGAAAGCCATTTGGTGCTTTATCAAAATCCATCATTTGTGTAGTAGTTATCACAAAGGAGATTACAGCTGGAATTGTAATATTTACTGTGGAAATGAGGATCAGGTTTGTCATGTATCAGGTACCAGAGTCGCTATAACTCTAGCTGCCATACAGATTCTGCATAAGTAATTTGTTACTGAATTGGTTGTGAAATTCGATTACTGTAGCCACAAGTTATTTTTGATAAAATCAGGACTAGTGAAGGGTAGTTGAAACTCTCAGCAAAGGAGTGCCTTGAGTGACTGATACACACTGTTTGTGATGTTTGGTGAGTCATTTCAATGTTTATCATGTGTAAAAATGATTAGAAAAGTCACACCAATACTTTAAGTAAAAACAAAAAACAAAACAAAAACTCTTTAAACAGGTGTGTGTGTTCCATTGCTGATACCCCATTGGTGACAAGGAGTCTCACTCTGCACATAACTTAGTTGGAGCTGGACGTGCTCTTGTTGATGAAGGGCACTTTTTAACCCTTTTACTTTTCATTCCAATGAAGCTGTAGGTGGAAAGCGAAGAGCACATCACACACCCTTGTTGTTTCAGACTTGACACTAAGACAAAAGTAAACAAATACAGAGACAGAGACCAGAAACAAACAAGGAGACAAAACTGACAAAAATAAAGGAATGCAGGGAGGACACAGAGAGACTAAACATGAGAAGGAGAACTGACAAAATTAAACAAGGAACTAAGAACTAGAAATGATTATCTATAGTCTGATTTCTCAGACTTTTTAGACTTTTTTTAGTGCTCAGCACAGATAAAATAATTATTGCACGTGATTTTAACATCCATCTACATACATATAGAGGCGAGCCTCCGAAACCTTATCGCATGGTTGATTATGTCTGGTTATGTGTCTGCATACTTATCTTCAGTGTGTGGCTTTTATTCAAACTGTGAAGCACTTTGTATCCCAGTGATTTGAAAAATGCTATACAAATAAATTTATCATCAATATAAGTATTTTATTTTTTGAAACATGTCAACAATCACCAAGCAATGCTTTTTACCTGCACATGGTATTAGTTCAATGAAATAAATTTGTGGTTCATCAAGTAACTTTTCTTTGATGGATGTGCTACCCGTAGAGTTTTAATACTTGTGCCTGTATTGTTAGTTTCACAAACCTTACTAGCTTTGGGAAACTTTTGAGAGTAAATTTGGAATCCTGACCTCTTTTCCTCTATGGAGCCGCACTTGTATTTTAGACAGTATTTAAGACCAGCACTGACTACTACTCTTCGCCAGATCGTCTGCTACCCAGCATCAGTTCTCGGCTCACTCATGTTTTGGAGTAGCTTTTGTATTGTTACTTACTTTGTTCTATGTCATCTCCAGTCAGTCCCACAGATCCCCCTCACCTGGTCACTAGTCTTCTCTCAAATACCTACACCACATCAGCTCCAGCACAGACTCCATTTTCACTCTCACCTGCCTGCCTCTCTGCCAACTCACCTGGACTTCTGGAATCGGATCACCTCCAACTCACCCGGACCTGCTCAGTCTTGCCTTTCCCTCTTCACACACCTCCACCTGCAAACAAGTAAGCTGCAAGAAAAACTCACTGGAACAATTTCAGCAAAACGTCAGTTTGGCATCGCTGTGACTCTCCTTTCCTCTGTTGCAAAGTTTCTGATCTCCGGCTTGTCATTCTCATTGCCACGTCAGCGCCATGTACTGACTCCTGGAGCCCTGTAACATAATCATGTTCATGATGTCCAAGTTTATAAAATTATCTCTTGACATTTCCCTCAAGTTCATGTAACCCGTGTTTCGTAGCCATAGATCATAGCTCACACTCATGTGTATAGCTTGCTCCTGGTCACATTGTTTTAGTGCTCAGGTTCCACACCGATTTTTGCCTGCACTGTTGTATATAGCTCTTTCACTCATGCTCCTGTAAACGCTCCCTGCACCTTTCACTCATGTTCAATTGTTTAATGTCAAGTTTCACGTCATTGTAAATAAAAATTATTCACATCACTTTCACTTAGCCTGTCAACCACAACGGCCGTGACACAGTATTCACTCCCTGTCAGTTCAGCCTCATAGAAGATCGCCATTGTAAGATAAGACGACAGATAAGATAACTCTTTATTGTCATACCTAATACAATAGCACAACGAAATTGGAAACTGTCTGCACTAAGCACAACTAAACACAGCACAGTAACGTTAAAGCAGATTTTTTAAGTGCAAGAAAGGTATGAGCAAAAAAGAAAGGAATTACTTAATAAAATAAATAAATAAGAAAAAAAGAGTCCAGGGAGGTAGGCAATCAGGTCAGCTGTTACCATTGCTAAGGGCTATTGCCCTGTTGTAAAAGCTGTCCTTGAGTCTGTTTGTCTGCAACCTCAGCAACCTGAATCTCCTGCCAAACGGTAGCAGTTTAAACACCCGGTGTCCTGGGTGTGTACAGTCCCGTAGGATGGTGCGTGCCCTCCTGAGACAGCGAGTGCTGTACAGGTCCTTCAGGGAGGGAAGAGGATGTCCAATGATTTTTTAGGCCATATTAATGACCCTCTGAAGTGTCTTTTTGTGTGCCGTGATGCAGCTGGAGAACCACACAGAGATGCAGTCAGCACACTTTCAATGGAGCAACAGTAGAAGACAATCAGCAGCTCTTTCTGCAGGTCCATTTTTCTGAGGATCCTCAGAAAATTGAGGCAGCAGGGGCAGCAGGTGAGTAAGTGACGGACAAGGTAAGCGACTCATGTTGTAACTGACGTCAGACGCCGGAGATTTTGGCGGAAAATTAAAGCAAATGGTAGTTTAGATTTGAACAAATTCATTTAAGCTTCAGCATTACCAAATACACTTATCAATTGTCTTATAACTAACACTATTTGTCTAAATAATATCCAACACCCTGGAGAACAACGAGGAGAGTTTAGAGACTCTCCAAGATTACATCGATCAGTGCTTTCAGGATCTCGTGATGAGGAAGACCCCGTGTGCAGCTTCCCCGGCCAAAGCTGAGACGCCGTCGTCGAAAAGACAACGCCCGGCAGATTCCCCCGGCTCAACATCGCCAGCCGGCAAAGATATTGCCGACATACTGGAGTCAATCGACAAGCGATTGTCCAGTTTCGACGCAAGGCTGTCCTTGGTGGAGATTCTTCACCGAGAATTTAAATGCTTGCGAGAATCCCTGGAGTACAGCCAGCAGCAGGTGGAAACGCTTGCTGCTGAAAATGCCACGCTAAGGGAGTCGGTGAAATGTCTCACAGACAATGTTACCCAGCTCAATAGAGAAAATAAAAAAATAAAAGAAACTGTTATCGATCTACAAGCTCGTAGCATGCGTGATAATCTGGTATTTTCTGGTATTCCAGAAGCCACTGGAGAGGACGCGGAGACCACGGTAAAAAGCTTCATCAAAACCCACCTGAAGCTGCCGGAGGACACTGTGAAGAACATCGTCTTCGATCGGGTACATCGCCTCGGCCCCATTCGGGCTACGGCCGGGAGACCACGTCCTATCGTGGCCAAATTCGGCCACTTCAAACAAAAGCAACACGTGAAAAGCCGCGGCAGGGAATTAAAAGGAACGGACTTCAGCGTGAACGACCAGTTCCCCAAAGAGATCTTGGAACGACGCAGGGTCCTCTTCCCAATCCGACGCGGCTTCATCCAGAAGGGCTCCCGCGCTGTCATCGCTGTGGACCGGCTGTACGTGGACGGACAGCTCCACCGCGACCCCAACATCACTCCGTGGCTGTATTAACCTCACACCAGATAAGAATCAGCTACACCCTTTCCCTATCCACTCACACTAACTTGCATTAACATCTGTTTAACTTACCAGTATCAAATCGCATCTTAAAGTGTGATTTCATAGCAGAATTAACACCGTCACTCTCCGTCAGTGATTTAATTGGAATGTTTACGTTTTGTTTCTGTTTTTTTTTCTTCTCGTTTTTTCTTCTTTTTTTTTTCCTCCTCTCTTTTCCCCCTCTTGGTTTTATGCTGCCCACCCCTGTCCTTGGTTTCTTTCTTTATTCCTTTCACTGCCTCGATCACCTGCTTCGACACTCATCCACAAACATCCTTTATTTCGACACATACGCACCATGCGCTCAACGGCAGCACATTTACATCAGTCAGACAGCGCACACAGTCATATAAGATACACACACACTTAAGCCAAGCCTACTCATATTAGTAACTATGCATACACAAAGTCAGACTCAGGGAGCATCTCGCCACACATTTTTTCTCTCTCTCCTTCTCTTTATTTATGAACAAGTGACGTATTCTCTCCACCTGTCTAAGCGACGCACACAGCATACATAGTTATACACAAACATCTATGGGTACACTGAGGTTCATTACATGGAATATAAATGGAGCTGGCTCCAGAGAAAAGAGGTTAAAAATATTTAACCAACTCAAAAAAACTACAGGCAGATGTTGTCCTATTACAAGAGACCCACAGACCTCTTAGAGGTTCGAATGAACTTAAAACACCTGAGTTTCCTAATGTGTTCTCAGCTTGTTATAATTCTAGACAAAGGGGAGCAGCAATTTTAATACATAAAAATATTAATTTCACAGTACTCGATACAGTTATAGATCCAGAGGGCAGATTCTTAATCATTAAACTATCTATACGTGATAAAAAGCTATGTATTGCAAGTGTATATGGTCCAAATGTTGATGATCCCTCATTCTTTCACGGTTTTTTCAGTGCACTCTCTGAACACTTAGATGGCACACTTGTTCTTGGAGGTGACCTCAACCTTGGACTAAATGAAGACATGGATAGGCTCAATACAGCGGGAACTCAGCGTAATTGGCAGTCCACAAATATAATCAAACAGTATATGAGCGACTTTGGTCTTTGCGATGCATGGCACTCCCTTCACCCCACCAGTAAGGAATATACTTTTTTCTCACATGTCCATCACTACTACTCTCGTCTGGATTATTTTTTGGTCAGCAGCTCACTGCTGAACGACATTTCAGACACTGAGATTCACCCTATAGCTGTCAGCGATCATGGTCCTGTATCTTTAACACTAATGCACAAGAATAATACTACGCCAAGAAAAAACTGGAGATTTAATACATCACTACTTAAAGATGAAGACTTTATTAAATATTTTTAAAAAGAGTGGACTTCATATTTGGACTATAATGACACTCCCGAAACATCAGCTTCTGTTCTATGGGAAGCAGGGAAAGCTGTGATGAGAGGTAAAATAATTTCTTTCTCATCACATAAAAAGAAAAAAGAAAACAAAAATATTCAGGAATTAGAAAAAAACATCAAATCACTAGAAGAAGCCTACGCGTCCCACCAAGATCAGGAAACATTGAACAAAATACGCAAAACAAAACTAGAATTAAATGAGATAATTGATAAAAAAACAAAATTCTTAGTACAAAGACTACGCCTACAAAATTGTGAACATGGTAATAAATCCGGTCAATTTCTAGCAAACCAGCTAAAAATAAATAAAGAAAAAACAACTATATGTGCTGTTCAAGATTCATCTGGGAACACATTATATGAACCGATACAAATAAACAACATTTTCAGGGATTTCTATAAAACGTTGTATTCACCACAAATAAACCCATCTAAAAAAGAAATTGATCAGTTTTTGGACAACATAACTCTTCCAAAATTATTGGACACTCAAGCAATGGCACTGGATTCACCACTGACACCAGGTGAACTCCAGGAAGCCCTGATAAGTATGCACAATAATAAGGCTCCAGGTCCAGATGGCTTTCCTGCAGAATTCTACAAAGAATTCTGGTCGATTCTAGCACCAGTTTTCTACAGAACGTTGTTGGAAATTAAAGAAAAGGGCAGACTTCCATCAAATATGAATTCTGCAAACATTAATCTCCTGCTAAAACCAGGCAAAGACCCTGTATATCCCTCAAGCTATCGTCCAATATCCCTTATAAATGTAGACCTTAAAATAATCTGCAAAGCTCTCTCAAAGAGACTGGAGAAAATAACCCCCCTCTTAATTCATCCTGACCAAACTGGTTTCATAAAAGGTAGGCACTCATCAACAAATACACGTAGATTACTTAATTTGATAGACTACTCATACAGTAAAAACCTAGAAACTACAATATTCTCTTTAGACGCAGAAAAAGCATTTGACAGAGTTAACTGGAAATTTCTATTTGCAACTTTACACAAATTTGGTTTTGGATCCTCTTTCATAAACTGGTTAAAAATATTATATAATTCCCCAACAGCTTGTGTTAGAACAAATGACCAGACATCCTCCAGCTTCTGTCTCTTGAGGGGCACCAGGCAGGGATGCCCACTCTCCCCTTCACTATTTGCAATTTTTATTGAACCACTAGCAGCAGCAATTAGACAGAATTCAGTAATTAAGGGCATAAAATGCAAGAACGTGGAACATAAAATCAGCCTTTATGCGGATGATGTGTTACTCTTTCTCCAAAATTCACAAACCAATATCTCTGGGGTGATTGAATTGATAAACTCTTTTGCAAGAATATCAGATTACTCAATTAACTGGTCAAAATCTACAGTCCTACCGATTAATTGCTCCTTCAATTCCTCTTCTACACCACTGCAATTGGGAAATATAAAATATTTAGGTATTAATGTTTCTCCCAAGCTTGCAGATCTAACTAAATTAAACCATATCCCACTTTTAAAGAAGGTAGAAGATGATCTGGCTAGATGGAAATGTCTACCCATATCACTCATGGGAAGGGTTGCCGCTATAAAAATGATGGTCTTACCAAAAATAAATTATTTATTCTCAATGATCCCAACTAAACCGCCACACGATTGGTTCAGATCTCTAGATTCATGTATGTCCAAATTCCTTTGGAAAAATAAACCCCCACGTATAAGCTTAAAAACACTACAAAAGACCAAGGATAAAGGAGGACTAGAACTGCCTAACTTTCAGCACTACTTCTTAGCCAACAGGCTTCAGTTTATCTCAGGATGGCTAAAACACACCCTCTTAGATGAACCTTGGCTAGATGTAGAACAAGCACTCTGCAATAATCTAGAGATCTCAGACCTACCATTTATCAGCTCAAACATCCAACGACATGAATGCTTTAAAAGCATCAACATCAGCTCTTCTCTGACAGCATGATGGGAGTTTCTAAAATTGACGGCGTCTTCATTAATCCCATGCAAACGTACACCTATCTGGAACAACCCTGACATATTACAAAACAATAATATGATAAACTTTTCAGATTGGAGTGATAAAGGAATCAAATATTTAGAACATATACTAGAAGGAACAGAATTTATTTCATTTGACAGACTAGTTACACAATATGGGATCAACAAGAAAAGATTTTTAGAATATCAACAAATTAAATCCATAGTAAAAAAGAAATTTAAACCGGGTCAAGTTGAACTACAAACACCACCAAGTGTGGTTCAATTTCTTACTCTTAAACCCCCCAAATTACTATCCAAAATATACAGAATGCTTTCTAAAACAGATGAATCAATATCACTTCCTATTGCAAAATGGGAAGCGGATTTATCAGTTAACTTAGACCTAAACTTCTGGTCTCAGATTTGCTTAAAAACCTTTCATCTAATTAGAAATCCCAGTCTTCAATTAATTCAATACAAAATATTACATAGAGTGCACTATACAGGTCATCAGATGTTCAAGATGGGCTTTACGTCTACCAACAACTGCTCACACTGCCAAACCAATTCACCGGACAATTATATCCACGCTCTTTGGTTCTGTCCACCAGTTCAGAAGTTTTGGCGCGAGATATGTGAAGACTTATCGAAGTGTCTGAAATGTAACATTCCAACTTCCCCCTTAGTGTGTTTGTTGGGCAGCTTAGATAATGTCACTTCAGAAAAGAATATAGCCCATATGGTTTTCACTGCCCTATGCATAGCCAAGAAAACAGTCCTCATGAACTGGAAAAATAAAAATAATCTTAATTCTAACCAATATAGAAATTATCTATTAGATTACATTAGTCTTGATACAGCCTCTGCCACCACATCAGATCAATTGCTCTGGGCTCCTTTGATCAGCTCCATCACCTAGTGGGGGTGGGGGGTCATAGTTTGGTCCCGCCTTCACTGTTGTGATTGGTGTGGGGGTAGGGACAGGCTTAGGGCGTCGGGGGGTTCCCCGGAGGCATCTTCCTTGGGGGGCTCAACCCGGGGTAGCGGTCATGTCCGGTTAGGGGCTCTGTTGGCTCTCCGGTGACTGTTTCCTCGCGGCTGCGTGCAGCGGGGCTAGGGGAGGGTCTGTGCTGACGGACGTGGGTTACTGACCTGGTAGCCTGGCTGCCCCTGGGTGGGTCCGGGATGGGCGTGAGGTTCTGGGGGCGCTCCGTCTCTGGGCTGGGACCCGGACCGGGCCTCGGGGGCTTGGGTCCTGGTTGGTGTGTTGCCGGGGTTGTGGGCGGGTGGGTGCATGGGGGCCCAGCCCTGGAGCAGCGTGCCGCCGGTGCGTCGAGCCACCTGGGGGGCTCTTCAACTGGTGGGGGAGATTGTCACATCTTGCAGGAGCTTTCCTCTCTTCAGGAACTCTCTCTGCAGGAGGGGGAGATACAGGAGAGGTGGAGGAAGATCTCAGCCTGGGTGTTTATTGTCTTATGTAGTCTGGAAGATGAGTGGATGGTGGGGTGGGTGCAGTTTTCTCTGTGGTGGGGTTGGGTGGACTGTCCCGGGCTCTGTGGGGCCGGGCGGCGCTGCTGCACTGGGCCCGGTCTGGATGGGCCTGGGCCCCCCTTCCCTGGCGGGTCGCGGAGTATGGGGGTGCCTACTGGGGTCAGCGGGGGAGCTGGCCCCAGGGAGGGGTCACTTGCCCCTCCCTTCCTTCCCTCCCCATCTCCAGCTGCCTCCCTCTTCCCGCTCCACCACAACCACCCACACATGCAGGGCCTTGGAGTAGGGGTATGTCACCAGGGTGCAGAGGAGGCTACCCCCCCCCCCCCCCCCCCCCTGTCCCCTTCTGGCTGCCTCTGCCTCAATTTTATCCCACAACTTAGACATTCACATTACTCACACTTTCATTACACATACATATAGGATCTTGGGGGTGGGCACGATACACGGAGTCCAAAGTACCATCAGGGTGTACACCCCACCCCTGGCATCGTTGCCCACCTCTCAATTTTAAATACACGTAGACATTGAGGGCTAGCAGGAGGGACCATGCGCTTACCTGCTGCTCTCTGGCAGGTAGCTCCATGCCCTCCTGGGTTTTAAATGCACCTTAGAACACACATGCATCAACACTACAATGAGCGGGTGGAGGGAGGTTTGGAGTCTTCTCTCACCCCCGTTCTCTGCGACCTGCTGGAGCAGGGGGGCTAGGACTAGGAGGAGGAGTTGGCCGTCCGACTGCGGTCTGGAGTGTGGAGCCTTCCTGCTGCTGCGGAGTCGGGGCGGTCTGCCTCCCCCCACCGCAGGGAAAAGGGAAACACCACCTGGGTCTGGGTGCAGTTCCCCCCTCCAGGGGCGGGGGCACCTAGACCCGGTTTGTAGAGTACGCTTGGGGAGTGTGATCGTGTGTACAACGTCTCTTTATGTCTGTCTCCACGTTGGTTGAGTGTGGAGTAAGTGCATATGAGAGCATGAGGGTGGGAATGGATGTTTGTATCTGTGTGTGCCTGTATGTCTGTGTCTATATGTCAGGTTGGGTGTCAGGCGCCACCTCTCTGGGGACATCTCAGGCCCTCCAAGGTTTGGAGGCCTATCTCCCCCTACCACCACTTCCCCTGCCAGTGGCGGACTCCCTCAGACATCGGTGCGTTGGTGGTGTGGAGCAGGGAAATTATTTTACTGCTATTGTTAAATAATTGTCATCATTACCATTGCATTAATAATATAATCTGGAGTTTATATTGCATTCAGGGGTTAAACAGTGTCTCTTTCAGAAAGACTGAGTTGCAGGCTGACAGGAAGTTGTATGCAGAAGTGAAAGCAGATAGTTATTTTGAGCAGCAGGCTAAGACGAGGCTTTAACAATGTAACAGATAGCTTTAAGAAGGCCTTAAGCAGTTATGACTATTTTATACACAATGCATATCTGTGCTTATTAAAGAGTTGGAGCTCGGTCAATTAATTGGGGGTCGGAAGCTTTGTTCGGCGCGATGTTCGGACAATCTATTGTGCAAGTGACTTGGAGCCATAGAAGGAATTGCAATACATGCTTACAAAACACTTATATATCAGATCATTTTATATTAAGGTTTTAGTAGAGGTTCTTGGTTAGAACATTTATTTAGTAGAAGACATACACATAGTCTCAGTGAGCCTCTGGTCTAGTGAAAGGTCAGAAGTGCAACAGGTGAATTGAGAAAGAGCATTTGAGGACGAGACACAGACAGTAGGTGAAGAGGTGACACAAAGAGCATGTGAGGTCAACACACACACACACATTAGTTAGATTTATTTAGAGGAGAGATTAGTCATGTCTCGACAAGAAAGAGGAACAATTCACTATTAAGATAAGAACGGAAAGTACCAGCCATGTAAATAGAAGATGATCTTCTGGGTTAAAAGTCCTTGTGGTGTTGATCTGATCTATGTATAAAATGTATCTGTGACGCATGAAGGGGCGTCAGTAAATCAAACCCTGATGCTATAAAATATCTGTTCATGCTTTGATTAAGTCGAGGACTACTGGCTGTCTGCGTACAGAGTGTCTTCCCACACGTGTGTTCATTAAAATCATTGTTGGACCAAGATCCTCTGGACCATGGGTGGTTTGTACTCTCCCTCCTCAATTTTGAACCTTAACAGTGGTTCTTTGTGTCCGGGGATGGGCGTCCAGGTACACACCGGCTCACTCCTTGGCGGCCGCTTATCGGGGCCTGGAGCCTGGGGCTCGCTCGGGCCACTTCGGAGGTGGGGTGCCCCCGGCCTCTCGGCCTGGGGCTCGGTCACTCTGGCGCAGCTGGCTGCCGGCGGAGCTCACGGGCGCGTCACTGCAACTCCCCCTGGCTTCTGCTCCGCGGCTGCTGAGTGAGCCCTCATCTGGGACTCTCCTCAGCTCTTTCCGGGACAGTGGCGCAGCTGCCCCTCTGTTGGTCTTCCTTGGTCTCTTGTGTTCTGGGGGCCTCTGGATGTCTGGAGTTTTGATCTCCTCCACACCTGCTTCATGCCCTGGAGGACGGGGCTGTGGCCCCCCCACACCCTCTAGCAGATTATTACATGAAGGAACCTTTTAAAAAACAAAAAACAAGCGCGTCCATGCTCACAGGTGTACACATGGGTGATCACACCCACAAACTACACCCTTTTTGGCTCCTACCTCAAAGCACACTGTGTTCTGTTGATCTTATGTGCTGCACAATAATGTTTAACATTTAGTATTTACTGTCATATTCCCATATATCATTGTGATGTTGTTTATTCTATTACTCTTGTTCTCTTCTGCTTGCTTTCTTTTTTCTTTCTCAGCAGGTGATCCAGGTGATTGATATATGCATTTTTTTTTCTCTGCCCGTTCTGTTGGTTTTTGTCTTTTGCCCTTCTCCCCCGTACCTCTTCTCAGCTGTTTCTCTTTCCCTCTTTCTTTCTCCCCTTCTTTCCCCCAGTCAAGTCTGTCCCGTATTCATTAAGTGAAAATAAAATAAACAATAAAAGGTGAATCAAATGGACCATTAAGGCAAGGCTGGGATGGTCAGTTTGGTAAAGTAAATCCGTTGGGCATCTTTCTTTGCCTTTAGACAACAATTCTGATGGCAAAAGAGCCAAATGGGACAGGCAAAAAAAAAAAAAAAGAAAAGAAAAGAAAAAAAAGAAAAAAAGAAAATTGAGGTGCTGTTGGGCCTTCTTTGCAACCGCTGAGTTGTTTGAGCTCCACTGGAGGTCTGTGTCTATGTGCACACCCAGGAACTTGAAGCTGGACACCCTTTCCACGCACTCCCTGTTGATATTCATGGGCTGCAGCTCAGACTTCTTCCTTTTGAAGTCGACTAACAGCTCTTTTGTCTTGGTGGTCTTGAGGTCCAAGTTGTTGTCCGCACACCAATCTGGTAGCCTATGAAGCTCAGCTCTGTGTGCTGTCTGGTCTCCCCCAGAGATGAGCCCCACCACAGTGGTATCATCTGCCAACTTAATGACTGCATTGTCTGTGTGGGTACTGACAGAGTCAGTTGTGTACAGAGTGTATAGTAGAGGACTTCGTACACGGATTTGTGGAGAGCCAGTGTTAAGGCTGAGGGCTGAGGAAAGATGAAGACCCACTCGAACTCTTTGTACACGGTCAGAGAGAAAGTATCTGATCCAGCAGCCGGTGGTAGAAGGAAGTCCGATATCCAGCAGTTTTACTATTAGTCTGTCTGGGAGTATTGTACTAAAAGCAGAGGTAAAGTCAACAGAGAGCAGCCTGGCGTAACACCCCTGTTGTTCCTGGTAGGAGATGGTGGTGTGGAGCGTTGTAGCAATGGCGTCTTCAGTTGATCTGTTAGCTTTGTATGCACACTGGAGCAGGTCGAGTGCGGATGGCAGGCAGGACATGATGTGGCAGCAGACCAGTTTCTTAAAACACTTCAGTATAACAGGTGTGTGAGAGCAACTGGTTGGTAGTCGTTGACAAGTCGTTGGCTGACAAGTCATGATGGAGAATGCTGAAGGTCTGTGGTTTCTATTTAGACATTCATACGCATGCATCTCAACTACCCCAAGCTCATGAAGAACACTGTGGCACCATATGCAGTGTTCAGTTCACAGTTAAAAAAATGTGTTGGGCCTCGTCCCAGAGTGAGGCTATGTGATTCCTTATTGCTTGATGCAGGCACTCCGTTTGTAACTTTTCCTCACCCATTAGTCCTTCTCCATACACCTGTAGCTCCATTTGAAGTTTGGTAGATTTTTTTTTGTGTGTATCTTCTTGTATCTTCTAGTTGGGGCTCTGCTCATGACAGATCTTAAATTGTGAGAGGACATCGGTCTTTGTTACAGCCTTGGTCTTGATAGTTGTTTGTTCTATATAGCATAAATCACAAAGAAATAAAGAGTCTCTCTTCTGTTTTTTGTAAAATTGTCAACACAATATGTCAAATTGGATTCATGTTAGTGAAAACAGTTCCAGTAAACAACAGTAGTGAGTTTCATATGCAAGAGGTTTAGGGCTACTGGGGAACAAAAGCGGGGACAGCACTATACCCTCCTTTTAACACTACACTGGAGGACAAGAGATGGTTACGGGAGCACTGACAGCAGAAGGGTCTTCTTCAAACTGGAGATGGCCAGAAAGCTGAAGAAGAAATGTGAGCCAACATCAGACCCCTAAACTGTTTTGACCAAACGCCTTAGTGTCCTGTTTAGGACACATAATAAAAAACATTTACTGTCTGGGTGTGGTGCCCTCTGTAAAATTGTCAACAATGTGATGTTTTCATGGATGCAGTAAATAAAAATAGACATACTAGCGCAGAACCAAAAAGAGATATTAAGAATTTGTATTTTGAACTTCTATAAAATATAATAAAAAAATTAAATTAGAGAAAAATTATGCATCTGTGTCCAGTTTTAGCTGCAAATATTTCAGTTTCTTTTATCATTCCCACTTTTACATGATACAGTTGTGAGAACTCTTTGTCCCTCCTTCCAGGCCAACTGCAGACTTCCAGTCTGATACAGGACATACGCACACACATGCAACCATCTACACTGACAACAGACACACACGCACAGCTCCAAACGCCTTCAACTGCTTATCTCCTGCCAGGGTCTGAGGGTAAATCTGCGTGTCTCGCGCTGGACTCTGGCTGCAGGACTGGATGTTGCCGTCTGCCCTCGGCCCACTCACTCAAATAACCACAAGGTAAAGAATGCATTGTAAGTGAGAATGTAAAAACCACACAATCAGAATCCACACATGAGCTCATTAACATGGAGGAATGCCATTTATTTTTCATTTCAAAAAATTTCTTTAAAGATAAATATTTAATAATTATGTGAACAGTGTCACACTTGCCAACACTGTTCTGTTACATTAGTGCTGAGATGCTACAAATAAATGTAAAAGTAAGAAAAGCTTGATGTGTGCTCCTTATAATTTTAGGAATCATATTTTGGAATCATATGATGAAGCAACCTTGTATGGGACAGCTCACACAGCATAAGTATGACAATGAGAAGAGTTTGAAATAATACTGAAAATTAGGCCAGAGGATTAGGTGTAGCAATTAAGCCCGACAGTATTGTCAAGAGAGCTGAAAAAAAAGAAGCTTGGAGATGGAACAGTAGCTTAAGTACTAAGAGATGCAAGTCTGCTGATCGCAGTTAAAACGGAAGAGCAGAAAAAGTATTAAATGCTGAGAGTTTCTGCAAAAAGTGTAGAGAGAGAGGGGAAAATATTGCTCAAGTTTAAACTGGTGCAGGGACTAATCACAGGTGTCCTAGTAGATCTAGAAAGAAATCAGACAAAGTATTTCTGGCAGCGAGGTCAGGAGGATTAAAAGACTGTTGAGAACAGTCAAGAGGGGAAGAGTTGACAGTGTGTCTGTAATGCTAGAATTTTAAGAACCAGTTCTTCTAGATAGAGTTAAGATAGGGTGCATGCGCTTTCCAGTAAGGCCGTATATGCCTGCTCCTCTCAGGTGCTATAAATGCCGGTGGTATGCAGTGTACTCGAGTAGTGAGACTAATTTGTTTGGGACTTATTGATTTATATATATATTTAATATATATATAAATTTTTTTATTTACGTTTAAGTCCACACTCCACACCAGGTGGTGGCGGTAATGCGCCATTTTGCTGTTTGACAACAGTCAAAAAATAAAAAATAAAAGAAGAAAAAGACACCAAAGAAGAAATAAAACTGATCGTTTTCCGGATACATATGTCTATTATTTGTCGGGGGTTTGAAGTGGAAACCTTTGGTCAGTATGCTGCTGGTTTTGTCTGAGGAACATAAAGAACATCTGTCGTTCCTGCCGCAGGTTGACGCCGCAGGTTAGTAACTAGCGTGAGGGAGGATAGGAGGTGCAGAGAATCAGGGCTGCATACACTTAAGCTTGTTCTGCATATCCAGGATATCCTTCTGTTATCTAGATACACTTATCCTGACATTGACGTTTAGGATAAATGGTCACACGAAGTTGGTTACCAGCTCGCTGAGTTAACCCAGGGTTTTCCCTGCGCGTTTATATGAAAGGCGTGTTGTTGGCAGCATCGGGGTGGTCATATGACTCTTCTACCACAGAAAATGATCCCTACGAGTTCCACCTGGTTCAGGTTCACTGGCATCGGCAGATTCATGTTCACCGAATGGTCGTCTCTGTCTGCCAGTGTCTCATCATGCAGTTAAACAACATTAAAGACCTCAGCAAAAAGGTCTCCATTTCCAGCTGGTGCAAATGGTAAACACTGAGCAGCAGATCAGTCAGAAGCAGGCCATAAGTTTAAGGAACCGGGCTGAAATAATCTCAGTAATAATAATCTCAGTGCCATAAACCCATTTATTGAATAAACGTATAATAAAATATTACACTTACCCAGCAGTGGCTATGTTTGCATATTCTCCATAACACTGGGATTAATTATTTAAAGATGATATGCTTTTCACAATAACCATCTACTGTCTGTGACCAGTAAACCTGGGTGGGTTTCCTGAATATGTTTGCATCTTGAGAGGATGATATTCAGTCTTTTGAGCAAGGGAACTATATTACTAAGGTGCACAGCTACCTGTCCAAATGATAAGTTTCATTAAATCTATTTCTTTCTAATGCAAATTGGCCAAATCCTCATCAAAGCAACAGGTTTGCTTATAAAGTCAAATGAAGTTATCTCAGTGTCCATCGCTCCCTCCTTTTAAATCCCATTTGCCATTTATCCCAGGTCAGTCACTGTGAGGGTAAACACAAGCTGCAGTAGGTCTGTGCTGGGGAAATGAGCTACATTTGTTATTTTGTGCAGAATATTAGTGACATTATGGTATATTGCGGGTTTCCTGAATTAGCAGCAGCTGTTGACAGCTGACTGCTGAACGGGATGTGTGCAGGGAAACTCGAGGGACCGTCGAGCTGGTCGTTGGTGTCGTGAGGAAAATGTGGGCTTGTTTTTTATTTTACAAAAACACAGATGTACCTGGAACACCACCTAATCAAGAGATGATACTAAATGGTTGTGAAAATATCTAAAGAACATAAAAATATACAAGTAAAAGGCAAGGAGAGTGGAAATCTCTTCAGTTTGCTGCAGATCAAAGTAACATTAACCTGACTGATTGAACAGGTATCTGTAATGTATGTTCCGTGTGTCCAGGAATGTGAGACTCAGCAGGAGATTAGAATCAAGTAAAACAAAATCACAGAAATAATATCCAAACATTCCTGTGACAATGCAAAGCACAGTTTGTACTTTAGTGGTTTTAGTAAGGTACAGCAACTTGCACTTATACCATGTATTCCCCCCAGGAGAGAAGCTGTATTACACTTGTCTATGTGTCTACATCAATTTAATAAAATGTTATAAATTTGTTGTAAAGTGGTTTGCAAACAGAAAGCAAACAGAAAAAAAAATTGAGCAACAAAAAATTTGATTTTTTTTTTAAATATTTGCTCATCAGGGATACACAAAGACATTACACAGTGTAAAAAAAAAACACTTGAGACCTTCCTACTGTCTGCACACAGGGGTCTGAGGGATATTCCAAGAATGGTGATGCTATTTCCTGGAGAACTGATTGGTCAAAGGGCAGTGATTTCATATTTGTTGATCTGTGTTCTGCGAACTTAACCTGCTTCAGAGCAGGTTAAGTTTGCAGAATAGTCTAGTATCTAGTATAGTCTAGTATACTAGTGTGTCTAGTATCTCTGTCTGCATGGGTACTCTCCAGGTACACCAGCCAAGTCCAAAGTTTCCCTGTGACAGACTGCTTGTCTGTTACTCTGTGTTAGTCTTGTGATGTGTGTGACCTGTCTCTTGCTCCCTCGTGGCCCTGAGTTGGATAAGTGGAAGAGAATGAATGCATGGAATCTTAACAGAGTAAACCTCAGCGGCCGAATGGAACTAAGAACATTTAAGTTCTGTAATTAAATACAAATTGTGTCTACGTGGAGTATCTCCATTTGATTCAGTCTAACACTTTTTTACTTCAGTAAATCATAAAGCAAACGTTGTGCTGTTTATCACACTACAGCAATCTGAGAACTTTAGGATTACACTTTTATGTCCAATGAAAGCCGGCATACAGGCTTTAAATGATCTTCTTCCTCGTTTCCTCTGGAATTTGGGGGATTTTACCTTTGTTAGCCTGAGTCCTGTGTGTCAATGCTATCGTTCTGAGAAGAATCAATTTAAATTATTGATGCCGAAACACAGTTGGCTATGAGTTATCTATATATCATTCGTGATAATGATGCATTTATGTTTTTTTAACTTCCTCAGTGGTGGGAGAGTTTGGACGCATAGCGCTGGAGTTTCTAAGAAGAGGAGCTAGTCCAAAGGTCTATGAGGGAGCAGCTAGTAAGACTCTTCATCTTTTAGTGCTTCTTTTCAAGCTTATGTGACTTCTGTGGCTCATTAGTGCATAGTATTTGTTTATCAGGTTTGTTTTACTGCAGCAATCTCACACTGCCTTTTCTGAAATTCATATTAAATTGTTACATTATTTAGTATACCTTTTTAAGTAAGTACAACAATCATGCTAATATTGTTTCAAATATTTAGTCTGCCTTTTAGTCCATTTAAGGATTCGAATCTAATGTAATGAGTTTGAGTGATGAGTTTCCCTATTCTTGGTTACATGAATAGGGAAACATTGCTGGTTTGGGTCCCTTCATTAGGAAATTGAAGGACAGATCATAGAGTCTTTAAGATGGTACAAGTCTGCTCTGGTGCTGGGATAATACAGTTGTAGTTTATGTGTTGTCTAACCAGTTTATTATAAGGTAATAAGAGTTTAATTTCATTACTGTGACTGCTAAATAGAACAGGACTTTGTTACAGCGTTGATACATAAAATAATTACTTGTGCACTGCCTCTTTTAACTAAGTTTATGATTCATGCCGTTATGGTTGCAGGGAAACTCTGTGTTCCTGTAGAAATGGTACAACATGGAGTGGAAGGCCTGATGTTCCTGATGACAGAAAGCTCCAAACACATGGTGAGGAATACTTACTCCTCACACCTTGGATCA
Source organism: Astatotilapia calliptera (assembly GCF_964374335.1). Taxonomy (NCBI): domain Eukaryota; kingdom Metazoa; phylum Chordata; class Actinopteri; order Cichliformes; family Cichlidae; genus Astatotilapia; species Astatotilapia calliptera. Next base: position 16,809,674 of record NC_137438.1, on the reverse strand, counting down.
GTGAACATAGATGAATGTGCTGTTTATCCCTGAATGCTGTGATTTGAATGCTCTTTTTTTTCCCCCCATGACGTCCATGTCCCATATTTAGTGTGTCATTTTCTTGATTTCTGCCCTGCATCATCATGAAATACTTAAACACTAGAAATATTTCACCAGCTAAGACAAAAACTGTAAACAAATGTGAGCTCTTCCAAGAGTCACAGCTGTCTCTTTCTCTCTCTCTCTGTAGATATCTGAAGTGGATTTCCTTGATTCAGTGTTGGTTTTGGGCTTTAGCGAAGAGCTTAACCAGATGCTCTTACAGGTGGCTTTTAAACAGTTTTATTTAACTGACTTTGTTTAAACAATGTGTACTTGATTTAAATACTGTATAGTCTAAGTTTTAGTTTTGTTTGTTGAAGTTTTGTTTAAGCGGTACATTGTTTATCTAAGCAGTGTGTCTGTCAGGATGTTGACTGGATCACTTTTCTCTTTTGGTACAGCTCTACTTGCAGCACCACAGTCAGATTCGCAGCATCCTGAGTCATCTGCCGTCCAGTATGCCTGCCTACCACAACCTGGAATGGAGACTTGATGTCCAGGTGTATTGTTTCTAGATCATTTTATTGTTTGACTGTTGTGGTACATAAAGTGGGAAATACAGGATAGTACTTATGTGCAATTGTTGCATATCACACTCAACTCTGTAGTCTGTTTTTTATTTGTATGTGTGTTTTTAATGTATTGGATGTTAAATGTTTCCTGAACTCATGGATTAAGACACTTTACTTAGCTTGAAGGATAAAATTATATTGAAGGGTATACAGGGTATACAGTTTCCCCTGGTCCTCACACTAATATTGTCCAGTCTGGTTTCCATCATCTGACCTTGTGATGTATGGTTTTATATCAGGTGATCATTATTAGGTGACACTGTAAGCTTGCAGGTGTGTAGTGATGTGCGGGTCGATATCGAAATATCGATTCCTCCGATACCAATAATTTATGTTCTAGAATCGATTCTCATATTAAAATATCGATATTTTAGTACTTTGGGGTAAATTGGTAGTTTTTCCATTAACAGTTACACAGTGGAAAGAAACTATCATTCGGATCGTCTAAATTGGAAGGAACTACTTCCTCTTACGTATTTCATAGTCATATGCCAAATACGGCTGCATAAATGTGTTACGGCCCCTGGCGTGCGCACTCACAACAATGGCTGGGCGTAAACGAAGTGACGTGTGAACGTATTTTACTTCCACAAACAGCCAAGACGCGGTTTGCGATACATGTGGCAGGACAGTGAGGTGTTGTGGCAGCACCGCTAACCTCGTCAAACACCTCAGAGTAAATCATATCACAGAATATGATGAGCTATGTTGAGGCGAACTGAAGAGGAGGAGAAGGACATGTGCTGCTAGGGCAAGACAGACGTCTCTCGCGGAGGCCTTTAGTGCTGCAGGCAGGCACCGTGTTCAATTAGCGCACAGCTTTAGGTTTTTTCATTTCTATATGATAATTCTGCATCATTCAGCAATAAGAACAAGTAGTCAGATGTCCTGTAAGCACTATGAAGCTCTATTATTATATTATTATTACAATTACATAATACAGTTATATATTGTATTATGAAATACAATGAAACACTAAGTTTTTGTACAGAGTATCGGTATCGGATCAGTATCGTCGATACCACCCTGAATTTTACTTGGTATCGGATCGAAAAGGAAATCAGTGGTATCACACATCACTGCAGGTGTGTAATGCAGAACAGAGATTTGCACTGTAATCTGAGCTACATAGACTGATTTCTGTCAGTAAGCAGTATTACTAATATTCAGTTTTCAACTATTTTCCCGCTCTTTGTCTGACTACCTTATTGTGTTTTTTCTGCTTTTTCTGTCAGTTGGCCAGACGTTCAGTCCGCCAGCAGTTGATTCCTATGCTTACAATGCGTGTCCACCTAACCAGAAGTGACGGCCACAGTGATTACAACTCCAGGATTCTCCAGACAGATCCCAGCACCCTTCTGCACCTCATCTCCACACTGGAGGCTGCTCTGGCTGCCATGAAAACCAGTCATGCTCGTCGCATATTACGGAACATCAAATAATCCCTCTGTACAACGTGTGCCTTCTCTCACTTGCAGCCTTTATACCTGGGAAACATTAAGTAGTGTCTGTATTGTGCAGGGCAGAATGTCACCTTTCTTTGGACCTGGATGTTAAGGCTATATTTTTTTACTGGCAGTGTTTTTTTTATGCCAAGTTGTGATGTATGGATTGTACAGAAAGTTACTACAGTGCTGGTGATACTGAATTAAAGTGTAAGATACAGTTGAAACTTTATTTTTGTGGTTTGTGACGGCCCTGCTAAGGCAGACTGGAATATTATATAGAAGACTGTCATGACGCAAATGCAAATAGACAGCTCGCGCATTCAAAGAAAACTATGTGATGTGTTAATAAATTAATTTTTTTATACTGCAGGGTTGTAATGGTTTAATAAGTATATCGATGATTTGCTAACCGCGTGATGGTACATAAATCATAGATAAAAGTCGGGAAATGTTCAACGTTTTTCTCCATCAAGTCTTGCTACCCGGGCCAGAACTTCAGGCTCTGGAAGTTCTAGAGCAGGGTCTAGACCGCTACCGAACAAATGGAACGGAAAAGGAAGTGACGTATTCCAGAATCACCTGACTGTCGGCCCTTCACAGGAAGAAGGCTGGCGTATTCAACATGGCTGCGGTCTTCTGACATAGGAGTTGTCTAAAGTAATGCTATAGCCCGGCTTTCTTGATAGTACACTTGACTCCGTTCATTGTGTTAAATAGTTTTGACTCTGCTTCGACATGGCCCAGTGTGTCCAGTCTGTACAGGAGTTCGTTCAGGACTCGTTTGTCCCGATGGTGGCCGTCTTGTGCAGTGAAGAAGCTGAGAGAGTGACTCGCAAAAACAACCTAAATTTTGCGGAGCTGCTGAGGCCTTTTTGCAGACTTACGTCTGAAGGTATGAACAACTATTCAAAACACACCCTCAGTCCCGTTTTCAGCTTCGTAGCTGGTAAAAATGAGTAAAAGTTGCTTAGGAAAATAATGAGGAAAGATGTTTTGCTGCTCGAGGGGCTACGACTGTCGTTAGCTCCTCGCTAGCAGACGCTTAGCAGTTTGGCTCGTGATTAAGCAGCTATGCCGATCGCCCTGCTTGTTGACATGCGAGTGCAAAGTGACCCGAGCTGGAAAAAATAGCATTTGGTCTTCTAGGACAGCGTTTCAGTCAGCAGCTGAACAGTTCTGTTGGTGGTGGTTTATTAGACTCAGCACATAGTAAACAAGCTAACAGACTTTACTTGGAGCACGCAGCAATTGTGTTAGTTGTCATGTTCAGTACAAGCGACGATGCAGCTAAATGTGTTTAAGCTAAAGCTACATATTAAGTTTTTTGATATACATTAACATTCTTACTAATGTATAAACGAAATCTACAGGATATATACATTTTGTTTGATTTTTACACTTGGGTAATGTAAAATCCGTGAAACTATACGATAGCAGTTTAAATTGTATAGCTGAGTAAATATTAAAGATATGCCTCATTGAGTTTTTCACAGTCAACAATCAGTTACGTGCCATTACCAGGTTTGCTGTGTCTCTCAGCACAGTCTCAAGGGCAGGAGGAGATTCCAGGAGACAGGCAATTATCAGGGGAAGTTTTCAGCAGCAAAACAGTGGAAGGGAGATTGATGGAAACGTATAAGGCTGTGTCTTTGATATACCTTAGTAATCATTGCTGTAGTAATAATTTTTGATAAATTTTCACATTGCACTACTCTGAAATTAGTGCTTCCAAATTAATACATGTCACACAAAAAAATATAAAGCAACACTTTTTAATCTAAATTATAACATCAGGTAATCTTGTGGGATATCGCTCTTGTCAGTTAAGCAGCAGACGAGCTATTGATTTCAATTCAGTATTTATTTAGTGCTATTGCTATTTACCTGTTTGCTACGGTTGAGAGATTTTGCGCTGCATTCCATTTATGCATATTTCTTATAAAGGGGACACTTCTCCATCAGTGACATTTTTATGTATATTTTCTGATACTGTTTGAGTGCCATGCTGTGACTTACTCTTTTTTTCTTCTAGGTCACATCCGAGATCCCAGCAATCAACTGCAGGTTGTGAAAAACCTGCGTATCTGTGTCAACAATTTAGTGACAAGTCCAACAACAACATCTACGTCCCTGAGCCCTGCTCAGCGTCAGCTACTCAGTGATGTGGTGTCATCCTGCCAGCCCCAAGAAAGTGCTGTGACTAATGTGGTTATGGCCGGAGATTATGAGCTCAATTTCAGTGGTAAGGACTAATGCTTGATTGGAACGTGTTGATAAAATGTTAGCAATAGAAAAATATAATCATTATTATTATTATGGTAATCCACTATATTTGGCTGGATAGTCAGTTATGGACAATAAGTGATCAATTTCAAATTTTTGATATTTCTTATGAGCTTAGATGCAGTTTTGTGTGTGTAACTGTCCAGATCCATGATTAGAAATAACTGTACACCACAGATGTGTCTCAGAGCTCACTTCTCCTAGGTGTCGTTGATATGTTGACTTCACAGCTCAGTAATGAAAAAAGTACATCAAAGCATAACTGTACTCTATGCTTACTCTGTGCTTCAACCTACTAGATGACTGTGTTAAAGCTAGCACCCCCTGGTACAGTGTCTGGAGAGAAACACTGTTGGAAATCAAAACCTCCAAGTACAGCTCAGGTATCACTATCTGCTAGCCCATGCGTGGATCGCTATAGATCTATAAGATGTGTCACACCTGTTTTGGTCCTTACCTTCCAGTTCCCTGCAGTGTTAATTTTGACAGAACATTTTTACTTAATTCTAGTCATAGTCTATTAACTAAAATGTAATTTAGTTTTAGTTGTAATTTAGGCATCTACATTTTTGTAGTTTTAGTCTAGTTTTAGTTGACAAAAAACTGATTAAGTTAGACAAAATTTAAAGTATATGTTCTTGTTTTTACTAGTGACAGTCGCTCTAAATGATTTACAAAGATTATTATTTCCTTATTATTTCAAATGCGTGTTCATGTGTGTACTGTTTTTTTCTCCCAAGCTTTCACAATTGTTCACAAGAAATGGGAGGTAGCTGAAGTAAAAGAGTTGCGGAGCACCGCCTCGTACCGTTTGTCCAGGGCAGATTAAACTCGAGAATGAAAACTGATAACATGGGTACAAAAGAAAATCTCAGATGAGTTTTAATCTCAGTTACCTTGACCTCAGGGCCACCTGAGAAAGAAGTCACAGAGGATTTTTGAAATAACATAGGTGTGTCTGCTAGGAGACTGAGGGGTACCACTGGATGCAGCCAGTTATTTTATACATAAATTAAGAATGCCGGGATTATAAAACTGTATCAGTGACTAGTTATTTTAGACATTATGGCAGATTAAAAAAAAACTTACATGTACTACTTAATCACACTCATCACATAAGTGTAAAAGTAGGATTTGTGGTTAGTTAAATTTTCAGATGAGGAAGTGTAGACTTTTTTTTTCTAGATCAAACAGTGAGTGAATTAAGGATATTTTGGTCAAACGCATATTTCATGGCCTAATTTGAGTGAATTTGTAACCTGAGTAAGTATAATTCTTGTTATTTACATTTGAGTCCTGTGTAAATGATCTTTTAATGTATGTCAGCTATGAAGTTCTAATAATTAGGACTGAAATATCACCTCACATGATGGTTTTACTGGTACATGTGGTAAAGGAATGTCATGTTCCACATTGGAGTTGTGTGATTAATCCACTGTTAATCCGGTGCTCTTTATGTGCATCATCAAAACACCAGATGAAGGAATAAATTGTTCCAGCGATTCTTAAGTCTTAAGGCCAAGACTCACTGAAGCTGCTGTGTTGACAAGACATTTTATCTTTAGTTTATCGTCCATATTTTTCAAAGAAAAACATTCAAAAGTGGTTATCTTTTAATCTACATGTAGTATTAGAAACTACCTCATTTTTCTGGCTTTTTTTTAAGTCTTTTGTCTATTTTGTCTTTTTTCTATTTCAAGTAACCACGCCCTGGTTTGAAGCCTACAGGGAGAACTTCCTGCAGTCAATGCCTGCCTCTGACCACGAGTTCCTCAATCATTACCTTGCTTGTATCCTTTTAACAGCACACAGATCTGACCAGTGGTCAACATTCTGTCGTCAGCTTTTTTTTTAAATAGAAGAGCTGACAAACTGGAATTTAGGATCTTTAAAAAAAAATTTCCTCCTTTGTATGCTTGTGCTTTCTGTTATCGTATTATTAATAGTAGTATCCTTATATGTAGTCTATTTATTGTTGTATCCTTCACATGGTTCTGGCAGGCCTGCTAGTGGTATCATCCACTGAGGCAGTCCCTGTGGAGCAGTTCCTCAAGCTTTCTCAGGAGCAGCACAGAATTCAGCACAGTGGAGAATACACTAATCCCAAGTGGTTTATTCCTAACACACTCAAGTACTATGTCTTGCTACATGACATGTGTGAAGGGGATGAACAAAGGTACTAAAAGAAACATACAGTTCCTTTAAAATTCATCGACCACATTTTGATCATCTTTCATAGTGAAACTACTCCAGAACTTACAATGTCAAATGTTTAAAAATAAGTCAACTATATGTAATAACTTTAAATAACTGTTGAATTCATTATGCTCTAGTAAGTGTAAGCTGTTTTGTTCTAAAGTAGTATTCTCCCTGTATCTCCAGGGCAGATGTGGTTTATGAGGATATGAAACAGAAGTATGGTTCTCAGGGCTGCTATCTGTTGAAAATGAACTCCCGCACCTTCTCAGCTAATGTGGATGAACAGATTCCAGATCCCTGGAGTCAATACTTGCACAAGAATAATCTTCATAACCAGGTAAACATTGCAAACTCCTCCACATGCACTGGCTGTTTTAAATATTCCTGAAACAACTAGTGCCGGTGGACACGATTCTGCAGAAGGAAAAGTTTGTCGATGGCAGGGAAAGTTTGTTGGGTAGACTACAAACCAAAAGAATACAGTAAAAGCACAGGTTTTATGTGTGTGTTTGTCAGTTCACCTTGAGGGGTAGTTGTGACTGAATTGTGGACAGCCCAGTCATTAATAGTACTTTGAACTGTTGCAGTTGCCTGATTGTTCAGTTTTGTTCTCTTTTACCAAAGATTTTACTTTAGTTCACATAGTGAACCTGTTTTTGCAGGATGTGTTTGATGATCCAGCTCCAACTGTGAACAGTGCTGCTGTAGAGACCATTATTAGCAGACCTGAAGTAGACGGCAATTATTCAGCTGAGAAAGGTGAGTTAATTTAATACTTCTTTTGTAAACTGACTTGGGGAGATCTTTGCTTCTCTGCTCTTCAGTTACAAATAATCTAAAGGTCACCATTTTTTTTTTTTTTTTTAAATTCAACTTGCTTGGCTATATTGCACTCACAGTAAATTTTATAAATATGACTTCCTTTTTGCAGCTCCATTGTACCGCTTTCCATGTTTTTTTAGTTAGCACTATGTATTCGCTGTGTTGGTCCTGACCAGGTTCTTTGCCAGTCATGCTAGTCTCGATGAGAACTAAACCCTTTTATTTATTTTTGGTGTAATGTTAACAAAGACCATCCTGCCAGTATTCATCAGGCTTATTGTTGACATCTTTGGTGGTTGAATCTTGTAATTTGGCACCAACAGCAAGAGTGAGCAGAAGTGAGCAGAAGGGCACCAAATCTGTTTGTAAAGGTTGACTATGCCGTATGTTTTATACTGCTTGAAACACCAGTTTCCACATAATCCTTGCACCAGCAGTAGTTACTTTTCTGGGTGCATAAATAGTGGTACTATTTTATATTATGTAAGGTTATTGTTATGAGTTTATATTTTACACTATTTCCTTGCAGATGAGATGTCCAGTAGCTTGGAAGGGCATCCTCTCCAGTTGGACAGCAGCATGGCAAACCTGCACAACCTCAGTGCTGTACATACGGACCTAAAGAAAGGTGCTAAAGATTCAAACAGCCCAGCCTGTGCTGCAGGTAGCCATGGGGCTTGTCTGACCCTGAACGACCATGATTACATAAGACAGTTTATCCAAGAATTCACCTTCAGAGGTCTACTGCCACACATAGAGAAAACCATCAGACAGCTGAACGATCAGGTACGACTCATTTCTTGACCCTCAACATATTGTTGTTTGTGATTGTGATGTGCTTCAGGCAATGTAAAATTATACTAACTATATTAACTGTTTTAGAGAATGTAGTTTGTTGAGCATTATGCTGAAACAATATGTATACTTCTTTCATATTTCTGCCCTGGAACTGTAAAATTAATCATAATGGCATAATTTGAGTTTATGGCTTGTGAGAGTACACTAGCCATTTCAGTCAATTCTATTGTTTCGCTGACTTCTCCCAGCACTTGGAAACATGATTTGCTTCCCTGTCCACAGCTAGTATCCAGGAAGGGCCTGAGTCGGTCTCTGTTCACTGCAACAAAGAAGTGGTTTGGTGGAGGAAAAGCTCCAGAGAAGAGCATCAGTGAACCAAAGAGCACATGTGGCCTTCTGTAAGCTCCATTGCAATGCATTTTATTCTTATAAATGAAGCCCATGCAACACCCTGTATATTGTATGCAATGCCCTTGACCCTTCCCTTCTGTCATACCAGATATCCCCCAGAAGCCCCAGAACTGCAGATCAGGAAGATGGCTGACCTGTGCCTCCTGGTTCAGCACTATGACTTGGCTTACAGCTGTTATCATACTGCCAAGAAGGACTTCCTGTCAGACCAGGCCATGCTGTATGCTGCTGGGGCACTGGTGAGAGCACGCATGTTGATCTGTCTGCAGACCGTGATGATATCAGAACAACTTCTTCTGCCTTTTGTTGTAAAATCTCACTTCAATTAAAACTTTGCAGTGATGGAATATTCTGTTTTGTTAAGTGTCCTAGAGAGCAAAAAGAGTTGTATATGTGACCCACAGTAAACTTTTGAGGGAATAAAGAAGGAAGCTTTTGAACTCAGCATTACAATATTAAAAAGTAAATTCAAAGTACTAACAAGTTCTAGTACAAAGTAATACGAGTTCAGAACATTTAGCATTATCTAAAGTCAGCCGTCAGACAAGAGAATTAACCTCGTAATAGACTCTGGAAATGTAACATTATCGGTCTTTTAAAGTGACTACTAGCATTCAGTCATTCAAATTCAGACACTTTTACCTATTATATCCTGTGTATCGCAAACAAAAACACAATAATGATAGAGAGTGTTACAGTACACATAAATACAGGATTTTCCATACAGAGGTCTAAACTGCTCCTGCTTTTAGTCACTGTAAAGTAATTAGAACATTCACATGCTGTTAAGATTATTAGGTGTACATATCTGATATATTTGCACATTCTTATTTTTCAAGATTACACTAACTACAGTGAGCTGACAGTAGTGTTGTATTACTTATTTAAATGGTACGTAGACTGATTCTTATATAGCGCTTTTCTACTCTCCCGGAGTACTCAAAGCGCTCGAAGTAAAAGATTTTAAACTGTAACACAAAGAATATGCCGCGTATGTCTATGTATGTTGTCAGTCATTTAGGTCATGATAATCTAAGGAGCTTTGAAAGAAAGCAGCTGGACGTCTTTAAGTTTCTTGAAGACATCTCACCTCTCATTCAGTTATACAAACCAAATGGTGGAGAGTCCCAGGAATAAAAAATCCTGGTGGGTGTTGTCTCTCAACAGCGTTGTTGACCCACTGTTGATCATGTGCCTCATCACATGAGTCAAGGTGTGAAAGAAGGCATGCGGGTCATTATCAGCAGAGATTTTCGGGACGTTGCTCACGCTGTGAGGGTTGAGGCGCCTGGGAAGGGATCTCACTGTAGATAGCAGACTCTTGGTGTTGTAAGCCATACCCTCTGTTCAAAGATGGTCGTTTACAGTGGACGTGTTTACTCCTTTTTTAAATCATCTTCAAGAGGAATACACACATATAAAGAAAGCTCGTAAATCAAGTTCTTATCCCAACTGGGCCTTCATCAAATCAGCGTGGATGAACAGGAAAGAAGCTCAGAAACCAACTAGGGAGAAACAGAATAACAAACGCAGCACCGTTGTCGTCCATTATCTAGCAGGTTTATCAGAGAAACTCAGGAGAACTTTCTCCAAGCATTACATCTAAGTGCACTTCAGCCCTCACAACACCCTCAGACAAAATTTGTTTCATCCCAAGGACAGAACTCCCAAACACAAACTTAACAACATAGTGTATGCTGCGCAGTGCAGAGTGCTCAGACTTCGACAGGACAAGAATCGGCTGTACATCTGAAGGATTTCACTCTTTTGAGTGGCTTACGATACCAGCTGTCTGTCACCTAGACTGAGATCCTTTCCCAGGCACCTCAACTCCAGTCACATCTTGTGTCAGATGATTTCAGTGGGTCACATGATAGGGTAAGGCAAGATGTCTCAATGGTTTCACCCAAAACCTCTGCTGATAATGATCATGTGCCTCCAAAAAGTTGATTCTGTTCATCTGAATGTAGCATTTTCAGTGGGAGCTTCGTCACTTGGAGCAGCTTGTCATCAAGCATGTTTCTGTACATTGCTTCAGTCTGAGACTGAAGAAGTCACTTGGATGAGTGACTCCCACTCCCACTGAAAATGCTATGTCCAGATGAACAGAATCAACTTTTGGGGATTTACTTACTGGATGAATGTGTGTACATCAAGAGCTTGGCTCATGTGATGAGGAACATGATAAATAGTGGGTCAACGACCCTCATGAGTGACAGCTCCAACTAGGGTTTAATTAGATGGCACCATTTGGTTTGTAGAGCTGAAGAAGCGTCCTCGATGAGAGGTGAACGTCTTCAAGAATGAAGTCCACGCGTTGTTTTTCCAAGCTCCTTAGGATATGGTTCTGAATAATGATATTTATTTTGCTCACTTTTATTTTCTATTCTGTTCCTTGTTACCATTACTCTTTATCTTTCATCTATTCATTCTGATTATTTTGTAGGAAATGGCTGCGGTGTCAGCCTTTCTGCAGGGTGGAGCCTCGAGACCTTATCCAGCACACTACATGGACACCGCAATACAAACGTACAGAGATGTCTGCAAGTATGACTGATGACTAACTAATTACATCATCTATTTCTTTCTGGTGTTTTAATTTCAGTGGATAAATTTCAGTTTGGGATTGTGGGAATTTTGCATAATTTACTTGATTCCCACAAATATGTCACTTATGATGCAGGACAATCCAACACACAATTACAGTCCTCTAAAATCTTCATCCTCATGTTGCACTGGTTTGTAATAAGTGGCCAATAACACTACAACGATGAGCCAATGTACAACTAGCACGTTCTATTTTCCCTCTAAACAAGGCAACCCTTTGTTGTTTGAGGAACTCTCACTAGCATATAAAGGCAGGCTTTAAAGATGTGTACTTGAAGGCATGCAAACATGGATTGCAAGAAAAAATGTAAATCTGAATTACCTGTTGTACCTGTTGAAGCAACTTTTACGCTTATAAAATGCTCCCTACACACAACACACACAATATCCCATAATTTAATCATTTAAGATTCATTTCAGGGTCTGGCTGCGCCACTCGAGGACATTTACAGAGTGGACTTGAAAGCCACTCATTAACTACCTGGCTGTGTGCTCAGGGTCACTGATGTCCACAGCGTTCTGGAGCAGCTTATCATCAAGCATGTCTCTGCACGTTGCTTCAGTTCAGTCTTTCCCTCAACACTGACTAGTCTCTCACTTCCTGCTGTCAGAAAACATATATAAGACATGATGCTGCTACTACTATGTAGTAATGTAAAATTTCTCCAGTCAAGTTGCAGAAATATGTGACAGATCAGTGGAAACTTTTTGAGGTGAAAAATGAATTTAATCAGTTTTGGAATGAGGCCATGACATATCAAAATGTGGGAGAAAAAAATGGTTGTGAATACTCCGTAGAGACTGCATGTTATTGTTTTGTTTTTGTGTGTTTTTTAAGACCCCATTATTGAGAAGCTTGTTCTTCTTGTAAACAAGAGGATGGTGCATTTACTGAATTGGTGTTTTCAGTGGGAGATATTTTTCATCACTCCAAGTGACTTCTTCAGTCTCAGCTGACTGCAGGTTTCACCAACCTTATAAACAGTACATTTGCACAATGACTGAAACTAGCACCACTGAATGAGCAATGGGCTGTGAGGTCAGTTTCATGATCATTTAATATGCAAGTTGTCATGACCAACGACCAATGATCATTGATCAATGGCGTTGGGTAACATTCACAGACAATTGGGGAATGGCTGCAATCACAGCATTGTAAGATGGTGAAAGATGTACCCTTAGGTCCCAGAATTCCTCCCTGTCCAGGATGTGTACATCCTCATCACCTGAAAGAGTGTCCACTGGCCTGTAGGTGTGAATAGACTGCGGACTCCTGGCCTGACGAGTTAGCTCTTCCGTGTTGTGCCATCCACTTAGCCAGAGGTTATTTGGTTTCCCCGATGAATAAATCATTGCAATCCTCCTGAGACTTAACAGTTGGGTTCATCCTGTCATCTCTTACGAACTATATCCACTGCTTCAGTGACTGGAACAGTGAAGTGGAAACAGTGGAAAGTGAAGAGAGCTGTAACATAATATAAGAACATTGTTTCTTCTGCCTCCATAGTGTCATTATCTCTTGTTCTCAAAATCCAAGGTCTTCTGGATGCGGTTTATAGCCAGAAACTTTCAGATGTTGTAGGTCACAGGTGTCGGACTCCAGGCCTCGAGGGCCGGTGTCCTGCAGGTTTTAGATGTGTCCTTGATCCAACACAGTTGATTTAAATGCCTAAATTACCTCCTCAATATGTCTTGGGGTTCTCCAGAAGGCTGGTAATGAACTAATTATTTGATTCAGGTGTGTTGACCCAGGGTGATATCTAAAACCCTGGAGTTCGACACACCTGTGTGATCGAGTTGATCATACAGACAATTGGTCTTTTTAGGATTTTGTTTAATATGTGACATAATGTACAGAGATGGTGTACAAACAGAGGGGTACCAGCATCTGAACTGGAACTGTTAGTATCTCTTCTCCTGATGGTATATTTCCCCACATCTCTTTACAGGAACATGGTGCTGGCTGAGCGCTGTGCTCTACTCAGTGCTGAAATACTCAAGAGTCAGGGAAAATACTCAGAAGCTGCCACTCTTCTCATTAAAATGACCAGTGAGGTAAGGAAACTATTATTTTGAAATCAGCTTGGGGTGCAGTTATTAAGAAGACTGTATTAAATTAGACTGCATTAGAATTCTGCTTGAAACTTAATAGAGGTTTTTAATTATTGCAGGACTCTGATTTACGGAGTGCCTTGCTGCTGGAGCAGGCTGCCCACTGCTTCATTAATATGCGAAACCCTATGGTGCGCAAATTTGCCTTCCATATGATTCTGTCTGGTCATCGTTTCAGCAAAGCAGGACAGGTGAGTCTTTTCTGCCATTTTTGATCTATCCTTCCATTTTACACCTGCATTGTATTGTGATGTAAAAATGTTCCCTTTTACAACTTTTATTTAATAGACTTTATTGACTTATGGGCAGGACTGAACTTAACAACATAAACAAACAAGCTTTATTCGTCACATACACAATCAGAGTACAACATGCAGTGAAATGTTTTGTGTCCGAGCTGTGGACAGGCTGCAGACGTCCATTTGTGATCCTTGTAATCAATCATGTGCGTGTGAAGTTCTTTTCTAGTGTTGCATATATACATAAACATATAAATACAAGCACATGCATACAGTTCACTATAGATTTATGATCAGAACTAGGCATCATTTCACTTTTGTTTAAAAAACAAAAAACAAAATGTAAAAGTATCCACACTACTCCGGGTCTGGGACCAGTTCCTGCCCCAGGTGGGGAAGTTTAAGTATCTTGAAGTCTTGTTCATGAGTGCAGGGAGAGGGGAGCAGGAAATCAACAAACGGATTGGTGCTGCAGCTGCAGTGATGCGGACACCGTACCGGTCCTTTGTGGTAAAAAGAAAGCCGAGCATAAAAGCAAAGCTCTCAGTTTCCTGCTAAATCCATGTCCCTACACCTATGGTCACGAGCTTTGGTAGTGACCAAAAGGATAAGATCGTGGATACAAGCGGCGAAAATGAGCTGTGGCTGGCCTCTCCCTTAGAAATGGGTGAGGAGTTTGGCCATTCAAGAGGGGCTCAGAGTAGACCCGCTGCTCCTCAACATTGGATGGAGCCAGTTGATGTAGTTCAGGCATCTGATAAGGATGCCTCCTGTGTGCCTTCTGGATGAGGTGTCCCACTGGGAGGAGGCCCCGGGGCAGACGCAGAACACGCTGGAGAGAAAATGTATCTCTCGACTGGCCTGGGAACGCCTTTGTGTTCCCCCAGACAAGCTGGAGGAGGTGGCTGTGGAGTAATAAGTCTGGGCTTATCTGCTTATTCTGCTGCCCCTATATTTAATGTTTTTTATACACCGTTATCGTGATAAAGTGTGTAGTCCAGCAGTAGATAATAAATGGCCTCATGCTAACAGCAATCATCTCATCTCCTCTAGTGTTTTCCGTCTTCTATATATTTATATCCTCATGTTGTCCTTCTGTCTCCCATCCTTTTTGCTGTTTCATAATGTAGAGGAGGCACGCACTACGGTGTTACTGCCAAGCCATGCAGGTGTATAAGGAGAGAGGGTGGTCTTTGGCAGAAGATCACATCAACTTTACAATTGGGCGTCAGTCCTTCACACTTCGCCAACCAGAGGAGGCTGTAACAGCTTTCAGACAGATCCTGATCAATGACAGCAGACAGACGGCTAAACAGCAGGGCGCCTTTCTGAGAGAGTACCTCTATGTTTACAAGGTAATGTAAAAAAAAAAAAAAAAAAAAAGAAAATTTCTATGATTTTTGTCCCGTTTTATTTTCAAAATACATACTATCAATGTCCACTTTTTGCTGGGATACCACAATATTGTGTCCAGCCTTATTTTTCCTTCCTAAAGTTTCATATGGGAGGTGGATAAAGCAAAACAAGGTCCATAGGAGCTCAATGGCTATATTTACGTGAATAGACACTATATTTCATTTCAGCAATTCAGTTGATGGGCAAGAAAGGTTGCTGCTGACACTTCACAACATAAACTGTTTATGACATTTCCCTGTGGCAGGTGGCTACGGGCCATCACAACCAAAACCTGACAGCACAAGAACATTTTCTTTCTCCAGGCTGTCAGTACTTAACAACGCCCTCTTACCCTGCTCACTAGTTAGTTAATGTGTCACGATAACACACTTACTTACTCAGGCTACAAAAACGTTCCACAGTGGACTTGGTACAAGCACTTTGCACATTATGTTCTATCTACATTTTATAGAATTTAATATTAAAATTTAATATTGTGTTTAGGTTGAGTAGAAAAGCACTATATAAGAACCAGTCCATTGTACTATTTGCCATTCAGTTAAATAGTAAAATAAAAGTAAAAATTCAGTAGTGGCATATAAGCAGCATTATATGAGATTGTGACCTGATTGCACCCTAGTTTAATAGCTTTATCACAAAGGAACTATAGTTTATTTTGTCAAAGTTGCACACCAACCCAACATTAATTATAGTGAGGTTACAGAGTGTTATTGCCTCTGACGTTAATTACAAGCACACCAAATCTGTTTATCCTCATCCAACAGTTTTAAATTGGATTCTTTGTCACGTGGTTTGCATGTAGCTTTGGTCCCAGGAGCATGTAGCTTCACAAGTCTAAGAATGTCATTAATAAAAACTATTATATATATTCCTTTATCTGTATATGATGGTGAAAATTTAAACTGGGGATTTTGTGTGTAGCACCTGGTGTAATCAGTAACATTTCTGCATTTTGACCTGGTTCAGAAAAAAAACAACTTTCAAAAACTCTTATGTTTGCGTATTATTTTTTGTTTTGTTTCGGTTATTATAGAGCGTGTTGGGAGGAAATGAAGTCAGCCTTCCCCAGCTTCCTCTGCCCTGCATCCACAGCTCAGCAACAAGAGTCTACTTTGGACACGAACGCCGCCTTGCAGAAGGTAATGTCCTCGAGCCTACTCCTTTATCACTAAGCAGCAAAGTGTACAAAACACTTTGGGAAGTGGTGCAGGGTACACCTATCGATATATCAGCAGCTGAAAGATATTATCTGCCTGGTGACTTTGTGCAATGCGGCATAAATGACAACGTTACTGTAACACACACGACTCATATGCTGCCTCTATAAACTTTACAGGAGTCGAGGCACATGCTTATGTATGGCTTTTAATCCACAAGACAATAACTAACATTATTGCTTTGGAGACTGTCACACACAATGTGAAATGCCCAGGGCTGTGTGAATTTCAAGGTTCGCATCTGTAAGTGTCAAGCCTTATTTTGTATACAGATCAGCATCATTCCTGAAAAACCTTCAGTTAATTCAAAATGCTGCAGCATGAATACTGACAGGCACTAGAAAGAGAGCACATTTCGCCCATATTGGCTACTTTTCATTGGCTCCCTGTTCATTCCAGAATCAAATTTAAAATCCTGCTCCTCATGTACAATGTCTTGAATAATCAGGCCCCATCTTATCTTATTGACCTTATAGTACCGCACCTCCCACTAGAGGACTTCACTCTCAGACTGTGGGCTTACTTGTGGTATTTAAAAGTAGAATGGGAGGCAGAGCCTTCAGGTTCCAGGCCCCTCTTCTATGGAACTAACTGTTAGTTTGATTTCAGGAGACGGACAACCTCCCTTTTTTTTTTTTTTTTTTTTTTTTTTTAAAGATTGGGCTTACGGCTTTTTGATCAAGCCCATTGTTAGGACTGGATCAGGTGACCCTGATTTGTCTCCCCTAGGCTGCTGGGGGCTTCTAATGATCCACTGAGTGTTTCTTCTTCACTCACCTTTTTAGATGTTTTTTCCCCTCGCTAATGTGTTTATATACCACTCTGCATTTAATCATTAGGCTTTATCAGTTTTTTGTTCTCTTCGATAGTGCGCATTTTTTCAGTCTTCCTCCCCTCACTCTCAACTGGTCGCAGTAGATGGCTTCACCCCTAAACCTGATTCTGCCAGAGGTTTCTTACTGCTAACAAGGAGTTTGTCCTTCCCACTGTTGCTAGTTACTCTAGGAGAGCGGGACATGCTAGTACAAGGCAGCAGGACCAGTATCTGCGTCTTTGTACAAGAAGGAACAGGATCACCACTACCAGAGCCAAATTGGCCCCTAGCAGGCCACCAGTGTGATGTCTGTTTCTGATTGCTTGGTCAAAATTGAAGAGTTCGTGAGAGTGGCCTGGCAGCCCAATGTCTTCTAGTGGGCCCTGTGTTTACCTGCCTGGCACTGTGGAAATGAATACCAGATTTACCAGGTCTGCCACTGGCACCCTGTGGGTCTTTTTTTTTTTTCTTTTTCTTTTTTTTGATGAGATGAGAGCAGGTTCACCCTGAGCACATGTGAGAAATCATGGAGAACATTTTGCTGCCTATTACATCTTTGAGTGTGACCAGTTTGATGGATCAGTAATAGTCTAAGGACGCATATCCATGGAGAGATGCACGACCTCTACAGACAAGGCAATGGCACCCTAACTACCATTAGATATTGGGATGAAATTCTTGGACCTATTGTCAGGGGTGCAGTGGGTTCTGGGTCCCTCCCAGTGCATGAATTGTCTCATGTGGCTGGGATATAAAACAGTTCCAGGAGGGTGAAGGAAATGATAGGCCTGCCCTCCAGATTAACCTGACCAAGATACAATAGAACACTTCTAGGACATCATGCTTTGGCCCATCTGATGCTCCCAGGTTGCAGCGTCAGATGGGCCAGTGATGGGTCACCACTAGGTCAGTGATGACTGGTCCAATCTTGGAGATCTCCCAGGACACTATCTGTCGTCTCATTGTCATCTCATGCCCTAATGTTGTCAGGCATGCATACAAGCACATGGGAAGCATACAGGCTGCTGCAGCACAAAAACAAACATAAATTCAGTGCTTCTTAGATTTTTTGTTTTGTGTGAATCATAATCTGTTATTAACCAAGAAAATAAAAGTAGAAAACCTTGTGAAGGAGTCCATTTAAAGTTAAGATATCCAGAATTCTTGTGACACTAGCGTTCAGTTTGCAAATATTTGTATATATTATGACCATTATGGACCCTGTCTAAACCCTGTTTTCAATGCAAAGCATAACATGAAAATGTAGAGTGTACATAGGATGCTGACATATCCAAGCAGAGGTTTACTGTCAGACTTTTTACAGCAAAATTAAGTGGTTTGCATTTTTGGTTTGTATTTAATCTGATATTTGATCTGTTCAGGAGAAAAGCAGGCAGCCACTCACGTGTCACTGGACCAGGAGTTTGACCAGGATTTGTCAGCCATGTGGTGCCATCTAGAAGAGCAGCTTGTAGCGTCTGCAAATGGGGGTGTTGTCCCAGTAAATTTTCAGCCCACTCAGTGCTGCCTCAACAGTCAGACAGACAACCTCCGTCATCCCCTGGCTGTGGTTGAAGGTAAGATGTGTTCAGCACTAACACGGGAACTTTAAAATGTTATAAGTGCTTTTCTGGTTCCTGACAACTCAAAGCACTTAATACTTCAAGCCACATTTAACCATATATTCATATAGTATTTATTCTCTCCACTTTACCAATGTCACTGCCGTGGCCAAG
The DNA here is from genome assembly GCF_964374335.1 of Astatotilapia calliptera. Lineage (NCBI taxonomy): Eukaryota > Metazoa > Chordata > Actinopteri > Cichliformes > Cichlidae > Astatotilapia > Astatotilapia calliptera. The sequence continues at coordinate 16,790,916 of NC_137438.1, read as the reverse complement.
CTAAAATTACCAGTTACCTAACGCGCATGTATGGATTGAGCTGTAGTACCCAGAGAAAACCTATGAAGGCACAATACAAATATGCAAACTCAACACAGAAAGGCCCCAGTCTGGGTTCAGCCAGGAAACTTCTCACAGTGCATGACAGCGCTCACCTGTACCATTACTGAAATGTAAAGTTTGAGCCATCCCATGTCTAATAAATTGTGCCCACACGCTATGCAATCTTCTTTGTCTTTACAGAGCCAATCATAGTGGAGGTGACATTCAGGAATCCTTTGAAGGTTTCTCTGGCCCTGTCAAGCCTCTCGCTCCTGTGGAGGTTTACTGTTGACGGTTCATCTTCATCAAAGGAGATGACAGAAGAGACCATTACCAATGAGGAGACCTCGGCTGTAGGGGTGGGCAACATGAACAAATATGCTCTTAGGAACTGTGATTTATTTTCACCTTGTTTTTAGGTCTAATCTTATTTTTTTCTCTAATCTGTTCATTATATGCTTCCTCTTGCAGATGACACAGAAAGATGATATTGTAACCTCTGAGACTATCCAGGAGTTTCAGTTGGGTCCAGAGGAGACCAAAATGGTAAGCTGGTCTCTAAATGTAAATTCATGGATCTTTTTTCAGAATCTTTTCTGTTTCATAATGCTGCTACATTTTTTAACAATTCTGACCTAGTGTTGGGAAATACAAAGAGAGTCACAACATGTGTTTGCATTCACATGAGGAAGGAGGTTACACATAGTGATAATCTTTCATGTGAAATTGTACAATAAGATATGCTTAATGCCAGTGAGCATTAAGCATATCTTAAGTACAGCTTAGTTTAATCTTTTCAGTTTTAGTGTTGTGCGTTCTGTTTTGGCGAATAAAAGTGACAGCACAAACTGAATGCACTTTGGTGAAATAGGCCTTTGATGCTCAAAAAGTATTCACATTGGCCTCAGAAAATCGTAGAGAGTATTTAAAATATCTGCTAGATACTAATTGTACTGTACTGTACTCTCTTCATCCAAAAAAAGTTGATTCTGTTCATCTAGACGTAGCGTTTTCAGTCGGAGGAACATTTCATGCAAGTGACGTCTTCAGTCTCAGCTGACTGCAGGTTTCCCCAACCTTATAAACAGTACATTTGCATAATGACTGAAACTAGCATCACTGACAAACAGTGGGCTGTGAGTTCAGTTCCTTGATCATTAATATGCAAGTTGCCATGACCACTGATCAGTTCCATGGAAGAGGGGCCTTAAAGATGAAGGCTCTGCCTCAACACAGAAAGGCCCCAGTCTGGGTTCAACCAGGAAACTTCTCACAGTGCATGACAGCGCTCACCTTTACCATTACTGAAATGTAAAGTTTGAGCCTACATTCTACTTTTAAATACTCTAGGAACAACAAGTAAGCCTGCAGTGCGAGAGCAAAGTGCTCTATAGGGTGATATGGTACTACAAGATCATTAAGATAAGATGGGGCCTGATTATTCAAGACATTGAATGTGAGGAGCAGGACTTTAAATTCAATTCTGGATTTAACAGGAAGCCAATATAGGAGAAATATGGTCTCTCTTTCTCGCCTCTGTCAGTACTCTTGTTACAGTATTTTGGATTAACTGAAAGCTTTTCATGGAGTTTTTAGGACATCCTGATAATAATGAATTACAGTTGTCCAGCCTGGAAGTAATAAACTGACTAGTTATTCCAGTGTCGCTCTGAGACAGGATGTTTCTAATTTTTATTGTGCAAATGGAAGAAAGAAGTCCTACATATTTGTTTAATATGTGCATTGAATGACTCCAAGGTTCCTCACAGTGTTACTGGAGGCCAAGGTAATGCTATCCAGAGTAAGAATCTGGTTAGATACCATATTTCTAAGATTTTATATTTGATCAGTGGTTGTTGATAAATGGTTGTGATAATTTGCATATTAATGATCAAGAAACTGACATCGCAACCCATTGTTCACCAGTGGTGCTAGTTTCAGTCATTGCCCATATGTGCTCTTTACAAGGTTGGGGAAACGTGCAGTCAGCAGAGACTGAAGAAGTCACTTGGATGAGTGACAAAATGTAATGCATAATGCAAACACCACTGAAAACACAACATCCAGATGAACAGAATCAACATTTTGGGATTTCCTTACCTGGATGATTGAGCATGCATCATGACATATACAAATACCTAATGCTAAACAGAAATCCAGTTATTTTGTGCTGATCACTTTGATCTCAGGCCCGACTCAAGCTGCTGCCACACAGAACTGGTCAGCTGAACATTGTGGGTGTAGTGTACAACCTGGCTGCAGGCTCCTCTGGCGAAATGGCTTCTAGCACTGAAGGTAAATTTGACCTCATGTCAACTCATATGCTTTATTATTATTTGATGAAGACAGAATGTTTTTCCATTTGCATTATGCATTACATGGTATTTAAAAAAATAAATAAATAAAATTCCAATATGTTGTACTTTTTTTTTTTTTGTCTTGCTGCCAGTTAGAAACCATATGGATTTCCTCTTGTTTACAGACCAGCAGACTCTAGATTTGATGGTTCGTGGGAAACAGGACTTGAACATCCTTGGCCCACGTCTTAATCTGACCAAAGAGGACAAGATGTCAGTTCGTCATGGTCCTGATCGACGTCTGAATCCCATCATAACAGCACCTATGCCCCTGATGGAGGTAGGACTTATTCTGAAAACCTTCATGGATGTAGTCATCATGAAATCACTTTACTGGGTTTTAGATTCTGCATGTTGAAAACATTTTTTTCTATGTTAGTTCTATGGAGTCAGATGTGGGAGTTTGAAGTTGAAATAATGCTAGCAAGCTTTGCTAGAGAACAGAAACTATAAACACACATACACATGGATCTAACGGACAAACATATCTAATTCGACAGTAACATGCAATGTTAGTTTTTTGACAGGCTGTATCATATATATTATGAATATCTGTCACAGAATTCAGTTCAAATCCAAAAAATGACATCTACACTACAGACACAGTCGAGAGTTCTTGTTTCAAATAAGGCTCAACAGACACATACTGGCTACTGGTCAGTCAACACTCCTGTCCAGATGGATGAACTATTAAAAAACAGTTGTGAAAAAGAATTATTATTTTTTTCATTTTGTTTTTTTGATTTGTGGATAATGACTCCATTATTGTTGGCTGGAGCCTTAGAAATGTCTTTTTAAGTCTTTCCAGGTGGATAGATATCAATGATTTTCTCATCTGTTCTTGAGTTTCTTGACATCGTGACAGGATGTGTTGCATGATGATGTTTTAGCCTACTTAAATTTGTTAGACATGTTCTATTGAAGTGACTTATTGATTCAACAGGTCTGGTTTATTACTGTTAATGAATGATTCAAGCTGTGGGACATTCATTTTTTTCACATAGGGCCATGTGGGTTTGGACAGCTTTCTGTCCTTATAAATTAAATCTTCTACCAGAAACTGCATTTTCGTTTTATTGTTTACTGTTTGTCTAATATTTAAATTTGATGATCTGAAACATGTGTAACAAATTAGCATAATTAGAAATTAGGAAGGGGAAAAATACTTTTTTCCCCTCCCCCAGTAGCAGCTGGGCTTTTAAAACAGGCTTCCAATGAACCTCTACTTGAATATCTATGCTTTCAAGTGTAGTTTCACTTATGTGTGGTGATGCTGCAGTATTGCTTTCTGTTTATTACTCTGTGTGTGTGTTTGTATGTCAGGTTTTTTTCCTGCAGTTTCCCACTGCTCTGCTGTGTGGCGAAATCCGAAAAGCATATGTTGAGTTCTGTAATGTCAGCGGTGTTGCTTTGTGTGGCCTGCGAGTGGTGTCCACACACGCCGCTTTCTTCACCTTTGGCAGCCAGGCCACGACACCCCTCAGCCCGACGTCAGCTGAAAATTGTTCACCTTATAAAACCGTGGCCACACCTCTCCAGCGGGCCTCAGAAGCCACTGAGAGTCTGGTTTCAGCTGATGATTTCCGACAGCCATCTGGTGTGATAGAAATTCCAATAGATGGCAGCATCCTGCAACCAGGGCAGTCCACTCAGCTGCCTCTCTGGCTGAGAGGACCAGACCAGGAGGGAGTCCATGAAATCAACTTTCTGTTCTATTATGAGAGCGCAGAGAAAGGACTCAAGATAAGGTAAAAATTGAAAATTAAGCACTTTTGTGAACTGACCTGTAGGCATACATATCATTTCTTGGAACATATTAGTATTTTTCAAAGAAACATGATCAGCCTGAAATGTAACTTACATAAATTAAGGATTGAAAAATACTTCTATGTATGTATTTTTTGATTATATTGACAAAAAGTAGATTATTTCAGTGCCGGGGCACCAGTGAAGAAAAGGGTCATGTAGCCGTGGGAAAATAATTATTTGATCTCCTGCTGAATTTGTAAAGAGAAAACTTACAAAGAAATAAACAGTCTATATGTGAAATGATAGTTTTAATGGAGAGAGATAAAATATCAACAAAACATTCTAGAAATAAACACGTTACATAAACCTTATAATTTTATTTGCATGTCAAGTATTTGGTCCCCAAGCAAAACATGATTTAGTATTTTTTTGGAGAAGCCCTTGCTTGCAAAGTGCTTTGTCAGCAAGACGGTGCTTTTGACCCACTCTTCTTTACAGAAACTCTAACTCCAGGCAGGCAGCATTCAAGAAACTTGAAGTTAAGCTCCCTCTACAGATTTTCTATAGGACGGAGGAAGAAGATTGGCTTGGCTACTCATAAACTTTAAGCCCTTTTTCCATTAGTACCTACTCAGATCGGCTCACCACAATTCAACTTAGATCAAGTATCACCTAATGTGCGTGGTCATTGATATAGCAACGTGTCCGAGCGTCCCGTGATGTAATTAGTATGCGACACAAATGCTATAGCAAAGGTGGACGTCAAGGCAACAATATACCTGCTGCTCGGTCTGTGGCTTTTGATCAGAGTCGAGGGGATCACGGAGTTGTTTTTGTTTGTTTTGGTGTTTGTGTTGGATTTTGTTTGTTCGGGCCCTTTCCCTTGTTGCCGTTTCAAAAAAAAATGGCAGTTTTGAATTTTGTGAACGAAACACTCTCATGACTCATCGAACGACGCCACTGACCAGCCAATTGGTGGCATGCAGTCTGATGACGTCACATTTTAGTACCATTCTGATTGCTTGGAGCCACAGCCGTGCAGGTGCTATGACCTTGTCCCGTAGTGTATTGAAGTCATCCACGTTTGGGTCATACTCAGCTTTTCTCTTCCTCCAAATAAGGTGGTTCAAGTTGCTCAAGAGCTCGATTTTAGTTTCATCTGATTATAATGCTTTATCTTAATCATTTAGATGTTCACTGGCAAGCGTGCGATGGGCCTGTACTTGTGCCGTTTTTTGAGCAGGGCAAATTCACGGGTGCTGTAAGATTTAAATTCATAATGGAGTAGTGTATTACCGATGGTGTTCTTGGTGATTCTCCTCCCAACTGCCTTTAAGTCATCAACAAATCTCTCCCATGTATTCTTGGGATGATATATCACCTTTCTCATGATAATCCTCATCCTGTTATTGCAAGATCTTGTATAAAGCTTCAGTTGAGAACCATCGATAGGTGTTTTATATTTCTTATTAATCACACAAGCACTTGTCAACTTCTCACCAAGCTTCTTGCTTCTTCCAGTCTTGTGGATGTGTACAATCTTGTCCCCGACATCCTTTGACAGCTCTGTGGTCTTGCCCATTGTGGTGGAGAGCTTGGAGTGTGAATGAATTGATTTAGTGGACAAGGGTGCAACAAGTTAATCTGGAATTGTTTGAAATCTGTTTGCCACATGGGCACGCAGCTGATCTTTGTGAGCCAGAACTCTGCCTAGGTTGTAGGGGATCAAATACTTTGATCATTTAATATCACCAGGTTATAACTTTTATGTAATGTATACAAAGTTCTTTACACGTTCTGTGTGACAAAGTCTATAAATCATATCCTTATCTGGATTAAACATGGCTGTTTTGGGTACGCACGGACTGGACTGTGACCTTAACAAAGAAATTTTTTTTTTTTAGTTTGCTGTGTGTGGGGTCACATAATGGCACAAGCCATAGTTCAGGTTTGTGTATGTTTGTGCTGAAAGTTCTCATAATCCTTGGGAAAAAACAATAAGGCTTTCTCTTTTCCCTCTCTCCGCATGTAAAGTCACCGGGTGCTGCGCCACACAGTATTTATCTGTGCTAGTCGGTCTTTGAGCATACAGGCATCAGCCTGTCGCAGCAGTGTTCCTCCACATCACTGTCTGGATGAAAAAGGCAGTAGTGGAACCCTTGTCTTTATTGATGTGGAGAACATCAATACGGTGAGATGCTCAGCATAGCACACACAGTTACATAGTTAAATCATGCCTGCTGCACAAATAACGATTGAACATTACTCTTCTCACAGAATGAAGGTGGTGTGCGAGAGTTCCACATCGTTCAGGTCTCGAGTAGCAGCCAACATTGGCGCCTTCACAAGTACATCAACCCGAACAAGGATAAAGGTGAGGTCTGGTACACCAGGAGATTTGTGCTTCATTTCATTTAATGGGCTAGTTCAGTTTCTCCATACAGTGTTAGCATGATTGATGAATATAATTTTCTATGGTGAAGTTCAAAGATTCAACCCATTAAAAACAATTGCTTCTAGAGCAGCAGCTGACCGGTCCTGTGCCCATGAATTTTAATTATTTGTGATGAAGCTAGATCTCCTTCAGAGGTTCAAAATCATGCCTCTTTCACTTTCATTTTGGGAAAGTGGAACATCTACACCACAGCAGCAGTGATCACTGAGATCCTTAGCTACAAGATGAACAGTGTCATGGAGCAGACCTCTCCATGGAGAAGGAGATTGAAGGCCAATATCAAGGCAGCACTAAGAGAAGTTAGCCAACTATTAGAGCTGCAGAAAGGTGTGATTAAGAAAGGAATGTCTGAGAAGTACAGCAAGCTGCCCATACAGGAGGCCAGACATTCAAGACAAAGTCTGAATCATAAACAGTTGGACAGCACCAGTCACCAACATGATTCACGCCTACCTACTGAAGAAGCTAACGGCATTCATGAGCGCCTGGCAGTATAAGATGAGATAAGATAAACCTTTATTATTCCCACACGTGGGAAACTTGTGTCACAGCAGAAAGTGGACAGTACAAAGTTACAGTAGCAAAAATTAAGAAAAACAGTGGAACAAGATAATAAGAATAACATACTATATACAACAGAATAAAATACTACACTGTCAGAAAACAAAAATACACTTAGACTTACACTTATAAATGAACCAGCTGCTAATGGATGAGTTGCACCTGGAAATAATCCCCCAGAAGGGATCAGTCAGTATATTAGCAATACATCGAAGCTCCGGTCAGGTATCATAGCTGCTAACATGAACAGGCACATAGCTCAATACATGAGTGAAATGGCAGAAATACCAGTTACTAGCAGATAAAGCAGTCAATTAAGACTGTAAGATCAGACTGTGACCAGTCTGTACACCACCTGGACTGATTGCAAGAAATCCTACGACTCAATGTCTCACACATGGATCCTGATGAACAACACTAGAGGCCAACTTTAAGGAAATTGCACAAGTTGCCAGCAAGTACCACTGACTACCAATGACTAGATCAATGGATATAGTCTGTAGAACAGAGTAATCAGTAAGCACTTCTTTTATATGGATGACATCAAGAGAAACCTAATGTTATTTCCTTTAACTAGTGAGGGACAGTAACATGCAGGACTTTTTTATGAACAACAAACTTTTTTCCAGGCTACATGAAGGTGTTTTGAATTAGTGATATGTCATTTTCTTTCCACCATACAAGTGATCTCCACTGTTTTCTTCTTCAATGCCATGTGCCAACAGTGTGGAGCAGCTATCTGATCTAGTTGTACAGAGGTCGGATTATCTTCTTAATACATTTACATCGTCGCTGCGCGTGACTGTGGAGACTGTGGATCATTTGAAAAAGAAACCCCCAAATCCGAAGTACTTGACTTCCTGGTATAACTGTCAAAGGCGAACATTAAAGGAGGGATTATATGGTTAAACTTAGTTACAGCACTTTGAGGATACTGTTTCATTTTCAGTGTCTCTGGTATATGTCAGAACGAGATCTAGCGTGTGATTAAAGTGGTGGGTGAGTTCTTTAATATTTGTGAGAGAAGTGAGTTGAGTCTAATAATGGATTAAATGAAAGAAATCAGACAGAAACTGGATATTGATGTGGATCGTAACTTGTCTTTTTCTTCCTTTTCTCCTTCAGAATGTAAACTTGGCAGCAGAGAAAGAGCCAAGCTGTGTTTTAGGGCCACACGTTGCAAACCCAGTGAAGGTACTTTTAGTGAAAAAACAAACCCCATCAGTTAGGCCATTTTCAGTGAGCATGAATTTCACAGTTCTGTCTGTTATTTCTAGCTACCTCTAAGGCTGTAGAGAAGTACACTTTTTCAGACCTGAGTATGGGAAATGAACAGGTGAGTAGAACATACACTTCACAATATACAATTTTCTGTTATGGTTGTATGTTCTCATGCTTTGTCATAGTTGTTTTTTGGGGATGTTTTTTGTTTGGTCCCAAAAGGTTGATTATTTTCATCTGGACGAAGCGTTTCCAGTGGGAGAAACGCTTCGTCAGTCATCCAAGTGACTTCTTCAGTCTCAGCTGACTGCAGGTTTCACCAACATTATAAACAGTACATTTGCACAATAACTGAAACCACTGAAAGAAGAATGTGCTCTGAGGTCAGTAGCTTGATCATTAATATGCAAATTGTCATGACCAACGATCAACAACCACTGATCGAAGCCTATTGAACAATGGCCATGAGCACCATTCACAGAGTTGGGGAACGGCTGCAATCACAGCATTGTAAGATGGTGAAAGATGTACCCTTAGGCCCCCTCTTCGATTCAGAGATGGTCTTTCCCTTTTCATGTAAATGGTCTCCTTGACTCTGCACTCACACCAGCATTCCTCCCTGTCCAGGATGTGTACATCCTCATCATTGAAAGAGTGTCCACTGGCCTGTAGGTGTAAATAGACTACAGAGTCCTGGCCTGACGAGGTAGCTCTCTGTGTTGTGCCATCCGCTTCGCCAGAGTTTGTTTGGTTTCCCTGATGTATAAATCCTGGCAATCCTCCTGGCACTTCACAGCATATACTATATTACTCTGTGTTGGGGGACCCGATCCTTGGGGTGCACCAGTTTTTGGTGTAACATGTTTTGGGGTTAAAAGCCACAGGGATGCTGTGTTTAGAGAAAATGTGTCTCAACTGTTCCGATATTTCTGACAGATAAGGGATCGCTAAAGGTTTTCACTTCGGCAGCAGTTGTCCTTCTCTCCTTGATCACCTGGAGCTTTCTTTAGGAGCCTTCCCAGCTTTGACAAATGTCCAGCTGGGATATTTACATTTACTCAGTAGGCTGGTTTCAGTTATTGTGCAGATTTACTGTTCATAAGGTTGGGGAGACCTGCAGTCGGCTGAGACTGAAGAAGTCACTTGGGTGACTGACGAAACGTTTCTCCCACTGAAAACTCGACGTCCAGATAAACAGAATCAACCTTTTGGGATTTCCTTATCTGGATGATTGAGCATGCATCAAGACATTTTTGCCTCGTGTTTGTTGTAAAACAAATTTAAAGCTAGAAGGAACCATCTAGAAATGTTTGCCTACTTCTATGTAAGCTTTTTAACAAACAGTAACTCTTTCTGAATTTTGTGGAATTGAAAATGTGTTGTCAAGAAAACAGTGATGTAGCAGCATTATTTAATTCAATATGCTGTCTAACAGTCATCTATTAATGTATCACTGAGTTAAGGAGGAACGTTGGCGAAGTTCAGTTGTGTCGATGTTTAAATTTCCTTTAACTGACTGGCCTGCATGGAGAGAGGGTCTAAGTGATAGAGAGTGAATGGTGCTGTCTTTGTCTAGATCATCAGTTCTACCACACCATGTGGGGATTTCTTCTTCCGCTGCCTGACGTTAGAAACTCAGGAAGCATACGGAGCATCATCCAGGATATCATCAGTCAGCAAGAGTCAAGGCTCTGTACCCACTGAGAACAGAAGTTCAGACCTGACAGATATTGCCAAGGAGTGCAGTGAGCTGGACCTCAACATAATTGTCATTTGGAAGGTAAGAGAGTTTAGTGATACATGGATGGATAGATGTGTAGCACTGTAGATATTTACAGATAGCGAGCACCAGAGTCTCGGTTTGCAAGAGCAGTTTATAACTGGAGATCCTAAAATCCAGACTACTGTAAATGTTTAAATGCTGGCTTTTTTATGGGATATAAAACACACAAAAATATATAGAGAGAATTTCTAATGCACATTAATCTATTCATCCAAATTGCAGCATAAAAATAAATAATGGAAGAAAACAAAAATACAGTTAAGTCCTCTGTGCGTAGCAGTGACAGAAATGATGGTGTGGTCTTACCACAGTTTAGAAATGTGTTCTTATCTCTTGAATATAAGTTGATCCAGCAGGAATAGTTATCTTAGGGGTGGCTCGCTATCACGGTTTCACAATCTCAGTTTTACAGGTTCACAGAGCAAAGTTGTCCACTCGGCTAAAACAAACAAAAATCAGGTCAAATCCTCATTCATAAGTAATCAGGATAGATTTTAACCATAAAGGCTGGAGTTGGACACAAGGTTTATAATATAAATGCATCTGTTCTCAACTTGCTTGGCAGTTTAATCTCTCTCCGTCACGCTGGTTTCTGCTATCCACACTACAGTCTCTTTCTCACACTTAGTGTTTTTTTCCTTCCACCAGTGAGTGGCGCTGTAGTTACAATGATTGATTGCCAGAAAATAAGATAAAAGAACAATACACCAAAAACAAAAATACAAGTCACCACCACCAATGAAATCATACATGCTCATACTCATTAAGGGATCATTCTTAAATGTGCAATATACATTAGATCATATTAACCCTGGATGGATATTTTGATGGACAATAACCATTTTGTGCATGTCTGTCTAACTAGGCTTATGTGGTTGAGGACAACAAACAGCTTATCCTGGAGGGCCAACTCCATGTTGCACTGCAGACCATCGGAAAAGAAGCCACTTCTTTGACTGCTAAGGAGGTACCGCAAGCTCTTTGTTTTTAGTCTATTTTTCTAAAATAAAACCAGCATAAGAAACCTAAACTTAATCCCACTTTTGATTATTCTTAGAAATAATGCAGAACTTTAAGCCCAAAAGCTAATATAATGTTTTATTTCAGGAGGGTTTTAAATATTTTATATAATGCTGGTATGATTACTTTTATTTGTTAGAGCAAGTCTTCTTTAATAGTGTATGTGTGTTCATCTTCAGGAAGCTCAGGAGATGGTGCTCCTCAAGTTTAAATCAGACCTGCCTCCTCCAGTCATTCTTCCCTCTGCAGAGTTTTGTCAGCTCATCAAAACCAATCTACACTACCCTGAAACCTGCACACACCCATTTGTGCAGGAAAGGTGAGGCACCTGGCGTGTTGTTTTTCCTAACACAATGTTTGGTCCAAGTGATTACAAAAGGTTATTAAACAGGTGCATCTCTCTGAAATGTTCTATCAGATTTAGAAACGTATTCTTCAGATAAGAGATGGGACAGACTACGAGCAAAGGTTAATGTATAGCTCTCGCTTTAAAAAAAAGCTTTCACACTAGGAAAGCCCCCTGGGATCCATAGAGTTAAGTTAAACTCAAGAAGTTACTCCAGGCTGAACTAAATTATCTCATCAATTCTGTTTGGCACTGTGTTGGAAATGAATTCTTTTGAAGGTCTGCATAAGACCCTTAGGCACCTAGACCAACACAGATTTCCTTTTTGCAAGTCTTTATTGTAACCATAACCATTAAGAACCACCAAATGAGGAAAAACATTCAAATTTTATGTGATCTCCTTATTTTCTCAAGTTTAGGATTATTTTGTCATCTTTACTGCTGGAAAATAAAAAGAAGACTGTGCAAAGTAATTAGTAAAGCAAAAGGCTGCTAGCTGGTTAGAGAGTGAGGTAGAAAGAAGAGAGAGGACAAATAACAATATAGGAGAAAGACGATTTAAAGGTTAATGGTATGCAGTGATGGTTACACAATTAAACATATGGAGAGTCAAAAGAGGTCAGTGTACATATTCAGTGGAAGCTCCTTAAACAGCCTTTGTCTATAGCAACATAAGAGAAGGTTCAGGGTGTTTTGATATAGCTATAAGCACATAAAGCATTATCACAAAGGAGCATTAAGCCTTACCTATAGTAGAGCTTGGATTTTATTCTGTCTCACATATCCAAACTCAGGATCAAATATATGATACTATGGGTTTTTATGATATGATGGTGGCCGATTATTTGGGACTGTTTGGCTTTGTTTGGATTTTTAAAAATAAAGTGATAAGTGAAGCTCTTTAGAAATAATGTCTTGCAGTTTTAAAAAATTAGTTGTGTGGCTTATAATAACCACATGCACAGAGCAGTTTTTCAGTGCCATCCTAAGACAGGATAATAAGATGTTACCATGTTTGGCAGTATTTAGCATTATTACATTTATCCATCCCATCCTCTGTTTGTAGACCTTTATTGTTTGTTTAGAATTTTTCCTATTCGCAAATATTTTTTTTGTTAATAAAAAGCTGCGTTTCTCTTTGTGCCTAGTCTCTGTTTGGTGCCAGTTACTCTGACTCTGTCCAACTGCTCCTTGGCTCAGGTAGATGTCATCATTGACTTAAGACACAAAAGCAGCAGGTAGGTTTCTTAAAACAACATGTGTTCCTTCCTCACATGATTACTTTGTAAGGAAAATGGAGACAAAACTGTTGTGGACAGTGGATTTCACTTAAATAAGACTGACGTTGCTCTTTTTCAGTATAAAATTCAGCTGATACATACAGTGGCTTGAGAAAGTATTTATTTTTCATATTACCTCAAGATATATTTTTTATAATTAAAATTTAGCTCAAGTTTAGATTGAACTCGGAATGACCATGGGGGAAAATGGTAGAAAATCTGAGCCACAGAAGTATTCAAACCCTTTGTTGTAGCTCCTAATTATCCTGTGATGCATCCTGGTTGAGTATCCACTAGTAGACAACTGAAAGAAGTCAACTCTCTATAGAGCATCTCAATTAAATTGCAGTGATACACACATTAGGACCAGGATGTAAAGCTTATAGTGTTCCCAACAGTACACGGGCCTCAATAACTGAAAAAGTAGACCATCAAGACTCCATTGAACTGTGTGAACAAATTGAGTCAAAGAGCAAGCATTTCTTTGGTTAGTTGATCCAACAGTAACCACAGATACTTGAGGCAGAATGTGAAGATGGTTTCTAACATGAGGTCAAAATAACACATTTTTCTAATATCAGGTGATAAGTTGTGACCTCTTAAATGTAGCATTCTTTTCCAAAAGTACTTGTTTTTTAACATAACACTTCTATTTGTCTCTTCCAGCCCAGAGTCCCTGGAGGTCCACAGCTCATTTGCTTGGGTGGGTCAGTCCCAGTACAAGCTGCAGCTAAAGCCCAAGGAGGTATTGTGTCTAACACTGCAAGCCTGTTTCCTTCAGGCGGGAGTCTACAATCTCAACACTCCCAGAGTGTTTGCCAAGCCATCTGAGCAGAGCATCATGTGTGAGACAAGTCAGCAGACGGCTACTCCTGCTCTTATAGTCATCAGCAATGCCTGAAACGAGCCCGATGGTCTTCAGGCACCTCTAGACCATGCTGTGTGTTTTAACTCCATTCAAGGACCATTGACATAAATTCCTGGATAGACTGAGCATTTGTTCCGTCAGTTTTTGCAATACTGTAAGAAGAGCTGTTTACATCCTGAATTGTACATCTTTTTATTCAGTCTGCAGTCCTTTCAAAGGCAAAATGGGCACTGACGACTGAACCGCATTTGCTGCCCATTCTCTAACAGTCTACAATTTCATTATGCACACGTTGTATTTTGTTTCTGGACCAGTGAGTCAAACTGTGTTTAACCTCAACATATTGTCATTTAGCTCTTGTATGCACTTGAATTGAAATCTTTTCTGGAAATTATGTAATTTATTTATATATAACAAATTGGTTGTAAATAGAAAATAAAAGTCTAATGATACTGTAAAGGAATGTCAAGGTCATGGCATCTTTTTTTTTTTCCTGGTAATTTTGGACTACAGCCTCTGCATTATAGAATCAAATATTCACATGTGGTGGTTATTTGCGTAATTTAGCGAAGAAAGTTTGTAGCACATAATCTGGAGTACACTGAAACAAGACTTCCATGGCAGCTTACAAGACAAAGAGTACAATGAAAAAGCACTTTATTAATCCTCATTAGTAACTTATCACACCTAAAGGTCTCTTGTCTGTGTTACAGCAAATTACTTAGTTATCACAGTTTCATTTGCAGTAAAGTCTTGATTCAAGACAGTAGTTGTCAGAAAATGATTAGAAGTGAAAGTTTAGAGAAACTGACTCGCTATGGTAACCTGGTTTATAACAGGTTTACCACCTTAATTACGAATGACATGGATAATAACAGTTAGTGTTACAGTTGCTTTTTCAATTAATTTCTGTCTTCCCTTTTCTTAATTAATATTCATACGTGAGTTGGTGTTAATGAGACGTGTAAATCCCTGCTTTGAAGAAACTGGCCAGATTATTTTCACAATGAAAGTCAAACAACAACCATAAGTTCTCTTTAAAGCTGTACATAAATGTGCTTCTTTGGGTCACTCCAGCGAGTATCAGTCTCCTTGTTGGTTCACGAGTGGTTCATACTGTGACGATCGTCTGTAGAGAACATAGTGCTGAGTGATAAAAAGGATGTCAAACACGATGGAGAACAGACCCAGACCGAACTTTGTAGGATCACCAAACACCAGCTTCCACTCATCTGAGGATCAAAATTAATACAGAGATACCGTCAAAATGCTCCAGTGCTCACATCAACAGTACAGGTGGTAAAGTAGATGCACCTATTTAACCATTTAAAAATCCTAATTCTTCTCAAGTTATCACTTCTCCATGCCGCCCACAGGGCGAGGTGACAACAATACCCATCAGCTTCTTATAGCTGAGGGGTAAAATAAGCACAGTAAACACACTTTTACTTTTCATGTCAACATTTCCTTTCTTTCCGTCGCTTCAGAAATCCTGCTTATTTCATTAAATATTTTTGTATGTACAGTAAGCAAACTACTGTAATTACCATTGTTATAAGACTGCAGAATCATCTGGAGAATGCTGAAGAATCCACCAGTGAAGTCCAGTAACACATTGCCAATGCTCCATCCTTCAGTACTCTGTCTTTTGTAGTTCATGTATGCCTGGAAACACAGGAAAGCCATCAACTGTATTCACTGCTGATAAAAATAAATATGGCATAGAACATTTGAGACTTGTACACTGCTCAAAAATCATCAGGTCATATCAGGTGAAGAGAGGAGGTGCCCCTCTAGTGCGCCTATTGTTAATTTCATTAACATTAAGCAGCTAAAACTCTTTAATAACCCCCTGCTAATTAACTGACCAAGATCAATATCCCAACTTAATGACACACTCTAATTAAAAAGTGTTTTGTTTAGCAGTGTATTAATCAGGTTAGATGTGAACATTGTATTTCTAAAACATGTTTACTGTAATAAATCTCTTAACATGTGGCACTGTTACTGTAAAAGAAATGTAGACAGATGCACCACTGGTGGGCAGTGAAGGTGGGCATCAAAACACATTAAATCGATGGAACATCCAACAACGCAAGATTTTTTTTAATATGGTTTCAGTCTAGTATTCATTATTTAATGTGCAAGTCCAGTTTGTGTTTGAGTCTTACCTGTGGGACATATTTGATAAGAGTCACTGCTAGCTTAATGTAAGAGAAATAGTAAAGGTAGTCCAGCCAGGTGATTGTTTTGGCTACAGCAACAAATAAGCTGATCAAAGCAAACATCCAGCCAATCAGCAATAACACCAAGGCCGTCCGAGAGACTCTCTGTCCACCCCTCTGTAAGAAAAATGGCACATTATACACCCGTCCTGAGTCTGAGACATCCTGCCAAACAAACTGACTCTGTGATAAAAGTGATTTTGAGAGTCATGTCGTATTCAGTCTTAACAATAAAGTCATTACATTAAATTATTCTGCTCCTCTGCTTTAAGTGTCTTAAAGCAGAAAGTCTGTAAGTATATGAAATGACATACACATACCTCATACACAGTAGCCTGGCTGAAGTAGACCAAACACAGCAGGACAGCATGGAGACTGAAGAAAACATCATTAGCAGTCACAGGGTTGATTCCATTAGGGTTCCTCTTCAGAAACTCCTCCTACAGGAGGAGCACACAGTAGCTTAACAAAAAGTATTATGTATGTATTATGCAAAACCTAATGTTATTCTATACAAAGGCAACAGCCACTAGGTGGATCGTCCAGTGTAGTCATGAAAAACATCAACTGATCATCAAGAAATGCCACAAATGGATGGAATGTCTTCAAATTCACAGACAGTTGAGTGAAAAGATCGTAGAGTTGTACTCAAGGAGACACTATGTTAAATACAGTTATAAATCTAATTAAGCATTTAACTTTCAAAGGTTTCTCTAGACTCACTGGTACTGGCTGGTATCCTATTCTTCATGTGTATAAACAATGGAGTGTCCATTCAGTGGCTGGAGTTACCTTTATAGACGGTATCCAGAACAGTCCTATATTGAAGACGCTGTAAGCAATGAAACCCGTCAGGTTGAGAGCCAGGAAGTCAAAGTTGAGACCTACAACACTGAAGACAAACATGTTAGTTTTAATTTTGAGTAACTTTATTTTTAAAACATTCTACAAATTTCACACCACATTAAACCCAACACACAAGAGAGACTGAAGAGAAAAAGTCAGGGCAATCAATGTCATTCATTTTCTAGATTCTCCCTCCCCTCCGCCCTGTGTCAGATCTTTTCTTGATCTTGCCTGGTGTTGTAGGCCTTTGCCTCTACTGATATTGTGCCTAGACCTTGACCTTGTGCTGCCATGATTAGTGCCTCTGTGCTGTCTTTCAGTCCAGCTTTGTCCAGCCGCTGGTAGGATTTTTAGATTTTTAGACTTCTTCTGCCTGCCAACAGTACATGCTGTGCAGTGCCCTGTCCTTCCACGATGATTCCTCTTCTTAGTTCCTCTTCTTGCTCGGGTCCTTTTTCAGGTTTCTGCTGCCCGAGGTATCTAATAAGCACACGATCACTTGTGGCTGATGCACTCATGGCCCTTTGCTGTTTTATCCTGAATAGCAGTTCTGACACTCACTAGTCCTCTTTCCTTCCTTCTGCTTGGCGTACAGTCTCAGGGTGCTGGACTTGGGGTGAAACCCTTCATGCATGGTAAAAAGCTTTCCTGTCTTGAAGTCAGTGACTTCTATTTTTTCCTTTGACCAGCTCTGACAACTAGGTTGGGCGTAGGTGTCGATTGCCTGGCTCTTGTTCTTTCCATTCAGTTTACTCCTCTGGCCGTGACTTATTCTCTGCAGGTAGTTGCAGCTTTTCTATAGTGGACTCTTCCTGGTTCTCATTTGCCTTCCAAGGTACTTACAGCTATCCTCAATTTCTGCAATGTTGTCTTCTAGTAGTACAATCCACTCATACCTGACTACCTTCACTCTTTTTGGGCTTGAATTGAGCTCGATATCTATGTAAAGAAGCTAACATAGATATGTATCCGTAGCCAGTCTTGTTAGGTATAAATCGTGTCAAGGCCTGGTTCTGTCTAACTTTTCAAATTTGAAACCCTTTCTTGGGTGTCTGCCACTGCAATGATTACTGGATCATGTTCAGGGAGGTTGCTGTGGTCCAGTAACTGCTTGTCTCCTTAAATCTCTATGCTCTTGAAACTGTACTTGGAGACACAACAAACCTTCTGACAAAGGCACTGATTTATGTACTGATGTACCGCCTTATGCTACCAGTAGTGATTTACTTTAGCCGAATGCAAAACTATTAAAAACAAAAAGATGAAGGGGAAAAAAAAAAAAAAATCACACGTAAAACCATTTAGATAGATGTCAGTCTAACTACAAAATGATAACAATAATAAGAAGGAAATACATAGGGACAGATAAAAGATGTTTGAAAACTACCTTTTTCTCCTCCAGTTTTCGAAGGCTTGTGGATAAAAAGACACTGACCAGGCCAGAAAGTAAATCCAACCAATGACTTCACTAATTATGGACAGGACATTGCTATGGACAACTATGAAGCGGATCCTGACAGGCACACTGGAAAAAAAGATATAGCTTATGTACACAAAGAAACTGGACAGTTAATCAGTTAAAAAATAAAATGGCAGCAGACATCAGCCGGCCTCTGGTGGATCCCTCCATCCATACAATACAATACAACTTTATTTGTATAGCACCAGCAGTACACCAAAGTGCTTTACAATAAAAACAGGAAAATTCCATCTCATCGTGAGCATCATTAGCTCTGAGTAGTGCAGAATTAACAACTTTCTATCTTTTCAACCATTAGCTTATAACCATTTTGAGATCCAGACGTTTTGCGTGACAAAAGGGGACAAAGAAAACACGTTTCAGTGCGTTTGTGCTCTGCTGCTTCAACCAATGTCTTGTAATAGCTTGTACAGTCTGGAGAGAATTAAAAACTTAACAGGAGATTCACTGGCACCAAGACTCAGTTTATAAGATTTGGACACCAAATTTGAAGAAGAAAGTGGTCACTTTAAGATATTCAATTATTGCATTCAGTGAAGGAAATTATTTTCTTTGCGCTGGACTGACACCCACCTGTTGAGCTCTGTGCTGTTGGTAACCAGATATGTGGTCACCTGACCAACATCATGGGCTGTCACATTAAAACTGACAGCGGTAGCTTGTACTGGCATCATGACCTAAACAAAAAACTCACATAGATTTTGGTCTCTGCCTACTGTCACAAATACATTTTGATAAAAAATAATAATTTAGTTTCATCAAACTTAGATAACCCAGGTCTGATTTTGTCTTATAAATTCAAAAAACAGCAGCAAAAGAGGAACTGGCCTATGATAATAGTTATGGACTCCATCAACCTCTGAGAGGCTCTTTTTATACCCAATCATTCTTTAACCTTTCTGTAATCAGAGGTGTTGTTGTGTTCATATTATGATATTACAAAGTTATTAAAAAAACAAACATCCAACCTGACTTCCTCAAAAGTATCCTAGCTTGAAATGTTTTGTTAAGCCCATGTTTTGTTGCCTCATATGCAGCATCATTTTTTCATGTTTGGTTTCTTACCTCCTCAGGCACTGTGATTATAGACGAGTAGTTTATCTTGGAGCTGTGTGTTACATTTAGGTGAATCACAGCTGACTGGTTGAGAGGGGAACTGCACAAAGACACGAAACACCAAAGGGAACAATACAAATGTTAACGCTTGCAATAACAAAGTCTATATTAAATGCCAGTAGTAACACATCTTACTTCATATGGGTATAATATCGCTTCTCTTTGGTTCTATCTGCTATGTAATGTAGTTAACAATGGATTTAGAAAAGAAAAAACAGAAAGGTTGCTGATGACTGTGAGATGAAGTTCTGTATCCTTTAAAACTATGATGTAGCTATAAAAGTCTTGCAAATAATTCAATGTGTAGTACAAATGATAACTACAATTATTTCAATTAACCCAGAATCAAAAAGGTTTTCCAGAATATAACTGTAAATGTTTTAAATGCTGAAAACACTGGTACTGTATACAGAATCGTTTTATTGCAATTTTAACAGGCTTTCTATTATTAAACACAGAAAGTACACTTATATATATCTACACTGGTAATATGGCTTATCTAAAATACTATTACCTGGAAGTAATAATGACGGCATTTTTAGAGTATTCCTCAAGTGTAACAGCCTGAGGAGCAAACAAACTCAATCTGGATTCTGAAGTACAAGCAGAGTGTTGGAGGGCAGCGTTAGTGTTAATTTCACATTTTATGTATTTTTCTGCAGTGAAACGGATTCATTTAATCATAACAGTTCATCACCAGACATGTTGGTCAACATCCAGAACACCAGCAGCTGAGCAGGTAGGCATCTCTTTCCCAAACCTTGGCCTGTCATCTCTGTAAAATTATGAAAACCTAAAGAAAAGAAAGCAGCCAGAAGTCATTGGAAATCAGAGCTATCCAATGCAATCAAAATTATAGTGTAAGATAAGAGGATTAAACAGATACTTCAGGTAAAAATTAGGGGTGGGCTTTATACTGCATGTACGTGATCTATCGCAATTTTTTCCGTGTTTGATGAATAAATAAACCAGCTTAATTTCAGTTGTTTTATTTTGTCTCATGAATTCTTGTTTGATGTCCTTTTTGTTGCCGTGATCTTTTGTTTGTTAAAGGTCTAGTGTTGACCACAGAAAGAGACTTAATGTGACAGTATTGTCATTTGTGGAAAAACCTCTGTGTGCAACTGATGGTTAACAAATGGTTAAAATAAAACATTTCAATTCATTCAGACTTGTTGTATTCAAAGTTGAAAAAAATGGCCGATTTGAATGAGTATACCAGGGCAATTTTAGGCACTATAGGGTTGAAAATAAATATTTTTTTGGAGGCTTTTTAAACATATCATGATATATATTGTGTATCGCGATATATCCTCATATCGCCCAGCCCTAGTAAAAACTATTACTGAAAACACAATGTAGGCTGTAGATCATTTAATGTCTGTTATTCAAAGCCAAACACAGGTGAAAGTACAAAGGTCCTGTTTTTGTTTCATGTTTTAATAAGATTAATCAGATAAATATCTGTTTCCCGGGTTACCTGGATTTCATGTTAACTAGTTAGATTTGTTTACATATTTCACTCTCCGTGTTCCAGATGTTGCATCTGCAGATTTGTCAATTTCTGTGAGCAGGCTATATCATAGTTTATTTGACCTCACAAAAAAAAAGAAGACTGCAATTCCCAGGTCATGAAAATGCATATAGGTGTCAATATTATCTTCAGAGAACAATCCAAATTAAGCTAACTGCAAATGATTATAATACAGCTGCATTAACTCATTATATTGTATAAAATAAATAAATGTGCCTCATCATTCATCACACCTTTCATCACATCAGCTGGGCTGTTTGTTTGTGTTTATCCTCAGAGTGACTGATTTGATTTAAAATCGATAGTCATGATTTAAAAAGAAGACACTGAGTAGCGGATCACTCACGATGGAAACCAAAGTTTATCAATGAATCAGTTTGGAATAATTTCTTTCCAGTTGGCAGGTAAGTAAATGCTGTGTATTTCAGCATGAAACATGGCATAGAAAGTTTAGAAATGGAGCTGTAGTGCCTACCACTGATTTCATTGCTTCACCGACAAAAGTGATAACCAGCAGGTCATCCTAAATGCATGTCCATGTCAATATATTCTACGTTTAACATTACAAAACAGTGTTTCGTTAAATATACTGTATTAAATTAAACTTGTTGAGCTGATTCATACCAGTATAGCTTAGTAAAATAATTCACAGTTGTCTTCCTTGATATGCTGCCAACCTGCTTGAAAATTCTTCTCTTTTGGATATATGGTGTTACCCTCAGCCTTAAGGCTGCATGATTTGGTATACCTGCCCTTGATAAGTGGTGATAGTCACAGTCCACAGTCAAAAACTTTGCCTCTGTCCTAAAACTATTCACTTCGTCTTCATATGGAGTGTTTGAGGTGAGCCCCACGTAGCTCTGCTTCTCAATAGTTGGATTTTACTGATGTGCAGCAGAAATAAACTGAACTGACGGAACCTCCCCCACATTTCAGAAAATCTAGGGGATGTACCACAAGGAAGTTTAATACAACTATCACTGTTAGTATAGAGGGTTTTTTTTTTTTAGTATAGCGCACCAAAGCCAAGTTTATATAGATCAGACAAGACAAACGCATCTTCCAAGGAATCAAATGCATCAAATGAAGTCTAATAAAATAACAAAGTTGTCTGAGATAAAGCGATGTCTTCATCTTACCTATTTGGTCTGAAAGAACACGTACACACAAATAATAAAGCAATAGGCTTGCGTTAAGTAATGAACGAATAAATCTTTACCCGAACATATAAAAACTACTCGACAAAACACGTCCTCAGCTGTACTTCCCTAACAGATCACGGGATATCTTCTTCGTCCTATAACAGACGCTTCTATGTGTACTACTGCCCTCCGCAGGGTAACTCAGCTATAAAGATGCGTACAGATGAAATGGTGCTGCTGCTGCTGCTACATATGTAAAAGTGGATTGAATTGTTTAATGACGTTCAGGAACAAGATGTATTTTATTTTATTCAATCCCCACTGCAGCAAGTCAACATACATTGTCAGATCGGCATGTATGCAGCACACTGACTGCACACATACGCTGCAACACCAGCAGTAACCCTAACCGTATGTCCTTACGTTAAATAAACATCATTCATTTACCGTTTGTCGTCTGTATTCTGAATTGAAAGCTCCACACAAGACAGAATTATTCTAGAGTGCGAATTATTAAATGCGTACATTTAATAATTATTAATTAAATATATGCTAATCTGATTGGTACGCTAAGATGACTGAACACCTCGGCGATTTAAGGAGCCAACCCACCACCACCAGGTTTGACTTTAATGTCATTTTAGTTACGTCAATAACTATAAAATACTCATTTGGGAAGCATGAGTAACATCGTACCAAATCGTAACAGAAAACGAAAATCAGAATCCCCTCGCCCCGGAACGTTTTTGGGCCATATACTGTTTCACTGGGACCTTTATTATATCAACTCCTGTGTCCGACCTTCTATTGAAGAGTTTCCTGTCACAGTTTAGCAACCTTTCCAATGCTCGACATGTTTATAACCAAACTTTGTGCTTCACGTGGTTCGTTATCAAGGTTAGACTGCTGTATTCATGTTTACAAATATATTTATTTCTTTTGTTGGTTTTGTTTTTTAAACATTAAACTCTCTTAGTTCAGACGAAGAGTCATTTTCAAATTCCGTTCAATCAAGGAGGCTAATGTTAACGTTATACTTGGAAAAGAGAAAAGTGTTGCTTAGATTGGATTTGTCTGTGGCATGCTTTTTATGTGTCTGTACTGATTTTCTTTCGTCTTTCAGTATAGGCAGCTGTGTTTGGCCTTTGTTCACCCGTTCACATCGGCACGGCCAGGCTAAGCTGCTCCACACTCAGATTCCTCAGCTTAACTCTAACAGAGCGTCAGTTGCATGCTGTGGTCGGCAGAGATACGAGAGGATGTATCCTGTGATGTTAGTCCGTCCTGATGGGTCAACAGTCAGCATCAGATACAAAGAACCCAGACGCATCATAATGGTTAGTTTACCATATCTAAAAGCCAGTAATCCCCTGGCTTGCTGTTTGTCATGAGTCTTATAGATGTGCAGTCTCAAAGCAAAAAAGAAGAGATCATGTAAATTACATCATCACTGTTATTTTCTAAGACCTGTCATTTTTCAGTTAGATGACTTAATGAGCATATATGAATTAGAGGTGGGAATCACCATACATCCCACGATACGATATTATCACAATACTTAACGCACGATACGATATTATCGCAATTTTTAAAAATATTTTGCGATATTCAGATTCTGTACATAAAGGTAAACTTTATCAATATTCATTTTCTCTAATAACAAAGTCTCACACTCAGTCTTTCTCTCGTTTCAGTCAGTTTTATTGTTGACAAACTGAACGGTTTTTATTACAGTCTAGTCCAACTTAACTGAATGCAACCGTCTGGTACAATTATAGCTATTCTGAACTATGCAATTTATGAAAACTATGCAGCCCATTCAGCAACTGAAGAATTTAAAAGTAAATTAAAACAAAATATAATTTTACATTAAATAAAAAAGTTTTAAACTTAATTAAAATAAAACATGTCTTAAATTAAAATAAGTAAACTGTCATGTTTATTGCTGCCATAAAAAAAGTTAAACCCATTTGGACAGTGAAGGAATGTCAGGATTCTTGCTCAGAAAAAGGATCAACATGCTCTGAAGTCAGAGCACAAAAACCTTTTTGTAACAAAATATCGATTTCTGCTGTCCCTGTATCGATACATTATTAGCAAACAAAATATCACGATACTACACAGTATCGATTTTTTCCCCCACCCCTAATATGAATAATGTATGTATTTGTCTAAAAGAAATTTACAGTTAGTTTTTCCAACATTCTACTGTATACAACCCAAACCCAGCCCTCCACATGCTAATAAGAGGAAAGCAGACTCAATAGATAATAAAAAAAAAAAAACAAATTGCTCAGGTCCTGTAGCAGAAGCCAGTGAGCATGTCACTTAATATTTTGCTTATGTGAGCTGATGTGTTGTTTTTAATTTTATTTTATTCATCTGTTTTGAAAGATGCCGGTAAATCTGTCTACTCTGTCAGAAGAGGAACGTCGAGTACGGCTGAAGAAAAGAGAAGTGAAGAAGCCTCAAAAACAAACAGGAGTCCAGTATGAAGATGATTTCAAAGTGGACAAATATAGCCACTTGTGGAAGAAGAAATAAGAGTTTTATATGCAAATGCAAAGCATACTCATACAGTATCCATAAAAAATAAGTTATGTGTCTGTGTTTTGTTTTTTGTTTATTCTTAAGTGATACTGCAAAATGTCAGGGATCACCAACTGAATTGCGATTGAGTTGTACTTGGGTAATGTCCACACCAGTTCAGTTTTTAATCCCCCTTGAAACAGAGACTTCTGGAAATACTGCTGAACTTGACAGTATTTTAGTCTGTAAGGCAGAAACAGACATTTCAAAACAGCAGACATTGATTGGCTTCTTGGATCTTAGTGAGTCCTTTCATGATTTGGCATACCCATCACATAAAAGAAAATGGCCTTGACTATGGCTACTGATGAATTTTATATATTAGTTGCTGAGCATGCTAGGGGCATTTTTGCAGTGAAAGGTAGAATTTTGTTATGCTACTACTGCATGAAAGAAGCATAGAAGGTATGTGTCCGTGTATGTTTTCAGTCATGTTGCTATGAACAGTAAAAAAATATATCTTGTTGTTTTATGTTGCTGTTTCCTTGTTTATTTTCAATAAAGTAAATTGAAAAGTTATGTAGACTCGTACCTTTTGGTTAAAAATAGAAGGGTAGGGGTTTTCATCAGGAACAACTTGAGTTTCAGTGAGCTTGTGTTCTTCCTACTTTTCCTTCCTATGATACTGTATGTTATATTCTCTGTTAGTGGTAGTTTGCAGAGTAGTTGTCAGGTGAAGGCAGTATTAAAAAAACTTGTCTGTGGGCTACTCTTGGTTGTGCTGTTGTTAGTTTGTCAGTCAGCTGCAGAGAGAAGCAAAGGTATGTTGTATAAAGAGCTTAAGAGAAAGTGTTAAGAACAAAAAAGAGAGTCTCCACTCAAACCATTGTCTGTACTTTAAACAACACTGTCATAGCCACACTGTTACAAAATGACCGTGATGTCATGTCATATCTATTGCAGGCTGACAAGTCATTTAATGAGTGATGGTGTTGGTTTGCTCAAAATTGCTGATGATTATTGGTTAGTTAGTCTAGTTAACTGTGTTTTTATTTATTTTTTTGTTAAATGTTTTCAGATGTAACATATCTTTTCTGCAGTCTGATCTTTGCAGAGCATCTAAAACACAGCGACCTGATATACTGAAGAGTATATGAAGCGTTGAGTAAATTAGTCACGTATTTCATATGCGCATCCTGTGTATTTCTTTAAAGATTATTTTATATAATTTCAGTGCAAAATATACTTCCGTAGACATTACAACTATTCATTGCAATCTAGTTATATGCTAGTGCTAGTGTACTTACTTCACTCTCCAGCAGGTGTCGACAGTGCACCAGTGGGTTCGCCAGACGCCAAAAACCACACGAGCAATTCTCGCGAGAATTCGATTTGTGTCCTTGATAAGTCCGAAATGGGGTACTGGGACCTACCGGAAGGTACAGACTGTGTGGAAAAAACATGGATTACTACGAAACTTGGCACGGCTTTAGGTAACTATCGTTGGTGACATAATTACTTGCAAGTCATGTTGTGCAGGGTCGTGAAAGCAGGTCATCTGTGTGGTGGGTTAGTCAACGCTTTTGAACTTGCAGATTAAGATTGCCTAGCAAGCTACATACGGCTAGGTTTGCTTTTGCTAAAGGATGGACCTGGGTTTCCTAAAATACAAACATTCAGTGAATTATTTAGTTAGCGGTGCGTTTGCTTCAGCTCAGCAGATAATCACGTAAACCAGTACTGTAAGATTTTTAAATTACAACCTAGAATACCTTGAGATAGTAATGGGCGATGAAACAATACAGATGAACATGGCGCCATAGCGTTTCCTCGATACAAAAATCAGACACGGTCAATATGAAGTCTGTACGTGACTGTTTTGTTAGACTACACGAACAACCAACGACCGTGACAATAGCGCCATGCTCAACTAATAGGTTGACGCACACATGCTTTGTGGAATAACCAGGTCGTAAGCTCCCAAAAAATGATTGCCGATGTTTCTGTGTTTGTAATATTTTTGCTTATATTGGTAAATAGGCTTTTGACGACGTGACTTACGAAGGGGCTACATATAAAATATAGAAATGACCTGTTTCGCAACCATCTTACTCACAGGTCTCAAACTTCAATGACTTGGCGACCACTGCTGGCACTGTCATCTCATTGGAAGCCCTCTGGAGTGTTTGCGTAGTAACAAGCCTTGAACTGTACTTGCTTTTATTAAAGTTCACTGTCAAGACCAGTTTCTCACACGGTTCCAAAAAGGGGCATTACACGACTGAAAACTCTGGACAGCTCTTGCAAGGATGAAGGGAACTCTCAGAAACTTTGCAGTCTGGTCTGCTTTTCCCTGTGCCTCTCGGAACTTAGTTTTCAGTTCACTGTTGCACCGCAAGTCAGTAAGTTCATTTTGCAGCATGCTGGGGACACGCTCATCAGCTGAGAAGGGGTCTGCAAAAAGCTGGACAGTGCTCTGTCTGTTTCATGCCACACCAAACTGCTCAGCTGCTGACGCATATCTCTAGCTTTGGTTGGGCCATACATGGGACACAAACTCAGCATTTCGTCTGTCACCTCAAACTAATGATCAACACCTCTGATGAAAGTTGCTGAGCATTGTCAGTACTTTCATCAAGCGCCACGGAGTGGCAGTGAAACTTCGACCTTTGTTCATAGATATTACTTGATAATGTATTATTCCGCTCTGCCACGTTGTTTGCCGACAGCAACGTTGTTGAACAAACTTTTTTTTTCTTTCTTCCTCTTCATTGAATGGCTTCCCTACCTTAGCGATTAATTGACTAATCACATAACCTGCTTTGAAGGCAGCATCAGTGTCCTTACTGGCTTTGTGGAAAAGTTCTTGCTGGGATAGTAGTCCTCTTTGTAGCTGTTTGGCTCATTTTCTCCTCTCCCTTGTTCTTTCCATAATGCTCTCCATGTTTAGTCGCATAATGACGCTTGAGATTATATTCCTTCAGAATAGCAAGTTTCTCCTTACCTAAAAGGCACATCACCTACACCCAACTCAACAAAGAAATACAGCAGTGTCCATCTTTCCGATGTCGGCGTTCGTCATCCACTTTCCTTTTCAGTTCAAACGTCTTCTGCTAATATAATACTGCTAATTCCTTGAGACCTCTGATCTTAATGACCGTGTTCTATATTCTAATAAATCTTTTTTAGCCACTTAACATGTTTTATAAAGATATTTTATTTGTTGCAATTTAACAACAGGTAGAAATACAAGGGACCGAGACGAGGTTGCGGCCATGAGCGATGCAACCGCTCTGGAGCCTTGGTGCAGCTTGATGAGCGAACCAGTGCGCTGGCCACGTCTGCATCTTGGGCAGTGGCGTGCTGCTGCACCTCCAACCAGAATTTCAGTTAGGTCGTCAGGGTCGATGAAAACCAGGGGAAAATACCCAGAGGAACGTCCAATCTCTAAGAGGTCCTCTATGGTGAAAGTAACGGAGAGGATAACAGCAAAACACGCAGTACAACAGGGTGGAAAGATGAGTGTCAGGGGTCATTTGTCACAGAAGGATTTCACAAAGGTGAAAGGGAAGGTTTACAAGACTTTAGTGAGACCTGCTATGATGTATGGTTTAGAGACTGCAGCACTAAGAAAAAGACGGGAGCAGAATATTTTCACTGGGAGTGATCAGAATGAACTGATTATAAATAAATACAAGTTGCTGTCAATTTAAAAACTCCTTCATACCAGCTGGTCTAAAGTGATTGTGATTGTCAGCCCTACAGCAAAACTGACTTTTTTTTTGTTTTTCTAAAGTTTCTTAATTTGTTTGTTTTGTGTGTTTCAGGGCTGGTTGGTTCAGCTTATCACATAGTGGCGTTCCAACCTGACTCTGCAGTGGCAGCGTTACAGAGGGCTACCAACTCAACAGTTACCATGGGTAAATGTATTGTCATTCAAAACTCCACAAGAACTTCAGTGTATGTGGTTTATGTTAAATCTGTCTGCATGTCTGAAAACTCCACTCCTTAAGGTCAGAAGCACTGAGATTTTTCCAGTTTCTTTAGTACTGGGAAGATTAGGAATTGCCGTCACTTTTGTAATGATTCACAGGTAGTGATAATGATAATAGTAATAATTATGATGATGATGATAACATTATCATCAACAACGACTGAGTAAGGTTCTTTATCTATACACAGTGATTTTCTATGATTCCATACTTTAAATAATTGTGTGAAGTAGGGCTGCACGATTTTGCATAAAATGAGAATCACGATTTTTTTGGCTTAGAATTGAGATCACGATTCTCTCACGATTTTCTTTTCCAGTATAAATATTTATTGCACTTATTAACTGCACATCAACTTCATAACAGTTGAGACTGAACATAAAAACAATAAATAAACATAAAAACAACAAATGTCTCACGTTTTGTGGTTGCCACAAAATGTTGTACTGCTTGAAATTCCGTCTCCACCGTTGCTCGACACTGCATGTATAGAGCAGGTAGCGCAACAATAGAAAAATAGTTGCGGGACGGCACTGTGTAGCGTTTGTCTAGGGTGTTGATCATTTTCCAAAATCCCTCGTTTTGCACAGTCTTGATGGGAGCCATATCTTTGGTCAGGTGATAAGTGATAGCCTCCGTAATTTCTTTGTGCCTGCGGAAGTTCAACGGGTATAGGGAAGCGCTGTATAAGGTTCCCGTTATTGATGTTTGGGTGGTTGACCGGGACGGATTTTCTCCAGTCACTTTCTCGTCATCCCTGACGTGCTCTCCGTTGTTTTTTTCCCTGCTAATTTAAGCATCACACGGCACAGCTTCTGTATCACGTGGTATAAGGCTCTGCCCTCGTCATTTGTTGAGCAGGAAGAGTGAGCGCTTGTTTTCATGCAGATTACGTCCCGGATCAAAATGCGGTGCAATCGTCGTCGTCTTTTTTTTTTTTTTTTTTTTTTTAAATCGTTGTCATTAGGAAATGAGATCGCACATAAGCATGAATCGAGATCGCGATTTTCTAACGATTAATCGTGCAGCCCTAGTGTGAAGTGCTGCCCTGATGGCAATAAAATTCTAAGTGCAAAAAACCCTCCGAACACAACTTTTGTGGTTTTGTTTTTTAATTCCTTGAACATCACTGCACTCAATATCGTCACTTCTTTGACTAACTAATTGAATTTACAACAGTAAATTATTTTTCTAGTGCAGAAATGCCATCTGAAAACACAGCCTTAAAAGGTCATTCATTCATTCATTCATTCATTTTCTTATAGGTTTGTAAATCATAAAAGTTTTGGCCAAAGTAAAAATGCACTATATTGCCCAAAGTATTCACCCGCCCAAATAGTTGAATTCAGGTGTTTCAATAACTTCCATGGCCAACGGTGTGTAACATCCATCACTCTGGCATCCCGAGTGCTTCTGCAAATATTTTTGAAAGAATGGGTCACACTCAGGAGCTCGGTGAATTCCAGCGTGGTACCGTGATAGGATGCCGGTCACTGATAAATAGTCGACAGTCAACGGTTGGTGGTATAAGGGCTGCAATGATTCATTGACTAATTCGAGTAATTCAATTATAAAAACATCCATAAGACAAATTCTTTGCTTCGATGCTTCATTTAATACACGGCTCTGTAGCGTGCCGACGTGTTAAACGCGACTGTTTGACCCGCATTTTCGACTGAAAACAGACCTGCATACAAACGTATTTAGGAACAGCATATAAATATCAAAAAGTTTGACATTGAGCGCATACACACACCCCAGAGTTTCAGCAAAAAGACTGTTAAACAGCAGCAGCAGCAGTGATGATGATGGTCTCATAGTTTAACATGGAGCTGAATATTCATTAATGCTCTTAATAACACCGGTGTTTCTTATCCAGTTAACTGATAGAATAATCATTAGATTCATTCATTCAGTCATTAGAGCTCGGCTTAGCGCCTTAGTTCCAGTGAAAGGAACTCTTAATGCTTCAACATACAAGAATTTTGGGCGTTTTCATGCTCCTAACTTTGTAGGAATAGTTTGGGGATGGCCCCTTCCTGTTCCAGTTGTGCACCAGTGCGCAAAGCAAAGTTTTATAAATACACGGATGAGCGACTTTAGCATGGAAGCACTTAACTGGCCTGGACAAAGTCCTCAACTCAACCTGACAAGCTGTGGGATGAGTTAGAGCAGAAACTGCGAGCCAGGTCTTGTCTGACCTTACAAATGCGCTTCTGGAGGAATGGTCAAAAATTCAATCTCAGGTTTGCAGTAGGGCTGGGCCATATCATACCGTTCACGGTAATACCGGTGTAATTTTGGGCAACAATAAGAAAATTAAATATCGCGATAGAATATGGGTAGAACGCGCATGCGTTGTGCCTTTGTTTTCATACGCACATCGTGGAAAAACCGCGGTGTATGAGAAGGGCGAAAGCGGATCGTTGAATGGAACGGATGAACCAGAATTGGTTTGTGAAAAAGCTGCAACTTCAGTGGTGGAACTGGTTTGGCTTTCGTCCGTCAGATACACAACAAAGCACTATTTTTGGTAGAGCATGCTAGCGGGCCGTCGTTATTACCGTGTTTTTTGGTAAATACGGCACACTTAAAATCAATCCTTTGATTTTTCTGACAATCGACAGTGCCCCTTATAATCCCGTGTGCCTTATGTATGAATTCTGGTTGTGTTTACTGACCTCGAAACGATTTTGTCATACACGATGCTCGAAAATCTGAAATGTTTTTGTACAACTTTGCTAAGCTACAAAGCCGCACCGCTTGATGGATTGTCGGAGCATTACGGCTACCGTAGGCAGGAGCCTCGCGGAGTGATACGTACTGTGCTTCAACATAATATTACCGTGTGTGTGTGAGTGTGAGTGTGAGAGACTTCTTTTTATATTTTGTGGATATTCTACATGGTTATGCTGAGGATATGTCGGCCAATTTCCACTGGAAATGCCTTTTGGTTAAACTGTCAGCAAGGATTTGCATTTGCACTGTTACATTTTTTTTTTTTTTATATAACTTTAATGCACATAAAAAAGCAGCTGCTTGTTTAAGTGAAAATACATTGATTTTTTTTTTGCACTAATAAAGTTGTGGAGTTGTAAAGTATTTTGTCTAGTGTCAATTATATCGTCAATTGTATCGTTATCGCAAATTTTCAAATGTATATCGTGATAAATATTTTTGGTCATATCGCCTGCTCTAGTTTGCAGTACACAACAAGGATATATTTTCTATGTTCAGTCCTGTAGTGGGTTTAGCTGTTTTAGCTGCTGATCTTTGGATCCCATAATTTTTTTTCTTTTTTTTGGATGACTGAAATAATGAGGGAAATTGTCTTCCTGTTTTCAGCTGCCATGGGAGCCATCTTTGGAATGACAACATGTCTCAGTGCTCAGGCCCGTGAAGCTCCAGACGACCCGCTGAATTATTTTATCGGCGGCTGTGTCTCGGGGATTTTTTTGGGAGCACGAAGTAAGTATCAGTCCTGACAGATGTGACTAGACAAGAATTCAAAATTTTATTTATTTTTTTCAGGAACACAACAAAAGTTAGTCCTTTTTAAATAAAAAGTGTGATGTGCAATTAACACACTACACTCTTTAGAGCATATTTGTGCTAATGTGCCACAATAATAATCAGCTGTATAACTAAAATGAACTTGGACTGCACTGGAGTATAATTCTAAATGACATTTTACTTGATCATACTTACTACGTCTGCATAAGTTTCAAACAGTCCTTTTTTTGTGTTACTTATTGCTGAGAATCACAGCTGTGGACCTTCTGCACTATTTCTTATAGCACAATGGATTGTGGCCAAAAGAAAAACCCCTTATTGGCCAGTATGAAGAATATATAAATATAAAATTCACAAGAATTTAAAGATATGTTTTCTGTATACTTTCTTTAAATCTTAGAGTAAGTCCCAGTTCTTTGTGTAAACTCTGCTCTGCTGCTTGAGGAAATGCTGCTTAATCAGAAGTTTAGGAATTGCAGTGACTCTTATCATCACTAACAGGTGATGATGGTAGACGGCTTGTTATGGCTAATTAAATCTGTTCTGAACATTTTTCATTTAAAGTCACAGTGGGGATGGGAACTGATAAGAATTCAGCGATTCTGATTCTAATATCAATATCTCTTATTGATTCCCTTCACGATGCTCATTGGCTCCACTTTGAGTCACCACCATCTCTAAGCTGCTTTTCAAAGACATTAATAATGTGCTGTGTGGTCAAATGTTTGTGCATGTTGGACAACCGATTTCCTTCAGGGGAAAACAAGATCATACATACTGTTAGATTCTGTTCAGTAACAGAGAAAATGTCTCTGCAGTTCTACAGTAGCATTTGGTTTGCCTAATTAAAATCATACTGTGTGCTGTGTCTGTGTGTGTGTCTCCAGCTCACAGTGCTATAACTGGTACATCTGCGTGCCTGGGTCTTGGAACACTGGCTTTCTTTACAAAAGTGGGCAAGATGGAGGGATGGAAACTTGCTGGACCACCTAAACTATAAGAGGAAGATGCCCGGAAGATTGTTATATTGTAAAAAATACCTAATGTAATAAAGTTTTTTTGAAAAAGCCAAAAAAATGTTGGTTCATTTTATTTGATTTCATTTTACATTTGAAAACACTTTTAATTTAACTAGCTGTTGATGTAGAAACTGGAAAAAATGTTCGGCTATAGCTGTGTCATATGGTTCTTATGTTTACAAAGGTTTATGTGTCCTTTTT
The DNA here is from genome assembly GCF_964374335.1 of Astatotilapia calliptera. Classification (NCBI taxonomy): domain Eukaryota; kingdom Metazoa; phylum Chordata; class Actinopteri; order Cichliformes; family Cichlidae; genus Astatotilapia; species Astatotilapia calliptera. Next base: position 16,757,637 of record NC_137438.1, on the reverse strand, counting down.
TAAAAAATAACCTGGAAGTAGCCTAGCTCCTAATAATGTCATTTATTTACACATGCCGCAAAATGTGCAAAAACATTGTATTTCTGTGTAATTTAGTGTTAAATATTATTGTTAATGACATTAACAAGCATTTTTGTTAGACAGCAGGAAAGTCGGATGGTTGCCAGAATTGATTTATTGAAAATTTGCCAGCAGTGCAATGAAAAAGCAAATCACAGCAACACTGAGTGAAATGCTGCGTACAGTACACATGCATCACCTTCTAATTTTCTACTTTTCACATATGTTTGTGGATGTTGACAGGAATTTTAACTTTTTCTCAAGTTCAAGACTCATTTCCAGTTTTTGGAAAACAAATGAAAACAAAACTGATGTAGTGCAGACTACAAAAGCATACTTCAGAAGATGGCACTGGTCACTGCAAACTCATAAAACTGGTTTTTCTGGTCGAAAGCTGCAATTCCGCTGTATAAGTAACTATTGTGTCTTTTTTATTTTATTTTATTTTTTTTTTTAAATGAAGAAAAAAAAAGCAACTTCAATAAAAGTTGTGAAATCCAGCACCAACTCCCCACTTTACTGATGCTTAGTTGCAGGTTCTTCAATTCACATCAGACTTGCTAAGACTAGCGTTACCAAGCAGGAAGAGCCATTCCTGAGTCAATTATGCTCAAAGGATATATAAAAGTACAAGATGCTTCCAGACTCCCAAACAATTTTTATTCAGTTAAACATCAGTAGGATGCAAAGGAATAACAAAGTACCATGCAACAGACAGGTTCAAAATATGGGAAGTGGACTAGTTCTTATATGGCACTTTTCTACTCGAACTCCTCGGGAAAAGCACCAGTTTTCTTGTGTCATAGAGACCATAGGTAATCCCAATTGACCTGTGATAGATACGTATGTCTGTTGTCAAGATATAATAGCTAACCAGTGGAGTTTGACAGTCTCATTAACGAACTTATTAATCATTGACCAACTGAGTGCACAGATGCACATACCTTTGTCAGGTTCAGAGGAAGGAAAAACAAAACTTTCAGTCAGAGGATTCATACATATGAAAAACTGTAAAATAAACGTTGTGTGATCATTGTCTGGGAGAGTGGAATCAACATGTCTACCAGTTTTACAACAGGTAAAAGCTTTTTTGTTTTAATTAAATTTGTTCTTCTATATACAGAACGCTTTATTTAATTGGAAACAAAAATAGTTTTGTATGCAGCTTTGCAGAGCATGAAATGGTCAACAAAAATCAGAGAAGCAGCTTATAACACTTAAAGTTCAGGAGTTTTTTATACAGTTAATTTAGCTACTTTCAACCTCTACAGTCTGTCACCACAATAGTTTAATCTTTTCTTTAAAGACCTTTGACCGAGGGTTATTATAAGGACAATGAAACCAAAGAAAGCTGGAGAAAAGTGGAATAGATTCAAAACGATTACTTTTACCATTTACACTGTCTAAAGTACTGAGACTTCTTCAATAATATCTACCAACATTTTTACACACTGGTTACAGTCAAAGCATAGATTCATACAGTTCATCCACTTAATGGACTGCACTATATCGTTTCCCTCAAAAAAGCATATTAATTCATTTTTTAAATGCAGGTATTTTACGTCTGTTTATTTATGTATTTATTCTTTTATTGGGGCTCACAAGCTTTCAAGCACCACAGAGTATCTACTTGTGTAGGAGTGAAAGCTGTCAGACTGGGTTTTTTAAACTTAATTTGAAAAGGCGCCCTATTGATTAGCATGTAAATTATCAGGATGTCTAAGCCGGAATGCTAACTAGCTACTGCGTTCGAAAGTTTCGTATCCGTTTAAATATTTTACTTTTAATTTTGCTTACCTTTGCTCTTGAAAATAAATCGCAAATGGTGCTAACTGTACCACCTGCAAGTGACTCAGTAATCAAGTCTGCAACCCAATGGCCATAATTAGATTTAACTTACACTCAAAAACCCGAAAAGTCTCGTGTAACCTAAACGTTTGATGATATTTTAAGCGGGGTTTTATTTAGATCACAATTTAAAAGAAATGACGGTGCAGAGAAACAGAAACGCCTCTAGCCTTCACAGCGGATAACACGCAGACTCAGCGCACGGGTTCCTTTTCTGACAGAGCAGGACACCCTTTAAGTCCTGCTCCTCCACCCTCCAAAGACAGTGCTGCCGGAGGGCTTTTCCAGCCAATTAGCACCACCTTGATTTGCATTTGCCCCGCCTGGTCCTGCCACAGCATCAGAAGGTAACTTTAAGGTAGCCAACGAAGCGCCCCTTTTACATGCCTTTTAATTGGCACTAGAGAAATAAAACGAAGACGCGTACTGTAGTTCAATTTTTCGTTGTCTGCTGCGGTCCTGACAGGTACTCCGGGGTCGGGGCTTTTCTCTGACTGTAGTAACTGAAATGGATGATACCATCTGCCCGCTAAGACTACACAGTCCCAAAACCAGGGTGCTGTAATCAGTACTCTGGCAGTGGGGGTATCCTATCAGCTTTGCATTACATCCCCAGCAGATGTGCAGGCTGCAGGTGTTCCAGATCTACTGGCGTTTAGATCAACTGGCGTTGGTCGAACAGATGTGTGGCAGTCTTGCGTTTCAGGAGCTGCTACCGACAAACCAGCAAAAAAAACGCCAAATGTGTCATCTGTGACATTTGTGAGGTTGTCTCAAACACACTCCGTCAGTCTTGATGCTGTTGAACAACAAAATGCTTAAAAATGTGGCGAGTTTACCTGGTGATATCCTCATGCGCGACGCGATCGCGAAAACAGCAAACAAGTAACACCACGCCGTTGTTGTTCACAGGACAGCAAGAGTAAACGATCGGGAGACTCTTGTCGTCGTCATCGTTCCCCTCGCACGGTTTGTTTCTCCGAATTCAGCGTTTTTGCTTCACAACTACAGCGAGCTGTTTACTTTGTGCACTAACATGGAGTCGAGTCAACCAGCGCCACCTCTGGCCAAGTGCCACAGCCTACAGCCAGATCAACCTGTGACACACATCTGCACCACGTTTGAATTCGTGTCATGCACATTTGTACCTTTCAATTGTGTCTGTTTGTGCGTCATGCAAATAAACCTTTGAAAAGAATGAAATGATATCATATATTTATTATATGATATCATTTCATTTATATTATATGATATATATATAACTATTAAGTTAACCTTTACCAGTGCGGGCAGAGAAGCCAGTAAGTCAGGTGCTTATTATGGATATTGTGCTCAGTGCTAGAACCTTTTCTTCAACAGCGGAGGTGATGGCTATTGGTCGTAGCTTTGAGGAAGCCTTCCAGAAAGCTCTGAGGATGGTGGATGAGAACTGTGTTGGCTTTGACCACACCATCAAGCCTGTCTCTGAAAAGGTAACCTCCCATAGCTGAAGTCCAGGTTAAATGGTTGTACTGGTTAAAAAATGCCTTGCTGCTGCACGACCTGTTCACTGCAGTGTCAGCAAATACTTTATCTCAGGTTGAAAGATTTTTAACCATTTTCAGCCAACCATGCAATGATATGATGATTCATATTTGGTCAGAACACAACATTGGTGCTTTTGCTATGCAATGCCATCGGCTTTTAAGGATGAGTGATGGTGCAGCACATTAAAGCATGTTGATCTGTTTTACTACACCTCTATTAGGATGGTGACCCTATAAATGATTGTGATAAGGACATTTTAAAAGGTCAAAACTGTATTGTTCTGTCTTAACGGGACCAGTAGATGGTGCCAGATCTCCCCTGAGCTATCTACTACTGTAATGCTTCCTGCTTCTGGGTTTTTTGAAGAATGTTTCATTGCATGCTGTTAATCATGTTCTGCTACTATGTGTGTGGCTGATTTTTTTTTATTTATTTATTTATTTTGAGAAAATAAGCCCAAATGTCTGAGCTGATGCTCATGGCTGGCAAATAACTAGCAGCACTTTACTTCACAGTTAGTATGTTGTGCTCCCTCTGCTTACCAGGAGTTGCAGACTCCTACAGATAAGCGTATCTTTGTGCTGGCGGCAGCATTCAAAGTTGGCTACACTGTGGAAAAGCTGTATGACCAAAATCGACCGCTGGTTCCTGCACAAGATGAAGAACATCGCCGACCACGAGCTGCTGCTGGAGACCTACAATCAGGTAAGGCCGATAAGACGTAACATGAAAAAACTAAGAGCTGTTCGAAATGGATTAAGATGCTGGATTAATTTCCTTCCGTCCAGGATGAGAGCTCCATGCCTCCAGAGGTGATGCTTAAGGCCAAGCAGCTGGGCTTCTCAGACAAGCAGATAGCACTGGCTGTACAGAGGTGGGTAGGAAAGGAAATAATCACTGTCTTATTTTAACTTAATGGTAACTTTCTCTGTGATTAGGGTATTATCAGCATGAAATGTTATTTTAGATAAAGTGCTTTTAAAGAATCCAAACTAAGGTTTGTCCTCTATCACTAAATCCACGTTTCCCTCTAAAAGCACAGAGCTGGCCGTCAGAAAGCTGCGTCACGATTGGTCCATCCTGCCAGTGGTGAAGCAGATTGACACAGTGGCGGCTGAATGACCGCTGTGTTTTTTCTCTCAGGATGACCAGCTCAGTGATCGAGTGCAACGTCCGAGTTTCTCGCTCGTTCCCCTTTGTGTCCAAGACACTGGGAGTGGACTTGGTGGCTCTGGCTACCCAGTACATTATCGGGGAGGACGTGGAGCCAGTGGGCCTGATGAAAGGGAAAGGGATTGTGGGAGTCAAGGTAAGTAGTGTGAAAGCAATCATAAATATTTCCCTTCATGTTAAATCACTTTTGTCTTCTCATCTGACTGAGCATCACGGATTGCTTTCAACCAAATGTCCTCCAGGTCCCTCAGTTTTCTTTCTCTCGGCTGGCCGGAGCTGATGTGGTGCTCGGGGTGGAGATGACCAGCACTGGAGAAGTAGCTTGTTTTGGGGAGAACCAGTACGAGGCTTACCTCAAAGCCATGCTCTCCACAGGCTTCAAGATCCCCAAGAAGAACATCCTGCTCTCCATCGGCAGCTATAAGGTACTTAAAGGTTTCGACTGACAAAAACACAACAGATAGGGATCCAGATGTGAACAGTGAGTTCAGCTCACAAGTGATGCAGCTGGAAGTACGAATGATGCATTTTAGTGGCACATTAAAGTCTAGTCACAACTGTGGGTTATGTTTGGCAGATGTTTTTGTGGCTGATCAGTCACATGGGAATAAACAACAGATTTTATGCATCTGCTACTTTTCTAACGAGAAAAGCAACAAACCTTGATTATTTGTTTTTACAGCAGCTGTTGATGATTCCACCAACAGCTGATAACTGTAAATATTATCACCATGAGACCAGATGTAGTTAAACTCGATCAAAACCATCTCAGCAACACAAATGGAATAAAAATCATCGAACCACATTTTTTTCTGCGGCGTTGAAATATTATGATCTGTTTGCCTGAATATAGAAAATATAAAAACTAGATTAAGGGGTGACCGTGGTTCAGGGAAGTCTAAAGATATGAATGCTGGGTTAAAAAAACAGCAAATGGAACTGTATGAAAAGGCCATCGATGTCAGATAAGATGAGCTGAAACTGAAACTGTCTGTCTACCACAATAGATTTAAGAAGTTTAAAAGTGATCTGATTTTAAGGAGCATCTGGAGAGTGTTCCGGTTGTGTGAAGCATAGTAAACGAAATAGATTTTTCCAGCTTTCAGCACTGATGTTATGATTTTATGGTTTATCCAAACTATTTGCATTGACTTGTGTTTGCAGAACAAGAGTGAGCTGCTGCCCACCGTGCAGGCCCTGGAGTCTTTGGGATATGACCTGTATGCCAGCATGGGCACGGCTGACTTCTACACAGAGCATGGAGTCAAGGTAATTCTTTTAACACAGGCTTCGTTTTTTGGAGTAACAAACTTTATTTAAATCAAAATCGACTTATTTTGTAGTGGCACATCTGTGAGTGACTCATGAATATGGTCGTGTTTATGTGTATTTGTTTTTAAATGCTTTAATCCTGGTAACCCTTTACATCTTTATCATTCCTCTTGAATTGCACATTAAACCAAAGATTCCAGATGAGCAGCACTTATACATGGATACAATGTAACTGTAAAAAATGTTTTATTTTGCTAGAGCTTTTGAAAAACAGCAGAAATTTATTTCGAAATGTCATTGCTCATAGTTGTGGCGTTCACTTAAGTACTTTAATAACACTCTATTTTAAGTATTAATCTATGACAGGATGAAATCAGGATAGAAACTTTAAGACTCTTTAAGATATTGTCTTTAAGTTTGTTTTGTCTCCTTGTACAGGTGACTGCAATCGATTGGCCGTTTGAGGAGTACGATAGCGATGAATGTGCCACCAAAGAGAAGCAGCGCAGCATCATGAACTACCTGGAGGAGAACCACTTCGACCTTGTCATTAACCTCTCCATGAGGAACAGCGGAGGTCGAAGGCTCTCCTCCTTTGTCACCAAAGGCTACAGGACCAGGCGTATGGCTATCGACTACTCTGTCCCGCTCATCATCGATATCAAGTGCACCAAGCTCTTTGTTCAGGTACGCGATCTGTTTTTTGGGGGAGGAATTGTTTGTTTTTTGTTTTGTTAGGATGTTTTGTGTGATGTGGTTCTATGGGAACATGATTAATAAAGGGTGACTCGTTTGCAGGCTCTTCGTCAGATTGGAAGGACTCCACCAGTGAAAACTCATATTGACAGCATGGCATCCCAGACACTCGTCCGTCTGCCCGGTGAGTGGTCGTAAACAGCAACAACAACACTAATGTCATCTTAGATGTTTGTTTCTGAAACAGGAATTCTTGAGTCTTTAAAGCAAAGTTGTTCAAAAACTGAGGTTCTTTAAACAGTAAATACTTCATCCTACTAAAAGCTTTACTAATTACTTGCACTAATAGTTCAGCTTTTCATTTTAATTCTTTTTCACATAGTACTGTTTTTTTCAGTTTTTTTCTAAATATTTGAATTCAAGCTATGCAGACAAACTAGTACAAAGATACCGGGTGAAGTATTTTGGTTTTTGATTGAATCACAGGTCTCCGGACCGTGCTCTCTCGGGCTCCGTGCTTATGTGTTTAAAAATCTCTTAAACCATATTAAAATTGTTTAGTTAAACTTGTGCTTTTGTAACGTTCAGTATGGCCGGAAATACAGGCTGCATGCCTTGGGGCAAAACTTTATTTCGATTTATATGCATTTGTAGATTTAGAATAAAACTCATACTCAGAAAAAAACTCTCGCGATCCCCGCAGCCCCCTTAACCTAATCCTTAGAAACATAAGCAGGGAAAACTCCTTAAAAAATCCTCCGCGATTTCCCCAAAAACCCTAGAATAACTTGTTAGCTACCCTCTATTCCCAAAAGCCTTATAATCCAAAACAGGGGGAAAACTCCTTAGTCTTTTTTCTTCAAAAACTTCCCTCTTACTAGCAACCTCTAAAATTCAACGCACAGTCTAAGTTCTACCTCGCTCTTAATCGCCGACCCTTCCAGAGCAGAGCACAATTTTTTCCTCCTTGTTCGTTCCCCGCTCTGCTCCTAAATGCGCTGCTTACATCGTTTGAAAATTTTCCGCCAGAGACCAACTCCCCCTCACTTCGCCCCCTGCCAATCACATAACAAATCGCACAGCTCCCTTCGCACCCCGGTTAGCCAATCGGCTCCAGGTCTGATTTTATGATCTCCCGCTGAGGTTAAGACTGCCGTCAAGCTCCCAGAAGACCTCTGACTTCAGACATATCAACAACTGGCGCCGCTCAGACTGCTTGCGAGCTCGCAACAGCCACGAAACCAGGGATCAACAACAACTGCCTTCGCGTGCCCTATGTGCATATCACTCGGTAAGTGTTAATCTTCCCCCTCTAACTACATTTTCGCATTTTCCTTTTTACCATTCTCTCAAAAGCTTTTTCATCTTCAAAAGCCATGCAAAATAGCTTCTGTAACACTTGGAATACACTTTTTAAAAATATAAATAAGCTCGCCTCTAACACTCAGAGCTAAAAAGTGCGTTTGTACACTAAACTTTAGCAGCGATCATGTCCTCATCAGGTACCTCATTTTTCTCACTCTTGTTCATATAATGTTTATATTTTACTGTTTTTCCCCGTTTGTAAATACTCGTTGTTATTTCTTTTCAGACTCTGAGATAAGCGAGCTCAACTCCTCTCTTTTTGGTTCTCTCGATCGAGTTGGTAGGTTTGGTTTGGTTCATTCTTGTTCTCCCTCTTAACAGCTAATTGTACAAGAAAAACAAAACATTTACCCTCTTTTTCATTTTTATCAAACTTTCTAGATATCTCAGACTTGGACAGCTTTATTTTTTCGAGTTCGCCGAATTCTTCTCCACCAGTGCTTGAGCGATCCACAGGCAAGAACATCCGTCTCTCCACACACGACAGACAGCATCTGCTCTCTATGCTAGATCGCCCCGCTTCATCCGGCCCCAGTTCCATCCCCGCCGGAGCTTGTTCTCTCCCGCGACCCTCTGGGAAAAACTTGCGCCTGTCCGCCGGGGCCAGGCAAGACTCGCTCTCCGATCTCACTCCGGATGCTCCGGCCAATCGGAGCCCCAGAAACGCTTCTTCTTCTCCGCCATCAGACACACGAAATGCACCGCGCCTGCCTTTGAGACCCAATCACGGTCAGTCTCTCTAGGGTCTCGCTTTTTCTCATTTTATAAAAACTATCCCTTTTCTATTTAACTTTACTAACTGTTTGTATCTTACCCTCAAATTCTCAGGGCATCTCAGAAGGAGGAATAGCAGGACCGGTAGGATCGCAAGGACAACGAGGACAACGAGGACAAGGCGAACACGCACACGAAGGCAGCTCGCTTCAATCGCTCTTCGCGCGGTATCTCTGTTCGCTGAATTAGTTCAGCTCATCTTATAAAAAGTTTGTGTTTTTTTTTTCATTTTGTTTTTTCAAACAAACTGTCTTTTGTGGTTTTTTGTTCTTTTAATATATTCCTGTTAAACAATAATAATAAAAAATGGATAACCAGGAACAAGATATTACAGACCCATTTCTTGCTTTAGAAACAGCGTTAGCTAGGTTAAATGAAAATACACAGCTCAGGAGGGCGAAGCTGGAGCTGCCCGCACCAGGTACTTCTGCACCAAACAATCCATTTTCTATAAATTATCAAAAAGTCTGCTCTTCTCAAGTAAATCAATCTCCAGTTGGTTTTAAACTTGTGTTGGAGAGTGACAAAAGTTCCTCTATGCACAAACAATTCCAGAAACCTCACCTCCAATTGCCCTTTTAGTGCAAATGTGACAAACAAATCCAAGCCAAATGTCAGATTTTACACTTTTACTCTTGAGGATATCGCTGAACACTCAATCTATGATCTACTTCATCTGTTGGTCAGGAGAAAAAGCAATTTAGTTCTATAAATTTGGAAATAGAAACATCTTCCAACATTTCTTAATTGTTCTATTTAATGGCAAAATGTAAGAAAATTGTTTGAGATGTTCACAATCAAGAGGCCAAAGGGAATCAAAGAATCAGCGTACACCCAAGCTGGTACTAACGTGGCTCTATCCATACATGAAGATCCTCTGAGGGTCCACCTGAAGTCCACAAGATGAGTGAGCTACCACTAAGAAAGGGAAAAAAACAAAAACAACTACACAAAAATAGACACATTAGTCAGAGTTAGTCGGTGCCCTGACAAACAAACTAACTGGTGTCTATGTAGGTTCTCACTCAGCCTGGGCTCTGTACCACTAAGGAAGCTTAACATATCCATGGTTTCTTTCCCTTATCTGGATTTACTTACCCTATAACCCAACTTCAGCCGGGATAAGTGCTCACATTAAGGTTGTTTGAACCTAAGTTAACCCCTACACATGCAATGTAAGCTCAAACTGGGTAAATACCTCAAAAACACTGGTACAGTCAGTTGCAATCAGCCAGCTCTTTTATTGTGATCATGTGACCAACAGCCAGCTCCCCTACTGTAGGTAGAGGGCGTTGTGACCAGCCAGGTCTGACCCAGCTCAACTTCGGTCCAGCCAGGCTGCAGTGCGAACATCAAACATACGTGTTCACAACAAAGTCAAACACCGGTCCAGATGTGCCAGCTGACTGTGCTTTTCGAATCCTGCTCTGTCTCCTCATTAATCTGCCTTCTCTCCCCTCTTCTTTCAAACAATGTAAGCCAACAACAACAAAAGTGTGGCTGTGAGCGGCGGCCACATTCCCTCCTACAACAGCAACCGGTGGGCTATCCTGACTGGTCCTTCGTTCTCCATGTCTCTGTCCATCTGTCCCACAGTCAGTCCGTCCTGTCTGTCGCCTGTCTGTCCCGCAGCACTCGGGTTTATTTTTCTTTGTTTCTGTCACAAACTGATCTTCCAGCATAATATTTCAGACTTGCTTTGCTGCTTATTTGGAGTCCTTCAATGGTTAGCTCATCTCTTACCTTTAGTTTTTGATCCCCTTCTCCTTTTTGTTTGGACTACAATGTGGCTGCAGATGTAAAATTGATGATATAAGGCGCCATCTGGTGGGAAACTAAAAGTATTGCATGACTCTGTGTGGAGAACTTTAGTTTTAGAGACAAAATTCCTCATCTTCTAAATTAACTTTGCATTTGTGCTAATGTTACTTAAAGGCACAGCCGTAAATTTAGATAAAGGTCCTTAATGCATCTACCCCTGTCTTCACAGTCTTTTCCAGGTTCCTGTGTGGTTGCTTTCCTCCTGCGTCACACTATATAAACCTCTATAACAGCAGCTGTAGCTGAAGGAGGAAGGGCTTTCCTTTCTTCCAGAGCCCACACAACTTTAATAGTAGTCTGTTCGCTTTCCTGCCTGCTGACAAGATAATGGGCCTTTTTTTGAACACTGGAGGCTTTTGTTAAACTTATGTTTTAACAGCTATCTGCTGCCACATGTGCTGCTGCTGTGCAGCAGGGCTATTTTAATCTGCATCCTTGTGTCTGAATAGGCTGAACTGTGAGATTTGACAGTTTTATGATTCTGAGTGTTTACTTGGCTTAATTTAAGTTTTTTTTAATCACCACAGCATGTAATTTACTCAGTACTCTGAGTTCTTTATTGCTTCCAACAACTGCAGAAATGGCATTTAATACAGGGGTGTTGACTTCAAAGAGCAATTTTATTTGCCTCTGACCTGTCAGCAGGTGAGGTGAAAAGACTCTACAGCAGCATTTCTACAGTCATGCTGGAAAAACAATCGCTCACTACACTGGTATCACTTTTCTGTTTGCATCACACAAGTTAAAGGACACTTAAAACAAAATCTGAACAACTGCAGGCCTTACTTACCTCAGTTAAGATTCAAAACCCTGAAGAAGAATCTCCAGCCATCAGTTTGTGTCCTGAAGCACTTTGGACCTGGAGCAGGACAGTGATTGAATGGCTCAAAAAAAAACTAAGTGAAGGCTTTGGAGTGGCTGGGTCAAAGCTTAAACGCAAATCTCATTGATGTGCTTTGATCTTAAACAGGCTGTTTGTGCTGGAAAACCCTCCAGTGTGGCTGAATTAAAACAATTCTGGGCCCAAATTCCTCCACAGCAATGTGAAACACACGTAGTCAGTAATTGCAAAAGTTTGATTGCATTTGCTACGAAGGGTGGCACAAGCAGTTATTAGGGTTAAGGGCTTATAACGTCTTTGCTCCTTAATAAATGAAAAACTGCGTTTTGTATTCTTCCCTTATCTTTGTCTTATATTGATATTTGTTCCAATATCAGAAATATGTAAGTGTGATAAATATGCAAAAAACTATGGAATTAATAAGGGGCAAACACTTTTTCACAGCACTGTATAAACCTCTTGATTGAGGGCTGTAGTCTTGCAGTAGCAGAAGAAACACAAGTTTGATTTGTATTTTGTTATCTAATAAAACGCACGAATGAAAAAGAGGATTGTGTTTTGGCTCGTCTAATAAACGTGAATGGAAATGAACGAAGAAAACAAAACAGAAAAGTTGGTTAGGGAAAAAAATTTAACCAGTTGAAATTTGTAGAAAATCCCAAGTTTCTATTTCTTTAAATTAAAACAATAAATTCAATAAGTGAAAGACGTTAACTTTGTCCCCCGGTGGGTTTTAAGCAGTTTGTGGTGGAACAAAAGTGACCGAGGTCAGTGGGTAATTTCGTCACGCACACGCTCTTTAGTCTGTGGATGCAGGTCCAATAAGTCGACTTCCTGGATAACTCCCACAGCGCTTCCACTTCTTCCAGCTGCTGTCGTCCTGACCTGACTCTGGTCATCACTTTTTCCCTTAAAACACCCACATAACCCACACCGTGTGTTCCTGTCAGCTCTGCTCATTTCTTTCAGATGTAAAGCAGCAAGTTTGAGTACTAATGTCAAACCTTGTACTGGTTGTAGAAGCTGAGTACTCTCTCTCTCTTTTTATAGTTGTACTTATAAGTCTCAGTGCATTTAAGAAGGTTCATTAATCAAGAAATATTTCTGTATGACCTTTCAAGCCTGGAGCTACTACTGCAGCCGAGTACTGTTTAATGAAATGTAGAAAGACTAATAATTTCAGAGCACGCTCAGTAGAGTGTCTCTTCCTAATTGAGTCTCCCATGATGGGAATTTATATCAAACATTATTTCTGATGTTTTTTTCCCTATCCTCCTCCCACTCTTTGCCTGTGGATATGTGATTATGTGTCTTCATGAGTGTATTCTCCTTTATTTTGTACTCTCTATGGCAGTGTTGTTGCATGAATTCATGTGCCCGTTTGTGACACGTCATCAGATGTGAACCAGCGCCACACAGTGTGTTCAGTCATCACCGCTCACCTTTGTTTCCTGATGGCGTTCTAATGCGTTTACACCTTTTTTTCCCCCTCCGATCTTTTACAGGTAAAGAGGACGAGTTTCCCAAGAAGCCTCTAGGGCAGCTTCCTCCTGAGATAGCCGCAGCAAACCACGTGGCCAACAGTCAAAGCCACGCGGAGCCAGCCGAGCCCCCCAGGGAGCCAAGTCCTCTACCGGACCCCCAGCAGGACGGACGGCCCCCGAGCCGAGCCCACCGGGAATCGCTGGAGAAACGGATCCGTCACCACAAGGGGGACAAAAGGGAAACCCACTCAAGGGGGTCAGGTGAAATCTCAAATGAGACACAAAAGCAATCCACCTACACCATACCAGAGAGGGGGGAGACACCGCTGTCAGCCCCCACCCCAACACCACAGATGACCGCTGTGGATGGAGGAAAGGCTCACGCCATCGCCAACCACAACTCCAACGCAGCCTCTAGCTCCCGCAGAGACATGCCTGGGCCCCAGTGGGTCAAACCCTCCGAGACTAAGCTAGAAGCTTTGCGGGAAATTCAGATGAGCCGAGGGCCATCGCCGGCTCCTTCCAGCCCAGATGACACCGCTCAGCCTCACCGCCGGCCACGCTCCAAGGGCTACGCCCCCGGCACCGACCGAGGCTCCAATGCCTCCCAGTATGATAATGTACCAGGGCTGCCGGAGCAGGACTTCGAGATCCTGGAGCTTGAGAAGCCTCCGTCCAGATTGAGGCCCCTTCGGTATAATTTCTTCTTCTCAGTTAATTAAACAGATACATTTAAGGGCTCATTTAATATGTTTAATATAATTATCACATAGTATGACTACAACCCCTGGGCCGCTGACTGGGCCAAAGAGATGCGTGGATTAGCTGTGATAAGCGCTCCTCCCTTGAACAACTGGCTCCTCTTTCACACCCGTCGTAACGGCAATGAAGCCAGTTCTCTTCTACAGACCCTCAGCAGAGTCTCAGGCCCACTGGGAATTGCCATGGGAAAACCTGTCATGTGAGTTGAGCATTTTTAAGTATTTCTGCAACACTTTTTTTTTTATCACAATGGACTGTCATGTATGTAAAGTGAAATTTTTGACTGTAACACTTGTAGGTTTTTTTTTTTCTTGTCTTGTCTTTTAATTCACAAACGTTATCGTGCATCCTTGTTTTTCTATAGGATACAGTATGAAGATCATCAGGAGTCTCTCCTCACAGCCCTACGGCACAGTGTCGGACCCCAGATAGAGATGGTTGGTGATGTGTGAAGTGCACACACTTGTACATTTACTTTTCAGTTTTCAGGTCTAAAATGTTTTTTTATGAACCACATTTGCATTTAAATGCTCGAATTGTAGCCATTTTTTTATAACTGACAGAAACTGCAGGTCAGTGTATTGTAGTTATGTCACAATGCATTTTTGTCATCAGGGATCTTAATTTTGACGTTTCCCAAAGCGGTACCAGACCTCAGGGTGTTTCTGTTTGTTAGGTGGTGGTAGTCCTCCCCAACAACAGGAAGGATAAGTATGACAGCGTTAAGAAGTTCCTTTGTGTGGACTGCCCCACTCCCAGCCAGTGTGTGGTGGCCCGTACCCTCAGCCGACCTCAGGCACTCATGACTATAGCTACAAAGATTGCGCTGCAGATGGCTTGCAAGATGGGAGGGGAACTCTGGAGTGTGGAAATCCCTGTAAGTCCCACACAAACTAAATACTTCAGATGTCAGAGATTAAAGTTTAAGGTGTTTTGGAAAGCAAAGAGTAGTAACTTTTGAATTGATTAAACTTTCTGGTGCTTTAGATGAGAATGTATTTTTTTTTCTCCTTTCATCCAAAACTGGTTTGATTGGGTTCACAATGCCTCTGACTGTCCTTGGGATGACTTCTTAAAAATAGATCCCCAGTTTGATCTCTGGAGGTGCAGAAATCATCTATGGTTCTGTAGCTGTCCAACATTAAGAAAAAGAAAGAAAATCTGCTAAGTCATACATCCGGAGCTACCTGCTGTGGCAACCCCTTGTGATATTGTCATGTTTGTGCAGCTCAAACAGCTGATGATCGTGGGCATCGACTGCTACCATGACACCGCTGCTGGGAAAAGGTCTATTGGTGCTCTAGTGGCCAGTCTCAACCAAAGCATGTGCAGGTTGGTTTCTGTAACTGAGGTGGGAATTCACACTGGGAGCAGTGCAATGCTCTCGGTTACGTTCAACATGTGCAAACAAGGCCTCACTTGGCGTTTTGTGTGTGTGTGTGTGTGTGTGTGTGTGTGTGTGTGTGTGTGTGTGTGTGTGTGTGTGTGTGTGTGTGTGTGTGTGTGTGTGGTTTCCCAGCCTTTAAATGCAATAGTACAGTTAATGATTCAAATGTTTTTCAAGGTGGCTCTCAAAGTGTGTGCTGCAACACAAAGGTCAGGAGATCATGGATGAGCTGAAGAAGACTTTGAGTGGCAAGTTTCTTTTGTCATTTCAAAAACTTTTACTTTTAAATACACAGAGGATCTCAGAAACTGTCTTAACACTTTGTTTTCCAGCTGCCCTGAAAGAGTATTTGAGGTTCAATGGCTGTCTGCCTTCACGCATCATCGTTTACCGAGACGGAGTGGGGGATGGGCAGTTGCACAGTGTGGTGAACTATGAGGTTCAGCAGATCATGGACTCCATCAAGTCAGTGGGGCAAGACTACAAGTGAGTCTTTACATCTCCAACGGTTATGGTGTTTTTTAAATCTCTAAAAACCGTTGCCCTCAGAGGTAGTTAAATTTGCACTGTGGGGTTATTGATAATACAAATGGTCATACATGATTCCTTCCTTTGATTTGAGAATTGTAAGGACAGTAAAGTAAAATGACTGGTTGGAACATGGACGTTTTTGTAGTGCTGTTAGTATTTATTCCTGAGCATCTAAAGAACAAAGTTGAGATTATTTAGTAGAAGTGTCAGGTTTTCCCAGAGCCTCTGTCTTTTTGTTGTAGCCCAAAGCTGAGTGTGGTGGTGGTGAAGAAGCGCATAAGCAGCAGGTTTTTCGCCCACATAAATGGCAAGGTGTCCAATCCTCCTCCTGGCACCATCGTTGACGCAGAGGTCACCCGGCCAGAGTGGTACGTCTTGTTTTGAGGGGGGCGGGGTTTTTGTTGTTTTTTTGTTTTTAGCTGTTAACGGTCTTTTGATATTTACATAGGAGCAGTTGTATTGTGACAGTACTGTTGCACGTTTGTTTTCTAGGTATGACTTCTATATTGTGAGCCAGGCTGTTCGCAGTGAGAGTGTCTCACCAACCCACTACAATGTCGTGTATGACACCAGTGGACTCAAGCCAGATCACATGCAGCGGCTCACCTACAAGCTCTGCCACATGTACTACAACTGGCAGGTAGGCTGGCATCAGAGTGACCTTTTTGAGTAGAAATCTTTCTACACTGAAAATGTTGTCTTCATCTAAACTGGTCATAATCAGGCGTCTTTCTCCTCAGTGTTTTTAAGGAGTTTTCATTAAATGATGACGTTTTTGAATGATCGACTCTAATTTAAAAATTTACAAAGCAATACAATTTAATTTTAATGGAGGGAGAATATCAGTCAAAAATCAATGAGTGATATAATTATTTGATCCCCTACAACCCAGCCAGAATTCTGACTCAAATTGGCAAATTACAATCAATGAGTTCAAGAGTGTCTAATTATAAAGCACACCTGTCTACAGAATCAATTTCTTCAATTAATTATATTTTTCAGTAATTGAAAAAGAGCTGTCAAAGGACAAACAGGGAATGGGATGTAAGAAGGTGACAATTACTGGTGCAATTATCTGGAAATATAAAATGACCATCAGTTGCCCTCGGTTTGGAGCTCCACATACGATCTTTGCTCATGGGGTGCACAAGAAAGGTGGTCATCAGCACAAAACTACATGCCAGGAGCGTGTTAGAGATCTGAAGGCAGCTGGGACTACGGACACCAGGAAGGCACATGGCACACCCATCTTAAGTTCGCCAGTGAACAACTAAATGATTTAGAGAAGGCTTTGAAAGTGCTGCGGTCAGATGAAACCAAAATTGAGCTCTTTGGCATCAGCTCAACCCGCTGTATTTGTAGGACAAGAAATGCAGAGTATTGCCAAAGAACATGATCTCTGCAGTCAAACATGAAGGTGGAAACTTTGTACTTTGGAGGTGTTTTTCCAATAAGAGCACAGAAGACTAAAGGTGGGTCCGAATTAGGGCTGCCACAAACAATTATTTTGATAGTCGACTAGTCACCGATTATTTTTGCGATTAGTCGACTAATCAGATCATGCATCCATTGGACGTAAAACGTACCGCTTATTGCACCAGCAGCATCTGCTCTTATATAACTATCATTAGGCTTCCTCTTCTTCAAGGTTTAACGGCAGCTGGCATCCTTGTACATGCAGTGCTGCCATCTTCTGCTTCAGTCCGTTATTACACCCTTAAATACTACTACTTATTCCTGCGTCTTTTGGGATCTTACAAAGCTTCAAACGACACATCAACTATTAAATTAGTCGTCGACGATTTTGATAGTCGACTAATCGTGGCAGCCCTAGTCCGAATCAGTCTTCCAGCATGATGATGACCTAAAACATACCGGCCAAAGAAGTAGTACATTAGGGTCATTGAGTGGTCTAGTCAGTTTCCAGACCTCAATTGTATAGAAAACCTGTGGAGGGAGCTTAAGCTTTGAGTTCCCAAGTGGCAACTGAGAAACCTAAAGGACTTAGTTTCTGTAAAAAGGACCGGGCCAAAATCACTCCAGAGATGTGTGCAAACCTGGTGACAGACTATACGGCTGTACTGGCCAAGAGTTCCTTCACAAAGTACCCACTTGTGTTTTACTTGTGTATCAAATACTTTTTTTCACTCAGTGACATGTGAATCCATTCATAACTCTGATATAATGTTTTTTTTTTCTGTATTTGTTAAAATAAAACTGCCATTAAAAATTAGACTTCATTTCTGTGTAAGTGAGCAAACGTATAAATTCAGCAGGGATCAAATAATTTTCCCCGACTGTGTAAATGTCACTGACTTTGGCATTGTGTTGGTCATGCCTGATTGTTTTTCTTTGTGCTTTAGGGGATCATCAGAGTGCCTGCTCCCTGCCAGTACGCCCACAAGTTGGCTTTCCTTGTGGGTCAGAGCATCCACAAAGAGCCCAATATGAAACTGGATGACCAGCTTTTCTACCTTTTAACCCTTGTATGGTGTTCGGGTCTGTGAGACCCGTTTTCAGTTTTTTTTTGAAAAGAAAAATTAAACAATTTATTTTTTCAACCTGAAATTCATTGGCTTTGGCTTATTTTCTGTGAAGAACATAAACTAATTTTCAATGACCTCATACTGTACCTCCCCCCACACATTTACATTACATACAAGGTGTTCGGGTCCACTGGACCCAGGTCTAATAAAAGTGTTGAAAGTGCAGGTCCTGTGTTCCCACACTCTGTCTTCCTCCTTTCTGGTGCTGCTGATAGTGTTTTCTTCCCCTCCTGCTCCCGCACAAAGTTGCAACATTGTTGAAAATTCAACTATCAACACCGTCTGCCCTTACATTCCCACACATTTTACCCTCTTTCTTGAGGGATCCAAATTTTATTTTCTCATACCCTGTCCCACCTGCAAATTAGGGGCATAATACTATAAATAAGACTTTGCCAGTGTGGTTCTTTATCACAACTGATCAAGATGGCAAAAGATTATCTGCTGCGAGGGCCATCCAATTGATTTTGGAAGAGAGAGGGGCTTCGGATGATGATGTTGACAAAGAGGTTTCAGAATATTTCACATTTCTGAAAATTCAGAGTCTGACAGTGACTTTGAAGAAGAGGATGAGGTTGAGCACCATTTAGTAACAAAACGAAGACGAGTACCCCATCTGCTGCCAGCTCCAGGACCAGAACAAGCCCACCAGACGGCAAGTGAAGAAATATGGATGTCAATAACTGGTGAAATTGAATGGTCTTCTTGCCCAAGAAATGAGCCACCCTGCAGAGCTGCTACTGGCCAGGGCCAACGGCTGACAGTTACTCATGTGCAGGACATCAAGTCTTCATTTGAGCTTTTCATCCCAGATTCCATCCAGAAAATTATTCTGGATTGCAGTAATCTAGAAGGAAGGTGTGTTTTTGGAGAGAGGTGGAAGGAGACCAAATTCCTCCAAGAACCCCAAAGGCCTACTTTGGGGTTCTTATCCTTGCAGGAGTTTTCAGGTCCAAAGGGGAATCCACAGAATCCCTGTGGGATGCAGAAACCGGCAAGAACCTTTCCGTGCATCAATGTCTCTGGAAAACTTCCACAAAATTTCCAGGATTATCCGTTTTGATAACCGAGACGACAGACCAGCTCGACGGCAGAGAGACAAGCTAGCTGCCATCAGGACAGTGTGGGATAAGTGTGTGCACCACCTCCCCCTGTTTTACAACCCTGGGCCTAATGTCACCATTGATGAGCAGCTGATCCCATTTAGTTGTGAAACATATTGCTTCACGTGTAAATGTGTTGTGTCTTTCCACTCACTCCACTTGATTATAACTGATTTATTTTTTTATAACATTTTATAAAAAACAAAAAAACAAAAAACGAGAAGCACATTAATTCATAAATGTGATCTAACAAAGGGAAAGGGAAAAAATTAACCGTCTTTGCTGTTCATATGGCTTGTAATTGGGATGAAGTAAACATCTGTTGAGTAATTTAACATAAAATTGTTTGATAGTGTTAATTTGGAAAGCCAAAACTCTAGCGGGTCCACCAGACCCATGAACACTGGCTGAGTAACAAAAATATGAACACCACACAAGGGTTAAATCTGTTGGACCCATAAACAATATTCAAAAATTGTCTTTCCATTAAATGCAAATTCTTTTTTTTCAACTGCTTGAACTATGTTATTTTAAAATTGACAGTAGAGCAGAAGTCACTGCATCATTTCATCATCAACACGAACCTGAAAAAAGCTGTCTGATATATAGATAAAATAATAACAAACAAACAAACATACAGATATCACTAAACAAAACACCTTATCTTGGTTTTCTAGGTGTTGCTGATGGTGACATAGGAAACTTCAGGATCCACCTAAACAATGAAGAGAAAAACATGCTGACTCCTCAGTAATATCCATCCACTTATCCTTTTCAGTGTCGCGGGGGGGTGCTGGAGCCTATCCCAGCTGTCATAAGGCGAGAGGCGGGGTACACCCTGGACAGGTCGCCAGTCTGTCGCAGGGCCAACACACAGAGACAGACAACCATTCACGCTCACATTCACTCCTGCATTCACACCTATGGGCAATTTAGATTTTTCAATTGACCTATACCTTTACAAGTGCTTGTATGAATGGGTGAATGAGGCATGTTGTTTACAGTGCTTTGACTACTCTGGGAGAGTAGAAAATTGCTATATAAGAATCAGTCCATTTACCAATAAAAACACTGCAAAACACACAAAACAAAATAGAAATAAGAAAAATGGTAACAGACATAGGAAAAAAAAACGTAAATAGGAAAAACGAAAACAGAAATAGGAAAAAACAGATTTCCAAAAGCAAAGGGGAGTGTTTCTGGGGAGACAATAACCCGACGGACCAGTTGCAGGAACCCAAAACATGCTAGGTGTGTTTTATCATGACTCATATAATACTGATGATGAATTTTTAGGCTAATAGTTAGGCTAACACATATACCACTCATCTTTTCTTTCCTCACAAAACCGATAAATCCTCCACTTCTTTTAAGTGTCTCCCAGCGCAATTCTTAGCATATTTTGGTTCCTGCAACTGGTCCGTCAGGTTATTGTCTCCCCAGAAACACTTTGTGCTTTTGCAAATCTTTTTTTTTTTTTCCTATTTCCGTTGTCGTTTTTCCTCTTTTCGTTGTGTTTTGTGTGCTTTTGCAGCATTTTTCTTATTGCTGGTGTTGTCTTAAGTTGCAGTGGCCTCTCAGGGCCACCGTACAACTGAGTTCCTAGTCTCCACGATGGCCTAATCTCCTCATGTGTATTTAAAGCCCCAGTTTGCTTCTGTTCTTTGTTATGTTCTATGTTCCTTAGAGGCTAGTTTGTGAGTTCCAGGTTTTTAGTGTTGCCTGAATTATTTTGTGTTTTGCATTTTGGCCTGCTAAGGTCAGCAATAAAGCTGCTTTTTGAGTTTAACATGGATTTGAGTTCTGCACTTGGATCCTACTTTGCCAACAGTTATCCTTGAAAATATGTCTCACTGTAATGCAACATAAACAACTCTTCATTCATCACTTTAATTTCTCAGAAATGATGTCTCAAGATATTGCATTTGTGTTTTGACCTCTTACTTCAGGTTTTACGATTCATGGTGTGGTCTACTGATTTTATTTTTGGCCTAACTTTCTTATCTTTTGGATGCTTTTTCAGTTAGTGTCATGCATTTACAATTTTTTAGAGAATAAGAAGAAGTGTTTTTAACTCTGGGTGTAGTGGGAGATCTCACCGAGTTCTAATTGGTTTGAGTCTCCGCAGGGTTTGAACTCAGTCCCTGAAAAACAGACAATAGTGCGGCTACATCTAGTGGAAAACCATTTCTATGAAGGCAGTTTAGTTCTTGTTAACACTCCCTCAAAGATGAGCGGTTTATTTAATTGTCTTTTTAGTGGCAGATATAGGAATATTTAATTATATGTTTCAAAACTCACAGGATTTTCACTCTTCTGCATTTTGTTTCCTGGAAAGACAAAAACAGTCAACTCTAACATTCATAGAACAACTTACAAATGTTGTATCTGTAAATGTTCTCACCTTTCATTCTTTTCCTTATGATGAGACACACAGCTGTTATCAGCAGTGCGACCAAACCAATAGCTCCATCGATGTACCACAAAATAGCTGCGATAAAGCAGACAAAACAAATTTGAAACATTTTTGCATGTTAATGTTTGAAAAACGTTTCACACCATTTAACAGCCATGATACTCAAGTGAACAATGTTTCCTGCCAAAACCACACCATCATATCAAATGTTACATCTTGTGTTTCCTATAGGATAGGTAAGTGATTTTCTGTCATCAAAATGTAAATAATATTCATTAGGAAAAAAGATGTAAACTAAAGTATGAACTCTCCTTTTGTGCTGCTTTCAGTTTTTCTCGCTGGTTCCTTTGTTGTGTTTGCTTCAGCTGAATAAATGACAAAACCAAACCAAAAAGTGTGTCATTATTTCACAAGTTGTTAATGAAAAAAAAAGATCTTAAAAATTTAAAATCTATCAAACTAATATTTGAGGTCATCTTAAACAGTTGATCGTGAGCTCACCTGTTTCCTCACCTGAGGGCTGAGGGCTGAAGGTAAATGGCTGCACTCTTCCTGTGTGTATCAGTCACCTCACACTTCACTGTGTTGTATCCTGCTGAGTAAATAGGGTAATACTTTATAACAGAGAGAGAACATTTCACCTCAATAATCAATCTGTCTGGTTTAGTTGTGGCCTTTTCACCGATCTGTCAAAGTTTGATCAGCTGTGCTGTTAGTTTCTTGAAATAAAAAAACATTTAGTACCATCACAGTTATTATGGTCATCACATTTAGACGAGGCTGAATGACATCATCAACAATCTTCATTGAAGAAAACCAATAAAAAACATTAGAATACAGCACTTTTTACAATAAGAGTGAAAATCAATTTAGAAACAACTTTATAAACATGCTTCCCTAAAACAGCAGATCATGCTCAGCTGTCTTATTCATGTTATTGGTAAGTGATTGTAATAATATTGATACGATTATTATTTCACTGCTATAAAAATGTTTCCTGTATTCTTACCTACAATCTGAATCATCAGCATCAGACATAAAAACATTTGAATCCATCTGAATTCATCCATTCTGCTTCTCTGTCTCACTTCGTTCTTGTTCTCAGTCTCAACTGTCACAGTCTCTGAACTGATGACCCTTGATGAATACATTTAAATATTAGACAAAGATGACACAAATAAACACAAAATGCAATTCCTAAATGAAGTTGTTTATTATTAAGAGGGAAAAAACCTATATGGCCCTGTGTTAGACCAAGTTAAATGTGCGACAGTGTCAAAGTGCTATATACAAGGGTGCAGGGATCAGGTCTCCAGGGAATCTGCAGGGAAAAGCAGGGGGAACACACTCACTCTCCTTCTGTCTCTCTTGGCGTCTCACCAGTCTCTCACTCCTCTCTCGTACCAGAATTTCTGTAAGGAACAAGGGCAGGTCCAGGGTGTCTGTACACAGGGAAACGACGTGTTAGCACAAGATTCAAAATCCAAGAGAACTAGATTACTAGTGTCCTAGCCAGGACTTCACTAACATGAGTCAAGCAACAATCCAGCAAAGAGCAGTCTAACTTCTTCCCATAAGTAGAGGCCGGTTAATGAGACGCAGGTGTTCACCATCTCCCAGGTATGTAGGCCAAAGGCGGGAGCCCACAATGGCCTCCGCCCAGGCGATAGAGGGAGAGAAAAGGAGAGAAAAACAATACCAAAGCCCACTTGTAGCAGAATATTTCTCAGGCAGACAGTGACACTATAGTTTTTAAACATAACAAAAATCAGACGACGACTGGTTTGATTTAACTGTGGTGATGTTTAGATTGCTCGAGTTGAAAAACGTGTTGCCGTCCAGTTTGTGTGAAGTCAGCATTACAAAGAAAATGCAACAACCTATTAACAAAAAGTCCTTATATTTACTGTGATAGTTGACCTGCTGCACTCTTGGTCTTAAAGCAATTAGTGTTGTTTTAAGCTTTAGAAAATGAGAAACAGTAATGTTAAATATGTATCACAATGGAGTGGACTTTGAGAGATAATTTTATCTACTCTGCAGCACAAGCTGAAAAACCAAGGCAGGATCCATGAAGCTGAAACACGTCAGCAGAAGGAGGAAAAGGTGGTGAGGCAGGAAAAAGAGACTAAGAAGGTACCTCAGACCACCAGGGTGGAGAGAGACTCATGGTTGAATTATGAGGTACAGTAAGCCTGAAAAGACAGGAGTGCTTCAGCTCGCTGTGTCGTTGTCAAAGAATGACAAAGAAAGAATCTAGTTGTCGTCCTGCAGAGGCAGCCCTCTCCGCCCATCCCAACCTTGCAGAAAAAGCTGGCAAATCTTGCGCCATCTAGGCCCTCCTCTGTTTTTAGCCAGCGCTCGTCTAGAACTCTGAGTAACTCACTGCAAATTTTTTCACATTTTGCCCTGTATGACAACTCTATAAATAAAAAAAAAATTGCATTCACAGAATTGCTCAGTGTCAGCACCAAACCACCCACCACCCAATGAAATTCCCAGCCAGCAGGGTAAGATTTGTGCAAATTATAAACCTTTATTTTCCCGATCCCTGCCCCGCCTTCAGTCCCCTGTTGTGCTTCAGATGATCAACAGGAAGTGTTCAGAGTGCTGTCAGCCTTACGTTGGTGTCTGAGGAAAGAGCGGAGACAACTGGAGGTTCAGATGGGTTGCACAGATTCACACGAGACCCACTACAATCTGGTAAACAGGTATTGCAGTCAGGCACCACTGAACAGCAGGGTAATGTGTGCAGGCATAAGATGCCAGAACAACAGGGATTTCTATCTTTTGTGCCAGGCTTAGAATCAGTCATTTAGAGATGCTGCTGTGTTGAATTTAACCCAGTTAACCCCCAGATGTGGTGAGGCAAAGACACTGAAAGAAATCTCCGTCCCGGATCATCCGTGGATCGGGTTTCCTCCTGAGGCGTGAGCACCGATAAGCAGAGTTTTGTATCAGATTCAAAATTATTCAAAGTAACAATCAGGTATGCCGTTCAGCTGGGTTAGTTACGACGTCGGGAGCAGCTGGGAGAACAAAACGACACAGAGACTGCACGGGTTGCTTTCCCAAAATCAACTCAAAGTTTATTCTTTTGTGCAGGGTTTTTATAGGCAGAAGGGTTCGTGTGTTTTCAAGTTACAACCATATAAGGAAGTTCCCCCTAGCTCTGAAAGGGGCCTTCTATAATCTCAATATATCTTTGACAGGTCCATTAAACACTAGACAGTTAGAATCCTTTAGGGATATAAGTTTACACATGGTAGAATACTGCATGTAGTCATTTACACTAGGAAATGTTTAACCATATATGCCTAAAGGCACATAATCAATTGTATGTGAGCTTTAGCAGGCTGTAAGCCTGAGGTGCACTGAGGAATGCACTTTGTCCTATTATACCACGGCAGGATCAACGCAGCCATGCCTGTTCCAGTTTAAGTGCCTTCTTTACATATAGATGAACTGTTGGGTTTTCCAAACCAGCAGGCCAAAGGAAGTGCCCGTGGGGTCACAGAAAGAGGAAATGAAGTTTAAACAAAAGGCATTGCAGAAACAGGGTCCTTTGTATAATATCATCAAAAACAATATCCTGTAAATGCTAACCGTAGTGCTAAAATTCACAACAGTTACGATACTAACTCTGGGCTGTTAACGCGTGATCTTAATTTGATATTCGTAGTGAAGAATGTATTCAGTACAATGTTTTACAAGACATTTATTCATCTGTGCTTGTATTCAAGTTTACAGCAAATCATCTGAGAAATGCCTTTGAACTGGTGCCTGTTTCTGGGCTTTTCTTTTGACACAAACTGCTCACAAAGAAGGACGAATGCTTTAGGGAACAAAAGCTTTGGAATGTATTCTGCAAGTACAGGTCAAACGTAATAGCCTCATTGTTTTATAGCAATGCTGAATTAACTTATGTCACTGCAGGACAGTGCAGCCAGTGGGGCTAATTGTTATAGTCACTGTGCACGACAAGAAAGCATTTGACATGGTGAACTGCTGCCACGGTTTTAGAGAGACGTCTGTTTGTAATTAGAAGTAGTTGTTCTGTTTAATTTGGGGTTTTTCTCCTTTGCTTCTGCGTAGAAGACGACCAATCTGCACATCGAGAAGCTGTCCTGTCTTCAGCTAGGAGTCCTTCTCCAGCTGCTGCACATGCTAACAGGCAAAACATCAGGGAGTAATACAAGCTTTTAATGCTTATGTGAACCACAGGCGTGCTTATAATGTGTCAACCTGCAGTGAGACTGTAAAAGCAAAATCTTTCTTGATTTAATTTTCATTGCACAAATAATAACAGATTCAGGAATGTATTCAAGGAAGAGACTGGCAAAGAAAGAGTGGGATAGTCAGGGAGCTGAAGGAAGGAGTACTAAAAGGCTAGGTGCACAGCAAAGAGAGCGGTGTCACTGGCACAGGAAAAGGCTTGTAGTGAGTTGTATGTGAGGCTGGACACTAAGGAGAAAATGATTTTTAATGAATGGCAAGGCACATAAATTGTCCTGGAAGAGAGTAATCAAGTATAGAGATGGAAATGTGCTAATGTGAAGAATGTGTGTTGAGAAGAGAGAAGGAGTACTTTGGATGAAAATTGAATTAGAGAAGGAAGTGAGGCAACTCTGAAGAGGATGGAGACGGGAGGCATAGAGAGGGTAGGAGTGAAGGCTATGATAAGGTGCGAAGAGAGTAACTGTGGTGCTGGATTTGTGGATGTAGTGAAGGTGGACATGCAGGGGGTTGGTGTGACTGAGGAGGATGCTAGAAATAGAGAGATGGAGGCGGATGATCCACTGTAGCGACCTCTAAAGGGAGCAGCCGAAAGAAGAAGAAGCACAAATAATTCTAATCATGCTTTTCTTTTATTCTCAGTACTAAGCTATGTAAAGGAAGTCAAGGTTGTTTCCTCCTACAATCACTTTGTAGATGGTTTAGACTTGTTTAGATTGGTGTTCTGTCTCCCTTTATCCAAACTAAAACTTTGATGGGGTTTTTTTTATCTTCACTGAACACTTTTTTGCTTTGTGTTTATTATTGTGCTACTGCAAGTATTTCATATATTAGTCAGTTGATTGTTACTGTAGGGCAGCTCTAGGACAATCCCTGATGTGATGTAGCTTGCTTTTATCCAGCAGATACGACATCTCATGAGGAGGTTCGAACCCTGTACCCTGACCTTCCCACTGACGCACA
Source organism: Astatotilapia calliptera (assembly GCF_964374335.1). Classification (NCBI taxonomy): domain Eukaryota; kingdom Metazoa; phylum Chordata; class Actinopteri; order Cichliformes; family Cichlidae; genus Astatotilapia; species Astatotilapia calliptera. Next base: position 16,730,832 of record NC_137438.1, on the reverse strand, counting down.
AAGTCTGGACATCCAGCAGCAGGCCCTTCTACGTGAACAACAGCACAACAGTTTCTATTTCTTTTAATATTAGAAGTCAGTTATTCATTAATGAATACAAATGGTGACTGAAGTTATTTAGACAGGACATTAAACAATAAACTTCCAATAAATTATGAACAATGTGTGACTGAATGTGTTCAGTGAAAGACTTTGAAAATATCGCAGCATAAAACCAGTGTAAAAGTATTCAGACTACTTTTGGGGGTATTTATTTGATGATGCAACCAGAAAATGTGCAGGTTGTGAATTTAACATTTTCAACACTGGAGAAGAAGTACATGTACACAGACTAGCTAATGACAAACATTTTTTTAAATTAACCTTTATTTAAACAGGTTGTTCATTTTTCTGAGCTTATCTGGTGTCTAGTTTTGGTGGCAGTAGCATAAGCAGAGAAGACCCAGACCTTACTCTCCCGAGCCAGCTCCTCCATTATTTGGGGGACACTGAGGCATTCTCTGCTGAGTGCTGTGATCTCCCCAACATGTCCTGGGTGTGTCCTGTCTGTCCTGGTGGGACATGCCTGGAACATCTCACCCAGGAGGCGCTCAAGAGGCACCCTTGTCAGATGCCTGAACCTCCTCAACTGGCTCGTTTAGATGTAGAGGAGTAGCAGTTAACTCATGCAAACCACATTTCTCCACGCCAGTCCTAATCAGCTTACTCAGTATCACTAGATCCAATGCTGCTCCTCCAGCAGAGCACACAAAAGTAGGAGAGACCGGAGATGCCATGGCTTAGTTAGGAGACTGTTTGCTTCAAGGCCACTAGAAGGTGCTGCCATAAAACTACAATAAATGAATTGACCTTTTGACCTGCTCACACTCTTTTATGCAAAACCCTGCTGATGTTACGCACACACACACACATAAAGAGATTCTAGGTCTGACCAACCGTCTCCGCCGTGGGCAAAAAGATGACAGTCAATAAAATTCTAAAATTTTATTTATAAACACAATGAATAATAGTTAAAAGTCCAGTGTCCCATTTAGGTACAAAGTAAAAACACACAGTCCAAGGCCAGAGCCAGCTATGCCACAAAGCCAGTTGCACTCCACACGTTGTTCACTTCAACAGGGGTAGCAATTGTCCTCTGAGACCCACCACCCTGTAAGTAGAAAGCCAGTGATCACTCCATCCTCTGCAACTCAGCTACTTTCAGGCTACAGCATATAATAGGCCCTAGCCTGCACAGAGCGACAAAATAAGACAATTCACTATATAATTCACAGCCCATCCATCCCAAACATATCAGATCATTAGCGGTTTTGTCACATTACATACCTGCACTGAGAGACAAAATAAGACTAATGACGCTAAATTTAATTACGGGTCATGGACAGCCTTCATAAATGCTCATATTACTCACCCACACTGAATTCCAGCACAGGTTCATCTGGGTCCTGACTATTTCCTGCAAAATAACACAAACGTCATCAGAACATTAAGTCAGAGAAACAACATTTGGAGCTTTTGTACATGATAAATTATACTGCAGTAGTAAAACAAAGTCAAGCAGCAGTACATTTATTAAAATCACCTTCAGCTGTAATATTTAAACTGATTTAGTGTCAATTTAGATTATGTTTAGATTAAAATGAAACTAGTACCCTTGTAATGTCTTTTTAAATTAGAGGTAAATATTTGTATATTTTTTTACATAATATAATTATATTTACTGGATTTTCTCTCTATTGTAGTTTAGTATTATAGTTATTACTTGTTTTTTATTGACTTGTCTTGTTTTTACAATGATTTGCTTTGACTGCAGCCTTTAAAGAAAAGACTATCTGTTCAGTAACTATCCATCAGACTGGGTCCATGTTACCAGCCAAATGGGTAATAATTAAAGTAAGTTTTGAATTACGTATATTTGGGTGTTTAGGTGACACTTTTGCAAAAAAAATTATATAATTAGGTTTAAAAAAACTAAACATGTATGTATTTAAAAACAATAAGTGTGTTAGAATTACTACAGCAACAGGTTGTAGCTCACTGTACTGTTTTTGAGCACAACTTTGGCGCTTTTGCCTCATTTTTAAATCAGTGATCCCAGTAGCACAGTCTAAGCAGAGACCTCAGTGCTTGGCAAACAATCAATAGAATCAATATAATTATTAAAAAGAAACAAAATAAATGCCAACCATATAAAAAACATAAACTTAAAGAAAAAACTAAACTTGATTTTATGTCTTTAGGCTATTGTTAACAGCAAGCATGAGGTTAGTGCATATGTATTATTATTGGAAAGATTACTGCAAAGAAAAAAAAAGTTGAACCAGGAGGGGGCGATATTGCTCTTCTTACAATGAGTTACATGCAGGCTATTACTTACCGTGTCACTCACATTTATTTCACAAATTAGCTGAACCCACTTAATTCGATTTAATTGTATTTATGCAGAGCTGAATCACAACAACATTCTCCTCGAGGTGGTATAGATTGTAAGGTAGAAAGTCTACAATTAAAAAGAAAAAACCTCAATACAGTGGGAAGGAACAACTCACTTTTAACAGGAAGCACCCTCTGGCAGAACCACGGTCAGGGAGCAAACTATCAAACTACGAGGTCTTTAAAATAAGATGATTATTCAAGACCTCATGTGTGATGGGAAGGATTCTGAATTTGATGCTGGACCCACAAATCATAAAAGAGAAACACTAACTCACACACACCAGAAAGTGCCAAGAATTATAATTATATGTAATTTAGTTTTGCGTTCCTTTATAATGCTTTCAACTATACAAATAAGACACTTGGGGGCGCCTGAGCCTTGTAGACACAACAAATATTGAACAAACCTCATGCGCCCTGTTGTTGACAAAACGATAAAAATGAATGTGTCTTATTTAGGTCATTTCTGTAGTTACAGAAAATCATTTGAATTCATTTTTCCTTAAATTATTTTAACCCTTATTTGATGCTATTGAAATTGGTCTGTTGCCTCAGGGCAACAACGGCAATAAGGGTTCCACAGTGTCACAGTTTTCTGCATATAGTCGATTAATAAATGTTGAGAAAACAACTAATCGATTCAATTTTTTTATTTGAACAAGTATCAAATTGATTTTCACAGAAGCGTTCAATGGAACAAATACATAAATGGTAAGCTGACTGCTTTTTATATAGGGTTTTTGTATTTTGCTCGTGCATTAAAAAGCGCTTTATACAACATGCCTCATTCACCTATTCACCCAAACATTATTACAAGCACCTTTTCTACAATTAAGCTAAACATGCATAAAATGTTAGCAGTGGAGATTTGGCACCTGAAAGGACCCCCTTTGATCCACTCCTAGTTTGAGTCTATTTACATTTAAATACTGATACTTCAATTTTGCCTTGGTTTGAGCTCCATAAAGCAGGCAAACCAGAATTAATCACAGAAGGCAAAAACACTGAAACTACGTTTTAAGCTGCGAGCCAAACAAACCAAAGGTAACCGTGTTTTGAAAAGAGCTATGAAGAGAAACAGACAGACTACTGTAATTTCTCAATAAAATGTCGCTTATTATCGCTCACTCTCAAGAACAAAAACGTGAGTAATTTCCCAGTAGCTCACCATATTTGGGATCTTCTAACATCCACACTTCATGTTTAAACGGTGGTGCGGAGGCGGTGTACCGTCGCAGGCCGGATGTAGCATTCAGCGCGGTGTGCCTTTTTTTCAGTTGCTAAGCAACAGATTTGTCCCGCCCCTTTCGTTATGACGAGCCGGGCCAGTCCTTTGACTGGTGACGTTACAATGAAACCGACCTTATATATAGACCTGGCTGTTCAGTTGAAACGCATTCACACAGCGGGACAGCAGCGCTTTAAACGTTCAAACACGGAGTTTAACACAAAACAACATTTTAGACATAAAAAACAAAAAAGTGAAATGGCAAGCTCAAACTGTAACACAATGACAAATGATGAAACAGTTCAGACCAATCGGGATAATTCTACAGTACATGCTTTGGTATCCCTCTTGGATAACTTGTTAAGTAGTTTTTCGAAAAAGCAGTTGGACGCGCTTACCTCAGGCTATCCGGATTGCTTCACCGCTAAGCGGCTTGCAGGTTTTTTAAAGGACGTAATGGACCTGTGTGCACAGTCACTAGCAGTATCACCACTGAGGTCTTCCCAGAACTCCCCTGTACATGAAAACTGTTCTGTCCACACCACCACTGGCAAAACGGTTTTGTCACCTGTGAAATTTTTGGACGATTCTGCTGAGCAGGAGTTTGATACAGCACAGAATATAGATGCTAACAGCCAAGAAACAGCTAACACAGAAGAACGCTGTCAAAATGCTGACCAACACAGTGCTGCAAAAGCAGAAAACAATCCAATTCCAGATCCCCAGCAGCAGAAATCCTGTGTTGAACATGAAGCCAGCATCCCACCGTTAACAAACATAAGTCAAACGGAGTCATATAAAAAGATACAGAATCACAGATCTTCTGTAGACTGTGAGCCACCTGAAAACACCTTAGACTTTGAAAGATGGTTAGAGACATTAATTCAGGCTGTGCTTTCAAAGCTTGGTAAACTTTTAAAGTGCCCTCATTCTCACCAAAAACGTTTGTTGGATCTACTCTTGGACAAATTCAAGGGGATGGATTTGCATTTAGACCGAAAAGTGCAGAATTATTTTGACTGCATTGCTAATGCCATTTTCACTGATATTTGTGACCAATTATATAATTGGTCACTAATATCATTGGAAATGGGGAGGAGTGGGGAGGAGGATTCAATGAATTTAATGGGAGAACCAATATTTAATATCATAACTACTTCAGTATTCCAAGAACACCTGTTGGCAGTAACAATTATCGATAGACTGGAATCATATGAAAAGAAAGAAAGATGCAGACTTTCAGTGGAAATCTTTGTGGAAGGACTGATTTCCCAGGTTGCAAAAACATCAGACACAGTCTTCAGCATTGAAAATGCTGAAGCTATCTCCAACCGGCTTACCATGAAAATCTGGACTGAAATCAGGGCAGAATACAACAAAATCCCCCCAGAGAAGTTCAAGAAACTCAGCGAGAGGGTTTTCAAATCCCTCTGTAAAAGATGGAAGCATGTAGCGGTTATTGTGACATCCTGGCAATTAAACGTCCAAGATCTTGATGAAGATATTGTTAAAACTTTCAAAAGAAAGATATTCCCAGAACCAAGTCGCATATCTAAGTGCTTCTCATCGGTGCGGGCATTTTTTGGGAGGTTTAAGGGAGGAAACAAAGTTTCCCCTTTATAGTGACATCGTGATATCAACAGCAAGATATTTTCTAAAACTCACTGGACACTTTAAATTAGCTAGTTTTACATTTAGATCAGATCAAGTCATTTTTGAAATCCCCAGGAATGGTCGCGGCAGATGGCCACCCCACCCTGAGCCTGGTTCTGTCGAAGGTTTCTTCCTCTTAAAAGGGAGTTTTTCCTTCCCACTGTCGCCTCGTGCTTGCTCAGAGGGGTTTGTTCTTTTGGGGTTTTCTTTTTAATACTGTAAGTTGTTACCTTACAGTGTGAAGCACCTTGAAAACACCATTGTTTCCTTTGGTGCTATACAGATTGAAGTGACTTGCACTGACAACATAACTAAGCTGGGACTTTAATTTAACATCAATAAAATTATAAAAATATTACATCTTGATTTCTGCTTGTTTTCATTGTCTGTGACTTAATGAATACAAATGTGTAATTTAACAGATTTTTTCTTTATGTTAGTCTGACCGGTGATTCCACGTTGGCCTTAGGTGTTGGCGCGGATACGCTGCAGCCCCTGAGCCATTAATGGCCCAGCACACTACAGTAAAAACAAAACAACAGCCATCTCTCCAACTAGGAAAGGAAAATAATAAACTGCCTCCTTGGAGGCAACCTGACTCAAAACAGTTGCAGTCCAACTCAGACCGACTGCAATCACTCTCAGGCAGATTGATGAAGATCTGCAAATAACTGTTGTCTAATTTATAAACGCAGACAGATTGCCAACACGTCTGTTTACAATAGAGGACTGTACTTACATGGTTGCAAACTGGTTGTTGTCTTGCTTATATGAAAACATTGCTTTGGAGCAATGAAACTCAAACACATTCATTTTTAAAATGCCTCAAAATGAAATTTTGAAATATTTGGCTTTATGCTTTGAAAGTGCCGTTGTGAGTGGGAGTGTGAAATCCTTACTTGATGTGTTCCCTTTGCCTTTACTGTTTTCAGTTTTATTTGTCATATGCAAGTTAGCACAGGGTCAACATTGCAATGAAATGTGTTTGACGAGCAGCAGTCACTCAGCAGCATGGTACAGTAGAAATATAATAAAATATAATAAAATAAAAAATAGAAAAATAGTAAAGAGCAAAATATTAGAGAGACGTGGTAAAAGAGAAAAGATGACTAAATATATATGTATCTATAAATATAAATATATGTACACTAGTGATTAAATAAGAAAATCTTGAAAAGAAATATGACGGGAGGCCAAATGGGATGTTGCACAGGAATGAGCAGCAGAAAATTACAGTATTACTCAGACTTTTAATAGTCATATTGTCAGTTTTGGCCGACGGTCATGGGTCACTTCCACTAAAATAGCACGAGACTGGAGTAAAATGTACTTTATTAATGAGAACACATGGTGATACAGCAAAGAATCCAACCCTTCTGAAAAGCAAATGGCTTCCTGTTATACTCTACCTGATTCAGGTGAGCATCTGGAATAGACCAAGTCTGGGGGTCAGCAAACCAAAGGAAAACAAAACCCTCCCCATAAGAAAACCACTACAATATAACCAAGATATAACACATCATAGACATATGAAGATTTGGAACAAGTCCTATAAATAATTCCATAACATATAAACGTCAGTCTCTTCTATATACATTAAAACAGCGGTCCCCAACCTTTTTTGCGCCACGGACCGGTTTATGCCCGACAATATTTTCACGGACCGGCCTTTAAGGTGTCACAGATAAATACAACAAAATAAAACTAGTACCGGTACCGGAAAAAAAGAAGATTTATTCATAACACACGTGAAAGACCCAGGAAAACAGAGTTAACGATAAAAACGATAACAAAATAACGATAAAAAACGATAAAAACTCTGAAAACCATACATTTCACACCCGAGCCTCATCTCTCGACCAAACGACGGTCCGTGGCCCAGCGGTTGGGGACCGCTGCATTAAAACACCTTAACCACACAGTTAGGTTTCAGCCCTCGCTGACTCAGAACAAAGTAAGACAATCAGAGTTCGATTGGTTTTTACTTGTGCAGGGGAAGCCTGGTCAGATTCTCAGAGTTGCAAGCTCTACACCCAAACTCAGACAACTCCAACTCCAGCCTTTTATTGAATGAAAACAGTTACACAACTGCCCATTGTAAACCCCATATGTTGTGTGGTAAAAGCTAAGGCACTGTGTGTGTGTGTGTGTATGTGTGTCTGTATACGTGACTTCCTGGTTACAAACGTTTTAACCGCATCTCTAGTCATAAAAGGGCATCTCCCCTCAACCTCGTATATGGCTTAACCTCTTTAACAGTCCACCATTTACATGGTGAGCCCATACTGTAAAGGGCAGGAAGTGAACATTCCTTACCAAATAAGGAAACCAGAATCTTACATAGATTGTGCCTGCAGTTGAAAACTATAGCTAGTAACATCCCCAACATCCTACATGTGGGGGAGGAACAGAAAAATATCTGAACATACAGTTCAAGACAAGGTCCAAGCACAATAATGACAACTTTTAACAAAATCACTCCAACACACACTCCCCTAGCCTGGCACATTGGTTTGCTCCAGGAGCTCATAAGCAGGTGATTGAGCTGCTTTTACTCTTTATAAAGTGAGTACTGTTAACACTTCTCTTTTTACATATACAACTAATTTAGGTTACAGACAAATGATTAAATGTGAACAGCTCTAACACGGGTTCTTTTCCTGACACAGGTAGGATGGCCAGTCCCCCTGTCTCTTCACCTTTCACGAGTCACTTAAATAACAACCCAAAAAACCTAATAAAGATCACAATCAACCAGTGTGTGTTTTTCTTCATTATGGTTTTTAAATACAAATCAGTCAGTCAATTAATAAAAATACAAGTAAGGGTAATGGAACCCCTGGTCTCCATTACACACATAAATACCATAAAGACACTAAGTCGTAGAGCTCTGAACTCCTTGCTTTTATGATATTTACACTTCTTCTTGGCCTTCTCCTTCACTCTGAGTCACTCCAGGATAAACGCATCAGCTCAGACATTCAATAATTAAAATATGTGTAGGTGACCGTTTGGCAGAAGACGATGTCGAGGCGGTACTGCAGTGACACGTCCGTGGCTATTGTCGGGGAGGTGTCCTGCATCAGCAGGAAGTCCATAGACTTCTTGGCTTTGTTGCTCATCATGGCTCTGTAGTCCGTGGGCGTGGCCTGCAAAAAGTGTAAATAAACCATCAGAGACCAAACACAATTATGCCTTCCAACCACTAGTTTAGACAACATCTTGCAAAGAGTGTGTATTTCAGAGTGCAGTTGTTTTTAAATTTGACAGAAACAGAAAAAAAGATGGAACAGAAGGACAACAGGGAAAGCAGAAGCACCGACACACTGAAATCTTTTAGGGTCAAGCTCCAGAACTAGCCACAAATCCTGCTGGAAAGAACCTAAAAATACTTAAAAATACTTGCAGAGATCTAATGGAGCCGTTAACTCAAAAGCCTGGTGTCAGGCATGTTCTTTAATAAATAAGAAACGAGCTGATATGTTACAGACCCCAGTCTTTACGTAAAGAAAACGCTGACATTTAGAGCGGTCTCGCAGCAGATTTTAAAACAGTGACACTGATTTGTGGGGTTTTTGTGCACAGATTTGAACCTTTTTGTTTTATCCATGTCCTTGAACACAGCTTGTGACTTGGGCGCTTTCATATGTACCGATTCATTTAGGTTTGTGCACTGAGGCCAGATTTAGGTATTAAAAACGAGTCAGTCATAACACTTCTTACATTAGTTAAAAAGCTGAGCTTACACTAAACCAACATTTAAATTTCCCCTTGTGGGACTAATAAAGGTATATCATATCATATCATTACTACAGTATTGCTGCAACATTGTAAAGACAAAGATGACACACGGACCAGACATAAAACACTGAACACTTTTTAAAGAAGAGTCATTTAAGAATTCAACTGCTTGAACTATGTTATTTTAAAATTGACAGTAGAGCAGAAGTCACTGCATCATTTCATCATCAACACGAACCTGAAAAAAGCTGTCTGATATATAGATAAAATAATAACAAACAAACAAACATACAGATATCACTAAACAAAACACCTTATCTTGGTTTTCTAGGTGTTGCTGATGGTGACATAGGAAACTTCAGGATCCACCTAAACAATGAAGAGAAAAACATGCTGACTCCTCAGTAATATCCATCCACTTATCCTTTTCAGTGTCGCGGGGGGTGCTGGAGCCTATCCCAGCTGTCATAAGGCGAGAGGCGGGGTACACCCTGGACAGGTCGCCAGTCTGTCGCAGGGCCAACACACAGAGACAGACAACCATTCACGCTCACATTCACTCCTGCATTCACACCTATGGGCAATTTAGATTTTTCAATTCACCTATACCTTTAGACGTGCTTGTATGAATGGGTGAATGAGGCATGTTGTTTACAGTGCTTTGACTACTCTGGGAGAGTAGAAAATTGCTATATAAGAATCAGTCCATTTACCAATAAAAAAAACACTGCAAAACACACAAAACAAAATAGAAATAAGAAAAATGGTAACAGACATAGGAAAAAAAACGTAAATAGGAAAAACGAAAACAGAAATAGGAAAAAACAGATTTCCAAAAGCAAAGGGGAGTGTTTCTGGGGAGACAATAACCCGACGGACCAGTTGCAGGAACCCAAAACATGCTAGGTGTGTTTTATCATGACTCATATAATACTGATGATGAATTTTTAGGCTAATAGTTAGGCTAACACATATACCACTCATCTTTTCTTTCCTCACAAAACCGATAAATCCTCCACTTCTTTTAAGTGTCTCCCAGCGCAATTCTTAGCATATTTTGGTTCCTGCAACTGGTCCGTCAGGTTATTGTCTCCCCAGAAACACTTTGTGCTTTTGCAAATCTTTTTTTTTCCTATTTCCGCTGTCGTTTTTCCTCTTTTCGTTGTGTTTTGTGTGCTTTTGCAGCATTTTTCTTATTGCTGGTGTTGTCTTAAGTTGCAGTGGCCTCTCAGGGCCACCGTACAACACATGTTCTCCCCGTGTTTGCGTGGGTTCTCTCCGGGTACTCCGGCTTCCTCCCACCGTCCAAAGACATGCAGCTTGTGGGGATAGGTTAATTGGATAATCTAGATTGCCACTAGGTGTGAGTGTGAATGGTTGTCTGTGTCTCAATGTGTTAGCCCTGCGACAGACTGGCGACCTGTCCAGGGTGTACCCTGCCTCTCGCCCTATGACAGCTGGGATAGGCTCCAGCACCCCCCGCGACCCTGAAAAGGATAAGCGGAAGTGAATGGATGGATGGATGTTTCAAAACTCACAGGATTTTCACTCTTCTGCATTTTGTTTCCTGGAAAGACAAAAACAGTCAACTCTAACATTCATAGAACAACTTACAAATGTTGTATCTGTAAATGTTCTCACCTTTCATTCTTTTCCTTATGATGAGACACACAGCTCTTATCAGCAGTGCGACCAAACCAATAGCTCCATCGATGTACCACGAAACTAAAACTTTGATGGGGTTTTTTTTATCTTCACTAAACACTTTTTTGCTTTGTGTTTATTATTGTGCTACTGCAAGTATTTCATATATTAGTCAGTTGATTGTTACTGTAGGGCAGCTCTAGGACAATCCCTGATGTGATGTAGCTTGCTTTTATCCAGCAGATACGACATCTCATGAGGAGGTTCGAACCCTGTACCCTGACCTTCCCACTGACGCACAAAGTCTGCACATCCAGAAGCAGGCCCTTCTACGTGAACAACAGCACAACAGTTTCTATTTCTTTTAATATTAGAAGTCAGTTATTCATTAATGAATACAAATGGTGACTGAAGTTATTTAGACAGGACATTAAACAATAAACTTCCAATAAATTATGAACAATGTGTGACTGAATGTGTTCAGTGAAAGACTTTGAAAATATCGCAGCATAAAACCAGTGTAAAAGTATTCAGACTACTTTTGGGGGTATTTATTTGATGATGCAACCAGAAAATGTGCAGGTTGTGAGTTTAACATTTTCAACACTGGAGAAGAAGTACATGTACACAGACTAGCTAATGACAAACATTTTTTTTAAATTAACCTTTATTTAAACAGGTTGTTCATTTTTCTGAGCTTATCTGGTGTCTAGTTTTGGTGGCAGTAGCATAAGCAGAGAAGACCCAGACCTTACTCTCCCGAGCCAGCTCCTCCATTATTTGGGGGACACTGAGGCATTCTCTGCTGAGTGCTGTGATCTCCCCAACATGTCCTGGGTGTGTCCTGTCTGTCCTGGTGGGACATGCCTGGAACATCTCACCCAGGAGGCGCTCAAGAGGCACCCTTGTCAGATGCCTGAACCTCCTCAACTGGCTCGTTTAGATGTAGAGGAGTAGCAGTTAACTCATGCAAACCACATTTCTCCACGCCAGTCCTAATCAGCTTACTCAGTATCACTAGATCCAATGCTGCTCCTCCAGCAGAGCACACAAAAGTAGGAGAGACCGGAGATGCCATGGCTTAGTTAGGAGACTGTTTGCTTCAAGGCCACTAGAAGGTGCTGCCATAAAACTACAATAAATGAATTGACCTTTTGACCTGCTCACACTCTTTTATGCAAAACCCTGCTGATGTTACGCACACACACACACATAAAGAGATTCTAGGTCTGACCAACCGTCTCCGCCGTGGGCAAAAAGATGACAGTCAATAAAATTCTAAAATTTTATTTATAAACACAATGAATAATAGTTAAAAGTCCAGTGTCCCATTTAGGTACAAAGTAAAAACACACAGTCCAAGGCCAGAGCCAGCTATGCCACAAAGCCAGTTGCACTCCACACGTTGTTCACTTCAACAGGGGTAGCAATTGTCCTCTGAGACCCACCACCCTGTAAGTAGAAAGCCAGTGATCACTCCATCCTCTGCAACTCAGCTACTTTCAGGCTACAGCATATAATAGGCCCTAGCCTGCACAGAGCGACAAAATAAGACAATTCACTATATAATTCACAGCCCATCCATCCCAAACATATCAGATCATTAGCGGTTTTGTCACATTACATACCTGCACTGAGAGACAAAATAAGACTAATGACGCTAAATTTAATTACGGGTCATGGACAGCCTTCATAAATGCTCATATTACTCACCCACACTGAATTCCAGCACAGGTTCATCTGGGTCCTGACTATTTCCTGCAAAATAACACAAACGTCATCAGAACATTAAGTCAGAGAAACAACATTTGGAGCTTTTGTACATGATAAATTATACTGCAGTAGTAAAACAAAGTCAAGCAGCAGTACATTTATTAAAATCACCTTCAGCTGTAATATTTAAACTGATTTAGTGTCAATTTAGATTATGTTTAGATTAAAATGAAACTAGTACCCTTGTAATGTCTTTTTAAATTAGAGGTAAATATTTGTATATTTTTTTACATAATATAATTATATTTACTGGATTTTCTCTCTATTGTAGTTTAGTATTATAGTTATTACTTGTTTTTTATTGACTTGTCTTGTTTTTACAATGATTTGCTTTGACTGCAGCCTTTAAAGAAAAGACTATCTGTTCAGTAACTATCCATCAGACTGGGTCCATGTTACCAGCCAAATGGGTAATAATTAAAGTAAGTTTTGAATTACGTATATTTGGGTGTTTAGGTGACACTTTTGCAAAAAAAATTATATAATTAGGTTTAAAAAAACTAAACATGTATGTATTTAAAAACAATAAGTGTGTTAGAATTACTACAGCAACAGGTTGTAGCTCACTGTACTGTTTTTGAGCACAACTTTGGCGCTTTTGCCTCATTTTTAAATCAGTGATCCCAGTAGCACAGTCTAAGCAGAGACCTCAGTGCTTGGCAAACAATCAATAGAATCAATATAATTATTAAAAAGAAACAAAATAAATGCCAACCATATAAAAAACATAAACTTAAAGAAAAAACTAAACTTGATTTTATGTCTTTAGGCTATTGTTAACAGCAAGCATGAGGTTAGTGCATATGTATTATTATTGGAAAGATTACTGCAAAGAAAAAAAAAGTTGAACCAGGAGGGGGCGATATTGCTCTTCTTACAATGAGTTACATGCAGGCTATTACTTACCGTGTCACTCACATTTATTTCACAAATTAGCTGAACCCACTTAATTCGATTTAATTGTATTTATGCAGAGCTGAATCACAACAACATTCTCCTCGAGGTGGTATAGATTGTAAGGTAGAAAGTCTACAATTAAAAAGAAAAAACCTCAATACAGTGGGAAGGAACAACTCACTTTTAACAGGAAGCACCCTCTGGCAGAACCACGGTCAGGGAGCAAACTATCAAACTACGAGGTCTTTAAAATAAGATGATTATTCAAGACCTCATGTGTGATGGGAAGGATTCTGAATTTGATGCTGGACCCACAAATCATAAAAGAGAAACACTAACTCACACACACCAGAAAGTGCCAAGAATTATAATTATATGTAATTTAGTTTTGCGTTCCTTTATAATGCTTTCAACTATACAAATAAGACACTTGGGGGCGCCTGAGCCTTGTAGACACAACAAATATTGAACAAACCTCATGCGCCCTGTTGTTGACAAAACGATAAAAATGAATGTGTCTTATTTAGGTCATTTCTGTAGTTACAGAAAATCATTTGAATTCATTTTTCCTTAAATTATTTTAACCCTTATTTGATGCTATTGAAATTGGTCTGTTGCCTCAGGGCAACAACGGCAATAAGGGTTCCACAGTGTCACAGTTTTCTGCATATAGTCGATTAATAAATGTTGAGAAAACAACTAATCGATTCAATTTTTTTATTTGAACAAGTATCAAATTGATTTTCACAGAAGCGTTCAATGGAACAAATACATAAATGGTAAGCTGACTGCTTTTTATATAGGGTTTTTGTATTTTGCTCGTGCATTAAAAAGCGCTTTATACAACATGCCTCATTCACCTATTCACCCAAACATTATTACAAGCACCTTTTCTACAATTAAGCTAAACATGCATAAAATGTTAGCAGTGGAGATTTGGCACCTGAAAGGACCCCCTTTGATCCACTCCTAGTTTGAGTCTATTTACATTTAAATACTGATACTTCAATTTTGCCTTGGTTTGAGCTCCATAAAGCAGGCAAACCAGAATTAATCACAGAAGGCAAAAACACTGAAACTACGTTTTAAGCTGCGAGCCAAACAAACCAAAGGTAACCGTGTTTTGAAAAGAGCTATGAAGAGAAACAGACAGACTACTGTAATTTCTCAATAAAATGTCGCTTATTATCGCTCACTCTCAAGAACAAAAACGTGAGTAATTTCCCAGTAGCTCACCATATTTGGGATCTTCTAACATCCACACTTCATGTTTAAACGGTGGTGCGGAGGCGGTGTACCGTCGCAGGCCGGATGTAGCATTCAGCGCGGTGTGCCTTTTTTTCAGTTGCTAAGCAACAGATTTGTCCCGCCCCTTTCGTTATGACGAGCCGGGCCAGTCCTTTGACTGGTGACGTTACAATGAAACCGACCTTATATATAGACCTGGCTGTTCAGTTGAAACGCATTCACACAGCGGGACAGCAGCGCTTTAAACGTTCAAACACGGAGTTTAACACAAAACAACATTTTAGACATAAAAAACAAAAAAGTGAAATGGCAAGCTCAAACTGTAACACAATGACAAATGATGAAACAGTTCAGACCAATCGGGATAATTCTACAGTACATGCTTTGGTATCCCTCTTGGATAACTTGTTAAGTAGTTTTTCGAAAAAGCAGTTGGACGCGCTTACCTCAGGCTATCCGGATTGCTTCACCGCTAAGCGGCTTGCAGGTTTTTTAAAGGACGTAATGGACCTGTGTGCACAGTCACTAGCAGTATCACCACTGAGGTCTTCCCAGAACTCCCCTGTACATGAAAACTGTTCTGTCCACACCACCACTGGCAAAACGGTTTTGTCACCTGTGAAATTTTTGGACGATTCTGCTGAGCAGGAGTTTGATACAGCACAGAATATAGATGCTAACAGCCAAGAAACAGCTAACACAGAAGAACGCTGTCAAAATGCTGACCAACACAGTGCTGCAAAAGCAGAAAACAATCCAATTCCAGATCCCCAGCAGCAGAAATCCTGTGTTGAACATGAAGCCAGCATCCCACCGTTAACAAACATAAGTCAAACGGAGTCATATAAAAAGATACAGAATCACAGATCTTCTGTAGACTGTGAGCCACCTGAAAACACCTTAGACTTTGAAAGATGGTTAGAGACATTAATTCAGGCTGTGCTTTCAAAGCTTGGTAAACTTTTAAAGTGCCCTCATTCTCACCAAAAACGTTTGTTGGATCTACTCTTGGACAAATTCAAGGGGATGGATTTGCATTTAGACCGAAAAGTGCAGAATTATTTTGACTGCATTGCTAATGCCATTTTCACTGATATTTGTGACCAATTATATAATTGGTCACTAATATCATTGGAAATGGGGAGGAGTGGGGAGGAGGATTCAATGAATTTAATGGGAGAACCAATATTTAATATCATAACTACTTCAGTATTCCAAGAACACCTGTTGGCAGTAACAATTATCGATAGACTGGAATCATATGAAAAGAAAGAAAGATGCAGACTTTCAGTGGAAATCTTTGTGGAAGGACTGATTTCCCAGGTTGCAAAAACATCAGACACAGTCTTCAGCATTGAAAATGCTGAAGCTATCTCCAACCGGCTTACCATGAAAATCTGGACTGAAATCAGGGCAGAATACAACAAAATCCCCCCAGAGAAGTTCAAGAAACTCAGCGAGAGGGTTTTCAAATCCCTCTGTAAAAGATGGAAGCATGTAGCGGTTATTGTGACATCCTGGCAATTAAACGTCCAAGATCTTGATGAAGATATTGTTAAAACTTTCAAAAGAAAGATATTCCCAGAACCAAGTCGCATATCTAAGTGCTTCTCATCGGTGCGGGCATTTTTTGGGAGGTTTAAGGGAGGAAACAAAGTTTCCCCTTTATAGTGACATCGTGATATCAACAGCAAGATATTTTCTAAAACTCACTGGACACTTTAAATTAGCTAGTTTTACATTTAGATCAGATCAAGTCATTTTTGAAATCCCCAGGAATGGTCGCGGCAGATGGCCACCCCACCCTGAGCCTGGTTCTGTCGAAGGTTTCTTCCTCTTAAAAGGGAGTTTTTCCTTCCCACTGTCGCCTCGTGCTTGCTCAGAGGGGTTTGTTCTTTTGGGGTTTTCTTTTTAATACTGTAAGTTGTTACCTTACAGTGTGAAGCACCTTGAAAACACCATTGTTTCCTTTGGTGCTATACAGATTGAAGTGACTTGCACTGACAACATAACTAAGCTGGGACTTTAATTTAACATCAATAAAATTATAAAAATATTACATCTTGATTTCTGCTTGTTTTCATTGTCTGTGACTTAATGAATACAAATGTGTAATTTAACAGATTTTTTCTTTATGTTAGTCTGACCGGTGATTCCACGTTGGCCTTAGGTGTTGGCGCGGATACGCTGCAGCCCCTGAGCCATTAATGGCCCAGCACACTACAGTAAAAACAAAACAACAGCCATCTCTCCAACTAGGAAAGGAAAATAATAAACTGCCTCCTTGGAGGCAACCTGACTCAAAACAGTTGCAGTCCAACTCAGACCGACTGCAATCACTCTCAGGCAGATTGATGAAGATCTGCAAATAACTGTTGTCTAATTTATAAACGCAGACAGATTGCCAACACGTCTGTTTACAATAGAGGACTGTACTTACATGGTTGCAAACTGGTTGTTGTCTTGCTTATATGAAAACATTGCTTTGGAGCAATGAAACTCAAACACATTCATTTTTAAAATGCCTCAAAATGAAATTTTGAAATATTTGGCTTTATGCTTTGAAAGTGCCGTTGTGAGTGGGAGTGTGAAATCCTTACTTGATGTGTTCCCTTTGCCTTTACTGTTTTCAGTTTTATTTGTCATATGCAAGTTAGCACAGGGTCAACATTGCAATGAAATGTGTTTGACGAGCAGCAGTCACTCAGCAGCATGGTACAGTAGAAATATAATAAAATATAATAAAATAAAAAATAGAAAAATAGTAAAGAGCAAAATATTAGAGAGACGTGGTAAAAGAGAAAAGATGACTAAATATATATGTATCTATAAATATAAATATATGTACACTAGTGATTAAATAAGAAAATCTTGAAAAGAAATATGACGGGAGGCCAAATGGGATGTTGCACAGGAATGAGCAGCAGAAAATTACAGTATTACTCAGACTTTTAATAGTCATATTGTCAGTTTTGGCCGACGGTCATGGGTCACTTCCACTAAAATAGCACGAGACTGGAGTAAAATGTACTTTATTAATGAGAACACATGGTGATACAGCAAAGAATCCAACCCTTCTGAAAAGCAAATGGCTTCCTGTTATACTCTACCTGATTCAGGTGAGCATCTGGAATAGACCAAGTCTGGGGGTCAGCAAACCAAAGGAAAACAAAACCCTCCCCATAAGAAAACCACTACAATATAACCAAGATATAACACATCATAGACATATGAAGATTTGGAACAAGTCCTATAAATAATTCCATAACATATAAACGTCAGTCTCTTCTATATACATTAAAACAGCGGTCCCCAACCTTTTTTGCGCCACGGACCGGTTTATGCCCGACAATATTTTCACGGACCGGCCTTTAAGGTGTCACAGATAAATACAACAAAATAAAACTAGTACCGGTACCGGAAAAAAAGAAGATTTATTCATAACACACGTGAAAGACCCAGGAAAACAGAGTTAACGATAAAAACGATAACAAAATAACGATAAAAAACGATAAAAACTCTGAAAACCATACATTTCACACCCGAGCCTCATCTCTCGACCAAACGACGGTCCGTGGCCCAGCGGTTGGGGACCGCTGCATTAAAACACCTTAACCACACAGTTAGGTTTCAGCCCTCGCTGACTCAGAACAAAGTAAGACAATCAGAGTTCGATTGGTTTTTACTTGTGCAGGGGAAGCCTGGTCAGATTCTCAGAGTTGCAAGCTCTACACCCAAACTCAGACAACTCCAACTCCAGCCTTTTATTGAATGAAAACAGTTACACAACTGCCCATTGTAAACCCCATATGTTGTGTGGTAAAAGCTAAGGCACTGTGTGTGTGTGTGTGTATGTGTGTCTGTATACGTGACTTCCTGGTTACAAACGTTTTAACCGCATCTCTAGTCATAAAAGGGCATCTCCCCTCAACCTCGTATATGGCTTAACCTCTTTAACAGTCCACCATTTACATGGTGAGCCCATACTGTAAAGGGCAGGAAGTGAACATTCCTTACCAAATAAGGAAACCAGAATCTTACATAGATTGTGCCTGCAGTTGAAAACTATAGCTAGTAACATCCCCAACATCCTACATGTGGGGGAGGAACAGAAAAATATCTGAACATACAGTTCAAGACAAGGTCCAAGCACAATAATGACAACTTTTAACAAAATCACTCCAACACACACTCCCCTAGCCTGGCACATTGGTTTGCTCCAGGAGCTCATAAGCAGGTGATTGAGCTGCTTTTACTCTTTATAAAGTGAGTACTGTTAACACTTCTCTTTTTACATATACAACTAATTTAGGTTACAGACAAATGATTAAATGTGAACAGCTCTAACACGGGTTCTTTTCCTGACACAGGTAGGATGGCCAGTCCCCCTGTCTCTTCACCTTTCACGAGTCACTTAAATAACAACCCAAAAAACCTAATAAAGATCACAATCAACCAGTGTGTGTTTTTCTTCATTATGGTTTTTAAATACAAATCAGTCAGTCAATTAATAAAAATACAAGTAAGGGTAATGGAACCCCTGGTCTCCATTACACACATAAATACCATAAAGACACTAAGTCGTAGAGCTCTGAACTCCTTGCTTTTATGATATTTACACTTCTTCTTGGCCTTCTCCTTCACTCTGAGTCACTCCAGGATAAACGCATCAGCTCAGACATTCAATAATTAAAATATGTGTAGGTGACCGTTTGGCAGAAGACGATGTCGAGGCGGTACTGCAGTGACACGTCCGTGGCTATTGTCGGGGAGGTGTCCTGCATCAGCAGGAAGTCCATAGACTTCTTGGCTTTGTTGCTCATCATGGCTCTGTAGTCCGTGGGCGTGGCCTGCAAAAAGTGTAAATAAACCATCAGAGACCAAACACAATTATGCCTTCCAACCACTAGTTTAGACAACATCTTGCAAAGAGTGTGTATTTCAGAGTGCAGTTGTTTTTAAATTTGACAGAAACAGAAAAAAAGATGGAACAGAAGGACAACAGGGAAAGCAGAAGCACCGACACACTGAAATCTTTTAGGGTCAAGCTCCAGAACTAGCCACAAATCCTGCTGGAAAGAACCTAAAAATACTTAAAAATACTTGCAGAGATCTAATGGAGCCGTTAACTCAAAAGCCTGGTGTCAGGCATGTTCTTTAATAAATAAGAAACGAGCTGATATGTTACAGACCCCAGTCTTTACGTAAAGAAAACGCTGACATTTAGAGCGGTCTCGCAGCAGATTTTAAAACAGTGACACTGATTTGTGGGGTTTTTGTGCACAGATTTGAACCTTTTTGTTTTATCCATGTCCTTGAACACAGCTTGTGACTTGGGCGCTTTCATATGTACCGATTCATTTAGGTTTGTGCACTGAGGCCAGATTTAGGTATTAAAAACGAGTCAGTCATAACACTTCTTACATTAGTTAAAAAGCTGAGCTTACACTAAACCAACATTTAAATTTCCCCTTGTGGGACTAATAAAGGTATATCATATCATATCATTACTACAGTATTGCTGCAACATTGTAAAGACAAAGATGACACACGGACCAGACATAAAACACTGAACACTTTTTAAAGAAGAGTCATTTAAGAGTATTTTCTCATAGAATAAAGTCGGCTGATATGGTGAAGGAAAAATCTGCTCACTGTTAGGTATTTTAGTACCATGGGAGCATTTACTGGATATTGTTTTATAGTGACATTATGCAGGAAAACTCTGTCATTCAATAAGGCCCCTTTGTTTTAGTTATTTTTCTCTTTGACCCAAGAATTGATGTGTGAGAATCACAGGCTGGTACAAGGTTGAAATACCACAGAGATCACTCCCTCAGCTACATTAGTTTCTTAATCTTTTAGGAGACTCCTGTTGAGGCCAAATGGTTTGTTTCAGATTTCACTAATGTAAGAACTCTTTGTTTTGTGCCTTGAAAATATGTCGCTGAGATAATCACAATTGTAGCTGAACTGATACACTATACAAAGGATGCTTCTTCACCCAAGGGCAGGAAGACGCTCCCTTATCTTGGTCTGTACTGGTTTAAACTGATAATCTGCTGTCTCATGAATTTTACCCTCTATATAAACTGTTGTACTTGTGAATAAAGTTGAGTCAATTTGGGAAGACAATCTGAAGCAGTCTCTGTTTTCTTGTTCTCCCAAGCTGCTCCCGAGCTCGTACTAACACGCTGAATGGCATGCTTGAATATTGCTTGAGAATATATTTGACTGTGTTACAGACTAAGGGACATTCTCTGCTGATAGGTGAAGGTACATTCTCTGCTGATAGACGTCCACGCCTCGAAGGAAGTCGATCCACGGATTAGGCCCTGGAAACCGTTTCCTTCAATTTTGGTGTCAGAAGTGGGATCCTGACGAAGGTAGGCACTCGTCTTTTATTTTATAAGACTGTGTTATGCCTTTCTCAGTGATCCACATAGAAACGGGATACGCTGACGAGGCCTTCTTCAGTGGCCCACATAGTAACAAGTGGGATACGCTGAGGAGCCTTCTTTAGTGGCCCACATAGAAACACAGGAAGTTGCCTGTTGTTTTGTAAATTAAAGCAGAAAGGACACAGGAAGTTGCCTGCTGTCATAAACTAAGAAGTTGCTCACCAGCAGAAAGGACACAGGAAGTTGCCTGGGGTCATAAAACGAGAAGTTGCTCGTTAAAAAGTGAGAAGTTGCTCACTAAAAAGATAAAATTGCTAGCAAAAAAATCAAGTAACCTCAGGTGTGCCACAGCAAAATAAAAACTAACTTAAATCCTTCAAGCGTCTAAACCCCTCTGGAAATCACTGACCATGGGTCAGAATAATTCAAAGACCTTAAACGGGTCCGATAAAAAATCAAAATTAACTGTAAAACCAGATACCACCACTTGGGTGGGCCTGATTATAGATATATATTATGTCAACGAATCCCAGGTGTGACTGAATCTCAGCTTATTGAAGAAGTAGAGGAACTAGACCCTAAAAATGACCAAGCAGCCAACACCACCTCGTTTTTGTGGATAAATGATGACAAAATCACAGCCTTTTTTCAAAATCTAAAGAAATTTCTGCTCACAATGTCTAGAGATAAAATTGATTTAAATGCAGTAACCATGTGCAAGCAAAAGCCAGATGAATCCATTCTAGTTTTTATGAAACGTTTCACGCACTGCTGGACTAATGAGGCATGCATGCCTGAAGGAGGAAATGATCAGATTTTCATAACAACATTCTTAAACAATATTCATCCAGAATGTTCACAACTATTGAAGCTGACTGCCACTGATAATCTCTATGACATGAAAATAAAGAACTTTATCACACTTGTCAAAACAAAAGCTGGTGCAGATCTTTTCCCCAACAGCACGAAGGCTAAAAGTGTTAAGATGATGTTGAATTTTGATGTTGAAGGCTCAGAGGAAAGTGAAAAAATGATGTATGCAGGGGCCCCGTCCCCTCAACAAGCGCAGCAGGGAGATTTCAGAAGGAGAGATAGGAGTGGAGACGTATGTTTTTATTGTGGAAAAATAGGACACTGGAGGAGGGAATGCAAATCAGCAGCACGTATGTCTCAACCACAAAACACAGGACCAGCTCCTGCCACTAGGCGTCAGCAGAGCTCTTCCAGACAAGGTAACTGGCAACGCAGACAGGAATCACATCAAAATAATGGCCCCTTTGCACTTCGGCAGCAACCTTATAATCCACATTTTAATCCCCACCCATATGATAATGAAAGACTGGACCGACAATAGGGAGGCCCAGGTGAAGATGAGGGACAGTGTGAAGCACTACACACGATGCTGCATTTGCAATTGTCCCGTAACACAGAAAGCTTGCCCACGTTAGATATAGAAATAGGTGAAAAGATTTATTCCTTTTTAGTTGACAGTGGAGCCACTAAAAGTTCACTGTCTGGAAAATTCTATAGTGGGCCTGTTTCCTCTGTGTGCATCAACACCATGGGAATAAACGGAACTCTAGTGCAATGCCCCAAAACTCATTCTCTAAAAACACGCTGGGGCCCAAAACCAGACGAAATTACATATCATCCATTCATAATTATTCCAAACTCGCCTGTGAATCTATTAGGCAGAGATTTAATGGCAAAAATGAACTTGTGTATTTCATTTAACACAAAGGGTGAAATGTTTGCTGACACTGATAACAGCTATGTTTTCTCTGCCCTATGCACCGACACCATGGAGAAGGAACAGCCTCTGTGTCAGCTGGACGCCTCAGCGGAGAATGAACTCAATATCCATCTGACTGGTACCCCACGTCACACACTGTGCCAAACACGTGTACAGACACCACTACCAGGTAACCCCATGCCTGGAAGCCACATATTTGTTTCTCTCACACTGTTCAACAACATGATAACTGCTCACACCAGTGAAGGCCAAACAGTGGTTTTGTCACATAACTCAGACATAGGCTATGATATTACTGCACCATGTCGACACATAGATCTAACCTACCCCATACACTGTACTATCTCTGCTGTCACATTGCCAGCTGAATATCAAAACATGACATTATGGTCAAGAGGTGAGAATGATGTAGGATTTATTGACTGTACACCTTATCATGCTCAGCTGAAAAACAACAAGCCGGTATATGTCAAGCAATATCCCATTTCCGCTGAAAAAGCCGCAGCCTTAGACATCATCATAGGAGATTTATTGACAGCTGGAGTAATAAAGCCCACAGTATCTCCATATAACACTCCTGTCAATCCTGTGCCAAAGCCTAACAAACCTGGCGTATGGCGTTTCACACAAGACTTAAGGCAAATTAATGCAGTCATCATGCCTCTGCCACCTCTGGTTCCAGATGTTCCCAGCATACTGACATCTATTCCAGCAACAGCCACACATTTTACTGTGGTGGATTTGTGCTCTGCCTTTTTCTCAGTGCCTGTGCATGAGGACACACAGCCGATATTTGCTTTTACATATAGAGATAAGCAGTACACATGGACTCGCTTACCCCAAGGCATGGTAGACAGCCCTGCGGCTTTCTCAATGGTGGTACGTGCTACCCTGGACGGCTTCATTCCTCCAGAGGGCTGTACCTTGATCCAGTACGTGGATGATCTCCTCCTCTGTGCTGAAAGTGAAAAACTATGTCAAACTGCCACACATATGCTACTCCAGCACCTCCAACAGACTGGCCACAAAGCATCAGCAAAGAAAATGCAGTACTGTCAGACTTCTGTTCAATATTTGGGATTTACACTGTCTCACGGACAACGTTCCATGACTACAGACAGGGTCAAAGCTGTGACCTCTGTCCCTAAGCCCACTACACAGAAGGAAATGCTGTCTTTCCTAGGCATGGTGAACTATTGCAGACAGTGGATACCAGACTGTTCTTTTCATGACCACATTCTGCGTGAATGCTGCAAAAAAGACAAGCTTCCTCGAATACTGTGGTCAACAGAAATGACTGCCTCTTTCAATGCATTACAGGGAGCGCTGACCTCTGCCCCTTGTTTGGGTCTGCCTGACTACCACTTACCGTTCCACCTGTACGTCACAGAGAACGGCACAACCTGTGCAGGTGTATTGGCCCAAGAGCATGGCTGTGGCTACCGTCCAGTAGCCTTCTACTCAAAGGTGCTGCCAGCAGTAGTTCAGGGGATGCCGGCCTGCCTGAGAGCAGTAGCGGCTTGCTCTATCATGATAAGGGACTGCGAGAAGCTCACACTCTCACATGACACTATTCTACACACCAATCACCAGGTCACGACCATTCTAGCAAACATAACTACACAACATATGACCGCACAACGTCGCTCAGGTTATGAAGCTACACTGACTTCAACAGCAAATCTCACTATAAAAGCAAGCAGCACACCCAATTCGCCAGCACACTTACTCATTCGTATGCTGTGTTCCTCTGACCGACAGGATGGTTCAGACAACTTATTTCTTTGTGGCTATTCGGTGGTGACATTGCCTGACATCATACTAGAGGCTCACTCATTACCATTTCACTCAGCACAAAAAGCAGAGCGCATGGCTTTAATACGCGCCTGTGAGTTACATGTGGATAAGCGGGTAACAATTTACACTGATAGCCGTTATGCATTCGGTGTGGTGCACGACTTTGGCACATTGTGGAGACAAAGAGGATTTAGATCTGCTGATGGAAAATCGATTGCTAATAATAGTGGGATATCCAATTTCAGGTTTTCCTTAACAAAGATGCTATTCAAAAATGATAAAAAGGGGCCCTTAACAGTAACCCTGATTGAAGCGGTGCGAGTAGAACTAAGTCCTTTAGATTGTTTATTCATATACACAGGACAAGTCTCTAGTAAGGATGTTAGCATGATTAATGATTCTACCCACCCCTGCAACCAAATGAAGCACCCCGAAGACCGCACACTGAACCTCTTTCGCCCCCAACACAGGTGCGCCATCACCCAAATATCTTGATGACATGCATACACCGACCAAAACTTGAAAACATAAATTATGACACACAAAACTATACGTTCTTTTCTGACTCTCCAGGAGCACGCTGTAACGAAACATGGCTAGCAGCGAGTGTTGACAGGACACAATATAGACATATGTTTTCTTATATATAAGCATATATAAGTACGCATTCAGATAACTCAACAATCCTGCATTCGCCCAACACACTAAACGACTCGTACTGGGGAGGCATATTAAAAGGCTTTACAGCTTCGCGCCTGACCAGACCAATCCCACATGCTTATTGGATGTGCAATAATACTCTTAGATTAGCCTTACCTGTTAATTGGACCGGTACCTGCGGTCTAGTAACTTTAGCTCAAGAACTACTGATACAACAAACCTCGGATCTGCCTGTATCCAGCAGACGGACACATAACGTTTACATAGATGCTATAGGAGTTCCACGCGGGATACCAAATGAATTAAAGGCACAAGGAGAAATATCAGCAGGGTTCGCCTCAATACTACCGTGGATACAGGTAAACAAAAATGTAGGCTGGATCAATTATGTTTATTACAATCAGCAAAGACACACCAATCTGACCAATACGGCCTTTAAAGCCCTAGGAGAACAGATGTCTGCTACCTCCTTAATGACCATGCAAAATAGAATGGCCTTAGATATGCTGTTAGCTGAGAAAGGAGGTGTTTGTGCTATGTTTGAAGATGTTTGTTGTACTTTTATTCCCAATAATACCGCCCCTGACGGTTCATTCACACAAGCTATGAATAAACTTGAAGCATTGCAGATAGAACTAAGAGCCAATACAGGTCACGGTCAGTGGCTAGACAAGTGGATGCAGGACACGTTTGGAAAATGGAAGGAACTAATTGTAGCCTTTGTAACAGTTGTAGCATGTATTATTTTGTTTTTGATGATTATTGCCTGTTGTGTGATACCCTGTGTACGCTCAATGATAACCCGTATAGCTACTAGTACAGCTACTTCAATGTATTTGCAATTAGCACAAATTGATCCTGAGGATGTGCCAGATGTTACCAATGATGTTCCTGATGTGTATATTGAACATTAGGCTGTGAACTATTACATTTTATGATTTGGTTTTTATATTATGTTATTACATTTGTGATTTTTCCTTTCTATTTGAGTTATTATTTTTAAAAATAATAAAAGAGGGGAACTGTTAGGTATTTTAGTACCATGGTAGCATTTACTGGATATTGTTTTATAGTGACATTATACAGGAAAACTCTGTCATTCAATAAGGCCCCTTTTGTTTTAGTTATTTTTCTCTTTGACCCAAGAATTGATGTGTGAGAATCACAGGCTGGTACAAGGTTGAAATACCACAGAGATCACTCCCTCAGCTACATTAGTTTCTTAATCTTTTAGACGCCTGTTGAAGGCCAAATGGTTTGTTTCAGATTTCACTAATGAAAGAACTCTTCGTTTTGTGCCTTGAAAATATGTCGCTGAGATAATCACAATTGTAGCTGAACTAATAAACTACACAAAGGATGCTTCTTCACCCAAGGGCAGGAAGACGCTCCCTTATCTTGGTCTGTACTGGTTTAAACTGATAATCTGCTGTCTCATGAATTTTACCCTCTATATAAACTGTTGTACTTGTGAATAAAGTTGAGTCAATTTGGGAAGACAATCTGAAGCAGTCTCTGTTTTCTTGTTCTCCCAAGCTGCTCCCGAGCTCGTACTAACACGCTGAATGGCATGCTTGAATATTGCTTGAGAATATATTTGACTGTGTTACAGACTAAGGGACATTCTCTGCTGATAGGTGAAGGTACATTCTCTGCTGATAGACGTCCACGCCTCGAAGGAAGTCGATCCACGGATTAGGCCTTGGAAACCGTTTCCTTCAGATACGTATGTCTGTTGTCAAGATATAATAGCTAACCAGTGGAGTTTGACAGTCTCATTAACGAACTTATTAATCATTGACCAACTGAGTGCACAGATGCACATACCTTTGTCAGGTTCAGAGGAAGGAGAAACAAAACTTTCAGTCGGAGGATTCATACATATGAAAAACTAAAATAAACGTTGTGTGATCATTGTCTGGGAGAGTGGAATCAACATGTCTACCAGTTTTACAACAGGTAAAAGCTTTTTTGTTTTAATTAAATTTGTTCTTCTATATACAGAACGCTTTATTTAATTGGAAACAAAAATAGTTTTGTATGCAGCTTTGCAGAGCATGAAATGGTCAACAAAAATCAGAGAAGCAGCTTATGACACTTAAAGTTCAGGAGTTTTTTATACAGTTAATTTAGCTACTTTCAACCTCTACAGTCTGTCACCACAATAGTTTAATCTTTTCTTTAAAGACCTTTGACCGAGGGTTATTATAAGGACAATGAAACCAAAGAAAGCTGGAGAAAAGTGGAATAGATTCAAAACGATTACTTTTACCATTTACACTGTCTAAAGTACTGAGACTTCTTCAATAATATCTACCAACATTTTTACACACTGGTTACAGTCAAAGCATAGATTCATACAGTTCATCCACTTAATGGACTGCACTATATCGTTTCCCTCAAAAAAGCATATTAATTCATTTTTTAAATGCAGGTATTTTACGTCTGTTTATTTATGTATTTATTCTTTTATTAGGGCTCACAAGCTTTCAAGCACCACAGAGTATCTACTTGTGTAGGAGTGAAAGCTGTCAGACTGGGTTTTTTAAGGATTTGCAAACTGACAAAAAGGCCTTTGTATAGCATAATTTAATACTGAAATACTTTATTCTGTGTACTCATAGGACTTTATCTACAAGCACAACATGGCCAGTTTGCAATTACCAATTAAAAATTTACTTTTACTTTTGATCAGAGGAAGTCAGAGTAGAGGAAAAACACACACACACAGGCACCAGACGACAGCTTTGCTTTTGTGCTCAGCTCTCTCTTCAACATGACAGGCACAGCGTCCACACCACTGCAGACGCCACCCCAATCCATCTGTCAATCTCTTGCTTTCCCCTCACTTTTGAGCAAGACTGCAAGATACTCAAGTTCCCGTCTTTTCTGGCTGAGGACCATGGCTTCAGATTTGGAGGCACTAAGTGTCATTGCAATGCTTCACACTTGGCTGCAAACCACTCCGTTGTAAGCTGAAGGCCACCACTTGATGCAGCTAACAGAACCACATCATCTGCAAAAAGCAGAGATGCAATTCTAAGCCAACCAGACTGTAAGCCTTCCACCACCTGGCTCCGTCAAGAAAGTCTGTCCATAAAAATTATGAATCAAATCAGTGACAAAGGGCAGCCCTGGTGGAGTCCAACACCAGCTGGGAATGATCGTGGGGAAGCTGAGAGCTACCACATGGACCTCCCTAGAGAGCAAAGTGAGCATCCTCGGCAGGCCTCCCTTGACACCACACCCCAGACCACACCACAGATTGACAAAAGGAAAGAATTAAGGTATTGCAATGGCCCAGGTAAAGTCCAGACCCCAACTCGAAATGCTATGATAAGATCTTAAGAAAGCTGTGCATAAATGAATGCCCACAAACCTCAATGAACTGAAGCACAACACTGTAAAGAACATTGGCCTAAAATTCCTCCGATGTGAGAAGGTGACATAATTAAGGGGCCTGAAAAATAAATTAAAGCCCATACAGGTAAATAACGTAATTTAACCAAAAGAAACAAATGTACTGAAATTATATTTCATTAATGTAACTTTATCTAATCCATTCTGGTTAAAGTGGTTATGATCTGTCTATCTAAAAGAAGGAAATGCTACCCAGGTTGGTATCTCCTTTAAGCCCCAAGATGTTTCCAAGCTACAGATTTTGCATAGGTGCATAGACTCCTTTAGCGGTTGAATGGCTGATAACTTTCTTCAACTTAATGAGGAGCAAACTGAAGTCCTTGTTTGTGCTCCCGATAAATTTGTGCCCAAGGTTATGGAAAAATGAGGTCCTCTTGCAACATTTGCCAAATCTTCTATTAGGAATCTTGGTGTTACTTTTGACTCAGCTCCTGTTTTTATCATTTAAGAAACATTACCAAGCTGAGTCCCATTGTGTCACACTCGGAACTTGAAATTGTCATTCATGCATTTGTTTTATCTCGTTTGGACTATTGTAATTCTTTGTTCACTAAGTAAGCCCTCAGAATGCTGCTGCGAGGCTTCTGACCAATTCCTCCAAGTACTCCCACGTCACACCCCAGCTGCACTGGCTCCCCATTAAATTCAGAATTTAAGATTATGACTCTGTAATTCAGGGCTCTGCATGGACAAGCACTGGCATACATCAGTGATCTTTTACATCCATACATCCCCAGCAGGCCCCTGAGGTCACGTGATCAGGGCTTGCTGGTTGACCATCACACGAGGCTGAAAATGAAAGGTGACAGAGCTTTTGTAACTGTGGCCCCCAGACTCTGGAACTCTCTCCCTACCAGCTTGATCTCTGTGGACTCTTTAAAAAACAGCTAAAAACTCGTCTTTTTAAACTTAATTTTGGTAAATTTTTCTTTTTATGTTTTAGCTTCTGTGAAGCACTCTTTTATTTTTATCTTTATAGGTGCTATATAAATAAAATTTTGCTTTACTTGCTTTTACTTTACTCACCACACAGGGGTTCTGTTGTCTATTTTATATTCAGATGGCAGCCCCCTGCCCACCACTGCGGCTCCCAGCACAGCTCTCACTATGGGTGCTGCTGACATTGCTATTGTTGTTGTCTACTTTATAATTGTCATGGTGGTTGGAATCTGGGTAAGAAGAGACTAAACTAATTTCATATTTACATTTGAATCACTAAACAGTTTATACCAAAGCTAATTTAAGCTTGATTTGTTTGTTCCTTTATGTGTAAAAAATACAAGAAAGTTCTGTACAAGTCCCTGCTAAACATGTTTATATAGAAAAATAAAATTATTTTTACATGTTTTTTTCTACGTGTTTAATTAACTATAGTCATTATGAGTGCATTTCTCCATTTACTAGAAAATGATTCTTGGATGTTCTAAAGAGAGTTCATCCTTGCAAAAAATAAACAGATTTTTTTTGACCCAGCTAATTGAGTTTTCTGATGTAGAAATGTGCATCATGATTGTAAATGTATTTACTATATTTTGCACCAGATCAATCTTTGGTGTTGTTTTAAAACTGTATTATTCTAATCTTTTCTTTTGTCCTTGCTATAGTCATCAATGCGTGTCAATCGTAGCACTGTTGGGGGGTACTTCTTGGCTGGTCGTTCAGTGACTTGGTGGCCTGTGAGTAACAAACGATTGACTGTTGTGCATCATATAAAGCTCTTGATTTCAAATCGATTGTCACACGCCTGTGCTATGAGGACCCTGTACGACACACACACAGCCAATGTTCTAATGCAAGGGACTTTCTATTTACAATAAACAACAGACTTAAGTCAAAGTCAAATTTATTTGTATAGCACATTTAAAACAACAACTGTTGACCAAGGTGCTGCACAATTAAGATAAGCAAAAGAAATAAAAACATAGGGAGACATGATAAAAGTTAAGAAAAAGAATCATAACATTAGAAGATTTGAGTAAATGATAAGATATATAAAAGTAATACAAATTCATTCTGGTTTAAAAGCTGTAGGGCCTGGTTTGTTTGCAGTCATCATGTCTCCAGCTTAGCTCTCCTCTCCTCTTGGCCCGAGAAAAGCGCTGCCAGTCTCAATGACACTGCCCCTGAATCCACTGCAACACGGTAAAGACTTGGAATCTAAACAAAACCAAAAAATAAACAAATATACAAAATGAAAATTTACAACATGAATTTAAATATATAACTAGAAAACTGGAAATCCTATGGAAGAGGATTGGGGCCACTGAAAAAAAGGGATGTCAGATTTCTGACTTTTTTCTCAGAATTCTGAAAAAAAAAAAAGACATCCCGACTTTTTTTTTCCAGTGGCCCCAATCCTCATCTGTAAAACCCACTGTCAATAGAAAATTGTTCTTAGTAGTCAGTATAGACTTTTAATAAAATAAGTTTGCATATGATAGAATACTGCATGAGGACCTCTTTATAACTCAGACTGTTTTTAGTTACCCGTTATCATGCAGGGAAGGAGCAGTACCTATTAGTGCTAGATAAGAGCTTAATGAGCAGTTTCACTTCGTGCCAGGTAGAGAAGCCTCTCCTGGCACACACACATATACACATCCACATTCCAATGTGATAAACGAATGCACCTACTTTTGTATATAAATAAAGACCAGAGCGGTAACAGAGCGCACTTCACAGGGCCCCCACTCTGATGTGAGCGCTCTGTGACCACCCTTGCAAGTAAAAACTGCAGCATGTGTGTCTCCACTCTCTGACTCTCAGCTGAAGAAGTGTCTTTTAGAATAAATCTCTTGACATCCACCCTGGAGACTGACTGAAGACAAAACTTTGTTAAAACTAAAATAAGAATGAGAAATACTAAATTATAACATTTGATATTTCAAGTTATGGTAGGAATTGTGTTGATTTTCTGTATAAACTAAATATGACTAAAGTGCAGTCACAGGCTGTCATTTAAAAATTTTATTATGTAGTTGTAAGTATTTTAAGTAAGTATTCTAAAAGCTTTTGTTGTTATTGTCTATTATCTCTGTTCCACTACAGATTGGAGCCTCTCTGATGTCCAGTAATGTTGGCAGTGGTTTATTTATTGGTCTAGCAGGGACAGGAGCAGCTGGAGGAATCGCTGTTGGGGGATTTGAATGGAACGTAAGAGATGCGCACACACACTCAGACACCCTGTTGGGCACTGCATGCAGGATTTAAAATAACAACATGATCATTCAGTAGTTTCTTTGTAAGGACAATCATTTCATAATCAGTTTGTGATTCAATCGGGTGGCAATGAAGCTAATATGGGAGAAATATGATTTTTTTTCCTTCTTGTCCCTGGAAGCATTCTCAGTTAAGTATTTTGGATCAACTGAAGGGTTTTCAGAAAACATTTAGGACAACATGATTACAGGGAATTATAGTAGTCCAGCCTTGATATAAGACAGAACAACAATGAAAAACTATGTGTACATGCACCACAGAAATTATTCATTTAACTATTGCTTTCGGTTTCAATGCAACTTTTAAGAGTTGCTCTGAGTATTTCTACATCTTCATTGTGTTGGTTGTAACATTATATGTTTTGGGGTTTCTTTTTACACCAAAATCTGTTAAATCAGTTAACACTAGTTGACTATGAACAGGTTGTATTCAATTATCTAAATATGCGACTGTCCGAGCTGGATCACTGCAAGACTAAAGATTTAGATATGCTATGTAAATAGGGCGAAAACTCCCAGTAGACGCTTGTTTGGTACTTCTTCATTTATGCTATTTAAAACTTTGCAATGTCCAAAAGTGAAAAACATGAACAACTGTTATATTTACTTTTGACAATACGGACAATGGCTCAGTGCAACATTTTGTGTTTCTGTGTGTTTCTGTAGGCATCGTGGGTTCTGGTAGCTCTGGGTTGGATATTTATCCCCGTTTACATCTCTGCTGAAGTGGTAACAATGCCTGAATACCTGGCCAAACGCTTTGGAGGCCAGAGGATACGCATATACATGTCTGTTCTGTCACTTATTCTCTACATTTTCACCAAAATATCAGTAAGAGGGTTTTTTTTTTCAAATACATAAATGATCTTAATATGATACAGTAGCCACATTACCTGTGTGTGCGTGTGTGTGTGTTTCCCAGACAGACATTTTTTCCGGGGCATTGTTTATCCAGGTGTCATTTGGGTGGAATCTGTATCTGTCTACAGTCATACTGTTGCTGGTGACTGCTGTCTACACTGTGGCAGGTAAAACACAAACACGTTTTGACTGTTTTTAGTATTAATGTTAAAAGTTATGTCAGTGCAAGCTTTCAACAGCATAACTGTTTGCCATCATTTAAAATAAATTACATCAGTTTTTTATCTGATGGGTTTTTCTGGACGAGAACCAATTTTTTTTTATCCCACATGCAGTATCCCAGTATCCCAGCAAATTTTGATTTAGTTAGTCTCTTGACCAAAATGTCAAACTTTTTAATCATAATTCTTTTTGGTTTAATCAATTTTTAATCAACAAAATATCACAAGACTATAATATACTATAGCAGGAATGATGCTGATGAGTACCAAACACAACACTGGAGACATTAATCCAAGTGTCTAAGCAAAGGGCTTTCTGGAGTTAGTAATGAAGAGAGTCGACTGTCCATGGGATCGTCAGACACTTCTTTTCCACAATATTATACCCACCTGATGTAAACCACAGGGCAGTCAACCCCCCTTCCTGCTAGGGCAAAATGGCCCTCAGGCCTCTGCTCCGCAGCACAAAACGGAGGGAGAAGTTAAGAGCAGGGGTTTCTCACGTCCCAAGTGGTTCCCCAGATACTGTACCTCCCTCCGTCCAGCCGCACACTTCTTTGTGTTGGCCATGTGCTTCACCTGCCTCAGGAAATCCAGGACCGCAACCACTGAATATGCTCCGCCCAGGTGTTACTATGGATGATGATGTGTTCCAGATAGGCGTCAGTATACAAAGTGTGCGGTTGCAGTACTCGGTTCATGAGGCGCTGCAAAGTGCCTATTTTTTCCTGGACTCTGCAGACAAGACAATATGCCAGTAGCCCATGGTCACATTCAGTGTTGTGAAAAAATGAGCTGTGCCTAACCAGTCCAGTAGTTTGCTGACCCCGGCGCATGGGAAAAGCAGACGTGGGGTCACCCAGCAGCCACGGTGCAGAAGCCACAGGGGGCTGCAGTGACGATCCCGCAGGCGTGGAGACAAACAAAAATGGACACTGTACACACACTGACACTCGCCAAACATACTCTATACCCCAGGTCCTGGCACCATTGCCCCCAGAGGGGCAATCCGCCCCAAGACCCAGGAGAAGTTATCCTTTTCCCTGGGGTGGGGACAGTCCTGCAGCAGCAGGGAGGCCCAGCATCCCAGAACCCAAACAGATGGCCAACTCCTCCTCCCAGCCCCCAGCCCCCTGCCCCGATGGCGGAGAGAACGGGAGTGTGAAGACCCCATACCTCTCCCTCTCTCTCATGTGTAGTGTTGCTGCGTGTTGTTCTAAAGTGCATTTAAAACATGGGAGGGGCTGCCAGAGAGCAGCAGGTGACGCCACGGCCCGAGAACCCTCAGTGTCTACATGCATTTAAATTGAGAGGTGGGCACCAGAGGTGAGGTTGAATACACAGACCATCCTCTGGACGCCGTATAGCACACCCACCCCCAAGGCCCTATATGTATGTGTTATGAGAGTGTGAGTAATGTGGATGTCTATGTTGTGGAATAAAAATGAGGCACAGGAGGCCAGAAGGTGACAGAGGAGGAATCCCTCCCCTGCACCTTGGTGACACACCTGTACCCCAAGACACTGCATGTGTGGGTGGGTGTGATGGAGGCTGTTTCCCTCTGTTACTAACATTCAGGAAGTCCAGCAGCCAGTTACACATGGGGGTGCTGATACCCAGGGAGCTGAGTTTCCTCACCAGCTGCTGGAGAACAATTGTATTAAATGCTAACTTAAAGTCAACAAGGGGTGACGATAAAACATTGTCATCTAATGTTTTTCAAAGTGTCTGTAATTATGATTTTAAGGAAAATGAAAATGTTACCATGTTTGTTCAGTGCTCAGAGTGCAGTTTGTATTTAGTAACTCACTGTGACAGGAATGATGGACCCGACCACATATTTTGCTCTTTACACACTTCTTTATTCCTGGTTGCTGCTCTCCCAACAATTGGCTGCAGCATTTCAGCTACAGCCACACGACAACAACAACAGCAACATCAACCTCAGGTCCTGGCACATTTGACATAGGGTGATGAGCTGATCGAGCTCAGGTGTGTCAGCCTCCCCCACAGCCACGCCACAAACCACACCCCGCCACACTCACCTAGTTCAACTGTTTTTGAAATAAGAATTTGTTCAATTATTTATGTTGAAAACGGTCTAAATAACACTATTACCCTAACACAGACAATCTGACAATAATATAAAAATCTGTATTTATGTAGGTGGTTTGGCAGCTGTGATCTACACTGATGCTCTCCAGACTTTGATCATGGTTGGAGGAGCTTTTGCCTTAATGTTCATAGGTATGGTACACAGACTTATACAGATACACAAACACAATCATGGGTTCTTAATTACATGACTTACATAGTACTGAAAGTTTGGATTAAAAGGTGTTATTGGCCGAAATGTTTCAAGTTAAGTATCAATCAAAAAATAGAAAACTGTTTCTTTGCATCCAATTATCCTCACTGAAGGCTTCCACATCTACATGTCATAATATTTATTAGTTAATAAGTGAAGTTATAAAATTGTAAAAGTCATTGTACATTTTCCAGCATTCTCCAAGGTGGGCTGGTATGAGGGCCTTATGGATCGTTACATGTCAAGTATTCCCAATGTGACTGTTCCCAACACCACCTGCCACTTACCCCGTAGTGATGCTTTCCACATGTTCAGAGACCCTGTAACAGGGGATTTACCCTGGCCAGGTCTACTATTTGGGCTCACCGTACTGGCTACATGGGTCTGGTGCACAGATCAGGTGATTTGATCTAAACTAAAATTCAGCATGGTGTAGTAATGTTATTGTAGCGGCACACTGCTGTGGGAATGATCCTGGAGGTGGCGGTCTCAAAAACTGATAACATTCGTCTTTGTGAGTCTAAAAAATATGTCCCAATACAAATAAATAATGCAACTGATTTTAATTCCTCAAAACACACCTTGAACTCTTTATAACATTCTTCCTTCTCAGGTTTGAATGTAAATGACAAAAGGCAGCATTTGCATACTTGGTCAAAAATGAGTATTACCTGCTATAGCCATGGTAATGCCATCCAGAGTCTCTAGAGCAGCATATCTCTAGTTAGAGATATGCTGCTAAGATATTTAGGGCAACCTCAGTTTTAACAGTTTTAATTTCTAACAAGTCAGTGTACTCTTAATGCCAGTCCCAAGCTCAGATAAATGGGAACAGTTGGATCAAGAAGGGCATTAGGCATAAAAACATGGCCAAATAAAACACGCAGATCATCTATAATGAAATTTCTATGCTGGATTGGTTGTGGCCCAGGTTAACAATGTCCGCCAACAGGGTGCCAGTGGAAACTGTGCTACTGTTGGCCAAAAGAAAGAGGTGAAGTGGAAGAGGCAGCATGAGTAAAGAAAAGTCACAGATGTGGAAGTGAGAGTAGAAACTATAAATTCAGGGACTATAGAATAGAATAGCCCTTTATTGTCATTGTACATGTACAAGAAAATTGTGGGTGCTCCACACCAACTGCACCACAATAGAATATAAATAGTAGACAGGAGGAATAAATAGCAAATAGTAAATATATATCATCAAGAGGGATATATATATACAAAAGAAGAGAAATCTATAAAAAGAAATAAGAGAAAGGCACACATTAGAGAACAAAATAATTGCAAAGTGCTCAAAAGTGGTGCAAAGAAAAGACTTGCTCTGAGTATAGATTCAGGCTGGTTTGTGAGGAAATCTTTGCCTGTACTTCACTCGTCTTCCAAAGTTTTGGGTTAGGAAAAACTAGCTGGAGGCGAGCATCATCTGGTTATGTTTTAACAACTTTTGAGGGGTTTATTTACTGAGTGGGGTGTAGGCAGAGGAAAGAGTACAAGGAGACTTGGTGGTGGAATGAGGAAGTAAAGCAAAGTATTCAAAGGAAGAAGTTACCAAAGAAAAAGTTGGATAGGCAGATGAAGAAAGTAGACATGAGTACTGGGAAATTCGGCATACCGCACAGAGAAATGCTTATAAGGAGTTGTATGTGATACTAAGGAAGAAGGAAAGGACTTGTATCCGTTGGGTAGCCAAAGAGACTGAGCTGGAGCAGACATGTAAACGGTTTCATTAATTAAGGATAGAGATGGAAACAAGTGAACAGAGTTTTTTGAGGAAGAAGGAGTACTTTGACGAGCTGATGTAGACAATGAGAGAGAGAGGATCACAGTCATTTTGTCCCTGTGTTACAACACTAAATATGAAACACCCCCTCCCTTTTTTAACATTAAAAATTTCGGTGAATTGCATTACTTATTTGAATTCAAACATATTTTTTAGACTCAAAAAGTTATTTGTTATCCGTTTTTTGAGACTATCACCTCTATTGATCATTCTCACAGTAATTTGGCGATGAAATATTCTTACTGCATAACGCTGTTTTACTTCTCATTGCATCACTTCCAAACCTATCCTGCTTTTCTAAAAAACGTAATTACTTCTGATCGGAGAGATGAGAATCTCTCCAGTACATCTTCATCTCAATTGTGTCAAGTGTCATTGTCCATTAGTTTTTGTTCAGTTATCATTTTGTTTATGTCAGGGAAAAAAGATCATCTACAAAGACTATGACAAGAATTATTGGTCAATACAATTAACAGTGTTTAACTGTATTGTAATGTCATTTTTGAGACAGTGTTGACACTTCACAAACCAGAAACCACAGCAACATTTCAGAAAATGCTATAACGAAAAACAAAACACAACAAGAATATACAAAAGTACATTATCTGAACTACAGTTAAGATACAGGGATGCATACACCTGTAAAGGCCAGCTTGCCAATAGTTACTCTTAATCATTAACCAACATTAATAAAAATGAGAACTGATTCATATAATCATGTCTGTGTTCTCTACTAGCCTTATATAACTGGGCAATGACAGATAACCCACAAGCTAGGCAGCTGAAAATCACATTTCCCCTTCTGAATGTGATAGACTTTCACTAAACTTTTCAACAGCTTGCTAATGTTACCAGCTTTATGAGACCTGATGCATTTGTGAGGTTTGCACGCACTGACTGTAGAAGTGTAATCACATTTTTGAGTGTTTAGTTCTCTACTATTATCATTAAAACTAGAATCTGTGTGCACACACACTTGCATATTTTAATACAGTATTTATTACTATTACTTATATTTGTGTTACTTATTGTGTATAAATAATATAGAAGGTTTGCAAATGTAAAGTTGAACATTACAAAAGTACAAAATGTGTAATGCAATGATGGATAAAAATGATTATATGTTTATGCTGGTGTGTGTTTTTTCTTCAGGTTATAGTCCAAAGGTCTCTGTCAGCCAAATCTTTGTCTCATGCTAAAGCAGGCAGCGTGTTGGGTGGCTATCTCAAACTGCTCCCTATGTTCTTCGTTGTGATGCCAGGAATGATAAGTCAAGCACTATTCCCAAGTCAGTAGTATACCTCTCAAAGTGGGAATGTTATATGACATGTTTTTTAATATTGTTTTATATGCATATTTATATAATACCATTTTGATTACCTTGATATTATTATATATATTATAACAGATGATGCATCTCTTATTATTGTTATTATTGGTTTAAAGAGATTGTTTGCAACTCCTTTTTCAAAAAACCTACACTATGACACCATTCTAAGCAGGTCTCCACTTAACTTTACGTTGGAAAAATTATCACATTTTTACGTTTGTTGACACTTTCAATTCATGTTAATGGAGTGGGTAATTGTAGGTAACACATCTGTGGTGTTTTGTCTCATTTAATATAAACTAAATTGTTATTTGTTTCAGCCCCACCTTTGTTTTCTTCTTTATTTGTAGATGAGGTTGGTTGTGTGGATCCAGATATCTGTCAAAGTGTGTGTGGTGCTTCAGTTGGTTGCTCTAACATTGCTTACCCTAAACTAGTAATAGAGCTAATGCCTGTGGGTAAGACACACACATACACACACACTCATTTTGATATCTTAGTGAAGACATCTAAAAATCAAACTGACATAATGCTTTCCCTACCTGCTTACCCTAACTCTAACTATCAAAAAGGAATGCTTAACCCTAACCCTTAGCCTAAACCTTACCATAACCTAATAGTAACCCTGACACTAAGAACATATTTTAAAATTTCAAAACCGTGAGGACAGGCACTTTCCTCACAAGTGACTGTTGGTCCCCACAAGTATAGTAACACACACACACGCACACACACACACACCTATCTATCCATGTATGGCACAAGAAGTAAGAACATTTTTGTTTGCTCAGTTATATCTGTGTTTTAACAATGCCTCTTGGCAAGAAATCTTAAACTGTTGAAATTGTGTTTATTTCCCCTTAAATGGTGCCACAATTGTAGGGAGAATGTATTTATGGATTGAGCAGTAGAATCAAACCCA
This sequence comes from Astatotilapia calliptera, assembly GCF_964374335.1. Taxonomy (NCBI): domain Eukaryota; kingdom Metazoa; phylum Chordata; class Actinopteri; order Cichliformes; family Cichlidae; genus Astatotilapia; species Astatotilapia calliptera. The sequence continues at coordinate 16,691,538 of NC_137438.1, read as the reverse complement.
ATCTTCTCTGTCAATACTAAACAGCTTATTCTGCTATTCACTCTTCTTTTGAGCTTCTGGTACCCAAGATGCTGACAATCAGGTGTGCGACTGGTGCCTAATTAAAAGCAACTGTAAGCAGGGACCCTGCTACAGCACTCAGTTAGTGCCTCCTCCAAGCATGCCACATTTGACTAATCTCAATAGGGACCGTACCAACCTGGAGCTGGTCTTCCATAGAACCAAGTTCAATTCGATTTATTTCAATTCTTTTTAAATAGCACCAAATCACATCAGCAGTCACCTGCATGCTCTTCATTATTTGGAATGAGCCCCCAGAACCATCTCTAAATTGAAGGCCAAGTTTCATGTAACGGGCGATGTCAGCTACAGGCCACATCCCAAGAAGATGGCACAACAGGAAGACAGTTTCCTCACCCTGTCAGTAATAGACAGTCTTTTACAGATTTGCAGTCAAGGTTTACAGAACAATATGGCTGATGGCTCTTTACTGAGATAATCCAGAACATATCTTGATGCCTTGATGTTCTCAGAGATAAACACATGCATTAAGAGAGTTTATAAAAATCTATGTTCTTCTTCCATGGCAACAACTGACAATAAGCAGATTTTATAAAAGGATGTGCCATCATTTTTTTCTTCTTCACAGGACTTCGTGGTCTGATGTTGGCAGTGATGTTAGCTGCTCTTATGTCATCCCTGACTTCCATTTTTAATAGCAGCTCTACTCTGTTTACACTGGACCTCTACCACAAAGCCAGGCCTAAAGCTTCTGAGTTGGAACTTATGATAGTTGGAAGGTAAGATTGACAAGAATACCTTATATGCTTTGGAAAACCAATACAAAACTCAGATGTTCTACAACATTAATACCAAAGCTATACTTACCCTAAATACAGTTTTCAATTGAGCAAATTAGTAACATGAGGTTGAAGAGCCCAGATGTCAGAATTGGTATGTGGACCTACAAACAGATTCAAATACAGGAAGCAAAAGTAAGATGTTCTCACAAATTTTATTGAGCGACAGAGTGTAAAACTAAGGCACAGGGAATGAATGTTTGGTGTGGAATCTAGACGTGGGGGATGGTGAAACAGATGGAGTCTATGGCTTACTTGACTAGTGGAGTGGCAGTGGCAGTGGGGGAGGTAGTGTTGGCTGGGTGAGTGTCCGATAAAGTGGAGTGGAGTGAGTCCAACCTGAATGACCCAGAGATGCAGAGCTATGAATGTAAGAGAGCAGGCAGGTGGTGAATAGTGAGTCTGTGTGAGAGAGGCTGTGAGTGGAGTCCTAGAGAAGGTGACCAACGTCCAGGGGGGTATGCGTTCTGCAGTCAATGGAAGAGGTGATCCAAGAGGCTATAAGGGCACAAGAGAACAAGGTAAGTTTACAAAGAACTAAGCACTAGAGATAAAGGCGTCCTGCCACTAACATGTGGTTAGTCTACGAACTGGCGAAGACCAGATGTCGGGGCTGGTCTTAAATACTGCCTTAGGTTAGCCTGGATCTCCAACAGGTGCAAGTAGCAGATGTACTCACCATGGCTCTGCCCAGAGGAGGACACACAGGGACACCATGGAAAAATCCAGACGACTCACCTGGACCATTACAGTAGTATTAACCAGAGCCAGACTGGGTTTGGCTCCAAGGGCTGAACAGAATGTTTTCGAAACCTGGGAGGTGAACTGTGGTCCTCTGTCTGACACGATCTCAGTCAGGATGTCGTACAGGCTAAACACATGATCCACCAGGATGTTAGCCGTCTGGGATGCTGTGGGAAGTCTTTTTAGGGCGATGAAGTGCTCGGATTTGGAGAACCTGTCAACAACAGTCAAAATGGTCGACTTCCTGGAGGAAACAGGCAGGCTGCTAACAAAACCTAAAGCAATGTGGGATCAAGGCTGACTGGGAATGGACGATTGGTTGAAGCCGAACTGAAGGACGTTGAGTTTTATTTTTGTTCCGTGCAAAGATGGTGCATGCGGCCGAATAATCCCGGACATCCTTATCTAAAATCTCCCAACAGAAATGTCTTTTAAGTAATGAAGTGGTCGTACCTCTCCAGGACAGGAAAACCAGGTGGTGTGAATACAGTCCAGAGTCACCCAATGTAACGATGATTAGCTGGTCTCGAGCTTGGATCTGGCTCTGACACAAGAGCTTGGCTAATGGCCTCCTCCACATCCCAGGTAATGTAACCAATCTTACAGGTGGGCAGAAGTATAGTTGCAATCTCAGAGATGTCAACCTCAACTATGAATGGTTTAGTGTCTAGGTGAATTAGGACTGGTGCTGATGTAAACAGATACTTCAATTTGGTGAAGGCGGCTTCAGCCTCAGGGGACCAGATGAACGGGACTTCAGTGGATGTGAGCTGTGTAAGAGGTGCTGCTACCTGACTACAGTTGCAGATGAAGTGGTGATAGAAGTTGGAAAAGCCGAGAAACTGTTGAAGATATTTATGTTAGGTAGGTGTTGGCCACTCCTTAACTGATTGAACCTTTGCTGGGTCAGTCTTCATCTCCTGCCAGAATGTATCCGAGGAATGAAACAGATGTTTAGTAAAATCCACATTTCTCAGCCTTGACATATATCCTGTTTTCCAAGAGATGTTGGAGGACTGCACGAATGTGAACTTGATGCTCCTGAAGGAATTTGGAGAATATGAGTATGTTATCAAGATAGACGAAAATATTCAGAAAATCTCTGCGAACATCATTCACCAGTGCCTGAAAGACAGCAGGGGCATTAGTAAGACCAAACAGCATCACCAGAGTTTCAAAATGACCTAGAGAGTATTAAATGTGGTATTCCAATCATGCTGCTTTTTTGTTTTACTTTATTCTTTTTTATGTAATCCTGCACATAGACATAGACAGGTGAAATGTGGATAAGGTAGGATCTAGGGAAGTTTGCATGTTGGGGTAATGTTCTCGTTGATGGCATCTGGTCGTGATCTTTTGTTTAGTAAGCATGCTATTTGTTTTGGGTAAGTTTGTTACGTGAGTGCATTCAGGGAAGTGGTGCAATCACCAAGACTCCGCCCACTTCCACATGTATGAAGACCAAAAAACTGTGTTTTTTCTGCTCTTCTTCACCTGATCCCAGCTGTGAGTGAACCATTTGAATGTGTGATCGTGGACTGTGTGGGCCCATTGCCTAAAGACAAAACTGGACATCAATTTCTGCTAATGTTAAAGTGTGCTGCTACACGTTTCCCAGAAGCTGGTCCACTCAGGAGGATTTCCGCACCTCTGGTCATTAATACCTTAACAAAGTTTTTTACTACCTTTTGGAGCTCAGGAATCAAACATATAGTGGCTAATGCTTATCATTCTCAGTATCAAGGAGCTCTAGAGCAGTGGCACCAAACCCTTGGATCAAAGTTACAGAAATACTGCTTAAACACAAGTAAATACTTGGATGAGGAAGTGCCAATGGTTGTGTTTGCCATACAGGAATCACTTTTTGGACACAGTCTGGGGGCATAATCAAAACTGATGTTCTGGATTATGTTTCAAAGTTTAGATAACACTTGCACACAGCCCTTTTAGTTGCAGGCCCTATCATCTGCCCAGGCCTCAATGTAACATCGGTATGATAAGACAGCAGTGTCCTAGCAGCGGTGTCCTAGTCCTTAATGTCACCTGGCAAGAAGGCTCGTTTCTCAGGACCTTAGGTGGTCAAAAAGAAGGCATGTGAACCTGATTATGAGGTTAAAGACCCCTGACTGGAAGCAACAAACCCATGTACCACAGCAGAGATGACATTTCCTCAGATGTTGCAAAACCGCTCGTTGTACCTTTGGCAACTGTATCAGCTGGTGACCCTGAGACCTCTCCAGTTCCCATCTCTTCCCTCATCTTTAAGGAGTTTAAGTTAAGTTTTCATGTTTCCGCTGTAGAGTGCTCTGAGTATGCAATGGATCTGAAACGGTTTAAATCTTCATTTTTATATTATCATCAGTTAAAATTTCAAAGGACAACATTTGATTTCTAGATAATTGTGCTATTAATAGTAACTCTGGGCCCCTGTGGAGTCGGACTAAAATAGGATTAAAAAAAGAAAACTAAGGAATCATTTAAACATATAGACTCCAAAAGTAACACAGGTGCGTAGCATCGCTACTTAACTAGCAACGAATTAACAAAAGGGATTACAGAGTGACGTTAGATGTTCTATAGAACTATAAGATGTTAAGATGTGTCTTGTTAATTATAGTGATGTGGTTGTATTTTCTGTTGATTTAATGAACTGTCAGTCACAGTTTTAGCAGCAGAGCTGAAGGAGTCAGACTATGTAAAAAAGTGTACTGCGCCGACTCTGGCTCCAAAAGTGCAGCATGGCAGCTCCTGCAAACAGGAAATCTTGACTATCTTATCTATATCTTCCATCTTTTCTACAGTCATTGGTGGGGCTAGGTTAATCGAAAATTTTAAGTTGCCCTTTGGTGTGAATGGAAGTCAAATGGTTGTTTGTCTCTCTGTGTTAGCCCTGCACCAGACTGGCAATATGTCCAAGGTATACCACGCTGCTCGTCCTATAGTAGCTGGGATAGGCTCCAGCCCTCCATGACCCTGATAAGGATAAGAAGTAGACAATAAATGGATGGATAATAACAATAATGCGTGTGTTTTCAGGGTGTTCATCCTCGTCTTGGTGTGTCTTAGTCTGCTGTGGATTCCTGTTGTCCAGACAGCCAATAGTGGACAGCTGTTTGACTATATTCAGTCAGTGACCAGCTTTTTAGCACCTCCCATTACTGCTCTATTCCTAATGGCTATCTTTTGGCCACGAGCCAACGAGCAGGTATGTCTGCCTCTTCAGATTCAATCCAATTCAATTGTATTGGTCCCTGTGTCATTCTATCCCTTGCATCCTCTTATGTTAAACCAACTGACACCTTCACTACATTCACAAATGTCCTCTGAAGTCTTCCTCTTTTCCTCCTGCCTGGCAGCTCCATATTCAGCATCCTTTATCCAACATATCCACTATTCCAACTCTACATATCTCAACTCTAGCTTTGTCTCCAAACTGCTAAACATTTGATGTACTCATTTTCTAATCTTATCTATCCTAATCTTGTGATTGGAAGAGGACGTGTAGGATGGCTTTCATGTGCAAATCCATCCTCAGACTACTCTCCAGTGTGTGTGTGTGTGTGTGTGTGTGTGTGCCATTCCCTAGTCTTGAGATTCTTGCAAGTTGATATATAGAGATATGTCCTGTCTCCTCTTAATTTCATTTAGAGCTCTTTCGTTTTTTTAGTGCAGTCACTGTTGAAGTTTCCTGATGCTGTTACGATGATACCAAGGTTCGGGCCATGGCTGGGAGCTGCATTTCAGCCAGTGGTGTTCGAGATTTTTGAAAGTATCTGATTAACAGCAGCTTCATTTTTCAGCATGACAATGACCCCAAAAATACAGCCAATACAGTGAAAACATACTGGATAGAAAAATACACAATAGAACACCACCAGTCGTTGACTGGGCCTCTCAAATCTTCAACATTACTAAAGCAGTATGAAATCACTTTGACAGAGAATTTAAAAGAAAATAATAGATATGTAAACACAATTTTAAAAACAAGCAGAAACCTTAATAACTTGGGTTTTTTTTTTTTTCTTTGCCAGTTCCAAATTATTCAGCATCTAACGCGTTGTGTATGTCCTCTGTCTCAGGGTGCATTCTGGGGTCTGATGGCTGGACTAGTGATAGGACTGATCCGAATGGTTCTGGAGTTCTCCTATTCACCTCCTTCCTGTGGTCAGCCTGATCACCGGCCTGCAGTCCTAGCTGATGTCCACTACTTGTACTTTGCTCTCATCCTGTTGGCTCTCACATGCCTCATCATTGTTGCTGTAAGCCTGGCCACTGCCCCAATACCTAAAGAAAATGTAAGGAAAATTCCTTATATTATGATATTATATTTATATTCTGATCTCTGGAGTGGTAATCAGAAGGTGTCTACTGAACAATATCCAGGGTTCATATAACATATGATTCCTGTTGCAAAACAAACGAAAGAAAGAAATGCAAAGGGAAAGTGTAACCAAGTTGCAGTTAAGAAATTCATTTTGATTATGTGGATTTCAACCTTCTTTTGACTGCTTCCTTTAGGGGTCACCAAAACAGATAATCTTGCTTTCATCTGTATGAACTATTGAACCCTTGAGGATTCTTAATCTACAGAAATTGAAGTTGCGAGATTTTAATACATTTAAGGCTGGGGCGACCGTGGCTCAGGGGGTTGGGAATCGCATCTGTAACCGGAAGGTTGCCGGTTCGATCCCTGGGCTCTCTGTCCTGGTCGTTGTGTCCTTGGGCAAGACACTTTACCCTACTGGTGTTGGCCAGAGGGGCCGATGGTGCGATATAGCAGCCTCGCTTCTGTCAGTCTGTGGCAGCTGTGGCCAGGGCTGGACTGGGACAAAAAATTGGCCCGGGCATTTTGACTAGAGACCGGCCCACCAGGATAAAGATTGAAAATGTGACGTCATTCAGGGGTAAAACCGCAAAGGATTCTGGGAACTTGTGGCAAGAGGTACTAGCGATAAAAAGAAACCCAAAAAATGCCAAGAAGCTGTTGTATTATTAACTGCAATAGCTGGTCGCATGACAGCCATGGAAAGCCGACGGGTAAAGAGATCTTTTTTTTTTTATCGGATTACGTAGTTGAAGAGAAATTTTTTAAGCCATGTTTCCGAAGTAAGAGCCGACGGATGGTCTGGATATACCAAATATAACGTCCCAGAACACTCCAGCTCACATGTTAGTCTGCTCCAAGCATTCCCACAAAGATCAGAGTTTTGTAGTAGTTAATACGTCCTTTTTCTTAACATAATTGGTGATATAGGTTACAAGTCTGGCGCTGAACAGAAATTGTCGCGCTATGCTCCTTTATTTATTGTGCATAAATAGTAAATCGTCCTGACACAATATTGCGTTTCGCTTCTGTTATTATGGTACATTGACAAAAACATATACTTTTATTCACAGGATAAAACAGTTGTTTTGTATCACTAATTGTCCAGTGCGATTACAGCATACAGTATTATTGTCACTGCTACATTTCTGTAATGCTGCCAGAAATTATTTCCACTACTAATTAATTACCGTTGAGCTCAAAGGTTATATTAATAAACGGTTAACGAATGTGTATTTATGACGACAATTTGTGAGACTGGTAAACTTACCTTTGTTCGTACGATGGTCTTTCGTTCTACACGGTGCATTTCAAGGTCCTGTACCCATCCGTCGGTAAACTGTACCTGGGCTTGTTGCAGTGACCTGAAGTTACTAAACTTCATGAGTGTGTGCACTCACTCCAAGAACCGTATGATTATAAATCTGAGCGTGGTGAAAGTTGGGCAGCACGCTAACGTTTTTTGTCCCTCTGTGTGCTCGTAAGGGTCTGACCCTTTCACTCCTTTGATTTTTCCTCGTATCTTTTCTTTGTCTTTTCGTCGAGTCTGTCTTTGTACGGACCGGCATTGTTCTCCTTTTGTTCTGTACATTCCTTTTTTGTGCGGCAAAGAAAAAACAAGAAGGTATTGGAACCGGAGAATGAACGTTTTGCAGTGCTGCAAACGCTTGCATTTGATGCGGTACTTGGATTGTTTTGCCACGAGTTCCCGGCATGCAATGCGCGAAAATCACGTGATTGCTAAACAGGGGGGAGGGTGCATCCGGCCTCCTCGGCTGTAATTGGTCCAGCCCAGAGTCAATCATGACCAATTGGCCAATCCAACACCTTTCATTATATATACCCTTCCTAAAAAAAAAAAAAAAAAAAAAATCCATCGGCCCATAAAAACAAAATATCGCCAGCGGCCCACCGGGCAAATGCCCGGTATGCCCGATGGCCAGTCCAGCTATGGCTGTGGCTACAACCATAGCTTGCCTCCACCAGTGTGTGAATGTGAGAGTGAATGAATAGTGGCATTGTAAAGCGCTTTGGGTGCCTTGAAAAGCGCTATATAAATCCAATCCATTATTATTATTATTATTGTTCATCACTGGAATCATCATGGGTTACTTTAAACATACAGACCTGAAAAAAATACTTGATTAGGTCTATACAAATACACTGACAGTATATAAGGCGCATACACCTGTGCACCTCGGACTATCAGATCATATCCCTCTCATTCTGATCCCAATGTATACACTGTGGGTGCGCATTGAAAGAACTGCAGTCAAAACAGCGCAAGACTATTTTGATCAAAGAAACTGGGAATTGTTTGCAGGTGAGAGTTATGTGGAAAACTGTGTCTGTTCAGTTTAGGGGTACATAGAGTTTTGTACTGAAAACAATACAACAAAAAGAACAATAAATCTATTTCCTCATTGAAAAGCCATGGTTGAACAGTAATTTTAGGGCTCTACTTAAAAAAAGGCATGCAGCCTTCAGGACAGGGGACAGACGAACCTACAGCACAGGAGAAACTCCAGAGAAGCATCAGGGAAGCAAAGCAAACCATAGAAAATGACAATCCCAGCGGTATGTCGAAGAGCTTTAAGGTACTGATGGACTACAAGACCATCAGAATGCTGCCAGACGATGACGATGCTACACTGCTTGATATCTTGAACAGGTTCTTTCCCTGTTTTGACACCAGGAGAGGAGGGGAATGACTGGTCATTTAGCCAAGTAGACAATACACACTTGTCCTTCAACAGCATCAGATGAGGACTGTGTTAAAAGGCATCAACATCCACAAAGCAACTGGTCAAATATCCTTGGACAAGATATTAACCCTAAGTTGCTCTCCAGTGTGTGTGAATGTTAAATAGAAAGCACTCGTGTAGAAAGAGCATAGAAAAAAGTGCTCATGTGTAGTGAGCATGAGCATATAGTGAGGTTGGGGAGTAGCCAACTAAGTGGTGTAAGGAAAATGATCTAATCTTGAACACATCAAAATCAAGGGGATTGACTTCAGGAGGTCGAGGGTCAAGAAACTACATCTCTGGTGAAATAGTGGCCATTGTGGAGAACCGTAAGTAGCTGGGAGTCACCTTCTCTACACAGCTGACTTGGTTTACAAGAGAATCTTCTTTCCTAGAAAGTTGAAGGAGGCTAGAAGCTCGTGCTGAAGTTCTACGGGAGTATATACTGATGACTCATGCAACAGTGTGGTATGCCAGCTGTTCTGCTGGTGAAACGAAAGAGCTGCACAGAGTGGTGCAGACAGCAAAGTGCATTACTGGGATGGAGTCAAGGAGGCTGACGGTATCAGCAAAGACAGTACACTCCTGGGATATTCTCAGTTTGAACCGCTTCCATCTGGCAAACAGTTCATTGTTTCCATCTAGAGTGGTAGCTTCCACTACACTACCACTGTAAAGATGGCACAGAAATACTCAGACATTTCAGTACAAACAAAACATAATTGGCTCGACACAACCTTATACAGTCGTGTATAATGCTGCTATTTTACTTCTCTGTTGATTCTGCTTAAGTTTGCTACTAACTTTATTTTTATCTCTTAAATTTAAATAAGTTTAAGTTGTTTTGGTTTTTTACTTGTATTGTTTTGTCCTAAGAGAGAAAGCCAAACCAAATTGAATTGTACTATGTATAATTAAATTGAAATCATTCATGTATTTGATCATTGGTAATCTGTAATAATTGTTTTTCATTCGTCGTCTCTTTTCATGTGTAGCTGCATAGGCTGACCTGGTGGTCCAGACATAGTCTTGAACGGCGGATGGATCTCTCAAGTCTTCAGATCACCTCTGACCAAGTGGACTCTAACCTCAGCTCAGAGTCTGACCGATTGCAAGAATCCACTTGGAAGAAAGTTGTTCTGTGGCTTTGTGGTTTGTCTAGTTCACGCTCCGAGTCGGCAGCTCCAGTGATTCAAAGCAGTGAACGAAACTTCCTCCAGGAGAAGTCACTCTGGAGAATAGTCTGCGATGTTAACGCCCTGCTACTGCTGGTTGTTAACGTGTTTCTCTGGGGATACTTTGCTTAATGTGGTCATGAAATCTTGAACATGTTGTTGTTTTTCTTACTTCTTACTCTTCTTAATAACTTTACTTTTCTAAACTATTCAGGAAAGAAGTGGGACAGAAAAAGGATTCTCAGATATGAAACAATGAACTAATTATTCTCTATTGTATACTGTATACTGTATACAGGCGAGAGAGATAAGATTGACATCCAGTTAGCTCATTAACTGCCTTTGTTAGCAAACAATGTACAGCTCAATCTGCTCAACTTGAAAAAATAAAATAGCCCTTTATTGTGATTGTTCATGTACAACAAAATTATGACATGAGTACAAGTGCATCTGACAGGTACAGTTAGGAAGTAGTGCAAAGGACTTGGTCTGAGTATAGAGTCTGTATGTGAGTGTAGGTTTTTTGCCACTGTTCTGGTAGACGTTGATCTTGGTTTCATCTGTCCAAAGAATGTTTTTCTCGAACTGGCTTTTTTTTTTAGATTTGTTGTTGTTGTTTCTTTTTAGCAAAGTCCAGTCTCGCCTTTCTATTCTTGAGGTTTATGAATGGCTTGCACCTTGCAGTGAACATTCTGTATTAATTTTCAGTCTTCTTCTTTTATATTCTCATTTATCCAGTATATCTACCATGCCTTTTATGCACTTCTGGACTTTTTCTGCTCTTCTGTTAAAACTATCTCAGCCATGCCACTCTAACTTTGTCCTTCAAACAAATGTAATCCAGTCTCCACCCTGAACTGACCTGAAACCCACCGGTCACTCCTACTGCACACCTCACCAGTGTTTCACTGTTCTCATACATGTTCTGCACTAGTCTTTCTCTATATCCACAATGACACTGGCTGTCTTTCGTCCAGTTTTCCTCCCCTCACAACATGGTGATGGCCGTCCATCCATGAGACTAGTTCTGTTGGAGGTTTCTTCCTGTTAAAAGGGATTTTTTTCTTCCAACTGTTGCCAAAACACTTGCTTATAAGGGGGTTATAGGATTGTTAGGGTTTTTCTATTTTCTTTGTATTATTGTAAGGTGTTTACCTTACGATATAAAGCCCCTTGAGGAAACTGTTGTTGTGATTTGGCACTATATAAATAAAACTGAATTGAACTCCCTTTGTCTCCGTTTGTCTGCAACCTCAGCAGATCAAAGGGAAATTAATTTGATCGCTGGTGTGTTCTGTGTTCTCACAGCTACAGTTAAACTCTCAAGATCAGAAATAAGTACAAACATTTCATATATTTTCTAAATAAACAAATTATTACATGCACATTCCTGTGACAACGCAACAGTTTGCTTCACTTAAAAGTAAGGCAAACTGTTGCATTCCTTTTGCAGTGCAGAGTTAAGCTGCACATATAAAATGCATACCCCCAGCAGAGAATCTATATTGTGCCATTATCACCAGCAGGAGGTGACACTAGTGTTAGGTCTCTGAAGTGGAATCTGTTCACAGAGCCAGCAATAAACAAAGGTAGAATTTACATCGTGAAAGACCACATATTAAATGTCCATTCTCAATAATTGTTTATTTATTAAAACACAAGCAAGTGGAAAGAAAGTACAACTATAGACCACGTTACATTGCTTGGAGCCAGGCCCAGGGGAGGGGCTTGTCAACAAGTGCCTGGTGGTCAGGCTAGCCTGTGCAGCCTGGCCGGGCTCAGTCACATCTTAACATAACATATTAATGTAATATGCCTGTCTTACAGAAGGTGCACACCTCTTTTTTATTACAGAAGGCTGTGATGACTAACTGAAACCAGACAAAAAAATTTATCTATACAGTAACGTGCATCACAGCTTGTAAATCATAGCACATTTTCCATAAATGCAAAAATGTGAAGAAATAACTGCCTTCTTGTCTGGTTATCAACCTTTATTTTTTCTGTTTAAAACAAATGGAAAAACTCAACAACACATAAATATCCATATTTACAGCATCTGTGGTAGTGTAACACAGCCTTCTGCATTCTTTCTTCTATACTACACCCATCTGGTCCTCATGAGAGCGCTGGTGGAAGACAAAGGACACAGCAGCATCCCAAGACGCTTTCAGCACTTGGTCCCTCAGGCCCTTCTTGTCAGAACAGTGGTTCCAATGGGAGAGGTCACTGTTACAGTCAGCATCATTGTCAGGTTGTCTTGTTTCTCTGCCATTCACACAGCGGCGACAGCGAAACCTAATACAGGAGGGGAAAGAGAGGCTGATTAAGAGCGTGCCATACATTATGATCCATAGTGTGAGATTATTTTTCTATCATAAGTTGCGCAGAGAAAAGACATAACTGTGAGAAAATAATTTCATTTCAGCGGAGCAATTAAATTTCTCACGTGTGAAGAACTTAGCAGCAATGAACACAGTGTCTGCTTTGTGCAGCTACAGTTTCCCCCCCTCGCGGGAGGCTTTTTCCACCTACAGAGGAATCCTGCTAACATGAATCAACTGACTTTTGACTGGATGCCCATAGGATCCTTTAATCAACAGTTCAGGTGATTGTGTTAAACAGTTACATTGGTTATTTACTGCGTAGCAGTATATATACTGACAACAGTCACTGGATTACATCACTGCTGAAGAAATCTTTAAAACCAGAAGATTCAAAGGTAAGTTCTGAAGCCTCTGCACTGCTGTCCCATTAATCTGCATGCCCTTTATAATTAAAAATAACAAGGATGAGGCAAGGAAGTGTGCATCATAATCAATCAATTATAATTATAGCCAAAATAGAAATATAACCATGCCACCAAAAAGCTGCTCAGTCAGCAGCAAACACGTTCACTTTGGTGGGATGTGCAGCTACAAGTGATAAATCAGTACAGACCGAGAAACTGTAGCCGTGGCCGCAAAGCACACACTCCTGCGGGTGCGACAGCTTCTTTGTGTGGCTTTTGAGTTTTACACGCGAGGGTCGTTAAATTTAAGCACAAAGAATTTAATTGTGCTGTTGAAATTAAATTCTTTTCTTGGATTATGTTTTTTTCTTGAATGCAACTTATGATAGAAAAATAATTCCATACATAGCATAATAATGGCTTCAAACCATTACTATCCACGTCAACCTAGCAATAAAAATGCCATAACTAACAACTTCGAATCACTTTTCACGACAGTGTCAAACCCTCTCAGTTTTGCTCAAATAACTATTAATCTCGAAAACTCACATTAACCTCACTTGGTGTCAGTTCTTGTGCGAAAGCCCATAAAACCTAAAAGCACATGATAGGCTGCCCAGAACATGATAGATGCAAAGATCTAACTGCAGCTGCAATGAGCTCTCAACTCAGAGAAGAACACATAACCTTTTACAGCTACGTCACTTGTGCCAAGAAAATTTCTACAAGATATTTGGGCTTTAATTTTAATTTACCATTTCTAGAGTAAATTAAGTTCTCTGGACAATTAGTAGACTGAACAGCACAGACAACGTGTGTGAGTAACGTGTTGTACTTGTCGTGTGTGTCACTAGTGGTCTCTTCGTTGAGAGTGAAGAGTTCTCGGAGTTCGCCCAGAGAGAAGTGACGCTCCACATCCTGCTCTTCATCCACCACACAGCTGCTCAGGGCTTTTTTATGGGCCTGCCTTTGCAGGATCTTCTCTTCAATTGTTCCCGTCTGTCGGGAAACAAGCACAAGTCAAAACTGGTAAATCTGTAACCAGCTCAGTGTAGATTTCAAAAGTAACCTGCTGTACTAAAACACTGAATGTGTGGTCCTAAACACTGTTGAAAATGCACTGAACTGACAGAGAGAAGTCGGTAGATGTAGCAGGTCTTCTTCTGACCATCTCTCCACACCCGAGCCATTGCTTGCTCGTCATTCGCTGGGTTCCAGTCGGGATCAAACATCACCAAGCGGTTAGCACCAATCAGATTGAGGCCACATCCACCAGCCTTGCTACTCAGCATGAAGATGAACTCTGGGTTCTGAGAGAAAGATGTCTTCAGACGCTGTTCAGAAGTCTTTCAAAGCTCTAAATATTGCTTCAAACTGATTTTCCAACTCACCGATGGGCTGTTGAACTTTTCCACAATCTTGGCTCTTTTCTTGATGGACATTGTGCCATCCAGCCGAACATAGAGGTATCTGACAAAGACACAAAGGAGGAGGAATTAAAATCATTTAAATAGCGCACTTAAAATAGTGATTTCTGCAAATATACCTTCTAGATCTGCAGAGCTTTTCAAAGAGATCCAGAGTCTGTGTGTAGTTGGAGACAAGCACCACTTTGTCTCTTGTTGTGGTCTTTGTCATTGCCAGAATGTAGTCGAGAACCAGCATTTTCCCTGAAATAAACAAAGCAATAAATAGAGAGAGGAGAGGCTGCATGACTTTAAAATAGCACCACCCTTTAGACACATTAGGCACATTTACAGAAAATTAGTCTTAACAAAAGAAGGCAATAAAAAAGTTAATTCTTATAAAACAATATTTTCTTTAATATTATGTAAATGTAAACATTAGACAAGCTATTAAATTGTGAAAACAACCCTGTTCACATTTTTACTTAGCTTATCTATCTGACCTAATGTTCTGTTTACATTCTACTAATCTAATGCTAATCTTCTTCCAACTAGTAAGTGTGGATGACCTGGAAGACCATCAGAGGAGCTGCACCACGATATGCTGTGCACGTTCTTACCAGAGAGCTGAGGTTCAACATCTTTGGTGGAGTAGTTTGGAGGGAAAAGTTCTAATGCCCCTTCAAATCCCTCCTCCCGTTCCACACACTTCTCATAAATAAGAGCTGGATCTGAGAAAGATGGCACTCATTTGTATTTTTTCCAAGCAGAAGATAATTCTAGATGTAAGACGACAATCTTGTTTTCTATTAATAGTTTACATTTTAGCTCAATTATGAGAGGACAATTTTTCTGATGATCACTGTAGTGTTCACAAATGCAACATTTTGTGTTACATTTTTCTCACTTACGATTGCACAGTTTCTTGAGTGATGTGATGGAAGACAGGGAGGAGACACTTATTTTGCCCTTTTGTAATGTCTCAATGGGTTTGGCCTGCTTTAGAAAGTGTTTATAGAGCTCTGTCTGTAGAGGGGTCAGCCTGCAAGGAATCACAAAGAGACACAAATTCAAATCAAATTCCATGTAAATTAAATCCTGTTTACATTTTTGTTTTGGGACACTCCATACTCCCAAAACACCTCCCACAGGACACCCCGAGGGACACGTTCGAATGCCTTCTCCAAGCCTACAAGACAAATGTAGACTGGTTGGGCAAACTCCCATGCTCCCTCGAGCATCCTCGAGTGGGTAAAGACCTGGTCCAGTCTTCCATGATCGGGACAAAAACTGCTCGAGTAAACCTCAAGTAAGGGATATATCAAAAGTATCATAATTTATCAGAAAAATAAATAAATTATGGTAGCCCCAATACTACCCCTCAGCCTCCTTGCAGGAGAATTTTCCTCTGTACGTTTCCTCTGAAAAGTCCCGGTTCTAGAAGATTTAATTAGCAAGTCACTAATCCTACTAACCCTACCCTTGGGTTACTGTATTTTTTCATATCTTGCACCAGGTGTTCAATATTTTAACAATACTGCTAATTGTAACCAATGTGTTAATTAGAGCATGCAAGAACATAAAAATATGTCCTTCCGACACCATAAGAAAATGACACGAGCTATTTTGCGAGGCTTTCACTCTAGCGATTCTGCTAGCTAAGTTTTAGACAGATGTTGATAATTTTTTATTGCTAAAACTAAGCAAGCTTTATAATCACTTAAAAATTTTGCAACAGCAACAAATGCAGTGTAAAATGTAAAAAACACTGGTGGCTGGCAGTGCTACACAGCCTCCTTGGAGAGGATATTATGCACCTATAATAGCAGATGCAGTTATTTCTCTAAGGTCTACTTAAACAAATCAACGAGCCTTATTTGTAACTGGTAACAAATAATGAAAGAAATGGTACGCTTTAATCTATGCACTAAGTCAGTCTGTTGAACCTCAGTATCATTCTCACTACAAACTGTAGCAATACTGACAGATCATTCCACGTCAGGTTTACACAAAATAAAACAATTATAAATGAAACAATAAGCATGTAATATCTTTTAACACTTATATCAAATTGTACCCTGGCCTTAAAATCCATACAGTTACAGCAATCTGACAGCATAAGGTTTAATTTAATCATTATAAAAACTCACTGTAAAACAATAGTTATTGAGAAAATGCTTTGAATATCATTTTGTCAAAAGACTGAAACAATGATGCTGGTATATTATATCGTGCCACTGATTAAAAAACAAACAAAAACAAATTGTATCAAAGTGTCCCAGACGCTCCGCAGATGCAGCTTTGCTATTGGTATGAGAAACCTATATGATATCCTTCCTGAGTACTACATATATGGCATGGGTTTTTTCATTTATTAATTTTTAACTTAAATTTTTTTTTAAATCCTACAATACTGCTTTCTTGAGCTATTGTGTTTTCAAAACTTGGCTCTGATACGAGATTTTTAGTAGATGCATGTATGGTTTCAATTTGAAAACCCTCATTTTCATCTTAGGTGATTTATCGTCTTTCACAAGATTTTCAGACAACTTGAACAATAACCTTGAGGTCAAAGTCACCAAGATTTTAACTTTGAGATTTTTAATAGATCTGGAAAAAAAAAAAAAAAAAAAAAAAACAAACCTGCGTCACCTCGTTCTCAAGTTATTGTGTTCACAAAGTTGGGTGTCCATGGTGCCCAGCACCCACCCAGCCAGCAGAGTGAGGACAATTTATAAAAATTAAAATATTAAAGAAGTTATCTCTGCTTAAAAAAAAAGAGGGTTCTTCATGTTGAGCACCAATCTACCTACCTGCAGCACACAATCTGCTCAATTTTCATAGGAAGATACTTGGACAAGATATCAGATGTCCTCCTTATCAAACACCTGTTGATACAGAATATGGTCATTACAACCGAAGCAGAATAAAAGAGAGTTCAGTTTGTTGAAGACATTCGTCTAAACGCAAAACATATAAATAAATATTTATTTTTAGGATGCTTATGTTTACTTGACTCTGTCTAACAAAGACAAAACAAAGGAGCAGGAATTAATATAATTTAATTAACACAATTAAAATAGTTGTTTCTCCAAATGTATCAGAGATTATGCTGCATAATCTCATTCTAAATCTAATCTATGAAAATCAGATAATGAAACAAAAACATGCTGCATTCAATTACAAAATTATATCTTAAAAGAAATCAAAATAAAAGCTAAAAGCCTAGAAATTAACAGGAACAGGTCATAAGATTAAATAAAGTTTCATCCCCTCTGTGTGTGTCCCAAGGATCCCAGGGGCTATGTTGTCTGGGGGGAGGGGGAGCCATTCAGAACCCCCTGTGCTGCTTTTTGAACAAAATGAAACAAGTGTGGACATTTCTGCAAGACAATGATGCCAAACATGCAGCCGAGGAAACTTTCAACTGGTTTCAGAGCTGCTACAATTACCCAGCCAATCACCTGACCTGAATCGAAATGAAAATCTGTGCGAAGAACTAAAGCTCAGAGTTCATAGAAGTGGCCCACAGAGCCTTCACAACCTGAGAAATGCATGCAACTAGGTTCTCCATACAGGAAATGTTGAAGCTGTCATTGCCAACAAAGGCTTTTGTATGAAGTATGAAATCAATTTCAGTAAGTGTGAAATACTTTTTTCCTGTATCATTTCTCATTATTACACATAACTTAATTTATGAACAGCTATGGGTTCTTTACATGAGTGGATTGTTACCGACATCCGGTGAGAATTTTGTGTCAATAGCACTCTTGAAAATATATTTACTTAGAAAATAGCACCAGCACCTGCCTGAAGGCAGTTTATATTATAAGGTAAAGTACTTTAGTGTTCTGTTGCATGAACTTACCTGTTGACTATGCTGATTAGCTCCTTCAGTTTTTCTTCCCCACTCAGTCTTTCTTTATCACTGGCATCTGCATCCCGTCCCTTAAGGATGGGAAGTTCGAATCGCTTTTTAAATTCCTGGGATGTGCCTGCAATCCAGATGAAACGGTAAACAAATCTGATCAGAAAAGAGCTTTTTACCTATTTCTGTATTTGTAATGCTGCTTACCAAGAATACCAGCATTAACAAAGTGGACCAGGCTGAAGTACTCCAGAAGGTCATTCTGTATGGGTGTGCCTGATATCAGCACTCTCCTCTGGGCACTCATGGTGTTCAGGGCCTGATATGTCTGGTTATCAGAGTTCTTAAGCCGATGGCCCTGAAGAATACAATAGTACTGTTACATCCTAACTTCGAGAGTTCTTGATAGCTCTGAATTGTATGGATAAAGTGAAATACTTCGTCACAGATGATAAGTCCAACTTTTCCCCTGTGCAGAACCTCAGCGTGCAGTCGAAATGTCTCATATGAAATGATGAGGATGGGTGTGTGTGCTCTCAAGCTGCGCTGCGAAATGAAACTCTCTGAAAGAACAGAAAACAAACAAATGACCCTTTAGGGAAGCTCATCTAACAAACTTCTTACTATTTAAACAATATTAGCAATAGCTCTCAAGTAAAACCATCTTCTCTTAAACTTAAGTCTGCTTGGGCAACAATTTCAATCATGTACACTGGGGCGATCGTGGCTCAAGAGTTGGGAGTTCGCCTTGTAATCGGAAGGTTGCCGGTTCGAGCCCCGGCTTGGACAGTCTCGGTCGTTGTGTCCTTGGGCAAGACACTTCACCTGTTGCCTACTGGTGGTGGTCAGAGGGCCCGGTGGCGCCAGTGTCCGGCAGCCTCGCCTCTGTCAGTGTGCCCCAGGGTGGCTGTGGTTACAATGTAGCTTGCCATCACCAGTGTGTGAATGTGTGTGTGAATGGGTGGATGACTGGATATGTAAAGCGCTTTGGGGTCCTTAGGGACTAGTAAAACGCTATATAAATACAGGCCATTTTACACTCTATGACAATGTTTAGAATATTTTTATTCTACTGGAAAAAAACTTTTCACTGACAATCACTGAAAGGTCTTCCTTAAGCTAGCAAAAGATATAATGCTGAGATCAAAGATTATTATACTCAGACAATCTGGGGATACACTTCTTTTTGTTTTTTCTTGGCCAGCTGACCAATCAGAGACTAAGCTTTTTAACAGGGCGGGCTCAAAGAGACAGGAGCTAAGACTATAACTTTGGTCCATTACAAGGCTTTTCCAACAACCTTTCTGTGGATATTTATAATGAGAGAGAAATTAAAGTTAGATACCTAGTTGTCTATTAATGCCTTCCTTTGATCCTCCATCAATGGCCAATGGTGTGATACGTGTTCCCAGCCACTTTCTGACTTCATTATACCAGTTATGAACCAAGCTTGAAGGTGACACCACAATGGCCTTGTCTATCTCTGGCTTAGTATCAGGGCTTTGGCGTAGCAGGGTCCACATGAGGGTGATGCACTGCAAGGTCTTTCCCAACCCCATCTCATCAGCCATGATGCAGCCATAAGATCCTGGTATGCGTCGGCCCGTCACACACTCCCACATGAACTTTACACCCTTAAGAAATTAAAGACATTCAATGTGAATTTCAAAGAAAAAAAAAAAACATCACTTAAGGTGAACTACACTGCTTTTTTGGAGCTGAGTCACACTTCACTCTCTTCTTACTAGTTGGCATAAGATATCAAAGTTTCAGAAGCAGCTTGCAAACTACTTTTGGAGGACTGTAACAAGCTGAATTTGTGGCTAGCTGAGCCATGAGGTAAAATACAATGTTAAATTAAACCGTGACAACATCCAAAACCGTTGAAGACATTAAGAATAACTAACTGTGCACAGGCACAAATCTGTGATTCATTAACATTTTCATTCATATTTTACAAACAAATTTAGCAATGCCTCTAAACATTACCCAAGACTTGGCAGTCTTGGGTAATTTAAACAGAAGTATTTAAAGACAAGAAGTTTTACGTTACAGTTTTTTAATATTCTTGGTTAAACTAACATTTATTCTCTTATAATAATTTATAAGATGATTTGTTTTTGTAAATCTAGAGTCAAGCATGAAACATTCCACAGTATATGTTTAATACTATGATACTGTTGTATGATATGTGCAATACAGTAGCATAGAGTAGTTTATGTGTAAAGATATCTTGTGTTTACCTGTCTCTGATGGGGTCTGAGCACTTTGCCTAACACTGGATCCACAACCACATGAACGGGTAGTTTTTCTCTGAAAAGAGCAAAGATAGCTTGTGTCACACAAGTATTTTTTAAATCACAAACATGAACAGCACTCTGACAAGAAAGTATTGAGTAAAAGATGATGTATTGAAGAAGGAGTTGTGTTTTTGACCTACTTGTCAGCTTTGATCAGGTCATGGGCACTCAGAGCTGGAGGCTCGTAAAGAATCAGAGCATCTTCGGCAAAAGGATCATGGAGTGGTCTTCTCACTCCTGCACGCTTTACACCAAGTGCCCTGATTCCCAGTGATCCTGTAGGTATTTCATTAACACAGCAGTGAAGTAATATGCCTGCTGTACTAAAATTAAAAGAGCCATGGTGAGAGAAAAATGTTACCTGCATAATTTGGAATAGGAATTTTAAACGGTTTGGACAGGATACTTTGAATAAATGCCTCCTGCAGAAAAGATTTTTAACAGGTAAGCCTCGTTAAATCATTAAACTTTATTCACACACAAAATCTATACAAAGATATTTATCTGACAGCTTTAAACAATGCTTACATGTTTTTCACCATCCATACATGCAGGACGGTTGTTGATCTGCGTCAGAGGCTTTCTATGGATAGAAATGTGGTTTTCTCTCATTTCATTATCGCCTTTTCTTCTTTTCTCCTGCATAAAAAATATAAATAAATAATGAAAATGTTTTTTAAATATCTGTAAATGGCATACACCATAAATTAGGCCCCTCACTTTCTGCCATGGCTCTTTAAAAAAAACAAACAAAAACAAAATTCAGCAGGTTATCCACTGCTCTAATTTTCTACTAAAATAAATATATATATATATATATATATATATATATATATATATATATATATATATATATATATATATATAGCTTGAATCCCTGTTCATATACTGACATTTCTGAATGTTTGTTTTGTAATTCATAACTCCTGAAAAAAGTAAGCACATTACATTTGTGTGTGTGTGTCTTTTAAAAACAAAAACACTAATGAGGAAGCTGTTAACAGTCTTTTAATAACATACACAAGTGGCAAAAAAATGATGTCTGGCTAGATGTGTATAACTCATATTTCTATAATTAAACATAAAATTACTGTCGCATCTTTACCTTACAATATTAAGCGTCTTGAGGCGACTGTTGTTGTGATTTGGCGCTACAGTGGTCCCTCGTTTATCGCGGGAGTTACGTTCTAAAAATAAGCCGCGATAGGAAATAGCCAACTTTATATTTTACAATCATTATAGATGTTTCAAGGCTGTAAAACCCCTCACTACACTCTTTATACACTTTTCTCAGACAGGCACGAACATTTTCAGATTTTCTTCTCCTGTTTAAACACTCTCAAAGTCCAAACCTTCGTAGAAAAATAAGTCCAGTATTATAGAATGAAACCAAAGGCACCCACAGGTGCATTTGATGGTGCAAAATTTATGGTTGACATTGTTGTGTTTTGGGGGGAGAACTTACAAACATACACACAGCAGGGGCATAATTTCCAGGGGGGTTATGACTCCCCCCCCCAGTAATCAGACGCTATCAATATAATCCCCCCAATAAAATTATGAATTATCTTGCATAAATAGGCTGTTGATTTTCTTTACTCATTTCAATTATTACCAGCAAAATAGTTGCATGTTTAATCATCTGGAAATTTACCCAGATTTATTTATTTATTTTGACAGAGATCTTGACCCCCCCAATGTTCAGCACAAAGTTAGGCCCATGAACATACAGTACAGCACTTCAGAGTCACACTGCTAGCAAATGTAAATTTGACGTGCTGGACGCATTCTGTGCTGTGCAGGAGATGCGGTACGGAGGAGATTGATTGACAATGGTCTACAGCCAATCAGGTCGCAGAACACGATGTGCTATAAAAAACAAAAAACAAACATGTAAAATTGCACAAAAAAATCCGCGAAACAGTGAGGCCGCGAAAGCTGAACCGCGTTATAGCGATGGACCACTGTATACAAATGAACCTGAATTGAATTGAAAGTTTTAATAGGAAAACCCTTAATCTAAGAAATCAACTTGGGATGTAACACCTAAAATTTAAAACATCCTATTCTCCTAGGATGCCTAAAGGCTAAAGTGCACGCTTACTTTCCTATTTGAAACGATGTCTAAAGGCAGGTTTAAAAAGGTGTGACACAGGTCAAGAAGCACTCCAACATTAACACCTTAGCTCCAGATATACAGCAGCGGTCCTGTACTTACAGGTTTATGTGTCCACTCATCTTCACAGTAGTCTCCCTCCTGCTTGCGTTTGGCAATCTGACTGGGAGCGAGACTCCTCCGCTGGGACGGAGGTTCATATATTGGCATTACAATTTCTTAATCAACACCCTAATGTAGTGTGTAGGCCAAATGAAATAACTACGAATACGGCTTATTACTTACCATTTCCACGTCTATTCTATGTGGCTGTAGTAATGCTGAGACGTCTCGCCTCACCGTGTTGCTAGCGTTTGTTCGTAGTTACCGCTGTCTGCTTCTTGTCTGTGCCGGTGTACTCCTCCGGTACTATAAACACTCGTTTAACAAATACGTGTTCCCAGCGTTAACGTGAAACGCACTACTAGGTGTATATAGTTAATAGCAAAATCACGATAACGTCAGTATACATAAAGTATACGGCGCACTTTCCTCCTCGTTTCAACTTGGCGCTAATTGTTGTACAACACTACGGAAAGCCGGAAGGACAACAAACTGTTGTAGGCTCGATCTTTATTCGTCCTGTTCAATGAAGCAGAGTACCTGTTGAGTTCACTCTGTTATTAGTGACATTTCTTTATTTGAAATTATAAAGTGAACAGTCAGTCATTCCAGTTCAGTTTGTACAGTAGACATACCAGGCAAATAAGAGTAACAATTAGCAGTACAAATAAAATATGAAGGGTAAATAAGAACGGGGGAGCGATATGAGAGACTTCATAATAGCTTTGTACTTGAAAATTGTATCTGTGACAGCTAATTTGTTGCTGTTATTGGTGACATTTCAAACACCCTTCAGTAACCATTCCGTCATTGACAGGAAGCTCAGTCATGCTTTTCAGTCTTGAAATTGAGCAAAAAGTAACAAAAAGTAATATCAATGACACCATGGCACTTTGTAACAAAAGGTGTGGTTGATTGTCCCGATGAAAAGGTTTTTTTCCCCCAATTTTTTAAAACGTGTTGATAGATCAATAAGTTTAGAAATTAA
Organism: Astatotilapia calliptera; assembly: GCF_964374335.1. Classification (NCBI taxonomy): domain Eukaryota; kingdom Metazoa; phylum Chordata; class Actinopteri; order Cichliformes; family Cichlidae; genus Astatotilapia; species Astatotilapia calliptera. The sequence continues at coordinate 16,668,180 of NC_137438.1, read as the reverse complement.
CACCACATAATGTTGATTTATTTAGACTATGAATATAAACCAATGACTATTTTGAATTATTCAATTACTCAGCCAACCTTTTTGCCCGTAACCAAACTGCAGGGGGTGCAACAGGGCCTCTATGATGTCTTTAAAGTAGCTTAACACCAGGAAAAACTGTGACATCAGAATATCACTCTTTTTATCTTAGGATAATTGTAAGAGCATGTTCTCTTCTCAGGAGAAATTGCCGCCGGCGTAAATGAGGTTGTTTTGCGAGTGTTACAGATCTTCAAAGAAATCACCCCAGCCCTCACTCCAAACAGCTGATAAGAGTTACACACCCGCCCACATCTATAACATTCAATTTTATTTTGTTTATACAACGCCAAATCACACCAAAAGTCGCCTCTATTCGCTTTATACTGTAAGGCAGACCCTACAATATTAGCCACATGTATACATGTGTTAACATTTATTAGAACATATATATAATGTATTAGACCATTAACAATGGTCTTTGAAAACCTGGAGAGAACTTTAAAAAAAATTACAGTAGTTGAAAGTCTGGCCTCTCTTATGCAAAATTTAGAGAAATGATGGATGAATGATGACTCAAGACTTTTAAGTTTAAAGAAATTTAGAGGATTAATCTATTACAGAAAAAATGTAGGTCATGCTCATAATTCTAACAGAAGTCTGAACAACTAACAATCCATCAAACAAGAACAAGAAACTAAATGAAGAGGTAAGGGTTTTTTGGGTTGTTTTTTTTTTGGGGGGGGGGGGGGGGGGGTGTCTTTAGCCATCAGAATTGTTGGGAACATATTGGTCCATTAGATTGACCTTTGTTATTTTATTTTATTTTATTTTATTACAGACTGCACAGACATGACTGGGGGAGAGGAGAGAAAGAAAGAAAGAAAGAAAGAAAGAAAGAAAGAAAGAAAGAAAGAAAGAAAGAAAGAAAGAAAGAAAGAAAGAAAGAAAGAAAGAAAGAAAGAAAGAAAGAAAGAAAGGGAAGAGGGACAGTGCGAGACAACACTTAAAAAAAAGAAAAAAAATCACCTGGACCACCTGTTGAGAGAAAAAAAGAGGAAACAAGCAAAAAGAGAGCAATACAATGCAGTGATGTGCCCGTGGGCTCTGCCAGTAGGCAGCCATGCCAGAGTGGACCGAGCACCAGGCCCAGAGGCCCGAGGTCCGAGGGCCCCCCCAGCCCCCAGAAGACTTCCGACTGAGCCACGGGCACCCAGCCCCGCCAAGCAGCCACCGGGAGTGAGCCTGTACATACCTGAGCACCCAGCCCCGGGCATCAAGAACAAGCAAAGCACCAACGCCTGAGGGCATCAGCCACCAGCAGGGAGTGTGGTGGGGTAGATAGGCCCCCATACCTGGGAGGGCCTGAGATGTTCCCAGAGAGGCGAGTCTCGAACTGGGAAGAGTTTCATCCATCTATTTTACGTTTTTACATTTTAACAGCTGAAAATATTTAAGAATGAAAGCTATCAAAAGAATGTAAAATCCAACGTATCCATAAAAATCCTGACTTTTTTTTACCCTAATGACAAATATTGCCATCTTCTCACAAACAGATGTAAAAATATTATATAATAATACTTTTTTTTCTTCATTTAAAATCACACAGTCTTTTAAAAAACACTTCAGCCTGAGGTCCAATCAAGTAACAAGGATTAAAACTTACAAACAGAACAGCTTATAAACTACAAACTAAAGGTTCTTAATGCTGTAACAAGTAGAGGAAATTATACAAACAAACTTTTGTATTCCAATCTCCTAAATGTTTGTTATTGTTGTTGTTGTTTAATAATAATCAGCTCATGAATAAATGCCACTACTTTGAGTCTGTATAATTCAATTACCGAGCAATTTTCATTTTAATTCAAATCATTTAATTACTGAGCCTTCACTTCCATTCAGTGAGCTTTGAACATGTCTTTGGTCCACCTGTTGTTCTTTACGATACTAACCACCAGTTTTGGACTTTGACTTCAGTTCACAGCAGCCGCTGTTGGCAACCATCATCTCATCACCCGTCAGCTTTAGAAAAGGATCCCTAACCATCAAACGTGATTCCCTGTCAGCAAGCTCGGTGATGGCAGGAATGAAGAGCCGATAATGATATTTGATGATTTGAAAATCAGATTTTATATAAAGGATTATATGTATTTATGGCAAATAATATGAGTGTGAAATTTAAAAATAAACTTGACTATCATATTATTACAAGGTTGTTATTGTGGATGTCCAAACATCTCTCTTGCCAACATGAAAGTTGCAGAGAGCCCTCTAGTGGAAAAATTATGCAAGATCAACATGTTATAAATGCTCATACCAATAGATCGGCAAATGGCTAATAGAAGCCTCGACCTTGCCCTATTTACTTCACAGTTTTTAAGATTGTGGCTTTGTTTTTGTAAATTAATAATGTTGAGGTTTCTCTCTTCATATTTCACTGAAGTGCATAAATGAATACTAAGAAAATATTTTTTAATATTAAGTTTCAAGTTAATGTCTCCTTTTCCTAACCCTCTCTCAGCAGAGCTCCCCATGGACAAACTGACAGCTGAACTCCAGACAGATCTGCACTTCATGATACTTTTGCTGAAACAGTCTCCATATTTCATCTCCCTTCATGTGGCTGAGATAAGTTACCCACAGGCTTCTCTCAAAGCTGGTTTCTCACCACTTTGTCAGGTAATTTGGCAAACAACATGACAGTTCACAAGTTTGAATGAGCAGTTTGAAATTACACTGAAAATAACAAAATGTTCTCCTCTATGTGAGGAAAGTGTTTGCTGAACAAAACTGCTTTAAGCATTCAAAGGACATTTTGTTCCTTGCTCATGTAGATTGGATTTCTAGATAATTAAAGACCCAAACTTGTAATGAACTAATTGTACTTACATGTACTGTGTTTATTTACACAAATAACTTTTCCTCCCTTGCCATAAGATGTAAGAAACAACTTTGAGCCACATTCAATGTATTTATCCCAAAAAGTTGATTGTGTTTGTCTGGACGTAGTGTTTTCAATGAGAGAAACATTTTGTCACTCATCCAAGTCACTTCTTCAGTCTCAGCTACTGCAGGTTTCCCCAACCTTATGAAAAGTACTTTTGCATAGTAACTGAAACTAGCACCACTGACAAACACGGGCTGTGATGTCAGTTTCTTCATTATTATTATGCAAATTGTCATGGCAATTGATCAACAACCATTGATCAGTGGTCATCATGAGCATTATTCAAAGAGAGTTGGGGAACGCCTGCAATAACAACATCATAAGATGGTGACAGGTGTACCCTTAGGCCCCCTCATTGATTCAGAGAGGGTCTTTCCCTTTTCACGTAAATGGCCTCCTTGACTCTGCACTCAGACCAGCGTTCCTCCCTGTCCAGGATGTTACATCCTCATCATTGAAAGAGTGTCCACTGGCCTGTTGGTGTGAATAGACTGAAGAGTCCTGGCCTGACGAGGTAGCTCTTCTGTGTTGTGGCATCTCCTTCGCCAGAGGTTGTTTGGTTTCCCCAACATATAAATCATGGCACTCAACAACGTGCACTATATTACTCTGTTTGTATCAGGGGACAGCATGTTTTGGGGGGTTTAAAAACCACAGAGAAAATGCATCTCAACTGTTTCAATACTTCTGACATATATGGGATCACTAAGGGTTTTCGCTTTTGCAGCAGTTGTCCTTCTCTCCTGGATTGGCTGGGGCTTTCTTTAGGTGCCTTCCCAGCTTTGACAAATGTCCAGCTGGGATAACCACATTTACTCAGGGCCTTCTTTATAAGGTTGGGGAAACCTGCAGTCAGCTGAGACAGAAGAGTTCCTAGGATGAGTGACGAAACATTTTCCCCACTGAAAACGCTACGTCCAGATGAACAGAATCAACCTTTTGGAATCTTTAAGAACTTTAATCAGATGTAAAAAGTCATACACAAGTTGTACCTTTACTATAAAAAACAAAAAACAAAAAAGGCAATGTTGACAAACTGAACTTTAATTGCAGGATAGTTCTAGGATATTTTACAGGATATTTTATGTAACCAATTTTATCAAGGGCAATTTATTTAATTTTAAAGAAAAGGAAAAATTGTAAAAACAAAAAACAAACAAACAAAAAAAACCCCCAAAAAACCAAACAAACACAAAAAACCCTGAAACGATCAATTCTAAACTGCTGCTAAATATACCCACCGCAGAACCGCAGATTAATTCTTTCCCTAGCCACGCAGAATGAAATCCCTTTGAGGATGGAGAACGCCAAAAAAGTTCCCAAACTTCCTCCAAGTTCCAGTCCAATATAGGAGCGATGAGTAGAGCAAATCCCCAAAATACTAAATCAAATTTATACTCTACAGTGGATTGAAAAAGAGAAGCTAAATCCTCTGTAAAATCCAGTGCATATTTCAGGGTCTTCGACTCTTATGCTCACTTTGACGAAATCCTGAGGAAATAAAACGTAATTGTTTTTATACAGTTTTAAATCCTGTTCTTCTCCCCATCAAATCACTCGATTCAGACTTTTCACATATAATTAAAAGAGTTTAAAAATGAAAAACACTTTATTACATGTTGTGCTTTTTATGTTGTAATTTAACATGATCTAAAAGTTTATTTGGTGACACAGAAACAGAGTATTTTAAAACTTTACATGTAGTTTGGATCCACACAAGTCTATATGGTCTGTGTGTAGCCCTATTGAGAAATGCCCACAAAAAATTGGACACATCGGCGTAACTTTGTGCTGAACAATTTACCCAAATAAATCTGGGTAAATTCCCAGACGTTTAAACCTGCAACTCTTTTGCTGGTGAGTAAAGAAAATCAGCAGCCTACTTATGCAAGATAATTCATAATTTTATTGGGAGGGGGGTTATATTGGTAGGGTCTGATTATTGGGGGTTGTCATAACCCCCCTAACCCCCCTGGAAATTATGCCCCTGCACCAGACAATGGTTTGTACTCACTCAGCATCAGCACCACCTGACTTTGATGGGAGAGGTTGACAGATAAAATTACTTCATGATCACTGCAGCGCAAGAACAGTGAAATAATGAATTAAATTGTGAAATAATTAATAGTTCGTCAGTTAAAAAACATAGGAAATGAATAAATGAATTATAAGGAAATAAACTGATATTTAATTACTTAAATATTAATTATTTCCCATGTTTATTAATTAATGACACATTAATGAACTAACTGGTGATGTATTTATTCAGTTTTCAGTGCTTGTGGCCCTCCATATTTAAATGAGATCCAATCCAACTTTGAATGATGATTCAAAAGCTGTAACATAGATTAGGGGATTACATGTAAACACTCTCTTGAGCTTTAAATTTCCATTTTATAAAAGTCATTTACTGAGCACTTGCACAAAAATCTCTCATCTTCCCCAGCTGTGCAGGCAGCTGTTTTGTAACAAACTGCACAGAAAAGACAAAAGGCAATGTGGTGGCTGTCGCTGTAGGTGGTAGAGCAGGTCACCTCATCAGGTTGGTGGTTTGATCCTCATCTCCTCCAGTGTATGTAAATATCTTTGGGCAAGACAATAATCCCAAATTGCTCTTCGATGCCTCCATCAGAGTATTTATTTTCTGACCGTTTTCTTCTTCCCACATTTTTACACAAACATATATACTTTCTACTCCTTATAATTTAAAAACTGACTCCTTAATTTATGTTTAATCCATCCGAGGGAAGTTTTTATTTTACGTCGCTGCACACCGTCAACCAATAAACCGATTTGAGCTGAAATGGAGGGAATAATTACACAGAAAAGGCAATCCTATTCATGTATCTGTCACCAGGGCTTATTGCATACAAACAAGTGAAAGAGGCAAAAACACAATTTATGCATCATTTATAGCACTGTGCTCAGGGGTTAAAGTGGGATAGAACGACTGCAGATGGTCACAAATTGTTGTTGCGGTACTTCAGCATCTACCTAGCACTACAGAGTAGCAAGCATTAAAAGCAGTAACATTTGTTTTTCAAATGCAGCACTTTTTGTCAGCTCATCAAATAACAGCAAATACACTCATTTATGTGCAGTTTGTTGAATACTTGAATACTGTTCATGCTAGCTAATGTAATGCTGTATTTCTCAGGGAAAGAAGATTGTGAGATAACTTCACTCAGAGAAAGATGGAAGAAAGACAGGAGAGGAAGAAAAGAGCTTAAATGTAAAGACAAAGATAAAGTTGTGTTTTGTTTATGTTGTAAAACCTCCTGCAAAACAAACTGAGGTAACTAACTTTGTATTATTCCAATCAAAAGGCAGTGTCATCCAGGATAAACTGGTTACCTTTTTATACTGTTTTGAATTTACAATAATGCATTGTGTTGGACTGGTGCAAGTAGGTGTGGTGTTCATGGTCAGAGTTAGATAACATCTAGTATAAGGAGAGCTGAAGATTCACTTTATTCAGTGAATCATCCTTTACAAAAACTGTATACTGTCTAGCATAAAGACAGAACAAACAGTTGGGAAAGGAAATTTTAGAGGATCTTCAGTGTTTTGGACAACCTTGAACACATTATTAAGGATATATTAATGGGAAAATGTTGATATATCCAATCTTGTCAGTTTTCATCATGTGTTTATTTAAAAGCACTTGGTCCTCCTTGAAACACCCTCTACAGATAAATGGATATAGTCCAACCAGCTCTGCCATCATGTCACCATCAGTTTTTCACTGTGAAAATTCAACATTTTATATTTAAAAAATATATTGTTGTATTTGTAACTACCAAGCTCCACCGAGAGTAGTTAAGACTTTGAGTGCTAGAGTTGTAATATAGTATAATTAACGATAAAAGCCAATCTAACATTTAGACTCAGTTACTCTATACCATTAGGAACTTTTATCTTTTACATTTGGACAAGTAATATTTCGTGGGTATTACAGGTATAATAGGAATTTTTTGATACTTTGTATCATTCTTATAGCATTCGTTTTCTGCTCTGACTTTGTGCAGCTCACACTTCATTCAGCCTGTTGCTGTGAGATTTAGGATGCATCGCACTAAAGATGTTCTACGTATTTTTTCGTTATTCCGTTGCCCTGTACTCATGATGTGTAATGACAATAAAGTTAAATCCGAATCCTTTTCTGTGTTGTGCTAGTTGAAGAATGGAAATCCATCATGGTAGACTACGTGAGCAACACGTGAAGACAGCTAGGAAAGAATAAAATATTTCATGCACGTATAAAGTCAGAACTTTCTAGAAAGTTCTTTTCTTTTTGCCAGTGCAGGGTGACTGTGGTCACTAACTTGGTATGAATCCCCAAAAAGCCATATGACAGCATACAGCATGAGTCCCTCTCAGCTAGAGATTATATGAAGCAGTGATCCTAACAGTCTGAACCAAAATCAGTCTCTGCTCTGGGCGTTTCAAAAGACGCATGGTTATAGAACACTGAGTGCTCTGCTTTATAATGAGTTGTGCAACAACATATTAGTTTGCCATATGAATTGTTTATTAAACCAGCATCTGTTACACTTCCAGAGTCTCCTTTAAGACAGAGTGTGAGTGACAGTGGACAATTAGATACAAATGAAAACCTGGAGAGCTGAAGTGGAGAGCAGTCTTCTGTTCATCTTTGTTTTATATCATCTACACTGACCACAAATTCATTAGTAGGAACTGTTAGAAAACAGTTTTCTGAAAGCAGTCAGAAAAAATGGATTAAAACGAGCTTCCTCTTATTATTGGATTTTTAGATCTAAATACTAAAACATGTATTTAATGTAATTCAGCTTGTTTTTCTAATGTCTTGTAAATTCAAGACAGTTAAGACCCTACTTCTGCATGCTCACTGGTTGATTTACTGGGTCGATCTACAACCATCTTTTCCATTTAATACAAACACACAACATGAGTCTGGTCCTCCGTGAGGATTTTCACCTACTAAGTGGTCTCAAAAGAAATCAAACATTTGGTTGTGTTCATACATACACACAAAAAATAGCTGTCGTGGGAAACAAGTTTAAGTTTTGTCTATGATTTCAACGTCTGACAACTTTAACTCTTAAAAACATTTAAGAGTTCACTGGTCACATGTGAGAAGTGTCAGTGTTGTGACATCTGACCTGGATGGGGAGCACTAGCTCACTACTTTTACTGTCTATTTTAATTGTTTTTTTTCCCCTCAAAGGTTTAGCTGAGTTTTGTTATAAGTTAGGAGTCTTTAGAGCTCGAATGAGGAACTTCATCTCACTGTGTCATCAAGAAACAACTTCAGCTAAGCTGGTTTCTTATGCTTTCATTTCTCAATGACAAAAAACATACAAGTAGATTACAAACCACAAATGTGTTTTTAATGAATTAGTGCATTTTGAGATTTTGGTTTGTTTGTTTACACACCACGTCTTATTTCAGACTGAAAAACTTCGCTGTACTTTATCTGTTGGATATTGTTGCATAATTAATGAGAGAATTCTTTACTGGGAAACAGAAAAATTCGGAAATTCTTTGTAATATAATAATAATAATAATAATACATAAAGTCTTGTAATACTTCAAACTATTTTTTCCTAGATCCAAAGACACTTCATTTCAAACATACCACAGCACTTTGAGTCAACTCCTGTTTACAAGTCCTGATTAATAAAGCACACCCTCTGTCAGTTCTTAGGTTTACATATCAAGACAGAATAAAACATCAGGTAGTTCTTACCTGGTTTTCTTAAAATTAGTTAAATGCAACATCAGATGAACAACACATTCACTGTGTAATTATATATTCACCCCCCAAAAAATAAACTGCAGACGCGGTGAGTAGAAAAATTAGGTAGACTGCATAATTTTAGAGCTTTTATCAGCAATAATTTGATGTAATCATTTTCTGTATGACTAGAGTGGAGTAAAAATTCCTCCACAATTTTTACATTTTGTCAGTTAATTTTTTCCCCGTTCATTGCGCTTTGTGGGCATTCAACTCTCATCTTCATGCCGTAGCATTTCAAAGTCTGTTGTTGACCTACTGGTGTGCTTGGGGTCATTTTCATTGTTGCATAACTGAAGTCTGACTAAGTTTTAGCTGTTGGACAGATTTAACCTCACATTTCACTCAAGAAATAGTTGGTATATAAAGGTGTTCATGGTAGACTCAGTGACTGCTCAACAAACCCAATGATCACCCCTTGGTGTTTGTTGTGTCTCCATGTGTGGCACTGTGCATTCAGATACGGTTTTTAAAAGCTAGGCAATGCTGCCATGTTATTTTGAGAGAGAGCAAATGGGCTGGTACTTAGTGTTTTGTAAATACATTCAAAGCACTTTCTACGACAAATCATGCCTAAGCACTTTCAAACATTCACACACACTGTGGTGGATGTATCCTGGTCATCTTGGGGTTCACCATCTTGCCCAGTGATGCTTCAGCAGTCAACCAGTTGCTTTAAGATAATTGCTGATTACTTTCCTCCTTTCAATTGTGTTAACACAATGCCAAGACTTTTATAGGGTTGGTCAAATGTGCTGATGAGCTGCTACCAAGTTGTTGTTTTTTTTGTAGGGACAAGGTAAAAAGCTTGGGCGTGTGGTTCGACATGGTGCTCTCTTTCAAGTCTCATGTAAAAGAGATAACAAAGACCGCCTTTTATCATTTGAGGAACATCGCCAGAATCAGACAAGTTTTGTCAAGCGACACTGCAGAGGTTCTTGTCCATGCATTTGTGTCCTCACGCATTGATTATTGTAATGCTCTTCTTTCTGGGCTACCAAAGAAAAGTTTTAGAGGTCTACAGATGGTACAAAATGCAGCTGCTCGCATTTTAACAAGAACTGGGAAATTTGAGCACATTAGCCCTGTACTGAACTCTCTTCATTGGCTACCTTGTCAGGTTCAAGCAGATTTTAAGGTCCTGCTGCTCACCTACAAGGCTTTAAACAGACTGGCACCTTCATACCTCTCCGACCTTTTACATCTTTACGTTCCATCCCGTGCTCTCCGATCTCAGGACTCTGGCCTTCTAAAGGTTCCTAGAGCCAGAAAAAAAGACTATTGGAGAGCGTGCTTTTTCTTTTGGTGCCCCGTTTCTGTGGAATACCCTCCCTCAAGATATTAGGCAGGCATGCTCTGTTTCCGGTTTTTAAAACTAAGCTGAAGACACATTTGTTCACCCTATCTTACAAGTCTTAATTCTATGGCTTTCAGTTTAAAATTTTTACTGTTTTTAACTTGTATTGTGTCTTTTACCTGTATTGCTATGTATTGTTTTTATTTATTTTTTATCTTTTTAGTTTCAAATAGTTGTACAGCACTTTGTTTGAAAGCGCTTTATAAATAAAGTTATTATTATTATTATTACCTTACAGAAAATAAGCCAAAATGGAAAACAGCGCATACAGAAATTATGATGCATTTCATATATTGTAATGATCTAACGAATTAGACACCCTCGGATGCCCTTTACTAATTAAGAAATGCTAAGGACCAGAATCTTTTATTATGCCCTGACATGTAAAACCTTATAATTTAAGGAGGGTATACTGTCTTTTTATTGTGACTGTATATTTTCCATAATTCAGAGGTAGTTTCCCCAATCATGCTCATGCCTCAAGCTTCCTTATTTGGAAGAAGGGGAAATGAATTTTTATTTAAAAAAACAAAACAAAACAAAACATGTTTAGCTTGAATTAATAGTTGACTGACAGTACATTTAAGTAAGCTTTACTTAGAAATTGTGCAGCTAGCCCTGCAAATGGTGACCTGTCCATGGTGTGCCTCTCACCCTGTGAGAGCCAGGATAGGCACCAGCCGCTGTCTTAAAAGTTAATATCCTTCTCTAGACAAATGACTTCTCTGGGCTTTAAAACACTTTCTGTTTTTTAACAGGTGGTAGGTAGAAACCTGTGGATGTTAGAGGAAATGAGTTAAAATTGCCACTTTGATTAATGTAACAAAAGGTACACTTTAATTAGACTTAAATAAAACTGAAAAAATCTCACCCACCCTGGTCCTTTCACAACAATCTCTATTACATATGGTGCCTTTTTATCTGTTTTTCTGTACATACTTCTTTTTACATAGTATGTACAGTGACAGTGTACATTTGATCTATGTGGAGTGTGTATTTCTGAGTCAGTGAGCTGTATAGACACACTATGACTTTCAGCTGTATTATGGAAAGAAACACATCCAAATTGAGATTCACAGTCAAACATCACCATGTGTGAAAAGATACGCAGACACACTTGTGCAATAACACAAGCGCTCATCTTCGGGAGGCATTAAGCAAATATCCTTAAATAAATACAAAATAAATTAAATCATATAAAAGAATGTGTTAAAAAATAAAAAAAGAAATTCTGTTACATATTAAAACAAATCGCAAACACAAGTAACAACAGTACTTGCTCATAGACAAAGAGCACAAAGAGTACAGATGGCTACAATCTGTAAACAATTATGGACAGAAGGACAAACATGCATGGAGACAGACACATCCACATGTCATCAGTGTGTAAAAAGGACTAGTGGACCTAAGGTGGTGGTGGATGAGGACTTTTTCTCTGGGATGGGAGTATTATGGAAGAGCTGTCACTTCTCACTTCCCGGTCAAGAGGTATGGGCTGCAGTGCTGTGTTTGACAGCATTATTGGCAGTGCTGCTATCAGCTGCTTTCCTGGATGTGTTGCTCATAGATGGCTCAGGACTAACTGAACAGCACCAAATTCTATGGCAGAGTGAAAGGACATGAGCGTTTCATCAAAATTTCCAGAGTGCAAGGTCATTTACATTTTTTCCACACCAGAAACCACTGAAGGTTACTATTTTGCTCGCACTATAACTGTGTACAAGTTTTACTGTAATTGTATGGTGATAACATAGCCATCGTTGATACAGGAAGAATTAAAATATTCTCCCAGTTACACAAATACCTGCTTAAGGCGAGACACTACCGTTAGTGTTTTTGTGTTATTTTGGTTTCATAGTATGTCTTCTTTCAGAATAGTGGAAAGAATACAAAAAGATATACACATTTAGATTTATTTTTCTGCACTGGACATTTATGCAAATGTTTCACAATGCAGAATTTCTCAAATGTGAGTTCTCTCAGTCAGATACCGGGCAACTCAGTGTTCAATATTCTTTGAGACATGCACAGGAGGAGCCAGAGATGTATCCACCAATCTTTCAGATAGACACAACTCTACCACCTGACACACAGCTGCCACAACTACAAGCTGTCCCAGGTGGGCTCTCATCCATGTACTGACCAGACCAGAAGTCGAGCTTATGTGTGCTCAGGGTGGAATCGCCTCATGCTATCAGTAGTGACACTGAACCTAGTGTCTGTAATATACAGTGATCCATACACTGCTTAAAAAAATTAAAGGTACACTTTGAAACCACATCAAGTCAACTCAGTGGGGAAAAAAGTCATGTTGGGTATTTATTTTAATATGGACTTGGTAATGGTAGGAATTGAAGAATGCCACATCATTTGAGGGAAATAAAAATTGTCAACATATAGAAGGCCGAATTCAAAGATGCCCCGAAATCAGAGTTTAAAAAATGATGCAGCAGGTTAGTCCATTTCGCAGAAATTTCATTGCCGCAACTCAAAATGCTGCAGTATTTTAATAGTTTGTATGGCCCCATGGCCCCCTTAACACCATTGAGGCATGCTCCTAAAGAGAAGACTGATAGTGTCCTGGAGGATCTCCGTCCAGATCTGGACCAGAGCATCAATGGGCTCCTGTTTTGTGTGGACTGAAACATAATGTCCCAGAGGCGTTCTATCCTTCACCCACCAACAACTGGGGAGGAAACCAGGACCCACTCCACCAGCGTAGGGTCTGACAATCGTTCCAAGGCTTTCCTCCCGATACCTAATGGCAGTCAGGGTTCTGTTGCCTAGCCTGTAGAGGTCCCTGTGTCCGTCCAAGGATATGCATTTGCAGACAGTCACCACTCACCACCAAACTGGTCATGATGAACAATATTACAGGTTCTCCATGGCTTCTCCAGACCCTTTCATATCTGTAACATGTGCTAGTGGTGGACTTGCAAATTCTGGTATTCAATGGCAAATGCCAATCGGACTCCCTGGTGCCAGGCAGTGACCATAGGGCCCACTAGAGGACGTCAGCCATCCTCATGAAATCTATTTCTGACTGTTTGGTCAGAGACATTCCCACCAGTGGCCTGCTAGAGGTCATTTTGTAGGGCTTTGAGTTGTCCTACTGGTGGATCTCCTGGAGTAAGTACTTGTCTCCTGGAACCTCCAGACATGGCAAATTTTCTGGCAATGGCACGTATTGATGTGCCATGTTGGTGGAGTTGGACTACCTGTGCAGCCTCTAAAAGATGCAGGCATTGCCATTGTCACCAATAGTGACAATGACCTTAACCAAATGCAAAACTAGTGGATATAAACAGTCAGAAAAGACAAGGAGGGGAAAAAATGTCATTCACCTGCAAAGCCATTCCTGTTTTGGGTTTTTTCTCACAGACGCTCCTCTAGTGCACCTAGATTTAATGAAATGTTAATTGAAGTAACATCAAAACAATTGATACAACCTTCTCTGCTACTTAATCTGACCAGCTCACTGTCACAGAAGTTGGTTGACTTGATGCTATACTCTGATTCAAAAGCATCCCTTTAATTTTTTAGAGGACTGTATATGAGGAGATTGAGCTTTTAGTGTGCAAGATTTCTTTTAACCATTTTCACTTTGTTCAAATGTGGAAACTCCACTTTAATAACCCTTTTTAAACAGATTCAGGGCTTTCTATGCGTCATTCAGAGTCTAGTTTGTGATAAAGTATTGCAGAAGATGAAATAGTTGTCTCCTGAAAAAGTATTCTCCTGTACTGTCACTCATCTTACCTGGTCTGACCTTTAGTTCTTTAATTCCAGACTTTTCAAGATCTGCATGTTGGAAGTAACTTGTTATGTTAACATTTCTCAACAGTGAGCCACATAAACAGCCAACTTTTTTTCATAATGCGGCATACAAAATGTTTTGTTCAATTCAGACCTCATGTGTAGCACGTACTAACAATTATAGTGATCAGAGCAGTCACATCCAAAAAAACAAGGAGTCTGTGAGCTAGTGTTCATGCTCTCTTCACAAATTGTCTAATTAGTCAGAAAGGTTGTCACATTATCTTTTTCTTTAAAACGACAGGTGTTTAAATCATGTTTAATTATTACTTGTTATTAAACCCTGTCTTTCTTCCACAGCGTCTTTTGTTATTGCTCACTCAGCTCTGTTTTATTCCCTTTACTCCCAACCAGCTACAGATGGCTGTTCCTTCTACCAGAGGGTTCTTCCTCCTCAAAGAGATTTTTCTTCCCACTGTCATTAAGTGCTTGCTCTTAGGGGGTAGCCTGATTGTTGGGAATTTCTGTCTATCATTGTAGGGTCTTTACCTGACAGTATACAGTGCCTTGAGGCGACTATTGTTGTGATTTGGTGCTACATAAATAAAATGAAATTGATCTGTGTTTGATTGTTGCAGTCACACACAATGCAGCACGCAGTGTGTTTGAACAGCAGCTTTGTTCTCACTGGCAGCAAACAAAAATTCAAAATGTTTTCAGCTGCCATAACTTGACCCGATCCCTGTGCCGATGATTTTTACTGCTCTATAACTGTTTGGACAGTACTGAAGATTGCAGAAAGTGGAATCCTCTGGGACACTGGTGTACGCTGAAGTAGGAAAAAACAAAGGAACATTATGTAATAAGCAACAAGGAGTCAACCTTTGAGGTCAGAACTCCAAGAACTAAAATGAACCTTTGAATCTAATGAATTGAGATCTTTCCTAAATCCCTCCTATTCCTCTACCCTAAGTGTATACTGTAGAAATGTATGTGAAGGCACACACTGTATTGTCATGTGAAAACCTTGTAACGCTAATATAAAACACAAGTGTTAACTACGCCTGGAGAAACAGAAAAATAGCAGTTTCATCTGAAAATGCTGAATGGACATATTCAAATCAAGGCAGTTTTCTGATGCTTTTAGGAAAGTAAACACATTGGAGATTAAGCATCCAGCAGCAATAAAATGTGTATTTCGATGTTCTTGTGCTGGACAGTACTGAAATGTGATGGAGCAAGTTAAAGGGAGTGCGGAGGAAGCAGGAGTGAGTGAGTATGGAGGATGACTGTGTGCAGCTGGGGGTTATAGGATTCCATCCATGAAACTGGTGTCTAGCCGCTGGATGAGCACCCGGATAAAGGACATCTCCTTGCGAGTATTTTCAAAGATGACCCTAGGATCATCAGACTGGCAGCGCAGACAGTTGGGAGCCATAACCA
This sequence comes from Astatotilapia calliptera, assembly GCF_964374335.1. Taxonomy (NCBI): domain Eukaryota; kingdom Metazoa; phylum Chordata; class Actinopteri; order Cichliformes; family Cichlidae; genus Astatotilapia; species Astatotilapia calliptera. The sequence continues at coordinate 16,652,880 of NC_137438.1, read as the reverse complement.
TGGCCAGGTTGTTCACATCCATTTTGGTGATGGCCACATTAGCAGGCTGGGCAAATACCTAGACAAACACAAGGAAAGATCTCTATCTAATAAATGCAATAACATTTCAAGGTCTTAAGCATACTGTGATGATCTGGCAGGCATAATATTACAGTGCTGGAAAAAGATTATGTTTTGTGTTTCTCTAAAGCTCATATCTGATCATGGTCATTTAATTTGGCAACACTATGTAAATGTGACTCCCATTGTGCTGCAGCTTTTTTGTTTTAACAACAGTTCTCAGCTTTTCAGAACTGTTGAGACCAACTGCTGTAATTTTAAAAGCCAAATGTTTTCAGATTCTTTAAATAAAATGTCATAGTATTCATAGTTTTCCATAGTCTCCTTTGTTGTAGTTTCTGCCAAAATTCACAACACATTTTCAGTGGTAATAGATCAGTTTAGTGTGGATTGGTATTAAGATAACCAAATATCAGATATGTTACTCAAAACTGTTATACATCATTATATATCATTCAGAAAAACTTGAAATGTGCACTCTTTATAAATGGTTGTTCTTGTCTCAGTGATTTCCACAATCACAGAACAGTTGTTAGAGAACAGTTTTCCACTCAGTCCATCTCAAATAAGCTTGGGCCCAGGCAGAACACACCGTTTCTGGATTATACCTGTTGCAACACAAATACTCAAAAGTAGATGATGAAATAGCAAAGTTCTTTGCAGGTTTACACTAAGAATCATTAACATTATCAGTCTTTTATCTGCTCTACATACATTCTTCTTTATAACTCACCCGCTCTCAGATGCTGTTTTAATATCCAGTCACGTTCAGTTCAATTCAACTTTATTTATTTGGCAGCAAATCACAACAACAGTTGCCTCACGGTGCTTTATTTATTCATAACCAGGACTAGGGAGGGGCATGTACGGTGGGGATGGTAGGTGGTAGGATGACAGATGTTGTGAAGGAGGGCGTGTCCCATTTTGACCTTGGGACTTCCAGGTCACAGATGTTAGAAGTGAAGAAGTTTCTCGGATGAGAGAGGTGAAACGTCTTCAAGAAACTTAAAGAAGTTCAGACGCTTTTCTTTCCAAGCTCCTTAGACAACCCAGAACATAAGTCCAGAACTACCTCAGCAAAAAAGAACAAGATGGTAAGCTTGAAAACATGGAGCAGCCAGCACAGCCTCCAGACTTAAACCCCATCAAGATGATTTGGGATGAACTGGACAGAAGAGTGAAAGCAAAGCACGCTACAACTGCCAACATTTATGGGAACTTCTACAACAGATAGGGAAGAAGCTTCCGAAGAATATTTGATTTCTATTGTAGACAGAACGCCACGGGTGTTTTTAGCTGTTACATCTGCCAAAGGTGGCAACTTTGATGAGTCAGAAGTTTAAAAAACATTTTGGTTTATAAATTGATTTCTTTTTTAACTCCAACTGCTTATTTGTACGATGCTTTCATTTCAGAGTGCAATGAGACATTAAACTCCATAATTTTTTAATTAAAACCTAGAAACCTGGAAACCTTTTACCAGTAGTGTATATGATCATATTTAAGACTGAAACAATAATTAATGGTAGGACTTCTTTGAGCAGTCTTGTGGGAATGAGGTCTAAAAGACTCATTGATGGTTAGGAGGAAGTAATGACTGAAGTTAATTCAGAAAGATCAAGAGGAGAAAGAGTCTAAATACATATCAATGGTACCGAAAGTAGCTGGACATAATGTTACATCAGTAAGATGGTTATGAATATTTTTTTATTTAATGTTTAAAATTTTATATCTCTGACTCTCTCGCACCTGCAATCATCCGTCCCTCTTCTTCACCATTTGGTGTTTCTTTTTGGTTGAAAAGAAATACAAAACTCTCCATCCCTGTATTTATTTCACTGGTCTGAGAAAAATCACAATTTAAAAACAAATACCAGTTTCATTTGTCGTCTTCTGAACCAGATGGTTGGCTTGATGGTTTTGGAGAACAATCTTCTCCAAAAGTATCTGGTAATGACGTTCAGTCTCACCAGCGTCCCTTCTGTGTTTAGGGGCTCTTGTTAACAGCATTCTGTGAGATTTCCTTAACTACTTCACCTTCACCTATCTCAGTGACATCTTGATCTTCTCAGAGTCAGTCCAGGAACATGAAAGCCTTGTCTGACAAGTGCTTCAACAACTTCTTGGGAACAAGTTCTACGTTAAAGGGGAGAAGTGCGAGTTCCACGCAGAACTTTTGTCATTGCTTGGTTTCATTGTGAAGAAAGGACAAATAAAGGCTGATCCAACAACAGAGGCAGTAGTTCTCCCATCTTTACTTCTAAGAAACACTCTCTCTCTAAGGTACTTTTTATACCCAGTCATAATACTGATGATTAACTTGATTACTTGCAAATGTTCATCCTTTCTAGTATAACATACTTTTTAAACCTTTTGTTACCCCTGTGCCAACCTTCTTGAGGTGTGTTGCTGCCATTACATTCACAATTAGCTAATATCTTTATTAAAAGTGAAAAATGTGTCTAAGTTTGAACATTTGATATATTTTATATGTTCTATTGTGAATAAAATATGGGTTTATAAAATTTGCAAATCATTGCATTCTGTTTTTATTTATTTCACACAGCATCCAAACCTTTGTGGATGTGGGGTTGAAGTATAAGTTGTGCTAACATGTCTCTATTCAGGTCATAGTAGTCTAAGGAGTCTAAGGAGCTTGGAAAGAAAGCAACTTCTTTAAATTACTTGAAGACGTTTCACCTCTCACGCTTCAGTTATAAAGTCCCAGGTATTTAAATCCTAGTTAGGGTTCAAATATACGGACTACAGAAACCACCCATGCTTTAACTTGAGATGCAATCCGGACTGCTTCCCAAGAGATTGCACCTTGAGTCTACAGTCAAGGGACAAGAGCTGAGGCAGATCTTATAGAGAGCAAAGTAAGTAAGTATGAAGAGCACTCCAAAGTGAGATCAACCTGACCCTGCAGGAACTCACAAAACTTCTACCTTCTCCCATTTCATAAGAGGTTTGTGGACAAGGCACAGTTGGCACAACACACGAAAGAGAAAGAAAGACAACTCCAGAAATTCCAACACTCCAAACCAAAACTTACTACTTTCAATTAATGCCCAGACTAAAACGGAAAGACTTCACAACCAAAGACAGCCAGGTACGTCAAGCACAACTTATCAAGCTCAGCTTTACAAATCTGATAATTTTACCATCCAAAAACCTTTCTGTGCGCACAAATGTCTGTGCAGATAACCATTTGTAAATCTTAGTTTACGCTTGTGGATCATATCGTACACATTTGCAACCCTTTTGAGGCAAGTTGTGTATAAATGACCAGTATTTATTCAGGTTTGGGCATACATATTTTTAAAATGGTTTCATATGTGGTCAAATTGCTTTGTATTTGAGTCTGAATTGAAGCACATGCTTGTGAGTCTTCAAAAGTTAAACACAAATCACTGCACGCGTTCATAAATCTTCATTTATGTTTGTGGACCATACTGTACATATTTGTAACCCTTTTAAAACACCTTTCTCTTCTATCTGCCAGAACGAAACGTGTACGGGACGGACAGGACTATAAATCCCACTTCAGCTGTACATCTGGAAAATGGTAAACGGTAAACGGACTGGTTGTTACACAACTTGCCTCATTCACCCATTCATACAAGCACTTTTTGCTATGCTTGTTCTATCTAAGTGTTTTCTATCTACTATTTACACACATTCATACTCTGATGTATGCCTCAGAGAAGAACTTGGGGTTAGTATCTTACCCAAGCATATTTGGCACTTTGACTGGAGCAGCCTGGGATCGAACCACCAACTTTACAATTAGCAGATGACCTGCTCTAAGTAAAAAGGTCAGTCTTGGGATGATGCAAAGGTTCAAATTTTGGATGGAGAAGACTGATGTTTTGACATAGAAGAAAAATAGGCCATATATGTCCACTGTGAATGACCACCTTTGAACAGAGTGGGTGGTTTATGCCATCAGCTGTCAGCCCCCTACAATTCAGTCTCGAGATCCCTTCCCAGGTGCCTAAACTCATGTTGCATGAGGTGATCTCAACAGGTCACATGACAGGGTGAGGCAAAGTCTCACACTGGTTTCACCTGAAACCAGTGTAATGACCCATACCTTTTTTCACACACTGGCAGATGTGCATGATTAATAGTAAGTCAGGTTAAGGGACAGTCCTCACTAGGTTTAAATCCCTGGGATTTTCCACCATTTGGTTTTAGAAATTAAGAAGCCTCTTCGATGAGAGGTGGAATGTGTTCAAGAAATGTTAAAAAGTCCACTCGCTTTCTTTCCAGCTCCTTAGACAAGCTGTGCTAACCTGTGCATATTTGTGTTACCTGTAGGAATCGAATGAGATAGCAGAGCACCAGTTTGTTGATATGTGGCAGGCCCAGCACCACACCGACAGCTGCTTCTGGGTTGTCATAGTGAGTGATACACTCCTCATAAAACTCGTGAGGGATAAGCGGTTCTTCGAGCTCCCTGTACCAAAGTTTCAGCAGAGAGGCTGCAGATACAGAAGAGGACACCAAGTGAGACTTCTAAGAAAGCACTTATTCAGGAATGAAAGTCATTTGAACATCTCATACTACTGCAGGCGGATCATATCTGGGCTGCAGAGACACAGTGTTCAGTAGCACTATTCAACAGTGTGTATGTGTACCAGGAATGTGTGGGTCTTCCAGTCCTGTAGGGATTTTCCATTGATCCACTTGCAGCTTGAGGGCATTGACTTCATCTATGTCCCCTGGTACTCTGGAGATCAAATATCACAGGATATTTACACTTCCGGCCCTCTTCTTATGCTACATAGTTGTTTTGCATAAAGAGTGTGAGAACCAGAAACACAAGGATGTACAAGAGCTTCATCTCAGACATGCAGAAAGCAGATACAACACACACAACCTGCTGACCACATAACTGCTCACAAAGACTTGTAGCAACTCTTATAAAAACACAAATGTTTCTTCATCATTTTTGAAATGCATTAAAAATATGTTGAAAACTGACACATAATTGTGGCTAGAAGAGAAATCTGATATCCAAATGTATGTATTAAAAGATTATATGTCATTAACTTGCCCAACTTTGCACTTCTTTCCTTTGAGTTTTAAACTGACTGTTTGTCAGCCCTTAAAACTTAACCTGGTTGCAAATGTGGTTGCAACATGATGCAACATGACAAGCTCCACATTTTGACCAAGACTTATGTACTTTAAGAGCATGTGACCAAGAAATTATTTATAGTAAGATTTTGCATGGTTCCACTAACTAATGACACATTAAATAGTCATTAAATGCTTCACAGAATTTAATGTCTGTAAAGCATTAATTTTATTTTGTTTCATTTTTTTCCCCTCACATCTGTTTTCATACTGTGCAGTCTTCTATCATCTATTTGGTCCCATTAGCTCCCTTCCTCACTCACCTGAAAATGCCTTCTGTTTGGTCTCCATTGAGACACAGAACCTCTTCAGAGAGGCGAGTCTGTACCCATGGCAATTGGCGGTCTGGATATCGCTCCTTCTGGAGTGCCATGACCTCCTCAAGGGAGGACCCAAACATGGAAGGGTTGAAGATGGCGTTCCTGGCATGCTTGATTTCCTCTATGCAGGGTTTCTGCACACCCTGAAAAAGTGTGACAGAAACGCACACACAGACACACACAGATAAGTTACTGCAGGGCAGCTGAGGCAGAGCTGAGAGCATTTTGAGTACTAAAGGAACATTCAAAAGTATCAAGTATTAAGATGTCAGTGAAAAAAATCCACAAATATAGTTAAACAGTACTTGAGCGATTATGGATTTTGGCGATCTCTACACGTCAACCATGGGAACATACTTTCTTCTCGCATGAGTTTACTTTCTAACTCTCGTCTGGATTATTTCCTAGTCAGCAGCTCACTGTTGAGTGACATTTCAGACACTGAAATACACCTTATACCTGTCAAGGATCATGCTCCCTTGTCTTTAATTCTAATACATAAGTAGGTCATTCAGCCAAGTAAAAACTGGAAATTTAACACATTATTGCTTATAAATGAAGATATTATTAAATATTTTAAAAAAGAGTGGGCTTTATATTTAGACTATAATGACCTGCCTGGAACATCAGTATGTGGTCTCTGGGAGGCAGGAAAAGCTGTGATGAGAGGAAAAATAAGTTCATTCTCATCTCATCAGAAAACAAATATATATTCACCACAGATGAGCTCATCTAAACACAAAACTGATCTGTTTCTTGATAACATAGCCCTTCCAAAATTATTAGACATTAGGTTATAGCGATCAAGGGTATAAAATGTGTAATAAACCTTCTTAAGAGCTTTAGATTATTAAATAAACTGGCTGAAATGTACAGTTCCTCCAATTGCTCCTTCCATTTCTTCCTCATTAATAGTCAGGTATTGTTTCTCCTAGGCTTACAGATTTAAATACACTAAACTACATACTACATATTTATGAATATATTTATACTCATAAATATCATGTCTATATGTTCTTCTTTTGCAGGCTGCATCACTGAAATGAACATTTGTGTCAATAAAGACTAGGTTGAAAAGGGAAAGTAAAAACATGTGGACAGACGGCGCTCCGTACCTTCTTGGCTCCAGTGAGTGCAGCTTTTGTCAGTTTCCTGTAGCAGTATTTAGCATAACTGCTAATGGCCACACCTTGAGCAACAGAAAAAGACAACATATTAACAACATTAGGAGACTGTTTTAGTTGTCTTAAATTGATTCATTAGCACGACAACAACTCAAACATTCTTCCAATCTGTGGAGATTCTGTATCTCACAATGTCAATCACTGGTGTTGGATTACCATTTTGTAGATTTGATTATGGCGCTTTGGCTGTTGCCATCTGAGATTTGAAGTAGGAAGTGTCCATATGTGGATGACAAGGTGGAGCTGGTGAATAAGGCTTCAATGCTCAAGCCAGCGCTCAATATATGTACATCAATGATAATTTGCTTCGGAGAACCACTTCTAATTTCAATAATTGCTTAGGCAATGGCAGCAACTATTACTGTGTTTTGAAAAAGCAAAATGAAATAAAAACTTAGTACAACAACAGTAATTGTAATCTCTGACTAAAAGAGAGATGGAGCATCAGTTGTTTATGAGAGACTTTAAAAATAGTGCTGAAAGTAAATCTGACAGCCATAGTGACTGTCTGTATTTTGTTGCAATTTACAAGAGGTCACCCAAGGGAAATAGCACAAGAAGTTATACTCAAGCTAAGGCTTTGTTACAGGAACATTTTGGAAATGGATCGTCAATGAAACCGAGCTCGTTAAATCAGAGGACGTTAAGGTACTTCAGGACTACAGTTTACTTCTTAGAGAAACGGTAAATGTTAAAAGAACTGATTCCTACTATGGTGCCAAAAAATGTTTGCCCCCTTCCTGATTTCCTAGTGTTTTGCATATTTGTCACACTTACATGTTTCAGATTATAACCCAAGTAAATACAAAATGCAGTGTTTAAATGATGATTTCATTGATTAAAGGAGAAAAGTTCTGCAAACCTGACTGGTCCTGTGTAAAAATAGTAATTGAGTTCAGTTTCACTAAACACACCTGATTACTGGCAGAGCTGTTAAATCAAGAAAACACCTAAATAGATCCTGTCTGACAAAGTGCGGCAGACTGAAAGATCTCAAAAAGCCAGACATCACGCCACAATCTACAGAAACACCTGAGAAACAAGTCTGGAAAAGGTTATAAAGCCATTTCTAAAGCTGTGATGCTCCAGTGAGCCACGGTGACAGCCATTATACACCAGTGGAGAAAACCTGGAACCATGCCTGTAAATAAGGAAAACATTCCACATCAGAAGGATATTTGGCTTCATTTAAGACACATTCCCCTTCTAGAAATCGAGTCAGAGATTGAGTCACTGTTAGGGGTAAATGTACCAAAGGCACTGGAACCACTGAGTTTAAAAAAAGAGTAAAACATATTAACAAATTGAAAGTACATAATGTTTGTCTGTGAGATGGTTATGAATATTTTTCCAAAGGTATCCAGAGTCGCATGTAGTGAAAATGTAAAGCTATTGCTTCACTCGTCTACGTTCATCTGAAGAGGAAAAAATTTCCACGGGACTTTTAAACCAAAGGTATTCACAGTTTTACTTAACCAAGCCAACACGAATGCAATAAAATAACTTTCATTACCCATGAATTTACTTATTAAATAACTAATTACACAAAATAAGTTTGACAGTAAATATAAATACTGAAATATATGTACTATATTAACTTGGCTCCCACACCACCTCTGTGTAATTCATTATTGTACATTTAAACATTTTTAGGAAATGATCAGACAAAAGAGGAAGGTTAAGAAAGATCCTTTATTCCGACCATAGCACATGGACTTGGAGATAAAAGGATTCAAAGGGTTTGCATAGCAAGTGGCTGTAGACAAATTGGCACTTGATGATGGGACATTATGGTATATCCCTCACAATAGTGCTGAACTCATGCAGAGGCTAGATCTCACTAGCTCTTTGACAAAAGTTGCAACCAGAGCTTGGACAACATTATTGAAGCACTGTTGAATCATCTGGACGGAGAACAAAACAAAAGGCAGTCTACATCCAAAGAGGAACTTTAGAATATCCTTAAAGAATCGTGCAGAACAATTTATGAGGACTACTAATAGAGATTAGAAGAATGCTTGACCAAATGAGTTCATGTTGTGTTGCAGAATAAAAGTGGTTATACCAAATGATTCACTTTCATACTACATAGAATTTTACATATTCAGTTTTAGGCTTGTACACTGTATTTCCTTGGATATTTGGTAAACATTATGGAAACCATTTGTGGATATAGACATGTAAAAACACAATGACTACTTAATTCAACTCAATTTTATTTCTGTAACTCTAAATCAAAAACAGTTGGCCCAAGTTACTCTATACTGTTCATGGGACCCAGCTGGACGCATCCCAAAGAGACGACATGGGCCCAACATCCCGTAGGCCTGTCACTCACAGGGGGCATCATAGCGGCAGCCAAGAGTGGAGGCCTTGGCGGACCAATCCCCTCCTATTGAGGCTGGTAATCGAGACATGGAACGCCACCTCTCTGGTGGGGATGGACCCTGAGCTAGTGCATGAGGTTGAGAGATACCGGGTAGATGTAGTCAGGCTCACCTCATTGAATGTCTTGGAACAAGCCTCCTTGAGAAAGGCTTGACTCCCGAAGGCTCTGGATGTTGTAGGAATGTCATGTTTGACACTCCTCTGTAACATTGTGTGGAGATCTGGAGTGGTGTCTCAGGATTTTCAGACTGGGATGGTGAATGCCATCTTTAAGAAAGCGGATTGGAGGATGTGCTTCAACTAGGCCAGGGTATTGGAAAGGACAATATGTCTGTTAGAACAACCCCAGATCCAGGACAACAATGCAGTTTCCATCCTAGTAGTGGAACCATGGGCCAGCTCTTTATCCTCTCAAGGATGTTTCAGCGTGAATATATGTGGAAGTTTGTCCAACCAATCTACGTGTGCTTTGTATGCTTGTGGAGGGCGCTGTAGGAGTATGGGGTGTCTGGCCTGTTCTTATGAGCCATTCCATGTCCATGTACAACCGCAGCGAAAGCTTGATCCCTTGTTGCCAGCAATCTGTTAGACTAATTTACAGTGGGAGACTGCTCTTTGTCACTTTTGTTCACAACATTTATGGACAGTATTTCTAGGTATAACCAAGTAGCGGCCACAGAATCTCATCTCTGCTTTTTGTAGATGACGTGGATGACTCCTTTTTAATGTATATGTCAAAGTCAGCAGAAAGGTATTAAATCACCACTTGGTACTTGTTTTAGTCAAATATCTTCACCAAAAATAAAATGATTCTATAGAATTTAATTATTTCTTTGGATTGTGAGTTATGTAGATGTCTGTTGGAACTGTCTGGTGATAGAATCTCCTCCAATAACAATAGAATAGAATAGAATAGTCATTTATTGTCATTGTACATGTACAAGAAATTGTGAGTGCTTCACACCAAGTGTGCTAGAATAAAATATAAAAGCAGGAATAAATAACACCTGAAGGTGGAGACAGATTCCACCTGTTCTCCATTTACAATGACAGGGGAGTGGACCTGTCACTGCCTCCTGAAGTCCATTATGAGTTCTTTTGTTTTAAGGACATTGAGCTTCAGGTTGTTTTCTGAGCACCAGTGGGACAAATTCTCTCGCTCCGCCCTGTACGCTGTCTCAACTCCAGTTGGTTAGGAAATCCTGTGATCCAGGAGCAGGTGGCAGGGGGGATGTTGAGGTGGTCCAGTTTGTTGGTAAGGATGTCTGGGATGATGGTGTTGAATGCCGAGCTGTAGTCCATGAAGAGCATCCTCACTTAATTCTTCCTGTCATCCTCCGTAGACTGATTTGGTCTGTAAACAAACTGGTAGAGATCGAGATAGGGCAGTAGGCAGCATGTGCTGAGAGACTATCCGCCTCAAACACTGGTGAGGGCTTGAATGCCTCTTCACACCTGGCGGGAGTTGTTGTCAGTGAGGAAGCCCTCTATACTCCTCCTGCAGGCCTTCTTTGGCCCGTTTGATGCTCCTCCTCCTCAGGTTGTCCCTGGCAGTGCTGTACAGAGAACGGTCCCTCAGCATGAAGGCTGAGTTACGAGATCAGAGCATGTACTTCACTCGTGATCCAAGATTTTTGGTTAGGAAAAACCTAGGTGGTTCAGTGACCTGGGTGCTTGGAGAGGTTTGTTTCCTAAGGGAGGTGGAGACAGGGAAGAGAGATGGTCAGATTGTCCTAGGTGGAGGAGGGGTGTCGGATTTTAGGCCCACTTGATGTTATTCTACACATGGTCCACTGTCCTGTCCCCTCTGCTCATGTACACTTAACATGTTGGTGGAATTTGGGGAGTACTGATTTTAAATATGTCTTATTAACGTCCCCTGCAACAACATTGCCTTTTTTAATGTTTTTCCATCTGCCCCATAAACCAGCTCCCTTTTGTTAAATTCAGTTCTGCCTGCGCTGTCTGCATCTGGTCCTCCCTTAAAACACACGCCAGTGATCGTGACACCATTAGCTTGCGAGGTAGATAGAAGCGTCTGCACTGACTGGACATGGCCTCTAAGTACGGTTAGGAGTGACTGTCTATAATTCTACTGTTGGCATCAGTTATGAAGTACATAAGGACAGAACGCTCCGCCCCTTCCCTTACCAGATTCACTCCAGTCCTGGGGGTGTAGATTCCGGCCCGGTAACTCCACTGAGGCACTGGATTCAGTTACAATCAGCGGACAACACTCCTGGACAAAGCAGTTGTATTAAATCTCTGATTATAGCTCCTCCATTGTGTTTTTGAGAGATGCATTGGTTGTTTTTGCAGCTGGATGCGACAGCCAGCTCTGCATCCCCACTTTTATTTTATCTTCTCGCTTGCTGTTCCTGACAGCAACCCACGAAACACCCGATGGTCTTACAATCTCAGGTGGGAGACTTTCATTCCAATCTAAAGTCCAGACTGAGGTTGAGGCCAATGCCAGTTCTTAACAAGTGGAAGTGATCAGTGCTTTGCAGGACGACGCAACGAAAAGGCATAAGAGTATGAGTAAAAGCAATTGATTTGTGTAGCGAAATAACTATCCCTCTTTGTCTAGAATTAAAATGAGCAGAGAAGATGTGGTTAAAGTTTTTTTTTTTTTTTTATATCTGAGAGTCAGTTTACAATAAATGTAAACAATGTAAGCTTTAAGTTTATTTATGTGGCAGATGCTTTGAGTCTCTGCCTGTGTTCCAACACCACAGATATTCTAAGTTACAAAACTTGGCAATGTCATTATGAGAGATTGCAAATTTATAAAGTAGAGTAGAAAAAAAAATGTTTGTGCATGTGTGAATATATGTGTTTGTGTCTTGTGCCTGTATGTTGAGGGGATATAAATGAAAAATGTACGGAATAAGAGAAGTTTGTAAAAATCAAAAAGACAAGGAAAGACGAATGCTGTGTCAATTTCTTTTCAATGAAAAATTCCTGTGTTACTTTTACAAAATGCTTTGTCAATATCCATTTGCACCATGAAGTGCTGTCCCGTCAATCTTTAAGCATTTGGCTAAATACGAGTAAAGAGTGTAATTTATCCAAGTCTTTCCATCAAAAGCCACCTCAGTAAAATACCATCCAAGTGACTTGGTTCCAGACAGATCATGTGTCACTGGTACTAAATAGCAGAGATGTGTGTTGGACCCTCACCTTTGGTGTCATTCAGAGGGTCCATGTGTCGATAAATATAGCCCTCCAGGTAAGTGTGGAAACGGGGTGTTGGGGGAAAGAAAGCTAGACAGATGGCCATCAATTCCCAGCCTCGCTCTAGGCTGTCGTAGCGGAAGTTCTCTGTAGTTTGACGACACAGCTGGATGTAGAGCTCATCACGCAAACCCTGATTACTCCACCCACGCACCACAACCTGACAGACAGGCAGAGGACCATGTAACATTAAAAAATTTGAGGTCATTTGAACTTTTCTGTCCAACTGATTTACCTCAATTCTACAAAAATTGGAATGGTGCGTAAAATGTATATGAAAACACAATGCAATGATTTGCAGCTGTCATAAATATTTTATGCACAATAGAACAAAGACATATCAAGTATCGGAAATCAGAAGATGCACCATTGTAAGAAAAAATAAGGTCATTTTGTATTAGGTGGCAGCAACATGTCTCAAAAAAGTTGGTACAGAGCCATGTTTAAAACTTTGTTGCGCCAGATGTTTTCAGTTAGTGAAACAAATCCAGTATGCAGTTTATCATTGTCTTGCTGAAATATACAAGGCTTTTCTTGGCAAATATGTTGTCTGGATGTGAGTGTTCCATAGGCAGGGTGCAGGATTTTGAACTGAATGTTAATAACAGGCCAGATGGTCTCTCTCCTATTTAATGCAGAGGATGCGGTATCTTTGTTTTTAAGAATTTCAAAGGTTGATTCGTCTGACCACAGAACAGTCTTCTACTTAGCCCAGTCCATTTTAAAAGGACCCTTAGCCCAGAGAACGTCGCATCACATCTTTGCATAATAAACCTTTAACCTGCATTTGTGAATATCACAGGAATGTTCACAGACAAAGATTTCTCAAAGTGTTTCCGAGCCTGCAGTCATTTCCATGAGAGAATAATGACTGTTTTCAATATAGTGCCACCACAGGGCCTAAATAACACAGGGACCCAATACTGGTTTTTCGACTTCATATTTTCTGAATCTTTTGATGATATTTTGTTCTGTAGATAACGAAATATTCAAGTTTTTTTTAAACTCAATTTTACATTAAGGAACATTATTGTGCCTCTTTTTATAGTCTTTATAAACCAAGTCGTGTTACTGACCTGTTGACAATTAACCAAATTAGCTAATATTTTAATGAAATAGTAAAATGTCTCACTTTAAACATTTGCTAAAATACTGTGCAAAAGTCACGATCCACCCCTCATTTCTTTTTATGTTGGTAGGAAAATGGGAAATGGAACAGTGCTCTATTGAACTCTATAAAACATATAATACAGTATAAGGTAAAGGGTACGAACAGAGTTTCTAAACTTGAAATGAGCTTGAAAGTCAATATTTGGCATGACCGCCTTTATTGTTCAGTACAGCCTGAACTGTCTTGAGGAAGCTTTCTTGTAATTTCTTTAAGCAGTCTTCAAGACAAGTTCTCGGTTTTCGTGTAAAACTTCCCACAGCTATTCTTTCTTTGGCTGACTTGTTCTATTCTATGATTCTGATGATGATTAGAAATAAAAATGATCCTTTATTCCATTAAAAGTCTGAATGTTTCAGGTCACTGGATATTTTTTTCATATTATCCTTCTTTAGTGTAAATAGGGTTGTTGGCCTTCCAGTTCTTCTTGTGGCCTATATTTGGCCAGTTTACTCATTTTTTAAACAGCACAGTGGCTGTGTACACACTGTACCAAACTTCTGGACTCAGTGTCAGTTTTCTAGTGAAGGTGCTGAAATAAAATTATTTATAAGGACATAATGAGAAAGTTAGGAAAAACTCACCTCCAGAGCCACAGAAAGGGGGTCGGCCTTGGAGCGACGGTCTCCCATGTAGGTCTGGATGAGTTTAAAGATCTCGACTGCCTCCTTTTTCACGCTGCGGTCTGAAGTCACAATCATGGGCTTCTTGATAGGCTCACTGCTCCAGGCCAACATGTTGGCAATAGAGACCTTTCTTCTAAAAAGACCCTGAGGAAAGAAATCAGGGATTGAGAGAAATATAAAGTTGTTTAAGTGACACAGAAACAGATGCTAAGAGAGTAACTGACATTTAATTAACCTTGTCTCAGCAGAGAATTATGGCTGCCATTCCCTGAGCATCTTCCTGAAGTCTCTTCTTGTTAAAAGGATTTCTTCTGCACTACTGTCACCAAATACTTGTTAATGGGGATCATCTTAAATTCATTAAGGTCTTTTTTTTACAGTATATAGCCATTGAAGAACCCGTTGCTATGAACTGACATTGTATAAATTAAATTTTTATTTAATTTAATTATAGTTGTACATTTTCCCTTTTTTGTTGAAAATATTACATATTCATAGCCCTAAAAGGCTTTGAGATATTTTTTAAGTTAAGTGAAAGGTAAAGATTATCAGTTTGGATATGATATGAGGTCATCACTCTTTCACTAAATTTTAGCAACAGTTGCACCAAGTGTATAAACTACTGACAGTGCAAAGCTGAATATGCCTCTACTGAATATAGCAAGAAAGGTTGACCTTGGAGAAATTAGCATGTACTTTACATGACTACAGGCGTTTCATCAAGATATTGCTACCATTCACAAACACATTAAATCCATCTGGGTTAGACCTTCTAATTAACAACCTGGAAGCAAGCTTTAACCATCGGGGGAACAGATGGTTAAAACAGAAACAGATTGAAATCAAAATGACCGTTTCTGGAGAAACTGCAGGGGGATTGTTGTTACTGTCTGTTTCATTGTCCACTGTAGCAACTTACAGATTGCATTCATTATTAGGTATAAGAATTTAGCAAAAGCGGGGCTCAGGAAGGAACCGGCAGAAACACCAGAGGGTCCCAGCCCCTGGTAGTCTTGAGTTGTCACTCAAGACTGTAAGACCAGACTGACCAACCAGTGGACCGCCCAAAAACATATAACTCAGTGGCTTACACATGGATGCTGGAATGCCTTCGACATCAACATGACCTCAAGAGCCTTCATCAGGAATTCGATGGGGATGTGGCAAAAAACACTTGAGGTCAAATTCAACCCAAATACACAAGTCACCATCAAATGCAGGATATACTGAGGATCTGCCCTGTACCCACTGCTGTTCTGCATAGGCCTGAACCCCTTCAGTGAGACGATTAAACAAGACTGGCTTCTAATACCAACAACATCAAGCTAAATGCCAGGAGTTATTGAGACATCGATTCACTGACCCACACCACTGGGATCTGCAGCAGTGACATTGGAATGTCATTCAGACTGGAGAAGTGCAGTTGATAGTAACAAAGTGGGATAACAAGCTGGTCAAAGGAGGAGACACAAGCTGCTGACATCAAGACAACAAAGGTCCTTTGCTGTTCCTAGGACTGCGCTCTTCTGGACAAGGATCTCTGATGTTGTTCCTGGGATCTGCTGGAGCCACTCGCCTAGCTTGGGAGTCACCGCACCTAGCGCTCCAATTACCACTTGTAGGTACAGGTACCACTGTTACCTCCACCCTCCACATCTTCTCCAGTTCTTCTCTGAGCCCTTGGTACTTCTCAAGCTTTTTGCGTTCTTTCTTCCTGATGTTGCTGTCATTCAGTATCGCTACATCTATCACTACGGTCGTCTTCTTCTGCTTGTTAATCCACCACTATGTCTGGCTGGTGAGCCACCACCATTTTGTCTGTATCTGGAAGTCCCACAGGATCTTAGCTCGGTCATTCTCCACCACCTCCAATTTTGACCTCGGGACTTCCAGGCCATACTCGGCACAGATGTTTCAGTACACTATGCCGGCCACTTGGTCATGGCGTTCCATGTATGCCCTGCTAGCATCTTGCATCCTGCTGTTAAGTGCTGGATTGTCTCAGGGGCATCTTTACACAGCCTGCACTTGTGTGATAGCCTCTATGGATCTTGTGCTCAGAGCTTGTTCCTGTGCTGCCACGATTAGTGCCTCTGTGCTGTCTTTCAGTCCAGCTTTTTGCAACCACTGGTAGGATTTCTGGATGTCAGCTACTTCCTCTATCTGCTGGTGGTACATACCATGCAGGGGTCTATCTTTTCATGTTGGTTCCTCCTCTTCTTTCTTGGGTTTCTGCTGCCTGGGCATAGGCGTTCTTACCTACAGATAGGATCTTGTTCTTACTGTTCAGCTGACTTCTTAGAACTTGCCTGATCCTCTGCAGGAGATTGCTCCGTTCCGTAGTAATAAAACCAGTGAACAAGTCCGTAGCCAGTCTTGTCAATGATCTCACTGAGAGGGCTCAGGCTTATACAGAATAGGAGTGGGGACAGTGCATTTCCTTGGTAGATCCAGCATTTGATGGCAACTCGTGCTATGGGCTTGAAGATGGCTTCTAGTGTTGTATGTCACAAGTTCCTGATGAAGGCTCTGAGGGTCAGCCTAGCCTTGCAGTCTCAGGCCACTGCTCTGTTTACCAGTACTCCTTCACTCCTTTGGTATTCCTCCCAATTCCTTTCTGTGCCTTGCTCGGGTATCAAAAAATCCATAGGTTGCACATCCTCTTCAAGTAACCCCTTCTGCTGGGGTTACTTGTGTAGTAGCATTCCAACAATGTCTTGTGTCAGTATGTGACACCATCAACAGAATCATTTAAATCAACAGTGTTATTAATGCAATGCTGTTATTACAGTCTTACTATAATGTTAATTGACTGTTAATTTATTTGTTTCACATGCATAGAAATTAATTAATTAAAAAGCATGAAACTTCCTTTAGAGATCTTGAAAACAGACCATTAGAATAAAGTATAGGATACATAAAGCGTTTTTATACAGTAGAGATATCAGGTTCAGAATCACTAAAAGGAAACAGGCTTGTGTTTTATATTTTTGTGAATACCTGTGTGTGTTTATTGAAGTGCTTGGATGCCCAGTTCTCAATGTCGGTCTCCGAGGACGGCTTCCTCAGGGTGAACTCTGGGAAAATGCCACAGCTGGCGCTAGGCATCATATTCCTTGCATTTCGACTGGCTTCAAATTGGGCACAAGCTCCGAGGTCCTCTGACTTAAAGTTGGACAAACAGAGAGGGAGTGAGGAAACAGACAATTAATCTTGTGCCGCAAAACATTTATAAAGTTTCTTTAGCACTTACTAACACTCAGGTAGCAAATTCAAGACTGACATTTTAATTTGTCAATATTGGCAAGGTTATTTCAGAGCAACAAAGTCCAGTCATTCTTTAGAAATAACAGCTTTGAACAAAAGAAAGATATTCAAAGGCATCATAGGTGTAAGAACCACTATGATTATGTTTGTTTGTATATCAATTAAAAAAAATTATATGGGTGTGGCATTAGAATTAAAGCAGGAAATTGATAAGGTTATCCAACTAAAACTAATCGCTGAATCTAATATTATGTTCTCTGAAATGTAAAAACATTGAAATAAACTTTTCTTCAAAAAAAATGCAAAGAATTAAATAAAATATACAGTACTGTATCAAAGTTCAGTATTGAATATTACATATTTTAAGTTATATACAAAGTGCCTCTGAATGGCGTTTGAAGCCAATTCTAAATTCCAAAGTAATTAAGCAACAAACAATTAAACGACAGTGTTTTCAGTTTCTACTATAAACACGTCAGTTTTTTCTTACACATTTGCAAACTGTACTTTCAACAATTAAAAAGCATGTTTTAAGGAGAAATATTCATGATCAACTGCCTTTTGAAGGAACAGGAGTCAGATGTAGTTTATAGTGCTTTACTATCTTAGTCCTGCAATAGTATAAATTAAACTGGAGAACACTAAGAATTTTATCAATAAAGATACAGTAAATAAAGACCTACTTTAAATAAAGATACGCTACAAATGATCTAAATACAGATAGTTTAAAAAAAATACAGTAACTGTAAAATATAGACAATATAGCAAATTGGTTATTGTAAATTCTAAAATAACGTCCTGCTGCCAGGAATTTGCTGTTGAATTTACAGCAAAGCTAATTTAAATTCACAGTGGTTGCTATAATTACCAATTAAATTTACAGTAAATTTACTGTTAATAAAATTTACTGTAGCTTTACTGTAAATAAAAATTATAGCAAACTGCAGTAAAATCCAGTTACAGCAATTTTATTGTAAATCAAATTACGAGGATGTAAAAAGTGTTTACAGTAAAGTTAATTGCACTTTTTACAGGAAATGATCACGCAGCTCCAGCTGCCATTAAATTTCTTTAAAATGTATGCGTGTCTGTCCTTATCCACTTAAGTCGGACAGAGGGGCGAGAGGGATTTTCACCTACCTGAGGCGCGCTCCTGTGCAATCCTTCAAGATCTTGGTTGTTTCTCAATATACATACTTGTGTATACCTGTATTCTTGTGGACTTGTGAAATGTCATCAGTTGCAGCCCAAGTACTACTCCAATTCAATTCAAGTCATGCAGGCTTAAAACATCCAGATGTTCTCACTTTGCCCATTCTGCTGAGCATGCACTGGGGTGACCTTTGTGTGCTTGGTGCAGCCAAGTTTTTCAGAATGCATTTCATCCAAAATCAAAAGCGGCAATGACAGATGACGGCTGAAACTGTAAGGTTTGAAATATTATGGTATTAACAAGACAGTTCTAACATCTGACATGTTTGTTTCTGTTCAATATGCAGACTGAACTGTGCATGTCTAATGTTTTTATTAAGAGAGATGAAGTTTGTGTTTCAGTGATGTAATGACTGTGCCCGGAGGCATCCTTGTCAGATCCCCGACCCACCTCATTCAGCTCCTTTCAATGTGAAGGAGTAGTGGCTCTACTCTGAGCCCCTCCCGGATGACCAAACTCCTCACCCTATTTCTTAAGGGAGAGGTCAGACACCCTTTGGAGAAAGCTTATTTCTGCTGCTTGTTTCTGCAATTTTATTCTTTTGGAGAGCCCACGGAAAAAGACTTTTGGACTGCCTCAAAGAAATTCTGGCATACTGTCAGGCGACTCAGGACGGGAAAACAGTGCTCTACCTACACTGTGTATAGTGCGGGTGACTTGCTGCTGACTTCGACTAAGGATATTGTCAAGCGTAGAAGGAATAATTCGAAGTTAACATTCGGTTTCAAGAAAAAAGTCAAAATATGGACGTTATGTGTAGGCTGCTCTAGAAAATGCCTTATGTAGATGAGTTAGTGGAAGAAATTGATCAGCCATCTTACTGTCTTGTGATAAAACATACATCCTTTTCATTTAAAAAGTGTAACCATCGGTATCCCTGCATCTGTCCACTGCCAGCAACTTCATTTTATACAAATCAGGCCAACTCTTACATTTTTGTGCTTTTTGCTTCTGACCTGACGCAGCTTTCTGCACCATCCTTTCAACATCCTTATACTTATCACCACACTGTGTTTGCTAAAAAAGGAAATAATTTCCTTTCTTGCAACGAAAAGTACGATTTTACTAACTTATCTACACAAGGCATTTTAAAGGGGGTATATGGTTGTTCCAAGAAAGACTGCCTTGAAACAATGGTAACCTCCACATTTAAACTTTTTTCTTAAAATAGTATTTTAACTTTACTCTCAAAATGATCAATACATTTTTTTTCTTAATATGGCCCTAATACTCATTTGTCAGCTTAGACACTATGAAGCAGATCAGTAAATCTCTGAATGTTAGAAGACCACGGCCATGAACACGAAAGGCGAGCAGATGTTCTGTACATCTAAAAAAAAGGATTTATATAGTAGTAATCAGCATCTCTAGATAATGTAGTTTATATGGCGCGTGTATGCATGTAATGAATAAATCAGTCCAGTTTTTACTGCATCTTTTTTAATCAATTTTACATCAATGATCCTGTTATAGCCAAACATTTTGTCAAAATGCTTAAAAACACAAATAATCTACTTTAATTCTAAGGAAATTGAGTAATTTCTGTTGTAAATATTAATCAATGAAATTGGGAGGGAATGACAGTAAAAACACACTTGAGCTGAGATGTGATTTTATCAACTGCACTGCCTCCATTTGTAGAATGATTGTGCTGGATTCTCTGTTCTCAGGAAGTCCACACAAGCAAGAACAAGTACTAACTTGTGTTCTTGGGTATTGAGAAACAGCTCCTGACTTTCTGTAGATTTTTCACCTGGAAAACGTAAAGGTCAAATCACATCTTTAACAAACTCCAACATGAGGGGAAAAAGCTGCTCCTATCAGCAGCCATTTGTTTTACAAAGTAAAGGTTGTGATGCTGATCGTAGGAACAGACAGTGCTGTTTTGGACACTAGAAAGAAGTTTACTTTTATTCCACCTGAGCTCAGTAACGCCTCTACCTCTTGCCACAATTGCACTGTGTAATTAACCCGCTCACTTCCACACATAACAAAGTCTGCAAAAAGGCTTCTAGACTCACCTTTTATCAAGGTGTCATGCATCTTTTGTATAAGAAGGGCTGCCTGATGACTCCCTGGTTGATAATTATACACATCTGGCCAATATGAATACAATCTATAAAATTCTAATCATATGATTTGCTGCTTACTCGTAAAGATTGAGGAAGACCTTCATTCTACACCTGGTCACTAAGCTAATGGCAATTACCTAAATGTTCATGTGCTTTTGATTTAATGACCTCGACTCACCTCTGCACGAGATTTCTGGATGAATTGTAGAGTTTTCGTGTGGAGAAACCCTCTGTAGACCTTTCTGAACTGGAGTCCAGGAATCACTATCTAGATTTTATTTATTTATTTTTGTCACAACTTGTTTTTGCCTCATTTTTAAACAAGCAAAATAACTTTATTTTTCCTCAGTTAATCAGTAATATTTCCAAAGCAATTGACAGGACACAAGAGGTGGAAAAGAGAGGGGGCCAGGGTAGAGTTGCTGGAGACAAGTGTCAGGAGTTATTTGTGGCAAAAGGATAGCAGCAAGAGTGAAGGTTGAAAGGTTTACAAGATGGTACCTGAGGCTTGTGTCTATTTGTGGACATTAGGTTTGAGATAAACAGTCTTTGCAGTCTGTACAGCCTCTTGGTAAACAGAGAGACAGTCCCTAAGTATGTAAGGAAACATACAGCTCATCCTTCTTCCATCTTCTCTCAGCGCGTCTGCAATCATGTCTGAGCCTCTGCATATGTTCATTCAATCACTGCTCTGACAAAGGCTTAGAGCACATCCTTTCTGGAAGAATGTTAAGACCTGCAGCAGGGGACTGAAAATGAGGCACTAAAACCTCTTTTTTATATGAGAAACAGAAAAGTCATTGGGCCTGCCTGGTCACGAACTAGTGTTATCCTTACTGTGCTTTTATTATGGGCATTATACTTTAACAGGCTTCTCTTCTTAAGCTCAAGCTCATCATCAGCTGCCTGTAGTATCAGTCCAGTATTTTGCTAATACCTCAGTTTGGTGATAACACTGCTGATGTCCACCAAATAAAAGTAACATGATTAATAAAGAAATGTGACTAGCATGTGTCTCTATATGTTTTGCTGTTTTCCTGTCAGTGACCATGATTCATCACGACTGAACTAGGGTGTACTACAAAGCCAGCACACCCTAGCTGAAAGTCAGTTTTCCGTGTGGATCTTTTTACTTGTAACTTGTGCTGAGCCCTTAACCTGGTCGGGGGTGGTTTGTGTTTACTTTTAGTTTAAAAATCATCTGGAAGCGCCACATTTTCACCGATTCTTTTATTTTAAGCATGTAGTGTGCAGTGCATCATCATAATTTTTTTAATCATCTGGTAACATCTTTGACTGAAGTGGGGATCGTTTTGTGTTTTAGTAAGGAACAGCTTGGCTTCTTCCACAGAGATCTACAAAACACCAATTTTTATCCAAGTACACTGAAAGCTTGAAGCAGAAAGCTTGGCTTAGTGGAAAAACTTCATAACCACCATTGTGATACCCACTATTTCCAACTAGGGCTGCCACGATTAGTCGACTAGTCACGATTACGTCGACTATCAAAATCGTCGACGACTAATTTAATAGTCGACGCGTCGTTTGAAGCTTTGTACGATCACAAAAGACGCAGGAATAAGTAGTAGGATTTAAGAGTGTAATAACGGACTGAAACAGAAGATGGCAGCACTGCATGTACAAGGATGCCAGCTGCCGTTAAACCCCGAAGAAGAAGAAGCGGTGTCCCAGAATTCATAGCGCAGCCCAGCTCAGTTTCCAACAATGGCGGCAGCTACTTAGTTTTAATGTTACTCTTATTATTCTTTCTGGGTCACACAATCAACGTTTAACATATTTTCAGGCGAGAATGTAGCTGTGTAAACCTTAAATATCTGCTCAGTTTATCAAGACACCACATATTTTCAAAAGCGCTCCGACATTTTCGGAGACGTCTGTTACCCACTAGCTCGATAGTGGGGCAAGGCTCACTAGAGCCCGTGAGAGCACCGGACTCCCGGCAAATCGTTTTCAAACCCACCGCCGTCTTTTGCTACTCAGGTTAAACATGATATATAAGTCACTTAGATAACTTTCAAATGTTATTGTTTGCCTTTTTTTTTAGTATTTTATTTGTTCCTGAGTAAATCGGTTTGGCTGAGATTAAAGTTATAGTTTTTACACAGCTGAATAAACGTCAAGCAGACAGCTGATTATCAGAAGTGTGAGATGCTCCAGAATATACTCCGGTGTCCTGTTATATTTTAGATAGCAAGGAGTTTATTAAACTTCACCGAAACAATCTGCAAATTTCATTAAAATTTAATAAGCTATCATCTTTTCTTTATTTTTAGTTAGCACATACCTTACACACTTAAAGCTGTAAGCTAATGATAGTTATATAAGAGCAGATGCTGCTGGTGCAATAAGCTATACGTTTTACGTCCAATGGATGATGATCTGACTAGTCGACTATCAAAATAATCGTTTGTGGCAGCCCTATTTCCAACTAAGGTTTTAGGTATTATAGAGTCAGCTAATGCAAAGCAAGCCAGACTGTGTTGAATTTCATTCAATGTATACCCCTCAGAACGGCACTATTATCTCATCGTTGCAGCTCTCCATTTAAGAACCACCACTGAGTCAAAGGTTATTGTTGGTTTTTACAGTAATAGATAATCTGTTAGTATATAAAGGTTTTTTTTTAAACAGTTCACATTTCAGGTGTCAGCAGAGGTGTACAAAAAGCGTAAGAGCGGAACTTCAGAACTTGTAGTCTGTCAGAGAGGAGAAAGATCACCTTTATTTCAGCTCTGAGGTACTGCAATTAAGTGGCATTTATACCAGGGTAACCAGAGGGGATAATACGTATTTGAAATATATAATTTAGCCTCATTTCTGCTGTCCAATACAAAGAAATGTAAACTTTAACAAATGATTCCAAATTGCAAAACTCTCAGTTGTGTCTCTAATAAAACCTCTGTAACTTTGCTCTGCTTCACTTCAGCAGCATCAGGTAATGTTCATATGCTGATTCATAGTTTTCTTCCATTTCTGATCTACTGCAGAATATTTTTAAGGCGGTTGTCTGCTATAAAAAGCTAGACCAGCAAAATCTCCTTCATGTTTTTCTGCATTTTATCCTCAGTTACTTCGACACAAATTCATCTGCTGTGATGCTTACTGATGAAGTCTTACAAGTGTCAGCTTTGTTTTTATATATGGATATGTACTGATAAATGATCAGAATTATAATATTTCGAAACCGAATCGAATCAAATCAGGACCTTGTGAATTGGAATCAAATCAGAGAAATCAAAATCGATGCCCAGCAATATTTATTTGTGTCACAGAAAGTTATATTTTAAATGTCACTTAAAGTTTTGTGGCCACTCTCATCTGCCATTGTTGCTTTTGAGTTTCAAACAAAATACATTCTGGAATAATTGGCTGTACCAAGCACATGCAAGTCCACACCGATGCATCCTTCATAAAATGGGCGGAGAAAGATGTCCGTGCATTTTGAGCATAGTTGACTTGATACATACGCTGAACTTTAACAGTACTTAAGCTGCGACTGACAACATTTTACAGTTACACAAAAATACACACAAGGACTCGTTTTGAGAAAGAGACAGTGTTAGCTACTGCTAAGCTAGCTAATGCTTTAAACTATTGGCTACAAAATGATGTAGCATAGACCTATAGTATGCTATGTTGGGTGCCTTTTAAAATATCAGCATGTGGTTGTATTTACCTTAATTTAATGAGCCGTCAGTTCCAATAAATACACCACCAGATTGAATGAAATGAAAGTGCAAGGGGGGGCGTGTGTATGGGAGTTTGACACAACGACTTACAGACTCCAAAAATTAAGATGGCAGCCCCCATAAGTGGGAAATTCTGTCTTTACTCTTGTACAAAGGAAGTGGCGCCACGTTATCCATCTCTTACACATTTATTCATACACACACACACACAATAAATCCCCCATTAAGTAAAGCTGTTATAGATTAGCAATGGTAACTGAACTACAAAAGCAATAATAATGGAATTATCCTATCCTTCTAAATATGGCTAGAAAATTCTAGCATGCAGCAGTACCTGTGAGGGATGAAGGTAAGGTTCAGGGGAGGCCAGGTTGGTCTGAACAGAGAGGCTTTTCTCCAGGAGGGCCTGAGGGAACCCCAGCCGCTCAAAGGTACTTCGTTTCCAGTGGTGGCCATCGCTCTGTGCTAGTGCCTCGTCCTCACTGAACGCCCTCACCACTGGTCCCGGTAATGGCAGAGGCACTGCTCCGTCGCTCTCATAGCCATCTTTAGAGCTGCCAGCTTGGGAAGCACCACCTCCCTGCCCAGAATCCCAACTGCACCTCTGTTTCATCACCTGCTGAGCCTCCCAAGCAAGTCTGGCCTGAGCCAGCATGGCTTCAGATGCTGTCCCAGTAAGCTCCACCTCCCCATACCGAGTCAGTTCCTGTGGGAGGGATGGCTTGCGGCTTTTGCGTTTGCGGTTGCCAGAGGGAGAGAAAGCCCCAGGCCTGGCTGTAGAAGTAGAAGAGAGGGAATGTGTCTGGCTGGACGTCCAGGATATGGAGTCCTCATAAACTAACCTCTGGCTTCCCTCTCCACCCTCTCCACTGTAGTCCAGCAGGAGGCGGGGGTCTCTGATCAGAGATTGGCTGTGTTGCAGAGTGTAGGACCCCCCATATGAACTTCCATAGCCACCGGTTGTGCCGTAACGCAGAAGACGGTCTGCTGTCTTGAATCGAGGACTGGAAGAAGACTGCTCCACGTACACCAGCTGCTTAACATATTCCTTGCCCACAGGACTGTACTCCAAACTCTGAGTCTTTTCGGGACACTTCTGCCTGGTCAGAACCAGCTGGCCATAGGGTGACTGTCCCTGCTTGGGGGAGTGGTAAAGGGGGACTGAAGATTTTCGAGCAGGTGACTTGCCAGTGCTGTAGAAGGAAGAAGAATCAGAGAGGTGCATGTCAGTGGGAGGCTCTTCATAGATGGGTGGGGGCTGAAAGTCTGTTGGCGGCTCCTCATATAGTGGGGGCTCATAGGTGTAGCGGGGTGAAGGAGGCTGGGAGTCAGCTGAAGTGAGTCGATGGGTGTTTGAGCCACCCAGCTCTGCCCGCTTAAGAAAAGGAGACTGACGGCGGTCGGCATAAAGAACTGGGGAGCTGTCAGGTTCTGAAGAAGGGTTTCCTCCAGAGGGACAGCGAGCTCGTGAGGTGGTGCCCCCTCCAGAAGGAGTGCTAGGGCTGGAGGGGTCACAGGGAGAGTAACCATTTCCCTGATGGGCCAAGAAGCTGGGCTCTCTGTCTGTCACCTTGATCAGCATTCGCTCTTTTGTACCAGTATTCCACCTGAAGGGAGAGGTCCTGGTAGAAGAGAGCAGAAAAAAAGAGAGGAGAGACATTTTGAAAAAGAAAAGAATAGATGCAGTTAGAGGATATTAAAGTTCATTTTGAACTTATCAATTCCTGTTCCAGTTACGCTGTTACAATTAATCTTGTAATTATTAGAAAATACCTCATAATCACATTTATCTGAAAGTGATTGTTATTATAAGGTAATAAAACCAAGATTAACTTGTTCCTAAATGATGGGAAGAGAAAAGCATGCAGAAAGAGAGCAAAAGCTCATGATATGAAGTAATATGCCTGCAACAGAACGGGATCACTACCATTTAATGATGATGTCACTGCTGATAGTAGTAGTAGAATATAATCTGAACTGCGCAGGACTAAACTCTGCTCAGATTTGACCAAATGCGGCAAACGTGATTGGACAGCAGTTTAAAATACCAGTGGGTAACGTCCCAAGGCATACTGCAAACGCAACCAAAGGGTTTCTGAAAGGAAGTTATATTTCTGTGAGCCAGTCACTCAATCACAACAGAGCATTCTTTTCAGTTACAGAAACAAAAGTAAAAGGCAGAAAGACCAAAAGACAAACAGCAACTGGATTCGAAAAATTCAGCAAGGTTTGAAAATAATTTTAAAATTAGAGTTTGAGTTCAGGGAACAGACTAGATCAGAGCGTGCATCAGCAGCATCTTTTCAGTATGTGGAAATGCTTAAACATCTACAAAAAAGACACTGGATGGATGGGAGCATATTTTGATCTAAAACCTTCAATACGTACAACCTACCAGTTATATAGGCACTGTCGCAGAATTTGGAACTGAGAAATGATAACAAGCTGGATGGTCTTTCTCCTCTAAAGCTTAGAGGATGTTGCACACATGCTTTTAAAAAATGATTTCATGAGAATGTTTTTATTTCTCTGGCCACAGAACAGTTTTCGTTTTTGTTTCAGTCATTTTGACATGGGTTTTTGCCCAGAGAAGATGGGTGTTTCTACATCATATTCACATATGGCTTCTTCTTTCCATGATAAAGCTTCAACGTGCAGATAAAAATGATATGGCATAACAGACTTGTAGATCTGAAGTAAAAAGGTAAAGTACCACTATTGTATGACTTACTGTCATGCCGTTAAAAAAATCTGTGTTGAAAGTGAGAAATACATGTGTTCTTGTCTCATATTCACATAACTAAGTGGGTTTTTTTTGGGTAGACTGGGGGAGGGGGGGGGGGTGCATCATAGAGGTTGCACAGTGCCATTCTAAAGGCTGAACATTACCCTAAGCATTGTTCTAGTGTGCTGTATACCTGTAACTAACTCAGTCTTACCTATCTGCCTCCTCTCTGTTGCCTTGTTTTTCGGACAGCTCCTGGTCAAGGGAGGACGAGGTGCTTCCTTCTCGGCTGACTTCGCTGTTCCGTCCTGGGCTGTTGTCAGCAGATGCTCGCCGCCCGCCACCTGGAGGACGAGTGATGGTGGCATCTGTGTGCTGCTTCAGAGTCTGCAGCTTGGCCAAGGGTATGATGTCACATCCCTGAGGCCGATGCCACACTGTGCGTTGGGTGGAGGCGTTATAGTAGTAGAAGCGTGAAGTATTGGGGTCAAACAGCTCCCACCACTGGTTCTCACCGGTACGCTTGATGCAAACACCCTGTGGTGGGTCCCACACGCACTCACCCGTTAGCAGATTGGCATACATATGCTCCCGTGTCCGTGGCTCAATGATTTCCACCCACTCCAACCTGTAGGGGCAGATTGCAAAATGATAGAATTACAGTGGCTACATACTCCATCTGCCAGCCTAACTAGCTGGTCAACAGAGCCCATCCACACCTCCCTCCTAAAACCCTCAATGTCTAAGGTGCAGATAAACTTGAGAGGCAAATAGCCAAAGACCCCCCCAGAAAGGACCTGCAGACAACCAAGGACCCCAGAGGCGTAAATCAGACATTCTGAAGGAGACTAAGGAGAACCCACCCTACATGTTTGAGTGCCAGGGCCACAGATCCATACCCAACCCACGCAGAAGAGGCAAGCCACCCAGCCCAGTGCAAGCACC
The DNA here is from genome assembly GCF_964374335.1 of Astatotilapia calliptera. Classification (NCBI taxonomy): domain Eukaryota; kingdom Metazoa; phylum Chordata; class Actinopteri; order Cichliformes; family Cichlidae; genus Astatotilapia; species Astatotilapia calliptera. Next base: position 16,624,820 of record NC_137438.1, on the reverse strand, counting down.
AATGACTACAAGGATCCCAGACCTAACATCCCAGGACAGCAAGGCAGTAATCACTCATGCTCCCCACCACCACCAATCAAGGTAGACACACAGATACCCAGAAACAGCAGCCCCAGCTTTCCAGCTCCCTGAAAAGTCGCCAGAGATCCAAAGACCAACCCTGGCCACCTGTAAGGCACATAGGTAGATGAGACTAAAGCCGAGCTCCCCCTAAAACAAATTCATCCAACTGTTTTTTTTATTGAGGCAGATATTCTCTCCAGATTAATGTGACCTAGAATTAAATTTGTAGTCAACTAAGGTTAATAACGGAGTTCTACAGGGTTCCATGGTAGGACCAGTTCTGTCTATGCAGACAGTGTCTTTAGAAAACATAGCATACATCTTTACTGCTATGCAGATGATACCCAACTTTATCTATCTCTGAAGCCAGATAACACACCCCAATTAGTTAACCTGCAGAAATGTCTTAAAGACATAAAAACTAGTTTATGCATTTATTACCTCTAGGCTGGTCTACTGCAATTCATTATTATCAGGATGTTTCCCCGAACTCCTTGAAAAGCTGATCCAAAATGATGCAGCAGAACGCTGACAGGGACTAGAAAGCGAGAACATATTTCCTTTTATTGGCTCCCTGGTTAAATCCAAAATTGAATTTAAAAACAAAGTACTGCACCACCCCATTAGAGCACGTCACTCTCAGACTGGGAGCTTACTTGTGTTTCCAAGGGTATTTAAAGTGGAATGGGGGTTAAGAGGCTTCAGCCTTGTGCAACCAGTTTGGATTTGGGCAGCAGACATACTTTCTACTTTTAGGATTAGAATTCAAACTTTACATTTTGATAAAGCATATAGTTAGGGCAGGGTCAGGTGACCTGGAATCCTCAATTAGCTATGCTGCAGTAGATCTAGGCTTCTGGAGGAATCCCATTTTAATGAAATGCATTTAATCATTAGTTCATATTAATATCTGGCTCCTGTCCACAGCATGTCTTTTGTCCTATCTTCCTCCCTTTACTGCCAAACAGTGGTGGCAGATTGCCACCTCTCCCTGAGCCTGGTTCTGCTGGAGGGTTCTTCCTGTTAAAAGAGATTTTTTCCCACTCCCCTCTGTCGCCAAAGCACTTCTTACAGGGGCTCATCTAATTGGTTTTCTCTTTTTTCTCTGTATCATTGTAGGCTCTTTATTTTACAACATAAAACACGTTGAGACAACTGTTATAGTAATTTGGTGCTAAATAAATAAAACTGAACTGAATCTGTTTGCTAAAACTGCCGGACAGGACAGGTTTAAAAAAACTAAATAAAAAATGTTGTCATCCACCCTCTTTTTTGAAAAAATCTTGACCCTTCTCTTCTTTAAAGAATTTAAAGACCAATTTGAAAATTACAGTTTACTGCTAAGATTTGAAACTTACCAGTTTACATCTTATAACTGTTCCAAAGAGACAGCCCTTCTTAGCGTCTGCAGTGACATTTTGCATACTGATGCAGGCGAAGTTTTGTTCTGCCTTGACCTCTGCCTTACTGATACCGTTGAACATTTTGATCAATAGGCTGAGATACTAATGTCTAGTATTGGATGATATCTGTCTCAATGTTTCTTGTCTGTGGCTGTTTTTAAGTTCTGGTTCTCTTCGACTTCTCCTACTATAAAGTTCTGTTTTGGGCCTTTATTGTTTCTGTTATGATTTCTTCCTCTTCAGCACATTTTAAGCACTTTTAAGGAAATCTCAGTGACAATTCTTGCTGCTATGAAGGCGACATTCAGTTGCATATCTCTTTAAAGCCCAAAGATGTTTCCAAGCTGGATATTTTGAAGTACTCACATACCACAACATCACTAATTCAATTGCACTAGCTCACAATTCAGAGTACACACTAATTCTGGCTCTGGTTTTGACTTTTAGACCTGTGGATAAAGAAGCCGTCCATCCAACCAGTGTAATGGTTGGATGGACACCAGAGAACTTTCGATCTACAGCAACTTCCACGCTGTCTTCACAGCTAACAAAGTGTTGTGATGGCACAAGGGAGAGGTGTGTTTCATTCGAATCCAGGTGCCCACTAAAACCCAGCGGCAGCTATTTTCCTGCCTCCACAAGTAACTGCAGAAGACAACAAGGCAAACATGGCCACCAAAGCAAAGTAAAATTGCACTCTGTACAAAAGCAAAAGTCATCCAGTGCATGCAAAACGAGTCTCTGTCTCTAAGTAGACAGGGACTGCTTTACCATCTACCATGTTTTCTTTTATTTGTTTTTTTTAAAATAAATAGTCCTTTTGTGCACTTTGGGAGGCCAGCATAACAAATTACATGTTCAGAACATCTTCTGACTATGGTCGTGTCCAAATTCATGGGCTGCATCCTCCTGAGGACGCATTTGTACACCGATTACGTCACAGCGACGCGCCGAAGGCTGTACAAATTCGTAGACTCCTCCGAATGCAGCCGACAAATGCGTCCTCCTTTTCCCCGAATTTGAAGGATGGGTCGGGTGTGTCCTTCGTGGCCCACCATATCCCAGAATTCATAGCGTGGCCCAGCCAAACTCCAGTTTCCAATAATGGCGGCCGCTACTAAGTTTTAAAATTACTCTTATTAATCTTTCTGGGTCACAAAATAAACTTTTAACATATTTTCAGGCGAGAATGTGGGTGTGTAAACTTCAAAGATCTGCTCGGTTTATCAAAATATCGCATATTTCCAAAAGTGTTTCGACGTTTTCAGAGACGTCTGTTACCCACCAGCTCGATAGCTAGCCGGGAGCTCGAGGGTCACTAAAGCCGCCGAGAACGGCACAACTCCCGGCACATCATTTTCAGATCACCGCGGACTTTCGCTGCTCGGGTTAAACGTAATATATAAGTCACTTAGAAAAACTAAAAATGTTATTGTTGGGCTTTTTTCAGTGTTTTATTTGTTCGTGAGTAAATCGGTTTGGCTGAGATTAAAGTTATTAGATTAGATAAAATAAAACTTTATTAATCCCCCGGGTGGGTTCCTCCTTGGTTTTCACACAGCTGACTAAACGTCAAACAGAAAACTGATTAAACAGAAGTGTGAGATGGTCGAGAATTTACGCCAGTGTCCTGTTATATTTTAGATAGCAAGGAGCAGACAGCCGAGTTTATTAAACTCCACCGACACAGCGGTGACGCAAATCAGAAGGCTAGACCGTCCAATTTCACAGCCGTTTACTTCCGGCCTACCCGACCTTCTGAGGACCCGGCCCACGTAGACCGCGAAGGCCGGGTCCTCAGGAGGATGCAGCCCATGAATTTGGACACGACCTATGCCTGCATTTTATATTATATATGTATATTAAAAAAACCTGCAACAATTTTGTCTTCAAAGCTGATGTATTAGAAGCAGGAAAATTAGGCAAGTGCAAACTGGTGTGAGAATTGTGCAGTGCATATGCGTCTGCAAAGCTGCAGACCAGTCAAGGTGCCCACTGCCCAGTATGGTGCTCAGTATGGACATTTTCACTACTCAAACTTACATTTGTAATGTATTGTCATGTCATGTGCTCCAAGTTCAAGATCCTTAGTTCCAGTTTATCTTTCGTTTGTTTCTTGTTGTACGTATGTACTTAGTTTTAGTTCGTTTTTTCCAGCAGTAAAGCTGACACTTTAAGTTAAATGATCAAAGAACTGACCTCACAGCCCACTGTTCATTCAGTGGGCTAGTCTCAGTTATTGTGCAAATGTACTGCTTATAAGGTTGGGAAAACCAGCAGTCAGCTGACACTGAAGAAGTCACTTTGATGAGTGACGAAAAGTTTCTCCCACTAAAAAAAGCTATGTCCAGATGAACAGAATCAACTTTTTGGGACACTTTAAGCTAAGTTTACCATCTTTGAGTCTAGCGTTTGGGTCCAACCCCTGCCTGCCACACAGCTCACCTTGACACATTTCTCTGCAGACGATCAGTTAGCTGTTTGACGACTACTCTTTCTAGAATTTTCAGAGGGCCCGGTGGCGCCAGTGTTCGGCAGTCTCGCCTCTGTCAGTGCGCCCCAGGGCAGCTGTGGCTACAATGTAGCTTGCCATCACCAGTGTGTGAATGTGTGTGTGAATGGGTGGATGACTGAATGTGTAAAGTGCTTTGGGGTTCTTAGGGACTAGTAAAGCGCTATACAAATACAGGCCATTTACCATCTTCTAAATTAGTGGATGCCATTTCCTCTGCAGCTTGCGAATTATTAATTCTACTTTAAGGTGCACATTTGAGAGTTATACCAAGGAGTCAAGTACTTCTGATTTAAGACTTTCTTTTTCAGAGGAACTACAGTGTCCAGGGTCAGATACCGTGAAGATGTAAAATTATCAACACGATAATCGACCTTGGATGGAGCAGAGTTCAGGTAACTGCTCCACACTGTTTGTACATGGCATTGAAGATGACAAAAAACGATTAATTATATCTTTAAATTAGTTCTAACACTTAGAAAGACATCTACTGTGGTGAAATCTATTCCCAACTGCTGTGTAATCCATTATTGTAAATTGTAAATTTAACCATAGACCCAGATGGAGTTTTAATTTGAAAGTCTAACTCTTAGCCTTGTCCATCCTAATTGGAAAACTCAAAAACCCACTGACTTTTTTTCTGATTTAGTACTCACTTCAGATCAAATAACTATTGTGTGTGATTTTAATATACATATAGATGCTGAAAGTGACAGAATCAACCGAGCATTTAATCTATTATTAGACTCAATTGGCTTCTCTAAAGTTATAAAAGAGCCCACCCACCACTTTAATTACACTTTGGATCTCGTTCAACGTTGTTGTTGAACTTTACATTTACAATAATGGATTCTAGAGCACCACCACATTAACCAATTATGGCCAATTAATCCCACTATCTCCGCTCTGGATCTTTATTTAACTGGCCTGTTCCGCTTCATCTGACAAGGATTCACTCTGACAACTGGTGTACCATTTCTTTCTCTCTTTTCTTTCTCATACACAAGGGGCACACATAGTACCTCGCATAACTATAGCTGCACAAGTCTCGGCAAGGCTTTCTTTAAGAGTTCAATTCAGTTTTATTTATATAGTACGAAATCACAACAGCAGTCATTGCAAAGCACTTTATATTTATATGAGGTAAAAACCCTGTACTAATGGAGATAAAATTCCCAAAATCAAGCTGGGAGCTGGTTCCACAGAAGAGGGGCGTGAAGTCTTATTAGAATTTTTGAGACAGTCCGACAATAATAAAATACATCCAAAATACATTCATAAAAAAGTTTTTTTTAACATCAGGGGTGACACAATGTTTCTAATTTTAGAGATATTGCACAACTGTAAGAAAGTAGTAGTTTGTTTAATAAGCACAATAAAGTAAAAAAAAAAAAAAAAAACAACAGCCCAAGGTAATGCTACACAGATTAAGTATCTGGTTAGACATCATGTTTCAAAGATTTTTAGGGCCAAGTACAATAACCTAATCTGAGTGATGTGATTGCTGAAATGGTGTTACAGTTTTGTTTTTGTGGATGTGTGAATTTCAGAATTTGAGTAGGACCTGTTAGCTTCAGGTCCCACTTACAGAGAGGCACTGGTTTGACTGAGTTAGTAGTGTGACCATACAGCTTCAGCCTTATGTGAGTATCAAACCTCCAAATGAAAACTCAGACTGTGGCTGGTGCAGGAAAGTAAGTTCAATCTCTATAGAAGTTTCCCGGAGAAATGATAACGTCCAACCCACCTCTTTATTAAACCCATGATGCATTGTGCATTACAGGTTAATAAAACAGTAAATTATGGACTAATTAAATGTAAAAGGCTTTCATTCTAGCTAGATAAAATGCACATGGAAAGCATTAAAAATATAGTTAATTAGTTTGAATAACTTTGATTTTCTGAAATCTCTATTGCAACAACTCAACTTTAAAACACAGAATAGAGGCTATAACCCTGGCATTGCTAAAAGCTCCTCCTCCCTCCCCTTAAAAAGGTCAACTTGCATAGATTGCATTTCTTCTCCCCAACCATTTGTCTTTATAAAATCACTGCTCTCCGTTGCTGGGAGACCACTGAGCACACTGGCAACACTTCCGAGGATTAAATAGGAAGAGGGTATTGGACAAGGACAGATGAGGAGTCGAGGTGGTGTGGGATAAAGCGATAAAGAAGTAGACATAAAGGCTATGATATTTCATTTCCTGCTCCTTACATAAGCAGAACCAAAATGTTCACACCTACTGGAGCTTTAACAACAAGCCCATCCTTAACAGCCCATGAGGGATTTGTAGGATTTATATCAAGTTATCAAAATAAATATAAAAAAAATAAAAAAAACAGGTTTTCTTTTGGTAAAAAACATATTTATTAGGTCATAGGTGAATTATGACCAATTGCAATGGCCCATGTCCCACTGAGACTGCTGACAGTCTTAAGTCGAAGTATTGGAGCCTGTTCCTGCTAAGACACAATGTGACAGATACTTCTTTGAGGATTTTTTTAAAGGTGTCGTGGCATTAATGTTGCTGATGATGTCAGAAGTTGTGAAGAAAAGTTACATTTATGGAGAAACACATATCAAAGACTGCTCTCAGCTAGATCAACATCTTTTTGAACTGCTGCATTTTTTGACTAAGATGTCGCCGAGTATGGCAGCCTCGTCGCAGGCTCCCTCAAAACTACAATATTTTATGCCCTCCATATTGCACAATATTCACCTGCTGACTTTCTGTATATATATATATATATATATATATATATATATATATACATATATATATATATATATATATATTAGAGCTGGGCGATAGAACGATAACGATATGTATCGCGATATAACTTTTACTCGATAGAGAAATTAAGCTATCGCGATAGACCTCGCCGCTCTTGTCCTCTTTTAAAAAAAAAAAAAAAAAAAAAGGTCAGCCAATCCAAATTCAGTAGCGCAGAGCCGAACCAATCACAGCCGCAGCGTCACGTCGCGTGACTTGTTACGTACAGCACAAGTGCCAAGCCACACGTGTGTTTGTTTGGGAAGCAGCCAGCGGGTAATGGAGGAAATGAGTGTGCCGACTAGAAAAATCAACCGAGCGTGACCGAAGAGAAAACAGATGATGGTTGCAATGCCGGAGAGATTGTCGAACGGAAGAGCCAAAGAAGTTCCGTAGTGTGAAGGTATTTCGGCTATTTCAAGTCTGACAAAAAACAGAGTAGCGTGCACTGTAAATTGTGCCGAAAGCAAGTCTGGAAATACAATAAACTGGTGCATGCGTCACACTGTGCGCCACGTTATTGTTTCGGTGAAATGAATTTCTACAATACTGTTACTGTTAATTCTACTCTCTGCAGTGTTTAAATGCTTACAAATACACACAGTTACTGTCCCTCCACACATACGACTCGGTTCTGCTTCTATGCCCCAGCTTTGTTTACTTTTTCCCACCGAGGCTTCTAGACTTCTGATTGGCCAACATTTCTGCACGGTTAGGAATCTAGCGCCACCTGCTGCTTTGGCATGTTCATAGCAGCGTTTTCCTTCATTTCTGCCTTTATGTGTGGACGGGATTATTTTTAAAACGAAAACGGAAAATCTCCGTTTTCAAAAATACCCATGTACGTGTGGACGTAGCCTCAGTCTCTGACTGGAAGCGCTAATTCGTCATTCGGCTTTTGTCAGACTAAAGTAACTGTTAAAACTGTTTGAAAAGCTCAGCTATACAACAAGGAGAGATTGAGAATTTCCTTTTAGTTCTCAGTTTATTTGATATTGACAAAAGTTAGTCAGTTTTGTCTGTTCTTCTGTAAAATAAACTAAGATTTATTTTTAGAATTAATATTTTGTTTCTAAGTGGAATTGACAATTTAGTCTGTTTTGTTTGTTCTATTTTGAAACTTAAACGCTTTAGCGGCTGCCTTTTGTGTAGTTTGCAATATTTGCCTTTATTTATCTGAAAAAGTCTCATGTTCCTTAAGTACATCTACCCTGTTGAACTTATTATGGGAAATAAATATTTAAATAAAAACAAGCTGCTGATTATTTCACATTTTACTTGTGAGCAACGGCACATTTAAATCTTACAAATATAGTTATTTGGCTTATATCGTGATTAGGGGTGGGTTTTTATAATCGATTCATCGATTAAAATCGATTCTGGCTTGGATAACGTAAAATCGATTCATTAAAATCCTGAATCGATTTTTTTAATATAAATTTATTTTGCCTGAAATGCCAGAATCTCTGGTGACATCTCACAAAATTTCAAGAACCACCAAACAGTTAAGACAGTAAATGAGAGCAGGTACACGGATTCTGCACATAGACTTAAACACACAGCGCGACCCGCGGATCAGAATCAGTGAGATGTCGCCTTTCTCACCCGACGGCAAGGACACGGTCGGGGCTGAAAGCCGACAGCTTGCTGATTCTGATGTGTCGGCGGGTCCAAGCTTTGTGTTCACGCCCTTTATGCGCCGATTCTAAAGCTGTTAGTTTGATCTCTCTCCAAACAATATTGACCGAACCAGCAGCAAAAGAAGATTCACATAAACATCGTCATGTATTCACTCTGACTTTTACTGTTTTGCTTCCACCGCGATGCACAGCTCTCTCTCTCTCTCTCTCTCTCTCTCTGTACTTCAAGAACAGTTTCCCTTTCTTCATTATTCGCTTGCTTGTTACGCACAAGTCTACTGTTGCTTACAGCGCTGTCAGCCGCTGTTTTTTTCCCTTTTACATTCTTCCGAAAAGAAAACCTCATTTCTGCTGTTCAATACTGAACAAATTTAAACTTTTTAAAATTATTCAAAATGCAAAACGCTTAACCATGTCTCTAATAAAACCGCTGTAACTTCAGAGGTAATGTTCATATGTTGATTAATGGTTTTCTTTCGTTTTTGATGTACTGCAGAATATTTTTATAAAATCCCAGGTCAGGAAAATCACCTTCATGTTTTTCTGTGTTTTATCTTCAGCTACTTTGACACAAAGGTATCTGCTGTGACGCTCACACCTTTGATAAAGTCTTGCGTGTGTCAGCTTCCTTTTTATTGATACAAAAATATGTAAATGTACTGATCTGAATTATAATATTTCTGACTGTCAAAATATCCCAGATTTAAATCGAATCGAATCGAATTAAATCGAATTAAATCGAATTAAATCGAATCGTGGATCGAATCGATTCGGGACCTTGTGAATCGGAATTGAATCGATTCTAGAAATCAGTGACGATACCCAGCCCTAATCGTGATAGATATCGTTATCGCCTGAAATGAAAAAAACATATCGTGATATGAAAAAATCTCATATCGCCCAGCTCTAATATATATATATATTTATTAGGGGTGCAACGATACTCGTATCGATATTGAACCGTTCGATACAGTGCTTTCGGTTCGGTACGCATATGTATCGAACAATACAAAATTTGTAATTTATTTTATCAACTTTCCTTCTGACGATGCTGTCTGTGTTGAGCGCTCAGTGTATCTGCGTTCGACTACTCCGCCTAGGCTGCACTGTCGAGCGCAGATCCACTGAGCGCTCAACACAGACAGCATCGTCAGGAGGAAGAGCGCAGGGCAAGCTGGCGAGACAGAAGTTAAGCTCTCCTTGCAACATGGCAAATTGAACCTCCCCCACCCTCATTCAGATCTGGCGTTTGGAATTATTTTGGTTTTCATGTGACGTATGACCCTGAAGGTAAGCGAGTCATGGACTAAAGTAAAACAGTATGTTGGATGTGCCACGCAATGCTCAATTACATGGGTGGGAACTAGTGTGTTAGCGCAGTTAGCTCGTTAACGTGTTGGCCGTCTAGCCCCATGCAGGGGTAGCTCGTTAACGGAGATTTGCCGTGTTGTGGCGTTAACGTCATTTCAACGAGATTAACGCTGACAGCACTAGTGGGAACACAACGAATATGACTGCACATTTACACCGACATCATCCTAGTGCAAAGACATGTGGAAGCAGACAAAAACAACAAGCATGCATGCTACAAACTTTACCCGAGTCATTTAGACAGCCGTTAGCACATGATTCTCCTTATGGGAACCTGATATGTTTAATATTGTGGCGAGCTCAGACAACGAGGAGACGGAGGTATCGTTTGGTCTTGCTGCCCGTGAGCTAGCCAGGGAGCACAGCCGTTTATTGACATCTGCAGAAGAACACTGCCGCTAGCTAACTGCTCAGCGCGGCAACCGCACAGCAACAACAACACACAGAGCGCCCTCTGACCCCGGAAGGACACACCGTCGCAGCGAGAAGGCGTCACCCGTCACTATGGCAACATAAACAAAACATAACTGTACAAACAGAACCCCGAACAGCCCTGACCCGCTACATAGCCCCCACCTAAGGGGTCAGTCGTCCCCGACTACCCCATTACCCCACACAAAGTCCTGCAAATGTCCAGGTGCCTTCTTTTGGCGCACCGGCCGGTCACGACCGGCGGGGGAAAAGTCACTCGGGTCAGAACATGGGGTGCCACCATCATCCCACTTCTGACACCAATGTGGCGAGCTCAGACAATGAGGAGACGGAGCTGTCGTTTGGTCTTGCTTCCCGTGAGCTAGCCAGGGAGCACAGCCGTTTATTGACATCTGCAGAAGAACACTGCCGCTAGCTAACTGCTCAGCGCGGCAACCGCACAGCAACAACAACAACACCACACAGGGCGCCCTCTGACCCCGGAAGGACACACCGTCGCAGCGAGAGGGTGTCACCCGTCACTATGGCAACATAAACAAAACATAACTGTACAAACAGAACCCCGAACAGCCCTGGCCCGCTACAATATGCTGCTGAGAATATAGCCCAGAAGAAGCGTATAGTATAGCTTTTATTTTGGAAAGAGCCATTTCTCTGTAATAAATTCTCTTTTCCAAAGATGAGTGATTCCTCAATCAGATACAGGTGTTACCGCGCCAGATCCGCGGCCCCGAACCGTAGTAAGGAAACCTCTGGCAGTTACTTGTAGGGCTGCTCAATTAATCGAATTTTAATCACGATTACGATCTGGGCTTTCAACGATCATTAAAAATGACTGAGCCGATTATTAGCCCCTCCCTCATGCTTTACTCTCGCGCTGCTCCGTGTGGCAAATCAAGCGCACTGCTCTGCATTCCGAACACCCGTCACAACAATTAAGAGGACCCGAGGGAAGCTCGGAAAGCTAAGCAGAAGTTATTTGGAGAGGAGTGGACTGCCGTTGGTTGAAAAGAGAGGTAAAAAAAAAAAAAAAACTTCAGTGGTGTGGAAACATTATGGGTTCGCGGAGTCAGACGTGGATCAAGTAGACAGTGTGTAAACTTTGCTATGGTGTCGTAGCTGCACCACAGAGCAACACTGCAAAGTTTACATTTTTCATTTATTTCTTATATTGCAAACATTTGCACTGTTATCAGTATTTGCACACTATTTTATATTATTTTTTAAAGTCATTATTCAATACATTGTTATTGTTAACCCTTTAAAGCCGGTCAGAGCAGCATGCTCGTTTTGTATAACTATTTTTAAATCCCTGTAGAACCTGAACCGCTAAGCTAGCACAATAAATTTTTTTCCATATGAAACCAGAGGAGTTGTACTTACATCTTATGCCATCATCTTGTCCTAGGTCACGGTTTCCTTCCACATAAAGCTTTGCAAAAATTGCATAAAAAGCGCTTGCAGGAACAAAAACATAATATTCCAGAAACACGCTTTGCCAATCTGATCAGCTGTTCTTAACACTTCCCACATTGAAAAAGACGTCAACTCGAACTATCGCAAGTGACGTCATTTTCGCGGAAAATGTAGTTTTTTTACTTGTAGGCCTTAGAACTCGAATTGCACTGCTGGAAATAGTTTATTTTGATGCACATGCACATTCTTTGCAAATTTGCATCATAGGATTGGTTTTTTTTGTTTTTCCTGCAGTATATAAAAATTGCTGTATCTCCAAAAATAAAACTATGAAGACACTCAAAATAAATTTCCTGTTGTTGTAAACTATTTTTTGCAACTTTTTTGTATTTAAAGTTTTGAGGGATAAACCTCTTAAATTTCTCCAAGTAGCAATATATGTTAAAAAAAACAAAACAAAAACGATTTTCTATTTTTTTGTAGTTTATTGCACTTTTTTGCAATTAATGTAGTTACTATGGACTTAATACATACACATTTTTAAAATATGGGCTATAACAGTTGTATTGATGTATAACAACTTGAAATGCTCCCACAAATGGCACTACAGCATGTAAAAAAAATAAAATAAGCTCTGGCGGACTTGGTTCTATGGTAGATCTTAAAGGGTTAAATAAATATCGTCAAATAATCGTGATCTCAATTTCAGTGAAAATAATCGTGATTATCATTTTTGCCATAATCGAGCAGCCCTAGTTACTTGAAGGTTCCGTAACTGACTCGTAGCCGGCAACAGCTTACTATACAGGTCAACTCCGCTAGCAAAAAGATCGAAGGAGGCGTAGGAAACTGCTTCACCGAACTTTATTTCTTCTCTAAGGCACGAACACCGCGTACAGTGGGCTGAAACAGTTTACTCACAGCGAGCATCGCCGACACAACTCTGGCTGTCGAGGGAGTTATTATATTCCTTTAATTTATTTTCTTTTCGTCTCTTCTGTAGCTAACCGTTACTTTTTCCCCTTCTCCGCTCTCTCTCTTCACACACACACCAGGCAGTCCCGCTACACACATCCCGAATACATTTCCCATCAGGCTTCATCCTTAAAGGGCCATGCCTGTAACACAGGGCTTGCAAAATCGCTAGCCCGACGTCCCGGGGCTAGCGATTTTTCCAGTCGGGCTACCAAAATCTATCTCTGCCCTGCCCGTCGGGCTATTGTAGGAAGGAAAAATATATGTCAATGCTTTTGCATTCTTTCGGAAATGTAGCTGGGTAATTATGTCATTGGCATCGGTGAGCCACTGTCAATATGTGACATATTGAAATCGCGTTTGAATTTGCGATTGTTTTTTGCTTTCACTTTGCAAATGTCCAGGTGCCTTCTTTTGGCGCACCGGCCGGTCACGACCGGCGGGGGAAAAGTCACTCGGGTCAGAACATGGGGTGCCACCATCATCCCACTTCTGACACCAATGTGGCGAGCTCAGACAACGAGGAGACGGAGGTATCGTTTGGTCTTGCTTCCCGTGAGCTAGCCAGGGAGCACAGCCGTTTATTGACATCTGCAGAAGAACACTGCCGCTAGCTAACTGCTCAGCGCGGCAACCGCACAGCAACAACAACAACACACAGGGCACCCTCTGACCCTGGAAGAACACACCGTCTCAGCGAGAGGGCGTCACTCGTCACTATGGCAACATAAACAAAACATAACTGTACAAACAGAACCCCGAACAGCCCTGACCCGCTACAATATGCTGCTGAGAATATAGCCCAGAAGAAGCGTATAGTATAGCTTTTATTTTGGAAAGAGCCATTTCTCTGTAATAAACTCTCTTTTCCAAAGATGAGTGATTCCTCAGATTTATTTTTTTAATTACTTTTGTTTCAGCAACATTAAATTTAAAAACTGTACTTTTGAGTTAAAATATATATTTATAATTTTAATAAATGACAAATTAAAAAGGCATGAACATTTTTTTGTATCGAAAAAATATCGAACCGTGACACCAAAGTATCGAATCGAACCGAACCGTGAATTTTGTGTATCGTTGCACCCCTAATATATATATATATATATATATATATATATATGTACCCCCACCCGAGATTGGGTACATAGCCCCAAGTGCGATAGTGGATCGTTGAGTGCGAGAGGAACTGACCTGAAAAATAGGATCATGGCCAAGCTTGAAACCTGGATCCCCCGTAGCCGGTTACCAAGATTACGTGAAGTACCCTCAGAAGGTCTGCTAGATGATGTTAATGCAGCACTACGGACGATACCTACAACCACGATTACCGACACTAACAAGTTGATCTACAATACGGCAGCAGTGATCAGTGAGATGCTTGGCTACAAGTTGAACAGCGACAAGGGGCAGTACCCTCCATGGAGAAGGAGGCTAGAGGGCAAGATCAAAGTAGCACGGAGGGAGGTTAGCCAACTAACGGAGTTGCAGAAAGGTGCGACAAATAAGGTGCCTAAGAAATACAGCAAGCTGTCCATACCTGAGGCCTTGGAAACTGCCAAGCAAAGACTCACAGCCTTGGCCAGCCGCTTGAGGAGGTACACCAGAGAGAAAGAAGGCAGGAGAATAAACCAGCTGTTCTCCACAGAACCAGCAAAGGTGTACTCTCAGTGGCAAGGGAACAATAAGAGAACAGCACCACCAAGGCTGGAGACGGAGCAATACTGGAAGAGCATATGGGAGAAGGACACAACCCATAACGGCAATGCTCAGTGGCTAGAGGATCTGAGGGCAGACCACAGCGACCTCCCTGAACAGGGTCCAGTAACCATCACAGTGGCAGATATCCAAGAAAGGGTCTCTAGTATGAAGAGTTGGACAGCACCAGGGCCCGACATGGTTCACGCCTACTGGCTGAAGAAGCTGACTGCACTCCACGAGCGTCTGGCAGCACAAATGAACCAGCTGCTAGTTAACGAAAGACACCCGGAATGGCTAACTGAAGGCCGGACGGTCCTGATCCCCAAGGACCCCAAGAAGGGACCGGTCCCCTCCAACTACCGACCAATAACCTGCCTCAGTACTACATGGAAGCTCCTGTCAGGCATCATATCGGCTAAGATGAACAGGCACATGGGTCAATACATGAGCGGGACACAGAAAGGAATTGGCAAGAATACCAGAGGTGCAAAACACCAGCTACTGGTAGACAGAACAATCAGCCGAGACTGCAAGACCAGACTGACCAACCTGTGCACTGCCTGGATTGATTACAAGAAGGCCTATGACTCAATGCCCCACAGCTGGATACTGGAATGCCTAGAATTGTACAAGATCAATGGGACCCTAAGAGCCTTCATCAGGAACTCAATGGGGATGTGGCGTACAACACTAGAGGCCAACTCCAAGCCCATAGCACAAGTTACCATCAAGTGCGGGATCTACCAAGGAGATGCTCTGTCCCCACTGCTGTTCTGCATAGGCCTGAACCCCCTCAGTGAGATCATTAACAAGACTGGCTACGGATACCGGCTACGGATACCGACTACGGAACGGAGCAGTTGTCAGCCACCTCCTGTACATGGATGACATCAAGCTGTATGCCAAGAGTGAACGAGACATCGATTCACTGATCCACACTACCAGGCTATACAGCAATGACATTGGAATGTCGTTCGGACTGGAGAAGTGTAGTCGGATGGTAACAAAGAGAGGGAAGGTAGTCAGAACTGAGGGGATTGAACTACCAGAAGGCAACATTGCAGACATAGAGGACAGTTACAAGTACCTGGGGATCCCGCAGGCAAATGGGAACCATGAAGAGGCCGCCAGAAAGGCTGCAACCACCAAGTACCTGCAGAGGGTCAGGCAAGTCCTGAGGAGTCAGCTGAATGGTAAGAACAAGATCCGGGCCATCAACACATACGCCCTGCCCATGATCAGGTACCCTGCTGGGGTAATAAGCTGGCCAAAGGAGGAGATAGAAGCCACTGACATAAAGACAAGAAAGCTCCTGACCATGCATGGAGGGTTTCACCCCAAGTCCAGCACCCTGAGGCTGTACGCTAAGCGGAAGGAAGGGGGCCGGGGACTGGTGAGTGTCAGCACCACAGTCCAGGATGAGACAAGGAACATCCAAGAATACATTGGGAAGATGGCCCCAACTGACCGAGTGCTCAGTGAATACCTCAGGCAGCAGAAACCCAAGAAAGAGGAGGGAGACGAGGAACCATCATGGAAGGACAGGCCCCTGCACGGTATGTACCACCGGCAGATAGAGGAGGTGGCTGATATCCAGAAATCCTACCAGTGGCTGGACAAAGCTGGACTGAAAGACAGCACAGAGGCACTAATCATGGCAGCACAAGAACAAGCTCTGAGTACAAGATCCATAGAGGCTGGGGTCTATCACACCAGGCAAGACCCCAGGTGCAGGCTGTGTAAAGATGCCCCAGAAACAATCCAGCACATAACAGCAGGGTGCAAGATGCTAGCAGGCAAGGCATACATGGAACGCCATAACCAAGTGGCCGGCATAGTGTACAGGAACATCTGTGCCGAGTATAACCTAGAAGTCCCGAGGTCAAAATGGGAGATGCCCCCAAGGGTGGTGGAGAATGACCGAGCTAAGATCCTGTGGGACTTCCAGATACAGACGGACAAAATGGTGGTGGCTAACCAACCGGACATAGTGGTGGTAGACAAACAGAAGAAGACGGCCGTAGTGATCGATGTAGCGGTTCCGAATGACAGCAATATCAGGAAGAAGGAACACCAGAAGCTGGAGAAATACCAAGGGCTCAGAGAAGAGCTCGAGAGGATGTGGAGGGTGAAGGTAACGGTGGTCCCCGTGGTAATCGGAGCACTAGGTGCGGTGACTCCCAAGCTAGGCGAGTGGCTCCAGCAGATCCCGGGAACAACATCGGAGATCTCTGTCCAGAAGAGCGCAGTCCTGGGAACAGCTAAGATACTGCGCAGGACCCTCAAGCTCCCAGGCCTCTGGTAGAGGACCCGAGCTTGAAGGATAAACCGCCCGCAGGGGCGTGCTGGGTGTTTTTTTTTTTATATATACATATATTGCACACACACACATACACACACCATTACATGGGGGCAGGGATAGCTCAGTAGGTAGAGTGGTGGCCCCATGATCGGAAGGTCGGGGGATCGACTCCACTGAATGGCTACCCTGAGGTACCGTCCCTACACACTGCTCCCCGGGCGCTGCACTGGTGGCTGCCCACTGCTTCACTGGGTGAATGGGTTAAATTCAGAGGAACTATTTCCCTATGGGGACTAACACGCACACTTTACTTTACACTTTTACATAGGTTTACAGTGTTTCAAACATTAAACATTTGGTTTGCTTACCAAACCAAAACAAAAGGAAAAAAAAAAAAGGTGCTTCAAAAGAAGAAGGCAAAAAGACCGCAGGATGAGTATACTGCCACGAGGATGAACTTAAGAGGTGCAGTCTGTGATTTTGCTGAGCAAAAGACCCAAATGATGACATTCAAATAGGCAAGCAGTAGGGATGGATGATAGTCTCAAAATTATCTAAAATTATAAATTATAGTGGCCTCCTCGTGGTTAACCAGGAGGTCAAGGGTGGAGAGTAAGCAGGTCAGGGGCCCAACTGGAGACCAGCAATAATTCAGAAGGGGTTGGCCAGAAGACCAGGAGGGAAAACTGAGCTATTCTGTGGGTCAGCTGGTAGGCCGGTACTGCTCTCTGGCCATAATACATATGGTCGCCTGCTCACCCACTGAGCTAAAACGGTGCCACCTCCCATTGTACTTTTAAATATGCTAGGAACCACAAGTACGCTTGCAGTTTGAGAGTAAAGTGCTCGATTAGCAGTGATGTGGTATTATGCAGACTTTACGATAAGCTGGGGCCTTTAGATGTTGTTCTGGGTTCTTTTGTGACCTCCTAGATTGGTTTTCAGCGTGCTCTGGGAGACATTTTGGTAGGCCAGTCACTCCTGGGATGGTTCATCACTGTTCCAAGATTTTCCATTTGTGGATAATGGCTCTCACTCTGGTTCACTGGAGTACTAAACCCTAAAGAAATGTTGTTGTAACCGTTCCTAGACTGATAAACGTCAATGCCTTTGTTTATCAGCTGTTTCTTTAGGTCAGGGCATGATGTGTTGCTATGTGACATCTTTTAGCCTACCTCACTTTATCAGACTGGTTCTATTTAAGCGATCTCTTGATTCAACAGGCCTGGCAGTAATCAGGCCCGGGTGTGGTAGTGCAATTAAACTCAGCTTTCAAAAACAAGAGGAAATAAAGAAGATTAAAGCTGCAAGCTGCAAGGATCTTGCACTTGTGGCTAACCCCTGCCGAACACCTTAAATGCCCACTAGGTGGCAATGGAGAGTCTATTGAATAATCGATAGATTACTCACAATTACTAAAATTATCGATAGCTGCAGCCCTACATGAAATAGCTTATTAGTTTTTTCCATTACATTTGTGACCTAGAAAAAAAGCAAAATGACTTAACTGGGTTAGGATTAAGTTCAGTGATATCGAGAATATATGGGGAGTGATGTGCTTGCAGTCATTCCCCAAATCTATGTGAATGTTATCATGACCACTGGTTAATGATCTTAAGAATTTTCATACTAACGACCATGAAAATAAACTCAAAGTCAGTTGTGTTTGTTTCGGGAAACTGCGGAGACTGAAGACGTCACTTGAATGAGTGACAAAACATTTCTCCCATTAAAATAAAGATAAGAGAAAATTGAGGCAGCAACTAATTGGGCAAAACCCAGACTTCTGAGGCAGATCACTTTCCAATAGCTAAAAGAATGATTCAGCACTCTACGCATACTAACACAGCTTGATCTTAAAAAAGAAAAACAGATCCCCAACAGTGTCACCCACAAAGCACCCCCACACCATCACACCTCCTCCTTCACGGTGGGAACCATGCATGCAGAGACCATCCGTTCACCTTTTCTGCGTCACACAAAGACAGGGCGAGTGGAACCAAAGATCTCAAATTTGGACTCATCAGACCAAAGCAGGGATTTCCACTGGTATAGTGCCCATTCCTTGTGTTTCTTGGCCCAATCAAATCTCTCCTGCTTGTACTTTTGGACACATTGAAAGTTTTAGCAATTTTTTGGACTGAGTGACATTCAGTTCTTAAATTAATGATGAACTGTTGTTTCTCTTTACTTAGCTGATTGGTTTGTGCAATAATATGAATTCTAAAAGTTGTCAAATAGGGCTATCAGCTGTGTACAAACCTGACTTCTGCACAACACAACTGATGGTCCCAACACCATTAAGAAGGCAAGAAATTCCAGAAATGAACCCTGACAAGGCACAGCTGTGAAGTGAAAACCATTTCAGGTGACTACATCATGAAGCTTATTGAGAGAAGGCCAAGGGTTTGCAGCGCAGTCAACAATGGGTGGCTTCTTGAGAAATCTAAAATATAAGACATATTTAGAGTTACTAAATACTTTTTTTCTTTTCTAGGTAATTCCATATATCTTGCTTCATATATTTGATGTCTTCAGTATGTATCTACAATGTAGATAGTGGTAAAAACATTAAATGAGAAGGTGTGTCCAGACTCTTGACTGTTTGGTGTTCATTAAAATGCTTTCAGAATACGGCAAATGTACAATGATTCAGCTCATAAATCATGACACACTGCTCTCCCTAACATAAGCTCACTTAACTCATTCACTGCCATTGACGTCTATAGCCGTCAATTGCAGTGAATGAGTCAATGGGTTTAACTCATTCACTGCCAATGGCTGGCAGTGAATTAGTTAATAGGTTGAAAGTATCAGTATCGGTAATACTTCCCTTAATCTACTTGGTATCAGATCGATACCAAACTCTGTGATATCCTACAGCACTAGCACAAACAACATGTCAGGCCAAAACTGTACATCTTAAAGAATATATACCAGGAAAGCTGATCTGGCAACCGTATCGGGCTTTAAGGATGTCCTGTGGCAGGTTACAATGTTCCAACTGCAACTACAAATGCTTTCAGATGGGGAGCTGGTGGCACACAAAGGTATTTCTTGGCCAGGCATCTCACTGCTGAATAGGCAACTTCATGTTCCTTCCACCATTTAAGAGGGTCAGCATCACTCTCTACACAAACTGCCAATAAGTAGCTAGAAATGTAATTATTGATTTGCTCCCACTGTATGAAAGCAGTGACTGCAGTGATATGACAGAGATACATTTAAAAATGTATCTCTGTCATGTGTCAGCTGAGTCCTCAGTCACAATCCTCAGTCTAATACAAGCACAGACACACACCTGACACTTCTGTCAGTCTGCCCCAGGGCAGCTGTGGCTACAACTGTGGTTTGCCTCCACCAGTGTGTGAATGTGAGAGTGTCTAGAAAATATATAAATGCAATCCATTATAAGACCGATAGTTTATGTACGTTTCAGTTGCATAACTGGTAGATCTATAAGTTGGCTATCACTTATGAAAATACTTGTCTGATGGTCAATAGACATATTTAGCTCTGTAGCTGATTCTATAAACTTTGTATTTAACATTATGCCTACCATATTTTTTCTTACTTCAAATCAACTGATTCAGTATCGCACTCACCAAAGGCAAGATGAAGTCTGTGACCAAAACACTGCAAGCTCAGCCACTTGGTCAGCTGAACCACCTTGACTCTATGTCAGTCATTAAAGCTTCAGGTTGAACTTCCAGCTTATGAGGCCAACCTGCAGAGCTTCACTTATATGCGCTCCCATGTGGTGTTGGAGGAAGTAGCTGGTCTGGAAACAGGCACTTTTCAGTTTACAATTAAATGTTTCAGTGACACTCGTGTATGACTCACAGATCCTGTGAGCCATTTTTGCCACATATCGTTAGCTTCATAGCATAATTGCCTAAGTCATTTGACTAAGTCAATGACTTAGGCACTTATGCTATGAAGCTAACGATATGTACATGGCTGGCACATATGTGCCTGGCACATATCGGCACTGATATGTGGTCCAGTGTTTTTAGTGATATGACAGGCCACTGCTTTAGTAATGTCACTCCACGTCTCACTTTTTCACTCACAGCACAGGTATATTTGTTTTTAGTGTGGTTTATATCAGGCAGGAGACTGAAAATACTGCACGGTCTGGGCTACAGCACGCAGTTTCACACATTCTTCATACTGCACTTTATGGTGCTGTTGTAAATGGTGGAAAAGATTATAAGTGGTTGAAACTTTTGTTGGGACAACAAAAGTTTCAACCACTAATCTCCCAGGTTGAATCAAAACCATCTCCAAGTAACTGAGCCATTGTTTTTCTTTCTACCACCCAGCTCCTATTCGATAGCTACCATCCAGTTCAGATCCGTCTCCATTCTGTCACTGGCTGCAGGTGAAGCGATTGGGGAGGGGGGGGTTTATTCGGTGAGGAAGAGAGGTGGGGCAGAGTGACATTGTGTAGAGACAAATGTGGACAAGGCTCTATACTTATAATTGTAACACAGCATCGACTACATCCATATAAATGATATGGTCTCATCTTATATCTAGCATGAAAGTATATCAATATTTCTTAAAAAACACTATATCTCACCCATTCCTAATATAAACATACATAAGCAATGTTTGCTTTAGCAAGAAAGATATAAAGTGTTTCATTAGGAAGCAGTTCAGTTATGTATCATCATCCTGATAATAATTGTGTTTTTTAACTGCAACGTCTGGTTGTGATTGCTGCATACAAATTACATGCAACAATAATATACATTATGTATTAGAAAATATGTAAACTTACCACACACACATTTGGGTGAGGAAAAGTTAAATTGCTTAGGTTTCAAATATTGTGATCCAGGGATCTGATGAAATTCCCATGGTTGATCAGACTCTAAAGACATATTTATGTCAGATTAAGACAAATTAAAAATACTTTCTAATTTCTAATTTGGAAACATCAATGTTACTGCTGTTGGAGACACATTACACACAAAATGCCGGCTTAATGGATGGTCTAAAAAGCTTCCTTGAAACAGTGGTCTTGAGGCACTTCCTTACAAGGAGACACAAGAAACACAGGATAAACTAAATGTGGGATGAACTAAATCTAAGAAATTCTTGTTTTATTCTTGTTCTCTTATTTTTTTGCACAGCACTTTCATCGGCTGTTATGTTGTTTTAAAGTGCGTTAGAAATAAAGTGGAAGTGGAAAGTTTATAAAGGCTCGTGTGATGCATGGTTGGGCATGTGAAATTAGCTTAACAGCTAAACCATAAAAATCACACGTTGTGAATACATACTCCTAAAATTTAGGGCAACATTCGAGACCTGTAGCGAGTAGTTGAAAGTAGAAACATAGTAAACTCCCATGAGAAATTACCGAATAGGCAGGACTGAAACAGGATCTGGAACTTTTTGCCACCAGGTCCAATATTTAGGTTAGTAAAGACCCTCCATAAAAGTAGGACTGGACAGATGGTTTGAAAGAGTATAAGAGGCCATTTATGTCCACTGTGAATGACCATCATTAAACAGGTGTTGGCTTACGACACCAATTGTTAACCAAGTACAATGCAGACTTGAGGTCCCTTCCAACACCAGTTTGGGTGTTTGTTGGTTTGGTGTTTTGTTTTTTGTTTGTCTTTTTTAAAACGCAGTTTAAGTTTATTCTATAGAAAACATCCGGTTACCAAGTTATCAGTTAATCAGCTCTAGTGTCAGGAGCCTGGAGGAGATCATTTTGCTCAGCTTTCCTATAACTGGTACATGAACTCATTCGTATATAGCACTTTTCTACTCTACAAGCACTGAGAGCGCTTTATACAACATTCCTCATTAACCTATTCGCACCCTTTCATACAACACTTCTTGTGTTTAAGTGCTTTTTATCAGACATTCACACTCTGCTGGACACATTGGAGAGTAACTTGGGGTTAGTATCTTGGCCAAGGATATTTGGCATACAGACTGGAGCAGCCAGGGATCGAATCACCAATCTTCAGATTAGAAGGTGACCAGTTCTACCTTCTTGCTACTACAGCAAGTGTAAAAGCATTCACAACTGATTAAACCTAAAAATATCAATTATTGATAGTCAATTTGCTGCTTAACCTCCTAAACCTCTTTCACAGCATGCATTTTTAATTTCTCTTTGATATTTGGGCTGATTGGGACCTGATGAATGTAAAAACAAAGAATTACCAGATTATTTTTTTTTTTACCTGATTTTTCTTTCTAAGAGAAATGAGAGCCACATATGAGGATATTCGTTTAACATTTTGATCGAACAGTAGCAGTATAATGTCCTCATAAGTGGATATCAGGCCCTTGTACAGTAAAATGGACTATTTTGGTCTACATAACTCAAAATGTGATGTCCACATATGTGGACGCCAGGTCCTAGGAGGTTAAAGGACCGTGCTGAATCAATCCTGTGCACTGAGCCAAAGGCCTACCACACCTGGTGCATGGTCTTTCAATTAGTGAAACATAAAGACCTGCTTGACCTCTAATTTTCTGCTTCTAAATTCAGATAAAACTGAAGTTAATTTACTCGGCCCTAAAAGTCTTAGGCTATGTTCACACTGCAGGTCTTAATGCTCAATTCCGATTTTTTGATCAAATCCGATTTTTTTGTCTGCTTGTTCACACTACAAATAAAATGTGACAGCAAACGCGCTCTAGTGTGAACGCTCAAAGCGGCCCGCATGCGCAAAAGAAGACGTCACACACAACGTGCTCTGTTTAGACCCAGAGCAAACAATATTGTTTGACTGATGGCCCTTAATATAAAGACTTCGGACTTTATGTCTCCCAATTTTGCTTTAAGTTATAAAGTTATTTTGTTATTTAGATATGGCCTAATAATGATCCTTATTGCCGTTTTAGAGAGCAGCGCTGCTTCAAAGGATAGTTGCAGATTTCTGTCAGAATCTGCAGATTATACAGTACAAATAAAATGTTCACGTTTCTCTAGAGCTGGGCGATAGAACGATAACGATATGTATCGCGATATAACTTTTACTCGATAGAGAAATTAAGCTATCGCGATAGACCTCGCCGCTCTTGTCCTCTTTAAAAAAAAAAAAAAAAAAAAAAAAGGTCAGCCAATCCAAATTAAGTAGCGCAGAGCCGAACCAATCACAGCCGCAGCGTCACGTCGCGTGACTTGTTACGTACAGCACAAGTGCCAAGCCGCACGTGTGTTTGTTTGGGAAGCAGCCAGCGGGTAATGGAGCCAGCGCGTAATGGAGGAAATGAGTGTGCCGACTAGAAAAATCAACCGAGCGTGACCGAAGAGAAAACAGATGACGGTTCCAATGCCGGAGAGATTGTCGAACGGAAGAGCCATAGAAGTTCCGTAGTGTGAAGGTATTTCGGCTATTTCAAGTCTGACAAAAACAGAGTAGCGTGCACTGTAAATTGTGCTGAAAGCAAGTCTGGAAATACAATAAACTGGTGTATGCGTCACACTGCGCCACGTTATTGTTTCGGTGAAATGAATTTCTACAATACTGTTACTGTTAATTCTACTCTCTGCAGTGTTTAAATGCTTACATATACACACAGTTACTGTCCCTCCACACATACGACTCGGTTCTGCTTCTATGCCCCAGCTTTGTTTACTTTTTCCCACCGAGGCTTCTAGACTTCTGATTGGCCAACATTTCTGCACGGTTAGGAATCTAGCGCCACCTGCTGCTTTGGCATGTTCATAGCAGCGTTTTCCTTCATTTCTGCCTTTATGTGTGGACGGGATTATTTTTAAAACGTAAACAGAAAATCTCCGTTTTCAAAAATACCCGTGTATGTGTGGACGTAGCCTCAGTCTCTGACTGGAAGCGCTAATTCGTCATTCGGCTTTTGTCAGACTAAAGTAACTGTTAAAACTGTTTGAAAAGCTCAGCTATACAACAAGGAGAGATTGAGAATTTCCTTTTAGTTCTCAGTTTATTTGATATTGACAAAAGTTAGTCAATCTTGTCTGTTCTTCTGTAAAACAAACTAAGATTTATTTTTAGAATTAATATTTTGTTTCTAAGTGGAATTGACAATTTAGTCTGTTTCGTTTGTTCTATTTTGAAACTTAAACGCTTTAGCGGCTGCCTTTTGTGTAGTTTGCAATATTTGCCTTTATTTATCTGAAAAAGTCTCATGTTCCTTAAGTACATCTACCCTGTTGAACTTATTATGGGAAATAAATATTTAAATAAAAACAAGCTGCTGATTATTTCACATTTTACTTGTGAGCAACGGCACATTTAAATCTTACAAATATAGTTATTTGGCTTATATCGTGATAGATATCGTTATCGCCTGAAATGAAAAAAACATCGTGATATGAAAAAATCTCATATCGCCCAGCTCTACGTTTCTCCAATGTTGTCTTCCCAACAGTTTCACTAACATCTACACTGGATGGCCAGGAAGCGTTCACGATGTCTTCTCGGGCGCTTCTCCGGTGCTGTTAATTGGCATCTGTCTTGTGTCAATGACGTAAAAGACGGATTTAATGCGACATGAGCGACCGTGGCTCAGGGGGTTGGGAATCGCATCTGTAACCGGAAGGTCGCCGGTTCGATCCCCGGGCTCTCTGTCCTGGTCGTTGTGTCCTTGGGCAAGACACTTTACCCTACTTGCCTACTGGTGATGGCCAGAGGGGCCGATGGCACGATATGGCAGCCTTGCTTCTGTCAGTCTGCCCCAGGGCAGCTGTGGCTACAACCGTAGCTGCCTCCACCAGTGTGTGAATGTGAGAGTGAATGAATAGTGGTATTGTAAAGCGCTTTGGGTGCCTTGAAAAGCGCTATATAAATCCAATCCATTATTATTATTATGACCGTTCAAACAGCAGTCGCTTTCTAAAATATCAGATATATATCGGATTCAGGACCACATATGAAAGTGACCCAGGTCGGATTTGAAAATATCGGATTTGTGCTGTTCACACTGTCATACCAAGATCGGATATGGGTCGCATAGGGTCAAAAAAGTCGGATTTGATGCGCTTTCGCCTGCAGTGTGAACGTAGCCTTAAAAATATGGAGTCTAATCTTACTCTGGGTGGCATTACCATAGCCTCCAGTAACAGTGAGGAATGTTGGAGTCATTTTTGAGTAAAGTAAGTCTAATGTGCCTTGTAAACAAATATATAATACTGGGTTTTTTTTCCAATTAGAAGCATCCTGTCTGAGAGCAAGCTGAAAAACTAGTTTGTGCAATTATTCCTTCTTGGCTAGAACACCAATTCATTATTGTCAAAACTCCCTAAAAACTTCAGTTAAACCAAAATGTTGCAGCAAGAGTACTGACAGCATATTTCACCCACACTAGCTCCCTGTTAAATCCAGAATCCAATTTAAAATCCTTCTCACCACATACAAGGTCTTGAATAATCAAGCCTCATCTTATTTTAAAGACTTTACAGTATCGTATCACCCCAATAGAGCACTTCACTTTCAGACTGCTGGTGTATTTGTTGTTCCTGGAGTATTTAGAAGTGGAATGGGAGGGCCTTCTCTTCCTAAGTCTGTTCTGTTAGAGGTTTCTTCCTGTTAAAAGGGAGATTTTCCCATTGTCACCAAGTATTTGCTCATAGGGGGTCATCTGATTTTTAGGGTTTTTTTCCTATTTTGTCTCTATAATTGTACAGCCTTTACCTGACAGTTTAAAGCAGCTTGAGGGAGCTGCTGTTGTGATTTGGTGGTATATAAATAAAATGGAATTGAACTCAATAATGAAGCCGGGTTCAAGGAACATTGCATTGCCACATAATGCCCTATAACACCGGACCTTAAAGAAACACTCTAAGATAGAGAAACGACAACAAGACCTTCTCCATGATACAGTCACTCTCCTTCAGATGCCCACCCCGGTTCACAGGATGGTGGAAGAGGATTCCATGGCTGAAACAGAGGGCGTACCTGAGGCAGATGACAACCACTCTGACACCTGTTCTTCCTGCAAACAAAAAAGACATGCTGGGCCTGTGACTGCCCCATGAAGAGGGGCTAGAAGTGTTAATGGACCAACTGACCAAGCGAGGTGTTCCAGAGGAGGAAGCCACAGCTGCATATAACACACACACGCTCCTGCAATGAAGAAGTACTTGCTACTACCCATATGGAAAAGATATATATATATAAATCTTATAAAGTTTGTATCTGTCTTGTCTGAAACTTGTATGAAAAGCATATAAGAGATAAAACAGATATAAGATCCCTTGAAAAATTATATAATGAAGCTTGTATGTTTTGGATACTTACTAAAACAATATATGAAAGTAATGAGAAAGTGGCCACTTTCATGAGTAAATCACATATAAGTTTTTACTATTTCTTTTCCATATGGGTAACCTTGATACACCTACCTACACCAATACAGACAGCAATTAAGCCTTTAGAGCAGAAGAATGATTCTTTGACTTGTACTTATGTAAAATACTCACATAAAGCTTATAAAGCTTTCCCCAATTATACTTTGAATATTAGTGGCAAAGACATTGATTGTCTGACAGATTTTGGTACCACGTACTGTTATCAGAGTAGTTGGATTTCCTGCTTCGAGTGACAGTTTTCTGTTTGATCCTGTAGTACTATTGTTAAAGAAAATTTCACTGCCCCCTTGCGTTGTGGTGGTGCTAATGACACATTCATTTTTATGCTCCCCTCCTGTCCCTGACAATCTGTTGGTTGGCGATTTGATGTTTCTGATGGTGCGTGTGTGTGTGCATGCGTGCGTGCGTATGCAGACACACACAGACATATATATCTGTAATCACACTCCTTCTGCAGCTGTTCTGGATTTTACTACAAGTGATTTGATTTATATTGTGATTTTGTTTCCATATCCAAAGATCCAAAGCAACTACCAGTGACAACAATACCCCATCAGCCTTGTATGGCTGAAGGGTAAAAATGATTGTGAATAGATTGTATACAGGGCAGTAAAAAAGCATTTGCCTCTTTTCTGACTATTAATTTGTCTTAAAATCATTTTTGATATTAGATAAAGATAACCACAGTAAATACAAAATGCAGTTTTTATATGATTGTTGAATTATTTTATTTTTAAAGGAAAGAGGATTGCCAAATCTGCCAGGCTTTATGTGAAAAATGATTTGCTCTCCTTGTCAAATCATGAACTGGGACTAACCATATGTTTCGGGAAGCTGAGTTAAATTTCACCAGCCGCACTCAGGCCTGATTACTGCCAGACCTGCGGCATCAAGAAATCTCCTAAATAAAACCTGCCAACATGAAAAAGATGTCAAAAAGCAATCGGTCGTGCCACAAACAACAGAAAACGGAAAACTAAAGCCCTTCACATCTGATTGTCTGGAAAAGGGTTTGGACACTCAAGTGAACCACAGAGAGAGCCACTATTCAAAAATGGGGTAAACTTAAAAATTACTTTAGCATGAGTAGCCACCCAACTGAAATTATTTCAAGACCAGATCAACAAATAGATGATCCCCAAGAATTCTGGGAAAATTCTGTGGGCTGACTGATGAGACAAAATCTGAACTTTCTGGGAGGTTTAAGTCCCATTTTACTTGTTGTAAGTTAGTTTGATGTTCATAAAAAGAACATCAGGCTGCTTTGCTGCTTCAGGACCTGGATGACTTGTCCCAAGCAATGGAACCGTGAGTCCTGCTCTCTACCAGAAAACCCTAAAGGAGCATTTCACCTGGCCATCACGTCCCTGAAGCTGAAGCTCTCTCGGGACATGCAGGAAAACAATGATCTGAAACACACCAGCAAGTCCACCTCTGAATAACATTTATAAATAAATAAATAAGGTTTAATTCCTTTGATATCCTTTCAAACAAACCTTAATACTCTCCAGTGTGGCTGAAAATAAATAATTAGGCAAAGAGGGCTCGTTGTCAGGGCTCACTGCCAGTTTTCGAAAACTTGCAGATCTTGCTGCCACGGCTGACAAATATGCAAAAACTATGCAAAAACTAAGAGATCAGGAAGAGGGAAAATACTTTTTCATAGTAAATATACATACATAACAGGACAGATAACTCTTTGTAGTCATTGCACAGTCATATCTAGAACAACAGCACAACGAAATTGGAAACTGTCCCACATCTGCACTACAGAGTCCTGTAGGATGCTGCGTTCCCTCCTGAGACAGCGAGTGCTGTACAGGTCCTTCACGGAGGGAAGAGGATGTCCAATGATTTTTGGGCCATATTAATGACCCTCTGAAGTGTCTTTTTGTGTGCCATGGTGCAGCTGGAGAACCGCACAGAGATGCAGTCAGCACACTTTCAGTGGAGCAGCGGTAGAACACAATCAGCAGCTCCTTCTGCAGGTCCATTTTTCTGAGGATTCTCAGAAAATGGAGACGCTGTTGGGCCTTCTTTAAAACCACCGAGGTGTTTGAGCTTGTCTATGTGCACACCCAGGAACTTGAAACTGGACACCCTTTCCACGCACTCCCTGTTGATGCTGACAGGCTGCAGCTCAGACTTCCTCCTTCTGAAGTTGACTGCCAGTTCTTTTGTCGTGGTGTTCTTGAGGTCCAGGTTGGTGTCTGCACATCAATCCGACAGCCTCTGAAGCTCAGCTCTATATCCTGTCTCGTCTCCCCCAGAGATGAGCCCCACCACGGTGGTATCCTCTGTGAACTTAATGACTGCGTTGTCTGTGTGGGTACTGACACAGTCCTGTGTGTACAGAGTGTATAGTAGGGCACTGATAGTAGAACAGCCTTGTGAAGAGCCGGTGTTAAGGCTGAGGAAAGATGAGGCCCCACTCTAACTCTCTGTACACCAGAGGTGTTAAATGAATAAATTACCTCCTCGACATGTCTTGAAGTTCTCCAGAGGCCTGGTAATGAACTAATGACTTGTTGACCCAGGGTGATATCTAAAACTTGCAGGACAATGGCCCTTGAGGCCTGGAGTTGAACACCCCTGCTGTACACGGTCTGAGAGAAAGTCTCTGATCCAGCGGCAGGTGATAGAAAATAGCAATACGGCGGTTAGCACTGTTGCCTCACAGGAAGAAGGTCCCAAGTTCACCTCCACCACCTGGCCACAGTCTTTCTGTGTGGAGTGTGCATATTCTTCCTGTGTTTGTGTAGGTTCTCTCCCACCATCCATAGACATGCGGTTTTTTGAGGGGTAATTTATGATACTAAATTGCCTATAGGTGTGAATGTGAGTGTGAATGGTTGTCTGTCCCTCTGCGTTTAGCTCTGCATAATCTGCTGGCAATCTATCCAACGTCTACCCGGCCTCTCAACCTTTGATAGCTGGGATAGGCTCTAGCCTCCACAACTGTGATAAGCAGAAGAGAATGGATGGATGGGATATATCTCTAAAACCTTTTTGCAAAAGAGTAAATGCCACTGTGAGCAAAGTAAAGCACAAAGGATTCCCTTTGTCTTCTCAAAGCTGCTGTAGTGCAGCCGCTAATTAGCATATTTCTGATATAATCAGTAAAGGGTTGCCTTTAAAATAATTTACCAGTTCTACAAAACAGAGACAAAAATAGACCAGTCTTCTATTCTAAAACACATTCAGAAAACCCAGCACAATTTAATGGACAGAAATATAAATACTGTGTGGATATTTTAAGAGAATTATGAAACTAGCTATATGAAACTCTCTTTAATTAAACATTTACTTATATTTTACATGTTACTTCTTTTCTTAAAGGAATGCATATAGCGTTGTGTTCACACACAATCCACTACTAGCGGCAGCAGCAGCCTTGTTTTCTTCTATGCCAGAGTACAGAAAAAATGGTTATTATTCTCCAGTTTATTCTTCATACAGATGCTTGTAACATGTAATTGGCATGTTAAGCCAATTAACATGGCTGTCATCCATTTACTTTTCAGCTTCCTTTTCTTCTCTTCAATTTCCCCTGACAGAGAACCATCTGTCAGGCCTGCATCCCCAGTTAGCAGCCAGCGGAGTCGTAACACTTTGTTGTCTTCAACAGGTCTTCCCTAATCAGCCAATCACATGACAGCAACTCAGTGCATTTAGGCATGTAAATGTAGTTGAGATTCTTGAGACAACCTATTTTCTGTTGGCTTCCAGCAGCATTACATCACATGTCACATAGATCGAATAACCTCAAACTGGTTTCTTGAACACAACGGTGATTTCACTGTGCTCAGATGGCCTGCAGAGTCACCACATTGTAATCCAACAGAGTACCTCTGGGATGTGGTGGAATGAGACGTGTACATCACGGATGTGCATGACGTACAAATCTGCAACATTTGTTTGAGGTTATCATGTAAATCAAAATCTGTGAGGAATGTCTCCAGCACCTTGATGAATCTATGTCACAAAAGAAAGGCTATTTCTTAAAACAAAAGGCGATTGAGCCTGGTACCAGCACGGAGTACCTAACAGTGTCCAGTTAAAGTATACTCCATTTTTCTACAACTACATTTCCAATAAATCTGTTTTCCTGGACATGAGTTTCTATTTCATTATTAGGCAACAGAATTAGCATGAAACAGGGCTGTTTAACAACTATGTGTTAACCAGTGATGTTCCACCCTGATAAAAGCAGTGCTTGACTTGTGAAATCTAAAAGCAGAAATCATTTAAAACATACAAAAGTAAAGCAATCTGTCTCTTTTTATCTCACACAGCACTGCCATAAAGCTCCTCACCTGTCAATATGTATATACAGCCTTTAAATTACTGCTATCTTGTGGTTGACTGCTGCAATTATTTCATTGAAGACTAGCTCTCTCCGTAATGCGGGCGTGTCCATCTTCAGCACTGGCTGGAGCTGGGCAAGCTGAGAGGCAGGCAGCATTGTGGATAAAACCAGAGTGCGAGGCAAGCTGCTGCTGGTCTGCTTTCACTGCTCTGAAATCAGTTACTATCCACGCTTCATATAGAAACACACCTAGGATTAGCAAGTAAACAAGCTTCAATGATTTAGCATAGTAACAGATGAGTTTCCTGTTGCCAACCACTTAGAGCAATGTATGCGATAATGTGATGTAGACAATGAAAAGACAACATGACGGCGTACCGCTCAGAGGTCTTGCATTCAGTCATCTTTTTGTACATCTGTTATACAATTTCATCAACGCGATGTTGGACAAACCTCATGTTCAGCAGATAAGACCTCTTGTTACTGGGTCTACAGACTGATGGGATGCTTACAACAGAGGTTCTTCACTCGCACAACATAAGGATAACAAACAGAAACAAAGCTGTAGAGCCAGTGTGAAGGAAAGAATAAAGAAAACGCTTCAAAAGCCTCCGCTCCTCAGCCTTTTCCTTACAAAAGCCAGGTCTATTGTGAACAAAAATGGATGAGGTGAGGCTACAGCTGGAAGACAATAGTTCATTGGGGACTGCTGCACCCAGCAATACCTGATGAAACGCCCCCTACTTCAAAAACAGTTAAAACATGGGCTGGGTGCTTCTTTGCAGCTACAAGACTGTGTTGAGAATACAGACTGGAGTATTTTTGAATCTCATGACCTGGAGGAGTACACTGCATGCATACTCTCCTAACCACTGTCACCGCTGACAAATGCATCCAGGTGTATGCCAGCCACAAGCCCTGGATGACACGTGAGGTCAGGACCCTGCTTAGTAACAGAAACACTGCTTTCAGGTCGGATGACTTGGAACTGCACAATGCAGCCACGGCAAACCTGAAAAGGGGCATCAGACATGCCAAGCTGGATTATAACAACTAAGGACTATCTCCAGAACAACAACTTGAGGCAACTGTGACTGGGGGTCCAAAACATCACTAACTACAACCCCAGACCCAGGGCTGTGGATGGTGATGTTGTTCTAGCGGAGACGTCTTCTTTGGCCGCTTTGAACAAAAAACACCAGACACAGTCACACCACACACACAGGCCAACACCAGCCACATCTTTGTGTTGGAGAATCATGACATGAGATACATGTTAAGGACAGTTAACAGGACCCCCAGAAATGCAGCAGGACCTGATTGCATCAGGTGCTGAAGGTCTGTACAGACCAGCTCACAACCTGTCCTTAGCACAGACCACTGTCCCATCCTGCCTGAAGGCCTTGACCATTCATGGCTGTCCCAAAAGGAACACCACCAGCAGCCTAGTTAACTTCCACCCAGTGGTTCTCACTCCATTCGTTATCAAGTGTTTTGAGAACCTGGTCAAAAGTCACGTAATTCGAGGACCATGTAAATTGAACCCCCACAAGTTTACACAGAGGGATAATAGAGGATGCCGTAGCCACTGCTAGCTGCACAACCTTGATTCATTTAGAGCACAAGGGCAGTTATGCTAGGCTTCTTTTCACTGACTTCAGCTCAGCATTTAACACAAACACCCCTAGCAGACTGGGAACAAAACTAATCAACCTCCTCCTCCCATACTCCATCTGACTCTGGATTAAGGACTTCCTGAGAGTCCGCCCACAGTGAGTTAAAGAAGGGCCCAAACTTTACCCAACATTCAGCCTCAACATTGGCTTGCCATAGGGATGTGTGCCGACTCTCCTGCTGTACACTCTCTACACACCCGACTGCACCCCACTCACCCAAGCAACTCAATAGTGAATTTCACAGATGACATGACAGCGGTTGGACTCATCATGGGGGAAGATGAGTGTGCATACAGGGACAAGGTAGAGAAACTGGCATCATGGTGCAGCAGCAACGACCTTTTCCTCAACACCACAAAAACAAAAGAAATAATAGTGAACTTCAGGAGAAGCACATCTAATCGTCATATACATCAATGGGTACTGTGTGGAGAGGTTCTGACTTGAAGGTTCTGGGCTTGTGCCTGAGTGATGACCTAACCCAGAAAACCAACACCTGCGATGACCAAGAACCCACAGCAGCAGACAAGTATAGCACGCTTCAATATTTCCTGCATGACCAAGTGAACTTAACAACATCTAAAGAATAATTCAATCAAATATTCACAACACACATATGACAAGGCTGTTGCAATAATAAATAATAAACAATAAATGAACATTGTTACATCTTTACTAACCTGTGCAATACCCAACCTGTGTAACCAATACACAATGACTGAAGCACACACACACACACACACACACACACACACACACACGCATGTATATATCTATTTATTTATATTTCTATACTGTTTCTACTGTGTTTATTTACTAGAAAGGTTTTTAATTTTGTATTTTTGTGAATAGTTAGATTGCTTTCTTTGCACTGAATGAGACCGCATATAATTTTGTTGCACT
The DNA here is from genome assembly GCF_964374335.1 of Astatotilapia calliptera. Lineage (NCBI taxonomy): Eukaryota > Metazoa > Chordata > Actinopteri > Cichliformes > Cichlidae > Astatotilapia > Astatotilapia calliptera. The sequence continues at coordinate 16,591,019 of NC_137438.1, read as the reverse complement.
TTTGGCATATTGACGATAAAAAGACTTCTCGCTGCTTGTCTTCCTGTAAAAGTCATCACACACTGCTGGTGATAAACAGTATCCATTTCCAAGGTGGTGGTAAGATCTGTTAAAATCCAGGCCATAGAAAATAGTCACACACAACGGTTTACAAAGTGTGAGGCTACTGTAGTTATAATTAATTGAGTTATTACACTTTAAATAATTACTCAGAGAGGCAATTAGTCCAGCTGATTCAGTTACATTATCTTGTCCATGAGTGCTAACCACCGCACCACTGTACGGCTTCAGTATCTTGTAATTTGCTAAAATGTTGACAGTGGACACACAATCCCTCACCAGTAACATATCTGCTTGCTTTTTTCTGTAAAATATGCTAAATCAGACTTTTTTTATCTGCTTTTGGTGTCTTCAGCAGCATTAACTTTTCATGGTTATGTTTAGGCATTATTAACCACACTTTGGTTGTGGTGACAGAAGGATTGTGAGTCTGTAGTGAACAAGAGACAACATATTCACCACTACTCATACAACACTACTACACGTTTCATTCACCCAACGAAACACATTCATGCCTAAGCATATGCATGATTACACACCATCTTACACAAGGAAGACAAGGGATGGGAATTTCTAACAAGTTAGCAGTTACGATTCCATGATCAATATCACTTATTGATTCAATTCCTTATTGATTCTCATTGCGCTCTTAAAGACATCAATGGTCATCAGTGTTGGAGTCAAAAAAGTAATGGATTGCACAAAACACTTTTATTCAAAGTAAAGCAGTACATTACTTAATTACTCCCAGTAGAAAGTAATTCATTATTCAACTCGTTACGTTACATTGAGTTTCTCCATAACCCAATTACTAGTGAACAATTTAAACCTTTAGGTTACAGTTCCACACAGCAAAACAAATCCCCATCTTAATGAGCACACACATATGATCTTTCTCTTAGCGTTTAGGTATAAACACAAAGCCGACAAGACGAAGCAAAGATAAAAACCAGCCCAAAGAGTCTTCAAAGCGACGTCCACAGTGATTCTGCTTTAGAAACATGAAATGGTAGAAACGGAGGCTGCAGCCTGACTGTTCATCGCTGCTTTTGTTACCAGTTAAAGTTCAGGGTCTGGCTGCTGTGGTCGGTCAGCAGTCACTCAGCTTTAACATACCTCTGGGTTCTTGCTAGCTTAGTGTTAGCATGCTGTCTGTGCAGGCACTTGCAAAGAGGCAAAGTTGTGTTAGCACCATAACGCAGCCGTTTCTGTCTTGGATCCAGTTTGCACTTTACAACTGGGCTCTCATTCTATGCAGTAGAAATAAAAGTTCAGTCCATATCCCTGCTGTACACTGCTCTACTGCACACAAACTGAAATCAGCTGATTGTAGTGCAAGTGGAACCAATAAGCAGGATCAATAAGTAAGCAGACTAACAATTCCAAGGAAGTGAGCTGCTGGGAACACTGGCTCTCAAATCCCTACTTAAGAACTCAAGGAGCATGAGATCAATTTATCCACCTTCCAACTGGTGGACAACCCGCGCTACCACCTGAGCCACAGGTACCAGTTTAACTACAAGACTGCGGCAGCAATTCTTAGTTTGCATTACTTTTACTTCTTATCCTCAACCTTTAACTACACCATCCAATTGTCACTGGCTAATACAGCAAATAAAGCAGATATGTGAGTTTTCTTTTGACTTGGTTCTCTAAAGTAATATATGAAACATAAAAACTCACACAATCAGGGTGGCGAGAAGAAGGTGGTGTAAAGCGGGCTAAGATTCTGATGCTTTTGATCCAAACAACAAGAACAACTGCATTTGAGTCCAGAACTACTTATCTCAAACCTTTCAATTATTACTGTACCCGTGAATCCAGATTTGTTTAAAATGACCTTTTTTGAACAAATCAATAATCTGAATGGACTGACCTGCAGTAATGATTTGCATGAGGCTAAATGACCCCTGGATATTCCCAGCCTTCATTTATTAACACACCCACATGAGCTTGTTAAGTTCTGGGGACAAACTGCCACGATGTGTTCCACACCCTGACTTTCAAGGCAATCAGCGTGATAAAAACACATCCATATTTTTGATGTTGGCAGCTGAAGAACACCGGCCTGGGAGGCTGGATTCACGTCGACTCTACACTCTATTCAAATTCAGCCTGTTTTGTTTATATCAGGAAAGACAGATTTACATGAACAGCATAAGAACCTGTTCGGCCTCATTAAAGAAAATACTATTAAATAGGCGCATGGAGGAAACAGGAGGATTTGCACATACACCAAACAAGTCCTGATCCAGCTGGATTTCTGTCGTTAATTTCCCACCTCCCTGCACTGATCATGGCGAACAGAGGGGTGCGATTTTCCTCAATGTGGTTAATTCATTATAGGAACACCGAACCTCCCACGCAGAACTACTAAATGAGAAAAAGCTGTTCACGCCTGTGTTATAAAAAACATTGATGTGTTGGGATTTGGCGGAATTTGGTGTTGCGGTTTCTCTACGCTCGAGAGTTAACCACTCATTAACTGAGCTGAGAAACTATTTTGTTTGTTTGTTGTTCTTCATAATTATAGTGAATAAGGAGACATATGTAGATCTGACTGTGATTGGGCCATGCACCTCTAATTCTAGTGCCGCGCCATGGGAGTCGCCTCGATCCATCACAAGGACGAGATGCTGCAAAGGAGGATTTCTCTATTCGAGCCTCCTCTCGAAGTGATAAGGTGCATTTCCTGTCAGCATCTACTTATGAAAGCAGGTTAGCAGCATTCCAGCAAAGAGATGGGAATTTAGACCGACAGGTGCAACAGCATCTAGCCTCCACGCATCGCTCCTTCCACGCTGACAAATATCCAGATACAACCACCCCGGCGAATAACTAACAACCGAGGGAGATGACAGGGAAAGACACTAAATTCGCACATATGTTCTGCGTGGAAATCCTTGAATCGTGGGAGCGAATACGTGGCGAACTAGCTAGTAAGCACAGCCACCAAGCGAACCGCGGCTGCTAGTCTCATCTCTGGGCTGGCTGCCTCCCTTGGTTCGTGCTCGTTTTTCCCCTCAACAAGCAAAACAGTGCGAGTGTTGCTGGACTTACCTCTCGGCCATTTTCCCGACGGTTTTTAAAATCCGTTCAAGATAAATCCCACAACATCTCCCATGTTGCCTAAATTGCGGTTACCGTCACCGAGTCGGTCATCCGTTCCAGACTTCTATCAAGCCGCCAAAATTAAGGTACAACACATCCGACCATTACTTTCAGCATAAAAGCTTCTCGCCAACGATGTAGGGTCCCAGTGACTGGAGAAACGTTTTATGCAGTTGGGAAGTCCACCGTCAACAAGCACTATACTGCAGCCTGGGTGATCTTATGTCAGCTGTTGTAACATGACAGCAGTTTACTACACTGTTATCCCACAATACGAAGCTCATGTAAAATCACAACCAGAAAATTTGAACGGCAAGATCTCAAGTTTTACCGAGGGACATCTGGAAACCGTCCCTAATGACACACCTATCAACAAAAGCACAAGAGGAAAATATATATATAAAATTTCTGATAGCATCTGCTGTGGGCTTCTTTTTAGTACCACAATGCTTTCCACAGCTTTATGTGGAGGGGAGGCAGGTCTACTGTGTGCCTCCTAAAGTCCACGATCATCTCCTTTGTCTTTGTGGTGTTTCACCGACCTGAGGAATATTTACAGATGCAAATGATCAACAATTTGAAAAACACACCCATCAAAGCAGTTCATCATAATCACTCACTGATGTGAAATCAATGTCAAATATGCCTGTCTAGACATATACTGACAGTAGGTTATTATTAGGTACTATTTGGACCGTTAAAGTGCTGAACTAAATCCTGTACTTACAAGAGAACCTCTGGTGGATGCCTTAGACTAGGTTTAAAATTGGGTTTAAGGCTGGCTGACAATTGAGATTGTTTTTTTTATGGTTTTGTGACCAGTTTTTATTGTTGCAGTTGTGCTAGCAGGATAAGAAATGTATTTGGTGTCTTCACAAAGACAGCAGGCATCTATCTGTGCATGCCGTTTTAACCCTAAGTGGACATTCAGAGCATTTGCTGCCTAGACCTGCTTCCTAGATTTTTCCATTGTAAAGAGTTTCTATGCTCCTGTTAACACATCAACATTTGCTCATTTGGTTTATTTTATTTCATGTTATTATTAGAGAGGATAATATGTTGTAGAGGAAAGGGGGTGAGAGCCAGGTTGTAGAAAGACAGGAGAAAGTGGCAGAGGAATATAAAAGGGTCAGAAAGACGAGAGTGGCAAAAGTCTAGGATGTAACTGTTGCATCTGCAACAGAACACACAAAGAGAAACACACAACAACTGAACAAAACAAAGTTGGGTACACAAACAAACATACAATTTTGCTGTGATTTGTGTGTGTGCATATGTGGGAAAGAGTGAGAATGTGTGTGTCTTTGTATGAGCGTTCGTCATGAAACGTACTTGAGGATGAGAGACTGGAACAAGGCCCCCAAGGAGCTAGAGGCAGACGGCCCCAGACCCAATAGATCTGGGGTGTCTGCAGCCCTTTTTGCCTCAGCTCTTCACCGCCTCTTCTTCTTTAAAATATTCAAAATTGTTTTGGGTCTGCATCCATCACTTCTTTTACCCTCCCAAAAATGGGCATGATGAAAGCTGATTGTTTAAACCACATTATCAGTTTCAGGTGAATGTGGATGAAATGTCTCTGAGAAGCCTGAAAACAGAACGTTGTCCCTCATGCTGCGGGCCTGAAGCACAACAGTTTTCTTCTGAGAGCCAGGTCATTCATTCAGTGAAGGATTTCACCAACTCTCTGAGGGCCACGTTTTCAGCAACGGGTGTTTCCACCTGCTGCTGGCTGAACTCCTCAGACTCATGCAGCGCCAGAAAGTCTTTATGAAGGAGTTCCAGCGAGGCATGTTTTAAAGCTGGAAAGTTTTTGCATCTATGGACGCCAAAATGTACATCATATCACTGCTGTGTGGAGAAACTGGTTCCAACAGAGTTTTCGGGGCGGTTTCATTTCAAGGATGGCATTCCTTTGCTGCCTAACAATTTATAGTTAGAATGATTTTTCCTTTCATGCACAACCCCCATGCACACAACTAACCTCCACCCACTCTGCCTCCAACTACGCCCGAGCCAAACCAGGGTTTGATGGACCAGGGTCTCTGTGTGGCCTGGGTCCACCAGGCTACGGTGGACCCAGGCCCTTGGAACCTTACTGGTATGCAGGTACATCCCTCTCAAGCTAAGGGAGAGTGTTGTAGGGCCGGGAACATGGAGCACCTGTCCCATCTTCATCCGCAGGCATTTTTTTTTTTTTTTTTTGGGTATACCATCTCTAACCTCTGGGACCTGTGGAGAAACAGAAGAGAGAGTAGGATTAGATGGATCTGCCGGCCACTACTGCAGCGGATCACAGGGATGATCCACCATCATCTGGGCTAGCACCTCCACCGGTAATGCCGTCCACCAGTCTGTAATCACACAGACCGGGTTTTAGACAACACTTTAGCATGAAGTGGCAGAGAGCTGTGATAATGACAGTTTATTTACTTTTACAAAAACATTTGACAAAAATTGTCCTCAGGAGTTTTCAATTTCCACAGGCCACAGTGTCTGGCTTTCTCGGCTGGCCCCACCCCTGCATCCTGCTTACAGCACCCCTCTCCAGGTCCATGCCAACGTGCGTCTACTCACAAAAGGGAAGGCATGATTAGATTATGAGGGTCAGCTGTGTGGGTCAGCCTTCCCTGACACCACACCCTGCTCCACCCATCCCCTACAGCTAAGCCACAAACCACAACCCGCCACACTTAGCTAATTTAAAGGCAAATCTCCAATCTTCCTTTTATCTCTAAAATTCTTGAAAGAATAGTTGTAAAACAGCTAAAAAACCATTTGCAGATAAATAATTTATTTGAAGCATTTCAGTCCTGTTTCAGAACTCATCACAGTACAGAAACAGCGATAGTGAAGGTTAATAATGGCTCATGTCTAGGGAGGCCTGCTGGACCTCAGTGCGATACTGCATACAGGTGAACACAATATTTTGTTACAGGGATTAGAGCATGTCGTAGGAATTAAAGGTGCAGTAGCTTCGGTCATAGCTAATAGACTCCAATATATCCATGTACATGGGAAGTTGTCTTCATGCACAAAGGATAATTATCAGTTCCACACGATTCCATGCTTGGACTAATTCTGTTTACATTATACATGCTTCCCTTAGGTAGTATCATTCGAAGGCACACAATACATTTTCATTGCTATGTAGTTGACACCCAGCTTAATCTATCCATGAAGCCGATTAGTTAAACTGCAGAAATGTCTTAAAGACATAAAGAGCTGGATCACCTGTAATAAATCTTAGAAACATGGTGTCTGATCATACGTATTCTGGATGGCATTACCTTGGCCTTCAGTAACACTGTGAGAATTCTTGTATTCATTTCTCACCATGATATGTCCTTTAATGTGCATATTAGGTAAATATGAAGGACTGATTTCTTGTATTTGCACAAGAGCTCTAAAATCAGAAACATCCTGTCTCAGATGCTGAAAAGCCAGTTCATGCATTTACTACTTATAGGCTGGACTATTGTAATTTGTTATTATTGGGCTGTCCTAAAAACTTTTGGAAAAGCCTTCAGTTCAATTAAAATGGTACAATGTTGAATCAGCTAAAGGCTGCTGCAAAATGCTTTAAAGTATAAAGGACATTTAAAATGAAAATTTCAAATTATAAATGAATTGAATTGAACTTTATTAGCTCCACACTCAACTACAAAAATGCATGTGCTCCCTGTGGCAAAAACATTCACACTTTTCCTTACTCATCCCTTCTGATAACACTGACCTGGTATTATTCTGCGTCTATTATGTGATACACTGATAATGGGTCTTTCTGGTTTTTGTAGAGTCAGCCTAAAACTATAACCAGTGCATTATTATTTAGCTTGTCTGTTTTCAGTCTTCCCATTATTTGTTTATTATTATATTATTTATTATTCATTCTTTTATGATTTCTTTTATTCCTTTCAAAATGTATGAAATTATGATCACAGAAAGGTCCCTTTAGCATTTGGTCCAGCATCTAGAAAGCATCACATTGGTCGAGTTTTTCACCATGACAGTGATCCCAAATACACTGACAATGGGTTAGGTTTAGAGTTAGGGTTACACCTGGGTAAATGCAACATTGATTTGCTTTACCACAGCCCAGACCTTATAATTACTTAAGCAGTTTTGGGTTATCTTGACAGAGAACAGGACAAAAGACAGCCAACATCCAAAGAAGATCTTTGGAATGTCCTTCAAGAAGCTTCAAGAGAACTATTCCTGAAGACTATTTCAAGAAATTACAAGAAAGAAAAGTTTTCTACAGCCATTGGTCTGTATTTTGAAATCTTCCATCCTGGCAGCAGTGTAAGGTGAGCGGTTCTCAGACGTAGATATCTCCACTTTCTGGGATTTAAATAAAGCTGCTAGGGCAAAATATGGATCACAAGTAGTTTCTCGTCATATCTTCGTTTTTCCTTTATGATACATGATCCAAGTGGTTTCGGCTCGAGACAGGTGGAAAAAACAACACTTTTTTCTTAAGTAACAGTGACTGTCCACTGTTGGGCACCATGATACCGCCCAGGGTAGCAAATCGATCACGTGACTGAAAACTATGACTATGGCAACTATTCCCGATTTTCCTAGCAAATGTGGGACAAAAGAGATGATGGGTGGCTCAAGATCACACAGTATTGTAGTTATGGGTTTAATGGGAGGCTAGACTACCCTGCAGCACTGCAGGTAAACTAAAGCTTATCGGTGGTGTAGTAAGGAAAATGTCGGCTTGTTATTTATATTACAGAAAAGCCAGCGGGAGAGTGGAATATGTAAACAAATTTAATTAACCTGAACGACACCGGCATCACCCCGTGCTTAGTGATGGGTGTAACCGGTCTCGTGCCTGCTGATCACTGCACAGGGCACACAGACGGAGGCCTTTAAAGCCTGCTTTGAACTCGCTCGTAGCTTCTTCCAAAACAACTGTTAATCATTCATAAGTCAAATATATTTTCATAACGTAACCGACGTTTTAAGCCTTCCTTCTTCCATCGGACACCCACATTTTCATTTTCATCGTCCCTGGCTAAAAACTGCAGGAAAGCAGGCGCCTCCTCCGATCTCCTTCCGATCGAACACGAGCATTCCCGAAAAATAAACCGTGGTCTGTTTCCATTGGTGAAACGCTCGTCCAATGAACCAGGGCCATCTGTGTGGGATTCAACGCTGTTAGATTTCTCAGCTTACGTTTCCTTCATCGGACTTTCAACCTCATCGTTTCACCACCTGCTACCAGACTGCAGCTAGCATCATGAAGTTTCCGGTGGTAATTACTGTAGTTTTGGCATCGTTAGCGCTAACTATCGACGCTACGGTTTACTTCAAGGAACAGTTTCTGGATGGAGGTAGAACACAGTCCATTTCATATCTGCTTGTCTTACACGAATGATTGCATTAAAAAAAAAAAGTCAACGTCTTCACGGCAGTTCACATTAAATCTCTTATTTGGTAATTTAATTAAAGACAACTTAATATATGCTCCTGGAATTTTTAAGGTAACTTACTCTATAAATTGAACCCATTGGTATAGATGAGTGGCTGGCTGAAAATAATAGCGTAATACATTAGTAAAGCATACGCTCCAATGTTATTTTTTAAGTTAAATGTGTCTAAATGTCGTCTAGTACTGGGTTAAGGGCGCAGCTATTTTCTATTTTCCTATGTTAGTCAAACCATGCAGAACCGTGCTGGAACCTTTATGGGTAAAAGCATTTGGATAAAATATTTGGAGCCCCTTAATTTTTTTTAAACAGAAAAACTTTAAACCCTGTCACTGCATATAGGAGTTCATTTATATAATCTCAAAGTTTTTCACTTTTATCATCATGTTGAGTAATTGCATTTGGAGTCCTCAGTAGGTTTGTGGAACAAGCAGTGTAATAAATGTGCATGGTGGCTTGGTGTTAATGTAACCAGAATCAGAGGAATTACAGTGAGTAACCAGTGGGGTTGCATTAATGTGTTTCAGATGGATGGAAGAGCCGTTGGGTCGAGTCGAAACATAAATCAGATTATGGACAGTGGAAACTGAGTTCTGGAAACTTTTATGGGGATGCTGAAGCTGATAAAGGTACGAATACTATGTTGTGTTAGAAACACAACTGATACGGCTTAATTTGTTAAAATTGTGTTATTTGCATAGACCAAGAGTTGGTGTCTTATCATGCAAATGCAGCTAACACAGGTTTGCCAATGTAAATGTGAGCACAGGGTCAGACAGATTATACTCAGGACTGGAATATCCTGCAAAGAGCCTCCAGTGCTCTCATGGCCTTTGATACTCCAATTCCAAACCTATTTTAAATTTGGATACTCAAAAACAAAAAAAAAAGATTTGTACTATCAGTAATCTTCCCATTTGGTAACCTTAGATTAGTTTTCCCCATTCCAAATTTCTATTACACTGATAAAATAGTTAATATTGGGCTTTAATTACAGATGGAAGAATTATAAATATGACTGATAGTCATAGAGTGCATGGATGTAAACACAGTGCTCTGACCCAATGCAAAAGTACCCTTTTTTGTCCAGAGAATTTTCCCTGTCACTGTCTTGGCTCTTTGAAACCAGAAGTCCTGAGCAGGCTGCAAATCTGACTAAAAGTATGGGACATTTATATAGCGCAGCCCCATCATCAACTTTTTGGGTACTATTGGAAACCATGATTGTACAGAAGAGGATTAGGGCCACTGGGAAAAAAATTGGGCAAGTCTTTTTTTTCCTCTTTTTTCTGAGAAAAAAAGTCTGAATTCTGAGATTAAACTTAGAATTCTGAGAAATTCTGACTTTTTCATCAGAATTATTTTTCTTAGAATTCTGAGATTAAAGTCAGAATTTTCTCAGAATTCTGTGAAAAAAGTCTGAATTCTGAGATTAAAGTCAGAATTTTCTCAGAATTCTGACTTTTTAATCAGAATTCTGGAAAAGAAGAAAAAAAAATGTGCCCACTTTTTATTTTAGTGGCCTAATCCTCTTCCGATACAAAATAAAGACAGTTTTATTTCAGATTTTAGAATCTCTGACATTGTTGAAGTGAAACATTGAACCACAAAATTCTGTTAGTGCAAAAGAAGAATAGAATTAAGAAATTTAGGGTGTCAAAAATGTGGCCCGTGGGTGAGAATCAGCTTGCCAGGGGTCTGTTTGTTTGACTGGATGGGTCTTGAACATGTGAAAAATCCCTAATTATTCAATGGTTTTCATTCTAGTGCAGTTCCTACTATTCAAGATGTAGTTTCAGAATACCAGCATTAGTGCATACGATTATAGAAACAGACATATTACTTTTATTTTTCTTAAGGCATTTCAGGCTGCTCAGTGTTCATATGGATATTTTAAGAATATACTTCTTTACATGCCTTTACTGAAATTAGAAAGAGTTGTGCATTTATATTCAGTCTATATTGGTAGTAATAATAATAATAATAATAATAATCACTTTTGTGCTCATTCTAGGTATCCGGACCAGCCAGGATGCCCACTTTTATGCCCTGTCAGCCCACTTTGAGCCATTTAGCAATGAGGGAAAGCCCCTGGTCATCCAGTTCACTGTCAAGCATGAGCAGAAGATAGACTGTGGAGGTGGTTACGTCAAGCTCTTCCCCGATGAGCTTGACCAGAGTGACATGCATGGAGACTCCCAGTATTACATCATGTTTGGTGAGTCTTGGAGAGACACTGAAGCCTGAAACCAGAACATGATGTTTTTCCATCTGACTTTGAGCTGTTCGAAATGACGTCCTTCTTTTGTAATCATGGTATATAATCATATCATAATGTGGCCTGTGTACACAGGGCCTGACATTTGTGGATACAGCACAAAAAAGGTTCATGTGATAATTAACTACAAGGGTCAGAACCATCTTATCAAGAAAGACATCAAATGCAAGGTAGCTATGCACCAAGACTGTTAAATAATTTCCCTTTTTAAATTTTGTAAACCATGAATCTGTTAGAGATTTCCCATAAATTCTCTCCATGTCATCCTTCAGGATGATGAGCTGACCCACTTGTACACACTGATTGTGAATCCAGACCAGACATATGAGGTGAAGATCGACAATGAGAAGGTAGAGTCTGGCTCCTTTGAGGACGACTGGGACATGCTGCCCTTAAAGAAGATCAAGGACCCTGAAGCTAAGAAGCCAAGCGACTGGGATGACAGGGCTAAGATTGACGATCCCAGTGACACAAAGCCTGAAGTAACATGACTTAAAATGATTTTAGATTACTTGCAATAAAGCTATACAGATGTTCTGAGATTAAAGTCCCAAATTTACAATAAAATCTTGAACATGGTGTTAATGATGTTGAGCATTTTCTTATTGTTCAATTTTGTTGTAATGCATAATTTCATTAGGCCATCCACTGCAGCCAGAATACACTGAATAGTGCCAATTGTGGGTTGATAATGTTGATCCAGTCTTACATTAATGTTGCCATTCCTTGTTTTTCTTGGAACAGCCAGGATGGAGCTATTTGTACTCTTGGACAAGTCCTGTTTTGATTGGCATCTCTGATTGGTAACTTCAGTGCTGCTGTCTTCCAGGACTGGGACAAGCCAGAGACGATCCCTGACCCTGATGCCAAGAAGCCTGATGACTGGGACGAGGACATGGATGGAGAGTGGGAGCCCCCCATGATCGCCAATCCAGAGTATAAAGTATGGGCTGCATTGCTTGAGGTTTACCGAAAAAGTGAAGAATTTCTATTGGAGGTCTTTTTACTAGTATAAAGGGAAGAAAATGTAACTTATTCTCTAATACCTTTGTAGGGGGAATGGAAACCCAAACAAATTGACAACCCTGACTACAAGGGAACATGGGTCCACCCTGAGATAGACAACCCAGAGTACACTCAGGATGCTACTATGTATAAATTTAACAACATTGGAGTCCTGGGCCTGGATCTGTGGCAGGTAATTATTCTACACTACTCCCCTATTAGGGTCTGTTATAAATAAAATGTTACAAAACAGTTTCTTTCATGTAAAAATGAAACTACATTGCGGTTTATTTATTTCAAGACAAATAAATTTATAATGTATCTGTATGTCACGACAATATAATATTGCATTGTTTATTTTGTTTGTTTGTTTTGTTTGTTTTTTCATTGAAAGGTCAAATCTGGAACCATTTTTGACAACTTTCTGATTACCGACGATGTGAAAGAGGCAGAGGAATTTGGAAAGGAAACCTGGGGAAAAACCAAGGTAGGACTGTTTAGATGTAAATGGTCTAATGGGGGGTTTCAATTTAAAACCCTCTGTCAGAATACAGCCTGAAATCAGTTCTAGTCAGAATTAAGGGCAACACAATAAATAGACCATGCATATGTAGCTTTACAGAGTTGATCAGACATTTTCCAAAGAAAGAAGATAACTTCTCAACAGCTTTCATGTAGTCTGTAATGTTTCCACAGCTCACAGCTGATCCGGATAAGTGGTTTAGGGCATGTAAACAAGCAATAAAACTATCACATGTGAGCAGTTCTCTAGGTATTTAAACAGGGAAGATGGTACTTCTTGTAGCTTAAGCAACATTAACTATAAGGCCACTTCAACTCTTGAGCAGCTTATTGCAAATTGATTCTTTGAGCAACTTTTGAAATTCCATATTGGCAGTACAGGTTGAGTTTCTTCACCTAATAAGTTTGTCAGTATTATACCATCTAACATTTAATGGTTGGCACATTATTCATGATCATGATGATTGTTTTCTAGGTCCAAATGATTACTGGTTCTCATTTGGGGAAGAAATAGTTTTAGTTCCATAATTTATTATGGAACAAAGAGTTTTGGTCTAGCTTGTTATTTTGATGTTTGTTTTGTGTACCTTGTTTGTTTACATTTTTTGTGCTTGTTTTTTTATTGAGAACTCGTGGTTCTCAGTCAAACTTGGTGTACTTAACATAAAAAGGACCCGAACTAAAAGTTTGGCAGGTGATAAAACAAAAGGATTTTAAGGAAGACAAAGAATGTAGCTTTTAGGTTCAGCATTGGTTCACACTGCAGGTGACAGTTCAGTACTCCCCTATTGTGGATTCACTTTCCATTATGTTAAACATTAACACTGTTCTTCACCTGCCTAGGGACCAGAGAAGAAAATGAAGGATGAGCAGGAAGATATGGAAAGGAAACTGAGGGAGGAAGAGGAGAAGGAGAAGAACAAGGAGGACGCTGAAGGTGATGATGAGGATGACAAAGAGGATGATGAGAAGTCAGATGATGATGCTGGGATAGAAGAGGACAATAATGGCAAACCAAAGGACGAGTTGTAACGGTGTGAGGTGTGTGTGTGTGTTCCTCAGGTTCAAATGACAGACACAGAAAATGGGCTGATGCCATCTGGACTGTAGCTTTTCATATAGCAGCCTTTTATTCCGGTGGGATGTTTGAGGGATGGGATTTTTTTCTTGATTCCCATGCATTTTTCTCTCCAAACCATCAAATAGGAGAAGGGTTTGTTTATGCTTGTGTTTGGTATATACATGGATTTTCTGATTTAATGTGATTTTTTTCTTTTCTTTTTTTCCCCTTTGGAAATCCCATAACTTGAGCGTCTGTGATGTCTGGTTGTGCACTTTGATCTCTATCATACCATGATGCACTGTTTGTTTTCTGAGGTGATCCTTTCGTAAATTATTCAAATATTATATTTGTTTGTGGACATGACAGTTCACAACGTTTTTGAGTTTGTTCATAAGTCCTCTGTGTGATATGTGTGTGCGTGCGCGTGTGTGCATTCCCAATGTTTTGATTGAGTATCTTTACTTTGTGAACACAGTTTTGAGTTAATAAATTGAAGCTTCTCAACTTTGCTGTTTTTCATTACTTTCAGTCGTTGATCTCTGTTGCCTGCCTAACTTTGGCGGTTTCTTTCACACTGAGTGATTTTAATCTGTGTATACAGCAAGAGACATGAGAAGTGCAAGTATTAAAGTATTTGTGTGTTATTTATGTGGCATGCTCATTTCAGAAGCTGGAAAACAAATTAAGTCACCCACTCCCAGTACATTTATAAATCATTGACCAAACAAAGTCTAATTTGCCATTCACCATGCATCCTTTTTAAAAAAAAATTTATTATTTTTTGTTTTGCATATTTGTATAGCTCATTTATTGTGACGCACTGGGCTGCAGCTTGCTTCAGTTGATGTCGCTGATTACATTTGAACATTTTAAATGTTTCATTCAGCGTGATCAGCTGACTGAGTTTGACAGGCGAGCTTTGAATAGACAAAAACCAAATAGTTGCATTGATAGCTCTAATCCCTGGCAATCTGTACTAAAGGGACTATATGTGAGTTAAATTTGGAGGCTCTAATTAAAAATTCTAATCTCCTTGAGGTAGCTGTGTTGTGATTTAAACTGAATTTAATTGAATTATAATCATTGTAAATATTTTTGTGCTTAGAGTTGGGTATTTCCGACAGGATGTGAAGTCAACAGCATGTCATACTGTGACTCCAGCAGTAGATGGCGTGGGTGGCCAGCATGCTCAGCGGCACTAAGACAGCTGAGTCACACATATACACAGAGCCGGAAAAATACTGACAAAAAAAGAGCTGCTGCTGTTGAGAAATTCTTCCGAGTCCACTGTTGTCCGAGAACCACCGGAAAGATGCTAACTATAACACTGAAGACACTCCAACAGCAGACGTTCAGAATCGAAATAGACCCAGAACTGACGGTGAGTAGAAGTTAACGGGGCCGAAGTAAACATGGTCGGGCTCGGGGGGCTGGCTGAGGCATGCGGGAATTTTACCCGGTGTGGGGAAATAGCCATAGTAAAGGGTGTTTAAATTGAGATAAATCAGTTTTGTTTGTTTTTTTTATTACAAACCCCCCAAAATAAATAACATTACGTCGATGTGACAAAAATGCTTCCAGACAAGTTATCAGTTCTGCAGTATCGCAGAGTTCACATAAGGTACTATAGCGCAGGAAAGACAGGAATAGAGCACATTTTCCTTCAAAATAAAATAATAAAACACTATCGAAAAGTCGGCTCCATCCCAACCACAACCATGCGGAAGAAGCTACATGAATGGAAGATCTGCAGTTTACTCATGGATGGTGTTTGCGTATTCACTGGGTTTCGTTGTGATGTTATGCAGTGAATAAGCAGCATGTGTGTACGTTGAAATAACAGACCGGAAATATGTGTTTTTTTATTTCACTTGACACTGTTTCACTCGGACTTGTTTCAGTATATCACCATGAATGACGGTGCAGTATTTTAAGCCTGTCCGCAAATGTAACACTGGGATGGCTGATCGTTAAATCTGTTAGATTAAAAAAAAAGTTTCCCCATCAAATAATAGTTCATCAAATTAAATTATGTTTATTAAGCTAATAACGTTTTTAATAACGTTTTAAGTATTATGTCATGTTAATGGCAGGGACTGTAACAATCATTGGCATCACACAGTGTTTGGTGTTTAGTTCTTCTTTACATGTCTTCTTATCAGTTGGTTATGCAAATATATACTGATGTAAAAGTGTACCATGAGCTATAAATGAGCTTATAGCTTTTTATGTAACTGTCAAGTCATTTTAAAAATGTAAAATTGCTCAATTCATTACTATTATCTTTTTAAAATGGAAATTTCACCCAACACATTTATTTTCCCAAGTGGACCTTTTGTTATACTGGTGCGCTTGATTGCCATGAGGTTTGTCACATGGACTGTGCATTGAGCTGGCTCCAGAGAAAAGAGGGTAAAGATATTGAACCAGCTTAAAACAAACTACAGGCATATGTTGTTTTATTACAAGCGACTCAGAGACCTGCCGCATGAACTTAAAACACCTTTGTTTCCTAATGTGTTCTCAGCCTGCTATAGCTCCAGGCAGAGGAATGTAGTGATTTTAACACATAAAATATTAATTTCACAGTATTCACAGTTATAGATCCAGAGGGAAGAATTCTAATTATTAAATTATCCATACTTAACAAAAAGTTCTGTATTGTAAGTGTATACGGCTGCTCATTCTTCCACGTTTTTTTTACTGCACTCTCCCTAGATTGCTTACTTGTTCTTGGGGGCGACCTCAACTTTGGACTAAATGAAGAAATGGACAGCTGAATTCAGCAGGAACTCAGCGCAATTGGCTGTCCACAAATATAGTTAAACAGTACATGATCAATTTCAGACTTTGCGATGCATGGCGTTCCTTCCACCCTAACCGTAAGAAGTATACTTTATTCTCACATATCCATCACTCCTACTCTCGTTTCTATTATTTCCTAGTCAGCAGCTCACTGTAAAGTGACATTTCAGACACTGAGATGCACTGAGATACTGAGATGCTCCTGTATCTTTGATTCTAATAAGTAAGAAAATCATTCCACCAAGTAAAAACTGGAGATTAAATACATCATTGCTTAAAGATGAAGATTTTATTAAATATTTAAAAAACAGTGAGCTTTATATTTAGACTGTAATGATCTGCCTGGACCATCAGCATCTGTTTTCTGGGAAGCAGGAAAAGCTGTGATGAGAGGTAAAATAATTTAATTCTCGTCACATAAAAAGAAAAGAGAAAACAAACGTATTCAGGAATTAGAAGAAATAATCAAATCGTAGAAGTGTCCTCCCAGGAACAGGAAAATTCTGAAAAAAATACATAAACAAAACTAGAATTAAATGAAATTTTCAATAAAAAAAATCAATTCTTACTACAAAGACTGCTTGCAAAAGTTTGAACATGGTAACAATTCAGGTCGATTTCTAGCCAACCAGTTAAAAATAAATAAAGAAAAATGACTATAGGTGCCATTAAAGACTTATCTGGGAACACATTATATGACCCTGAAAGAATAAACAACACTTTCAGGAAATTTTACAAAACTTCATATTACCAACAGATGAACCCATCAAAAAACGAAATCGATCCATTACTTGACAACGTAATCTTTCTGAAAGGATCAGACAGTCAAGCAATGTCACTGGCTTCACCGCTGACATCAGGTGAACTCCAGAAAGCCCTGAAAAGTACGCAAAATAGTAAGGCTCCAGGTCCAGATGGATTTCAAGTAGAGCATTCTGGCACCAGTATTCCACAGAATGCTGCAGGAAATCAAGGAAAATGTCAGACTACCACCAAATATGAATTCTCCCAACATTAGTCTCCTACTAAAACCAGGCTATAGTGATCGAGAGCATAAAATGCAAGAACGTAGAACATAAAATCAGTCTTTATGCAGATGATGTGTTATTTTTTCTCCAACACTCACAAACCACTCTCTTTTTGAGGTAATTATATTAAAAAACAATCTCAAGAGTTTCAGATTATTCGATAAGCTGATTAAAATATATCTATCAGTCTGGTCTCAGATATGTTTAAAAACCTTTAAATTGATTAGAAATCCCAGTCTACAATTAATACAATGCAAAATACTACACAGACTGCACTATACAGGTCAACAGATGTTCATGATGGGTTTTACATCATGTAACAACTGGTCATACACCTGACAATTACATCCACGCTCTTTGGTTCTGTCCACCTGTTCAGAGGTTTTGCCGTGCGATATGTGAAGACTTGTCAAAGTGTCTGAAATGTAGCATTCCAGCCTCCCCTTCAGTTTGCTTATTGGGCGACTTACATGATGGCACTACAGAGATGAATACAGTTCACATGGCTCTCACCGCCCTATGCATCGCCAAGAAGACTCTCCTCATGAACTGGAGGGTTTTGGGGGTTCTCCGCCACCGGGCTGGGGTTTTGGCTGGGCCTGGGGGGCTTGGGTCCTGGTTAGTGTGTTGCCAGGGTGGTGGTGATTGCATGCACGGTGGCCCAGCCCTGGTGCGGGGGCCTCTGGTGCATCAGTGGAACTCGGGGGGGGGGGGGGGGGGGCTCTTCAGCTGCCAGGGTGGTGGTCTCTGCTTAACCACTAAACGTTATTAGGGAAAATAACGTATTCTGATGCTGATACTTGTGTTGAAAGTGTGGACTTCAAACTCTGTACCAGTTTTAACATTGTGTTGATGGGCTACATAAAACCAGAGTTATGATAAGAAAAATACTTCATGTTTTTTTCTGAATACTATCATCACATCTAGTGCGGGAAGAAACAGTAAAAACAGTAGTGATGTCAGGCCTGCAGGTTATCCCTGTGATTTGTTCGCTGTCTTGTGGTGAACAGAAACTATTTTTGGAGTGGCACAAAGAATTTGTGTGGCATCTTATTGTGATACCTAATTGTTTTGTAATTTTAATTTTAGTAGTAGTTTTAAATGGTTGTACAAAGAAAACCCACAAGGCATTAGCTGTTTAAATTTACAATGTATATTTGCATTTAAACAATAAACATGTTTGTGGTTTTTACAGTAAAAAATATAACTTTTTCCAACTTGGATTTTATGATTTTTGTGTAATTTTAGATCAATTCTGTTAACACGGTGTCTTAATATAAAACAATAACTCTAAATTCAGACATGTGAGGTTGTGCTGAAGAGAATGATATCAAACAAGGCAAGTTTTAAAGGTGAAATACAAAGACAAAATCAAAAGTAGTGAAAAACGGCCAATTAAACCCTGGACCTGGAGGGTTAATTAGCCAACAGCTGCCAGGTGTGGCTCATCAGGAGGGTCGAGGGGCACAGGGTGGGAGATGCTTTCTGGAACAAGCCATCGGAAGACAAAACACACATACAGACAGAGAGAGACAGCAGGCCAGTACAGGAGGACCCAGGGGATCATAGTTTAACATGCAAAGAGGTGCAGCTGTTAAAAAGAATTCACAGACTAATAAAAGGCATAAATTAATCCACATCAACTTATAACAATATTCTAATTAGAAATCCTCATGAGAACCAGGAGATGTAATACAGCAACACTTTGTGTCTCCGGTTAAAGTAAGGAAATCTCCCAAAAAGTCAAAGTAATTGTATTTAACATCACTGTACTTGTGATTATTTATTACAGTTGTATAAAGCGCTTTGACTGCTCAGAAGAGTAGAAAAGCGCTATATAAGAACCAGTCCATTATTTATTTTTCAATTTAGGAAAATATTTTCTTTAAAAACTCTGATTTTAATATGTCACGTAAAAACAATGAACAGCCTTGTTTTTTGTGACAGATGTATGCAGTTAAACTGTCAAAACATATTAGGCAGCGTTGTGGCAAAATGGCATAACTGGAATTATAAAAGCAACAATCAAACTCTTAACTGTGCTCTCATTTTAAATAGTTACATCTTCAGTTATATCGATAATCACAAATAATCACTTTGACGTGAGACAGTGAGATAAATGGATCTGTCAGTTCGCAGACAAAGGATAGTAAGAAGAGCTCATTCCACCTAATATTTCTTGATATGTTTGACAGGTGAAAGCCCTGAAGGAGAAAATAGAAGAGCACAGAGGTAAAGATGCATTTCCTTCAGTGGGACAGAAACTCATCTATGCAGGTAAGCTTGAGGGTTAAGAGAAAATAATAGCTGATTTTTAATCAGACGTTGTTTCTCATGTCATTACCTCAAAAAAAAAATAGTAATAATAATTTACCCAGTATAATTAATTTGGGAAATGCAGACTGCAAACACACTATAATTATAGTAATTAAATTGAATAGAACAGCTGTGGCAGAGGTGGATAAGCTGCAACAAATGTGGCATTTAAACAGTTCTCCACTTCACGACCTCTCCCGCTATCATCTGATCTTAAAAGATTGTCTGAGAAACAGGTGACAATACCTAAGTAAGTTTTAGTAGAGACCGCCACAGCAAGCAGTCCAGATATAATTGAAATGAAGACTGCCATCTTTATACATTTAGGAAGAAAGCCTTATATGTTTGCTGCAGTATATATTAAAATTACAAAAATTGTTGTCTTCTCTTGTACATTACTCGAAATGTCACTATGTTCAACTTCCTGACTGAAGGATTTTAATCTAACTCACTGGGCTGAGCAGGTTTTCCATATGCTGTAAGACTAAAGCAGAGGTCCAGGCTCCAATCTGCTATTGCTTCTATTTGTTCTCTATCCCCAGCTTTCCTGTCTTCTCTCCACTGTCCGAACACAATAAAGAGTAAAAGCCACAAAAAATACATTGGAAAAAAAACAGAAAGTAAAACTGCTTCAACACACTAAACTGTTTAATTGGAAAATTTAACTTAAAGTATTAAATCTAAAAGTACTTTCTCTGCAGAAAAGATTTCTCATTGCTATATGGAATAATACATGTTCTGAACAAAATAAACGTATTCATCCGTCCGTCCGTCCTCTTCTGCTTATCTATTCAGGGCCGTGGGGGTGCTGGAGTTTATCCCAGCTGCCATAGGGCAAGAGACAGGGTACGCTCTGGACAGTCTGCTGCAGGGCCGACACAGAGAGACAGACAACCACTTGCACTGACATATGCACCTATTTAAAATGACCAGCTAATCTAACCCCACTTAGTGCATGTCTTTGGACTGTGAGAGGAGGACCCAGGGAGAAAACACGGGGGAGAGCCCCACACGGAAAGGCCTCGGACACATGGTAGATTTGAACCCACAAACTTCTTGGTGTGAGGCGACAGTGCTAACCACCACACAATATGCTGCCCCAGATTAAATGTATATTAGAAAAATTTAAATGTCACAACTGGAATTAAAGGTGAGCATAAGTCTCATGAGTTTGACTACTACCATAATGCTGTTGAAATGGGGTCATCATAACAGCTTTGACTGGCAGCTGCAGTCACGGAGAAACTTGCACATCTCTGTTTGGGAATGGATCAGGACCCAGAGAGGAGGTCCAGCGTTTACAAAACCACAATGGACTGTTTCAAACTGACAGCGTGAGGTGTTCTGCAGTAAACTGGATTAACCGACAGAAGGACCCGAGGCCCTGGCGTACTTTTTTGGTAAGTTAAATGTGTGCTTGTCAGCTATTTAGCAACTATGTCCTTGGCTAGCTAGCTACGATGAGAAGTCGGCTGTCAGGGAAAGCGGCGTTCATCAGTTAATCTGTGCACATGAATGAACTGAGAGCCGACACTTTGAGCTTGAATGTTCATTAAATTCAGTGCTGTAGTTCAGACATTTGCTCAGCTGCTCTGACTGTACTGAACTAAAGGATGTTCAGACCTGCAGCTGAAGGTGAGGCGCTGAAACCAGTTACATGAGAAACAGAGAAAAGTCACCGGCCTGTTCAGTCACTAACTAATGTGTGTTAAGATTGGAAAAGCAACAGGCTGGACTGTCCTTCAGCTCTGTGTAGAGCTGATTATTAAATATGTGCAAACAGCAGCATGTTTTTTCTCTCTAGCCACATCTGTAAGGACAGTAACACGAAATTTACAAAAACCTTGCAGTTCAATAACTCGTCATTAGCACAATTGTAACTGTAGGTGAATTGCAGAGGACTGAAAATGTTCTCACGGTTACAGCTTACAATACTCAGGCACCAGCTCAAACACTGGTGATGATATGTTTGTCTGTTTCCCTGCAGCTGACCACAATGCACCAGGACTGGAAAGCTGCTCCATCATCATATGTTTGGAAATCACAATTTAAAAACCACCAACAACTCAAAGGTAAACATTAAACTGTAAACTTTCGTAAATAAAAAGCTAATGTCAGCAGAACTGTAGAACTGAAAAAATGTAAGTGTAGAACTGCAGATCCTGAAGTGTGTGAGGACAGGAAAGGATCAGATTTATTTCAGATTTGAAGGATGAACATGTTACGGTTTGTGTTGATTCTGTTCTCTTTGTGATTACAGGGGCTGCCCTCAGATTAGACCTCAGCACCACCCAGTGACAGCAGACAGATCATCCTATGATTCACGCTTTGCAGTAACTCCAACATTAACTGATGAAAAAAGTGCAAAGGCTAAAGCACCATATTGTGTGCTTTCAGTGAAAGCTGCAGGTGTTTTATTGATAAAGTTAAAGACAAAAAGTCAAAGGGATTAATCACCCCTGCCTGCTATATATCAGCATAAACAGTACCTCAGTTTGGTGTTTCAGAAAGCTGCTGATCTCAAACCTGCACAGCTTCTGTTTAATAGACTGAATGCAGTCAGCTGCATGAAGAAGACATGAGATTTTCTCTGACAGCATTGAATACAACCTGATGAAGGTCAAAGGTCGTCACTTGTATGTTAAACTAAAAGGTTAATCTGCAGTTCTTTCACACTGCGTGTGTTATTTGTAATTGAGTCATTCATACCAGAATAATCAGAGAGGATAATATATATTTTAATAACTAGCTACAGGACTGAATATAACCTGATCATGTGAGTCCAGAGCCTCTTTATATGAGGATGATGTGCAGTACTTCTAACAGCACACAAAGCAAATGTCGCTGTCACACCGTTCATGAAGTGCTGGGGTTGCACATTTTCTGGGATGGGCTTAAGGTGGAGGTCTGAAGATTTCCCTCTGAGGGCGCTGCTGGTAAACAGTTTGAGTCCTGCTTGATCCCTGCGATGAGCTTCAGTCTTCCTGATGTTTCTGAAATGACGTCTTTCTCAGTAGTTAAACAGAACATCTGGCAAAGGACAGCTGTGCTCCTGCTGGTCACTGGTTTTCCCCCAGGGTGAATGTATCTGTTGATGATTCTAATAAATAAATAGAAAAATGACACCGCCTTCTGCTGCTGTGCTTTTAAATCTAACATTTTATTTAAAGTTTCCATGTTACCAGGTATGAGAGTTCTCTGTGATTTGATCTAAAACTGTTTAAAACGTCATTTTTATATTATCTTTGGTCTTGTGTAAAATCTCAGGGCAACAGTTAATTTCCAGATAATTATGGAATGAACAGTAACTCTGGGCCTCTGTGGAGTGTGCAGTAGTAACAGGTGTGTAGCATTGTTAACTAGATAGCAACATGCCTCTAACACAGTGCGTATGCTAACGGCTGGTCTAGCAAATGAATTAACAGGAGCTAAAGAGTGATGTTAAATGCTGTAGAACAATTAGATGTTGCGATGTGTTTTTGTAATTATAACAACGTGGTTGTTAGCATAGGCAAGTTTAGGCCCTTTTTCATCAGAGCACCCCTAATGATGGCCATATAAACAGTAGTAATAATAGCACATTTTCATGTTATTTTCTGACATTGTCTTCAAATGTTATATTTTCCTAACTTTTCTATTGATGACAGTACAGGATAGAATGAAAGCAGGTTTTATGTCCAGTGTTGTTGATGTCATGGTGTTACAGTCCGCTCATACAGAGGCGTTGCTGCTTCTGCAGCCTGGTTTGTCATCTATAGCCTGATAAGCCTTCCATTGCTGCCACAGAAAGAAGATAAAGAAGTAATTAATTCTTTGAGCTGATCTCTTGCAATGAAGTATTACACATTATATTCCTGTAAATAATTAAATGTGTTACTTGTATAATATTCACAAGTTTTTTTTCTCTTCTTTTATCTTTATTCCAAGGTAAAGTATTTGTTGTGTGCCAAGTAAATGGGTTACAGCAACACCTGGGTATGTAGAGGTGCATATATCCAATCCTACACAGTTGTTTTGTATGATAGAGCACAATTCCTCAGCATCATTTGAAATGGTTTTGTCCAAATGAAGAAAAGTCATTACCAAAAAAGAGAAACCGGTACAAGATAGCACAGTGGAAAAAATATTATTTCTTAATAAAAATGAGCAAAGTCACCCTAGTATTCATAAGCACATTCATGTCCTACAATTTGACAACACTGCAGCAGTTTTAACATAAACATCTCATGCCCTACTGGATTTTAATCAAACATAAACGTGAAATCACACTGGCAAACTTTTTTGACATTGATAGACTTCTATTAGCGTTACCCAAACATTAATCCAAAACTAATTAGATGAATGAATCAACCACAAAAAACAGATTAGATTATTTTTATTTCTGTTCTTAGTACTAATTATTCTCATGCCGACACTGTTGTAAGACAGAAAAAGGCTGTCACAAATAGATGACATTTGGGGTGGGGGTGCCACGTCGTCCATCTTTTTTACAGTCATCGATCTTGCCTGTTTCATGAAACCAGTCATCTCCATCATCAAAGGTTTCCTTCTTAACATGTTAAAGGAGTTATTAAAAGTTTCTTCAAACTACACATTTGCCAGCGTTATCAGTTAGAGAAAACCTATGAGGATAATAAATAAAAGCCACAAATTTTGATTAGTTTAGTTATTTCCGATCAGTTTCATGATCACATAGCAAACTGCACATACTGATTATTCTTAAAGTGAGTTCAGTATCATATATTTGTCTGAGCTTATTAGGTGCTGATATGGGCCAAAAGACTCTGAATGTAAAAGTAGAATTTTTATTGTGGCTCCTAGAGAAATTTAAGTAATTCACTTAGATTCACTCAAAAAAGAAGAAGAAAATATTACTCTCTGGCTCTCTTCTACAGCCTGTCTTTGTCCTTGTGGTGACCTTTCTTTCCTAAAACATGACCTAGTCAATATCAGTCTAGATATCCAGCTAGATTGCTTTTTAAGGCATAGCTCAGAGATCTCTGTCTGACTGGACTGGGGAGGGTCCTTAAACATTTGATCACAGGTTATTTCAGATGTGAAAATAATTATTAGCTTATTACTGATGCAGTTACATGATAAGGGCTTTAAGCAGCTTGTTAAAAAGCTTGACCCAAGATATGACATTCCAGAAAAACATATTGGTAGTGCTTTTTATTACAGCCTTGTAATAGTTTAGTAGGATAACACGGAGGAACAGAACATAATAAGGTGGTAAGTTCTAAGTTATTACCATTCAATTACCAAAGTAATAACCACTAAAGTACTATTGTGGTAGCAACAGTGGTTACAGTTGAGTATTACACTGAAATTTATGTAATTGGATAATAATGGCCCAAAACTGGGGGTAATAATGTGGAAACACAGCTCTGTAAGAAAGTGGCAATAGTAGGGTAACAAGTCAGAAACAAGCATTAATAATGTGTTATTACCACTCAATTACCTTTGGTAGCTTAAAGGTGTGTTATTATTGACCGGAAACAACTGTGGTAGTTTTTACGTAATAAGCAGAAACCAGAGCCAAATAAGCAAAATGCAAGGAAAGCAGGAAACAGAGTTTTGAAATGCAAAAGTGCCTAATAACATATTCATAACCATGTTAATAAAATTTTAAAAGAAACTTAAGTGTATCTTGCAGTTTTAAAAAGGGAAGCCATTGTAGAAGTGCATAACACTTTTTGTTTCGTAAAACGTTTCGTAAATTATATAAGAAGGATGATGCCACTTGCAGTTGCTTGCCTTGGAGATTGATGGATCACACTATGAGTGCGTGATGTCTCTGAAATAGCAACAGTGAAAATGCTCAGCTCAAAGCTTTTTGATGGGACTTCCTAAACCATTGATTGATTTCACATTGGCTACGTTTATATTTTCTATACACCCTACATGTAAAGGTTACAGCCTATAAATCTGTTTCATAGTCAGTGTTCAATCATTCTGTCATATCTTTTGTCACTTGCTGTTTCTGTGTGAATGTCACAGGCAAAATCTTAAACGATGATATCCCACTGAAAGAGTACAGAATCGATGAGAAGAACTTTGTGGTGGTCATGGTTACCAAGGTTAGTGTCTTTGGTTTCTTCTTTAGACGGTCATGTTATACACACAACTTTGTTGCTTTTTTATTTACTCAGTTTTACTATAGCTTGTGATGGCTGCCAGGGTGACTATATTGGTTCTGTGCACTTCCTCCATAAAAACGATATCAATACACTATTATACACTAAGCATCAATTCTTAACACTATCACAGTTATTTATTGCAATCCTTGTCCAGTTAAAGTTGTGCACAACAAAGTTCTCCTGAAGACTTTTAAACTACTGTTTAACTCTTTGCCTGCCATGTATTACCAATACTGCTATCATATCCCTGTATTTCGGCACTAACCCTCTGTTAGTTCATTTTTCCTGAATCTATTTAATTGGTATACATTTTTTCACACCTTTGGTTCTTCTAGTGAAGTTTTAATATCTGCAAAAATTACAAAAAAGTTATTATTTCCTTTGCATGTCATTGAGTAAAGTAAGTATTTGATCCCCGAGCAAAACATGACCAACTTGGCGAGCACAGTGGTGACAGTTGTTATATGTGGAATTTTGTCCCACTCCTCTTCACAGAAACTCTCTAAATCATGTAGATTCCTTGCCTGCTGCTTGCCTCAACACAAAGCTTTCAGCTCCCTCCACACATCTTCTAGGACTGAGGTCTGGAGGCTGGCTAGTCAATCCCTCATCTTAACGTGCTTCTTTTTTAGGCACTCATTTGTTGCCTTGGTGGTATGGTTTGGGTCATTGTCATGCTATAATACTAAGTCAACACTCATCATCAGTGTTCTGGTAGAGGGGCTTCTCATCCAAGAGTTTACAATACATACCTTTGTGCTTGGCTGTGGGCTGATTTTCTTTGGGTCACACACTAGCATCTCTCTTTCTCCACAGTGGGTCAAGTTAACGCTAAAGAGATCGATTTTGGTTCCGTCTGACCACAGCACTTTCTCCCAAGCCTACAGTCTTCTGTGTGACGTCCTTTAAGAGGTCGTTGGTCTTATCCATGGTGTGGAGAGGTTATAATGGAAAGAAGTTATTCTGTGGACAGGTGTGCTTTATATACTTACTGAGTTGAGTGCAGGAGTATCTGTAGTTGATCAAATTGACTGATTGGTTGTGACCAATCCGTGGGAGCCAGAATACTGGCTCAGTTGTAGGAGATCAAAGATTTATTTCCCTCAATGACATGCACAACAATTTATAACTTTGATGTAATATGTTTTTTAATGTATATTTAATATCCTGTCTCTCACACTTAAAATAAATTGGCACAAAAATTAATTTCTTTGTAAGTGAGCAAACTTACAAATATATTAGAATTCAATGAGTCGCTTTCTCTCAGAGTCATATTTCTGAAAGTGTAATAATGTTCTATGGTTTAATCTTCTCCATAGTAGTCATTTACTTATTATAAATAAAGGGAAGTTCTGCCCTTTGAAGTATATGGGTTTTCTACGGGAAAGCCCACTCTGCATCGCCTAGAGAAAACCATGATGGGCATGGGCTAATCCACACTTGTCCACTGTGGGCTCACATGGAAATGTTTCTTGGGGTAGTTTAACAGGGTTGCATCCTAACTGATTCTGTTTTAGTTACATGTGTGTAACTGTGTGTTTGTTTGACTATCTTAGCAACACCACTAATAATCAGCTCTCAAATGTCATTTTAGCCCAAACCAACCTCTCCTGCTGAAGCAGCCACTCACTCAGTTCCCACGCCAGCTGCAACTCCAGTGCCACCCTCAGCTGCAGCACCAGCACCAGCCTCTGGCCCAACACAGGTGCCCTCCACACCAACACACACAATGTCTGCTGCTGTACCTGCCTCACAGTCAGTGCCTCCCTCAGAAGCCCCGCCCTCTGTTCAAGAAAACACCACTGTGGCTTCTGTTGGTGCAACAGCAAAACCCACCTTGGACTCACACTCAGAATCAGCTCTGGCCTCTGGTTCCACAGCCACTGTTGCCTCTTCCACAGCTCCTGAAGCTGTACAGGAAGCCCCTGAGTTAGTCCCTACAGATAGCCCCACCCCTGCTGCCCAGTCAGAAGAAGAGCTGAGGGAAGACCCAGAGAATGAACCATCTGGCACAGCACCAGTCCAGTCCTCTGCTTCAAGGTTGGATAATAGTTTTATGTAAACTGTGGCAGTTTAATTGTTTGATCAAGAAATATCATAAGAAGTTGTAAAATGGGTAGGTAAGCTCATATTATTCTAGTTTAGATGGTTATATATCGAAGAAGCTCTAATTACTTTCTGCATGTCTTGTCACCTTCAAAGAATCAAGGTCATTTTGTGCCTTGTGTGAGAGCATGGATAATTACAACTTTAGATGTAATGCGTAGGTGGCCCAGTACTTTTCTTCGTATAGTGAAGCTGAGTAGTAATTGCAGTGACAGTTTTTTTTCTTCAAGCATAAGTGTGCTGCTGTAGGTTGATCATAAAACAACACAACCTTGATGAACACGGTGAATATGGATTCATTTTCATTGTTTAATCAGTGTTTCATTCATTCTGGCCATGTTAGTGCTGTGGCTGTAGTGAGGAACTGAACATGATGTATGTTATTTACTTTTTTTAGTTTTAGTATATTACTGGCACTCAATTCAGTTTGATTTATATCGTGGCAGTTCACAAAAACAGTCATCGTATGCAGGAAGAGAACCTGAGTAGTGGATATAAGCATTAAGTTATATCATAGTGCCTCAATATAGAGCAAGGAACACTTAAAATCCTAAATCCTGGTTCTTTAGAATGAACATTTACGTCATGTTTTATCTGTTTGTTCATCTCTCTCAGCCTCGTTGATGAACTGGGTCTTCTTGAAGAAGCAGCATCAATACTTGGTAATTATCAGTGATTATTCTTTTCTTTGTCATAACTAGTAAAATACTAATGTACTAATTATATGGTGCTTTTTGTTTTAATCATTAGAGTGCGTCTGATACAGTAAACATTTTCTATATTACAGCATACGTGGAGATAGTAAGGAAATTAGAACAGTAGTTTCTATTGAAAAATTCAGCATTTAAACAGATACAGACTAAATAAGTGGAGTTCAGTTTTAGCCAGTAGTTGACAGCATTTTTTCCCCCCAAGCTTGACTGGAAATGTATCTTGCCCACTGCAATACTTTGGCAAGATACGAACGAGCCACCAACCTCCTGATTAGCAGACAACCTGTTCCTGAGCCAAAGCCCCTATGATGTACAGTACTGTGCAAAAGTCAGGTGCTACCTCTCATTTATTCCTGTCTTGCTTCCAATGAGTGAGACTGTTTTTCTTTGGACATTGGCTACTTTCTTACTCAATTTAAGTCCTGATCTTTTTGTTTGTCTCTTAACTCTGACCTATGGGTCATAACTCAACTGATGATCCACAGTTGTGTCAAGACATAACACACAACAAAGAAAAAAACAAAATTTGTTTCCATTTTTTTAGCTGAATGTATGAGAAAAAATCCAAAGATGGTAAAACTGGAACCATATGCAAGTATTTTTGCACCAATAACGTGTTTTCTTAGTCAAAAAATGTTTCATATCTCACTGGAAAGTGGAGAACAAAAGCAGAAGTTGCAGTCCTAAAAACTTTCTACAGCAAATGAACAGTATCTGAAAGTTTGTATCATCTAGCTGACCTGACATCATGGAGATGTTCTTTCAGTTGATCTGTCCACTGTTTGCTGTTTTATCAGAAATGATCACAACAGGTGGAAAGATGTAATGCTCCTTTTTTCTCTTTTTAAAAAATATGTTCTTCAAAGTGTTTTCTATCTTTAATAGTAAACCAAAGAACAAAGACTAACAGTCACTAATCACAAAAAGCAAAACAATAAGACATCACTCCCAGGCTTGTAATTTCTTTCTCATTCATCCATTTGTGTGTCTTTTTTTATGTTGGGTTATCAGCATCCTCTTCAGACAATATCTTTGATAAGGTCCATAAATGGTACTCATACATAAACTATTTTAAAATTATTTAGTAAAATCTTGTTTTTTTGTTTTTGTTTTTTGTCGACACAGTTCTATACTAGTATTTTACTGATTAACATATAGATATAATAAGATGCATTGTGGGAGGAACAGCCATCCCGCCCTGACTGATCTTACCCAACAGAGATGTATGCATATTAGCCAAGTTTTGAATGGCTGATTGAGTAGCCTGAATAACAGTGGGAATTTTGGTTTGCATATTTTTTTAATAAACCTGGTTAACTGATGTCACACTTGATGACATACATTTGTACTGTGCTGGTAGTGGCATGACCTCTGACACAGTCCAATTAATCATGCAACCAGAAGTTTCAGAGAATGGATCAAATGGAAAATGAACTGGTTCACCCATTCACACAAGCACGTTTTCCTGTGTAAGTGCTTTCTATCTAACATTCACACACAGTCATACTGTGATGCATCGGAGACCAGCTTAAGGTTTAGTATTTTCCCAAAGGACATTTGGCACGCAGACCGGAGCAGCTAGAGATCAAACCACCAACCTTCCATACATAGTGGGTGACGTGCTGCATATCCTGAGCTACCCTGGAATCAGTAATAAACGAGATCTCAGATGCTGCTGTGTGGAGATTACTGAAGCTAGAAGAATGTTGTCAGCATACTGAAAGCAGTTGTTAAAGGTCAAATATTAATGGTGACGGTAGTAAACCTTCCCTGGTACCACAGCTAAGATTAAATTGGAATGACATAATTCCATTAGAAAATAAATCAGTGCTGATGGTTCTGTGTACTTTGCATAAAAAGGAGGCAAAACTCCAGTTCTTTTTCAATGTATAAGTAGAAGCAGCCTTCTCAAATGCCTCCATTCTGGTCAAAGAGGGACCAGTATTATTTCTGAGTTTTTAGATAATAGGCAATAATCTGTACAACCAAACCAACCTCTGAATGAAAACGGTTAGTCGTTTCCACAATATTGGGAGGTTTTTCCACTTTGGAAAAGATGGGTAACATAGCTTTCGTTCAATATGTTGACCATTTTCCTACAGCTTTTGTTGCCCACCATGTTTAATGAATATGACTTTTTGTGATTGCCTTGGTGATTTCAGTGCATATTTGTGGATATTGTGACGTACAGGTTCACTTTAATAGATGCTGTTGGATGATCATGTTAACAACCCCTGCACTGTTTTTCTTGGCCATCATACAATAATTACACTGTCTGTCTTTTCATTGGTTAGAATAAGTTAAATGTGTTCTGCAGTGAACTAAACAACACTGGGGTATTGGAGCATTTATTTTTAGTATTGCTTGATCACGTTTGTTCTACTGTGAGAAACCAAAATATTGAAGTCGAGATTAAAATTCAATGACTTGTGCAGCCCTAATATGGGTTTTTGAGATTAGTAGATCATTGTTTTCCACTTAATTTTACATTTTAAATTACATCCCACCTTTTGTATATTTGAGGTTGTATCTCTTTGAGGCTGCATAGAGACAAGAGGAGGCGCAAAAAGGCAGCGTGAACGCACAAGTTTGTGAAATTAATAACTGGAGAGATAGGCAAATTAAAATATGTAAATTTATACCATAGGTTCAAGTACTAGAAATCTTGGACAAGTTTGAATATTAAGGCCAGAGGTTAGGTTTTCTGAAAATTTTGCAAATGCGATAACTCAAGAAGGACCTAGGACTGTTTAGGTAGAAAACTCTTAATTTACAGATTTACAGACTTTCAAGTATCACTATTCTGTATTTAGTTCTATTGATATATCTACTGTGCCAAATAACACAAAAACAACCTGCGCACTTCATCTAGGTTCAGGTCAACTTTCCTGCCCCTAAAAACCTCTCTTGTTGTTACCACAGTGACTGGACCAGCATATGAAAACCTGGTGTCAGAGATTATGTCGATAGGATATGAGCGGGAGCAAGTTGTTGCTGCACTAAGAGCCAGTTACAACAACCCAGACAGAGCAGTGGAGTACTTGCTCATGGTGAGAGTTTAACCAGCTTCATAATCATGCTGAGCTGTATTGTAAACTATACAGTAACTGTTCATGTGTTGCAGGGTATTCCAGCAAGGGCTAGTGATCTGCACAATCCACAACCAAGTAGACATAGTACTCCAGCCAACCCCTCTACACCTTCTACAGAAGAACCACCACAGCAGCCTCCAGCACCCCCCAGTAGTAAGAGCCCAATTTATTTATTTATTTTTACTTCTCTTTAACTTTCTGTTTTAAACAAGGCAGCTTGTTTCCTCCGCATGAACTTCCTGGGGACACGGAAATGATGCCAAGATGACAACTGGAATAACTGTGGTCTAAAGCTACACAACGTCCACAAAAATTCTGCACACCACTAACGTTTTATCACTAGTGGAACTTCAACATCATCAGAGGAAGAATTTGGAAGTATTTCTTTTTTAGATTATTTCACTTTTTTACTATTTCCACTTTGTGCTGTGTACCAGTACCATTCCCAAAGTATGGTAAGACCACCACCGTGCTTGACAGTCGGTACAGTGTTCTTAGGTGTGAAAGTCTCACTTTTACTCCTCCAACTCCTCTTGCCATTGTGTCAAAATATTTTTTTCTGATCTGACTATAAAACTTTTCTCCAGAAGGGATTTCGCTTGACCAAATTTGTCCTTTATACAAAGCGTCTTTGATGCAGAAATGTCTGCATGTACCACAGAGCCATATCTCAGTGTTTTGAGTGTCTAAAGAAGTCTCACAGGTCTGAATATACACTTGAAGCCATTTATAATTCTTCTTGTTTGATTTTTAACTGGACTTTTAAGAGTTTAATAAAATTGGACCTTTAACTGTATTTCCATAAGTTTTACAGTTTTTCCTATTGATAAAAAATCTCCCTTATGACCATTCATACTACACAAAGGAATCAAGAAATAAACAATTATATGACAGAAAACTTTCTGTTTTTCACTTTCTACTACAGAAATTTCTGTTTTTTATGACTACAGTTAAACCCCACACCAAAACACTGGACAGTCTGGCCAATGAGCTACCAGAACTTTTTCTGTAAGTTTACACATTTATTTCTTCCAATTTAAGTCAAAAGAGTCATGCTGACAGATTTCTTTCTTTTCACAGCAACTTTTTCTTTATCATGTAGAAAAACA
The DNA here is from genome assembly GCF_964374335.1 of Astatotilapia calliptera. Lineage (NCBI taxonomy): Eukaryota > Metazoa > Chordata > Actinopteri > Cichliformes > Cichlidae > Astatotilapia > Astatotilapia calliptera. Next base: position 16,558,233 of record NC_137438.1, on the reverse strand, counting down.
CCAAGTTTTGCCTCCAGTGGATGATGAGAGTCAAACCTTAAATACTGATCTGTATACATTGGTTTACGGTACACATCAACGTTTAAATGTCCCCCATTACAGATGGAAATCTCACAGCTAGCCTGTCATATCCTCCGTGGTGAATTTGATGTGTTCGCGCGTGATTATTGAATTGTGGTACGTCCTGAGATTTGATTTTCATCCAGGTGTCATCCACATAATCAATGACGTGGAGGTGTTCCAGGGTAGGATAACAGAGCCCTCTTTTCCCCTTCTTCCATGTACAAGTTGGGGACAATGGGTGAAACTGGGGAAGCCAAGGCACACACATGTTTCTGCCTGTAGTACTGAGCCTTGTATGTGAAATAGGTGGAATTAAGACTCAGATCCAAGACCAAACAGACTTGGTTGGTGCTGAGAGTGGTCCTGTTGCTCAGGTTGGGGTCATCCTGTTATCTCTTGCAAACTACCGCCACTGCTTCAGTGACTGGAACACAAGTGAAGAGAGATGTAACATCGTACAACACTATTATTTTATCTGCCTCCATAATGACGTCTCTCACCTTCTCAACAAAATTCAAGGTGTTCTGGATGTGGTGTTCAGAGCTGCCTACCAACGGGTTAAGGATCGAAACCAGAAACTTTGAGTTGTTATAGATGGCTGAATTGATCATACAGACAATTGATCTTAAAGGTACACCCTGTTTATGTATCTTATGTAAACCATACAAACTTGGTGAAGCATCCCCTGGGTATCCCGTCTTTAAGTCTGTTGTCATTAGCCGCTCCTGGGTCCAAACTCCGCTTCAGGTCCCAAAGTCAAACGAACACTGTGGCATCACTGAGAGTTACAAACTGTTTAAATTCTTTCATCTTTAATAATATGATCAGTGTGGCTGCTCTACAAGGTGAAACAACTAAGTTTGACATCCAGACATCCACGAAAACAGAATTTATGAAGTTAGCAAGGAGTTATCTGGCTAGTTTCCATTTAAAGATGATATATCATGTTCTGATTGAGGAATTTCTGAAAAATTAAAATGTACAGCTCTGCTATCACTTTTGACATAAAGGAAGACAGAAAACTAAACAGTCGTGACATTTGTAGGGTTATTGAATTTGGGCTAGCTGGTATATAATAATGTGCTACATTGTGGCTAGCTACACAGCTATGGTTGTCTTGTTCCAACTGCTTCAGACAATCTTATCAACCTCTTCCTAACCACTTCCTGGGTCTCGTTTCAGGGCCTCATAAGTATTTTTGTCACTGAGCAGTAACAAAATTTTCTCATGATAGTCTTTCTGGTTTAGCAAAACCGTGCACCAAGACAGAACTATGAAGCCACTCTCAGAACAGACTTCACTGTTTGGTTTTACTGTCTTTACATTGTATCCTATAAAATGTAATCTCTTCTTGAATAGCAACAGTTAACATTTTGTCCCCTCCTGAGCAGGGCCTGTGTCCAGCAGCCAGCCTGTCACTGCTGGAGGAGGATCTGGCTCCATAGGGAACCCTCTGGAGTTCCTGAGGAACCAGCCTCAGTTCCAGCAGATGAGACAGATCATCCAGCAGAACCCAGCCCTCCTGCCAGCCCTGCTGCAACAGCTCGGGAGAGACAACCCACAGCTGCTGCAGGTACCACACCACAAAACTCACCGTTCTCTAGTGGCGTTCTGTCAGGGTCTGTTAATATAATTTCTGTTTGACTGTTTAAGGTATCTCAAAGAACTGTTCCTAATAGTAAGAACAATAAAGAAATAAATCTGTAAATGTATTTTTCAGGAAACATTTCTCTGATATGTTAATGCGACGTAAAATCCCCCCAAGTGACTATATTAACTCATTCACTGCCATTGACGTCTATAGAGGTCAATTGAAAAACTTACGTTGACTGCCATTGACGTCCATAGACGTCAATGGCAGTCAACGTAAGTTGAACTGAAGCCCACCAGCAGTAAAAGTAGACCTGCAAGGAGGTGCAGGGTTTGCGCACGTAAGGGATTGCGCAGTGAGACAAAAATGTGGTGCAAGTCTTGTTGTGTTTCACTGCCAGCCATTTGAAAATGGCTGGCAGTGAATGAGCTAATTGTTTACCATGTCCACTGTAGTTTGCCTAAACTGGGTGGTTGATATACAGTTCAACTGTGTAACTTGCAGCAAATCACAGAGCACCAGGAGCGTTTTGTACAGATGCTGAATGAGCCACAAGCTGGAGATACAGGAGGAGAAGATGCTGATGCCCATGGGTCACCACACACTAACTACATCCAGGTCACCCCACAGGAGAAAGAGGCAATTGAGAGGGTGAGTTTGCCAGTCACATTGACACAGTCAGTTCCACCAAATTTCCACAATTTGTGCAGAATTACACAAGCCTAGGAACAAATAGTTTTCTCTTTTAAACATATGAAAGGAAATCAGTCTGAACACAACCTGCTACTGAATTTCCATGACTTTTGTTGAAACATCAGTGATGGAAAATTATGTTGCTGGATCCTTGATGTTTTTCTGTTAGCATTAATGAAACAAATTCTTAAATATGCACATTGGAAAACATACAAATTTGAAGGGCAGTATTCTGCAATATTCTGGTCAAGCAGTTATGTATACTTAATAGTTTTTCTTCATGTAATTTTTCAAACAACAAATGAATGCATAAATGCAGGAACACGAGCATGAATGTTTTATAGTAGGTGTGTTTTTACATTTATTAGTCTTGTTGAATTGTCCATAAGGTGAAAGGAGGACTGAAAATGTCAATGACATTGTTTTCCAGTTAAAAGCACTGGGATTCCCTGAAGGTTTAGTCATCCAGGCGTACTTTGCTTGTGAGAAGAATGAGAATCTAGCTGCTAACTTCCTGCTACAGCAAACATGGGACGATGAGTAAGCCCGCATCACCGGGCTCATCACTGCTCAACAGAGGGCTGCAGAGTGGATGACACCACTGCAAGTCTGCCAGGGAGAAACAAGGGCAGGAGAGGAAGGGGATATTTCTTTTCACACCATGGGACTGTGGCCATTAAATGACGATGATGATGATGATGACAATGATGACATGGTGTTCAAAGTTAGTTGCGCTGCCTACTCTTCATTCAGCTATGATGATCATCATAGGTGCTACCACTGAGCATTGCCTCACTGCTACTACATCATTACTGCTGATGCTTGTATTGAGTGACCACACTGACAGAAGTCCCACCAGTAAATTTGCAAACAGCCTACATCACAGGCCAGCAGGATTTAAGTTAGAGGATTTCCTCTGCAGTGAGCTCACAGGCTGCCTGTTGAACACGTTAAACTACTGTACATGTGTAAAGTAAGGTAATACATAATAAATGAGAAAAAATGCATTTTCAACATGCGAACCTACATGTTGGAGTTCCCTGAACATTTGACTAAAACTGTTGACCTCACTGCTTGGAAGCTACTATTGATTTAGATCAAAGCTCATATTGGATCCTGTCACTTCCGCTGCTTATTTTGTCCATGCAAAAAGTCTTTGCAAATTCTTCTATTGGTGTCTGACCATGTAGATGTGTAAAAGGTGACTGAATTTCACAGCTGGATAGTTGAAATGTTGACACCTATTCAACCGTTCCCCAAAAAGGAGAAATGATAAAATGTTTTTAATTGAGATCATTTACATTTTAATTAAATGTAGAAATGTTAGTGTCCCCTATCTTTTACAAGTCGAGACTATCTCAAAGTTTTGTCTTTTTGATGACTGACTTACTCAGTCTGTTGCATTGAAAATGCACATCTGATAATGTCACAAAGAGTCCCTGCAATTAGGGTTAGAGAAACTCCTTTTCCACAAGACACCTGTTAAGTCAGAATGAATCACTCACACAAGTGCAGTTAAACTGTTGTTGCCTTGTTAAGGAAAGCTCTGGGGACAGTCGATAATAATGATAATAAGGCAAATAAAGAAACAGTGATGTCTGCTGTTGCTGCTTCTCCTCTTCCTTCTCCACCAAGCATTTGAGGTTTTAGTAGCTCCTCCCTGAGTCTGCTCTTGTGCCCTGCATTTTGACTTAAAGGTGTTTTTTTTTTCAGTTTGTTGTGATGGTGTGATTGAGTCACTTTATTTTAGTGTCATTACATTATTAGTACAAACTGCATCTATTAGTAACATTTTTTCTTGATGGTTTGGATAAGTAATATTTTACTTTATGTATTATTAGGGGCAAGGATTAATTTATAAATTTCAGTCAATAAAATAAACTTAAGGATGATTCATAGAGCAGACAAATCCTGAAAGTACAGAAATATACACGATACTTTCCCCAGCTGACCCAAGGGAGACTCCTATTTTTTATTTACTCTCAATGATTGCTGTTTCAATTTGACATTCTCACATTTGTGTTGGAGAAATGATAAGAAACTGTAGGCATTCATTGGTCTTATATAATAGAGCAGTTAACTTCACTACCCATTTAACTACGTTTGTTGTCATTCACCAAGACAACAAGAAAGCCTTTTTAGGTTTGTACTGCGTTAAGTTTACAGGGAAAACTATGTTTATGTGCTTTTTCAGCATAGAATAAACTTCTAGGAGGTTTTAGCTAGTTTGTTTTTACCAGTTTTGTTAGATTGGACCTTACATTACTATTCATGTAGCCATAAAGGAAAAAAATATGAAAATGTGAAACTTTTTGCAAACAAAGAATCCATGAATTTCTTTTAAACAATCATTTTCTGTTCAGTGTTCTCATATCACATCCTCTATGCATCTTGAAACTGGAAAAGGGTTAGGCTGCTGTTCCTCCATGCCTTACGGTCAAAGACTTCACCACATTTTATTTTACAAACAGTGTTCATTTAAAAGTGGACTAAAAGAAATGGGAATGTTAAGTCGTTTTTCAGCATCCAGTGTGCTTGTGTTTAGACACACGATTGTTCTGTAGTGTTGTTAATGGGATAAACGATGTGAGCGAGAAATTGTATTTTGCTGTGACAAATGCTCCTTAGCTCGTTCCTTGCAAAAGAGTTTTATTTATGGCATGCCTTTGGATTAAGGATTGATCAAACTGCCATTGTGGCATCTCTCTGGTGTTAATTTGTCTGTTGTTTTCTTTTTTGGGTCTATAAGAATTACTACCAACCTTAAATGTACGAGTTGAGAAGTAGTTGTGATGGTTTTTTTGTTTTGTTTATGCATTGTGTATATTAAATGGCTTTTAAAAAATGAATAGTGATATTTTGTCATCAATATTGTTTTTGTGTGTACTATATTACTGCAAGCAGGCATTGCATAATTTCTGTGATTGATCTGCTGATTAATCTATCAAGGAATAGCTCAGAAGGTAGAGTGGTCGCCCCATGATCGGAAGGGTTAGGGGTTCAAATCTACTGAGGTACCCCTGAGCAAGGTACCGTCCCTACACACTGCTCCCCCGTGCACCTGCTTAGTGGCTGCCCACTGCTTCACTGAGTGAATGGGTCAAATGCAGAGGAGTAATTTCAATAAAGTATACATTATTATTAATAACATATTTCTAGGTAAGAGAACCCTGCTGATACATGTTCCTCTTGCCACATCCTACTTGTGGCCTCTGCTGTGGCTTTAATCAAGACAAAATACAGATCAAAGCTGGACTGCGGGAACCTTAAACTGGCATTCTCCTTAACTGCCAGTAGGGGTAACTCTTGTGACAACGACGTAGATTTCCGTAGATCGATGTAGCTCAGAAATCAGGCAGCAAACCCCTCTGATCTGTACGACGCTAACTTCACGTACACGTCCTGTAACACGTCGATCCATGAAGCCCGCAACTATTGTAATTAGTATTAGCATCAGTATAAAAAGTCACAAATATTCTTGAAGGAGGGTGCTTAAGCTGCAACAATGGACGTGAGGGAATCTACAAAGAAGTAGAAAAACTAGATAGACAATGTGTTTGCCTCCTAAAAGAATGAAACAAACAAAAAAACAAACTTACCATAAGAAAGCGCGGACACCGGTGGGAAAAAGTCTGGTTATTTATCTCTATCAGCTGTTAATTAACGCGTAATGCACCAACACAAGTGCATCACTTACGTAGGTTACGTCGTAGCTCTACAAAGGCTCATCGCAGATAAATCAGGCATCAGATTGTACATGACCTCATATGTGACCTCTTCTGATAAAATTTGAAACGGAGTTGATAAACTTAACAGCACACACACAAACACACACAGAAAAGGCGAATCTGTGCTTTTGGTTGTAAAATATTTGTGACACGTCGAGGAATTCACGTTAACGATAAATGTAGAATTTCAAAGTGTAGCTTCAATATTGTCTTCCGTTTATGCAGGGAAGCGTGGCGTTGTCCAATAGGGGGCGGGGGGGTCATGTTTTGGAGAGGAACGTTGGGTGCGTTCCCGGAGCAACAGGGAAGATGGCAGCCCTCACATCTCTAACCCAGGTAAAGATGCCGTAGTATATGACTTATAGTTTAGATCAGACATATGATTTTTCGAAGCGTGATACAATATACGTGATTCATGGCAGTCGGTTTTAATGTAACTGCGAACTGAAGACGAGTTCCTCTTTAAATACAGCTGGTAATGAGGCAGGCAGCTTAGTAGAAAGAAAGGCCTATTGCAGTACCGTTAGGTAGCGGGCTGGATAGCATCAGCTGGCAGTACCTAGCAGTGTGGCCATTTACCTACGCCCGAAATATATAATATGCAGTCGCCCGATTATTATTATACGTTTAAGACAATAAGCACCACGAAAGCTGTACATAAGGTTACAGCAAAGTGGAGCGTAAATGGAAAAAAGTGTCCATAAACTATAATAACGTTCACTCATCGAGCTAGCAAGCCCTAGCTAACCTAGCCTAGTACTGCAAGGATGAGGATAAACGCTCATCCAAGCAGGCTGTGCATTGAGCTGTTTAAGATTCATCATGCCGAAATAAAACGGTTCTTAGCTCTCATTGTGGGAGTTAATGTCGAGGCTGATAGCATCCACGCTAATGATAGTCTTGCTTGCCGAGTTTGCACGTCAGTTGTATAATATGATATGATATGAATGAACGGATTTTAAATAGCAAAATAGAGAAGCGTTATATGTTATATATTTGAATGACCTGTTATGTTGCGATATGCACGTCCTCTATCTGCACTGAAATAATTCTCCTCAGTTCTTCTTCTTCTTGTTCTTCTTTTTCATCTTATCCAAAACTAATGCCTTATGGAGTGTGGAGGCCCCAAGGGTCAGGCAAAAATATTTTACTTGCTGGGGTTATTTTTGCTTGGTTTCTTTCAGCTGGCAGAAAAAAAATGTCGTTTAAAATACAGTGATAGTGGTAGCTGCATTTGATGGATGGATGATGAATTCTATTTCGTTTAAGTTTTATTTATATAAATCACAACAGTCGCCTTAAGGGGCCGTGATTCTGGTGAGACAATAATGATACAAAACCCAGAAAGTGAATGGTTTTACAGGTGGTGACCACAGACTGTTGCTCTCTCCTTATGCCTCCTCACTGATTTTTCTGAAGCTTGCCTACTAAATAAGCTTCTGGCCTTATCACAGACTGGTAGTGTGACCTCTGTGTGATGTCTTCTTGGGCTGTCTAAATGGGTGAACTGGAGCAGCATTTTATAGTAACAGCTCCTTTATTTAGTGTTTGCATTGATGACAAAGGATAACAAACTGGGATTGTTAATTCTTGTGGTGATGCAGTGTGAGGTCTCTATGTTAATCCTCTGTTACTCTGATGATTACCCACAATACTTTCCCCTTACTATGTGTAACACATTTTATTATTTGCATTCTGCTGTATACATTGGCAGTGTGATCATATAGTGATTTCGGTTTGTGCCAACAAAATAAAAAAGACTGAGACAACCAGTGTCTTAAATTACCAAATTTGTAGATAATACTATGTATGTATGCTCTAAACCGTGGTACACAGTCACATGCCTGCATTTATGATGAAGGATAAGAAAGTGGGATGGTTACAAACCGTACGAGGTCTGTGTGAAAAGATGGCATCACATCAGAGTTAGCTAGCTATACTCCAGATAGTTTTTACTGGTAACGATTTGACTCAACAAAAGCATAACAGAAATAATCCACACCAGATGATAATAAACCAAAAATCCCAAGTTCAGATTCTATTTGTATTTCTTTTAAGTGCCATATATTTTTGTCCACAACATTCACAGATGTGTTACCTCTATGTCAGAGGTGTCAAAGTCATTTTAAGATAAGATAAGATAAGATAACCTTTATTAGTCCCACACGTGGGAAATTTGTTTTGTCACAGCAGGAAGTGGACAGTGCAAAAGTTATGAGGCAAAAATTAGAATACAATAAGAATAAATACAGTACACAACTGTACAGAATAGAATAAAATAAAATACTATATACAGTAGAATAAAATAAAATAAATATACAATAAGATAAAAATAGAATACAAATACTATATACAACTGAGTAAAAATACAACGATGACAGAAAGACAACGATGACAGAAATTTTTACACCTTAAGTGGGTCCAGTGAAACTCCCCTTTCTGTCAGTGTAAAGAAGTTAAATATATAACTGTTTTTCTACATGATAAATGAAAAGCTGTTGCAGCAAAGAAAGAAATCTGTCAGCACAACTCTTTAGACTGAAATTGTAAGAAATAAATGTCTCCACTTACAGAAAAAGTTCTGGTAGCTCATTACCCAGATGGTCCAGAGGGATGCATTCCTTAAGCTTAGTGTAAAGCAGTGGTTCACAAACGGGCTAAATATTTTTCTTTTCAGTGACTGGTGTGAACCTGCTTGTTGCTGCAGATCTTCTCAAACATGGGTAACAGTTAAGACTGCTACTCCGAGTTCATATTCAATGCCCAGCTTTGATCTGTATTTTGTCTTGATTGAAGCCACAGCATAAAGCCTACCTCACATAAGTAGGATGTTGCAAAAGGAAGATGTATGGTCAAAGTGGGTAATCTTTCTCCACTCCAATCCAAAATGCAGCCAGTGTCTTTGACTTAAACGGCATCCTCTTTGTTGAATCAGAGGTGAGATAAATGAACTGTTCCTCCTCAGATGTGTTGAAGCCAGCAAGTGGTGTTGCACTGAAGGGGTCACGGATCCAGTCATCCTTTTTTTAAAATCCGGCACCAGAAAATATCTCAAGAAATGTTTCTGAAGGGCAGACATGTGTTCTTTCATGCATGAGATCACTGTGTTCTGCAGCTTGTTGTTGTCAATGAATGATTTCAAATTCAAATGAGTCCACATTTCCTCATTTCCCAGCCATAGCTTGCTAGTCTAGTCTGCAGATCCCCACAAAGTCCTCCTGTTTGTTACTCTCAGTGCCTTCATCCATCTGTAGAGCAAAGCGGCTGTCACACACCTTAAGCTGCTCCTCTGTGTCCTTTCAGATATCATAAATAGCCTGTAGTTTGCTGGCTGTTGTGTCATCAGTCATAGTTGAAACCATATCCATAGCACAGCGAAGTATTTATTACTCCTCAATAGTGTGTGGTAGAGCTGGGCGATATGAGATTTTTTCATATCACGATATGTTTTTTTCATTTCAGGCGATAACGATCTATATCACGATATAAGCCAAATAACTATATTTGTAAGATTTAAATGTGCCGTTGCTCACAAGTAAAATGTGAAATAATCAGCAGCTTGTTTTTATTTAAATATTTATTTCCCATAATAAGTTCAACAGGGTAGATGTACTTAAGGAACATGAGACTTTTTCAGATAAATAAAGGCAAATATTGCAAACTACACAAAAGGCAGCCACTAAAGCGTTTAAGTTTCAAAATAGAACAAACAAAACAGACTAAATTGTCAATTCCACTTAGAAACAAAATATTAATTCTAAAAATAAATCTTAGTTTGTTTTACAGAAGAACAGACAAAACTGACTAACTTTTGTCAATATCAAATAAACTGAGAACTAAAAGGAAATTCTCAATCTCTCCTTGTTGTATAGCTGAGCTTTTCAAACAGTTTTAACAGTTACTTTAGTCTGACAAAAGCCGAATGACGAATTAGCGCTTCCAGTCAGAGACTGAGGCTACGTCCACACGTACACGGGTATTTTTGAAAACGGAGATTTTCTGTTTACGTTTTAAAAATAATCCCGTCCACACATAAAGGCAGAAATGAAGGAAAACGCTGCTATGAACATGCCAAAGCAGCAGGTGGAGCTAGATTCCTAACCGTGCAGAAATGTTGGCCAATCAGAAGTCTAGAAGCCTCGGTGGGAAAAAGTAAACAAAGCTGGGGCATAGAAGCAGAACCGAGTCGTATGTGTGGACGGACAGTAACTGTGTGTATATGTAAGCATTTAAACACTGCAGAGAGAATTAACAGTATTGTAGAAATTCATTTCACCGAAACAATAACGTGGCGCACAGTGTCACGCATGCACCAGTTTATTGTATTTCCACACTTGCTTTCGGCACAATTTACAGTGTACGCTACTCTGTTTTTTGTCAGACTTGAAATAGCCGAAATACCTTCACACTACGGAACTTCTTTGGCTCTTCCGTTCGACAATCTCTCCGGCATTGTGTGGTTTTTTTTACACTGTGCCACTTGGTAGGCAACTTTGTTGAAGCTGAGCTGAGGATTGTCCGGAACAGAAAATAATAGTAAATAGACACTGTTGAGCACGACAATTCACAAGTTTTTGTCTGAAAAAGACAACTGACTTGTCTTTGTGCTCTAGATGTTTTGTCTCCAAGTGGGATCTTCGCTTGTTAGGCTTTAAACTGTCTCAAGGTAGCAGTTTTAAGACAGACAACACACTGCAGCCTCTCCTCATTACCCACCATTGTACAGGTGTACTCAAAGGCTTCTCCTCTTTGGTTTGGAAGCATATTTGGCAATGCATCATCTTCTGCTTTGCGTTTGTGTGGGAGCCCTGTCAAAAACCTGTCTATTATGCTAGCAGTGTCCAAGCATTCTTTTTTTTTCTGCTAATACATGCAGGCAGGGATAGCTCAGTAGGTAGAGTGGCGGCCCCATGATCGGAAGGTCGGGGGTTCGATTCCCCTGAACAGCTACCCTGAGGTACCCCTGAGCAAGGTACCGTCCCCACACACTGCTCCCCGGGCGCCCAATGGCTGCCCACTGCTTCACTAAGTGAATGGGTTAAATGCAGAGAGGGATTTTCCCCACGGGGACCAATAAAGTACACCTTCTTCTTCTTCTTCTTATCTCTGTCCTGTCTGGGCTTTTAACAGAACTGTCATTATTGTATCACACTTCAGTAGCGTCATCATAGGTCATCTTTTTAGTCGTTCTCTTTCTGCCCTATCTGGTGATACATGTAGACCGTCTTGGTTAGAGTAGTGTCAATCAGTCTCTGGACCAATTTTCTCATTTAGGGAATGAAGCAGCATCTGCAGACAGTCAACAAGGCCACTGTACTGCAACTGCAGGTTGCTTATCCCGAATGCTCGGCCCATTCATCAGCAAGGGTGGTGAGCTACTCTAATGCTCGAATCACAGTGTCATCAGGTGGCGTGTTGTTAGGGATAAACGTGCAACAACTAGCCTTGAACATCCTGCATACCCTGCCCTTCTCTGCCTGCCAGGGCGAAGGACACTGTCTCAGCTGAACTCTGGACACATACACACACACGCACACAGACATATATATACACATGCAGATATACACTCATCCCCCCTCCCCCTCCAAACGCCTTCGACGCTTATTCCCTTCCGATGCTGACGGTGGATCAAGAAGACCAGCACATATGCTGCAGGCCCGGATGCACTGTCTACACTGGCTGTCTCTCACCCTTTACCCACCCCTGTTGCTTGTCATGTGTTCTTTGGTGTATTAAGAGTTTTTTCATGTGCTATGTGCAGAGATGTTTTTTTTTCTGTTCTCAAACTGATCTCCCTGTTGGAGCTCAGTCTGGGGGGAGTTATTTTTTTTCTCCTTATCTTTCCTCATGTTGTGCATTTTCCATTGTTATACCTCTCTGACCTGTCTTCCCCATGTGATGTTTTCATGCAATGTATGTATGGTCGGAGGGTAAGATGGTGCCGCCACTGCGTGCAATTGGTCGGCAGCCTTAACATGAAATTTCCCACTCGTGGGACTAATAAAGGTATCTTATCTTATCTTATCTTATCTTATCTAAAGCCATTCTGTTCTGCCAAATCATCAGAGAAGTTGCATTTAGTTGTTCACAGAGCCCCTTCACTGCATCCCCAGTGTAATTCAGAAATCTCTACTGATTGTAATAACAAAAATTAATCCGATATACACGCATTTTTTTTAAATTGTCCAGATAAAGACTGACTCAGAACCCCCGCAGGTATTTGATTTCTAGCTTTAAACTCGTCGGGCGTTCCACGGGGAGTGCCCGAGGAGGTCAGGTGCTGAAAGCCGACACAATTTACATGTTTTTGAGATGAGACTAGGCTGAAAGCCATGGCAGACTTTCTTATGATATATATGGGTATGTGCCATCCTGGAGGAGCTGGACTACCTTTGCAACCTGAATGACTTGCAGTTGCTGTCTTATACTACCAGTAGTGTTAAGGAGACTAACAAAAAGAAAAACTGACTGGAAAATCACTGAAGAAGGATGAGGAGGTCTTTGGCCAGCACCTGCAAAACCATTCTCCTTTCGGTTGTTGTCTTGTTGCCTCACCAGTGCACCTGCTGTCTCTTTGATTTGTACCAAAGAAAGAAAAATGGATTCAGAATGGTTTATTCTTCCTAACTAGACAGATTGAGTTTAACTGACCGGGTGTTATACTGTGATAAGCAAGTGATTTTTGAATAGTGTAGATGTCATATATGTCTGTTAATCATTTAATAACTTTCTTTCTCTGTCACAGTTGTCCAGTGGGAACCCTGTATATGAGAACTTTTACAGGCAGGTAAGATGATGACACAAAACATAAAACTTTTAAGCTTCAACCTATTTTGTGTAAAAGAATATAAAAGATGGTACAAGAGAGAGATGCCTATGGAATGTAACACTGCACTGATGATTTGTTTTAAGGTGGATCCTGGGAATACAGGGAGAGTAGGACCAACAGAAGCTGCTCTTTTCTTAAAAAAGTCTGGACTCCCTGACCTTACTTTGGGAAAGGTAGGTAGCCAAAGTTACACATCACATAACAGCTGGTTATGGCTCTTAGATTTTTACCAGTCGACACACTCACACAGCTGTGCATCTGTTATCAAAATGATGGTTGAGTTTGTAGATAGGTTTAAGTTCTCGGGTAGAGTAGAAAAGTGCGTTATGAGAACCAGTGTATTTACCATTTGTGGTTGAACCCACAAGAACCTAAAATAAGGGGAAAATGTAACCATTTACTAAGGGCAGCTTCATTTGGCAGTATTTTAATCTAGAAAGTAAAAATATAGTTCTGTGTAGGCTTTGTCATGTGTGTGCACACAAACAGACACAAATCTTCAACAACAGAGGAGGAACAAAGTCACTGACATCTGTCAGTCTGGAAAGAGTTACAAAGCTAATTCTTTGGCAGTCCAGGGAACCAAAATGAGCGCCATTATCCACAAAATGGGAAAACTTGGAACTAGAGATTATAATTGATATAAATTTAGTGATTCCAATTCCATTATCAGTTCGATTCCTGGTCGATTCTCATTTTGTTTTCATCGGCTCCGCTTTGAGAGTCACCATCATCTCTGAGCAGCAAAGACAATATTTGTGCAAATTGATTGCACGTTGTGTGGTCAAATGTTTGCACATGTTAGAGGTTGTGACCATTGCTGGGGTCGTTGCTCACAAAAAGTAATGTGTTACTCTTACTTGTTACTGTTACTGCAGGACAGCTCAGTTTGAAACAGGCTGGACCTACTCTCAGTCTCTATTCTATCAGTGATACACAGTTTTCTCTGTGATAAGAAGGCTTGTCAGAATTGGAAGCAGTTAAAATGCAGAGAAATATTAAGATGAGATTCTGCAACCAGTTGCAGTCCTATATCGTCACATTCTGGGACCATACTATGTCCTGCAAGATGCCACCGCTGACCCCAGTAGAGCGGGGTTTATCAGACACTACCATTAGAATTTGAGAGTGGAGAGGGGGGAATGGCCCGCTGCAGTCCTGACCTCAGGCCCATTGAACAGTTGTGGTATCAGGACGTGCTGTTTGTGCCAGAGTGAACAACACAGCTACACTGGCTGACTTGCAACAGTATTGTTTGACCAAGCAGGCGACCACCATGAAGACTGGGTGAGTGTTGTGGCTGTGTTTGGTTCTTCCACATGCTATTGAGCCTCCTGTTTTTTCTGGGCACAGCTCACATACTCAGCTAAACCACAGTAACGTAAGACTAATGGTTGATAATGTTATTTTTCCATTTCATCTTTTCATTTGTTTATTTAACCTTTAATCATGTACTTGTGCGTTGTGTTTCAGATCTGGGATTTGGCTGATCCTGATGGCAAAGGCTACTTGGACAAACAGGTGAGGTAGAGTTTTAGAGATGATTGTAAATAAACAAAAGCAAACATATACAGATTGATCTACATCACACTGTCCAAAGAAACAGTAATAAAAATGTACTTTTGAGAGCATGGAGGAGAATATGTTTAATTCTCTTAGACATACTGTTGTTCTAATTAATAAAAGCAATTGGTAGAAGTCTTTTTAATACTACATGTGAAGGACACAATGGGAAGCACTTTGTTTTCTTACTCAGGGGTTTTATGTGGCTCTACGACTGGTTGCCTGTGCTCAGAACAGTCTGGAAGTCAGCTTGTCCAGTCTCAGCCTAACAGTCCCTCCTCCGAAGTTTGTGAGTGTATTCCTCATTCGAGCAAAAACTGTCATATTTTGTATACAGAAACTACAGCTTACTAGAATTATAATTCTTTTGCTCATATTCATTTTGTAGATGAACAGACTCTGTCATACTCATTTCAATTCATTATATTATTAAACCTTTTCTTGAAAGTTGGAAAATGATCACTGTAACGTGTGATTGCAGAAGGACACCAGCAGCCCATCTCTAAGCAGCACAGCCTCTGTTCCTGCTGAATCGCACTGGGCTGTCAGGGTGTGTACAAATACACACACACACACACACACTGACGCAGACTTTGAGATGTTGAAGTAAAGCAATAATTACAGAATGGCCTTGAGAGATTGAAAAGAAGGCAACTCAATGTCTTTAGTTTTATGAAGATGTTTTGCCTCTCATCCAAGAGGTTTCTTTGTTTGTAAAATCCCAGGTAATAAACCCCTACTGGGGGCTGCCCCCTTTGAAGGTGGTCCCGAGGGTCTTTAACTGACTAT
The DNA here is from genome assembly GCF_964374335.1 of Astatotilapia calliptera. Lineage (NCBI taxonomy): Eukaryota > Metazoa > Chordata > Actinopteri > Cichliformes > Cichlidae > Astatotilapia > Astatotilapia calliptera. Next base: position 16,542,977 of record NC_137438.1, on the reverse strand, counting down.
TGATCATTTGAGTCCTGACAAAGAGGGTGTGAAAAATAGTGTGGGTTATTCCTGTCACCAGAGCCTCACTCCAGCATCGCCTTAATGTGGTCAAAATTTGTTTTCTCAAACTGGCTGATGAAGGTTTGACAGATGTTTTTATCCAGGCTTTGGATTTCTACAAGCACGTGTGTCGACTGTATTCAAAAAGTCATGTTTATAGTGTAATGTCTATACTGATTTTCATAAATAAAATATCTCAATAAATAAAATAAAAAATAACACTGAAACTAATAAAAACTAAACGTTTTAAAAAATTGAAAATAGAACTGAAACAAGAAACTCTGGCAACTAACTAAAATTAAACTGAATTGAAAACAAAGACCTGTATTCTTTGCTCTCATTGGTAGTTACTTCAGTCACATGCCTGAAAATTTAGAAAAGTTTATCTCAGGTCCCGCCCACTTCCTGTTGCTGCGGCCTGTAATTGTTTGACGCTGCTGAATGACATTCACTTTTTACGGTAGGTGGTTGCCACATCGTTGTGGATCCCTTACAGTGTGTACATAGCTTAACTTTCTTTTTGATGTAAACTTCATCCATTATCTTTCATTTATGTGTAGAGTGATTTGTCAGAGTTATAGAATCACACATATACCTGCTTAATTACAGAATGCACAATTTTTTTGCACGAAAACTTAACAACGTTGTAATATTCAGATACTTTGCTTTTACACAAATGAAAAACCTGTTTGTGCTCTTGCTTTGGCAGCACTCAGAGTTTGTGCATCACATGGCATACATTGTGTTAACTTTGCTTATGAGTTATGACTTCTTTTTTAAATTTAGCACAAGCTATGTTTAGCTTATGTATAATTTAAGAAACCCCCTCTGTGCAAAGCCTCAAATTGTAGCAGATGATTGCCATCATATCTCCAAGCTCCAAAAATTGTATTTGGGAAAGCAACGTTTGTCTTTATGGTATGAATAAACACAAGATGTTTAAGCTTTTGAAATAAATAGTGTGTCTTTTGCTTTGTAGCCAGAGGAGAAGAATAAATTTGATGGGATTTTTGAAAGTCTGGTTCCAGTCAACGGCCTGCTGTCAGGAGAGAAAGTCCGCCCAGTCTTAATCAACTCCAAGCTACCTCTGGATGTCCTTGGGAAGGTATTTAGTCCAATTAGGATTTTTGTTTTGGACTTAAGAAGAAGCCCAAGGATGCGTAAACATGGCGTTTTGGTTTGTGTTGAAGCTTTAAAATACTGAAGGCAGAATGTAATGGGTTTTCTTTCAGAAACATTCAGTTATATGAATGTAAACGGTAAATGCACTGGGTCTTAAGTAGCACTTTTCTACTTTACCTGTGCACTCAAAGCTTCACACCCACTCATACAAGTACTGTTTTTTTCTAAGTAAGTGCTTTCTATCTAACATTCATGCATCGGAGAGCCACTTGTATTATTTGGCATGCAGACTGGGAGCAGCCAAGAACCAAACCACCAACCTTCTGATTAGTAGTTGACCTGCTCTATCTCCCAAGTGACAGGCACCCGATAATGTCATGAACTGTTAGAAAATAGTATTTTTTCTGAAGAAATTGAATGTATTGTACTTTAGTTACCTTTTCATTTATCATTGGTCATCTCACTAATCGTGTTTATTTCTTACTGTTAGGTTTGGGACCTGAGTGACATAGACAAGGATGGCCATCTAGACAAAGATGAGTTTGCAGTGGTGAGTGATACTCATCTGATTAACATTGATATGCAAAAGTTTGACCGACAATATCTGTTTCTTTGAAACGTTATGTGAATATAACAAATACTTATCTCCGCAATGGTTAAAATTAACGCTCAAACTGTATTACAAATATCTTGAGAAAGAATACAGTACTTTTTAACCTTTTCAGCTGAAAAAGTAGTTTTTAAACTTTTTTGCACATTTATCACATTTAAATATTAGACAATGATAACCCAAGTAAATACAAAATGATAAGAAGAGAAGGGTAAGAGATCACTGCTTCTCTAGTTTCAAGTAATGTGAATGACTGGTTAACAGGAATTCTGGAGATCAAGTTCATGACTGGCAAGAGAGAACTGTTTGTAGGGTTGCTTGAAAGAAAACTCAAACCCCATGTTTGACTGTAGGGATCGTGCACATATGATGAACACAAATAATTTAGTTTTAGGAAAGAAGAGAACAGAATTTTGACTCAAGGTACAAAAAGCTCTCGTGCTGTGTGACTGTCTCTAGCTGGAAATAACTGTGCGTGCCTACAAGCCAGTGTTTCAACATATGGAAAAAATGGTCATGTCTCAGCTTTAATAACAAGATAAATGAATTATGAGTATAAGTAGAGAAAGAACTGATTGTTTTTTCATTATTACCCAATAGACAAAAGATTTAATGTGAATCAGGTGAACAAGAATTGAGTATCGCCACTGATGAAGTCAATCAAGCACCTTGAGGTGACTGTTGCTGTTTGTTGTATAGATAAAATTGAATTAATTCTGAGGTGGCAGCGCAAGTTAGGAGCAATCTAGTGAGGCTTTCATGTTTGGACTTTTGGCAAAATAACAGGTTTGGGACATAACTCATTTCATTCAGGAGTATGTGAACCAGTAAATATGTAGTATTAGCTTGATATTCTCTCCTAGGCCATGCACCTGGTGTACCGGGCCTTGGAAAAAGAGCCTGTTCCTGCACTCCTCCCCTCTGCTCTCATCCCTCCATCTAAGAGGAAGAAGAGTCTCAGCTCTGTGGCCAGCTCTTTACCTGGACTGCCTGCAAGCCCTCCTCCACCTAAAGATTCTCTACGTTCCACACCCTCCCACGGCAGCATGAACTCGCTCAACAGCACTGGCAGCCTGTCACCCAAACACACACTCAAGTCTGGACAGGTAATAAACATTCTAAAAAATTTAAGGGGACACCAAGTCATTCCCATGCTAGCCAAGAGAAATAATCTCTCCAATTACTCCTGGTTTAGTCCCAGGGCCTCATTTCTGTCACTTGTATTTCACTACCCATAGCCTGTGACCATAGGTGAGGAACGTAGTCTGACTGGTAAATCAGCAGCTTCACTTTTCTCTCATTATCACAACAGATCGGCTATGCTAAAATTGTTAATTCATATTTTCCACCATCATTGTGCACCAAGTAGCCTAGAATTACAAAGGATACTATTAAAAAGGATTTGAAAAGGGTCAAATCCTTGATTAGGAAAATGAATTCAAACAGGTAGAAACGTATACATTTGTTTGTTACCTGTTGAAGTTTTGGGGCCAGGATTCAGGTTCTTGGCCTGCTTAGCGTTAGCATGCTGTCTGTGCAGATACTTGCGAAGAGCCAAAGTTGTGTTGCCATAATGATGCAGCTGCTTTTGTTATTGATGGAGTTTATTCTTTACCATCCTGCTCTCACCCTGAGACATCAAGTCTCAGTTGTTAACTTAAGTTGAACTTGAACAAGTCTTGATGTAAACAGTGAATCGTTTAGCAGAACGAATTTCAAATTAAATCTATTAAAACTCTCGGATAAGTTTGAGATTTGGTGACAGTCTGAGGACAACTTTACTAAAATTCTTGTGAATGCAGGTTGATGTGTTTAAGTAGACCCTTTAAAAAGTAACAGGCAGTTACTGTTTGGTCAAGTATACTGTCATAACAATGCAGGTAAGGCTACATTACTTTTTTCTTTCCTGAGCCATTATTTTATATTCTCATGCACTCAAACTGTGATGATTCCAGTCAAACTCCCTATAGAGACCTAAAGAGTTGGAGCTCTCTAAGTCTCTGTAGGTTCATTTCTCTGATGTGCAATGCTTATGTATGTATGTATGTATGCATGTATGTATTATGTAAAGTGATCTCCTGAAAAGAATGAGAACCATAGTTAATCATACATGCAAAAGTTGCAAGTCTAGGTAAATGATTTGCAGATAGTTTTAACAGGGTTGATTCAGAGTCAAAAATAAAAAAATGACATAGTGTGAGTCTTTGTCTCTTTCAGCATTCGGTGAACTGGGTGGTCCCTGTGTCAGAGCGTGGCCGCTATGACGATATCTTCCTGAAGACGGATGCTGACATGGATGGTTTTGTCAGTGGACAGGAAGTAAAGGAGATCTTCATGCAATCTGGACTTTCTCAGACTCTTCTTGCCCATATATGGTAGGAACTCAACCACAATTCTTCTCAGTTTTCTGCAGACACTAATATTCATCATTTCTATTAATTAGCAGTGCAATAATTGATACGTTTAAAAAAACAAAAACTGAATTTTATATTTAAAACGTCAATTGCAATTGGTGATGCAAAATGTTTGAAAATGTTGGCAGTCCATTATGAGAGATATAAATACAGTACTGTGAAAAATTGTTTTTTGCAAATGGTGGAGACATAACAAAAACTGAGAATAAAACAAAGAGGAGAAATATCCTAGGATAGAAAACTCAAAATTACTAAAACAAAGAACAAACTATTCAGAAACACACAATAATCATAAACAGAACTAAAAAAAAATCTAATCCAGAGTACTGGGTCATACACGCCAAACCATGATTAAAAAAAAACAAAAAAAACAAAAACGCCAGAAAACTCTCTGATGTGCCTGAATTAAGATTAAAATAATTCTGCCAAGAAGAGCTGCCAAAATTCCTCCACAGCAGATTCCAGGACCAGAAAAAAGAGCTCTGCAGATATTGCCACTTATCACAAATCCTTGATTGAAGTTTTTGCTAACAAGAAGGACACATCCAGTTGTTAGTTTGCTGAGATATTACTGGGTGAAAATCATTATAGTACCATAGCTCTGCCCAAAAAATGTGCCAAACGTGACATTGAAAAATGAACTTGGAGCTGCTTTATTTTGTTTCTATTAGACTTGATATGGTTCATTTCCTTTGTATTTTTATTAGACCGAATCTTTGCAATATAAAAGCTGAGGTTAACTAAATGAACTGAATGTGTCTCTGTCGATTATGTTGTTTCTCGCAGGGCTTTAGCAGATACAAGACAGATAGGCAAGCTGACCAGGGAGCAGTTTGCCCTCTCCATGCATCTTATCCAGCAGAAAGTCAGTAAGGGCATTGATCCTCCACAATCCCTGACTGCTGATATGATTCCACCTTCTGAAAGAAGCACTCCACTACCAGTAAGTAGCATCATCAAAGCTGTTAAAGGTGTGCTAATGTCGACATATTCACATCCCCAGCTTGCATGATATAGTATTGGCTGTCACAGTGAGACCTATGTTGTACCTCACCTGTTTTAATTCACAATAAAACATAAAAACTAGTGCTGTCAGTGCACTATCGTTAAAATGACGTTAACGCCATAACCGCATTAACGCGGCAAATCCCCGTTAGTGAGTTAACGCGGATCGCCCTGTGCGTGGGGCTGCACGACGCTAACACGTTAACAAGATAATGCGTTAGCCCGTTAGCGTTTGTTGCTCCCATGCCAACTTTGTTGAGACATGCTGCTGCCATCAAATTCAAAGTGAGCTAATATTAACATTTTCTTAGTTTAAACATTAGACATGTTTTATGAGTATCTTTGTGAATAAAATGTAAATTTATGAGTTTCAAGTTTGTTGAGTTTATTATTATATTATATACATTTTACAATGACCTGTAGCCTAAAGCCTAGTTGTTGTTTTTTTTAATCAAAATGTGCTTTTGTCATCACTGTTAAGCCATGATTATTTCTTCTCTGGTGGGACATAATGTAATCAAAGTCCCTCTTGTTTAAAAGGTTTTCAAAAGTTTCTGTTTTTACATGGAATAAAGCTACTTTGCTTGCTGTTTTACACCATCATCAGAGAAGTTTGCTGTTTATAAGTATTGCACACGCTGCATCCGCAAAGCCGGCAGCATTGTGGAAGACCCCACGCACCCCTCACACACTCACTCTTCACCCTGCTGCTTTCTTACAAGAGGTACCGGAGCATTTGGGCCCTCACTGCCAGACTGTTTCTTCCCCCAAGCTGTCAGACTCCTGAACACTCAGTGACTGGACTGACACACATACACACACATTTCACTGGTTGAAATGACAATAAAACCTCTTGACTTTTACACCATCATCAGAGACGTGATGCTGTTTTTCACCACCACCTTCTCTGTGGTTTCAGAGTATGTCAGGATACATTACTCCAGTGGGATCTGAGATGGCTGCTCTGTCAGAAATGAGGCGGGTGAGTCAGTTGTTCTTTACTTCCCTATTCTTCTCTTTCTCAGGCTGCAAGGTGTACATATTTCCCGCTACATGTGTTATCTTGGGAGTGGAAAATAACTCAAACGCTGACCCATGTCAAAATAAAATGGAAATGTTGTGAAGGGTTAAATTGGTGAAACCAAAGACATTTACTGCTCACTGTTCTATCCTCTCTTTGCTGCTAACGTTTCTACCTTTCGCCTCTTCCTCCTCTCTTAGGCCATAATGTTCAAGTTGTGGGTAGGTAACATGGGCTTATAACATACTACTTTCTAAATGCTTTCAGCTTTCACTGATTCCTGGAAAGCATTTGCAAGAATTTTTTCTCCATTTCGATACAGTACAGTAAGATTGCCTCACACTGTAAACTGTCTTGATCATGGCAAGATTCAGGATCACTGGATGAAAAATTGGTTCTTTTTTGTTGAGGATGTCTTTTAAGGAAGCTCAAATCTGTTAGTAGCAGTTGTAGTTGTGGTCTTGCAGTAAATAACTCAATTCAGCAATCATCTACTCAGTTGAACGCGCAAAACTAGTTGCAGTATGACAACAAAAACAGATATATGATACAGTTATTTAAACATACAATATACTCACCAAACACTTGGTTAATTACACCTGTTGAACTCTTTGATGACAGACATATGATCAGCCAATCACATGGCAGCAGCTCCGTGCATTTACGCAGTGGCACTTTTTAAGACGTCAAAGTTCAGCTGAGAATCAGAATGGGGAATAAAGGTGATTTAAGTTACCCTGAATGTGGCATTAATTGGCATTGTTTGTGCCAAACTGGCTTGGGTATTTCAGAATCTGCCATTCTACTGATCTAATCTACTTTTCCCACACAACCACTTCTAGGATTTACAAGAAAGAAAAGTAAAGACAAAGAGAAAGTATCTAGTGAGTGTCTGTTCTGTGGCCAGAAATGGCCAACACTGGGGATGTCAGAGGAGAATGGCCAGACTAATAGGAAGGCAACAGTAACTGAGCCTAGCATTCACACAGGGTTACCTAAATTTGACAACACAAGAATGGAACAATGTTACCACGTCTGATGAGTCTCTGTTTCCGCAGCGACATGTGGATGGTAGGGTCAGAATTTGAAATAAACAGCATGACGGTATGGATCCATCCTGCCTTGTGTCAGTGGTTATTACTCACCCCGTCCATTCATTTATGACCACAGTGGATCCGTCTTATGATAGCTGCTACCACCAGAATAACATAACATGTCACAAAGCTCAGATCTTCTAAAACTGGTTTCTTGAACATGACAGGAAGTTAAAGCGAGAACGGGAAATTTGCATCATGACTGTGTAGCAGGCAACTGTGTAATACTGCGATGTCAGTATGGACCAAAATCTCTGGAATGTTCCCAAGACCTTGTTAAATCTGTGCCATGAAGAATTAAGGCAGTTCTGAAAGGGAGAGAACTGGAAACAACAAACTTGAAACTCAAACTTGGAACAGAGATGGAAGAGGGAAACGAAGCGCACAAGAATACACAGTCATGTGGGACGATGTGACAGCAGCAGAGGAAGACAGAGGACTAAATACACAGAGGATAATGAGAAGATGGGAAACACGACTGGAAGTAATCTGACACAACGATGGAGGAAGTAAAAATGAATACACTAAGCACAGGACAAGGGACTATTGAAATAAAAACAAGAGACACACACTAAGATATGGACTTAACACTGGGACTGGGGATCAAACAGACTTGGGAACACAGTCAACCGGAAAGACCGAAAGTAATCAGAAAACAGACACGGGCGAGTAAACAAACATGAAGACGAGGGAGACTAGACATGAAATGTGGAATGCAAGGGAGGGACAGTACCAAAACAAAAGACTAGAACTACAAATGTAACCTTAGCAGGAAATATCTAACTGGACTAGAAATGCAAATGATTAAACCAGAAACCTAAACAATGCCAGAAAAAGCAGAAGAAACAGAAATGCTGTGTCATAGATCCAGCATCACGACAGGTCCACTCAGAAGGATTTTTAATAGAAGAAATGCCAGTCATATCTTTGCAATGAAGACAGGAAATGTGCAGTCTTTTTTTTATAATACTTCACTGAAAGCTTATTTGGTTGTGAAATGTGTGTGATCAGACAACACACATATCTTCCACTCAGCATGTAAGCATAACAAGGGTAGCATGGTGGCGCATGGTTGCTTCACAGCAAAAAAGTACAGGGTTCTTCCCAAAAGTCCAAAGGCAGTTAGTGCGAGTGTGAGCACGGATGGTCGTCTGTTGTCTGTCTGTGTTAGCTTTGCGACAGACTGGCAAGCTGTCCAGGATGTAACCCGCTTCTCACGGGGTACATCCTGTCTTGATGTTATATTAAATCATGCAGGCACTCTAAAACGTATTTTTTTTTACCAATATTACTCTCCAGAGTCTTTACTAACGATTCTTCATTGTGGTGCTTATCAAAAGCAAGCATAAATGGCAGACAGCGTGGAGAGTAATTATTGGGATGATAATGAATTGAATTGATAGAATTTATTTAAATGCCATAATAACTGTAATAAAAACAAAGATAGCACAATGCTTCCGAGATGCATTTTTTTCATAATAGGTTACACAGACATAAAAGCATTGCAGAATCGTTGTCTTATTTTTATTGCAGGTAACATAACGTTATAGTACCATTAAGTTACTCTGCAATTCCCAAAGCTAGAGAGAAAAATACTGGAAGCTTGTTGTAGACCAATATAGATTTTTTTTAAAGGTGAGGTGAAGATAAAATTGAAAAGTCCTGAATCTTTCCTGTCCTTTGCAGGTTGTCATTGGTGGTGACACCTCCCTCACATGTTGGTGATAGACATAGCCCCACCTCCGTGCTGCTCCTCTTCTTGACCTTCAGTTTTTCTCCTATCCGTTTTTACCTCTTTCTCCTTCCATTGGCCTATTCTGCCATGGCTCATTTGGTGCCATTTCATCATCCTACTTCATCGTGTTTGTTGAGACAACTTGACCGTCTCTTATTTTGTCCTTTTTTGCTGTTTTTTACAGGACAGCTCTAGTTCAGTGGGTTCAGGAGAGTTCACTGGCATCAAGGAGTTGGATGACATCAGCCAGGAGATCGCTCAGCTGCAAAGGTAACAAACAGGGTCATCAACAGTACCAAAATTGCAGTACCAAAAAAGCTCCATCACTAATCCACTGTTAACATTAATATCAAGACTTCTAATTCATTTCAGTTCCATCCATTGGTATAATCATAATAACACATAGAACAGTGTTCTACCTTTTCTGTCACCGTTCTATCCTGTCAAAATAATGTTGGAAGTAACAACAAGACATCTTTTAACTATATTTTTATGCAGCAGCATTCTCATTTCCAAAGTTACTTTTATTGTGGCCAGTTTTAGAATTTGAACCATGTCTATAACCCACAGGCAGAGCTTGCTAAATGGTGGGGTGGGGTGCAAATACGCTTTTAGAGACTGCATCCTTAGTCTCTTTAGACTGTTTTCTATCTGTATACATATTTATGTCAAAGGTCACCTGCGAGAAAAAAACATAATCAAAGCCAAATTTCATACGTGCAGGTATTCATTGTCACTTGTGTAAATAAATCCATTACTCATAAATTCATCATATTGTGCATGTAGTACTCAGCAGCCATGTGCACAAAGAAGCCATCACGCATGTGAGTGTCTGCTTTGCAATTTCTGCAGCACATTCACACTCTTGAAGGTAACTCTTCACTCAAAGCTGAATTATTTTTGCTTAAAGCAGTCTTGCTTTTGACAGTTTGGAAGGCAGGACCCAAAGGAAGAGGAGTCCTGGTGTGAATCTTAATTGCCCCTTGGGGAATAAAGTGTCTCTGGTTCTGATTCTGATTGGTCACTTTCAAAGCATTGCCACCACAGCCTTTGTGATAGAGTTGCTCAGTTTACTGCATGACACCAAGTTACACTGAGGCAACAGCATGCACTATATTGCTAAAAGTATTCCTTCACCAATCCAATTCAGGTGTTCCAATCACTTCCATGGGCACAGGTGTTTAAAATCAACCACCTAGGCATACAGATGGTTTCTACGAACATTTGTGAAAGGTTTGCTCTCAGGATCTCAGTGAAGTTCAGGTGATGGGATGCTACCTGTGTCCAGTTGTGAAATTTCTTCGCTAATAAATACTCCACAGTCAACTATTAGTGGTATTATAACAAAGTGGGAGCAGTTGGGAATGCCTGCAACTCGCGCTAATTTTTCATGGTTTGTGGTAATCTTTGTGCTAGTTAACACATGGTTTCATTTTAGTTATGTCTGTTGTTGATCAGTCATTCTGGTCTTCTACCCTTGACCTGAAATGACAGGGAAATGCCACACATCAATATCTATTGTTGTTTAAGGATTAGTATTCATAAAGAAACCAGCAAGAACAGTATTAAAGAATTGAGAAAATCTTGGTAGGTACCTAGATGTACTTTAAATGCAGGGAAACAGGGATGAAAACTGTGTGCATGTTTTATGTTACAAATAACATGAATAAACAGGCTACCAAAATTGTGTAGCCCACATGGTGTAATGTTGATTATCAGCTGTTCACGGTTGTGGAAGAAGTTTTCAATCCTAAATCCTATACATGTATACAAGTAGAAATACTACAATATATGTACATTCTGTGAAAATAAACTTTTACTAAAGTAGAAGTACAAATGTTCTACGTTAAAATATCCTTTAAAGTCTAAATAATTGTTGAGTCATTAAAGTGTACACCACACGCTAGTACAAACTGTCTTATATTTGGTTTATTTTATATGTAATTTAATAGAGTTAAAGCTTTAAATGGACGTGAAAGTCACATATTTGCCTTTGTATAGTCTTATTATTATTCTGTGAATAAATCAAAAATCACTATGAGAGAATCGATCTGTGCTACACGTCAGTAAGTACTTGTCTTGATTTGTTGACTTGAATGAATGAAGTTTGCCAGTTTAACTACAGCTGTAATTTCTACTGTGTGCTGTTGGATGAACTGACTTATCAGTGGCTTCTGAAAGCTTTCCCTTTTAGTGATGGTTCAATTACATGTGTTTGCTGCAGACTAATCAACTTTTTGTTTGCAAGTTTATATGTCTTTATTTTGTGCAGCATCCTGATTCTCATTAAGAGTGTTCTTTTTATTTATTTGTTTTTAATGGTCACAAAAGGTATATAATAGTGTACAATAGACTAATGGGACAGGAGTGCAGAGTATTCTGAGCTTGACTTATAGTCCCAGGGTTTTTAAGATTACTTGAGCATTAAAGTAGTCTTCAGTAGACAGATTTCATTACTGCTTTACAGCAAAAGATAACTGTAATAGTAAATAATGCATGCTGCACACACAGGATAATTTGGTTTAAACCAGTAAATAGCACCTGTCCATTACTGAGACTGTGATTTAGTCATATTAAGGCCCCTCGTTCTTAGGGCTCTGCCTTACAAACTGTCAGTTCAGGTTAATTCAAGCGAGCAAGTTATGAGACCATGAATTTGCTGCAGTGCTTGCAAAGTAGACACTGTTACGCACAATGGCTTCGTTGTGCATGTGGCTGCTGAGATCTATGCACATGGGTTGTTGAATTTACTTTAATTTGCTTGTGATTATGTTTCCCCTCATGTGTGACTTTTGACATAAACATAATTACACAGATCTGCTTTTCATTAGTTCACCCACCTGCTTATCCACCCATCCATCTATCCATCCATGCATCCATCCATCCATGCATCCATCCATCCATGCATCCATCTACCTACTTAGCCACCCAGTCAGCCAAACACACAGCTATCCACTCTTCCTTTGATGCATGTATTTTATCAAATTTTTTGTTTGTTCACTACTTATTCACTATGCTGCGTCAGCACTCTTGCCTATACCCAGTGGAATACTCTCAGGTAACAAACTGGCTACTTATTACTAAATATACTAAAATGGACTTGCATTCAAATGACACAGAGTGAGCAGTGTCTATCTTACCTATCTTTTTGTTGTGTAATGTTTAAATACTGCTCAAAAACATATTAAAAACCCCACAGAATATAGCATCAGTGCAATTAAATTTCTGGTTAATTGATCTGGTGAGTTAAGCAGCAGAGGTTGGTTGTTAATCAGTTTCAGCTGCTTTGGTGTTAATGAAATTAATAACAGGTGCACTAGAGGGGCAACAATAAGACAACTGCCAAAACAGGAGTGGTTTTACAGGTAGAGACCACTGAGATTTTTTTTCTTTATGTTTTCTGAATGTTTTTTCACTAGTTATGCATTTGCCTAGGGACAGGGTCACAACTGATACCATGAGGCAATACCTGGTCGCTATAGAGGTTTCACAGGTAGTCCAACTCCTCCATGATGGCACACCAATATGAGCCCTTCTCAGAAGGTTTGCTATGTTTCCCAGCACAGTTCCAGGAACATGGAGAGGATTCTAGATGGTAGGCAGTTACTCTAGGAAAGCTGGACGGGCTTAAAGAAGGTCCTTAACCCATCAGCAGGACTGGCGTTTGCTCCCTTGTGCAAGGAGGAACAGGATGAGCCCTACAAAATGACTGGTGTGAATATCTCTGACCACACAATCAGAAACGGGCATCAATACAATAGCTGTAGGCCCTATACTGCCCAGCACCACGGAGCCCGAAGAGCATTTTCCACAGAATACCAGAATTGCAGGTCCACCACTGACGTCCGATGTTTTTCATAGATGGGAGCAGGTTTAATTTAGGAGTAGGTCAACAATGGTGATGAGAGGCATGTCCAGTTCAGCTCAATTCAGTTTTATTTATGTGTTGCCAACTCACAACAAAATTTGCCTTAAGGCACTTTATATTGTAAAGTAAAGACCCAACAATAATACAAAGTAAACAGAGAAAACCCCAACAATGACCCCCTCTGAGCAAGCACTTTGGTGACAGTCGGATAGAAAAACCCCTTATAAAAGGAAGAACCATCTGCTGCGACTGGTTGGGGTTAGGGGAAGAAGGCAGGTCAAAGACACACTGTGTAAGAGAGCCAGACATTAATAATAACTAATAATTAAATGCAGAGAGCTGTTTAAACACATAGTAAGTGAAAAAAAAAAGTGTGAAGAGGAAACACTCCCCCAGCAGCAAAACTCAGTGCCTCATGGGAATCCCCCAGCAGCCTCCTAGAGCTATTGCAACCTAAGGGAAGTATCAAGGTCACATGATCCAGCCCTAACGGTATTCTTTATCTAAAAGGAAAGTTTTAAGCCTAATCTTAAAAGTAGTGAGGATGTCTTCCCTCCAAATCCAAACTGGAAGCTGGTTCCACAGGACAGGGGCCTGAAAGCTGAAGGCTCTGCGTCCCATTCTACATTTAAATACTCTAGAAAGCCTGCAGTCTAAGTGCAAAATCCATCCATGGAGGGACGCATAGACCTCTACAGGCTAGGCAACAGCACCCTGACTACCATTACTCATCAGTAGGAAATCCTTTGACCCATTATCAGACATGGTATAGTGGGTCCGTGGCTCCTCATGGTGCCTGACAATGCCCGGCCTCATGTAACAACACATTGGCCTGACCTGAATCCATTGCCAGACATAGATGTACTTATTTTGTTTTGGGAAATAAAAATACCTTTTATATGATTCTTCTGTCAAGTTGCACACAAAGTTTTTTTTAAAATTGGCACCAGTGAAATACACTTTTCATTTATTTATTCTTATTCTGTAATTATTTTATATACATATTATAAACCTTTAAAATAAGAAAATCAATGTGCCTGTGTTTGTGTGAATGTTTCTGGTTTTGTCCAGGGAGAAGTACACTCTTGAGCAGGACATCAGGGAAGCAGAGGAGGCTATCAGACATAAGAGTGCCGAGGTGCAGGTGAGGACAGCTTGTTTTTTGTCAGTTGGTAGCAACTGGATGTGGACTCAACATAAAATTGAGACACTCTGTCCTTGATGTACGTGTATAATACTCAGCCACCGTTCATTTCTTTATATTGTAATATGTTTTATTTATTTTTTTAAATTGGCCTTGAGCAGTACTTGTATAGGCTTTCTCAAGGCCTTTTAAAGTTTTTCTTTGAACATTGACTGCATTTTTACTCATTTTCAGTACAGTTCTTGACCATTTTCAGGGGAATATTTATTTTTATTTGTTCAGCCACTTAACACTGAACTATGAGTCATTCAAGGATTAAAAAAAAGCACCTAACTAAAGGAACCAATTTTAAATTGTATCTGTAGGTACTTTGTTACTATCAGTTTGTTACGAAGAGAAATAATTTGTTCCCATGTTATTAGGTGAATCTACAAAATGTCCAAAAACAACACAGTTTAACATGTGTAGAATTGTAATTTTGAACTAACAAGGTGGTTCCCAAAGAGCTGTTAGCCTCAGAATCAGCTTTATTGATCAAGTGTGTGTATATATACAATATATGAGGGTTTGTGGTTTTTTCAACACTGTGACACCAACCTTCATTTATATAGAAGCACATTCTCCCTCTCCTAGCTTTCCCAGAAAGATCTCTATTGCAATCCACTCAGAGAAATTTGAAGCCCAGCAAATATAATGAGGTATCAGGGAATGTGTTCACCCAGCCCAGTTTTGTTGAAGTACAGGGCAGCATATCTGGAATTCAATTCAGTTCAGTTCAATTCAATTCAATTCAATTTTATTTATATAGCGCCAAATCACAACAACAGTTGTTATTGTCTATCAGGAAATGCAGAATGACCTGGACAGAGAGACAACCAGCCTGCAGGAGTTAGAAGCTCAGAAACAAGATGCCCAGGACCGGCTGGAGGAGATGGACCAGCAGAAACACAAATTAGAAGACATGTTGAATGAAGTCCGGATTAAGTGCCAGGAAGAGTCTCAGATGGTAAGAGCGAGAGAGAAGGATGCTGATAATGTAGAAGTTTCCCCTTTGTGGAGTACTGCCTCAGTTATTCTACAACAATCACAGAATCAAAATACCTGAAAATTAATGTATTCAATTTCTAATATGCTGTTTTCAGTGTTTGTTTGTTGAAGTCAAAATTACCTTGAGATAACTAGCATGATGCAAAATAGAAGAAAAGAAGAAATCAAACAGATTAATGTAAAATAATTAGCAACGAGCACAGAGTGGTCTCTTGGCAGGTTTTAACCTCTGACCCAATTCTTTATGCCACCGTTTTCTGCCTTCAGATCTCAAGCCTCCAGACTCAAATCCACTCCCAGGAGTCAGACTTGCTAAACCAGGAAGAAGAGTTGAGCCGGGCCAAGGCTGACCTGGGCCGGCTGCAACAAGAGGAGAATCAGCTGGAGCAAAGCCTGGCCGCAGGCAAGATTCAACTAGAGACCATCATCAAGTCTCTGAAAGCAACCCAGGATGAGATCAACCAGGTAGGGCATAGGTCCTGTTAATGTGTATGTCTAAAGAATGTCAACAGGGGGCACCACCAGAATGTTTAATCCATTTCTTTATCTTGTCAATTAAGTCAGAGGAACCAATTGTGTATGTTTGTCTCAGCTGCTGTGGTGTGGTGTGTCTTCTGTTTCCTGCCAGCCACTGTGCGCGCGCGCACACACACACACACACACACACACACACACACACATAGTGCAGTTTCCATTATTGTTTTATAACATCCACAAGTTGATGTTGAATTCAGTTCTTGTATTATATTTGTACAATTTCAGTGGAAACCTTTTTTTTGCTCTAAGCAGTGTTTTTCATAGCTATGCCAAAAAACATTATTTCTGTGCTGTGTGTGTGTGTGTGTGTGTGTGTGTGTGTGTGTGTGTGTGTGTGTGTGTGTGTGTGTGTGTGTGTGTGTGTGTGTGTGTGTGTGTGTGTGTGTGTATAATAGACAATGCCTTTCATCTTGGCCAAACTGTCTCGTAATGAGGAAAACATATTTAAGACAAGAAAAGCTTTTTGAAACCAGCTTAAAGAAACTGATCAGTGTTTCCTGGAAGCAAACTTTCAGTAATTTCTATTCATTTTAAATTAACTCAACTTATTGCACTTTTACTGTATGATTTAAATGAGAATTTCACACAGAGGAACATGTTATACCAGTGTCACACCAGCCCAGTGTCACTGGAAATGTTCTGGAAATGTTGTTGTTGTTTTTAACGGTTTGCTTGTATGTATACCTTGCAGGCTCGCAGCAAGCTCTCACAGATTCAAGATAGTCAACAGGAAGTGTCTAAAAGCATTGAGCAGTACAACAGCACCTTGAATGGAAACCATGGAGGCAGCATGACCAACTTGGCTGACATGAGTGAAGGCTTCAGTGACCGAGAGAATGGAGGATTTCCAGCCATGGTGAGAGCAGTACAGGTCAGGATCTTTGATAGAGGTGTGCTTTTATTTTCCAGTGTGCTGTGTAACATTTATTAAGGTCATAGGATTTGGTTTTATAGTCCTGGGTAGACCTGGTGTTCGTTTGTTGTGCCCGATCGTTGTTACCTTTTTCATTTGTGAAGTTCCATATTCACAATTGTAGTGTGGATTTCTTTTTAATTCTTTTTAACTCATCTTGTATGCCATCACAAGTATTTAAGCAAACTTCATTCATATGCCTTCTTAAATTTTACATGACCTTCTATTAAATGCATATGCAACCAAGTGTTATATTGTTTTTGACAAGCAAAGATACAGCTTGTGTGACAGAACGCATAAAGCTGTAGTGAATCTGATCCCATGGATGTATATGTTATGATATGTGCTCACATTACTCGTACAAATACAACAAATGAAATAAAACCTATACATATCATGCATACATATCTAAATATTCTGTTTGTCCACAGCAGAAGAGATGATAAAAGCTTCTGTTCTCTCTCTCTCTCTTTGGCTTTCTCATTTCCACAGGAGGACCCATTCAAAGTGAAGCCATCTGTGTTTAACAGTCAACCTCAGGGGCTTCCCACTGACCCCTTCCAGTCTGAAGACCCCTTCAAAACAGACCCATTCAAAGGTTGTCATCCCCCTTAACTTTCACTGCATCACCATCTCTAAGTGTTCCTCTTAATCTTTTAATACAAGTGGCTTATTCCTCTCCTCTGCTATCCTCTCCTCTCTTTACTGCACTGCATGTTGGGAGTATGGGTGAATGAGTGTCTAAAGATGATTGATGAGTGTGTGGATCACGCCAAATCACAACAACAGTCTCCTCAAGGCATTTTAGATTGTAAGGTGGACCCTACAGTAATACCGACATGAGACTACAACACATAGTCTCTTTTAATATAGGCATTTATGTATTGGAGTGACCCATTACAATATTTTTTAAAGTTAAGTACAACAATGGTTTATACACCATGTAAACCGGATAACTTTTGACTCTGGTGATGAAGTTCATCCAGCCCTCATGAAGATCAAAGTGTGGGCATGGGTTTAGGTGAAGAGTGGCAGGCTGGTGACTGTGGTGAGCAACAACTTGCAGGCTAAACAGCAGGCAACAGTTGGTGCTGTCAACGGCAACCCACAAATATCTCAGCATGATACAGTATAGGCAGCACCTGTCTTTCTGAAAACTGATTTGATAAATGATGTTGTTTGAACATCTGTGGAGTCCCGTGGCAGTGGGCTTTACACCACAGCATCTGGTGATGCAAGGCATGTAAGCTGCTGCTCAGCTTTGAAAATAGATTGCATGAAGCTCTCTATGCACAGTTCTTGATCTGATTTGACGAGTACTTGAAGTTTGGGGGTCTGATGCAACTGACTGCAGAAAGTTGGCGACCTCTGTCTACTATGTGCCTCATCATCCGCTCACCCCGAGTTGCTGACATCCCAATAATAAAACTGACAGTTGACTGTGGAAGTGATAATGATCAATAATCAGTGGCAATGCTGTCAGAGTTGCCATAGAGACCGTGAGCTCAGGTTGAGCGAAAAAAGACTTTATTCTAGTTTCCAGTTTTCCAGCAGTGTTTGTTACTGTAATTGCCATAAAACACGTTACTGGGAAAAAGCTGAGTTTTTAATCAAAGCACCTCTTTGACTGAACATGAATAAAAGCAAACTTTATAGTTGCTCCTTTCATCCACAGTCATGACACAGTCAAGTTACAGAAGTTAAAACAAGAGCACTCAGTTTGTGCAACTCCCCCCAAAGGCCAAGGGCTGTACAAAAACGTAGATGTTTTTATGTTTTTATTACAACATTCTGACGTCAGCCTGTTTGTGTTACAATATGACGATGTCAGCCTTTCATGGCATTACTATGACATCGTAGGGCATTGTATTGAGAAAACAAATAAAACCATCTTTTATGGATATTCTTCCAATTTCACATTGATATACTAGGCCTTGGGGGACATGAGTATCTAGGTTGCCCAAGCATTTGACCTTGACCTTCATAATGATGCCAAAAGAAGGATGTTAGCCAAACTAATGTCCTTTATGTACAGCACCACTCACCCCCTGCACTGTGGAGCAGCTCCTAAAGCAGTAGACTGTTATGGTGTAGGTCTGAGGGCCGTTGTAGGTCCTTCATCCAAACAGCAGATGGACTATACAGTACCCACACAGGATAAATAGTGTTTAAAAATACATGTATTTTGTTTATCCCACTGCATTTTATGTAGATATAAAAATGAAAAATCCTGCTGTATAGTAACCAGGGGTGGTATAGCAACCTGCCCATCACCTGCCCATAGTATCGTATTTCGGGTTTTTAAATTTTTTTAATATAACTCTGATTCACCTTTTCTTCCTGTTCCCTGTGCTGCTGTAACAAGTGAATTTCCCCAGTGCAGAATGTAATAAGGTGGATGTCTATAAATGAATGAATACACATCAAATCTACGTCAACCAGAAGATATAATAATCAGAGGTTTTTGGCTCCTCTTAATGTAAGGAAGCCTCCCAAGAGTACAGAGTAAAAACTACTTTATTTTATACCTTAGTTTAAGTTGTGTGTATGACTTATTTTATTTGGCATTGCTATATTTGTTTATTTTTGCATTTAATGAAATGTTTTCTTCAAAAAACCTGATTCTAATACAAATACAATGAGAGGGTTTTTAATTCTTTTGCTGGATCTTGTATGCAGTCAAATGATTAAAAACACAGAAGTTTCAGAATCCAGCAAGCAGTTCATTTTAAAAGAACTGGTTTTTTTTAATCCTTTGAATATTTATGGTCATTAAGATCCAGCCCTGGTAAGTGGTCTCATCCCTTCTACGCGCTCTTCTCCTCTCTCCTCTTCTCTACTCCTCAATCTGCGTTTACTGCTTTATGTGTATTAAGTTGTCTTCCTCCTAGTAGCTTATATTTTCCAGCTTGAGTTAATTTATGACTGTCTTTTGTCTTCTTCCTGCCTTTCCCTCTTTGCTTGATTCCTCTCCTGTAGGCGACCCTTTTCAGAATGATCCTTTTGCAAAGCAGCCTCCAGTACCCACAGGTATTTACTTCAGGGAAGAAAGGTTAATAATTTTTCTTTTTTGAGAGGTAATTTAATCTTGGGGCAGAAAATAAACTGCAATATTTCATCACTTAAAATGTTGCACTAAAACTGTTGTGCACACTACATTGAACAGGTTTAGCATTTACTAGAATGCATGCATGTTTTTTCCTTAAATGAATTACAATAATTCGCATGGAATGTACCTTACAAATCTATCATGTAGCATATTTTTTGGGGGGGTTGTTTTTACAACCACAAGTGTGTATTTTTTACTGAAATATTAAATGGGCTGTACCTTTGAGTAGACACTTTTCTACTCAGCTTGAGTACATTCCCACTACATGGACCGGCAGAAACACAAATTACATTCCCACCACAACCCTCATAGAAGCACTTTTTTGTAAGCCGTTTGCATTTCTTATAGGTTTTTAAACATAGAGAGACTACCTCAATAAAAAAAAAAAAAATCCCAAAACAACCTCCCAACTCATTGATTATATTTACTTACTCAGAGCTCTTTCCAAGTACTTCTTGGAATACTTACTGTGTTTGTTTTGACCTTTTGGTCCATGCTTTGGTTTGATGTTTTTATGATGCCTATCTGCTGATGCTTTTGTTTACACTTGGCTAGACTTAGCCATACAGTGGGTTAAAAAACATATTTGAGCCCCTGGTCAATTTGTAACTTTCACACTTGCAAAAGAATGAACACTCTCTAATCTTTGTTCAGAATCAGAGAGGCTTTATTAATCCCAGAGGGAAATTGAGTCGTGATAGCAGCAAACATCAAGCACTCATATAAAATGAGTATAGAAACAGAGGTATTAATATAAATATGCATATAAATATTAAAGAACTTGCTACTATTGACACTTAGAATATCAGGCAATACTCCAGGAAAAAAACGTTACACAAAAGTTATAAATTTTGTATGAGTCATTGAATGAAGTAAGTATCCCAAAGCAAAACATGACGTACTACTCTCTAAATCCTTGCGGTTTCTTGACTGCAGCTTGGCAACTCAAAGTTTTAGCTCCCTCCACAGATAGAGGCTAGAGGTCTGGAGACTGGTTAGTTGCATAATGTTGGAAGACCCATCTGCAGTGTTCCGTCTGAGGAAAGGGGATACAGGACCTTGTCCACTGGCCCCTTAATGTGGTCAAGTCCTGTACCCTTAGGACAGAAACAACCCCAAGGCATGTTTCCAACTCCATGGGGATGGTGTTCTAGGGGTCATAGTCAGCAAGACTTCAATCCATTACATTGTAGTGTCTTACCAGAGGTGTTTTTTGGAGACTGAGGTCCCAGTTGCCTTCAGATCATTAAGAAGCTCCTCCCATGCAGTTTTGGGCTGATCCAATACCTGTCAAATGATCATCCTCACACCATGAGGCAACATATTGCACAAAGCTCCAGACTGAGGGCAATTGATGATAATCTTATGTTTCGTTCGTTTCCAAATAACCACATCAACAGCTTTCCCCTTCTCTTCAAACTTCTTGCTGATGGTCTTGTTTACCAAGTCTTCAGTCTTGTCCCTATCATCCTTTGGCAGCTCATTGGTCTTGCCCATTGTGGTGGCTGGGAATGATGGATTGATTGAAATAAAGAAAGAACAAAAGAAAGGAAGAAAGAAAGAAATCTGAGGGAGGCAGAATTCTGGTTGGGTTGTAGGGAATCCGCATGCATGCACTGCGGTAGCTGGCCAATACAACGGGACTCGCTTTTTTCCCGAGCTTCACTGTGCAGCAGAGAAGCTACAGGCTGCCATGACAGTCAAAAACCACGTTCCCACAAGTGGCTACACACATCACTGTGCCTGGCTCTGCACTGTATCTGGAGCTGGATGGTGCGAATGGAAGCTGCCATAGTTAATTCACCACGGAAATGTCCCTGGTGTACCCATCCGACAGCCACAGTGAAGCTGGCCCCTCAACTCTTCTGTCTGAGCACTGCAGATTGTGCATGTTTCAGCAGGACAAAACTGTATATGTTGTACCACATGCATATGTCTCTGGTCAATGAAAGTTTTAAGAAACAGAGTTTAAGTAGCTCAAGTTCATTTCTGCTGTAGATCCATTTGGAGGAGACCCCTTCAAAGAGACAGATCCATTCAAGGCTTCATCAGAAGACTTCTTCAAGAAAACCACAAAGATGGATCCCTTCTCCAGTCCAGACCCTTTCAGTAAAAGTGCCACTTTACCCTCCAAGGTACTTGTTGAGATTCAAAGGTGGATTTGTAATGTATATCTGGTTATCCCAAGAAGGGATCAGAATGTTTAGTTTGCTCCCTCTGTTTCTATTTTAGCGTTAGATCTCAGTTTTTACAATCGTCAATACAAACAACAGTCAATTTATATTAATTTATATTTTCATTTAGATTGAAGGTTTCCATAAGAACCTCGGAGATTTCTGGTTCAGTTGCACCCACTGTAGAGTTTACTCCAGCATTATAAACAAACAAAAAGACCAATAATAATTAATGCATTAATAAGTACATGGAAAACCCCCTCAATAAACATTGTAGTTAGAATACATTTTCAATTAACGTTGTATTCTTTTGTATATATTTCTCTCATTTCTGTTTTATGCAGCAACCTACTA
Source organism: Astatotilapia calliptera (assembly GCF_964374335.1). Taxonomy (NCBI): domain Eukaryota; kingdom Metazoa; phylum Chordata; class Actinopteri; order Cichliformes; family Cichlidae; genus Astatotilapia; species Astatotilapia calliptera. The sequence goes on along the minus strand of NC_137438.1, from coordinate 16,520,788 downwards.
CCTTCACAAGCAGTGACCCATTTTCTTCAAGCCATCAAAAACCTAAAGGATCAGGTATGATTTAATACTTCCTCCTCAATAGCTTTGGACATCGTGTAGTTTTTGTAACCACAGAATAAAAGAACTTGTTATTCTCTGTGCTGTATAATATCCAAAAAGGACAGTTTTGGCCAGATACACCATTGTACAGCAGACCTAAGCTCTATTTTGAGTTTAGCTTGGAGTCAATTTTGGAATTTTTTTCAGTTTAGTGTTTGTTTTTGACACAAACATGTTTTAACAAACCTTTATGAATCCATTGGACCTGTTTCAGTAAACTGTGTGTTCTCTGCTGAGATATGAGTGTAGTCTATACAAACATGCTTGTTCTATGGGTCAAGTTGACTGTCACAGTGATTGAAGCAAATTGAGCCTCTCACCACACTTATTTACTTAGCTGAAGAGCACCATGTTAATTTGCCTATTAAAACCCAGGTTGTACAGAAGATGTGTCATGTTGCTTACCCAATGCTCTAAGTCCACTTAATAACTCAGATTTAATCCCACTGATCAATGGTACTCTCTGTACCATTCGCAGAGTTGGGGAATGGCTTCAATCACAGCATTGTAAGATGGTGACAGATGTACCCTTAGGCCCCCTCCTCGATTCAGAGATGGTCTTTCCCTTTTCACGCAAATTTCAGAATTCATCCTGCTTTTTCACATTATGAGTAAAGACTAGTGACTAATTCCACTTACAGTCTACCTATGATATGACTGCCTGGTTTTGTATGCCCTTCTATTCCTTCTCTATTACTTCTATCTTTCTATTTTATCAGAAAGTTGAAAGCTTTTCTGGTGCTGTGCAGACTTGAGTTTCTTTAGCGTTTACATTTTCAGATAAACCTTTTATATTCATATTTTTGAAAATTCCTGTTGATATGTACTATCAACAACATACTGACAACAAATCAGATTGATCTAGGAGGCAGGTGACTGGGAAACATATTTCTGTTAAACCCTTTTAATTAAACCTGAAAATCTAGACTGCAACACAGCATGATTTCTTCATTCTAAATCTATTCATCTTAACAAAGCAATTTAACCTGATGATGGCTTTGAAAAAAGGTTAAGGTAGTTAATGTAAACTGGGAATGTGGAGCATCAATAAAATTTTATAACAGTGTGAACGGTATCCTGGCAGATATAGAAAATCTGGAAATATGTGATCCCAGCCCTACCTAATACTTCCAGGTACATTGAGATTGTTGATATAAATTCAGTGTAACTGTGTCATTTTCAGACCTCTTTGGCACACTGGACCCGTTTGGCAGCAGTTCATTCAACAGCAGTAACACTTCTGTTGGATTTGCAGACTTCAGCCACATGTCGAAGTCCAGAGACCCTTTTGAAGGAAGGGCCACCTGGCTTCCAGACTACCAGAAGGTATGGGAGGTGAACCTGATCTTGAAAATAAACCCTCTACCAAATATATCCAGATCCCACTCATTACATGGACTCTGAAAGAAAACATATTGACAAAATTAAAGCAGTCAATTAAACCATTACAATAATGCTGTATTGTAATGGTAAAAGTGAACATTTTTCAAGTTTTCTGTCAATCTTGTGAATGTGATTACTCAAGTAGCTTAGGATTTTTAAATTGATACCATAAGTGTGTCTACTAGGAGGCTGAGGGGGTAGAACCGGCAGCTGCCAGGTTTTTTATTTTATTTTTTAGTGATAGCTTTTGTAAACTTTTTATAAATTAAACAGTACTGTGCTTCCCTTATGGGTGTTGGCTCTCTCCATTCCTATTACAATGCACAGTGGTGTTTGTTCATCCAAAGCACACTACTAGAATAATTTATTTGAAAGCCTGATGCTTTTCCTTGTCCACTTTATTCGGAAAACTCAACAGCCAGTTTTATTTTTTATCTATCATCAACTGATTTCTCAGACTTTTTATCTGATTTAGAACAAGTCTTGTTCTGTTTCAGACAATAAAAAAGCCCTCTGTAAAGCTTGAACTTACAATTCATCACTGATCGAAGAAAACAACAAAGTTTTCCTTCAGCACTGCAGCCAGGCTGACAGAAGGTCAGAACTCTGTTGAGCCAAGCATTTTTTAACCCACAGACGTATCATTATGTACAGCTACTTTCAGTACCATTGATATTGAGACTCTAATATAGACTTCAGTTTGTTTATGTTTGTTTACACACTAAGGTTAGTTATTCCACAGTTTCCATTACATTACACATGCTTCCCTTAGGCAGTATCATCAGAAGGCATACATACAATAACATATAATAATCATATGATTATTGTGGTTTTCTCTGTTTTTTATATTATTGTAGGGTCTTTACAATATAAAGCACCTTATATGAATAAAACTGATTTGAAATTGAATTTAAATTAGCTATCGCTCATTCCTTTATATTTTCTTCCAGACTTTGTTTGATCTCTTTAAGTGGTTTTAACAATAGTTTTCCAGGCTTTTTGAAGCCTTAAACTATTTCTTTTTCTTTTTTTTAGTTTTCCCCTTATTTTCAGTCGAGTTTCAGTCTTGTACCTGATGAATTTCAGAGGAGTGTTTCCTCTGTAGGTCTGTGTTATGTGTTAAGCCACATAACACTGACCTAACTCAACACATAACACTTGGAAATGTTTTTGTCAGCAGGTTATTAGCAGCCTGTCACAAAAACACACCATTTGTTCCAATTTCTTTAGCCTAATTTCATGAATCCCAACGATTCAACAGTTTTACTTGTATAAAACTTGCCATACCTTGGCTTTAGGAAACTGGAAAAGTGGAGGACAAAAACAAGTGGCTGGTCAAAAAAAAACAATACTGGTAGGAAGCTGACCAGTATCTGAAACTCACGTCCTTAGGAAATACGAAGAAAACTAACAAATACGTGTCACGAGGCCTGAGAAATGCATCTGGCCCTTCAGTTGACCCATTGCTGAAGCCTCATCAGCGTTGGTTCAAGCCTTTGTACAGTAATGTACAGTGGGGCAAAAAAGTATTTAGTCAGCCACCGATTGTGCAAGTTCCCCCACCTAAAATGATGACAGAGGTCAGTAATTTGCACCAGAGGTACACTTGAACTGTGAGAGACAGAATGTGAAAAAAAAATCCATGAATCCACATGGTAGGATTTGTAAAGAATTTATTCGTAAATCAGGGTGGAAAATAAGTATTTGGTCAATAACAAAAATACAACTCAATACTTTGTAACATAACCTTTGTTGGCAATAACAGAGGTCAAACGTTTACTATAGGTCTTTACCAGGTTTGCACACACAGTAGCTGGTATTTTGGCCCAGTCCTCCATGCAGATCTTCTCGAGAGCAGTGATGTTTTGGGGCTGTCGCCAAGCAACACTCCCGCCACAGATTTTATATGGGGTTGAGGTCTGGAGACTGGCTAGGCCACTCCAGGACTTTCAAATGCTTCTTACGGAGCCACTCCTTTGTTGCCCGGGCGGTGTGTTTTGGATCATTGTCATGTTGGAAGACCCAGCCTCGTTTCATCTTCAAAGTTCTCACTGATGGAAGGAGGTTTTGGCTCAAAATCTCACGATACATGGCCCCATTCATTCTGTCCTTAACACGGATCAGTCGTCCTGTCCCCTTGGCAGAAAAACAGCCCCATAGCATGATGTTTCCACCCCCATGCTTCACAGTAGGTATGGTGTTCTTGGGATGCAACTCAGTATTCTTCTTCCTCCAAACACGACGAGTTGAGTTTATACCAAAAAGTTCTACTTTGGTTTCATCTGACCACATGACATTCTCCCAATCCTCTGCTGTATCATCCATGTGCTCTCTGGCAAACTTCAGACGGGCCTGGACATGCACTGGCTTCAGCAGCGGAACACGTCTGGCACTGCGGGATTTGATTCCCTGCCGTTGTAGTGTGTTACTGATGGTGACCTTTGTTACTTTGGTCCCAGCTCTCTGCAGGTCATTCACCAGGTCCCCCCGTGTGGTTCTGGGATCTTTGCTCACCGTTCTCATGATCATTTTGTCCCCACGGGATGAGATCTTGCGTGGAGCCCCAGATCGAGGGAGATTATCAGTGGTCTTGTATGTCTTCCATTTTCTGATGATTGCTCCCACAGTTGATTTTTTCACACCAAGCTGCTTGCCTATTGTAGATTCACTCTTCCCAGTCTGGTGCAGGTCTACAATACTTTTCCTGGTGTCCTTCGAAAGCTCTTTGGTCTTGGCCATGGCGGAGTTTGGAGTCTGACTGTTTGAGGCTGTGGACAGGTGTCTTTTATACAGATGATGAGTTCAAACAGGTGCCATTCATACAGGTAACGAGTGGGGGACAGAAAAGCTTCTTACAGAAGACGTTACAGGTCTGTGAGAGCCAGAGATTTTCCTTGTTTGAGGTGACCAAATACTTATTTTCCACCCTAATTTACGAATAAATTCTTTACAAATCCTACCATGTGAATTCATGGATTTTTTTTTTCACATTCTGTCTCTCACAGTTGAAGTGTACCTCTGGTGCAAATTACTGACCTCTGTCATCATTTTAAGTGGGGGAACTTGCACAATCGGTGGCTGACTAAATACTTTTTTGCCCCACTGTATTTCACTTGCTGGGCCCACTTCCTCATTTTAGGTTTGACAGCGTTTTAGTAGGTATGCATGACATGAATTGAGCTGCGGTTTGGGGAAGGCATCGAAGGGGACTGGCGACGGCTCCCGGGCCTGGCAGATCCCCGTGTGCTAAATAGGAGTGAAGAAGTTAAAGAATTGAGAACAAGGAGGGAGGGTGGGGCACGTAAACGAGAATGAACAGCTTGCAGAACTGGGGGAACCTATATAGTTGACAACCAGAAGGAGCGTGTTTGGAGGCGTGGTCCCACTCCTGAAATTCCGATAGATAATCTCCAATTCTGGATGGTGTTCATGTGATGCTGTTGTTAATCATATTTAAGAAGTAAAGACTCAGAACTCTAATGGCCTGTATTTCTTTTTCAGCATGATGATTCTGTTTCAAAATGACACATTCCTTTTCTCAAATTTTTTCCAGCCAGTGTTTGTGGATGACCCATTCAGCAGGAAGAATGACATGCCGGCTCTGCCTCCAAAGAAAAGTGTTCCCCCCAGACCCAAACCACCCAGTGGTGAGTGTCACACTGTGTAGGCTTTTGAGGTGGCCTAGAAAGGTGCCAGAATTATACAAGAATACTGTTAATACTATTATTTGTAGGTGTTTGACCTGAACTGTTTTCGTTTGGTAAAGAACACCTGGGCAGAATTTGAATCTTTTAGTGAAGACTAACAAAAATGTCTGTGAGAATCTACTGTGGTGAGTGAGGCTGAACACCAAAAAGGAAGTGGGACTTTAGCTCCTATATCTCAAACCAGCATAAATTTGGGGTTTTACTAAGTGTGATTTCCGCATCACTGCCATGCCCGTAATTACAGCTCTCCATAACTTTACAAGCATTGTATTTTTAAAGCCACACTAAACACATTTTATCCATCCGTTTGTCTAGTTATCAACATCAGGCATGATTTCAAATCGTGCTTTCTTTCACACATAAAAAGACAGTGAAGAAATTACCTGGAATAAAAACAATCCTCCTTAAAATCAAAGATGACGTCTTTACAAAAAACAAGTACAATTTAGCCTACGGTTCCATATAACATTGCTTTTGAGAGGAAAATTTAAAGAAAAATATCGCTTTCAAATGAGAGACACAAGAAATTCAGTTTCCAATATGGATCAGGCAGTGACACTGATAAAGCCATTTAGAAAGAGTAGCTTAAACTATTAAAAATAAAATGAAATCTAATGAATTGTGTTTATATAATATGAAATGGTAACACAGTTTAATACAGAAACATCAGTTAGGGCTATTTATTATAAGGAATGGCAGATAGTAAATAAACAATACATGAAGCTAAAAAGATTTAAAAAAAAAAAAACAACCTCCAGTATTCATGAAAAAAATGCATTTATTGATTCATTTCTTATCTTTGACACCTTAATCTACTGTCTTGGGTTTTTGTGTAGATTTCATCCTTGCTTACAAATGCTGTGTTGTTTGTGTGCATGAACATGTGAAGGTGATGTCGTAAGAGACATGATGTGTGGTTTGGTTGGCCTGTTGTTTGCAGACACACCCTGACATACTTCCTCTCTCTTTCCTTGATGTGTTTGTACGCGAGTATTTATGTGTGGGTGAGTTGTTCAGAGAAGGGCATTCTTTAGACTGCAAGCTGTGTGCAGTGGCAAAGCATCAAAACTCTTTTGCAATTTAATAAGTTAACAATATTAATTAATATTATGAACTTCTTAAACAATATCTTTAAATATTTAATTAATGGTCTTTACGTTTTCTACCTTATCCTAAACCTAACCCGTCTTCACACCTGTTTATTCTCTGTTATTTTCATTGCTTAATGAAGTGTAAACTATATAACCGAGGGCAGATTTGTGTGAAATACAAAATATTGTTTTTGGTTCATTAAATGCTGCATGTTGCATGTACAATCTTCTGGTAAACATTGAAATTAGATGTGAAAAGTGTAGCAAAATATTTTAAAACAGGGTGGAGCTCATAATTGTGGTTTCTCAAGTGTGTGTGTGCGTGTGCGTCCATGTATGCAGTTTATCGAAAGAGGAATAACTGATCGCCAGGCGTGCACTTTTGCTCAGTGTTTAGTGTGAAATGAACTCACCATTACCCAGATAACTGCTCAGGGGTTATCTGGGTAATGGGACTAAAGGTATATGTGTGTGTTGTGTGATGCATGTGGTTTAGCACCTCCACAGCAAGTTAACGAAGTCTTAATGTTCCCAGGATCCCCTGTCCACCCCAAGTTCCACTCCTTGCTGCTACTAGCATTTTTGTTTGTTTTTGTGGTTGCTCATGTGGTTTAGCATTACTGCGTTATTGAGACTGATTAACTGCCATTTTAAATGAAGATCGTGTTAAGTGTTGGATAGTTTAGTCCTCGTGGACAACAGTGCATTTTTTATTCTGGAAGTCAAAAGTTATACTGAATAGTCAGTGCAAGGATCCTAGTATGCAACGAATTTAAAGTTAAGAAAACAGATATATTTAGTCTGAATGATTTCTGTAGAAGTGAAACAACTAATAAGTTAACATAATTAAATATGGAATAATTTCAATAAAAAGAATTGCTTTCTGTTTTCAAGTAAAAATGTGTGTGAGAATGTTTTTAATTACTCTCCCGGCGTCATTATTATGATGTTTTACAGAGCTAAGTTAACAAGAAACTAATCATCCCTAGTCTTAAATGTATAGTTTAACAGCTTTGATTATGCATACTCTCTGAACATGGGCACTGGTCTGTTCATCTAGGTGGTAAATTGGGGAACCAGCATTGGGTAACATGGGTAGAAAGCAAACCAAGTGATTTACTAGGAAACCGTTGAAAATCGTTTTGTGGGTTATAGGTCACTACTTTTGGTTTTTGTCTACTGGGTGTGGTCCTTTGCTTGTGTTTTTTCCTATGACAGCTGTTTTCATGTGTTTCCGTTCTCTTGAGAATGTAGTACTGTTAACGGTTTGCACTGGGACCTGATTTGAATTGTATAGTGTGCTGTGTGTGGATGTGAAACTTGTGTGGCTTTCAAAGCTGGCAGGTAACTTTGAGGTGACACTGGAGGTTAAGCAGGTCATGAGAAGAACTATGTGAACCAGCTCTTAATACACACATGTTTCTTTTCCAACTATTTATTTATGAGTGACTTATGTATGTATGTATGTATGTATATATATGTATATATTGTACTATTCTTAGTTAGCGTATTGTCTGTCTTGTCTTAATGTTGGTTTAAAATGGAGCACTGTAACAAAAAATAATTTCCCCCAGGGATCAATAAAGTATTCTGATTCTGATTCTGATTCTGAATATGCATGGTTTTATGAAAAGCACACAAAATCAGATCTTTTGTTGTCAGCATAGTTGTTTGTGATCTGACCTTGGCCATTTTTATGAGTCATGACATCTCTCAGGTTTCACTCAACCTGTATACCTAGTTAATTTATCTTTCACTTTGACATCTTTTTAATAGTCCTTAGGTAAATGCTTGTCTAAATGATACTTTCTTGTAGTTCTTCAAATTTTTATCGCATGACAAAGTTATATCAGTGCTATGATCCTGTTGCTTGTATCAGTTTTTCGTCAGCAAGCTTTTGTTGTGGTTTAAAATCAAAACTAAAACTTGATGTTGATGGTGAAATAACCTGGAAAGGAAAACTCTTCTCTTTATGATATTTACCTCCTTTATTCTTTTATGTCTTCAGGTAAGACCACACCAGTGAACATGACTGGTTCATCTGACTCTTCCAAACCCTGTGATCCTTTCAAACCGTTCAGTGGCGAGGTCATTGACCCTTTTCAGAGTAAAAAGGGCCTGGGAGACCCATTCAGCGGCAAAGACCCTTTTGTCTCATCCTCAGCATCAAGTAAACCCACTAAAGGCTCTACTTTGGGTTTTACAGACTTCAATTCTGTAAGTTGAGATGAGTGATACTGTTTAACTGTCAGTGTGCACAACAGGTGTCACAGCTCAGTGCAAAGAGCCACACTACCACAATTACAAGGTTTCATTTTACTGCAATGGAAGGATCCTGATGAAGACTGATGAGTGCCAAAAGTGCTGTTGAAGCACAAGACTTAGCAGAGTGTACAGTAATTTAGAATCCCAATGAGACAAAAACCCGTCATCCTTTGGGTGTGTATGGTTGTCACTGTGTCGTATGTTTCTCAGGACCATTTAAACAGCAGCTTTAAAGCAATTCAGCACAGCTGTTGTTCGTTCACCATGTGAACAACACCCACATAGCCTTTCACCCCATGTTTCATTCTTCATATGGATGGACTTTATAGCTTTGATGACTGACAGTGTGTTAGGTGTACAAAAAAAGCTGGTAACAAAATTTAGAGCTGCTTATCAGGAGCTGTAAATGATGTTGACACTATGGACATTCAAAATGAAATAAAGAAATGAATTTCTCTTTCATGCAGAAATCTTCTCTCTATATGTATAACATATACATCTAAAGCAAATACATAAATAAACAAAGCCAGCATTATCCTCTTTCATCTGGCACTCTTATTATTATTCGTCAGATCTATTATTAACTATATTACTATAGTTACTTACATCTCACAGCTTTAAAAAAACATCCACAAGTTATACCTCCGTAAAAGTTATATCTATATGCCTTACAGGCTTAATGTAAGCATCAAAATGACCTTAGCATTGTCCTCTGTCATCCATTGTTATTCTTCGTATGACAGGAATTACAGTTCTCTCATAAATGCACAGACTCTTTAACCACCTCACAGCTCCCAAATTGTGGCTGAAAATCTTAAGAGCATGCTGTCTTTACACTGTTACCACATTCATATAGTACAGTATGCACACATATAAATTGCTGCCACTCATGGTGAAAATTTTTTCCCGAATATTGTAATTAATAGTTGTACCAACAGATAATAAAAGAAGTGTTCTTGCTGCTGAAAGTTAAAGCTGTGATAACACTATGACTAATGGTGAAGTTTCCCTGTAATTAAATAGAATTTAATAATATTTACTTACAAGTACTTAAAGGGAGGTACACTAGAATAAGAGGGTAAAAAGTCATGTTTTTAAATTAAACAATGGAATGATTAAACTATTAATATATATACTATAGATGGATGGATGGATGGATGGATACCCATCTTATATATTTCACAATGCGCCCGATATTTCTTGCAACCTTCAGAAGCCAGTTCGTCTGATTGCTCTTTGGGCAGCCCGTTAGAATTTATTGTATTCTGACAATCAGACTGGTGGTAGCATTACATTTTGATTTGGTTGTGTGGCTCAGCAGGTCATTTGCTAATCAGAAGGTTGGTGGTGGTCCAGTCCACACCCCAGAGTGTCCTTGGGAAAGATATTGCATCCCAAGTTGCTCCTGATGCGTTCATCGGAGTATAAATGCTAGAAAGCAAGTCTCAGACAAACGTCTTTGTATGAATGTATGTGTGAATGAGATGTGTTGTATCAAGCACACTGTGGAGGCCAGGCTATCTGGTGCAGCACTCCATCATGCTCCTTCTTGGTCAAATAGACCTAAGACAGCCTGGAGGTGTGTTTTGGGTCATTGTCCTGTTGAAAAATAAATGACGGTCCAACTAAACGCAAACTGGTTGGGATGGCATGTTGCTGCAGGATGCTGTGGTAGCCATGCTGGTTCAATGTGGCTTCAGTTTTGAATAACCCCCAAGAGTGTCACCAGCAATTTACCAATTTTCCCGACTGACTGACCTTCAGTTCTTGAAGTAATTATGGACTCTTGTTTCTTTTTACTTAGCTGAATGGTTCTTGCCATAATATGTATTCGAACAGTGATCAAATAGGGCTGACAGCTGTGATGATTTTCTCCACTTTCCTCACCACTCCACTCGCAGTTCTCCAGCCTCTACACCACACAGAGATGCAGCTAGTCAAAATGCTTTCTATGGTACTACTGTAGAATGTAGTTAACATGGGTAGGGGTGGGTGAGCACTTCTTAACCTTTAAGAAAGCTAAGTTAGGGTAACTTATTCATTGTGAGCACACTGAATTCTGAGCTCCACTGGAATGACTGAACTTCTTACCCTCTCTCTCTAAGGGAGAGGCCAACAACCTTTCGGAAAAGATTATTTCTGCCGCATGTATCATCACTTATGACCACAGGTTAGAAAAGGGACATAGAGAGCTAAATTGAGAGTTTCACTTTCATCAGCTCTCTCTTCACCACGAAGAGCTGACCTTAACCCCGGTTCACAAAACACATGCAGACTTGGGCCAAACTCACAAACGCAAATATCCCTGAGATGATAAAGAGACTAACGAATGAACTTTCCCTTCCACTACTCCGCCATAGACCTTACCTGGAAGGTTGAGCATTGTGATCCCTTTGTAGTTGGAACACACCCTGCGCTTACCCTTCTGAAAAATTGGAACCACCACCCCAGTCTGCTAATCCAGAGTTACTGCCTCGGATCACCAAGCAGTGTTGTAGAGGCGTGTCATCAGGTCAACTGAACTTGTCCCATACCAAAGTTTTTCCTGCCCGGGTTGCAGCTGTCACCGGAGTTCCACATGCTATCCAAGCCCAATAGGACTCCTCCTTCAGCTTGATGGCTCCTGTATCTTGTAAAGCCAGGCTTATTGTGGTCTGAGTCCAGAAGAGTCTAGACACAAGACTTGCTAAATCCCAAAATATTTGCGGTTTTTCAAAACTGAGTTTTTCCTTATAAACCTTTGTTTGCCACTGTTGGAAGCCATCAAAGGAATCCTTAATAGCCCTCATTTTTGTTGGAAAAGATCTAAATTCTAATTAAAAGAACTAAAGTGTAATTACAGAACAGCTATTTATGTCTGTATCTAAGTATCTCAAAAGCCCACTTTAACTGTACCAAATAATCAAAGCCTTTAAATTTACCCCACCCTCTGCCATGGCACTATATAAACTGGCTTTAGAAATTACAGTTTGGTATTGACACTGTAAGGCTTGCAGAACTGCACTGCAGAGAGTCTAAATTTCATGTTGTGCAGGAAAGGGTGTCAGCACTTTGTGTGGTTTTTTGTTTTGGCAGGAAGAATATCATAGGTGTTTTCAGGGTTTACCAAGACCTTCACAGAGGCAAATGGGTTATATCAGTTGTGGTAGATCTGTTTTTATCACGAGTGTTACTCTGAATTAATTGAGTCACTGAGACTAGAACAACAAACACAAATCCATTTTTAAATCCCCAGATAACCTAACACCTTTTATTCTATTTTAAGCCTGGAATAACTTTTCTGTCAGATTGGTTGACAACTCAGTTCAAATTTTCTGTTGGAATTATCTATTGAACACGAGACACCACAGTATCACTACTCAACTATCAGCTCTTGAGTCTGTCTGCCCTGCACACTCTTGATGTTTGCTGCTATGTTACCGCCTTTGTTAAACTACTTTGATAAGTGTTTTATATTAACTGCTTATTCTTGTAATGCATGTCTTTGTCTTCCATTACTGTTTTAGGTTTTCTCATTATTCTCATGCATCTACTTCCATGTCTATCTTCAACCTGACACTGCAGCTAAGAACAGTGTCTCATGATCTGTCAATGCAACCTAACCTACATTCACAGCTTTACTCGTTAAATTGTAGATTAATACTTCGCTTTACTTAAGACATATGTCTCCTGAAAAACATCACAGTTCATATAAAATTTGTAAAGTATTTGGTGTTTGGCCATCCAGACATTATTTGAACCATGATGTACCATTATAAATTTGAATGGTTCTTGGATCTAATATTGGTATAACTACTATACTAAATCTACTACAGACAACACTTTTATTCCAGCCCTCTGGTAAGGGGACCTTTACATGAAGGTATGTTAGCTTTAGACTGTTCTACTTGATTTACAACATTTATTTCCACTTTTCCAAAATCAGGCAACTGCAGCACCAACACAAGGACCTGTACTTCCTTCTTAAATTAAAAATAGTTTTTTAAAAAGTCATCTACTAAAGGCATAGCACACTTTGCTTTTAGTAGATGACTGTTACATCTGCCAAAACTCATCATTTACATGGTGTTTAAAATACTCAGATACAGATTTGTCATCTACTTTCTCTCACTCTCTGCATGTCACATCTTTTCTTGTAGAGGTCTTGTTAAGCTTTGCTTAGATCTTTGTGTTACACATTCCTGCTTGAAGGGATTCACTGGCATTCTGTTTCTTCACAGTCCATCTGTCTTAGTTTTTTACTTTAGCTTCAATACCTTTTATCAGTTTAAGAATTACTGATTTTATATGATTTTTTATAAACTGTCTAGTATTCGAATGCTAGTAGAATCACTTGATCTAAAAATAAATTACTAACAAATCGCTAAAAATAGTTTTTCAAAATGGACTGCACAGAAACTTGGCCAGTATCCATTTACATTGTCTGTTTGCTGTTGTGTGGTGTAACCAGCTTAGTGTTTTTGGTTATTAACTTCTCTGTTCTATAATCCAACTCTCTAACAGGACCTGACAAAGTCAAGGTAAGAAGCACTATTACATTCACATAAAATGATCATTTGGGAAGTGTTATTGAAAATGTTGTTGAATATTTGTTGAAGAGTAAGACAAGGATTTCAGATGTACAGTAATAGCAAGAGCTTTAGTTGCTAAACTAAAATACAGAAACTGTTTTTAATTTATTATATGAAAAGTGCTGTATACATATAACAAAGGGCAGAGAGTCGCTACTTTTAAAGGTTATTGTAGACCCTGCAAGCAGATTTTTAAAATGGTATCACTAGGTAAAGGTTTGGACACATATGCTAGTTTGTATTCCTTTGTCACCTATTTACACACTCGCCTGAAACTTCTCACATATGCATTTTCTTCAATCTGCATGTCAAAATGTTTTACACCATCTCAACTGGGTTTATTCTTGATATCAGATCATCTGATGGTCAAACATTCAAGGCTAATCAACTTTATTTTGACTAGACAAGACTACAATGAAAATTCTCTCATCTGGAATCATCAAATCAAAGTTGAGATTTTTACTCCTCTAAAGTTCCACTTATTTCTTCTTCTCCTTCTTGATTTATTTCACTATTGTTTCTTTACTGTAGTTTAACCAGAAAGACCAAATTTGCACATTTTGCTTTCAATACTTGATGTTAAGATGTACCTCTGTAAAATCTTAGTTTGTGAAAATGGTAACTGAGAAGCTTCTCCTCAGCAGAAAATGGTTTTAATCTTAAGTGGTTGGAGTGGTTCAGATGTTCCTCCATCCAAATGTTTGCATCGTTCTGCATCCAAGTGCTAATACATGTCAGTTCTACTAAACCAGGGGTCGGCAACCTGCGGCTCCGGAGCCGCATGCGGCTCTTTAGTCCTTATAGCGCGACTCCGTGTGGTTTGGGAAAATAAATTAGAAGTATTTAGCTGAAGTGTAATTTATTTATGTTAGTTCTTTTTTAACTTGTAGTTCTAAATTGGAAGATTATTGTGATTTTGAAATATAAAAATACAATTATATTCTATTATTTTTTCATCACTCAAAATAAGCGTCACACTCGCGGAAGCCGGTGTACCCGCCGAAACGCCGTGCATTTATCGAGACTTTCAACCCCAGGTAGACCAATTATGGATCTTCGGATCCACATTATGTCAACAGCTGTTCTCCACTGTGAACAATGTTAAAGACAAACACCGCTGACGCCTCACAGATGACAGCTTACAGTCCTGCGTAAAGATGAAAGTGACTTCGTACAGCCCTGATTTGCAGATGCTGTGCGCAGAGGTTCAGGAGCAGAAGTTCCATTGTAAACATATCACGGCAGACCCGACGCTGTTTCCATGAACATGCTTTTCAGCATCTCTTTATTGACCACTTTTCACACACGGTTGCTGTATGCATACAGCCGGCTGTAGCTTTTCAGTTCACAGCCCGACACACACCAACACAACAGCATAGATAGCACAGACGTTAAGGCGGCGAGGCGTGATTGCGGGTGCCGCTCAGGTGCGTCCGCCTCCCCTGCAGCGGCGCTGCAGACCACGCCCCGCCACACACATTAACCAGGTAAAATACATATTTAGGCAGAATTTTGCAAATATCTATTTTTCATCTTTTAGCAGCATAGTGCTTTTTTTCCAATTACTTTTTAAAAGTCAGGTCAAGGCTCCAAAAGCCCAAAGGCGATATGAGGGTGGCGGCTCAAAGCAGTTTTTGTTTGCTGGATTATTTTAGTTCAGCTGGGCGTCTTTCCTTTTGTTATATTTCTTTAAGAGTTCAAAATGTGTTAATTACATAAATAAAATGTAATTTTCTCATTAGCACTTCAAGGATTTCATAAGCAACACACCTTAGTTGTTCACACAAAGCATAAAGGTAAAAAACAATATATACAGTGTTATCTTCATTTTAGATGTCAAAAAGTATTTGCGGCTCCCAGTGTTTTCGTTTGCGTGGAAACCGGCTCCAAATGGCTCTTTGGGTGTGAAAGGTTGCTGACCCCTGTACTAAACCAACCGAATGTGCAATATCCAATCAGTATCCATCAGTATCCTGTTTTCAATCTGACAGTGGTTCTAAATTACCTCTAATTTTTGATATGTTTGATAATTGACTTTGTTACTGTTCAAGTTGGAAACTCTTCAAACTTAAACACTGGACACATGTCCAAGTATGTGGATGGACAAATCTGTGTTCTTTTGGCCACAGCTTACGTCTTCTCTGATCTTGTTATGTGGAAAAGGAATTGTTTCAAAAACAAGGATTTATTGTGCAAAAGTCTTGAGCCGTGCCTCATTTCTATATCTTTTGCTTTCAAGGACCAACACTTTTTAAAGTGGTCTTGAGCAAGTTATTGGGTTACTCAGCCCCTCTTGAATGTCTTTCAAAGTTTTTCTTTGGACATTTGCTGCTTTTTTACTCATTTCCAATTTTTACTAGCAGCCTATCAGACAACACAGTTTGACAGAAATAAATTATCTTTTTGACACCAACAAAATGCTATTAGTGGAAAATTTGGCATATCTTCACATTGTGCGCAGAGAATTTGAGGAGACTAGACAAACAGACAACTATATAAGAAGTGGCAGGCCTATACACTGTCTACAGCAGATGAATAGTATCTGAAAATCAAGTCCTTAAAAAATTGGAAAAAAACACAGGACCCGATGGCTACATCTGGCTCTTCAGTTCATCCATTCACTGAAGCCTCATCAAAAATCTTCTCAGTGAAGGGGGCCTGTCTAGGAGCCCTTGAGGAGAACAGGGATAAAAGCATGATGTATGATAAATTGCACAAGAAATGGACTGAAAATCAGTGGCAACGGTGTGTGATGGACTGATTAATCTAGATCTGAAATTTTTAGTCAAGTGGTTGCCAGTATGGGAGAAGGCGCTGTGAGCTTCTACAGCTATCTGCAAAACCACCAGATTTTGATCCACAATGAAATGCCATCTGGAAAGCAACTGATTGGCGACAGCTAGTTTTTTTTTCGCCATGACAATTAACACACACACTGTCCCACACACAAAACAATCAATGCTGTCAGCCACTTATTGGCCTCCCCACAGTCTGGAGCAGTTTGGCATCCACATTTCAGAGCTTTGAGAGCTTTGAAAGCTTTAAGAACTATTCTTTAAGACTACTTGAAGAAATGACAAGAAAGGTGCCTAAGAGAGTTCAGACTGTATCGAAGAATAAAGGTGTTCATACCAAATATTAACTTTCAAGCTGGTTAGAACTGCACAAACTGTTTTTGACTTATATACTGTAGTAAGTTTCCACATTTCAATAAATCTCTTCATCTGTTTTCCATTTTGTTTGCAGAATATAAAGAAATGAAAGACTGCACAGGACTTTTGCACAATACTGCAAATCTCAACGCTCTCTCTCGCACTCTCTCTATCTTTCTCTTTGCAGTTTGGAAACGAGGCTCAGCAATTAGAATGGGCTAAACGTGAAAGCGAGCGTGCAGAACGTGAGCGGCTGAAGAGACTCAGACAGCAGGAACAGGAGGACCTGGAACTGGCCATTGCCCTCAGTAAAGCAGAGATGTCCAATGCATGACCTGGAGGTCCCACTACATGTGAATACTTGTATAGCCATAGTGAGGCTAACCTGCAGACAAAGGTGACTGACTGAAATATTAAGACATGAAACACATCACTGAACTAATTACTGCACACACTCACACAGAACTCCACACTCAGTGACTTTATTGGATTGGAAGAGAACAAGAAACTTTCAGACGAGTTTGGATGATGGCCCTGCAAACAGAAAAAAACAATAAAACAGAATCGTGGGTTGCAAAACATCATTGAAAAACGGGTGCTGACATGAAGAAAAGGGGAACTGAAATATAAAGACGTGGAAAGAAAGCTGCTTGGTAGAAAGAGTGTACAGGCCCCATAGTAGCTACACGGTAATGTTGTTTTACCGATTAGGGAGACTAGCTAATCGCTGCACGACAGTTTGTATCACTTCATGTTTCTTTGTTTTGTTTTTTAAGCTACACTCTCCATATGGAAACAAACCTTGCTGTCATTAATAGAAGAGCAGATGACCTTTTCTTTTGTTGTAACAATCAGCAGCAAAGAAATTGCCCCTGTACTTCTCAGAAGGGACTTGTAAATTGGTTGTATCATTTAGTTAATAGAATTACATGATGTAGTAAGTATGTCAGTTAATATTCAGTGCTAATGCATAGAATGAGGTTTAAATTCCCATTTGGTATAGAGAGGCTTATAGAAAGGACTGGATTCATTCAGTAATAGTCATTAGGGGAGGGTTTAAAAAATCGATTTCCCCGATTCAAATCGATTTTTGTTTGAATAAAGCGATATTGAGTCATTAAATCCTGATTCGATTTTTAATTATTTTTAAGTATTTTGTCAGAAACAACAAAATCTCAGCTTAAAGCTCACAAAATGACTTCAACGACCACAAAACAGCAAATGAGAGCAGTTGAACGGATTCCGCGAAAAGACGTAAACACAAATCGCGGATCGTTCGCCCGAAGATCTGCGCACAGACACGCCGTCAGCTGCTGAAAGCAAACAGATTCTGAAGTCGCAGGTTTTGCCACTTTCCGACCAAAATTCACTGATAGGCAGCAAAAAAAAGATCAAAACTACGCTTCACGTGTGAAACACATCGTCGTGAATTCCCTCTTACTTTACAGTTTTGCTTCCACTGCGATAAAAATCACACTTCCTGCACGGCTCTCTCTCTCACTCTATTTCAAGAACAGTTTCCAATCTGAAATCTGTTTTCTGCATTATGTACAGTTTTATGTACAGCGCTGGTTTTTTTTCTCTGTAACTTTGCTCTGCTTCACTTCAGCAGCGTCAGGTAATGTTTATATGCAGATTCATGGTTTTCTTCCGTTTTTGTTCAACTGCAGAATATTTTTAAGGCGGTTGTCTGCTTTAAAAAGCCAGACCAGGAAAATCTCCTTCATGCTTTTCTGTGTTTTATCCTCAGTTACTTTGACACAAAGGCATCTGCTGTGATGCTCACACCTTTGATGAAGTGTCAGCTTTTTATACACAGATATACAAATGTGGACATGTATTAATGAATGATCAGAACTATAATATTTCTGACTGTCTGAGTCGAAACTGAATCGAATTGAATCGGGGATCGAATCTGGACCTTCTGAGTCAATCAATTATAGAAATGAGTGACAATAACCAGCCCTAATACTCATTAAATATTCTTTTAAGGCCAGACACTTACACTAACAAAGACTGAGATAAGAAGTGAAAAGATCGATATTAACAGTATTTTTAAACTGTATTTAACCACTTTGTTTCAAGCTAGACTAAAGTCAGTGCTTCATTTTTTCTCATGACTCCAGGTGAGCTTATATCTCCAAATATCAGGATTTAGAGATTAAACACTTTAACCAGATAAAGATTCAGGCAATCTGGGATACCAAGAGCCTTATTATCCAATGGTTCCACTGTATAACAATTTTAACAGTAATGTTAAAATTGTCATGAAATATTCCTTCTGTGTACTACTGAAATTCAAAAGGCCTCAAGGAACCACAGACAATATTATCTTTTCAGGTGTGTGCTGTAGTCCCTGAGTTTAAATGGCTTCTCTTGTGAATTTGTCTTTCAGTCCCCAGTTTAAATGTGACATAATGTGAAAACCCACTTTACTTTGTGTTGTGCTTATTTATCATGAAGAAATAAATAATACAGAGCGGGGGGAAGAGACTCAGAGTAGGGTTGTTTTTCTTTGGTACTCTTCTGCCTTGAGTCTGTAGCTTATATGTTTCTCTTTTTCAGTATTACGTTTGCCACCCATCACAGACGCTCCCTTCCTCTGGCTCATCATTTCAGTTTTAAAAAATGAAGACATAAAAGTAACAGAAGCTGAGGGAAGCAGCGTGCATTACATTGGTTTCCTCTAATGTGATAACTACCTAATGAATGAAAATAACTATGTCAGGATATCGACATATTCTTTGGAGTGAGAGTAACGTACTGTAAAAATATGTTTTCCGTTATCATGAGTGAGGTCATCGTGTAGAGTCCTCTGCACTGACCTGTAGAGCTTTCTTGCCGTCTCTGCGGTGTATATAGACAGAGCCTATGCCTCTTCTTGACAACTGTACTCTGATCACAATGATGTGATATCATACCACATCCAGCAAATGAAATAAAAGATGAGGGAATTCATTTTTCATATTTCAACTAGTCTGTTTTTTATTGATTCTTTTGTAGAAACTGATGGTTTTAGCACTGTTTTTAGTTGGTGACTACAGAACGGCAAACACAAGTTGCAGATAGATTTCTGACTGGCAGGAAACTGGATGTTGAAGAGTGCTAATTCTTATGTGACATAGTTTGATGCTCCATAACAACTCACTTTGTTTATTTTAGGAGTTGTCTCTTTACTTGAACTATGAACCAATGCTTAAGGGAGACAGAAATACGTTGTTTCTAGAGTTTTGTTTTGTTTTTTATTTGGATTTTGTTCTTTTGAGCTTCTGAGCTGTTAGTGCAAAGCAAAGCTTACTGATGTGATCTTTATACTGTAACATTGCACTGGATGCAATCTGATGGAACCTAAAAATGTTTCAGTCATTCTGAAATCACTTCAGATTTGTTGCAATTTAATGAAAATATAAACTCCTTCTAATAACAGAAAACACTGGCGTACATTCTGCTTAACTTGAAGTTTAATACATAAAAAAAATGTACTGAAATGTTCAGGTTGCGTCAGATTTCAGTCCAAAACTGTGATGGGATGGTCCCAAATACGAGCTGGAGGCGTGTAAAGGCTCTGAACTGAGTGATATGACAGAATGACCTCCAATAAGTGTTACACTTGCTTTTCCACTCATCACGTTGAAAAAGAAAATGCTGGTACTAATGTGGTTACTTTCATGATGCAACATTGCATATTTGTTTGTCTTTTTCTTCCCAGATGTCAGACATATTGAAACTGCTTTCCAGAGGGTCAGCATTATATAAATCCTTGTAATGTGAATTCACCAAAATAGGAGTGAAAAGTGAAGTTAAGGTTGATAATGCACCCCTGATTCTGCGAGTAAGAAGTGTAAACTGCCTCTCTCAGCTTTTCTTTGTTATGTTCACACATCAAGAGTGTTTCTTTTACTATAGCTGTTACTGAGCGGTGTCCTTAGTATGTGATAAACCTGCTTTCATCTACTTCTCAGTCATAAAACACACGTTGGCTTTTAAGTCTCTGCCATGAACAGAAGCCCCCTCGTGTCCGTCCGTTTTCTCAGTTTAAATAAAACTGTTCATGAGCTTCTACGCGCCAGCCGGTCGTCAGCTACACACTTGTTCTCACTGCATTATAAAACGTTACAGTTAACTTAATTGCTATCGAGTAAAAAGCTTATAGTGTGGTATACTAGAAGTTGAATAAAAAGCTATATGTATTATCTAAAAGGTGCAGTATGTTCAATACCTTACTGCAGAATTGTTTGCCCCTGTTTTTCACAGTGGCTAGTGGTGTTACTTTTGTTTGTTAACCAGATTTCTTTCATTCTTACAGCACATTGACATCAGATCAAACATGTATTCCAATAGCAGTCACCTAACAACTCATCTATACTAGCTTGAGAAGCAATGTGATCTAAGCTTCTTGCTTGGGGCTTCTCTAAACTTGTCACTGCTGATTGTGACATAATAGTCTAACTGCTTCGTTAAGGTGATATCATAGCAAGAATGTTCATGTTTCAAGTCTCCTTCGAGCTGGCCCCTCACAGGTGGAGTTTGACTTTTCGGCTTCCTGCCACAGTTCAAAGACATGGTTGGTTTGACTTCTACATAGGCTGTGATACCACTGAGGTCACAATGTGGGAGATTTGCATGTGGTACTGAGCCTGAAAGAAGTCTGTATAGATACAGCTAGAGGACTGAAGCTTTTGCTATTCTTCTTGTAACTATGTGGAACCCACACTGGCTTAAGTGCTATAGAAGTTTATTTTTCCCAGAACTAAAGAGAGTGTCCTTTGACTGAGTGTGTATGTGGATGGCTCAGCTGAATTTTGAAAGCAAAACGTGGACTCGTTCTGTATATTATAGGGCAGAGAGGTGCGTTATCTTTATAGCACAGCTGACATTCTGTGGCGGTGTATATACTTCAACAAGCTAGGATGTGATATTTTCACACAGTATAACTAGCAGCATGTAGGAAACAGAGGGACCTGTGATTATGCCAACGCACTCCTTGAGAAGTAGGGTTGGACAGCAGTTCTATGGGTTTGATTCTGACGTTCTGCACCAGTGCTGAAAACAATTGAAATTAGAGTATGTGGTGAGATGGAACAACATGCATATTATCATTAGCACCAAGAACTAGCAGCACTCAATACTCGGTCCTTCTGTAAAAGACCGCCTATGATATGTGTCTGCAATCACCCCGTCTGCTGTGTACTGCTGTTAACAGACTGGTACCATTGTTCATACTGTATTTGTCATTAGATACCTCCATTGTGCAATAGATATGTTTCTTTTATTGTTGTTTTATGTATAGTCTGAAAGAAGTCTAATTTTTTATATGTTGTGTATGTTTTTAATATAATTATTTATGTATCCACAGCCAGCCACTCTTCTGACCTGATTTTCTTCCAAGCATCAAAAGCCTTTTATTGCAAATCCTTTTTTTTATTTTGAGGAAAAACAAGTAAACACAATGTTAATTACTAAATGTTATCAAAATATCAACAGTGTTAGCAGTTAAGAAATATCAGCTTATGATTGATGATAAGTGTCAAAATTACAGCTTAACAGTTTCTTTGTTTTAATGTTCATTTTATCAGAATGGTTCATGTTTTCTTGTAGTGTGAAACCACTGAATTCTGTCTTTGCTGGAATGCTGATGCTTAATATTAAGCAGGCAAAATGAATTCATTGTGTCATTCGTCATTTCTTTGATTTCTTTTCTAACTCTTGTTGTTGTTGCTCTCTCTGCTATCGACAAATTATTCAGCGCTGTTTTTATAAAAAATGCATACAGTGCGTGTACGGTCTCTGTAGTATCATGTCTGGTATATGTGTCCTAACAGCATAAACAAACGAACCAGTGAATTATAGAGGAAAACATTTGGAACAACGGGTAGAGAACAGAGGTTTACCTAGAAAAGTGAGGATCTCTATGGTCTCTATATGGTCTGTACTGTTTACTAGAATAAACATTTCCATTAATGAATGCATGTTTGACTTGTCAACAGTTTTGTATGACTATTTGTAAAGCTTAATATAATATTACACGTTTAGAAATCTTAAATTCTTAATTACATATTTAGGGAAAAAGTGCCAAATGTAATTTATTAAATCCCTAAATCGCAATTCCATTAAGAAATAAAGTGATTTTAATCATTTTAGAAGCTATTAGAACTTAAAATCCATCCTTCAGCATTTTCAAAGTAATTTTTTTTATCCCAAACAATCTTTTCCAAACCAGACATCTGTAGCTGTATTCACAGTGCTTCACTTCTTCCACATTTTGTCAGCCTGATTCAAAAATTGAGTCATTTTTCACCTGAAAAGCCTACACACAATCACCATAGCAACCGTGATGAAAGTTTACAATTCTCCATTTCAGCTAAACTCGTTGTTTTGAATGTCATGGCAAAGGATGTCAGTACTTAACTGTAATACTTGTTCACAGTATGCTTTTGTTTTTTAGTTTTTATCCATATGGATGAATTTCAAGCGGACTTTTTATTCATGGATTATTTTTGCGTTAAATTTTGAGGTGAGAAATGAATCCTTTTTGGAATGAGGCTGTAACAAAAGTAAATACTTTACAGATGCTCCTCCCCTCCCAGACAGTCACAGTGTGAGGTGAATTACACTCATTTCAAGGGCACACCTGTCAAGTGTGAAATGAATGCTGTGCAATTCTGGACATATTAGCTGTAAACCAAGCAAATCCTCTATGTTGGCAAGTGCTAACTGTCTCACTGAGGAATAAGAGGAAATTCTTCACACTATTGTGTTTACTCTACGATAATGAAGAGGAGGGAAATTAAAAACCTGTGAGCCAGAGAATATTTGTGGGTAATGTTGGAGTGCTGTTAACATTTTTGATACTAAAAACCTAACAACCTGGAGATAAAAGAAGCCCTTTGTATTGGAGGAATTGACCATGAGCACTCACTAGTCCCTGTACATCTATTCAACTGCTTGTTGGTGCACTTATGTGATCAACATGACAGAAATTCAATATATTCAGGCAGACATAATCAAGACAACCCACTTAAGTTCACCAAGCATCACAATGGCTCAGAATGATGAGTTAAGTGACTGAGAATGTGGCATGGTTGGGATTTTCATGCAGGAACATCTTTACAGATAGTGTTCATTCAGGGGGCTGGTTTCAGTTATTGTGCAATGTACTGTTTATTGCAAAGTGCAAGTGTTAAGGAACCACAGCAAGTGTACCTCGTGAAGTTACAGCGCAGAGTTGCTGAATGCTGAGGCTACGGTAAAAGCTGGCAAAGCTCTGCTGACTAAACCTCCTCTGGCATTAACATCAACACATAACCGTGGACCTTGAGCTTCATGACATGGCTTTCGATGACCGAGTGGCTCCTGTTGATGTAATGTGTCGGTAGCCTGGTACTTTCTTCCATATAGTGTATATATGAACTTGACTTTTATGTCAAATGGAGCCGCGCACACGTTTTGAAATTATATCTCGATTGAGGTACGAACATCTTGACCATAATCTGCCATGGCATGATGCCATCCTGGAAACAAACTGACAGTCTCAAGCTGAAAGGAAACGGGAGCCTCACTGTGTTTTAGGGGCTGTGGCTCAGCAGGGAGAGCAGATTGTTGAGTAATTGTAAGGTTGACAGTCTGATGTCCAGTTCAAGAGCCATAAGACAGTAAACTGAACCAAAATTGCTCCTGATGCATCCACTGGAGTGTTGTTGTGCAGTAATTAGAAAGCACTTAAAGGTATACAATAAAAAGCACTGTGTTAATGTGACTTCTTCTTAAAAAATACTTTGAGTCTTCAGAGTGGATGAGCACTGTATACACACCAGTCTGTTAACTGGTAACAATGAATTTTGACTCCCAATCTTAATGTGTGTAAAATTGTTTATCTAAGGAACTCAGCACTAAATCACTTAAGCAAAATGTAGATATTTGAAGAACATGTTATTTTTATGAAGATAAAAGTTAATCATTAGTTATACAGGATTACAGTAAACTACTGTGACATCACATCACAAGACTAATACCTGTGTTAAAGCCCGTCAAGGAGGCTGAGACAGGAGAATACATCCAGAATGCTTTGTCCAGGCAATTGTTTAGATAACTACCTTAACTTTAACTGCACGTGTGTATTCTGTTTGTCACAAAATGTTTAGTTCTTAAAGTAAGAAAACACAGTCTGTAGCTGTGGTTCACATCAAGAGGCTGGATACTGTTTGCTTGTACTCTCGTTATTCCTGCTTACCTGAGACGTCACATGTTGACTGTTTCATTTTAAGCAGATTAGAATGCTGACGCCATCATTTGGTCAACAACAACCCTTATATGGCTGCTAGCACAGCTACACCTTCTCTGATTTCATAGTTGCTGAAAAGCTGATCTTGCTTTCATAACACAAATTACCTGCCCAAATAATGGGGCTATCGGAGATATTTGACAAGCAAATTTAACATGATTTTATCTTTTTAGACAAAAATGAACTGAGCAGACTCCCAGTGTTTTTGTAGGAGTGTAAATCTTACCTTCCGCAAAAGCATGCAGCCAGTGTTTGATTAGCTTTGGCTGCAAGCTCATTTTATCCACTGGTGAAAATCGAATCTGGCCTAAAAATTGTTACAAAAATACACACCACGGGGTGTAGTGTATGTATGCTGGGCAGACATATCTCTTGTATGTTCCCTTGTAGTTCTTTGTGTTTATGCATGTGTGTGTGTATTGTATTTTACATGTGTTACAACGCACATGATCTGGAAGAACCAGAACTTGCTGGAAGCCTGTTTTTCAGTTTGAACACTGACATAAACCTGTTTGGTTATTGAGCCACACAAAGTCTGACAGTCGACAGCAGCTAAATGAAGACTGAAAGAGCAGTCTTTATAGTCTTTATATAGTTTTAATAGGAAATGCATTGAAAAGATGCTAAGAAATAATCAACTAAACACAAATTTACTTGATAGGTTTTATTTAATGTACAATTCAACCTTTTACAAACTAAAAATAAACAAACAATAGAACATTAAGAGTCTAATGTTCAGGTGGTTTTTGTACCTGTTTCTTATCATTTCATTTGGTTTCCCCTGCTGATGTAAACATAAACTTTTTTTTTCCATTTTAGGTGCATTTTGATGGATAACTTTTTGTTTAATTTTCTTCATCATTGTCCCCACACGGCATCACATGTATAACATATAATTTATCAAACAAAAAAATGTTACATTGGTTAAAATATTTAAATACATTTTTCGTACTTTGATTAAATACTCAACCTGCAAAAATAAAAAAATAATTAGTTCAACTGGGAGACACAGCGTCCTTTTTTGATTTGTGTCTCTTCTAACTATGCTCCTTGTGATTTCTCGCTCTCACACTCAGCGGAATTTACGATCCATCTGGGAAACTGCAGGGAAAACATTCCAGCAGAAGTTTCCTGCAGTCCACAGCAGTGCTGCTATCCCAGTAGATGGCAACCTCTTCCCATAAATACACTTCTTGTCCCTTTTGTTGCCTACTGAGCTCAGTGTTGCTCATATGCTGCAGGCCCAATCAGCCTATGGGGCTTGCAAGCCCTCGGCCTCCCACCTAAGTTGGATCAGACCGCACTCACGACCTCAGCGAACCTTGCCCTCTTCCTTTAAGGCAAATCTATATTATGATAATGAATCTATCTTGTTCTGCTGCTTTCACAAAGGCAGAAACCAGCATGTAAACCAGGTCACCCTCACGCCAGAGCTTCCCACGCTCCACAGTGGCAGTTACCCTTCTGCACCCAGCTGAAAAAAGTGAAATGAAAATGTTTGATTTTTCACTTGAGTGAATGTACTAAACATAGTGGTGGGGAGTGTTCCTCTTTTCTGAGGGTTGGCACGGGGCAATTGCGGAGATGGTACTGAGACAAGTGACCTTTCACAACCCAAAATAAACACAGGCCTTGTCACGGCTTTAGCGGAAATGGAGAGATAGTGAAGTTTCATTAAGAGCCATCACCTATATGCTTCCAACACTACATGTGGTAAGCATGCATGTTACTTGACAATGGTCAAATTTACAGTTTAAAGAATATTGGATGGTAGTTTTATTCTTGTAGTTTGGATAGTAATTGGATCTAACCCAGATTCTTGTTTCCAGTGTGTGTGAAGTAAGAATGATGATCACACCCTTACTATTCGATCATCTCTGTCATGCTCTAATGGTCTATGAGGCAACTGTTCCCATTACTGATTTAACATGTAATGCATTAAAGGCTCACACCACAGAATTTAAATCTTTTTGATCTAAACATCTTTGTGGGGTTGAAACATTCCCACGACTTAAAGATATCAACTAGCTATTAACAAGGTTGCTTTTGAAATTAAATTTAGCGTTGGTGGCTCAAAACGGATTTTTTGCAAACAAAACATGACTTACAAAAAGTAGCATTACAACAAAATATCTCTCCAACTCCCGGCTTCAAGCTGCCGGAAAACAGTCTTCCATCAGGCAACTTTTTCTTTTTTGAGCTTTTCTTTATCCCTTTTTTTTTAGTTTATTTGAAACACTTTCTTTTCACCACTCCATATTTGCCCTTATGTTCCACGTAGCGTCCATACATACTTTGTAATTATGCCAATGTAATGTTTATATTTATGAGTATATGAGTGGGTTGACCCAATTTCTCAGGATGCTTCACCTATTACTAAATGTCCACATACTTGTATCTACATGCCCTAAGATATTGCTCGTCTTCTCAGGTGCTTTTCTTCTGATATACCCTTCTATGTTGACTCACTACAGTGACCTTTGAGTATTTGAACTTTTGTCGAATAAAAACCCTTTTATAGACCTGTGAACTTTGAAAATCAAACTCTGGAGTCAGAGATCATGTTATCCATTTAGTTTAATATGTACATTAAAATAAACTACTTTCCAGTATATAAAATGACGGAATTCACAAGGCAGTACATTTCTTCAAGACACAAACAAATCTTTTTGCCAAAGACTGTTTAGTCCTTTGTCAGTCGATTGGAGTCGAGACGACGCACGTCTGTGAGACTGTAAAACCCTGACTTCAAATGCTACTAACCAGCAGACAGACTCACAGACAGGACATTCAGTTCAAACCTTCAACGAGACGATTTCATAAGAAAACATTTTCCTAAAACATTGTTTCATCTGCTTGTTACAAAACACAGTTAATAAAACTTTGTCTTTTGGCCAGTAGAGATTATGGCACTTGTTAGTTCTGTACTAAAGTGATGTATAAGGCACTTATTGTAAAAAATACAAACTCAAATATCACACATTTAAGGATCATCTGCATCCAGTTGCTTTATTGGCATGTGTCTGATATGTTAAGTGGAACGTCCCTGTTACCTTTGCAAATAAACAAAAAAAGTAGTACCAGCTACATCTGCAAGAATTCAGAATAGAATTCATATGTTTGCTGTTTGTGGTTTTCTTGTGATTTCTTACACTCACATACACATGCACGTACATACACATATCAATAAAAATATATATATTTTCCCAGAAAATATGTTTATAGTCTCGTGTGATGGCACGTCATCTTAATGCCTAATAAGCCTTCATAAAAGTCACCATAATAATCCTATACAATACATATAGCTATTACAGTGTAGTCAACAGTGGTCCCATTATCCATTCATGGTACCAGTAAAATTAACACTCCTATAGGAACTTGCATCTATATATTGTTGTCGGATCCATGTGGCCCATCGTAGGATTCTTTAATCAGGCTGATGCTGTGCAAATCAGTCATTGTCTGTTTGTTGTCCTTCTGGTATTTGCTCACATGTGCCTCTTCATGTGGAGGGCGAGATGGTCAGACCGGGAGAATGCCCGTTCACACAAGTGACACTGGAATGGCCGGTGCCCGGTGTGCTTTCGGAAGTGACGTGTGAGCTCGTCAGAGCGAGCGAACTTCCAGCCGCAACCCTCCCAGCTGCAGTGGTATGGCTTCTCTCCTAAGAACACAAAGAACACCCATCAGTGACAGCATAGTTCGTGACGTAGTTGAATAACATGCCCGCCACACTCAGCCTGCAGATCTTACCTGTGTGAGTCCTGAGGTGCGCCTTCAGGTGAGAGCTCTTCGTGTAGGTCTTTCCACAGCCGGTGAAAGTACAGGTGTGTGTCGCGGTTCGCTTCCTCGGCCAGGACCTGCGACCCCTCTTTGGCTTGGTGTCCATAATATCCAGCGGGGAGGAGGGCGGAGTGAGTAAAACCCGCTGGCCAGCTGCCTGCTGCAGGCCCATGGCTGCGTCCTCTCCGAAAACGCCGGTGAGTTTATGCTGGTGGAGCGCCTCAGTGAAGGAGAAGTGCATCGCGCCGTGCTGGTGAGGAAATCTCGCGGGCGCCTTGCAGTGGTGTAGGTGGAAAGTCTGCGGGAACGTCGGCGAGGTGGAGGTACAAATCTGGCGCTGCTGGCTCTCGGTGTTCATCAGGTCGTCCGGGCTGAGCGGCGGGGTCATGCTGCCCATCGCTCCCTGCGGGGAGCTTGCAAGCCGGGGCTGCTCGTTAAAAACCATGCATGAGACGTTCCCTTCGTGCTTGATTTTAGTGCAGCTCTGAGGCGCCAGACCCATGACAGGTCCGTATGTGTCCACTGAGACCGGCTCAGCTTTAATGTTCGGGTGCTCGAGGAATACACCCTGAGTGGTCTGGAAAGGCGTGGAACTGACCAAGAATCTTCCCTGAATACCGGAGCTGCTCGCAGGGAGGAAGCTGGTATCCATGTCGGAGCGAAGGAGCTCTGCCATCAGGCTGCTGTATTGGGAAGGACTGTTCATGTCTGGAACAGACGTGTAATCGCTTGTTTGATGGGACATTTCGATGTGATGCTGTTGCTGTTGCTGATAAACAGACACCCCGGAATCCTGAAGGCGGTATGACTCCGGTACCGTCCCGGCGGCCGACGCACTGCTGGAATCGGCGGTGTTCGCGAGAATAAACTCCAGATCCAAGAACCTGTCCAGGTCCTCTTCGTCTTTTCTGCCCTGGCAGCTGCTGTTCATATCTGCCCTGCTGATCGCGTCGCTTTTCCACTTCTGCTTCAGGGATGGGAGCACAGTTTGTTTCAGAATGCATCATTTCTTTCAACCCGTTCAGATGATCAATACACACATATGTATAATATACACAAATAAAACAACAACTAATAGAAATATGCTTTCTGATAGCAGGAAGACAAGTGCATGAAGCTCGGTGAAAGCAACAGTTAATAAATAAAAAGGCCAACTTACATCTTCCCAGTATTTTTCTTTTTGGTTGGAAAATGTAGAGATGGATGGTAAAATTGTCCCACTCGAGGCCATTATGAATAGTAAAAAACACTGAATTATAAAAATAACTTCTGTTTAAGGCAAGTCACCAAAGTCCGCTGAGTTGCCAGATAAGGCTACGAGCGCGTAACTTCTGCCGTCCGGTGAGCTGGTCCTCGCTCACATGCAGCTCTGCGCCTGGAACAACTGGTTTTCTTATAAATATCACTACATACATAAACCGGACCAGTGTGTGGCTAGGGGAAGGAAGCGCGTTCAGGATAGGGACGCGGTGTACCGACCAGCCCCTAAATTTAGCCTCAGTATAAAAGCGTGAATTTTCCCCGCGAGTCACAGACAGAGAAGCGGAGACGGACTAGTGCCCAATGCTTTCTCTGCTCTGCTGCGTGGAGCTACTTAACCCTCGCGGAGAAAGAACCCGCCCCTTTGGCCAACAGCTGGCAGAACAACCGCCCCCATATCGGCGCTCAAAGACAGAACAATTAACAGTTTAAATAACGCGTAACAAATATTAACACGTTAACATAAAAAAACAAAGTATCACACAAACACAAAACCCAACATATTGGAAAGCGACACAGAACGGTCTCCATTTTAAAGTGAAAACGTCTCGTTCTTTCTGATAATTATTGTGTTCTGAAAAGCTTGATCCATGATTATTTTGTTTCTGTGTTTCTGAGTATATGACAACACAGAGGTCAAATATCTCTGTCGGTTTCTATCTCAGTGAGAAAGCGGACAGAGGTGCGTGCGTCAGGCTAGAACACGACAAGCCAGTAGCGCACACTCCCTTGTAGTGAATGCAGCCACGCAGTTTTCTGCAGCAGTTTGCAGCCACCAGGCGCCACCTTCACCATCGCGGATTTCTTAAATGCTTTCTATGAAATCTCTCAGGTTGTTACATATTAGCCGTGTTGTCCATCTGGTTAAGCCTACCCCTCTGTTTCATTTTGGTGACATATAGTTGAGTGAATGTACCAACACTTTCTGTAACAACCAACAGTCTGATCAGTGCAAGTTTCCAAACAAACACATTTTTCTTACAAAAACAGTAAAATTGATTTGTATATATCCATCTATGACACAGTTTGTTTTTAAAGTATTTCAGTAGTTCCTAAAACTATAAATCTTTGATTTAAAGAACAAAACAGGAACTGAGATTTAACTATAAAAGCTTTACAGAGAGTCAGAGGATCTCTTTTAAATTATTTTTAAAGGATCTCTTTGAGCATAAATAAAAGCTACCATAGGACTATTTCTTCAGAAGAACATGGACTCTTGATACCTACAATCAGGGTGTTCAGTGGTGATGCTGTGTGCTGGCATTGTCAGAGGTGAAATCAATATAAAAATGTTCTAAGAGATAGTTTTTAATCTGACTCACTGAACACTTACAGGACATTTTGGACTGATACATTTGACAGCAATCTCCACCTGCATCATAAAAAAAACACCTAATGAAACGTCCAGAAAAGTAGGGGAGACCAGGGATAGTTGTAACGTGGGTCAGTTGTAACACTTAAAATTTCTCCAATCAGGGCTAAGTTTCAAACGATGTGATTCATCCTGTACATGTCCAATTCAGTTCTTCTATCACATGTGAAAAATTAGCACATTTTGTCAAACACAGACAATTTAAGAAGAAAAGAAGTCATTTGTATGCCAAAAAGTAAGTTTTTCTACTTTATTTCAATTTCTAATAGCATTATCTGCTTTGCAGTTAAACTCATCAAACTTAAATTATGTTATTTGTATGTCTATGGGGATATATTCTGTGTAAGTCTTTAGTGCTAATGTTTTAGCCGTTGGCTGTAATGTTAGCTAGTTCATGGCTATAGGAGTCTGGGTCAGTTGTAACAGCAACAGTCTGGGTTAGTTGTAACAATAATGCAGATGTTACAACTTGCCACACTATTACTTTAACTTATATTAAACAAGTTGGGGCAACGACATCAGCAGAGAGAGGTTCACTGGTCGCATTTGTATATGCGGTTAATGCCATTGGCAACACAATTCCTCCACTGTTTGTGTTCCCACGCATACGTTATGCAGACCACTGTGTCAGAGATGGACCAGTAGGAAGTACTGGTAGTGGAAATAAATCAGGATGGGTGCAAGAAACAGATTCCCTCATCTTTCTGAGCCAATGAGGCCAAACTCAAGGAAGACCAACCAAAATGAATGAAATATTCAGTTGCTGAAAATTCCATAATTAGTCTTTTTGGGGGGTTGGAATATGTTCAAAAGCTAGATTTGTGTCACTCACACACACACACACACACACACACACACACACACACACACACACACACACACACACACACAGACACAGCTACATAAATAGTTCCAAGTGCATTCATGTGTTGAATAAAAAAGATTACATGTTAAGAATTTGTCAGTACCCTTATTTCATTGAGTTACATTTCACCCCAGGATATGTTATGGGGTTAGTTGTAACATTCATTCTTTGTGTTTGAGACCATACCATGGAATGAGTAATTGTGCTGCAGAGAAAATAGCTGCACTATTTAATAGCAGAGACATGTAAATACTTTGCATTACATTTTGAATTCACTACCTTAAAAGAGCTCCAAGTTACAGACGGAAATGCCAAAAATGTTACAACTATCCTCAGTCTCCCCTATAGACTTTTAGAATCAGTGAAAAAGAGCTCCGAAACCTTTCTGGTAATCAAGATGACCTGATACTTTACTCACACATTTTATGTGAACAAACAGGTGATGAAATATTTTTGAAATATTTTTTATTTTTCAGTTGGGGGTCTTTCAGTCACAAGACTATTAGCTAGTATTTGCTTTCTGAACACGACCCTTATTGCAAATATGTCAAGCCTTGTTCCTTTAGGTATCTCTAGCAGAGATGGGGTAATTTAGGCACATGTTTTCACTGTAAATGCTGATAACTGATACTAACAATTTCACTCCCTTCAGTCCTGATGACATCTGATAGTTAGTCCAAGTAGCTATACAAAAACACATAACACATGTTTACACATCCTATGTATTGTACATATTTGTGATGGAGGGAGCTCTTTGTATGTGAAAGGACTTATTTTGTGTATTGGTTCACAAAGGTTTAAAGGGGATGTGACATTTTTGACATTTTCATTATTTACTGTTTTCCAGTCAGTCTGCATTAACTTTGTTTGCTCTCAGTAATGTTTTCTGCACTGCTTCACCATTAAGCGACATATCCTATATCCCTGACTGCAGATATCAGTGAGCAACGTCTTACATGCATCTGTTTGTTTCCTATTCATATTTCAGTTTAGATCGAGATTATTATATTAAATCATAATGGGTACCAGTCACTTATGTCCACTGCTTGAGGAACATGTGCTCTGGAGATACTCCTTATTCACTTGTGCAGCACTTGGTGACATTAGGGACTGAAAATGTAAACACAAAGAGACGTCTGAAGTTCGTGGTGTGTGGCCATTGTTACCCAATCTTCCCTGACCCAAAATAAAAATACAAAAAACACCAAATTTTCTTAACTAAACTCTTACACCCATTAGCAAGAGAAAACCGTTTTCAACAAAAAGGCTGCTGCAGTGTATGTACAGTTAAAGAATACTCCAGGTTGTCTAATATATAAAACTGTTTACAAAGATCTAGACCAGCTCTCATAAGCCAAACACACAAATCTACTCACTAACGAACTTTTCAACTCTGGACACTCAAAGCTACTAGCAGAAACACAGCCTACTGGGTGGTGGAGGAATTGAACCCACCCACTCAGCAGGCACCTGTATCCATTAAGTCCAACCCATTCACACACCTGGGAGGGAGGAGAGAGAAAACCCCACACCCACATCCTCTGGTGAGGTGAGTCACACATATAAAACATGTATGATCCACATGATCTTGGGTCAGAACACCATCAATAATCAGCTGGAGTCAAATACCAGGACATGATTTATGTAAAAGTGAAGTTTGTAGAGAACATCCTCTACATCTTTCTGTCCTTCACAAACATCTACAACTGAGATATGAATGGTAACATCCCGTGAGGGTGCAAATAACAGTTGGCTGTCTCTCTCAGGCTTTTCCTGCCATTTCCCACCACCACTCAGTTAGCCCAATATGGAATTGTCATCATACTGTTTCAGGAAAAAACATGGAAATGTAATTAAAAATGCAGTTTAACTATATGGAATTGGAAAATTCCATATATAGCTATACAGGTCTATTTACTCACTGTGCTCAAGTGAAGGGCTTTTCTACCTTATATCTATACCTACAGCGGTTTTCTTTCTTTCCTTTCTTCCTTCCTTCCTAGTACTATAGTCAGAAAGAAAGAGGAAACACTGGCCTAAAAATACTAGAAATTTCATTAAGGGATCAGAAAACGCTTCTTTTGGATTTTCATCCATATAATCAATGCACTGCAGATCCACTGAAG
The DNA here is from genome assembly GCF_964374335.1 of Astatotilapia calliptera. Lineage (NCBI taxonomy): Eukaryota > Metazoa > Chordata > Actinopteri > Cichliformes > Cichlidae > Astatotilapia > Astatotilapia calliptera. The sequence continues at coordinate 16,486,833 of NC_137438.1, read as the reverse complement.
TGGTTCTTGTTATTATGGATAAGAAGACAAAAGTGTCCGGCCTTTTACTTAAACAAAGTTACAAGCCATATTACACTACAACCCTTAGTATGTGTAGTGCGTTCATTTCATTCAGTGGTCATATGTCTCGTGTCCTTATCTGTATTTCCCAAATTCTTGCTGTCATCTCTGTAGGCAGCTAAAAGCTTGTCTTGTTCCTCAGCTTCCCTGACTGCGTCGTATCACATTTCCAATAAGTCATCTACTTTGATCTCCAAGTTATTCCTCGTCTTCTCTTTCTCCAAGCACATTGCTTGCGTGCTGGGAATCACCTATGTTAACAGTCCTGCATTTAAAGCTGCAGGACCATCACTTGAAAACAAATTGTACTCTCCCCACACACCAGGACTGCAGTGTTTATCCTGCCACTCCCATCTACATTTGACTCAGTGAGTTAAGGGAATCTGATCCTTTTAATGAGTTAAACAACATAAAGCTGCTCTCTCAGTCAGCTTTAAAACCAATACAAAAACCAATAGTGTTCATGATTGACCCACTGTCACTCTATGATGGAGTGGTTTAAAATTTCCATGTGGAAGTGAGTTCTGGTTGTCTGGTTGCATGTTTCTCTGTGTGAGGCTCGGCTGTTCTCACAAATGACTATCTGGTGCTGTGTCTAGATTGAGACAGAGTTACATCATGGCACAACAAGGCTGATGGGGTTGGCTGAAAACTTGTGGCTGTTAGAGCTTTGCTTCCACTGTCTAGGTTTGCCAGACTAATTGTTTGTGACAAATTCCCAAATTTAAAAAAACTGCCATTTAAAGTAATCAGATACTCGGGAAGGACAATAATTGGGTTATTTGAGAACATCTGATGACAACTGATGACAACTTTTTCTTTTTTTTGTTTTACACCTGTGTGGCTTATCACACTCCTTTTCTTTCTTTCTTTCTTTCTTTCTTTCTTTCTTTCTTTCTTTCTTTCTTTCTTTCTTTCTTTCTTTCTTTCTTTCTTTCTTTCTTTCTTTTTTACACACTATTTCAGTTATATTCTAATTATGGTCTGGTTTGGTCCTGCCTCTGCAATGTGTAGTGATTAAGGGACAACTAGCTGTACCCTGCTCTTACACTGAAGGCAAAGCCAGACTTTTCTGAGGGTTGCTAACATACCACAGTATTTAAGCTTTACTAAAACACTCAGATAACACATAATTTCATGACTGTATACACAACATTTTATCAATTTCATTTCAACTTGCAGTCACTTAGCTGGGATTTACAGTGAACTGTGAAAAACTATCAGCTCTCCGAGGCTTTTTGGATTAATGTGTTTCTTCAATACGATTTGATTTTTTTATTAGAACCAGATGACTTTCTCATCGTGTCAAAGTTATTGTAGCGTGTTTCGGGATAAACTCACTTTCCATGGTGCACATACTTTATGTCTTTGTTAAACTTCTTGGAAACACCTGCTTTGACTTCTCCACTTTCCTCTGCACGGCAGGAAAGCCTTGCAGTTCTGTTTCTGTGTGTGTGTGTGTGTGTGTGTGTGTGTGTGTGTGTGTGTGTGTGTGATAGAGAGAGAGAGAGAGAGAGAGAGAACAGAGGCAAACTTCTGGCTCAGGCAAAGCAGTGTCGGAGCTGAGAACCAGAGTTTGAGACAGAGTGGGCTCTTCCCTCTGCTTATATAGGTGGGTTATTTTTAAACCAACACCCCCTTCCTTATTCCCTATTATTGCACTTCCTCTCCCTCTTTCTCAGGAAGCCTACTTGGCTGAGTTTCCTGCCGGTATGCCGTGCTGACTCCAAGTGAATTGAAGAAGTAATAGCACACAAGGGTAAGGACTGGGGTGAGAGACACAGAAAAGGAGAAGAAGGAAAAGTCAAATATATTCCTGTAGCACATTTAAATGACTTTTGACCAAATTGCGGAACATCTAAATAATCAAAGGACATAAAAACATAGGCCAAGATGACAGAATTTAAGAAAGGAAACATAAAATAAGAAAACCTGAGTAAGAAATAACACAAATAAAGGGAGTCAGAACTCATTCTGATTTAAAATGTTGGGGAGGCCCTGATGTGAAGGGGCAGTTTGCTCCAAAGTTTAGGTGCAGCAACAGCAAAGACCTTCTCTCTGTGCTTTAATCTGGACCTCAGGACAGCAAGGAGCATTTGGTCCAAAGACTGCAGTTACATTTTTAATCTTGTCTCAACATCCTCCAAACAGTCCAGTTAAAACTTCAGATTCAAGTTTTAGTGTCAGGTAATCTGGCCAAAAGGGAGCAGAAAAAAGGACTGGGCCAAGAATGGATCCCTGCGGTACCCCGAGAGAAAGTGAAGTTTTTGAGGAAGCTGTATCCCCCATACTGATAGAAAAACTTCTGTTGGTATGTAAGATTTAAAACATTCCAGTGGAGTCCTTTTGACTCCAACACAGTGCTCAAGAGATAAAGATTCGATGATCTAAAGTATCAAAGGCAGCACAGAGGTCTAAGGCTACGTCCACATGTATTTTTGAAAAGGCAGATTTTTCTATGTGTAAACGGTGTTTTCATTCACTGAAAATGGAGATTTTCAGTTTTTGCATTTAGTGTGGACGAGGAAAACGGAGAAAACGCAGCGCCAAAGGTGTGCGCCTTTTTTGACGTCACACTGTGCGCCACGTTTTTGTTTCGGTGAAATGAATTTCTACAATGGGGGACTTAGACAAAATACTGTTACTGTTAACTTCACTCTCTGCAGTGTTTACAACACAGTTACTGTCCCTCCACACACAGGACTCAGTTCTGCTTCTATGCGCCATCTTTGTTTACTCTTTCCCACCCAGGCTTCTAGACTTCTGATTGGCCAACATTTCTACACAGTTAGCAATATATCGCCACTATGTTTCTTTGGCATGTTCCTAGCAGCGTTTTCCTTCGTTTTTGCGTTTACGTGTGGACGGGATTTAAAAAACAAAAAAAACAAAAACGGAAAATCTCAGTTTTCAAAAATACCGTGTACGTGTGGAGGTAGCCTAAGAGTATTAAAATGGAAGAATCTCCCAAATAAGCAAAATTTAAAAGGTCATTTAAAACTTTAAAAGAGCAGTTTCAGTCCTGTGGTGCGCTTTAAAACTAGACTGTAACACTAATGCCATTTTGACCTGGAAAGGTCTGGCTCTGAAGAAGTCCGACTGTAGAGAGAAAAGGCAATTTAAAAATTGGTCTGAGCAATTTCTAAATTGCCACAGTACTTTTTGTGGGTTTCAAGTGGCTGATTACTTCATTCAGCAGTAAAAAAAAAGAAAAATGATGGGTCAGTTGCAGGAGGGATAATATGAGACCTGATATGCGATCCTATTAACACAGAAGTTCAAAAAGTTTTTCAAAAAGTTGCTTTAGCTGCTACAAGAGGAGCAGCAGTGGAAGGATCAGAGTTAATGATGCGAAATAAAATATGAAGTCTGTGACAGTTGTTAGACACAATCTTAGAGAAATACTTTGTTTTTGCTGCTCTTACAGACTCATGATAATTTAATAAAGATTCTCTTAGTCCATTTTCATTCAGCTTCTCTGCACAGCTGTCTGTTCTCTGGTGGCATTATTCAACCAAGTTTTAGGTTGGATCAAGGATTTCCAAGCAGGTTAAATTAAACAAAAGTCATCAGTGAATGGACCTATCAAACAGTAAGCTGTGATTATTTTTTGATAAGAACAAGCAAAAATGATCAGCAGCAACTGAGGTAATCGTGCAAGAATCTGGCACATCAGGTTTGACAGAGAATTATAAAAGGGGAATCTCAGTTACTACAGACATGGGTCAGGGACATTATCGTCACTGATTTCAGTGTCACAGAGAGTCAGACCACAGTCATATCTCAGCATAATTCCTGCCAAAAACTCAGTGAAGTCTTAGATAAAATTATCCTGTAGTTTTGGTCGTTGATACACCAGCGCACACAGCAAAGGAGTGGGCTCCTTGATTTCAAACAACTGCAGTTCAAAGCTGGGGTAAACATCAGCTGTTAGCTGCTAACAGTTGAAGCAGTTTTTATACACAGTGGCTAACCCTCCACCCTGGCCGGTTTTCCAAGGCGAGCTGAGGTTGAGGAGTGAATTACAGTCTGAAGGAAAAAGTTCAGAAAATGGGCTCAACTCACCAATGTTTAGCCAAGTTTCTAGAGCAAATCCATGTGTCAAGAGGTGAGGAAGTCATTCAGAATAAAAGTGAGGGAAAGGACCTTGTTCAAAGCTTGGTATTGAAATATTAATTAGTGTGCCCCTTTGGACTACCTTTGATAGAGCAAGAAAGATCAATGGAGATAAAGAGAGAAGCACAAACGGTAGATTGCAATCCAAGACAATGTCAGTTCAATTCAAATCAATTTTATACATCCATCCATTCGCTTCCGCCTATCCTTTTCAGGGTCGCGGGGGGCGCTGGAGCCTATCCCAGCTGTCCTAGGGCGAGAGGCGGGGTACACCCTGGACAGGTCGTCAGTCTGTCGCAGGGCTAACACACAGGGACAGACAACCATTCGCGCTCACATTCACTCACAGAGTCACACCTATGGGCAATTTGGATTAATCAATTAACCTATCCCCACAAGCTGCATGTCTTTGGATGGTGGGAGGAAGCCGGAGTACCCGGAGGGAACCCACAGGGAGGACATGTAAACTCCACACAGAAAGATACCAGCCTGATGGTGGAATTGAACTTCTTGCTGTGCGGCAACAGTGCTAACCACCGTGCTGCCCAAATTTATATATGTAGCACCAAATAGCACCAAATCACAGCAACAGAATTTAGTATATGGGTTGCGCCGATGAAAAATTCTACATTGTGGGTCATTCTTTCTTTCTTTTTTTTTTTGTTAATGTGAGCTGACATTTTTTAAGGTTAGCAAAATCCCATCTGTCATAAACATCTGTTCCAACACATTTGTAGTGAAATTATATTGCTTTGCACAAATGGTCATTTGTAGTGGGTGCCTCGAAAATAAAAGCAGCAAAACTGCGTTATAATTTCCCACAAAACTCCACAAAACACTGAGCTTTTATAAGGCTGATTACAGATCTAGTGAGCAAACCCAAACGGCAGCGGACAGTTTTGGAAAATTTATTAACACAACCACAAAGGAGGGGAGATAGTGAAGCGGTGCCAGGGAAACTGTAGATTTACAGACAGAGAGTTTGGCAAAGAGGACACAAGGAATTAACAAGGGATCAGAGGGACATGGGGAAAATTTGGCAAGGTAAATGAGAGCTGCCTTAATTGAGAGAAAGGTGGTTTGGGGCATAAGGGGAAGTGAGGGCAGCTGGTGGAAAACCAAGAATGCAGAGGTATTTCAGTGCAAGATTGGGCAGACTGGTGAGCGTGTGACTCCTTCCTTTGGCTGAACATGGTGAGCGAATACTGCTAAATGAGGCCAAGGCTATGCAGTGGAAGATGCTGACATTGAGTCTTCCCGAGATTCTGCAACTCCAGGTTAGTAGCTGGCGAGTGACATAGTAGCAATCTGCAATCTCCAGCCTTCAAATGCAACACGCTCATTCGATGAACAACAAAACAGGTGCAGGAAAGGTGTTACCCTTGTAAAGCCCCACCCCAGGGTTTTCTCTCTGTTAATGTAGGGTCTTTACCTTTCAACAGTACCTCGAGGCTAATGTTGTTGTGATTTGGGGTCGATCGTGGATCAAGAGTTGGCAGTTTGTCTTGTAATTGGAAGGTTGCCGGTTCGAGCCCTGGCTTGGACAGTCTCGGTTGTTGTGTCCTTGGGCAAGACACTTTACCTGTTGCCTACTGGTGGTGGTCAGAGGGCCCGGTGGCGCCAGTGTCTGGCAGCCTCGCCTCTGTCAGTGCGCCCCAGGGTGGCTGTGGCTACAATGTAGCTTGCCATCACCAGTGTGTGGATGACTGAATGTAGTGTAAAGCGCTATGCAAATACAGGCCATTTACCATTTTGGTGTTATATATTTAAAATTTGATTGAATTTCAATGGAATTCTATTTTCCCACTGAGTCACCCAGGCTTGTCAGGGGAAATCAAACTCTTCATGTTATTAAGGAATTTTTTCTCTTTGTTAATTCTCAGGGGCCTCTCTGATATTTTAGGGTAGTGATTACCAAAGTGTGGGCTGTGAGAATACTGCAGGTGGGTCACAGTAATGGCAGAAATTAAGTTTGAACGTTTGCACAAATATGCACAGTTACATATTTAGATAAATGTATTTATTTAAAAATGAATTAAAACAGCTGATGAACAAAGATGTGTAGATTGAGTGCAAATGGTTCTCATTTTTCCGAGCTCATCATTTAGGAACGTGTTGGATGCCCGAAAACGTAATATGTTGACGATTTGTCACCTAGCGTAAAATGTTACGCTTTGGGAGTGAGAACGTGTTCGCAATTTATATCCAACAGTTTTTGAATACACCTTTCAAAGATATACGTCACTTTGTCGTGTGTTTTGATTGGATGATGAATTAAGATTAGGTGGGCCCCATTGGATTCTGTGGATTTTAAGGGGGCAGCAGCACTCTTGACTTTGGGAATGGGTATTCCAGAGTATTATTCTCTACCTTACAATATGAACCACTTTTGGATCTGGTGATATATAAATGAATCAGAAACAAACTTCATAAAGCACATGAAATAGACTAGCATACTGCATACCATATAGATGGTGTTTTTCTCTTTTGGTGATTTTGCTGTGTATATGGAAATGTCAGTTCAGATATTCAGTTCATTAGTTTTACTATTATATATTGTGCTGTTTTGTTGTTCTTGTTAAATGTACACATTTTAACATAACACAGTGCGAAAGCTGAAAAAAGGTCAGACATTTTTGCTCTGTTGAGTCATATGATTTGTCACTTACACTCAACAACTATGTCCACAGCTCTGACTTCAGCACGCTTCAGCTGCATTGTATGTGTATTTCTTTTGTGAATTACTGCAAATAAAGTATGTTCACCATGCATCATAGAGGAAAGTGCATTTTATTCTATTTGAATACTATGTCTTCAGTTTATATACTTACTGAATTACATGAAAGTAAAAGAAATTATTCTGAAATGCTTTATAGTAAACTATGAATCTGATGCACACATAACAATAGATACGTTTGATACATTCTAGAGTTATGATAATGAGAGAATTATAAGATCTTGTGAACAGAATCTCAAGTGGGGAAGAAAACAGAAATGCAGCAGGAAGAGGAGGGAGGGGATTCCATGCATAGCTGTGGGCCAAGTTGGACCAAGCTGCACATGCTGGAGCTTTTAGGGACACTGGAAAGTAAAGCAGTTTGTGTAGAAACATGGAGAGGAATCATCTGTAACATAGAATATAAAAAACCAAGAAGACAGCATAATAAGACTTCTGAAAGTTTGTCAATCAGAATAGAAACATGCCTTGTTATAGAGACATTTATGTGCTGCTAGTCGAATCAGAGGAGGGAAGGCAGAGGATAATCTGAAAATCATAACAACTGTCTGATTGCAGTGTAGCAATCATAATTGTTGTCTGAAGGCCAACAAATGCCCAACAGATTTATTTTTTCCGGTTGGACCATTACCACTTTTGCTATAATAGTCCACTTGCTAGTCATATTTTATTAGTTTTATATTGGGATTTCTTTTTTTTTTTTAAATTTAAGTTAATACAATCACAGAAGAAAAAGAAGAAAGAAAGACGCTTTGGGAAGAAAAGAGAAGGAGAAAAAATGCTGAAAATCTGCTTCAATACCCGCTGAAAACCAAACCACAGCAACAACCAACATACGCATAAGTAACAGTAAATAATAAATATTAAATGTTACTGAGCAGCACACAGTATTAATAATACACGACATGTTTGGAGACAGCAGCCTACCAAGAGAGTGTGTGTCTGTGAGTACCCATTTGTATTGAATCGAATATCTTTAGCTGCAAGCCATACTTTCTTTCTGACCAGGCAAGTAACTGGGTGCAGCGGAGTCTTCTTTCAGTAGTTGCAGCTATCCCTATGAAGTTGTACAAAAACACGGTGGTTGGCATACTTATTGTTTTGGTTGGTGGTCTTGAGCAGAGCCTCTCTGGTTTGAGCCCTGACTCTGTTGGAGGTGATGTTGCACAGAGGGAACTGCAAGGTTGAGAATGAGAGGCCAGAGATGGTACGAACATCAATTGATGTGTAGCGGAGGAGATCGGAGAACTATGGGCGTATTCGACCCAGGACAGCTGTGTGGACCAAGAGGAAGGATTTTGGGTAGTGATGCAGCAGATTGAAATACTTAGTTAAAGTCTTTCTGTCACTGTGGATGAAAACCAGAGCTTAAACAAGCTTTGGCCCCCGGGGTGGTGGAAAAAGCCGTCCAGGCTTGAGAAATGAAGTGGGGCCCTCTGTCAGACAGCATGTAATTCCATGTAATTCCATGTAATTTGAAAACATGATTCACAAGGAGCTTAGCAGTTTCAGATGTAGTTGGCAATTTCTCGAGGGCGATGACTTGAGCAAAACCTATCAATGATGGAAAGATTTGGGATGGGAATGGATAAAAATGTAGCGATTTATTGATATTACTTATCGATTCGATTTCTTATCGATTCTCATTGTGCTCTCACCAGCTCCGCTTTGAGAGGTACCACCATCACTAAGTAGCATATCAAAGATATTACATTTGTGAACATTGACTGGATGTTGTGTGGTCACAGGGTTGTGCATGTTACAGGCCTATTTGTTTTGCTGGTTCGGAGTCAATGAGATTCTGCTCTATCCCAGAGTTGATCAGGGCATGAAGGGGCAACTTGGTCTTAGCAACGCGTGACTTGAAGCAATAGTCAGGGCTTAGTGAGAGAAGCCCACCTGTACCCCCGAAACTACCAGCGGGCAAACTCGTTTGGTCTCACAGGACAGGAAGCAAGGAAACGCCTGGTCTGAGCACAATAAAAACACTTGTGAGCTCTGGTTCAGCCTTGAAGTGTGGATTCTGGCCAGCATGTTGCGGTGGCTGCAGTCCAGAAATTGACCACAAATTCTGCCACGCTGCGGATGCCCTGGTGGAGGTTGAATCGTTTTTTCACAGAACTGTCCTCAGACATGGGGTGAGCGAAAGTCTTTTTCAGCTTGTTCAAAAAGACATCATATAGGCAGGCAGCAATGTTCTTGAACATGAAGAAAGCTTCAGCACTCTTCCCCTCAGTAAGCTTACCACGTAGGAAAGCTCTGTGGTGTCATCAGGAAGGAACCTGGCTACTTCAGAATCGGTTTCAGTTACAACGAAATTATTTCTCTTTTAGCACATAAACACTGTGGTGATAAGTATAAGGACAGTAAAAATGTGGTGCAGAGAGCATCACGTGGCCAGAAGGAAAAAACACAAAAACTTGGAAGGCTGGCAATGAACAAATCCACGGATATCAATGGTTACACCCTCGTGCAATAAACAGGATGTAGGTTGTTTCACAAGACACGATAAGAGAGCTAATCTTTACTCATCTACTACTATTACTGTGATGAACATGGAGCTACTGTAAAGCTTAAATTATTTGGAAGCTCAAGTTATTTGTTTCATTGAATTTTATATTTGGGGCTTACAAACAGGAAATACAACATCTGGATAACTAGATAAATAGATTCCCATAGCTACTGCTTGAAGAAACAACAGCATCCTTTCAGCATCCAAGTTTATAGTGGCTGAAGCTATGAATATGGAACGGTAAATAGAACGATGCTTATGTGACCTTATATGAGCATGAATTACCTTTATTTTGTGACATGTTTCAATAAGCCAGTTGTATCCCTACCCTATGTCAGCTTGTGTATGTATGTGTATGTCTATGCAAACAGTTCACTCACAAATACTAATATGATCATTATTTGATATAATTTATTATTAACTCACTGGAGCCTTTTGTTTGCCTGTCATGTCCATCTCACTAATCCCATAGAACTCCAGAGAAAACACGACTGCGTTCTCTCATTTCAACATAATTCATTTTAATGAACTGAACATCCTTAAAAATATATGAAAATTACAAGACTAAATTGTGTTTAGATGAGGAATTTAAATTAGTAACATTGGATATATGAGGTTCTTATACACAAATTCAACAACTTCCCTATTTTTTTCAGTGAGCTTTTATTTTCAGGGGAATGAGAATCACAAAGAGGTTTCTAGGAAAAGCCACAACTACAAAAAACCCGCAGAGAAAAAGGCAAGTCCTGTGCAGTCAGCTGAATGGGAAGAAGACCTAAACTCCACTGTTTGTCAGATACCCTGTTATTATGGTAAGCTAGCCAAAACAGGAGATAGAAGCAACTGATATCAAGATAAAAAAAAAGCTCCTTACCATGCAAGGAGGGTTCCACCTGAAGTCCAGAGACCTGAGACTGAAGAAAAGAAGGAACACAAGAAGCTTGAGAAATACCAGGGGCTGAGAGAGGAGCTAGAAAATGCATATATTTATTTATATATAATTTTCTTTCTGTCACAACCCGGTACAAGAGGACAGTAGTAGGTCACTGCAGTAGTGTAAGCAGTGTCTGGATGTATGATGTGAAATGCTCTTAAGACAATTAACCAAAATTCTAACCAACCAAATCAAACCCCAAGGAGAAAGAGACAGACAGAGAGAGCTTTATGTAACAGCCAATCAGGCAGCTCAGATGTAGCCTGTCCCATTGGTTACATTTGACTCTCTAGTCCAGGGGTGGGCAACTCCAGGCCTAAAGGGCCGGTGTCCTGCAGCTTTTAGATGTGTCCTTGATCCAACACAGCTGATTTAAATGGCTAATTACCTCATCAACATGTGTTGAACTTTGATTGAGGTGTGTTGACCCAGGGTGAGATCTAAAACCTGCAGGACACTGGGCCTTGAGGCCTGGAGTTGCCCACCCCTGCTCTAGTTTCCAATATGATATTTCAAGTAAACACACAGAAGCAATATACAATGTATTACAAGTTACAAGTTTGGCTACAACAACTACATAACTAGTTTATTTCAATATTTTTTTTAACATAACAGACTACAGTCTTACTAATCTGACTCACCTTGAGCTTCTTTCAAGTTTTCATAAATCTACCTACCAACCTCTCCTCACATATTCTCTTCCACATCCTCTTAAAGCCCAGCAACTTTGATACCTTAGGAAGCAATTTAAGAAAAAGACAGCATAGAAAACTCATAGGAGTATTAAAAAAAACTAAGGCAGAAGTGCATGAGATAGAGCGTCCATCACTACATTCTCACTGTTTTCTGATATGACATATATCCAGGCATTAAGGCTGTAGGAACAATGTCCATCTCATCAACCTTTGATTGGGATTCTGAAGAGATCACAAGAAATTCAGTGCGTTGGGATCAGTGTACACAGAACACTTGAGCCAACATAAACATCATGATTCTGCAGAACCCAAATTGATGCCAGAGCATTTCTTCAATTGCAAAATACTGCAGCTGATAAGGCTTGCACTTCATGACAAATAACTCACTGGTTTGGAAACACCATCTGTACTAGCACCAACATTAATATTGTGCTCTTTTACATGACTACACAATGGTGCAACTGAGAATAAGTTACCCGAAGCTTCTGCATTTATAAGACAAGGTTGTAGCATTACTTCTCCCAATACTCCTCCTTCCTCCTCAAGTGCTGCCACCACCTTTTTGAACTGAAAGGTGGTTTTGAACTGAAGATGCAGCCTATTAACAGGAAATTCAGAAGATACGACCATGATAAGGTTTCAGCAAGTTTACATGAGAGATTTTATTAGATTGTCTTGTTCTGATACCCATTTCACAACAGAGCAAAATCAAAACATTTGGCCTGAAATGGCAATTCAACAAATAGTGACAATACTAATCCCTGAGCACCATGACTGTAGTGTCGTTGTACAGCTTTATCAATTTCAGTTTTTTTTTTAATAGCAACAAATCGCAAAAAGAGCCTCAAGGTGCTTTATATGATAATGTCAAGATCCTACATTTCTACAACTTTGTTTTCTTCAGTTGAGATCCAGATGTAGTTCAGTGAAGTCAGTAGTCTTTGCAGTGTCTGATATGTGATGTGAAGTGAGTAGAGGTTTATGCTTGGGATCAAATCCAGGTTTTTCTGGTGGTAACTGCATATCAGGGACTGTTCAGAAAGAGACTAAATAACTACCTCTAACCGTGAACCATCTGAAGCTTCCTTGGTGAAAGAATTCTTTCAGTCTCCTTCAGAAGAAATCCTTAATCAATGTAAAAAAGATCAGCTGTTGAAAATTGAGATTTCTGCATCTCAACTAAAGGGTTCTGCAAAAAGCATTTAGAAGGCAAATATACAGGAAGGAGTTTTGTTTGTTACTGAAAGTAAGGGTTTACCAAACACACCTGCATCAGTAATCACTAATTTAGGATTTGAAACAATTGTTGATGTTACAGTTTGACCATGAAAAATTTAATCATCGACAGTTGGATCTTTAGATTATGAAACAAAAACTGACACTGAGCAAAGTAAGACTAGTGTTCCTTTTTCCTGATGTTGCTATCACTCTAACTAACTATGGCCGTTGTCCTTGGCTTGTCCACCACTACTATGTCGGGTTGGTTAGCAATCACCAGTTTATCCATCTGTAATCCCACAGGATCTTAGCTCGGTCATTCTCAACCACCCTAATGGGTGTGTCCCATTTTAACCTCAGGACTTCCAGGCCATGCTCAGCACAGATGTTCTGTATACTATGCTACACACTTGGTTATGGGGTTCCATGTATCCTCTGCTTGCTACCCATGAAGTTGAACAATAGAATTCACTCTATTTGTCTAGTCATAAATATAACACAGTACAGCAACCCTGACAGTATTTGTAGATTTTGAAGGTATTCTTTAAAAGAAACCTTATGTAGCAGGGCAAAAGAAAAATGTCATATCTTGTGTAATATGTTATATATTCTAAGATTAATACACTGACTTAAAAAAATTAGGGTTAAAGCCTTTGAATAAAACAGTGTTTTTGCTAAAAGTCTGATCTACCGTACATTGGCACTTGTGTAGTGTTCTTAGACAATGAAGGTCACAGGTGTGCTCATTTTCAGTATAAACATTGGTTTAGATAGTCAGGATGAACTGCTGTCTTGTTTACAGCCGGTCAGAATGTCTGGTTTGTGGTTCTTGACAGGCCAGACATTTTTTTAAAGTAATGCCACCCTGTTTGGTAAACCCTAAATTTTAAATGACAACCTTTAGTAACACAGTGGATGCTATAAAGATACCTGCCCTCTGTCGCAGTTAAAAATAGAACGATTTGGTATTGAGAGTGAATAATAAAGGTCTGGAAACTAAACATTTAAAGAATATAGGCCATCTGGACAACCTGCATAATCTAAAAAATTTTATTTTGATTCTGTTCACAATAGATTAAAAAAAAAAATCAAGACATAACTGCAGTACAGACTTTCAAGAATTCAAGGTTTTAGATAAAGTTAGTGTCAAAAAAAGTTACAGCCATTTTAATTGATTACTGTAATTAGAAGGCCCTTCTGGGTGCTTCCTTATTTGCTGTGGGGTTGCCACATACATGGAAATATAGCGGGTTCACAGAAAATTACAAATCAACGGTTACACTCAAGATTACACATTTACGGCAGCTTGCACAGTTCTGAAAAAATATTTAAGGAGGTGTGTGGGCTTTATCAAGACCTGTGATCCTGTTTCAGCAAGAACTGTTATTTTTCTAGGTTGCTGAGATTAGTTAGCTTCATAAATTTGAATATTTCAATATGGTGACTATGATAAAACATAGTGATGAATATTTGCTTTGTTGCAGAGTTGGCAGCTGTCCAGTGTCCTCTAGTCACATTTTGCCTGCACACAAACTGAAATCAGCTGATCATAGTGAGAGTGTAAGAACCGATAAGTGGGATCAATGGGCAGGCAGACGATTCCAAGGAACCGGGTTGCTGGGAACCTGTTCTCTACCTGCCGGGGATCAGTTACCCTGCTGGGATAATAAGCTGTCCAAAGGAGGAGATAGAAGCCACTGACGTCAAGAAAAGGAAGCCTCACCATGCATGAAGGGTTTCACCACAAATCCAGCTAATTACCTCGTAAGCGAGGTAATTAGTAAGCGAAAAGACACTGGCGGTGGACTAGTGAGTATCAGAACCACTTCCAGGATGAGACAACAAACATCCATGAATACATCAGGAAGATGGCCCCAATTGATCATGTGCTTAGTGAATCCCTCAGGCAGCAGAAACCCCCCCCCCCAAAAGAGGAACCATCATGGAAAGACAGGCCTCTGCATGGTATGTATCACCTAGATTTAGGATTTCTGGATGTCAGCCAGTTCTTCTATGACAGCACAGGAACAAGATCTGAGCACAAGAGCTATAGAGGCTGGCGAAGCTTGCAACCTGGACCCTCTGTAGCCAGTTACCAAGATTATTTGAAGCACCCTCTGAAGGTCTACCAGATGATGTGAACTACAGACAATTCCTACTGCGACCATCACTGAGACAGTCAGTGACACTCAGAAATATTATAATTATGATCATTTATCACTATTTTTATATCAACGAGGGAAATGACCACAAAAACAACGCCATGATTCCCGAGTCTGACAAAAAGGCACAGAACCAAGCAGCAGGTATATTCTTTCCTTGACATCCACCTTTGTTGTAGTGTTCATTGACACAGTGTTGCTATGACAACAAGCACACACACACACACACACACACACACACACACACAAGATAGTACTGGGTTGTAATGAAAAACCAGTCAATCCGAGTCGAGTCATAGTGATCGGCCCGAGTACATACTTTAAGTTAAGTTAGCAAGTTGATAACCATGTTTGTGTGACCATTTATCTTGATTGCCAATGTTAAGGTAAGTGATTTTAAAGATTTGAAAACCTGTTTCCAGAGTTTGTTTGAAACTTGTTATTTTCACTTTGACTGGTGGTCAGCTTGTGGCTGGGTGCCAGTTCCACTCAGGTTTGCTGACTTCACAATGTGTATTCACACTTCACTAGTATGATTTTCATTAAGAGGAATAGAGAAAGGCAATTTGTGTGTGTATCTCTGGCCACATCTGCATTTACATATTGCAGTGCAAGTTTGTGAAACACATTTCACAGAATTTGTCGGCACACAGTGTATTGTGTGCAGTGTGTGAGACTATGCAGGTTTAATTAGCATGGCTGCTGCAGGATGTGTGTAGTCTGAAAACCACAGAATAAGTTTAGCGCACACTTTACTTCACTTAGTTAATTCTCTGCTCTGCAATACCCACTGATGTAGTTGAGATAATTCAAGTAGTCATACAGAGAACAAAAAGACAAAACATTTAAATATTTCCTGAACTAATATTTATTTATGAATGAAGAGGAAATACAGTTTATCTTGGTAATGTATTCTGCACAGATTCGGTGTGGTTAGATGTGTGCGTATGTAAAATTCCTCTAACCCATTATGCAAAAAATGAACAATCCAGTGATCAGAAGTGAGGACAGAAAATGAAAAAAAGATAAGCACTCAGCACAGGGTTTCAAGTAACAAAATTATTCAGCAGCTTGTAGCAACATACTTCATTTTATTCAGTTTCATCAGTTTATTCATTGATACCCAAAAAGTTGATTCTGTTCATCTGGACGTAACGTTTTCAGTGGGAGAAACGTTACGTCACTCATCCAAGTGACTTCTTCAGTCTCAGCTGACTGCAGGTTTCTCCAACTTTATAAACAGTAACTTTGCACAATGACTGAAACGAGCTAACTGAAGGAACAATGGGCTGTGAGGTCAGTTCCTTGATCTTTAATATGAAAATTGTCATGACCATTGATCAACAACTACTGATCATAGACCATTGATCATTGGTCAATGACTATTGATCAGTGGCCATGAGTACCATTCACAGAGAGTTGTGCAATCACAGCATTGTAAGATGGTGACAGATGTACCCTTAGACCCCCTCCTTGATTCAGAGAGGGTCTTTCCCTTTTCACGTAAATGGCCTCCTTGACTCCGCGCTCAAACCAGCGTTCCTCCCTGCCCAGGATGTTACGTCCTCATCATTGAAAGAGTGTCCACTGGCCTGTAGGTGTGAATAGAATAAAAAGATTTTCACAGAACTCTGTGAAAAGTTAAGTAAACCATTACTGCTGCCATGTAACTTAAAAGAGAGTCTAGGTACTGCTAATCAAATGCAGTTGATTAACTGATCATCAGCATGTGACCAACTCTATTGAAGCAGCCTAGAGCTGGTCTAGAGCAGCGGTCCCCAACCCCCGGGCCACGGACCACTACCAGTCCGTGAGTCATTTGGTACCAGGCTCGGGTGTGAGGGTTTTTATTAGGTTTATACTGTTTTATTGGTTTTTATCGTTTTTTAAAAAATCGTTTTTATCACTAACTTGGTTCCCCTGGGTCTTTTCCTGTGTGTTATGAATAAATATTCTTTTTTTTTTGGTACCGGTACTGTTTTTTTTATTTTGTTGTATTTATCCGCAACACCTTAAAGGCTTGTCTGTGAAAATATTGTCGGACATAAACCGGTCCGTGGTGCAAAAAAGGTTGGGGACCGCTGGTCTAGAGCATTCATTGGTGTATTAACACAAAGGCACAATCTTCCCAGGAGTGGGCAAATGAGCAAATTCACCCAGAGGTCAGACTGTGCAATGTTAAAAACCCCATGTCAGACTCTACTTGCCTCAGCATGTTAAACATTAAGGTGAATGATAATATATGTGTCTCTGTTTGTGTTTGTGTGGAAGCTGGAAAGCTGGAAAACACCTTTCCAACAGATATTTGTATATATTGGCTCAGTGCCTCAGTAACGTCAATTGACTGTTGGATCCAGAACTATTCCTCAAGGGCAGTGGTTAGGAAACCTTCAATATTATAGTTGTTGCGAGAGGGGAAAGGGGTGGTAAAATAAGATTCTTTTCCAGGGTGGTCTTTTCTTCTACAGTTCAAACACAGGAGAGAAAAAGGGTTTAAAAAAAGATGATGCTGGGCGGTCCCTGGGATCATGAACCCACACAACCAAATGGACAGTGACAAATGCTTAGACACACAAACAGACACACACACAGACTCAAACTTAAGAACACTGCAGACACATGCATAAACATATACATTTACACACTATACTTGCACACATATTCCCTCAGATTCTCTTGCATAATGTCATAATTGCATGTTTTTAGATTTGTGTTGTGGAACATTTAGGCTGTCTGAGAGCCATAATAGTGGATAGAAGGGCACTGTTTCATGGTAAGTCACCAGACACTGGAAAATACCAGTTGGGTCTATCTTTGTTTGTCTAACTTGGGACAAAAAGGAAAGCATGGATGGTTGTGATGCTTGTATGTCTTAGAGGCACCACATGATTGTGTCTTTGTGGCCGAGGTGGCTGTATGTCTCTGTTTGTTTAATCTGGAGAGAATAAGAAAAGGGAGGTAAGAGAATGTTGTGGTATTTGGTGCCTCTGTGTCTTGGAGGCTCTGTGTAACTGTCCGTCTGTATATAACCGACGTGTATTTGTGGCTAAATTTATATTCTAGGGTATTTCATTGTAGAGCTGTGATACATTTTGACATTCAAAACTAGAATGCAAAATTTATCAGCTCTAAAGGAGGTTTTTCACTGTACGACCTCACGCTTCATTTCTTAGCTTTTCAAGACACCATTACCTATAAAACAAAGCCTGATAGTCTGATTGAACACCAGCTGAAGTTTTTCCATAAAGCTAAACTTGAGTTTTTTACCTGTGTTTGTTGCCACAGTGACACATTAACAAAATAACTTGAAAGGGTTCAGTGGCTTTCACCACATCCTCTTCGACTCATATTGAAAAATTTATTTCCTACTGTATGGAAATTTAATTTCTGATCAAACAAAAAGCATCATTAACCCTAGTTATTGATCCATACAGAGTCCACACACTGCTTTACTATTTGGACGGACCTTCGTTGTTTGATACAAATTTGTCAGGCAACAATTCTTTGGTAAAAATTGTTACCAATTGGTTTTTGGTAACCCTGTTTGTCACCTCGGCAATAACCAAGCTTCTGACTTTATAGGACAAGTAATCCCATATCACTTATGTGAGATGATGATAGAATTTCCTTCAAATACCTCCCTTCTATAGGAGGCATTTGAGTTTTCCTGGAACTACATGTGTTTGCTATAAATTCTTGTTAATGTTCAGATTCATTGAAGTCGAAACCATTAACATGTATCACTGATTCACTTTGTTTTTCTCCTACAGGGAGTGCAGAATTATTAGGCAAGTTGCATTTTTGAGGAATAATTTTAATATTGAACAACAACCATGTTCTCAATGAACCCAAAAAACTCATTAATATCAAAGCTGAATGTTTTTGGAAGTAGTTTTTAGTTTGTTTTTAGTTTTAGCTATTTTAGGGGGATATCTGTGTGTGCAGGTGACTATTACTGTGCATAATTATTAGGCAACTTAACAAAAAACAAATATATACCCATTTCAATTATTTATTTTTACCAGTGAAACCAATATAACATCTCTACATTCACAAATATACATTTCTGACATTCAAAAACAAAACAAAAACCAATCAGCGACCAATATAGCCACCTGTCTTTGCAAGGACACTCAAAAGCCTGCCATCCATGGATTCTGTCAGTGTTTTGATCTGTTCACCATCAACATTGCGTGCAGCAGCAACCACAGCCTCCCAGACACTGTTCAGAGAGGTGTACTGTTTTCCCTCCTTGTAAATCTCACATTTGATGATGGACCACAGGTTCTCAATGGGGTTCAGATCAGGTGAACAAGGTGGCCATGTCATTAGTTTTTCTTCTTTTATATCCTTTCTTGCCAGCCACGCTGTGGAGTACTTGGACGCGTGTGATGGAGCATTGTCCTGCATGAAAATCATGTTTTCCTTGAAGGATGCAGACTTCTTCCTGTACCACTGCTTGAAGAAGGTGTCTTCCAGAAACTGGGAGTTGAGCTTGACTCCATCCTCAACCCGAAAAGGCCCCACAAGCTCATCTTTGATGATACCAGCCCAAACCAGTACTCCACCTCCACCTTGCTGGCGTCTGAGTCGGACTGGAGCTCTCTGCCCTTTACCAATCCAGCCACGGGCCCATCCATCTGGCCCATCAAGACTCACTCTCATTTCATCAGTCCATAAAACCTTAGAAAAATCAGTCTTGAGATATTTCTTGGCCCAGTCTTGACGTTTCAGCTTGTGTGTCTTGTTCAGTGGTGGTCGTCTTTCAGCCTTTCTTACCTTGGCCATGTCTCTGAGTATTGCACACCTTGTGCTTTTGGGCACTCCAGTGATGTTGCAGCTCTGAAATATGGCCAAACTGGTGGCAAGTGGCATCTTGGCAGCTGCACGCTTGACTTTTCTCAGTTCATGGGCAGTTATTTGGCGCCTTGGTTGTTCCACACGCTTCTTGCGACCCTGTTGACTATTTTGAATGAAACGCTTGATTGTTCGATGATCACGCTTCAGAAGCTTTGCAATTTTGAGACTGCTGCATCCCTCTGCAAGATATCTCACTGTTTTTGACTTTTCTGAGCCTGTCAAGTCCTTCTTTTGACCCATTTTGCCAAAGGAAAGGACGTTGCCTAATAATTATGCACACCTGATATAGGGTGTTGATGTCATTAGACCACACCCCTTCTCATTACAGAGATGCACATCACCTAATATGCTTAATTGGTAGTAGGCTTTCGAGCCTATACAGCTTGGAGTAAGACAACATGCATGAAGAGGATGATGTGGACAAAATACTCATTTGTCTAATAATTCTGCACTCCCTGTATATTACACATACTACATACTGCATGCTTTTCCTGTTAAGCCGTATATTCTTCATTATTGTTACTGTGACAGATGCTCATGGTATCATGAAACACGATCCAATGGCAGAACATCTTTGGGGTAAATGAGATCAGAAACGCATTGACGTGTATGACTAGAGCTGAAGAATTAAAATATGGGGATGGATATCTGATGTAACATCATATCTCTAAATAGTACAATTCATGCTCCAAAGTATTAATTTTAAACCAATTCAGGTATATACTGGGTACACCTTCACGGGCAGCCTAGGTCAACAGTAGCTTTCTCTTTGACAAGAAATCTGATGCTGCAGTCAGGTCCAACAAAAACACCAACTGCCGATATGAAAGATTTTAATTTCTGCTGAGCCTTTAGGTGGATGATTGAATTTATTATCAACAGCATGAATATATGGAGCTAAACTGTGTTGTGTCAACGTTCCAGGCTCCTGCAATCAGTTTGTTGGTGTTAGGAATGTTTTTCTGGCATACTTTAATCCCTTTATTACCAACCAGTCAACTTTATATGAAAGTTTATTTTCATTGAATTGTGAATCTTTGTTGTTTTACAATCAAAACAGAAGCATAAGAAAATATTTACTGCTGACGGAAGATATCATGCAAGAGCGGAAAACTATGTGACCAATATGGTACATTACAGCATTTCAGCACGGCTGACAACTACAACACCAAACTCAGAAGTAAAAAGCAGAAAACAGAAAAATAAAGTTCTTAAAACTGGAACATTATGAGCTGCTGAGAAATGCAAGCACAGTGCAGAGGCTCAATAGCAGACTTGTTTAAAGTGGTAGGTTTTCTTCACACCATTCCATTAGGCTTCTCCTCTCCTTTCATAAAGACTGTAGACGACCTGTTTTATCGGTGGGGGGTAATTACCGGCATGCGCAGACTCTGCATGCGTGCACAGACACACAGACAGGCAAACATACACATAATCATATATAGATGCACACAGGATCGTGGTCTGCTTTGATAGTTCTTGTAATTAGGCAATACTTGCTTCGTTGGGGGTGGGGGTGGGTAGTGTGGAGGTAGTACATGGTAGTCGTCTCTGTAGTACGGAAAAAAAAGAGCTTCGGTCTTATATTAAAGCACTCATCACTAGGTCTGTTTCATGCTTAGACATCAAACATGAGAGACTCTTATGTGACTGCTATTAACATCATTGTTCCTCCTTCTCCTGTCTGTATTTAACGGCAGCTCACTGTCTGGATACAGAGGCAGCAAGTATGACTTTTCTTCAAGGCATGATGTCACTATTTACTGAAAATTTCTATGTGATTCAAGCCACCTAAGTGTTGAATTTCTGTTATCCTCAGTCTCTTTTTTGGGAAATCATCAGTGTAGCTTGGACTTTAATTTTCTAATAGGTTCCTTGCTGTTGTTATGTTTTGTTTCTTTGGTTAAATAGCAAAAACAAAATAATCAGAATTTTATTTCACCATTTTTCTCATTCATCTCTACTGTACAAGTTCTGCTTCGAGCCCCACCTGTTATGATTTTAGGTAGGGATGTAAGAAAATATCGATACATTGAAATATCACAATATTTTGTGTTACGATACTGAATCAATATTCAAAAGCAATTTATGAGCAATTTTCTATTTTTAATTTACGAGTACATGTGTCTAGACACCATAGCGACGTAGCGTCAAATACTAATTTTAAAACCAAATGAGGTACTCGACGGAAAATGGAAGAAGTTGAGTTTTCGAAACTACCAGCAACTTCAACTCGTGCAACAAAAATAGCGCAGTCAGTACTTGTTTTTATTTGCAAAGGCATTTGCCCTCTGAGTGTTGTGAAGAACAAAGGATTTTGTAATATGATTAAAACGCTGGAGCCCCGTTACACCGTTCCTTCCCGACAACACATCACGGACATCGCTCTGCCAAAGTTGTACCAAGAAGTCAAAGCGACAGTGCTGGAATCTCTCAGCTCAGCAGAGACAGTTGCTTCAACATGCAACGCTTGGATTTCGAGAACCACAGTTTCTCCATTAATATTGAAAATTCCCACATCCTTCTGTCCCCACAGGTAAAGAGTTTGGGTGTCGTACTTGACAGTACTCTCTCATTTCAGTCTCACATTAATTACAAAACCCGGTCTGCATACTTTCACTTACGTTCGTCCCTTCCTTACTCCCCATGCTTCCCCTATTTAAGTCACAACTCAAAACCTACTTGTTTAAAATGGCTTACTCGCTTTAATACAGATGTTACTTGCTGTCAAATCGTGTTTTTTGTTTGTGGTTGTATTTTGCTGGTTTCTGTATTTTAATTTATTACAATCTATTTTAATCTACTGTTTTATTGATGTCGTTTTCTCTTTGTAAGGTGACCCTGGGTTTTAGAAAGGTGCCCTCAAATAAAATGTATTATTATTATTAGTATTATTAGTAGTAGTAGTAGTATTTTTACTGAAGTTGTTGATATATCAGTAAAGTGGATTTTGTTTGTTTATTTGAACTCCATTCATTTTGA
Organism: Astatotilapia calliptera; assembly: GCF_964374335.1. Classification (NCBI taxonomy): domain Eukaryota; kingdom Metazoa; phylum Chordata; class Actinopteri; order Cichliformes; family Cichlidae; genus Astatotilapia; species Astatotilapia calliptera. The sequence continues at coordinate 16,464,557 of NC_137438.1, read as the reverse complement.
ACTTAAAGAGAGAGTGTTTTTGTTTCCTCTAGTGAAATTTATCCCTCTATTTTAGTTGAGATAGCTCATGTCGAGCATTTAACAGTTTGGACTGTTTACTGTGAGTTTTCCTACAATTAAAACAAACACAAATATTGTCTGGCTTTTAGTATCACAATACAGGGAGTGCAGAATTATTAGGCAAATGAGTATTTTGTCCACATCATCCTCTTCATGCATGTTGTCTTACTCCAAGCTGTATAGGCTTGAAAGCCTACTACCAATTAAGCATATTAGGTGATGTGCATCTCTGTAATGAGAAGGGGTGTGGTCTAATGACATCAACACCCTATATCAGGTGTGCATAATTATTAGGCAACGTCCTTTCCTTTGGCAAAATGGGTCAAAAGAAGGACTTGACAGGCTCAGAAAAGTCAAAAATAGTGAGATATCTTGCAGAGGGATGCAGCAGTCTCAAAATTGCAAAGCTTCTGAAGCGTGATCATCGAACAATCAAGCGTTTCATTCAAAATAGTCAACAGGGTCGCAAGAAGCGTGTGGAAAAACCAAGGCGCAAAATAACTGCCCATGAACTGAGAAAAGTCAAGCGTGCAGCTGCCAAGATGCCACTTGCCACCAGTTTGGCCATATTTCAGAGCTGCAACATCACTGGAGTGCCCAAAAGCACAAGGTGTGCAATACTCAGAGACATGGCCAAGGTAAGAAAGGCTGAAAGACGACCACCACTGAACAAGACACACAAGCTGAAACGTCAAGACTGGGCCAAGAAATATCTCAAGACTGGTTTTTCTAAGGTTTTATGGACTGATGAAATGAGAGTGAGTCTTGATGGGCCAGATGGATGGGCCCGTGGCTGGATTGGTAAAGGGCAGAGAGCTCCAGTCCGACTCAGACGCCAGCAAGGATGGAGGTGGAGTACTGGTTTGGGCTGGTATCATCAAAGATGAGCTTGTGGGGCCTTTTCGGGTTGAGGATGGAGTCAAGCTCAACTCCCAGTCCTACTCCCAGTTTCTGGAAGACACCTTCTTCAAGCAGTGGTACAGGAAGAAGTCTGCATCCTTCAAGAAAAACATGATTTCCATGCAGGACAATGCTCCATCACACGTGTCCAAGTACTCCACAGCGTGGCTGGCAAGAAAGGGTATAAAAGAAGAAAAACTAATGACATGGCCTCCTTGTTCACCTGATCTGAACCCCATTGAGAACCTGTGGTCCATCATCAAATGTGAGATTTACAAGGAGGGAAAACAGTACACCTCTCTGAACAGTGTCTGGGAGGCTGTGGTTGCTGCTGCACGCAATGTTGATGGTGAACAGATCAAAACACTGACAGAATCCATGGATGGCAGGCTTTTGAGTGTCCTTGCAAAGAAAGGTGGCTATATTGGTCGCTGATTTGTTTTTGTTTTGTTTTTGAATGTCAGAAATGTATATTTGTGAATGTGGAGATGTTATATTGGTTTCACTGGTAAAAATAAATAATTGAAATGGGTATATATTTGTTTTTTGTTAAGTTGCCTAATAATTATGCACAGTAATAGTCACCTGCACACACAGATATCCCCCTAAAATAGCTAAAACTAAAAACAAACTAAAAACTACTTCCAAAAACATTCAGCTTTGATATTAATGAGTTTTTTGGGTTCATTGAGAACATGGTTGTTGTTCAATAATAAAATTATTCCTCAAAAATAAAACTTGCCTAATAATTCTGCACTCCCTGTATATCGTCCCCCCTGCATTGTGATACATATTGTATTGCCAGACACTTGCCAATACACACCCCCTAATTCTAGGTCTGATTATGGGTTTTAAAGCCTTTTAGCTTGTATTCTTTGTTAGGTGTTCATTGTTTGGTTTATTGATATTTATGTTTCGCTGACTGTTTGAGTCTTTAATTCCTATTATAATTTAATTCTGGTCTCAGTGTTTGTTGTGTTTTCTCAGTGTTTCTTGTCACATTCTTTTGTGTCCACTCCTTTATGTTAAATTCATTCTGTTTCCTGATCAAAACCAGGTGTGAAAAAAGTGCATCAACGGGTTTGGCTCCTGGAACTGTTGATATAGATGTAAATGACAAAAACACAACAACGCTTCATACAAGTGCAGATGTCAAGTCTTTAACATTATTTAGCCAAATACAAACCAGAAAAAAGCTGAGAAGCCCTTGTTTGCCCCAGGACCAATTCCACTGAAGCTGAGTGGAGGTGAAAAGCAGACCATGGAGAAACTCTACATTGTTGAAAATATCATCATGCCGTTGCTTGGGTGCCAGCCATCTTTACGCATCTGTGCTGACAGCATAGACATAGCAACGCTGAATTCAACATACCCCAAGCTATGCAGAAGTCTTGGGATGACTTGTTGGCCATATGCCAGTAAGCCAAAACATGGAGCAACACCATTTTCCCTGAAAGCCCCAGGAGGATTCCCCTACCACTTGTGGGAAAAGTCAAAGCAGAGCTCAAGTTCAAATCTATGAAAAATCTGGGTGTCATCAGCCCTGTGGGCGACTCAAATGACTGGTGTGTTGGCAACCAACAGGGAAAATTCTTTACTTAGCAGGCTGATAAAAATAAGTTACTCTGCAACCTCCTATAAACATAAAAACAAACAAAAAGATAATTTATCTCTTAAATAGATTCATGTGCTAAACTGTCAAACATAGCAATTTGAAATCCTTAACAAGAAGGTGCTGCAGATGTAACTTGGTACTGTGGTACTTTTCCCGTTTTTGTTTATTTGTTCAGTTTTCAGTTCTCTCTTTGTGTTCACACACAGCAGAGAGGAACCTTTACACACCTGGCAATCCAGTTATCAAACAATTTCACCGTCTTTCATCCATCTGGAGAATTTTGCAGAACTCTGAGCTGCAGCTGTCAACGGATCAGGAGATGCAGATAAGGAAACAGGGCCGAAGCGGTCATTAACCTCCATCAGCGGGGATTCCAATTCACACTTGTCACAGTCCACCACTGGCCTCTCAGCCAGCATGAGATGAGCAGGTCTTTGCCACCCCCTTAGGTGAAGTTTAAAACCTTTCCACTCCCCAGCCCGGTCACCTGGGTCTCATCAACCTCATTAGCAGCAGTATAAATTGACAAGCTCTATCATCCAGTCTCACCCAGATTTTCTGCCTTCCAAAGTGGTAACCAGGCCTAGCATAGCTCCTTATACTCCTTGCTTACCTCTGTTCTAACAGCATCTCCCCTTGAGTTCCCAGCTCAGATGTCTCCTCTGACAGTAAGAAGCGCTAATAAGAAAGATGAACTGCTGCTACTTAACAGATTAAACACAACATGCCCAGACATAATTCTAGCACAGAGATTGCAGACTGTATTCAACACTAACGTGTATAACAACTTCAACAGTTACACAAATAATTTAACAAATAATGTTAAATTAGTATTAACTAACTTAGTAGCTCACATAGCGTATTAGCGTACAATAACATTAGCATAGTCACGAGGGAACAAATACACACAATGAAAAATGACATACACAACATCATGTAAATAGAACCCACCTTCTGGCATTCAACCACAGCAATAAACCAAAAACCCCCAAGTTGCTGGTGAGAGGACACAAGGAAAAAATGCTGGCTATCAGCAGCATTCAAGTAGTGTTAGCATAGATATGGTGAGTTTATTGATGTAGCACATATCAATTTCCACAGTGAAAACACTATCAATAAACAAACCACAACACTTCAACCAAGCAAACAACGTGTAAACAGTGGGCTTTCTAACACAGCCGCCCCCGACTGTCTGCACAGACCGTCGAATCCAAGGTAGAAAGGCCACTCAGGTACGTGGATCCTTATCATCATCTTCAAGCTTAGGGAGTGAGACCAAGCAGGCTACTGGTCGAATTTATGTTCAATCTTTGACCTTGACGGCAGCAGTCCGGATGCATCCGTCAGCTCCAGGGTAAGTGGGCGTTACCTTACCGACAGGCCATAAAGCTCATGGGAGCTGAGGATCAACTATGAGCACCACTTGGTTTGAGGCACTGCGCGTCCTTCTGCCGAGAGGCTTAGCATTTACAATGCTTTCCGCCTCCACATGGACCGTACGAAGCACAGTTTCAGGGACCGTCTGCTCCTTGAGTACAACCTTAAGAGCAGTTTTTCATGGACCTGATCTCTCTCTCCCAGGCACCACCGAAGTGGGGAGCACTGGGGGGCAATCTGCTGCTCTGCCAAACGCTCCTTCAACTGAGGCGCCATGGTTGCTCTCGGGCTCTACCGACAAAATTTGTCCTGTTGTCGCACAGGAGCTCAAAAGGTTTGCCTCTTCTGGCAATAAAGCGCCATACCGACATCAGGAAGGAGTCAGTGTCAAGGCTCTCGAGGAGGTCCAGATGCCCACAACGGGTTGTCATGCACTTGAAGACTATATCCCAACACTCCTCTGTTTGACATCCAATTTTCACAGGAAAGGGTCCAAAACAATCGACTCCAGTTGAATAAAAGGGTGGTTTTTAATGCAGACGAGCTGGTGGCAAATCTGCTATCTTAGGAATGGAAGGATTGGCACGCCTGACACTGCATGCAGTCCCTCTGCCAGAAATCCCATTTGTATTTATCCTCGTCAATGAACTTACGAATCATTGAGTCTTATTCAGCAGCTCCACCAATCCATCTGTCTGAGGGTGGTAGACGCTAGTTCAAACAGATTTAATGCGCATTAATACAGTCATTTTATTATGAAAGACATGAACAATGTGTTCTAGTCAGTCAGTATCTCTTTCAGGACACCGACTTGGGGGTAACACGAAACAGCGCCGGTTTGTACAAATGCTGCACAGTGGCACTGCTTCAGGATATCGAATTGCACTATCCACCAGAATAAATGCAAAGAGATATCCCTGTGCCATCTGGTTAAATGGCCTGATGAAGTCCATGCCAATGCGCTCAAATAGAACCTCTATTAATGGTAATGGACAAAGAGGCGCTTTTGGAATAGCTGGCTGCTTTACCAGCTGATGTTCCTGTGCAGGATGCACACCACTGGCACATATCACCCTGGACCCCCTGTCAATCAGGCCATATCTCATGTGACCAGGCTTTGGGTTATAATCAGCCGGATGGAAAATTATTTCTTAGTGACAACAACTGAGTGTTCTCTTCCTGTGTGTGAGTGTCAGAACTCACTCAAAATAATCTGTCCTTAATCATTACAAAATGTGGCAATGTCAATGTTGTGCTAGGGTGCACCATGTGCCATCATTTTCATCACTTATTTAAAGTAACAGGGAGGCGTGATAAGCTGATAGAATTCCGGTGTGTCAGCCTCCCCTGCAGCCACGCCACAAACCACGCCCATCATATTTTAGTAGATTTTTATTAGGATTTTTTTTTATTTTGAGTTATTACAATCATAAAGGACAAGACCCGGGGACAGAAAAGAAAAAGAAGTAAGGGAGACAAGTGAACAGAAGGAGTGGGAGAGAAGAAGAGGGATATAGAGTGAATGAGAGAGAGGGGAAAAAACACTGAAATCTGCTTCAGCACCTGCCAAACAAAAAAAGAGAAACCACAGCAACAACCAACATATGCATACGTAACAGTAAATAATAAATATACTGAACAGCACACAGTATTAATAGTATATGATATATTTAGAGGCAGTAGCCGACCAAGACGTGTCTGCGCTTGTATTCATAAAGTTTCTCCACGTAAGTGTGTAATATTGTGTGTGGGGAGCCACAGCCCTTCTCCAAAGGACATGAAGCAGGCATGGAGGAGACCTGGGCTCCAGACATCCAGAGGCCTCCAGAGCACGAGAGCTCTAGGAGGACCACCACAGGACAATCACAACACCCACTCAGAAAAGAGCAGAGGAGAGCCCTACGTGCTTTGACGAGACCACAGGCTCCACCGGCAGCAGGCTGTACCAGAGCAGACCAAGCCAGACCCAAGGGCCCCCTACCCTCCAGGAGTGGTCTGACAGAGCCAGGGGGGAAGGGGGCTTCTGAACAGAGAACGAGGGTATGAGAAGACCCAGTGCCTCACTTCACACGCTCATATGTGGTATTGATGCATGCTGTTCTAAAGTGCATTTAAAACTGGGGAAGGGTTTTATATGCTTCCCCGGTTTTAAATGTTGGTGCCAACAACCCTCAATGTCTACATGCACAAAACTGAGACACAGGTGGCCAGGAGGTGACAGAGGAGCAATACCTCCCCTGCACCTAAGTGACACACCTGAAACTCAAGGCCCTGCATGTGTAGTGGTGTGATGGACCCGTTCCCCAAAATCTACCAGGGGCAGGGGGCCCAGGCCCATAGCATCAGTACCACAGAGCCAGAGGCGGCCCGCCCGACCACACCGCAGAGGAAAAACTACCCCACCTCAACATTCAGTCAACTCCCAGACTACATAAGACAATAGACACCCAGGTTGAGTTCATCCCTGTGCTAGGGCCGGGCTCCTGCACATGTACCAACCCATAACCCCAACCAGCAGTCAAGCCCCCCAGGCCTGTTACCAGTCTGGTAACCTACAGCGGCCTGGACAGAGAGAGTCAGAAGAACACCACCCAAGAGCCACCAAAGCCCCATCCCAGCTAGGACCACAGACCCCACCAAACCTAGTTTGGCCTGCCCTACGGTGGCCTGGAAAGTAGGGCAGGCTGGATTAACCTGTAAGAGCTATTTATACTAGTGTGGATTAATACTCAGATTTTTATCGTTACTGCTTCACAAAGAGTTAAAAACTGTGTGTCCACAGTTCAGACTTTTTTAATGCAGGATATGTTATTGAAACAATTTGGTTTCAGAGCAAAAGCAGAACCAAATAATAATAATCAAACCATCAAATTACTTGAATTGTACTTATCTAACCTACTCTAAGCTAATGCTGACTTTGTCCTGATCTTTCGGAGGAGAAAGATTGGAGAAATGGACATGCCACCTTTGCGGACATAATCCAATAGGAAAGTTTTGGAAGTTGTATTCCAGTCAGAAAAATGCCAATCCTCTTGAATTCATAAACTGAAATTACAAAAATGAGCAGGGAAAAAGTTAAAAATCATGAATCTAATTAGTGGGTACAGTGATGCCATGGGTTGCTCCTCTAGTGTTAGTTGCTATAATTTCCAACTGTGGACTCCAAGAGCCAAATCTTCTTCTCATTGCGAGAACTAGAGGAAGTAACAATGCTGCACTCTCTGTTATAGTCTGCCAAGTGCCCATTTGCATCCCCCTCTCTCTCTGCCTCTTTCTCTCTGATTGTTGACATACCTGATGTCCAGCCACACATTATCATCCTCCCTTTCTCTCACTTTTCCACACACAAGATCTGGGCTTTGTGCCATGTTTACTTTCTTTGCTGGTACACACAATCCCAGCACAGAAGCGCACACACACATGCACCTAACCACAGTAAATGTCCAAAAGTCAGATATTAAAACATTATTACTGAAACTGCGTTTTTCTTCCATCATATTTAGTAGACTTTCATTTTGCTCGGTAACGCCAAGGTGTGAAAAAGGCGTGGGTCAGTATCAGAGGTTTTGGGCGAAACCACGGTGAGACGTTGCCTCACACTATTATGTGAGCCACTGACATCACCTGACGCAAGATGTGAGTGGGATTGAGGTGCCTTGGAAATGATCTCAAAATTGCATTGTAGGTGGTAGAGAGTTGGTGTCATAAGCCACCCCCTCTGGTCGTTTAGAGTGGACGTAGATGGCCTCTTTCACTCCTCTTTCAAACCATCTGTCTAAAATGTGAACATCTGCATCCTCAAAAGAGTGACCTTTAACCTTTAGATGAAGATGTACAGCTGAGTCTTCTCCTGCCGAGGTGGCTCTTCATTGTTATGCTATGCATTTATGGAGTGGCTGTTTGGTATAGCCAATGTAAACGTGTGAGCTTTCCTAGCTGCACTGCACAACATACACTATACTGTTTAGCTTCTGTGTGGATGTGTGGTCCCTGGCTCAGCTGCAGGGGAGGGGTGGTGCAGTGAGCTCAAGGGGGCGGTGCTGGGGAGGCAGGTGAGGCCATAGCTGGTCATGATCTGCCTAACAAAGAGTCTCCTTTTTTATAGTGAAGCTGGAGACCGGAGCGAGAGGAGTGTGTGTCCTGAGACCAGCTGCAAAGTTGGTGAATCGGGTATTGAACCAAGCAACACTGTATGTGAGAAACTGCAATAAACACTCCTAGATGTGAACACAACAACAGTGTGTCGGGTCTGTCTTTACAGGGAGTGTTGTCTTTGGGAGTGTGTGGCTGGCTTTGAAGTGCACAAAGATGTTGTGTTTGGAGAAGACTCTCCTGAGTTTCTCTGATAAACCGGCTACATAAGGGATGGCAGCATTGTTCCATTTGTCCTTCTGATTCTCCCTAGTCGGTGTCTGACCTTCTTTCCTGTGCGGTTTTGCTGATTTGATGAAAGCCGAGTTGGGAAAACCACATGTTTTAAGAGTTTTCTTTAAACGTGTACTTTCTTTTTCTTTCCCTTCTGGCTTAGAGAAAATGTTTTCTGCCCGGTGTTACAGGATCCTGATTACTCCCAAGTTTGTGTTCTAGAGGGTGGTGGGAGTCAAAGAGTAGGTACTGGTCTGTGAGTGTGGGCTTGTGGTAAACCTTAGTGTTGAAGTTTCCATTCTCGTCAACGTGCACAGCACAGTTCAGAAACAGCAAACTATACCTTTGTATGTTCCCTGGTGAACTTTGTTTCTATTCACCGAGTCAAAATGAACAGTGAAGGGATCTACTCGGGTTCTGATTTAGACCCAGGTGTCATCCACATATCTGTGCCAGGGGCTAGGTGCTGTTGCTTTAAAAGAGCCAAAAACTTTGCTTTTCACTTCCTCCATGTACAGTTTGGCTACAATAGGTGACACTGAGGAGCCCATGGCACATCCATGTTTTTGTCTGGAGAAACCCTTGTTGTATTTAAAATATGTGGCCTTAAGGCAGAAATCTAACAGTGTGCAAAGCTGATTGGGGGTAAAGCTGGTTCTGTTTTCTAAGGAGCTGTCTTGCTGTAGTTGTTTTCTGACACTCTCCACTGGTTGAAGGGATACAAATGAAAAGGGAGACCACATCAAAGGACACTATGGTTTCATCTCCATCCCAGTGTAAGGTTCTGGACCTTGTTTGTGAAGTCAGTTTGATGTGATGGAGTGTGTTCCAGGCAAGGGGAGCTAGTGGGTGGTGAGGTTCTTGGAAATGTTGCAGGTGGCTGAGTTTATACTGCTACTAATGGGTCTAAGGAGGATTTCTTTTCTGTGGATCTTCAGAAGTCCATATATACAGGGTTTAGCATCCTCTGGATACAGATGATGTTAAGTAGAATGGTCAGTGGATTTTTCCATTTCAAGTTGTTGTCGGCAACTGATGACTTTCTTTTCGTAGTTACTTGTGGGGGCTTGCTTTAAGACTTCATAAGTATTGTCGTCACAGAGTTTAGAACAACAGTGCACCTCCCTTGTCGGCTGCTAATGTTTTGTGATGTTTTGGTCTTTGCTCAGGGACGTGATGGCCTTCTTTTCTTGTATTGTGAGGTTGGATGGAGACATTTCTGTACTGGAGAGGGTAGCTGAAACCTTCATTGTGATTTGTTCTGCTTCAGATTGTGTTAATTTATTAATCCTTAATTCTGTTTCTGTGGCTGTGATAAGATCCACTATGGAAAGCTGTAGCGGAGAAATGGCAAAATTGAGTCCTTTGGCTAGCACTTTTTTTTTTTTTTAGATTCAGTCAGGTTCCTAATATAATAGGCTTTTCACCCACTTAACCTGGCTGTCTTTGGTTTTGGTATCTTTGTGCTCTTGTCTAAATGGTTTAGGTATTGACTACACAATTTAGACGTTTTTAATGCAGGGTATTTTATTGAAGCAATTGAACAGAGGAAAAGCAGAATCAAATAATGGAGAATGAAGCCCAGTTGCTTTCTTCCCTCCTTAGACTACCATGAGCTGGATGACAGAGAACCTAAACAGACATTTAGACCTCAAATAAGGCCTCAGACATATTGTCCGACAAAAGGCAAGATGCAGGAGTGAGAAGCATCTTGGGATATGAGTGTGAAGGTGTGGGGTGTTTAGGACCCCACTGGAAGGTAATAAGAAAGTTTTACAAAGAATGAAACTAGTCTCACACCTGTTTTCTAATAGAAAGCACAACATTGTGTGAGAATAGTGCTGTCTTGCCCTTAGTTTTCTCTCAGTGTCTGTTAACCTTCTCTGTATTTCTCTAGCTAGTTAAGTGCGCCTATGCAATAACACACTTCTTATTATTTGTCGGATTTTAATCTTATTATTCATCAAAAACAAATCTGAAGAGAAAGCCAGTCATCAGATTTGATGTGACTAATAGGCTTATAGATGAAAAAAAAAAAAAAACACTGAAAAACAACATGTGTTTCAGCCAGAAAAGACCACCCAAATTATCTAAGAGTCAGTTATGATTCATATAAACATTATCATTAAAAACCTGAGGTCATAATGATAAACAACATTCAAGGCCTTACAAATGGATGACATGAGACAAGGAATTGCTGTTTCCTTACAGTGATAGTGCCACTGCTGAAGTTGTGGACATCTGCTTTGTGTTAAAGAGTACACTGGGCCTCTCACATGATGAAATCCTGCCTGGTGCTCAACAGCACAGCAAGATACTCTCATTGTTCTCTCCTCCCCCTCCAACACTAGCCAATCAGAAACCAGCAAACCCTAAGGAGATGTTAACCAACTCTGCCAACTGTCCTCCTCCAACTTTCCATACTTTGGTCCCTCTAAACCTGTCTTTATGATGCATTGACTTCATGTGGGAATACACCTATTGAATGTCTTTATAGATAATGAAGCACTGATACATAATGGTATTGGTTATGTTTAGGATCTTTAAAGAAAATCATAATTAATAATATTTTGGATAGACCTTTGTAGGTGCTGTCTTTGGTCACATGTACTGGAAAGTCTTCTCTTTTTTTGCTTTCTTGCTTATCTAATGAAACCTTGAACATCCTGTACAGTTCATATTTTAGAAGATGTGAATGTAACATTAGATGGAGAACAGCTGTGTGGGTTTCCCCCTCAAATGCCTTGACAACCAGGATCCCTTACAATAACAAACTGGTTTCTTGCTTGTTTTCCCTCTTGCGTCATTCTTCACATTCCCCTTGTAAAAAAAAAAGAAAGAAAAAAAGGAAGAGAAAAGCAGCTCCAAATGTTTCTCTCCATGTCTCCATTATTTCAGCTTTACATTAGTTTTGGATGACTTAGGATTAAACAGACTGTTTTGGACATAACCATAAATTTTAATTTAAACAGTTAATAATAGAAAACTATGAAGGTTTGTAATATCCCCTTGCTGTTATTTAGTTTAAAATGTAAAAACAAGTTATAATAACTAATTATATGTCAGGAACTGCAGGTCTGTTGGGATTTTCACATAAAACCATAACAGCCACTTACAGAAAGTATTAAGAAACAACCCCTGTCAGTGGATGTTGGGTTAAAAATTACACTTCACGGACAAAACCTGTTGTAATCTCCAAATTGTTCTGTTTTCAGTCCCACTGAGACAGATTTACAAAAAGCTCCTGGCCTTGCAGTCCACATACAAAATATTATGAAAAAATAGGTGGTAAGAGCTCACTCACTCAATTTAAGTGCAATACTTCCATTATATTTGGTATGTGATAGAATGGGAGAAGAGTATCATTATTTAGGTACTCTTCACCAATCATTAACATTGATGTTGTCATGTTTGTGGTAGACAATAAGTAGAGTTGTGCTTATATAGCAACTATATTTTTCAACTCTGAGCATTCAAAGCGCTTCCTGATACAAGCATCATTTACCTACACATTTATACATTTATTCTACACATCTGAATACTTTCTAACGATCACACACATACTCACACTCAAGTGGATGCAAAACCAGCTCCAAATGTTTCTCTCTCCATGTCTCCATTATTTCAGCTTTACATTAGTTTTGGATGACTTAGGATAAAACAGACTGAACATTCTGGACTTAACTATACATTTTAATTTAAAATTTATGGGGTTTTTTCTGAGGTCCAAAGAAATTAAGTCTGAAAAAGTGTGTGTGTGTGTGTGTCGTCCTGGCAACAGATAACACTGATTCGTGTAACAGAGGTTCCCAACAGCCCTGGACTACATGTCAAACCAGCGTCCCATGCAGGCAGTGGAGTCACTGGCAAACATAGTAGGGGAGCTAGCTGCCATACACCTGGTCACTAGATCTGGCTTCTCTCTGGCACCTTCTCTTCTCCCCCTGGTCCACATTCCACCAGATGGGGGAGGAAGACGACCACCGGGCAGTCTTGGAGAAGTTCCAGGCATGCTGGTGGCCCAAGAAGGAATAGGTACCGTTCTGAGAATGCCTTTGCACTCACTACTTTTAATGGAGGTCCCATTTGAGCGCCTTGGCATGGACCTCTTCATGGATTATGGAACGCGATATGTTGAATGCTCCCCCTCTGCCAAGGAATCTGGTTTCATGTACTGTGCCACCAGGTCTGTAATTTAAATATGGACATGTCTGGTATATTCCAATCCCAGCTAAAAGCTCAGAAAAACATTTCTATGACCACCAAACGCAGCCTAAACAAACAAAGAGCAGGTAAATGGGTTCCGTGAAAAGATGCAAACACAAAGTACACATCCCCGCTTTCACCTGACCGCATGTACGCGGACAACGTCTCTGCTGAAAGCACAGAAAGCACAGATCTTGCAGATTCTTGGAAGTTCCAAAAATGCACTGAAACAGCAGCAAAAGACCAAAACTAAACTTCACCGTTGAAAAAAATTTGCTGTCTGGCTTCCAAAGACTCCACCGCTATAAAACCATTTCCCGCACTCTCCCAACGTGCTTCATTAGCAGTTTCCTATCATGAATCGATATTTTCGGTCTTATTTGCTTGTTTACGCACAGACACATTGCACAACACTCTGCTGTTGTGACCCTTGACAAGAGCTTAATGTCTGATATTCAATATTAAATTTGAACTGTCACAGATGGTGCCAACTTTTCTCTGTTTCGCTTCAGGAGCATCAGTCTTTCCACAGGTAATGCCCACATGCTGATACATTGTTTTCTTCAGCTTTTGGTTTATTGCGCCAATTTTCAAAGGGAGTATATGCTATAAAAGATGAGACAACTTCATATTTTTGTGTTCCATCCTCACTTACTCTGACACAAAAGCATCCACTGTGACGCTTACACCTAGAATTAAGTCTCTCGAATGTTAGCTTAATATTGATATCAAGATGGTTTGCACAATTTGTAATTGTTGAGAAATATCGAATTCATTTTGGGCAAGTGGGAAAAGTCTTCACCTTAAATAATAGTGGGGCATAGACATTGGCTCCGGTGCTGAATTGCTAACCATACCCATGTTTATTGTGATGTCACTAAGCAGCTACATTTAAAAACCTCAGTCAAATTGCAATAAAATTAATGATTGCTACAATATGAATGTGTCTGCAAATAGCAACAGATTCTCTCCTAACAAGTTTGCCCTCTATAGTTCTATAAAACAAGGCACTTTCTAGAATTTTGATTTGAAAGCTGTTTGTTTGTTTGTAACAAATAACAATGCAGACCTGTTCATTTGCATGAACCAGGTCTGCATTGTTATTTGTGCTGTTTATCCAGTAGTCAAGACTACAAAAGTTTGTGTTGAAAACGTCCATATTTAAATATATTAATCTCTTAATTAATGAGCAAACCCACTGAAAATGACCAAAGCTTTACCACTTTTACTGTCATTCTTGATATGTATTTACATCATGAAATTATAATTTAACAGTTTTATCTTTTAAATAAACAGCTCTTCCTTTTCCAGGATTCAGCTACTGAAACACTGGAGGCATGATTAGACCGTGGCCACCAAGCAAGTTGGCCAGCCTTCCCAGGCACTGCTCCCTGAATCTGCTGCAAAAGATCTTATTAAAAAGAACAACAAAAGAAATCTTCTGCTTTGTTACACGATAAACTACAAAAATGTAAACTGTACAAATGTGCAACAGTAAAGTTTTGTACAAATAATCATCTTTATCATTGTGTGGTAATCCAGGGTGGTGGAAAGAGAAGGCTAGGGTATGTAAAATCTGCAGTGCAGACCATTCAGTGCATGAAACACATGCTGAGCATGGTGTGTAACAGTGGGGAGTTTAGAAAGATATCTTTCTTTCAGTGACTCAAAAGCTTCTTTAAAAGCTCTTTTTTAAATCTGGAACCACAGGTAAGCCTGCAGTGCTCAAATGAGGTGATACAGTACTATAAGGTCACATGGATCAAATAGGGCCTTTTATGCACGACCTTGTATGTGGTGAGAAGGATTTTAAGGATTTCTTGCTGCAGCATTTTGGATCAACTAGAGGGTTTTCACTGAGTTTTTAGGATATCCTGATAATAACGAATTCCAGTAGTCCAGCCTGGATGTGTGTCTAGGGTGGGTTTCTTTTTTAGTCACCTTTTTCACTCACTGTGTGTTTATACATCATTCTGCATTATCAATCATTAGTTATTATTAATGTCTGGCTCCCTTCCACAGGCTTCGTCCTGTCTTCCTCCGGTCACAGCAGATGGTTGCCCCTCCCTGAGCCTGGTTCTGCCAGAGGTTTCCTGCTGTTAAAAGGGAGTCTTCCTTCCCACTGTCACCAAAGCGCTTGCTCATAGGAGTCATTTGATTGTTGGGAGTTTTCTGTTTTCTTTGTATTGTTGTAAGGTTACAATCTAAAGCACCTTGAGGTAACTATTTATGATTTGGTGCTATACAAATGAAATTGAACTGAAAATTGAACTTCAGAAAAGGTCTGTAGCTCCCAGCATTCAACGTTGCTTCTGTATTTTTCTTGCCTTGATGTCAGCAGCTTCTCCTCCTCCTTTGGCCACTTTATTATCCCAACAGGACATAGCTGGACTGGCCATCGGGCATACCGGGCATTTGCCCGGTGGGCCGCTGGCGATTTTTTTGTTTTTATGGGCCGATGGATTTTTTTTTTATTTTAGGAAGTGTATATATAATGAAAGGTGTTGGATTGGCCAATTGGTCATGATCGACTCTGGACTGGACCAATTACAGCCGAGGAGGCTGGATGCACCCCCCCCCCCCCCCTTGTTTAGCAATCACGTGGTTTTCGCGCATTGCATGCCGGGAACTCGTGGCAAAACAATCCAAGTACCGCATCAAATGCAAGCGTTTGCAGCACCGCTAAACGTTCATTCTCCGGTTCCAATACCTTCTTGTTTTTTCTTTGCCGCACAAAAAAGGAATGTACAAAAGGAGAACAATGCCGGTCCGTACAAAGACAGACTTGACGAAAAGACAAAGAAAAGATACCAGGAAAAAATCAAAGGAGTGAAAGGGTCAGACCCTTAGGAGCACCCAGAGTGGACAAAGGACGTCAGCGTGCTGCCCAACTTTCACCACGCTCAGATTTATAATTATACGGTTCTTGGAGTGAGTGCATACACTCATGAAGTTTAGTAACTTCAGGTCACTGCAACAAGCCCAGGTACAGTTTGCCGACGGATGGGTGCAGGACCTTGAAATGCACCGTGTAGAACGAAAGACCATCGTACGTATCATAAGTTTACCAGTCTCACAAATCGTCCTCATAGATACACATTCGTTAACCGTTTATTAATAGGACCTTTGAGCTCAACGGTAATTAATTAGTAGTGGAAATAATTTCTGGTAGCATCACAGAAATGTAGCAGTGACAATAATATTGTATGCTGTAATCACACTGGACAATTAGTGATACAAAACAACTGTGAATAAAAGTATATGTTTTTGTTAATGTACCATAATAACAGAAGCGAAACACAATATTGTGTCAGGACAATTCACTATTTATGCACAATAAACACAATAAATAAAGGAGCATAGCGCGACCATTTCTGTTCAGCGCCAGACTTGCTTGTAACCTATATCACCAATTATGTTATGAAAATGACGCATTAACTACTACAAAACTCTGACCTTTGTGGGAATGCTTGGAGCAGACTAACATGTGAGCTGAAGTGTTCTGAGACGTTATATTTGGTATATCCAGACCATCCGTCGGCTCTTACTTCGGAAACATGGCTTAAAAAATGTCTCTTCAACGACGTAATCCGATAAAAAAAATAAAAAAACAACGATCTCTTTACCCGTCGGCTTCCCGTGGCTGTCATGCGACCAGCTATTGCAGTTAATAATACAACAGCTTCTTGGCATTTTTTTGGGTTTCTTTTTATCGCTAGTACCTCTTGCCACAAGTTCCCAGAATCCTTTGCGGTTTTACCCCTGAATGACGTCACATTTTCAATCTTTATCCTGGTGGGCCGGTCTCTAGTCAAAATGCCCGGGCCGATTTTTTGTCCCAGTCCAGCCCTGCAACAGGATAACTGGTTTTCACCAGGGTGTAGGTGTTGACTGCCAGGATCTTGTTCTTCCCATTCAGCTGACTCAAGACGTCTATACAAGTATTTGGTGATTGTTTTTGAGAAAGGTTGGTGGGACTGAAAGAAATTTAAGTCCCCCAGCTAACCTCTCATTACGTCTGAGTGAGATAAGAAGGACTTGACGTCCAGCCTTTTATGTCAGCGTGCCAAAACAGAGTTTGTCAGCTTGTGCTTTTGCTAATAGTAAATCATTTTTAGTTCTAATCAAAGTAATATATATGATTTTAAAAAGAAGCTATATTACGTATAATGTGATTGACAAACACTGTCACCAAAAGAAAAAGTGATGCTGTGTAAATGAGTTAGAAAGATATCATGTCAGAATTATAATGAGTCATAATGCTTATGTGAGACTTAGCTGATGATAAATCCTGTTGAAGTGTAAAGGAAAGTATATTTAAATATGATTATTCATATGTGATGAAATTATGTTAAACATAGAAAATATATATTGCTATAAGAGCTGTGTAACACCCCAAAGTTTCTCATCTGTGGGAAAATAAAGGTTTCTGGTCTATTCTATTCCATCAAGGAAAGCAGTGTTTGCCGTGTCAAATATAAACTAATTTAAATAGACATAATATAAAAGACACCACATCTCAGACATCGCTGTCTTAACTCATGTGCCCTCCTCAAATTTTGCACACTTCGACACCTTCATTGACAAAATTGTACACGCACAAAATCTGCCATAAAATGTTCAGAGAACAGAATTTTTTCTCTTCTTTTTTCATAAATCAAAAATGATCAAACATGATATTTTCAGGAGTTTGAAGGTCCATCAACAGAGTATGGATGACAGGAGTAAAAGGCAGCAGATTTCAAAAATTTGACAAAAAAAATTTCCTGTAACAATCTAAGGCACGAGGTATAATACAGAAAAAGTGATTGCCAAATCAAACTTAGAAGGAAAAAAATATACAAAAATGCCCAAGGAAGCCCTGTCAGTTAATATATCCATCCATCCTTTACATTATTGCCATCTTGTGGCAGCTGTGCATATTTCAGTCTCGCTGCAAACAGTAGTCATCTCTGTCTCTGATCATGAGTCCATCTACTGTTAACGTTGAGCGGAGCTGGGCAAGCTGAGAGGCAAGAAGCATTTTTCTGGTGGTTTGTGAATGGGCCGTGGTCTTTGATGGGAAACTGACGGGAGACCATTGTGAGAGGCAAGCTGCTGCCAGTCAACTTTTACTGCGTTAATATCAGTTATGATCTGTGCTTCGTATAGAAACATGGCTATCATTAGCAACTGGAGAGCATCAGTGATTGTAAGAGACGAGTCTCTTCTTGCTAACCACCAACATGTGTGAAAAAGTTGTTAATAACTCCATTAATACATTATTAGCAAAGAAAGCTGTGAGAATGATCAAGAGGGGGTGACAGGTCTGACCATGTCCGGCCTAATAAAACGGGCAAGCTGAGACTCGCAGCATTTTCACATCAGCATCTGTTAGAGTATCTGAATGTAATATGTTTGGCCAGCTGTTTTTCCAACACATATTCATTTTCATCATTTGTATTAATAATATCGTCTTTGAAAAGATGTGTGCCTGTTTTTGAGATCATGAACAACTGATTTTTTTTCCAGACACTTGATCCTCACAGGACAGTCACCACAAAATGTGATTTATCGAATATGGTGCTGAACATTAAACAGAAATATTTTTTAAATTGATATTTTATGCACAATTTTCTAAAAGTACGGCTTTATGTGCAGTGAGGTGGGTTGGGTTTTTTTTGTTTGTTTTTTTAAATAGTGTTTTATTGTTTTTTTTTCCTAAAGAAATGCCTTGAAAAATTCCTCCACCACTTGTCATTTTCAGCTAACAATAAATATGTTTTTGGTAATATAGTAGATATTTATTTAACTATGGTAGTAGTACCATTTTTTCAATTCTTCAGCCTGGAAGGAGAACAGAAGGGTGAAGACAGACATCAGACAGACAGCATAAACGGTATGACTAATGGTTTTGTGCGCGCGTGTGTGTGTGATGTAGAAAGGGGTGAGAATAGGAAAGGGTCTTATGCATGCAGAGTTGGACACCTTGGCATGATTCAGGCTTGCTGGCTAAAGAAGGTAACTGCACTCCATGAGCACTTGGTAGCACAAATGAACCAGCTGCTAATAGATATATAATAATAGATACATAACTGAAGGCAGGACAGTCCTGATCCCAGAAGGGACCGGGCCCATCCAACTATGGGAAAATAATCTGCCTCATCAAAATATATGGAAGCTCCTGTCAGGAAACATGGCAGCTAAGATGGCTCAATACATGAGTGGGGCACAGAAAGGGATTGGCAGAAACACCAGAGGGACAAAACACCAGCTACTGGTAGACAGAGAAGTCACTTGAGACTATAAGACAAGAAAGCGTATGACTCAATGCTTCACACGTGGATCCAGGAATGCCAAAAACTGTACAAGATCAACAGGAAACTAGGAGCTTTCATCAGGAGTTCAGTGGTGATTTGGCAAACAACCTTAGAGGCCAACTTCAAGAGAACTGCACACACTGCTAACATCTACAATGACATCGGAATGTCATTTGGACCGGAGAAGTGTAGTTAGATGGTAACAAAGAAAGGGAAGGTCATTAGGACTGAGGGGATTACACTACCTGAAGGCAACATCACAAACAGAGGTAACTTAGCTACAAGTACCTCAGAATCAGCCAAATGGGAAGAACAAGATCTTGGCATTCAAAAACGATGCTCTGCTGGTCATCAGATATCCTGCTGGTATAAGTGCACGAGTAATGTTGCTGTTTTAAAGCTATTGTTTGTGGGAAAACTTCTGTCAGGATTTAGGAACAGCGATGCTCCCCCTGCTGACTTTGTCTCCATTTCCTCCTCTTGCTATAGATATAATACCCAAACACCTTTTGTAATAACAAGAAAGCTATGTGTCATGGTCCTGGGTCGTGTGACCCAGTGTTGAGGAGTTTTATGTATCTTTTGTATTGATTTATGCTTTAGCTTAGTTCATCTAGTTAATTTCTAGGGTGCTGTTTAGCCCTTTGTTTCTTAGTTGTTTATGTCATCTCCCTGTACTCAGTCTCCCTGGTTCGTGCGTCTACCTGTCATGCATCATGTCTGCGTGGTTATGTTTAGTTCATGTCATGTCTAATCTCCATGTTTCCTGTTTTACTTTGAAAGTCTGTATTCAATGTCAGTGTATTTAGTTTCACTTTTCCTGTCCTGTCTTTAGGTTCATGTGTGTCAGCTGTGCTCCCATGTGTGGCCACTTCCCCTGATCATCCCTCATGTGTATTTAGTCTCTGTGTTTCATGCAGTCTGTGTCGCGTCGTCTGTGTTCCCACCCTCCATGTCCTCTCGACCAGTCTTTATAGTCATCATCATGGTCCTCTGAGTCTTCTTAGTTTATCAGTATCTGTTTCCCAGTTTAGTTAAGTTCAGTTTAGTCACGGTGTTTCTGCTTTGTGTGAGACCTGTCATCAGCCATAATAAAAGCTCGCTTTCAGTTTAAGTTTACTCCGGTCTACTTTCTTGTGTTCGCACCTGGGTCCACCACACACACCACCGCACGGTCTGTCTCCTCAGATCGTGACACTATGTAACTAATAGTGTAACATGAAAAGGTGAAACAGAGGAAAGGTTTGTTTTAACCTTGTGGCAGAGGTGTGGTCCCTGGCTCAGTTACAGCAGAGGGGTGGTGCAGTGAGGTTGGAGGAACGGGTGACCACATTTATAAGAACCAGTTGAACACTGATGTGCTTAATGTAAAACACTATGATTCTTCTCCAGTCATCATAATGACTTACTGCCAGCCTTTTTTTGTTCAGTGTTACACTTACTAAAGACAGTACGCAGGCCTACATAAGTGCATTGTAAAAGATTTCAGAATGTTTGTATACAAAACGCACAAATACGTGGTACCAAATATATTTTACTGTGTTTCCCACTAAAACAATGTACACAGTGTTCATCCCAACCAACACAAAGTTGCACATACCGTGGTCTACATATACAAACAACAGAAGAATTTACTGAATACAGTCAAAACAAAAAACCCTCCTCTCTTCTGTTTCGGTCCAGCCACAGCACCACATCGACATCACAAGCAATGTTTGCTCTGGCTGATCAGCAGGGCAAATATGGCCTAGCATGGCGAATCCCGCCATGAACAGCATCAACTATTACATAGCTATATCTCCACATGCATCTTTTATAGCTTGGAGAAGGGGTATACATGTGTGTGGATTTCGGTTGTACACTTTCCATCTCCAGGCAGAAAACATTTTCAATTGTGGAATTGTACAGGATTTACTTGCACATAGTTGTATTGCAATTCTTTGACTCTTTCTGAATTGCGTTCAAATGGCACGCCGTAGAGCTGCTTCATCCTCCGATTATTTCTGTGCAAGACACAGTCCAGTGTTCTAAGCTGACCCTGTCAATATTTTGAAATATGTTGTTGTCTGCTATTATTTCTCTTTGTATTTGCTGTACTGTTATGGCATTATTTTCTAGAACCATGTTTATGATTTCAGTCTCCTGTTCCGGAGACAGAAGACGTCCTCCCTCATTGTTAGACCAAGTGGCTTTGATCTCATCAGAGATTACGTTCCCTGGCCTTCGTCTTCCTCGTCCTCCGCGTCCTTCTCTTACTCTCACTCCTCTGGCTCTGCCTGTTCTTCCATGTTGGCATCCTTTGCTCCAAAACAGAAGAGCTCACCTGTTGCCCTTTTATAAAGCTCTGATTTCTTAATTGCAATTGTGTGTGGAAGGTGTTTAGCAATGTGATGAGTTAGTATGCAAAGTAGCGCAACTGAGTTTATACTTTTGAATGACAGTGTGTTTCTTGTGCAAACAAGAGATTTTCTTTATGAAAATTGTCCCAAATGCAGAGAATTGTGTGTAGTGCTTTGTAAAACTGCAATTTGAGTGTAAAGCAGAAATTGCACTTGTAGTTTAGCAGAATTGGTTCAGGGGGTGCATCAGTTACATGTTGTAGTCATTGTGTCTGAAGTCCAAGTAATTGTGTGTAAACAATTGGGAAAAACTGTAATACATGCAGTTTTCCTCTGAGTAGAGACTGTTTTACAGTTTACGGTTTCTGAACATAAAATTACTATATGCACTGTTCTGTTTAGTTGTCACTACTTGCATACATGTGTGTTGAAGCAGTAAGTTTTCAAACTCTCTATCAAGAGTTATGAGGGACATGCTTCAGTATTTTCACAGCATGAAGTTGCATAGATTGGTGAAACTTCACATACTCGAGCTCCACTAATAATGATAATAGATTTTATTTTGAGTGCTTTCAAAGCTCTTAAGGTCATCTTGATGGATGGATAGACAAACAGACATTTGGCAGCACCAATTAATGTTCTGTTTCACTTATATACACTTTATTGCACTTTATCTAAATCGTTGAATTCAGTTGTTCAGACCACTTAATGGCAGCAGATGTATAAATCAAGCACCTCTGCATGCAGACTGCTTTTACAAATATTTGTAAAAGAATGGGTGAGAGCACAGAGCTAGTCTTCAGCTATCCAGCCCGCTTTACTTTGGAACCCGTTTGGATTCAAGAGAGAGAGACTTTCTGCAACTTGAATCTAGGTTTAGAAATTTCTAGTTAGCGCTGGATCACAGGTGATGCTAAACCACACCTTATTTATGCTTCCATAGGTTTAGGCTGCACAGGGGCTTCCTATGACACAATGACTGTTTCTTGACTCCTCTCTTTGTGTTTATACACCTCTACCGTACTTAATCATCAGTAACTATAAAAGTTTGGTTCTTTGCTTTAGTTTGACTTTTTTCTTGCCTTTTACCCCGAATTGGTTGTGGCAGACAAGTGATAGGTGTCCTTCCAGGGGCCTGGGTCCCCCTGAGGCTTCTTCTTGTTTATTATGCTGTCTCTGTAAAGCTGATCTTTGCCTTTCTGAGTTTAAAATGTCAACACTTGGACTTTATATCATATGAGACAATCGTGTATCAAATATTTTTCTTAGGCAAGTTTGAGTGTAAATACAAAACCATCTGAGTAGCAGCCATGAAAGAATACAGTATATACTGAATATAATGTTCATCAAAGAGCTATGAACTTAAAAGGGTCCAGAAATATTGCATTTGGCAATATGATGGAAAAGGCACAATTACGGGTTTCAGTAAGAATGCTGTGCTTGGTCAAAATAACAGGCGGACTTTTACAACTAGTGATGCAGAATCTTAGGATCATATAATTTGAGGATTTCATTACCTATTAGTTACACTTTTGATTGAATTAAAAATTGCCAGGAAAAAAAGATTAGACACTGCATGCTGGTGACCATTTGGAGATGGCCAAGCCAGCAGGACAGTGTGATGATTGATCGTGGAAACAGAAAGAAAAGGCCCATTGTGAGCTGTCAGAATTGTTTATTTAGATCATGTCTCTACAGTGTGCTTGTGGATAAAAATACAGTGGAATTGTTGAGCTTCATTTTAACACTACAACTAAAAGACATATCTAAAGAGAAGTTGTTACCTGAAAAAGAAAATATCACAATAATAAGCTGCTTAAGAAGAAGATTCACAAGAAGAACAACCATACCTTTATTCTACTTTCGCCTTAAATGCTCAGTTCTCACATATGACATTTCTGTTTTACCAATAGTGATCTGGCCACATCTTATTTTCAGAACCCACTCTTCTGAGACTTTTGACACCTTCCACAGTAAGCAGTTTTCTTTAAGACCAATTCCTCCACAAAAAGGAATAATTTATGAAAAAAAGCACTGCTTTTATTATTTATTAAAGAATTATTTTGACAATCCACCGCAAGTGAAAGAAAAGCACTGCTTTAATACACATTATTCACTTCTATTATGTCCTAAATGTTGAGTGTGACTGAGAGCTCTGTTTTCAGTCTGTAGAATTATGAACACTTACATGAAATATAATAAAATTAAACAGATAGTTATTCGAGGGTCCAAGCTGAACAAAAATGATTTAGCTGACTCCTGTGATGTTGCTATTGTTAGCGTCAATTGTCACATCTACACACTGTACATGTTCTGCTTGGACAAACTTGACTTAGAGGCAGCAAAAGCTCTTTGCACTCTTAGACACTTAAAAATGAATAGTGTTCTCCTTTAGTTTGGACTTTTGGGACTAGTGACAAATCCTGGGTGGAAAACCAACTAAAATTAAAAAAAAGTTAGCTCTGTGGTGGCGGTGGTGAGGAGGAGAGGGTTGTTTCATACAATTTGACTGCATCAGTCAGTTGAAGGGGCTTCCTGGGGTTCCCGATTGACTGACCCAGAAAGAAAAACAAACAGAAAAGGAGGAGTTAGATAAGGGACAACCCAATTTATTTTCGTGAGTAATTCCTGAATAAAAGATTTTATGTACCTTCTTCTCTTGCCTTCATGCGAGCTACAAAGTTGTAACTTTTATTCCTGCGATAGTTCTCGTAAGGGTCATCCAGTGAGACCCCCACACCTTTGTACTGGTCCCATTTATCCCTGATATCGCCTCCTTTAATGGGGTCCTGGATGCCCTGTTCTTTAGCCCCCAAGCCCCCTGAGCCACTCCAACCTACAGCAGACAGGAAGTCATTTTAGGTCGCTTCAGAAAATATCCAAAAATATCATTCTTCAAACATCCTTACCGGATTTAAAAAATTAAATAAAATGTAAATCATAATAATTAGAGCGTACCCATCTTCATCAGTAGCTGATGACCTTTGTTCTCCTCCCCTAACCTGGTGTCTGCAGGTAATTTTGAAGAAGTTGTGCCCAGCACTGCTGTGGAACTACAGAAAGCACGAGAGAAATTCATCATTACACTACAGGATAAAGGTTTTTTAGCAAAGCATATGATGAAAGAGTAGTGAAGAAACTCACGGAGGGGAGGAGCTCCGAGATTTTGGGCCACGCCGTCGCTTGGTGGGTGAATGTGAGCGGGATCGAGACCTGGAGCGAGAGTGACTACGAGATGACCTGGATCTACTCCTGGACCTAAAGAGTTTGGTTGAACACAAATTAGGTAACATGAATCACACTTCAGTCATATTCAGCACTCAAAGCCCAAAACACATTCATTATATCCAACAGCATCGTTTTTAAATAAGAGACTTCAATTACAAAAAAGGAAAAAACATTTATTCAGTCAGAGATGCATTGAATTAATGATACACAAAGACTTCCATGTACACGCATTATGCAGAGTCATTATGGCTTCACTGCGTAAACCTAATAGAAATATAATATCAAGAAGCCATTGTCACAGGATCTGCTGTATTTACAGGTCTTTAGTCCAACTCATCAAGTTCCTGGTGTTAAATTTGGCCGTGATTATGTGAAAATATTCCACTTTCATTCCGCGGTAATGTTTGATTGTAAATGATCAAGCGGATTATTAAACAAAATGACCGTGGGAGCTGGGGTAAGCAAACACGATGGAAAATCAAGAACTGGTGGAAATAGAGTGCATTTCATAGCTTGTGAATGAGACTTCGCAGGTTCTAACAAATCACGACTGAAGGTGCCATGCTTTGATGTGTGGATACAGACCTGGATTGTGAGTAGGAGCGAGAGCGGCTGTGGGAGCGGGAACGTGATGAACGGGAGCGTGACCTGGAGGACTTTGAGGAGTGAGAGCTGGAGCGAGACGAAGACCTCCCTCGGCTGCGAGAGCGACTCCTGGAGCGGCTGCCTCCACGACCACTAGAACCAGTCATCATTGGAGAAATGATAAAACTATCAGAACATACAAAGTTCTGGGTTTAACTGTTTAATACTTTGAAAAGCATAACATCCTCCTTTTAAAAAGACAATTCACTTTATTAAGCACATTTGAAAACAACAATCACTGACCAAAGTGCTGTAAAACTAAAAGAAGAAGCAATAAACATTATTTTATTTCTTTTTTCTGTATTATAAAGATGTGACGTGAATAATGACACCTGGTGACATGATTAGCAAACAACAGTCAAGTTTAAAAAAATCAGTTTAAATATGATGTGTTTTGATATTTGTAGCACAGGAGAGATGGAAAAAGAGAGGATACTCTATTATGAAGGAAAAGCTCACCTGTTACGTTTCTCCTGATCCTTTTTCCTTCTGGCCCTCATCTTAGCCCTGAAGAATTCATACAGGCCGTTCTGCTCCCAGCCTTCACTGAATGAGAAACCAACCACAAATACGTGTAATCACTATTCGCTGCAATTTTTAAACAAAGTAGTAGTACTTCACCCAGTTTCTACAGCAATTTCTGCAGATAAACAGCTACAAAAGGCTAAGCGGTACCCAAGGCTGTGCTCCAACTATAGAGGATCACACTTCTCAGACTTTAAAGTCTATCCCAGGTTGCTGGAACGGAGAGTTTGTCTGCTAGTCGGATCTCTCATACAGGAGGAACAATGCGGTTTTTGTCCTGGTTGCGGAACACTCGACCAGGTATAATTCACAAACAAACACCTTAACCTCCACATATGTGAACATCACATTTTGGGTTGTCTAAACCATAATACTAAATTTGCCCAATCAGCCCAAATAGCAGAGAGAAATTAAAAATGCATGCCATGAAAGAGTTCAGGGTTAGGAAGTTAAAGCAGATAACCTGTAAGCTGGAGAGGAAATGTCTCACTAATTTAGTTTCTATAAGGTTAGTAAATCTTACTTACGATTACTGA
The DNA here is from genome assembly GCF_964374335.1 of Astatotilapia calliptera. Lineage (NCBI taxonomy): Eukaryota > Metazoa > Chordata > Actinopteri > Cichliformes > Cichlidae > Astatotilapia > Astatotilapia calliptera. Next base: position 16,438,462 of record NC_137438.1, on the reverse strand, counting down.
CTGAACAAAACATGAACAACCCTGCATTTCTTTTTAGCACCATAGCCTGGCTGACAAAGAGACCTCGTTTACACCAACTGTAATAGCCATCTTACAGACATATTTCAAAACTAGTCACAGTCCCTACAAGACTTTTCATAGAAGTTCTACCATTACACAACGCGTCAATCTTTAAGTATGATCTATTTCTATTATTTAGCTTTTAGGCCTTTAAGGTAGAGGTAAGAAGCCATTACTTAAAAAGCAGTCATGTGACCCAACTGTTTTAGTATTATATTATAAATGCTTCCCTTAAGCAGCATTATTAATAAGCAGCATACATTTTTATTGGTATTCAGAAGGTAACCAGTTTCATCTACCTATGAGGTCAGATGATATTTATTTCTTCTAGGCTTGCTATTGTAATTGGTTATTATCAGGTAGTTCTTTGCTGAGCATTTCTTCTTCACTCACCACTTTTTACTTTTACTTTTTATGTTTTTATACAGCACTCTGCAATTTTCACAAGTTATCCTTAACTTTTCCCTTTCCACTGACACCAAGTGCTTGTCAAGAGAAAATGCCAACATTCAGACGGGGTCATCTGATTGTTGGAGTTTTCTCTTTATTATTTTATGGTCTTTACCCAGCATTATATAGTGTCTTGATGTGACTCCTGTTATGATTTGGTGCTATATAAATAAATAACAGTTAAACTGAATCACCTATTCATCGATTTATATTTTTAAATTCTATTATTAAATTAAGTTTAACTGTCTTGCACAAAAAGTGTGTGTTCGTACCTATTCCTAGGCCGATCATGAGATGGTGGGCTGTAGAAAGCTTCCACAGCAGCTAGCAGGCGATCACTGGGTGGCATGGGTGGAGGTAACCGAATGTCCTTAGGGTCCAGAGGTTTATAGTCACAGTCCTCAAGCTGTACAGTTGACAGTAACAGTAAGACCATAAGGCATGCAAACTTTATTGGGGCTAAATGTGTCTATTCTGGATGCCACTTCAGTACAAAATCCATGCTAAAAACTGTAAAAACCACCACGGTACCTCTTTTTGTGTGGTGTATGAAAAAAACTACACTTGTATGGATGTGTGTGACTGGGAGAAAATAGTAAAACAGCAGTATATAAGAAGTGCATTACTTGAACCATAATGGCAGCTTTTACTGTTTTTTTACATTTGTATTTATTTTCATTCCCCTGTCCTACAATGAGAAGCAGAGGACTTACTTTAACAAGCGGAGCCATGAGACCAGCTGGCAGGTCAAAGTAGGGCACATTTGGCACCAGACTGGGATCATCTTGCACTGGATGCTGGCGATGACGCATGTGAGGTGAATGGCCATTAAAACCATGTGGCGGTGGGCCAAATTCCGGGTGCTGGCCTCCACTCCAGGGAGGATGTTCAGCTCCCATCCCTGGTGGAGGAAGCCTCTGATTGGGATGGTGGTGGGGAGGAGGACCCGGCATATCTGTCAAACATATTTGGAGACTGTTAAAATACACCTGAAAATTAAAAGGCGCAGAAACATGCATCTCCTCTGATCTATGACTCTGAGTCTCTCCGCTAACCTCCAGGATATTCTCCTTGAGCATAGTCAAATCGATGTGGTGTATAGGGTGGTCTGTCATAGTGATGTCTGGGAGAAAAGTCTTCCTGCATAAAGCGAGGGGGAAAACGTCCAAAGCCGTGTGGGGGCGGAGGGGGCTGGTTGAAAGGAGGTGGCTGCTGGTGAGGAGGGAAAGGTCCTCTGAAATGGGGCGGCCTCTGTAAAAATGCAAGTGAAACACCACAATCATTCATGTAAGTAAGAAGCTCTAGCATCTTTGGTGCAACAAAAGAAACTTAAGTCAAATTCAGAAAAGGATGCAGTGTAAATGTAAGTTGTAAATGCAAAGTAAATAGCAGAGGAAGTAAAACCACAGAAATGTTCTCCCACATGCCTGCATGCGTGGAGGGAATGGTGGCTCCCTCTGACCCCAGGGAGGCTGGTCCGGCTGATTTCCCCATGGTGGTTGCTGGTCGTACGAGTTCCAAGATGGAGGAGCGTGCTCAGACCCACCTGGACCACTCCAAGGACCTCCTTCTCTACCAGGACCTCCACTCCAGTTTCCTGGGTCCCGCTGATCATTCCACATCCCCTCATGGCTGTTCCAAGGAGGGCAAGGTGGTGGTGGCTGGTTTGGATCAAAAGGAGGCTGGGGAAGAGCCGAGACAGAAAGGATGTGACCACGACCTGAGCTTGCTAGTAAATTGCAAAGTGAGGAACTGTGATGATTAAGAGACATGTCACTAGATGGGCAAGGCGACAATGTAGTGTGGCTACACTAGTATTCCTTCAGCATTAATGATAGGAATTAGAAAAAGTTAAAAAGCCCACAATGACACGTCCATTCTGTCAGAAGATGTTTTTCTCCTGTAGCTGTCATCCAGAGTGACCCAGGATAGGTCAGCTCAAGTGAGGCCAGTGTGACCGACTTCTATTTCATACTCTTACCTTAGCTCAATGCTGCAGTTCAAAAAGTCAGAAGAGACTTTTTCTTTGACCATTTTCTTGAAGTATTAAACATTTATTATAAATGTTAACCTGGCCAGCAAATATGATCAAATTAGCTGTTTTAACTATTGTCACTCAGTTAATAGCCGCATTAGGCACCTGTTATCATTGATGTAGTGGGTAGTAGACTGTAGCTGGATAAAAGAATAATAACTGCAAGCTAAATAGATGGAATATTGAGTTGTGACACAGCGATTTACAGGGACATGGCGAAGGGTCAGGCTGTTGGCTGTACAGAATAGCTAAAAACTGAGCGGAGAGTATGGAGAACTACTCTACCTGTCAAAGTTTGGACACAGCTTCTCATTTAATGGTTTTTCTTTATTTTCATGACTATTTACATTGTAGATTCTCACTGAAGCGATCTAAACTATTGAATGAACACATATGGAATTATGTAGTAAACTAAAACGTGTGAAATAACTGAAAACATGTTACCAGGTAACAGTCTTGATGTATGCGCAAAGAAATCAGGAAAGTAAATCCCAAAAGGTTTATTCTGCTCCCACACCTCCAGACTCACAAACCGCTTCTTGCCCTGGACCATTCGGACTATCACCCTGCAACCCACCCCTGCCCACCCACGTCACCAGCCTGAGCCATGGTCTGAGTAACCCCCATCACTCCGGCCACTCACACACAAACAGACCAAGTCTTCTCTTTGTCCTACTTCCCAGCATTTTGCAACTGTTTTGCTATCTAATGTGTGCCTAATTTTTTAACATGCTTCTCTTGCTTTGTTTCCATTTTATTCCGACACAGTTGGTGTGGAGCACCCACAATTTTGTCATACATGTACAACGACAATAAAAGGCCTATTCTATTCTAAAAACCATGCCGGGCCAACCTGAGTAGGTACCAGTGGAAAAGAGCTATTAGTTACACAGCAATATGCATAGGCTGCTGGTACAAAACTGAGTATTTCTTTTTCACTTGCTATGTGTTTATAAACCACTTTGCATTAGTTATTATTAATCTCTTTACTTTATAAGATAAAGTGCCTTCAGGGGACTGTTGCTGTGATATATAAAACTGAATGTATGTTAACATTCCTAGCTTATAGCACTGGTGCTACAAAGGTTGCTAGTTTTTGGCACAGCTCAAAAGTTGCAGCACAAGCATGCAATGTGGTGTTTTTCAACATCAACTCTTTAAAATATCTTGTTTCCCACAATGTAAAGAATGTCTGATTTACTCTTTTTTGCTGTTTCTGAGCAGTGCTGACAAAATAAAAGTTGTGCCTTAGCATCGTAAATCAGCCACGTAAACTCCTTTTCCAACTCACTGTTGTACTTAGAAACTTTTCCTTTGTTGTCAGACGCACCTTCAGTTGGTGCACGTTGTGTTTGTTTTATTCTGATGGGCTGGCTTTCTTTTAAAGGTTTAAAATATCGCCCTGTTTTTTTCAGCGTGAAAACACCTCTTTCAAATTCCATTAGATTCTCTGAGCTGCCGGCACATACTATCTGTCAGTGGACTGGTGGCAAACACAAAGGAAGTGTGGGAACTGTTGTAGAATTTAAGGCTAATTACATTGATACGATAACAATATGTTATAACAACAGACTACAACTCTGTCACATTGTGACCTACTATGGCTTCACAAAATAACAAAGTGGCTTGCAAAGCTGTCACTGTTTCTTGCACGCTCTTAATGTTCACTTAGAGTAAAATCGCCCTCTGTCCTAACTGCCTCTCCAGCTACAGGGTAATGTAGGTTTTAATTAGGGCTGAACAATTATGGAAAATAATCTAATTGCGATTTTTTGCCCCAATATTGCGATGCGATATGCGATTATTTTTTAAGGTCTTTGTCTTCTGTATTATTAAACAAAGACAAGCAATACATCATATAGTATGGCCAATACTATATTACATTAATTTTAAACTGTTCTTTCCTGGAAGACAGACCTCTGTTATGATGACATGAGGTGATGCATGAATTGATGACTGACATTTTTATTTAACTTCTTCAATCACAACAGTATATTTGAACATACACAATAGTTTATTTTTAGCTTACAAACATCTGAGCATAAAGTGCTGACAAGGAACCCTGGTGTAAACATTAAAATGAAAGTCAGTACAATGTGCAGATTGCAGAAATATACATAAAAAAAATCAGTGGCTTTACCACACTCAGTTTTTCGACATCTGTGAACTACTAGACAGTCATTCAATTAAAAAATAATATTAAATAAATAAAACTAATAAATAAAAAATACACACAGCTTACTGATCTCTGCAGTCAGTAACATTACACATAAAGTGCAAACATAATAGCAATTGTATAAACACACACACAAACACGCCTTTAAAATTTAAAGGCGTGAAATTGGACGGTCTAGTTCTGATTAGCTAATCAGAAGGCTAGTTCTGATTAGCGTCACCGCTGTCTCGGTGGCGTTTAATAAACTTGGCCGTCTGCTTCTTGCTATCTAAAATATAACCAGACACTGGTGTAAATTCTCGACTGTCTCATACTTCTGTTTAATAAGTTTTCTGTTTGACGTTTAGTCAGCTGTGTGAAAACCAAGGAGGAACCCACCCGGGGGATTAATAAAGTTTTATTTTATCTAATCTAATAACTTTAATCTCAGCCAAACCGATTTACTCACGAACAAACAAAACACTGAAAAAAGCCCAACAATAACATTTTTAGGTTGTCTAAGTGACTTATATATTACGTTTAACCCGAGCAGCGAAACTCCGCGGTGATCTGAAAATGATGTGCCGGGAGTTGTGCCGTTCTCGGCCGCATCAGTAACCCTCGAGCTCCCGGCTAGCTGTCGAGCTGGTGGGTAGCAGACGCCTCTGAAAACGTCGAAGCACTTTTGCAAATATGGGATATCTTGATAAACCGAGCAGATATTTGATGTTTACACAACTACTTTCTCGCCTGAAAATATGTTAAAAGTTTATTTTGTGACCCAGAAAGATTAGTATGAGTAATTTTAAAACTTAGTAGCGGCCGCCATTGCTGGAAACTGGAGTTTGGCTGGGCCGCGCTATGAATTCTGGGATATGGTAGGCCACGAAGGACACACCCGACCCATCCTTCAAATTCGGGGAAGGAGGACGCATTTGTCGGCTACATTCGGAGGAGTCTACGAATTTGGACAGCCTTCGGCGCGTCGCTGTGACGTAATCGGTCTACAAATGCGGCCTCAGGAGGATGCAGCCCATGAATTTGGACATGTCCAGAGTATAATCGCAGCCTTTGCGGTTAGAAAATTGCACTTGATCATGTCGCGATATTATCGCAAATGCGATATATCGTTCAGCCCTAATTTTAATTGGTTCCCCATTAATATTAAACACCTTTATTTAGGAACTGCATTGTGTGTTTACTTGTGTTATCTTTGCCTAATATTCAAATGTATTTGATGATCTGAAACATTTAAGTGTGATAAACATAAAAAAAAATAGGAAATCAGGAAAGGCTGTACACACCACTGTAGTTGAGAATATCCAGCAAATATGCACTCTCCTTCTGTATCTTTCAATATTTTCCCTCACTCACACACACAGACACACACACACAAGAAACACACACAAAAAGGTCTTTACCGGCTGGTTGGGGTTCCAGGGGCTCATATGCTGAGGGTCATACCAGGCAGGCTTTGTGGGGGGTATATCTGAGGGACCACTAGGGTTGCTGGGGTCTGGTGGTCTGGATGAAGATCCATCAAACTCTCCCGGAGGAGGACCTGATATGGGAAGCTTTACATCTCCTGAACACAAAAAAGAGACATCATAAAACAAACATACATGGACTTGGTCAGGTTTAGCTACATTGCTGTCTGTATTATTGCTGAAGTCCTAAATTATCACCTTTAAAGTGTTTGTGCTAAAACGTCATGTACAGTAACACGGGCATGGAGACCAGCACTGACTGGCAGATGACATCAATTCAACATATAAGACTTTAAGAATGCATAAGCATCTACCTAAAATCTATTTAATCTATCATCTGTGATTATATTGTATTGGTCATCTCCCTTAAATAAACAGGCAGCCTTAAAGTGTGAAATATTCATCGGCAAAAACACAGAAATGTGTCTATTGTTTCATTGGCTGATAGTGCCCCACAGGCCTCAATTGAAACAGACTAACAAGCAGCGGGCAAGGCAGCCCAGGCAGGGAAATGTTGCTTTTAGAGACATAAAATGAGTCGCAAAGTCTATATCAGGGGTAGGCAACTCCAGGTCTCAAGGGCCTGCAGGTTTTAGATATCCCCCTGGGTCAACACACCCGAATCAAATGATTAGTTCACGCCATGTTTAGAAAGAGAAATTTTGAGCATGAATCAGATCCCTGCATCTCTCCCCTGTTGGATCCTTTGTTTGGTGAATTCCTCACCACAACACCATCAGTGCCTTGTACTGAATTGTAAGTACTTGTAAGAATAAACTGCTCACAAGACAACTCCAGCAGTATAACCTCCTTTATCTAATGCACAAAATTTCCACAACAGGATCAAATACTGAAAATCAGTTTATAACTTTTATGTATTTATGTGTTTTTTCTGTATTGTTGTATCTTTCCATTAAAATTAAACTACCATAAAAATTACAGACTGTTAATTTCTTTGCAAGTGACCAAACTCGCAAATTCAGCAGAGGATCAAATAATTATTTCCCCAACTGTATAAGCAGTTGACATGAGCTCATGCATGAGGCTGTGCCTCTGCTTTGGTTGAGTGTTTTTCCACTCACCAGCTTGCGTAGTCATAGGGGGGGGCTTTTCCGGTTCAGCTGGGGCAGCTAGCTGTCCTACAGGGGCAGACTGCGGTTGTGACTGATGTTGCTGCTTCAGACTAGCAACAAACTCATCATGCTGAGTCTTCAATGCCTGGATCTGCTGCTGGAAGGCCAACTGGACTGGCTGCACCACTGCAGCATATTCTGTTATCAGGGACGCCTGAAAGAAACAACAAAATACCAGATAAAGTCTATGGTGGGAAAAATACAAAAAAAGCCATGAATGGGGCCGGGTAATATGAGGAAAAACACACACACACACACACACACACACACACACACACACACACACACACACAAATCTAGATCGATCAATAGATCGATATATAGATAGATACATATATATTGTTTTGATTATGTTACTCCTGTTATCCGGGGTGATGCACACCTGACTACTTTCTGACAGATTCCAACGACTGCTGCTGGTCCATAGAGCCGTAGTTGTTGGGAAGAAGGTCACATTTATTAGCTACTGGGATATATTTTCTCTTGCTGATATGTAGAACTCCGACAGCACTTTTTCTTTTTGGCTGTGTGGGGAGGTGTTGACATGCTGAGTTGAAAACATTCTTCATTTTGCAGGGGATGACTTTTCAGGTGGTGGAATACGTTCGTGGTATTGCTACCTTTTGCAGCAATAACTTTACGGCATCTTTTGCAAATTACGGCATTTTGTTTGATATCCTTATGAAATCCAAACCACTGCCAGATTATTGATCCAGGGCTGTTTCTCTTTGGAACTAGCTCGTCTGACTTTTCTTCAATTATAGTCTCATTCCCTTGCTCATCTGAAACTTCTGCTATCACCATATTTTCCGCCATCTGGTAGTATAAAAACACACATGCTCAGCGCAGTGTCCCAGGTAGAAAATTTTCCAGTTTGGAGGGGGGATGCATTCACAGCATGTGGGATAAAAACGCCTGACATTGCCTCCTGTCACAGGGGCCTGGAGGCTAACCCAACAAGGGGAGGGCTACAAGCTGGACAGATCAACAGTCTGTGGCAGAGACCTTCTTACTGTGAAGCAACAGTGGTAACCACTGCAACACCATAGTGCCCAATACTTACACAACAAAAATCCTGAAAGTGAAATATTTGGGTCCAACTCTAAAATCTGATTGTTAAGACATGTTCCTGTCACCTGGTACTGGCCAAGGCCCAGTGCTGGATTCTGGAGCTGTTGAATGGTCTCCTCATCAAAGTACCCATTTTTCTCCCAAAGCTGCAACAACTGTGAAGGGAGAAGGAATGTCAGAAACAGAAACCTTTTTCCGTTCAATAAATGGAGGAGAAAAAACTTCCTTTTAATCACCAGATCTAAGCTACTAATAAACTGATATGAATGAATATTCATAGCTGAAGCTGCTATAGCAAAGAAAAACCAGTTAGTGTGTTAGACTTGGAAAATATGTGTCTGTATTTACCCTGGTGATCTTCTGCTGTTTTTCTTCCTCTACAGCTAGAAAGCTTGTGCAGTAGATTGGAACAACAACTTTCTGCAGCGCTGCCAACAAGTCCTTCTGCTGCTTCCGCTGGCTGTGTAAAACATTAAAAGAATCACAAACAAAACATTGAGGCACATACAGTGGGGCAAAAAAGTATTTAGTCAGCCACCGATTGTGCAAGTTCCCCCACCTAAAATGATGACAGAGGTCAGTAATTTGCACCAGAGGTACACTTCAACTGTGAGAGACAGAATGTGAAAAAAAAAAAATCCATGAATCCACATGGTAGGATTTGTAAAGAATTTATTCGTAAATCAGGGTGGAAAATAAGTATTTGGTCAATAACAAAAATACAACTCAATACTTTGTAACATAACCTTTGTTGGCAATAACAGAGGTCAAACGTTTACTATAGGTCTTTACCAGGTTTGCACACACAGTAGCTGGTATTTTGGCCCATTCCTCCATGCAGATCTTCTCGAGAGCAGTGATGTTTTGGGGCTGTCGCCGAGCAACACGGACTTTCAACTCCCGCCACAGATTTTCTATGGGGTTGAGGTCTGGAGACTGGCTAGGCCACTCCAGGACTTTCAAATGCTTCTTACGGAGCCACTCCTTTGTTGCCCGGGCGGTGTGTTTTGGATCATTGTCATGTTGGAAGACCCAGCCTCGTTTCATCTTCAAAGTTCTCACTGATGGAAGGAGGTTTTGGCTCAAAATCTCACGATACATGGCCCCATTCATTCTGTCCTTAACACGGATCAGTCGTCCTGTCCCCTTGGCAGAAAAACAGCCCCATAGCATGATGTTTCCACCCCCATGCTTCACAGTAGGTATGGTGTTCTTGGGATGCAACTCAGTATTCTTCTTCCTCCAAACACGACGAGTTGAGTTTATACCAAAAAGTTCTACTTTGGTTTCATCTGACCACATGACATTCTCCCAATCCTCTGCTGTATCATCCATGTGCTCTCTGGCAAACTTCAGACGGGCCTGGACATGCACTGGCTTCAGCAGAGGAACACGTCTGGCACTGCGGGATTTGATTCCCTGCCGTTGTAGTGTGTTACTGATGGTGACCTTTGTTACTTTGGTCCCAGCTCTCTGCAGGTCATTCACCAGGTCCCCCCGTGTGGTTCTGGGATCTTTGCTCACCGTTCTCATGATCATTTTGACCCCACGGGATGAGATCTTGCGTGGAGCCCCAGATCGAGGGAGATTATCAGTGGTCTTGTATGTCTTCCATTTTCTGATGATTGCTCCCACAGTTGATTTTTTCACACCAAGCTGCTTGCCTATTGTAGATTCACTCTTCCCAGTCTGGTGCAGGTCTACAATACTTTTCCTGGTGTCCTTCGAAAGCTCTTTGGTCTTGGCCATGGCGGAGTTTGGAGTCTGACTGTTTGAGACTGTGGACAAGTGTCTTTTATACAGATGATGAGTTCAAACAGGTGCCATTCATACAGGTAACGAGTGGGGGACAGAAAAGCTTCTTACAGAAGACGTTACAGGTCTGTGAGAGCCAGAGATTTTCCTTGTTTGAGGTGACCAAATACTTATTTTCCACCCTGATTTACGAATAAATTCTTTACAAATCCTACCATGTGGATTCATGGATTTTTTTTTTCACATTCTGTCTCTCACAGTTGAAGTGTACCTCTGGTGCAAATTACTGACCTCTGTCATCATTTTAAGTGGGGGAACTTGCACAATTGGTGGCTGACTAAATACTTTTTGCCCCACTGTAATCCATTACAATACTACAATGAATGAGCAATGCCTGGCTCCTGCATGCTGACCCACAGCATGGGCAAAGCTGTGTGCTGAGCCTCCTGTACACCTCCCTCCTCCAATTCAACAGTTATTGGCCTCATCAGCAGAGGGGACAAGACTGCGTACAGGGAGTGGGGTAAAAAAACTGGCAGAATGGTGTTGAGCAGAACACAACCTTCTGCTCAACACCATCAAAACTAAGGAGGTAGTGATTGACTTCAGCAATCAGAACATGTTGCTCTCCACATCAACGGGGACTGTAATCAGCAAGTGTCCTCCTTTAAGTTCCTGGGGACCTGTCATGAACAACTAACAACAACATGGCCGTTAAAACCGTTAAAACGAACAAGGACACCACATCCTTAAGATGCTAAAAGGAACCATCTGGATAAGAAACTGATGGTGGCTTTTTAATTGCAACACCACAGAGAGTGTCCTGACCTACAACAATGCCTGGTATACTTATGGCTTGGTGGCAGAAAAACATGCAGAGGGTCATTAGACAGCGCAAAAGATCATTGGCTGGACCTTACTCTGGAGAGATGAGAAAACTTCTGCCGAATTTTCTCACCCGTTCAACAAAACGCCCAGGACAGCCAGGTTGAGAAACAGCTTTTATCCTGCCATCAGAACACTGAATGCTAAGCTCAGTTAATGGGCTGAGTGAGCTTCACTCATCAGCCCCATCTGCAATATTCCTGTGTAATATAAAACAGTCAAAGGTGCACCTTACAGAGACCAACAACTAAACTACATAACTAAGAGTCAAATTATTAGAATTCTCTCACAGTTTGGTACCTCAATTATTCTTTAAAAAAGGATGAAAAACAAAAAAAACATGAAAAAACCTTCCTAACTGGAACATGAAAAAAAAAATATCTCCACTATTCTGACATATTACCTGTTTCAAGCTGTTCCCATACACTTTAAACTATGGAGAACCAGAAGAGCCACGCAAACCTTTGGCTTATTTGAAGCGTGTCAAGCAGGTTTCAGAGCTAATCACATAGAAACAGCTTTAATGAAGGTTACAAATGATCTTCTTATGGCCTCTGACAGTGGACTCCTCTCTGTGCAGCGTACAATACTGTTGACCATAACATTGTCTGGCTATTAGAGCATACTGTAGGTATTAAAGGTACTGTGCTGCAGTGGTTTGCATTCTATATATCTAACAGACTCCAATTTGTTCATGTAAGAGTCCTCTTCACATACGAAGGTTAATTATGGAGTTCAGTGCTAATGATGCCAGGACCAATTGTGTTTACATTATACATGCTTCCCTTAGGCAGTATCAACAGAAGGCGTAGAAAAAAAAAAACAAACAGGAAAGAGAAAGGCAGTGAGGAAAATTGATTTTACCCTCTTTCAGATTACTTATAATGCTACTCCATTATTAGTTTTCTCACGGATAAAGTACACAAGTAAACTACATGGGTTCATGAGTGTATTTAGGTTTGGGTACCAGTGATGAAGAACGTCATTTGTTAAGTAGATAAGATGTAGGCGCAGCTCAAAATGAGCTGTATCAGCAGTGATGCGGTTGCGTAGATGTGATGTCATCAGTTCACAGTGCTGTGGGGTCTTGGCATTATTGAACATCCAGTTCTTACCAGCCTGAGGAAGAAAAACAAAAGTGAAATGTAAATAGCTCTAATTATAATAACTCTTTACATGAAGGAATTGTACAAAGAGAAAGCCAATGGGAGGAATGATTTCCTGTGTGGCCCTGATTCATAGAAAATCCTATCGTTATGTCCTTACCGAGATGGCATCTTTGGTGCAGGTGTCTATAATGGGTTGAAGCAGGTTGTCAAATTCTGTTATGTCCAACTGTGTTTCCAGCAGCAGCTTTTGGGTCTGCTGCTCCATAGCTAAAGTAATGGCTGCAGTGACCTGTTCCTACATTGAGAAAGCATTAGAAAATTTATTGGTCAACATTGGTCTTGTGATGTCCCCTCAGCCACTTGTACCACATCCACCCAGACCTCCCTCTCCCCGGCCACCTCCCCCAGCTTCTCCGAGGGAACGCCTTGGTGTTCCCAGACCAGCCGAGAGATATAATCTCTCCAGCGTGTTTATTTCTTGTATCACATGCTCTTCGTTATTATTTTGTTTAATGCATGGAGCGATAACGACTTCATTTCTCTCCAAGCATTCAAGAGTGGGTCCCAGTTTTGTTAGTACAGAGAGTTACTCTTCTGTAAAGAAGTTATATGTGCAAAACCGAAATTGTCATGCCCTCACAAAAAATTCTCCAATCAACTCCGGACAACTGAAACATTCAGCAAAGACAGACTTCAAAACAAAAACGTTCATCAACAACCAGTACACGGGAATAAATGTTCCTGGAGGGAAGGCTATGCTTCTTTCCACTTCACCTGTCTGAGCGTGTGCAGATGCTGCTCCTGCTGCTGCAGATTCCACTGGCTCTGTTGAATGAGCTCATCTATAGCGGGCGCAGAGGGTGGAGGTATTGGAGGTGGAGCAATCATCGGCATCAGTGGAGGAGGGATATCAACCACATCTTTTGTACCAGGGTTGTATATTTCTGCACAAACAAACAAACAAGCAAGCAAAAACAGGACTGAATGTTCAGTCCTTAAGACGAAGTGTTTCTTTTGTATAGCTGCTGCTGATGACAACATGATGGCCATGAACATAATTAATAAATCATGAAGAGAAAAAGAAATACTGCTAATCTGCCAATATGGTTTTCTGAGGAAGAAATAAAACATGGCCTACATGAAATGTTCCAAGTAGAGGAGTGAACACAATTTAAGACATGCAATCAGTATCAACACATCCCCTCCTGGTACTGCTGATTGCTGCAGAAACAACTGGTGCGCTGAGGTAACCTGTTGGCATCGCCACAAACTCAGGCTGGGCTGCTCGATTAAATCAAAATACATTTCTGTTGTACCAAGACTTCCGAGAATGTATGGACACTGTGAATTTTAAGACAGAATGCAATATTTGCAAATCTCTTAAATCCTTGCTTTATTCACAACAGAACACAGATGCTTAATCTGAGAACATCTACAGTTTTATAAGGTAAATGGACAGTACTTATTTAGCATTTTTTTACTCTGAGATTTTTACTACAAGTCCCATTCACCTAATGTCAAACATAGTCACAGAGGTGCTTTTTTTCTTTCCCTAACCTTGTCTAACATTCACACACAACTAGGGTTTCAATAGCTTGTCCAAGAATACGTAAACGTGCAGAATGGGGAAGCCGAGGAGTGAACCAAGCTTCTGATTGGTAGACAACCCGCTATACCTGCTGAGCCACATCACCCTAAGAAAAATATTTGCTAATTTTAAATTTGATGGCATCTACAACAGAAGCAAAAATTGGCAGAGTTTCAACAATGTTCAAAAAACTATCTAAAAACTGAGAAACAATTTCATACATAATATTGTTAAAAGATTTCCAGAGAATCTAGAGAAATCACTGTGCACAAGGGACAAGGTAGGAAATCAGTATTGGATGTCCACGACCTTCAAATACTGCAATAAAACCAGGCATGGTTCTGTGACGGAAATCTGTGCATGGGCTCAAGAACACTCCCAGAAATCACTGTGTGAGAACACAGCTCACAGTCCCCTCAACAAACGCAGGTTAAAGCTCTATCATGAAAAGTAGACACATATGAACATGATCTAGAAACATTGCTGTCTTCTCAGGACCAAAGCTCACTTAAAATGGGCCGAGGCAAAATAGAAAACCGCTCAGAGGTCAGATGAATCAAAGTTTGAAATTGTTTTTGAAACTATGAATGCTGCTCTTCCAGACTAAAGAGGAGAGGGAACATCTGGCTTGTCATCAGCAGTCAGTTCAAAAGCCTGAATCCTTGATGGCAGAGGATGCATTAGTGTCAAATTATTTGACAGCATGTATATTTGGAAAGGTAGTATCAATACTGCAAGGTATATGCAATATTAGCTTTCCTAAAATGATACTTTTAGGATACGCTTTGCAATGTTTACCAAAGCCAAACTGAACTATTCTTTAAAGTTACAAAGTTACAAGTACAGACAGAGGACTTCAAAGGACTACGTTCAATTTGTAATGCAGAATAAATGTTAGAAATGTTTTGTGGATTGTACCAAGCCAATTTTTCCACTGCTGGAATTTCAACTAATAGAGAACACATTAAATATGTTAACAGTCTTATTGCTGGCCCTTTATCACCAAAGATATTAATGCAGTAAAATTCATTTTATAGAACAAAAGTGAAACAAAGCCAAGTAAATGTTATCACTTAATAATATAAAATGTTCAGAACATAATCATAAACTTTTCAGTAATTACAGGAGGATTACATTTGTATTACTGGATAAATAAAACTGTATTCATCCCATATTTGGGAATTATTTTATTACAGCATTTGAACTGATGATAATAATCATAAAAAAGAAGAACAACAACTTTGTCTTAGCTTAACATTTAGCTTCTGATGCCACTTGCCAATAATATCTGTAATACTATAGTACTGACTGTAGTACTAATTTGAGTACCAAGAAATAAACAAGCTGATCTGGGCCAAGACTTTTCCAAAAATGAGGAAAATAATGCAGAAACTAGTTCAACCAATACTGACATTTTTTAAATTGTGCAGCCCTTATTCTACAGCTGCCCTGAGCAGAAGCATGTTACAGACAAACAGGACAAACAACACCCTGCTGTTTGTGTCTGTGTCTTTGTATCTGTGCATGTAATCAAACCTGCTTCGAGATGGAGGATTAAGCATTTTAATCAAGATCATTAAGAAGGTATGGCCAAGAGAAATTCACTGAAAAAGCAAAAAATGTGAACATGCAAAATGAAAACAAAGCAAAGTATTTTAAAGCACAAATGTTGTGTCATCTGGCAAAAAAGTGCATAACAACATGTGACTTTCCAAATAGAATTTTTAAATGTATCTGAAAATTCTGATTTTAAATAAATACCTTTAGATTTATACTCCTCCCCATCGTGGGTAGAGGGATCTAAGTGGAGAAAGGCAAACTTTAATGCATTTCAGTGGTATCACACAACTGACAGAAGAACACCATGCAAAACTAAACACTCTGCTTCTAGTATCAGGCTGCTAATTAGGTGACTATGTTTCAGTAATCAAAGCCAACTGTAGGACAGTAAATAATGTAATTTACTCTCATATTAAGTTCACTTCTTTGTAAAGCATCTATGCCAAGAAAATATTTGTGTTTTGCTCAAAGAACTGCTGTCCTCACAATAAGGACGTGACTGGATTGCTCCTCATGCAAGAATATGAGAAGGTTCTCTAAAGCAGCATTTGCTGAAGCTGCATGTGGGAAGTTTCATATATTTTTACTGCTTTTTAAAGATTTAATTTGTGCATAGTTAGTACAATTACTATTTTGACTTCTTTTGAAAAGTAATATTTCAGTGATATTTCTTTTCAAAAGATTTCAAAATATAAATAAAAGTATGTAGCCGGCTGGAAGCCGTTCAGTCCCTGCTCTGAGGAAGAAGCACCTCACTTCAACAAGCCGACACCAAACTAACCCCTTTGTTCCTGCTCTTTTTCTTCAGGTTGCAGCAGTTCTGGGCGCTGCTTCCAGTTTAAACACAGTCTGCCTTGTGCCCCCCTTGATTCTTGGGGACGGACTGGCTGAGGTTTAATAAACTGGTAGGACAATGTTGGGAGGGTGTGCTCATGACAGAGTCATGTACTATACATCAACTATACTCTGACCATCTCTCCTTGCTAATGATACTGACCTACAAACCCCTCATTTGCAGAACTAAACCAACCAACAGAATGATTAAGACCTTGTCTACTTCAAGATTGCTTTGAATAAACAGACTGGAGCACTTTTATGGACTCTGATGTAGAAGTGTACAGATTATTTGTTCTATACTACATCAACTTCTGCAATGACCTGGTCATCACATTGAAACTAATCAAAGTGTTCTGAAACCAGAAACCCTGGGTCAATAAAGAGGCCAGAGAGCTGCTTAAAATCAGGGATGTTGCTTACAAAGCCCAGGACACGGCATCTTATAGCCTAGCAAAAGCAAATCTCAAACACAGGTACAATGCAGGTACAATGATGCAAGCGAAATCTACCTCCATCCCCTACCAGCCCAGCCTGAACTGTCATTGGAAAGAAATGACATTAGGAGTGTTATTGCAGAGAATTAAACCCAGAAAGGATACAGAACCTGATGGTGTTCTGGAGTGTGTTCTGCAGACCTGCACTGACCACCTTGCAGAGGTTTTTACTAACATCTTTAACCTCTCTTTGATTTCTGGGAGTGCACAACATGCCTCAAAACTACAACCACTGTGCCCATTCCAAAACAAAGAACTAAGAGCAGCCTAAATGACTATCATTCAACTACACATACCCTGATGATAGCAAAATGCTTTGAAAGACTGATTGTGGCTCACATTAAGTGATCACAGCCACTCTGGACCAGAGTCAACAGAAGAAGCCATCAGCCTTACACTCTATACCACCTTAGAGCACTTCAACAAACAGGCAGGTACTGTAGAATGCTCCTCCTGGACTTCAGTTCTGCTTTCAATACCAGTGTCCCCGCAAACTGGTGTCCAAACTCCCAAACCGTCTCAGCCCGACCATCTTTAGGTGGACCCTGTATTTCTTAACCAACTATCCCCAGACTGTCAGGATGGGCAAATGCGCATCCTCCACCCTCAATGTACCAAAGGGATGTGAGCTGAGCCCTGTTCTGTAAGACCTGTTCAACCTTCAAACGTGACAAACACCATCATCAAGTTTGCGGACAACACACAGTCATTGGCCTGATCTCCATTAACAACAAGACTGCAGAGAAAAAGTGTAGAGCCTAATCGCCTGGTGCCCCATCAACAACTTATACTACACAGCAGCAAAGCCAAGGAGACTGTGGTGGATTTCAGACAGTCAAGAACAGAACTTGACCCTATGTACATCAACTATACTCAAATGCTGCTACACACATACACACAGTCTACACATGCTTGCTAGCCTTCCTATTACAACTTCTGTGTAATAGCACTACACTGCTATACTGTGAAACTTGCACATACAACTTGTGAAGTCATTACTAAATTTTCATAATGTTCTTAACTTTGCACATAATTTTTATGACCTTGTACGTATTTTGTATTCTTTTATTCTATTAATTATTTTCTTCTTCATGTGTACTTTTAAATATTTGCATTTTGCACATTTTTTGAATATTTTGCATGGACAGGGGTTGCCAAAATGTTGTTATTTTGTTGTCCTACACAACAATAATAAAAACACCAAACTTGAATCATAAATACCGGCAGTCGCCAGTGCTACCCTCAGCCTTCTAACAGACCTATGGTATCAGTTTCAAAATCCTGTCATCTTGTTCTCAAAGTATGGCATTCATTTTTACTAGATGCACCTGTGGTATCAATTTGAAAATCCTAGGGGACTTCCCTCTTGCGGTATTGCATCCACAAGATTCTCAGAAGATTTGACCTCTGACCTTAACAGGGTAACAAGAAACCCCATCAGCCTTTTACGGCTGAGTGATAAAAGGAATGTCAGCAGCACCTGTACAACAGAGGCACTAGACTCAGTTCAAACTGGGAGGTAAAATACACGTATTACTTCCCATTTGCAATTCAAAATTACTCGCCAACTGACAAGGACCCTTTATGGCCATTTGGCGAGTGGGGGACATAGATTGTGAAGTGGGGTGGACACAGGATTGGTGCCACACAAGTATACCACCTCAACCTCCTAAAAGCATGGAGAGTGACAGAATTTTGGAACTTGTTGTATGTCTCCTTGAAGACTGCCGAAAAAGCTGTATGTGTAGACAGCGCACTGTAAGATAGTACAAAACAGTGCTTCATCTACTAATCCTCCTACCCAAATGTCTGATATGAAAATTATTCTTTGGACCCCACCAATGTGTCTTTGATTATTGAAGAGATTCTAAATTTAAAGATTTGTATTTTCAAATTTAGCTTCAACAGTTCCTTCCACAGTTCCTTGCCAGGTTGTTATTAAGCCAGACCAAAGTGTCATTTGGACACCTTTTATCCTGTAGTGAGATTCCAAATCCACTGTCTTTAGTGCATTTAGTGACTGATATCCTTGTTCTGCTTTTGGGGAGATTTTCTGTGAGCTAGAGAACTGACTCTGCAGCTCACGAAGGCTGCAAGCAGAACAAGGACTACTGTTGCAAGGTGATGATATAAAGGGAGTCTTAAAGCCTTTAATCAAAAGGAAAACCCATGCCTAAAACAGATTCACATTACCAATACAATGTTGGACTGTTCAATTAACAGTTTCACCCCAAAACAGAAAAGTAAATAATTCTGCCAACATATCTGGTGCATGTACTGGGTTGTTTTGTTTTTTTCGCTTTTATCTATAAAAACTGTTTTTTATTACATTTTTTTTAGTTTGAATATTTCAATCATAGTAAGAAATCCAAAGTGCTGAACATCAAATGAACTTAATATTGCAATACTAAATTGACCTCTATGTGAAAATTCTGTTTTTATCCTGACGTGTCAGTTTAACTACATACGTTGCTGTTGCTCCATAGCAAGTTTGTACTTGTAGTAACTGAAGTATTCGCCCCCAAAAAGGAAGGAAAACTTAGGGTTGTCCTTCTGTTTTTCCATCGTCATCTTCTCAAACTCTGGGCCATTTCGGGCAACAAACTGGGCCAGCTTATCAATCACATTTCGAAGCTCCTGATCTGTACAAAAAAAAAAAAAAGACATAAATACAGTGAAAAATGTTGTAAAAACCTCAAAACAGAGACACTGAAACAGACAGAAATAATAGTGTCTAAAGTGCTTTTAAAAAAACAAATAAAACAGATTTAGAAAATAATGAATTTCTTCTGAAACAGAAACATCTAGGAAAGAGGTTGCATAATCATTATTTCCATATTTCTACATAGTATTATTAAATCAGTTGGCTGTAATTCTACTCTTAATCGTGCTGCTGTAGCACAAAAATATCTATAAGGGATCTTCTTTCTATGGGGGTTCTTTTTCTTAAAAGCCAGCAGCCGTGAAAAGTTGGAACAACTAACGTTTACTCTCCATTACTGGATTATTTCTACACTATTTTTCACGTTAGTTGGTGCAATGCTTACACACAGAGCCTGGTTAAACATTCATCCACTTGTGATCGGTGACCTTAATCAATATGCTAAATCCAATGGTTTTGTTAGCTATGTAGCAGATAGCACGGGTGCTCGCTTACGTTGAATCGAAATTTAAAATAGCT
This sequence comes from Astatotilapia calliptera, assembly GCF_964374335.1. Classification (NCBI taxonomy): domain Eukaryota; kingdom Metazoa; phylum Chordata; class Actinopteri; order Cichliformes; family Cichlidae; genus Astatotilapia; species Astatotilapia calliptera. The sequence continues at coordinate 16,418,662 of NC_137438.1, read as the reverse complement.
GTGGTGTACGGCTCACCTTCGGGAGGACTGGGGATATCCATGTTTAACTTCTGTTCCAGCGAACCACTTAGCCAGAATATGTATGTAAAAACTCGGCCAAATTCTTTACTTTTTCAGAAAAAGGTATATCAAATTCCCCCAAAATCACTTGCATTGCCGCTGCTACGCACAGGAAATGTGATACAGAAACAGCGCCACAAAAGATGGCTATGGAATTGTCTCCAGCGCCCCCTGCGACTGGGAGGAGTGTTCGCGCCTTGCTCGTTTGGGTGGGTTGCAGTTGCGAGTAAACGTCCAAAAATGAAAATATTTTTATTTAACTATAAGTAAGATACTAAAAAAATACAACATTTTAAAATATCTTTAGTCCTGATATTTATTATATAGGCTTACAAATCCTATCCTAGAAAACATGGTTGAAACCCCGTAGTTTCTCTTCCTGGTCAATATAGGAGGCAAAACCTTTGGACAGTTAGACCACACAAGACACTTATCCAGCTGGATCCAACACCCAGTCCAATGGGAATGCTGTGCTATCCAGCTGGTCATTTCAAATGACCCACTTGGCAGTGCAGAGCTATCTTTTTGTTTGTTTGTTGTATGATCAGGAGCAAGAATCTACATATACATATTTTGAGCTTGGCAACACAGTGTTTAGCACTATTGTGTCACAGCAAAAAGGTCCTGGGTTTACATCCACAATCTCGCTATAGCCTTTCTGTGTGGAGCTTGCATAGTCTCCTCTGGTTCTCCAGCTTCCCCCCACAGTCCAAAGACATGCAGTTAGACAGATTACATTAATTGATGATTTTAAGAAGAATTAAAATGGTATTTACCCAGAATAATAATTAGATTAACAATATCAGAAATTTTGTTGTTCAACCCACTCATAAAAGAAACAATAAGTAAGCATGGAAATGTTGACTATTTTCAGATAGAGTCAACTGTAAATGTCTGACCAAAATAAACTCACATGAGGACAATTTGAAACAGAGATGATCACCAGTTTCACATTCAGAAGTACAAAAAAATTACATGAGTCAACCTCAATTTCAAATCGCTTAAATAGGAAATCTAGGAGTGGTATTCAAATGTTCCTTTCAACAACAAATCATTTTATTATTTTGATATACTTTATACTTTATTAAAGTATTTAAATCAAGATTGCAGATTGCTAAAATCTGACATATCATAACATTTACAATCAGACCAGATGCGTTTGAGAAAAATTAATTTTGTTCCTTTAGAGATCATAAGTTCTTTTACAAAAAAAATGAAAACAACAACAAAGGCATATTATCAGCAAACTGACTAATTATAAATTTACTCTATTTTATTTAAATTCCTTGACTATCAGGTGAAATTTCCAAGGAAAATAGCCCCCAATAACCCCCTCTAGAACACTGAGGTGAATAAGTACTCGTTTTTACTTGAAGGACATAACCTCACAGTAGTAATAACCGTACAACTGTCTGTAAATTGTGCTACACTTGTATAGCATGAGCTTCTTTTTTTTACTTTATCTGTCCGACTAAAGAAAAAAGTTACACACACAACATTATTAGATTTTTTTTCTATTGCTACCTCCATTCCAAATATTGTAAAGGTGTGTGGTTTATGTTCTTAAATAGCCCTGTTTTTTTGTTTTTGGAGCGACATTTGAGTCTACACTCCATACCAGCTGGTGGCGGCAAAACACAATTTCGTAGTTTTCCAACCACCTGCAAAAATAACAAAAAAGAAGAAGGACACAACCGCTTCCTGCGACTGTCCGTGGATTGTGCTGTGGGGACCGTGACGGAGGTGTGTGAAACGCTGTACATACTGAAGCTTGGTATGTTTAGACAATGGTTACACTGAGCACCGTTGTGTGGTGGAGTTAGTGAATACCGTGTGAGGTAGTTGTGAAAGAGTTCAGCCAATGATAGGCGATGGTTTATTTGTGGAAGCCGGTGTGCTCAGCGCGTGCTCCCGACTCAGGCGCGAGACACCGGAATGTAGTGAAGTGACAGCGGTGTTCACCAGGAAGGAGAGAAGCGTGAAAAAGATCAATAATACATCATATAAAGTACAGAGTTAGCTGCGGGCCGTGGACAGAAACGATATCTAAATACTATATCCTCCGCAGCTGGTTTTAATATTGGCCTGGACTCGAGGTATTTAGTCAAAATCCTCATATGTCTCGGTTATAGTCTATATAACCGTTTTGTTCTCACCTAGCAGTTTTAGATTTTTAGCATAAATAAGATAAATAAGACTTGAATATTAGTAAGACAAAAATGCTTTCACATTGCTCTAAGTTTACAGGTCCAAGAGTCATAAGTGTGTTGCTCTCTTTCCAGCAGCATGGCTACTGTCGAGAACGTTGCATCAATAGGACAGCATCTGGTGGACCCGAGACAGGACCTGACCAAGCGGTTCAGAGCTTTATTTACCCTGAGGAACCTGGGAGGTAAAACACCAGGACCACAGAGTTTTTTATTTTCAAAAACTGGATAAATGACAAAAGCACTCAGCTAAGTAACAGTACTCAAGATTTGCAGTAGTATTTAGGACTCCAACATTGGTTTGTAGGGGTGGGACTCACCCCACACATTCAGTTTCTTCTTTTTTCTTTTTTTTCAAATGTAGTTGTGGTTGTTTCTGTCCTTTCAGTATATTTTAGTAGCCCCTATGTTTTCCAACAAAACTCACATGAAAAAAGTAATCTTTAAATCCCTAAACTTTGCAATAACGTCTTGTTCTCAGACTTGCAGCCTCCAGTCTTTTCCTCGTCGTCTGGTTGGCTCAATCACAGAAAGCAGCACTGTACTGTTTGAAAGACAAGACATTCAGTTTTTTCTTTTTCTCTGAGAGATCTTTTTTTAATGTAAACTGAAATCACAGCACAGCTGTTGCATATTGTTGCAATATATTTGCTGTGACTGAATGCCTGTAGTGATTTTTGGGTGAACTAATTCAGGGTGTCATCTGTGTGTGTCAGGTGCTGAAGCTATAGAATGGATCAGCAAAGCCTTCGCTGATGAATCAGCCCTGCTGAAGCATGAGTTGGCTTACTGCCTGGGACAGATGCAGGACAAACGGGCCATTCCTACTTTGACTGCTGTTCTCAAAGATAAACAGCAGGAGCCAATGGTTAGGCATGAAGCAGGTAAGCATGCTTGATGAGGTTGAGGAGTCTGTGTACTACCAACACAAGTATTTTGACAGAGTATGTTTTATGTAAGCTCTGTGCTCTGCACAGATGGTGCGTGTCCAAGTGTTCATTTGTTGCTGCACTAAGTACAGAAGTTCCCAATTAATCTGCTTTTTGTATTTACAACACACGCGCAATACAGACGCACGTGCACTGTGTAAAATACCTAGAGTAGCAGAAAAGTAGAAAATGAGCTACTCTCTTGTGTCATCAATTTTTTTTCCTAACAGTAATTTAGGTAAGGTGGTATAATTAAACAATTACCGTATTTCCCGGACTACAAAGCGCACCTGAATATTAGCCGCACAAGCTAAAATCAGGGGAAAATCCTGTTTTGTACATACATTAGCCGCACCTGACCAAAAGCCGCAGGTGTTTCAATATTGACTTATCATATGTAAGAGAATATGCACAAAGCGAATTGTCAGGAAAGAGATGGCTGTTTGGAGACACACCCCTTTTATTAATATTTTGAAAATCAAGTTATGGGTACATATTTGCACATGTGCTGTGCTTCATAAATGAGTAACAAATGTAGTACATAACAGTAGCCTACAGCACACCAGAAAAATAGATTCAGACTACCTTTTAGGCTCAGGTGCAGTGACACGGCTTTAACAAGAAGAAAAGTCAGTCATTCACCACCATCTTCCTGCGCACTAAAACCACCAAAGTCCTCTTCTCCAGTGTCGGAAACGAACAGGCTCAGGATGGCTTCGTCATCCACTCTCCGCTTCTCTCCTTCGTTGTCACTTTCAAAACCAAAGATAATCCTCATTGTCATTGTCAGTGTCAGAGTCGAACACCCTCTGAAGGGCCGTGGCGGTGTCCTCCTCTTCATCATGCAGCAGTCCAGCCCTTCGAAATCCGTTGGTGATCGTGGATGTTTGCACACTTTTCCACGCTGTCAGAATCCACCGGTAGAGTTGAGCACAACTTGCTTTTCGCAAGTTTATCGCCGCTCGTCATCCACGCCTCCCGCTGAACGCGTAGCGCTACTTTGAAGTTTGTTTTTCGCGCTACTCGTACGGCACTATGTTGCCTGGCGGATGGACATGTGACCAACATACCACTCTTGAACCCCGATCCTTCCGCCAGGCAACGTAGTGCCGTACAACAGCGGAACAAACAAAACAAATCGTCTTACAATATCACAAAAATCATGGACAATCTATAGAAAAGCCGCACCTGACTAAAAGCCGCAGGGTTCAAAGCTTGTGCAAAAAGTAGCGGCTTATAGCCCGACAATTACGGTAAATAATATAATTTAGTTGCTCCTTCACAAATCTTATCTTTGCTAAGTACTTTGTGACAAAAAGCAGTATAATCGTATAATCAGCTGCTTGTCAATTGAGTCTGAAGCTTTGCCATTTTGGGCTGGTTACAACGTTGTTGTTTTTTTTGTGCTGCAGCCTTGTGGAGATGGAGTAATGACATGTAGACCAGTTTCATGTACTGCAGGTTCTGGTTTGAGAGATGCAATCCTCTCCCTAGCTTGCTCTGGTCTCTAGAGCACCACAAGGACCATTTATGCAGACAGTGGAGCTGGAATTCCATCCACTGCAGTACACAATCATGGCATCTGAATGATATCAAGGACTGCCAAAACAATAAATACTAAAATGAGTAGCCAAATATACTGCCCCCACATTAAAATGCTTTAGTGGTCTTTGTAAGGAGCACTAGGTGCCTTGCGAAAAGGCCACACTTTGACAGAATTGTCCCTAAAGAAGGTCATGTTGAACTGAAAGAAACTGAGAATGTGCATTTGGCATGAGGGACTGTTAGTGAGCTAATATTTAACCACTCTCTTTCTGCTAAACATAAGTTTGTGTAGAAAAGTATAAGTTTACATACATGTGTATGCAAACTCACAATACTTTCCTGGCGTAAGCATGATGGATGCTTTTCAGAAAATATTTTGAGACTTGCAGGATGCAAAAACAAATGAAAGCTGGAAACAGCGGTGCAGTTTTGAAGTCTGACTGCTATCTCTGTGTACTTGTAGGGGAAGCTCTGGGGGCAATTGGTGATTCTGTGGTTTTGAACCTACTGAAAGAGTACAGTCAGGATCCTGTCATTGAGGTAAGAGCATATCACAAAACTTGCCTGCAACTTTCAACTTGATTTCCATTTTACCTGCTACAGAACAGACCTACAATTTAGGCTTGGACTAATTTAACAGGATATTAATTAATTTTGAAAGTAACTGAAAAACTTGATTGACTGTTGTATTTGAATTGACTGGTTGTTGTCATGCCTTTATTGTCACATCACCTCCTAACGGCCATCTTTCAGGCTGCTCTTGATGTTTCAGAATCAGAATCAGAATACTTTATTGATCCCTGGGGGAAATTATTTTTTGTTACAGTGCTCCATTTTAAACCATGTTTCCTGCTGCCTTTTAAAGTTTTTTCCTAAAACCTTTTACTAAGTGTATTAAATCTTTGGTGGTACAGAAACTATGCCCTCTACTTTGACATCTTCAACTCTATAGTGTCACCACTGCATTCCAATCCATCCCTGAAGTGTGGTTTTCCTTGCTAGCCTTTTTAAAATATTATCATTATTATTATTATTTATTTTTTTAGCCTGTTTATTAACTGCTTGCTGCTCTGACATTGTCTGCTGGTATACTCAGTGTTACAAGATGATATCCAAGACTCCGTCTTGTAAGTTGGGGATCAGCGCTTGTCTTGTTGGGTACTGCTGCTGCCACTGCCACCTCTATTTCTGCTGCTGTTACTGCTCCTACTGCTGCATCTGATTGATGACATGCTACTGTGCCCCCTAACTGCTCACCATCTGCCACCACCTTGAGCGTCCTTTTAATTCTGGTGCTTGTTGTTGATCGCTCTATGGTCTGACACATGGCGGTGCCCACATGAAGGACATTAAGACCACAAAGTCTCTGCAATAGTTGTCTGTCTTGGCACTAATGACTTGATATATTGTCAGAGAACCTCAAGCAAGGCTTTATACACCTCGTGGGCAGCCACTGGAAAGCAATCTGTCACCTCTGACTTGCTGTCATACCCCCTTTTATTTAGTAATGTAAAGTTCAGCTGTTTAGAGTTCAATGGCACATCTGGTTTAAGAGCTAATGCATTAATAAAGACATTCCCTTTGTGTACTACAACCTGTCATTCCTCAACTGCTTTGAACTTTTTCAAGCGAAATTGCCTTCACCGAAACCACTGGGATTCACACAATCTGTCCACAGGCATTGAACTAACCCTTCACTCTTGTGGTCTTTACAGCATAAATCCTGTTCACTCCCACTCTATTACAGAGACAGCTGTTTTCGTACCATTGCTACTAGGCAACATTTACAACAATACCAGTGTGATACCCATGTCTGTTTACCCATTTTCAAGGTCAACCACCCCCACTTTACCATTTCCTCAGATTGTAAGACACAGATGGGAACAATCCCATCGATCATCTTTGCACATGCAAGCTTACTAAAATTATTGCTCTCTGCTTCAATTATTGCCAGTTTTTCCAGTAGAACTTTATCTAATTAATCATATATACTTAACAATATTGTCACCTGTATCAATCATTTCCTGTATCGGTGAAACTTTCCTTAAAATGTGGGACTGTGGAACTTTGTCCACCCAATACTTAAATTCCCAGAGGTGCTCAAGCCGTGTTGGAGTTATAGCAGTAGTTTACAAGGGTAACTAAAACTGTGTTCCATTTACTCCTGGTTTATTTCACTCCTTCAAATTGCTAACATTCAACATTCAGTGTGAATTTTCTGGTCTACTGGTTTTTACTCTTGGTGTATCTATAAACTCCCTGCAGCTGTCTTATCGATTCAATTCAAAACCCCAGCAATCATATCACCTCCTATGAGAAAGCGCTTTGGCAACAGTGGGAAGGAAAAACTTTCTTGTGGTGGCCGCAGCACAATGTGCCAGGTTTTGTCACAACGAAAGTCAGTGTGAGACATGGTGAGCATAATGGCCACATTAAGGCACAACCCCCACTAGGGTTTAAATACCTGGGACTCTCCACCATTTGATTTGGTGAGTTCTAAGTGAGTGGTAACAAAATCTTGCTAATTTTCAGAGGGTATACATACCATGTTACGGTCATAAAAACTGAATGTGAGCAGAGCAGCAGTTTGAAATTGACTGGTTAAAATACAGTCATAATGGTCCTCATATACTCATCATCTCATGTTGTTTCTTTGTTTGTCAGAAACATTAAATATGTAAGTCAGAGGAACTTTAAGAGACGCTAAGCAGAGACAAAGTAAATATGACTTCAACTTTTGGAAGAATTCAAGTCTGATATGTCATTTAGCATGCTTCATACAACTGTGCTTTATTTAGCACAGTCACACACTTGACAGTTAACTCACACCTATGATCTCATAGGCCTGGACTGAACCACTGACTTTCCCAGTATATAATCTCATTTGCCTCAGTATTTCAGTGTTTTAACTTCATAATTGGACATATTTTTATTTATAAACAAATGCCATTTATTATTTTTTGAGGTTTACATTTGGTGATAATTTCAGTTACTCTTGATACTTGAAACCACAACTAAAATTGCAGCTTGCACTCTCAATTATTAACACTCGGTTGATACAGAAAATGACATAAAAGTTGACAATCTATACAGGTTGCAGAGACATGTCAACTGGCTGTTCGACGGCTAGAATGGCTTCAGAGTGGAGGAGAGAAAACGTTGCAGGACGGACACGCAGATAAAAACCCCTACTGCTCTGTAGACCCAGCCCCTCCAGCAGCAAGGAAGAGCGTGCCAGAGCTGCGCTCCGCACTGCTGGATGAAAGCCTGCCACTCTTTGACCGCTACCGTGCCATGTTTGCCCTGCGTAACCTTGGCACTGAGGAGGCTGTGTTGGCACTAGGAGACGGTAAGGTCCAACTTTATGGTAAACAATTATGTGAACATTTATTTCACTCAGCAGTCATCGTTAATCTGATAATACTACATGCAAACTATGGTTCTAGAACACTCAAGGAACTTGAAGATGTCGTTACTGAGCACCTAATAAAATATATGCATATATGAAAGTCAGTAACTGTAAATCCTTGTGAAGTATAAAAATAAGTATGTAGAACTACGCAGATGGAAATTAATATGTGCATCCAATTCTGTTTGCCTCCAGGCCTGCAATGCTCCAGTGCTCTGTTCCGTCATGAGATTGGCTATGTTCTGGGGCAGATGCAGCATCCAGCAGCAGTCCCAGCCCTCCGTGCAGCTTTGGAGCGTTCCAACGAGAACCCCATGGTCCGGCACGAGGCAGCGGAGGCTCTAGGCTCAATTGGCAAAGACGAGTGTCTGGCCGTGCTGCAGCGTTACCGTGAAGACCAAGAGCGTGTTGTCAAGGAGAGCTGTGAGGTTGCACTTGACATGCTGGAGTATGAAAACAGTGGACAGTTCCAGTATGCAGATGGATTGGTCAGGTTACAGGGTTAATTTTTAATTATTTAGGTCAGTACTGAGGTCACCTTGTGTTTAAAGGTAATTAAACACAATTTGTTGCTAACAGTAATATTTTCTTTACTTCAATATAGCTAAGTTGAAAACCAAATATATTTAAAAAAACAAAGGGTGGAACATGGATAATATAGGGTCATCCACCCTAATAGCCTGTGCCTTTGACCAGCTGCTGCTCTTGCCCCATCATTCAGCTGCTCCTTCAAATCATCCCCAAGTACAAATATGGAGGAGAAGCTGCCCAGCCAACAGCAACATTGGGAGACGTGCACAGAAGCAATGGAGTGAGTAAAGAAGGACTGCTATAACAACCAGCCAGCCTCTGTTGTATGGCACCAGAAACAGACTGGTGATCAGGAGATGAATGAGTGTGGTTTGTTGGGTCCTAAATTTTAAAGCCAAAGTAATCAACTCTATCCAGCTTGCATATTGAGTTTTTTTTATGTCCAACTAAAAATCAGCCCACTCAAAAAGATCATCTGGAAAAGAGCAGAGTTTGTTTATTGAATGGAGTCATATAAACGATAAAACAGACTGTCACAACCAACAGAACAGCAGGACAACACAAAGCAGTGCAACCCCAGGCTATAGAGCCTTCCACATATTCACGTGCAAAAGACAAAACAACACAGAAGAGAAGGCAAAACAAGAAAATGGGGCAGAAAAGCGTGGCAAAGAGAGAGCGAACCCTCCGGACCCTCTATTTTATTGAGTAAGGACCCTCTGCTCAATCTGAATTCATCCTGCATTGTGCTTCTACAGTTTGATGCAAACTTCTCATTTTAAACTGTCTGCTACAAGCATTCGTGGTGTGACGTAGACCTTGATTTGTCGTGCTTCTCTTGGTACTTTGCTCCTAAATTACCATGGAGCACAGCTTGCAGTTTAAATGTAAATTTTTTTGTTATTTACAGTCAACTGTATAAAATTAAAATGATCTTACATACTAATGTCTCTCCTGAGTTTCACGAAGACCTTCTTCCCTCAAGTCCTACAACTCAAATTCTCATAACTGCTTGTGGTTTTGCACATCAGATAATTAAAGCTTTATTTGTAAGCATCAGTAAGTAAGCAATAAAGTACAGACTTCATGCCAAATAAAGAATCCTTATTATCACGCCTGTCAGCGTAGTCCAGAGTAGGTCTATTAAGACATGGATGAGTGAGTTTGGTGTGTAAGAACTTCACCTGCACAGAGTCCCGATTTCAACCCAATCGAACATCCCTGGGATGAATAAGAGCAGAGACTGCAAGGCAGGCATTTCTCACAAAGCCCTTTGGTGCTGCAGGTGAACACTATCCAGGTACAAAAGGACAAATGTGAGTTGTTGGCAACTTGTACCACTGTTGCTGAATTTTGGAAAGTGATTTATGTCTAGGTGTAGATTTGTGTTGATGTTTAATTAATGGAAATTCCCTGCATCCTTAAAACTACAGAATCCAATTTGTCCAAATTGTCGAGATTTAAAGTGGATTATATAGACTAGGTGTATTAGAATAGACCACATACTTGCAGTAAAACAGCCATTTAGGCTTTAAAAAATAAAAATACAACTCACATTATATTATCCATTTTATGTATAAAATATTTTATCTATAAAATGTTTATATAATGTTTTATATTCAGTCGGGCACATTTGTTTTTGATTGTTAGTTAAATATTTTAAAATGTACGTATTGATCTTTCAGTGGTTTTTAAAAAAATTCTTTTTAATAATTCTTATTAATTAAACAATAATAACAAGAAGTATGATGTCTTGTATTCATTATGACGGTATAGTTTTAATTTTCCAAACACATCCTGGTATCGGATAGCAAAGGCAAGCAGTGGTGTCGCACATCACTAACCGCCAGGGTGCATCCGCGAGCCTAGCAACCAGAGCCCTCTGTTAGCGAGCGCCACCGTTACAGTAACTATAGCAACCCTTGGAGTCTGTATACGGCGGTACATTGAGAAAGCGGTAAGACGAAATTTTGGAAGTCTTTTCCACGCTTGTATAAACCGTTACTCTGTCCATACCTCAGACGTAGTTGACGAACGATGGACGGAAAAGAGGAGAGAGTGCAGTCAGCTGCCGCGTTCAAGTCTTATATGTTGAAAAACAGCACAAAGAGCAACCTGAACCTGTAAGTTACCTTTTTATAGTACTAGTTAGTATCTGATGCTCTCATGACCTACTTGTCTGTTTGTTAATTTATTTCAATCATGTAAACAATGTGCACAAGTTCATTTAGAAAAGAAAAAAAAGCTATACAAAATAAAGCCAATACATTTCAACATTGCTTCACCGGTTCTGATTCAGTTACATATCGAAAGCAGTGGGAAGAAGTGCACACTTATTTAATCCCACCCATTCGCAATACGTTATCGGTCAATATTTAATCAGCTTCCTTGCTGATGTAATCTAAGTTATAATAATGAACACATTTATAATATAATATGATATTTACACCAAATCGTATCATTATGTTTTGTGATTCCATAGCTTTGCCTCCACACTACAAGACCAGTACCTCCATTTTTGAAAAGTTAGCTGTACAATGCAATAAGCATGAATAAACTTTCCTAAACAGAGACATTCACTGAATTTCAACATTCTCCCTTTCTTTATAACTCCTTTGCTTAATTTGATGTTATTTGATCTGTGATCCAAATGTAACTAATAACATATATGCAAAAATGTTTGAAACATGTTAAAGCTGTATTGGCACCAGGGCATTATCGGGCTATGGATAAGATTTTGTAATGATATCCATTGCTGTATAACCCCTAGATCTAGTTCATTCTGATTTCACTGAGTTTCGTTTCCTTCCGTGTCCTGTTTGACTTGGTCTCTGTGGATCCTCCCCAGCAATCCCCTATGTGTAGCATGTTATGTCTGGTTGCGAATGTCAAGTTTTTGTCTCTGTCTTGTCTCCATGTCTCTCTCCCTCTTTCCCTGTCATTCTCTCTCTTGCTCTCTCTCTGTCTTCACTTTCTTTGTGTTTGTCTTCCTAGTCTTGTCTCTGTGTCGCCTCCCTGCATTCCCTTTATTTAGTCAGTCTTGTCTCTGTTTGTTTCCCTTGTCTTCCTGTGTCTGGCCTCTGTCTGTTTGCAGTTTTATTTTGATAGTCTCTAGTGTTATGTGTATCATGTTCAGTGTCGCTTTCCTTGTCTCTACAGCAAAGAACATTACTAATAAATACTGGTTATAAAGAACCTTAAGCACACTTTTATCATTTGATTTGTAATGCCATTATACAATAACGTTCTGCATTCTTCAGTTTCTCCTCCCCTTTCATAAAGGATGGTCCAGTATGCTATGCAGAGGATGCAAGCATTAAAGCACTGAAGCTTAGTATTTGAAGAATACTATTATGTCCTCCATGCAGATACTTCCATATCACGTCTGTTAGTTAGGAACCTTCCTAAGCAAAATTGGCTATTTGAACGCATATTGGGTTTCTGTATGTGTGTGTGTTAGTTCATGTATTATTTCTTTATTTCCTGTCTCGTTAATTCCGAGTTGTTTGCAGCTATCTTTCCTGATGTTTACCACCTCCCTAATTACTTACTGTGTGTATATATTGTCTCAGTTTTCCGTCATCTGATGATCTCTGATGATCCCTCGGGATAAAACCCCCATAGATGGTGGTCTGATTAGTAGATGTACGCTCACGGCATCCTGAGCCACAACCACTGGAACTGGTGTCTGTGACTTATTTAGTGACACAAGAGCTTCTTTTTCACTCTAATTAAATTCTGGCTAAATTTTTGCATGTTAACTAGTATTGTGCTGCCCATGTGAGTTACCAGGGGAAATGCACCTTTAGAGGTGAGAACTTCAAAACTGTTGCAAGACCAAATTTTGCAGCATTTAAAGATGCAGTAAAAAGAAAAGGCAGTTTAGATGAAATAATACAGCAATACAACAGAATAGTCTCATGAAAAACCTTTGACAAAATGTCTTGTGGAACCATATGGCATCTGTGTATTAATATGTGTGCTAATATGTACAACTAAGATTTATAGGTTGATATGTACCAAACTGTGTAACTGATGTTCTAGTTATGACCACCTCACTCGCTTGCTGACGAAGTTGATGGATGAGCAGCCACAAAATCCAGTGGATGTGATAGAGGATATAAGCAGTGATGTAAAACGGGGTTTGTTAGAAGAGATGCAGAGCACTCTGCAAGATCTTCCAGAGACTACAGCTGATGTGGAGCTGGCTAAGCAACAGCGCCTGCTCTTTACTCGGCCAAAAGATGTGGATCACGAGGAGGAACTGGTATTGACCACACACACCTACACTGTTTGTTCTACAACTTTTATATACAGCAATCTGTCCCTTTGTTAAATGCTAAGGTGATGGATATGAGGTTAGGTTGTGGATCCGTTCAATTCAGTTTTATTTATATAGTGTCAAATCACAACAACAGTTGCCTCAAGGCATTTTATATTGTAAGGTAGATCCTACACCAATTCAGAGAAAAAAGAGAAAACCCCAACAATCATATGACCTCCTATGAGTAAGTGCCTTGGCGACAGTGAGAAGAAAAATCTCAGTTTTAACAGGAAGAAACCTTGAGCAGAAACAGGCTCAGGAAGGGATGGCCATCTGTCATGACTGGTTTTGGATGAGGTGAGGAAGACGGAATCAAAGACATGCGGTGGAACAGAGCCAGAGATTATTAATAACTAATAATTCACTGCGATTGAACTTCACCAGGGAAGTGTGTTTGCCTTGCTCCGTTTCAGGTTTTTTCCTCACCATCAGAAGTTCTTGGTACAGGTTGGACTGTAGAAATAACTGTCAATAACTGTCACTTTTCATCAGCTTTAAGATGTGGTGCTATCCTATGCTTCTTCATAGCTGTGATGTCCCGGGTCATTCAGGTTTTGACTGGTGCATTTGTAGCTGTGGGAGTCCAGGTTGATAGAGCTGGGCACTCCATCTGCCCAGATGTCCTGCGGCCTCTGTGCAACTTCCTGTTGAGGCCTCTTCTTTAACCCCTGTACAACCAGCCAGCGCCTGAGCTTTTCTGGGCTAAACTCAGATTCTAGAAACTTGTCCTGCTGGATCTTTTAAGGCCTCCTCTAGGGAGAAGCCCCACTTCACCCTTTCTTACTGAGCTCCTTACTAGCCTCCAAATCCCAGAAAGTAGAGTCATCACTGGTCTAGGGGTTGGATGGTTCTGGTGATGTCAAATGGGTGATACTCCAAGTACTAGTCAGTGTATGACAGAAGACAGAGGAAAGAAGAGAACGAGGCATTAGTTTGTCATATTTTTAGAGACAACAGTGACATGCTGACCATTAGAGATTGTTAATGAAAATATTAATATTGAGCTACATCGTTTTCTGCAGTAAATCCTCAGGTTGTATGAAGGTGAGAAAAAAATACATAGCCTCTTCTCTCTATAGCGGCAATATCCTTCCAACCCTGCAATGCATAAAGTTCATTATATGTAGTTATAACTTTTTAATTGACATTTTGCAATACATGAGAATTTGAACCATATACATAAAAATAAAAAACATTAAAAAAAACGCAGATACTTCATTCACTAGTTTTTGATGCTTCAATGAGCTCTTTAGAAGGATGTTCTTTTCCAAATGTCTGTAAAGGCAGCCTGCTTCATTAGGTGATTGATTTTATACACCTCTGTCAATGGGATTGAAGAATGTGGATTTTAACTTATATGCTGTTTTTGTGTACAGATTTCCAGCTCTTATGGTGAAAATGAGGATTTATTGCCATTACACCTAAAAATTAATCAGTAAAGTGTCATCCTTCATTGGGGGAAAGGAGTTGCTACAAGTTGTGTTAAACTAAAGTGCTAATCCTAGTGCTAATCAAGGTGGTTAAAACTGTAGAGTGAACATCATCAGACTCCTTCCTAGTGTTTCTATGCAGGATATTGACTTTGTGGACAGTAATAGGTCATAATAATAGTTTTTTTGTATGTGTATGGGCTTTGTGGAGCACGGAGTTTCTGCCTGTAGTATTTTACTTAACACATTTGTAAGATATTTTGTACTCCAGCTGAATTTAATCCAATGACTCTTATATTATATCTTTAATAACTCTTTTAATTTCTTGGGAACTTTATGTTTGTATTACTTGTTCAGTATATAAAACTGAATTTGTATTGTGTAACACAGCTTATTGGTCTTTTTAGGTGGAAACACCTCTTCCTAATGTGAGTGAGTTGAGCTTCTACCTGGAGCAGGCTGGAGTGGGTTTGGGCAGAGAGGAGATGCAGAGAATTTTTCTTGCTCTCAAGCAGCTTGTTGAGTCACAGCTGCTGTTGCAATGCCGACTATGGGGCAAAATTTTGGGAACAGAGAACAGCTATATTGTTGCTGAAGCTGTTGTTGAAGGGGACGACCATAGCATCGATGAACCAGCTGAAGAAGAGGAGCGAGAGGCTGATACTCAGGAGAATGAGGTGAGGAAGTAAAAAGTGTGGTATTGAAAATGAATTAGATATGCTTGTAATAAAGAGTAGTAAAAAAAAACACATTCCTACTTTTTACACTGATGTTACACTCCTCTGCCTTTGCATGTCATCTGCTCCATTGCAACGTAAACTTCATTTACTTTTGATACCAGGTACTTCTCTACTTTGTTTTCCACAACAAAGTACCTCCTCAATATTGGGGAGCTCTATCACGATAACAGTACTAGACAACAGTGAATCATATTAACACAGTACTCTGTGTTATTATGATATACAATATATACTATATACTGTAATATCACAAACAATACAATGATAAAAAAAAATGGTACAATCAAAAAAAATACAAAAACAGTTGTAAAAATGAAATTATGGAGCTGAGGAAAAGGGTAGGATCTACTCCCCCACCCTATTATTTCACAAAGTATTGAAGTAAAATTAATTGGTGAATTATTAATTTAGTCCAAATGTGCTTTTGCTTTCAGATAGATCAACTTCCTCAGTCGACCTATAAACCCCCATCAGTTGTGCCAAAGGAAGCCACAGGAACAGGTGCTAATAAGTTTGTTTACTATGTGTGCAATGAGCCTGGTCTTCCTTGGGTAAAGTTACCTTCCGTCAGTCCTGCACAGATCACTGCTGCTCGACAGATCCGCAAAATTTTCACTGGGAAGCTGGACACCCCAATTGTGAGCTACCCACCTTTTCCTGGGAATGAAGCTAACTATTTACGAGCACAAATTGCCCGAATCTCTGCTGGCACACAAGTAAGCCCTCAGGGCTTCTACCAGGTTCTAGAGGAAGAAGGTGATGAGGAAGATGAAGTATCCCAGAGCAACTATGAACCAAATCCAGACTTTGAGGGTATTCCAGCTGCTGAAATGGCTGAGTCTTTGTCTAACTGGGTGCATCATGTTCAACACATCTTGCTGCAGGTATGGGTCTGATCAGACAAGGTTCGTGGGCATTCTTTCACCTATTGAGTGTGTCTGGATTTGTCCATCCATCTTCTTCAGGGTTGCAGTGATGCTGGAGCCTCTATTGCCTTTAAATAATGTGTAAAAAAAAATGATTTTAGGGTCGCTGTACATGGGTGAACTTGGCAGTAAAACCAGGAGAGGAATCTAATGAGGAGGGAGAAGCTGATGAGAAGGAAGAAGAGCCTGATGAGCCAGAGCCAGAGGTTGGACCCCCTATGTTTACACCTATCTCCCAAGATGCAGGTCAGTCTTTGACTTTGGACACTTTTCAGGCAAACCAGTAGTTTAGTTTCTCACACTGATGAGAAGGTCATAATGTTGCCCAAAATTTCATTCAGCATACATGTATGAGTGTATATATGTATATGTATATGTGTATATATATATATATATATATATATATATATATATATATATATATATGTATATATATATGTATATATATATATATATATATATATGTGTATATATATATGTGTATATATGTATATATATATATATATATATATGTGTATATATATATGTGTATATATATATATATTTATTTATATATATATATATTTATTTATTTATTTATTTATTTATATTGAGTCTGTTTTTTCTCAGAAATGTTCAACACTCCTCCCTGGAGCCTTAGTTTGTCCTCCACACTAACATCTCAGCATGCAGTAGCAGTGCTGCGTTCTAACCTCTGGCCAGGCGCATATGCGTATGCCTGTGGAAAGTAAGTGAGAAAATCAGAGTGCCTTTGTTTGTACATATGATATCATAATGTCCTGAAGGTGTAATTACAAAGTACCATGTGCTGTCTCTTAATACAGGAAGTTTGACAACATATATATTGGATGGGGTTTAAAGTATACTGGAGGAGGGTATACCCCACCTGTCCTCCCACTGCCACAGAAAGAATATCCTAGTGTTCCCGAAATCACAGAGGCCTTGGACCCATCATTGGAGGAGGAACAGACCCTGAAAGAAGCTTTAGAGGAGCAACAGGCTGTCCGAGAGGAAATGGAGGCGACAGAAGAGGAGGAAGAAGAGGATGACTGAGTAAAAAGTTGACATTAAATTAAAAAGAAAAAAGATATGCAAGCCAGTGTCAAATAAATTAGTTTACTTGTGGACCTTTAATGTAGTTTAGGAGAATGCATTTTAATATTTAGAGGGCAGATGCAAAATGAGATGTTGTGGAAAAACTCAGACCAGTGCTTGTGTCCAGTCATAAGAGGAGTAATAAATAAAAACAAGGTGCTGTTTGGTCTGCGTAGCATAATAAACTGGGTAACTTTAGCCTGTTTACAGTACTTTATTTGAATATTTTTTGCTTATTTTTCAAAGGAAATACCCATGTGATTTCTGCTATAATTTACTTTGTTGTTTTAGATTAGATGTTGATTAAAATATATACCAACATTTTATTGTATTTTTATTATATGATAATGATTATGAACATACAGCACATATTTACACTATGCCCAGCTGGCTGTGCATTGTGCTTCTGGTATGCCAGAGTGTCTCTTATTTGATAGTTAAAAAGTTGGCAACCCCAGTTGAATGTAATATGCTAACATGGCTAATGCTAGCATGACTAGATGTAATCCCGCTCTTTTTTTTTCTTTTTTTTTTCTTTTTTATTAATTGAACTTTTAATTGCAAAGCAGGAAAACAGCAGTCACCAGCATATACATACACAGGACAAAGATGCATCTACATGTATGGCAGGACGTGGGAGGTAGAAAAAAAACCCCAACAGCAATAGTAATAAACAATGAAAAAGGTTAACAATCGTCCCTTTGTTGCCAGGCTAAATCCCGTAAGCCCGAATTCAACCTCTGAGCAGAAGGAGTGTCCAGATAGGCCAAAAAAGGGTCCCGGTAGAAAAGGAAAGGTTTGTCCTTAAGTGCCGTAGAGAAGGCTTCCATTGGCACAATACTTATCACAGACTAGCCAATGGTTGATAGATGGAGCCTTATCAGAAATCCACAGTACCATAATGCACTTTCAAGCGTATAGTGTAGCAGTATGTGAAGGAGATCTTTGCTGCGAAAGCCGGCAGGTAGCTCATCATTTAGTCCTAACAAGCAAGTCCTTGGACCCAGATGCAGTCGGCAATTAAATATAACACATAGCTTATCTATGAGTGATCTCCAAAACTGTAGAATAACAGCACAGCTCCACAGACAATGAAAAAAGGAACCAACAGCAGACTGACATTTGTTGCAGAGATTAGGCAAAGCTGGAAACATAATGTGCCTCTTCTCGGGTGTAATATAAAGCCTATTTATAAGTTTAAACTGCCTCTCCCAAATAGAATTAGATGCCAAGGCTTTGAAAGGACAACAACACAACTCATCCCAAGCCTCAGCATCTATAACGCCTACATCTGATTCCCATTGGCCCTTGACTTTGTTAGAGTTATCCATTCTAAGATCAGAGAGAATGTTATAAATCTTTTTAGTGATACATTTTAGTTGGGTAGTTTTTACCATGAGTGATTCTGTAGGAGAAAGACCAAACCCTCCATTAAAATCCTTCAATTTAGAAGTAATATCGTGCTTTACCTGAAAGTACTTCAAAAAATCCTTATTGGTCAGACCAAACTTGCTTTTCAGTTGATTAAAAGTAAGAAGAGAGTTCTCATGAACAAGATCACCCACTGTATTAATCCCTAACTCTGCTCTTTTAAGATCATCATAGCATATGAAAATATTACAGCAGTACTACCTAGCTACTATTTTTAGTATGATAATGTGAAATTCCCAAGTAAAGTTTGAAGTAGCTCAAACTGTAAAAACCAGCACTGAGCCCTGTTACATTTATATACAGTGTTAAAGTAATGGCTACAATCTACAGCCTTTAAACTTGTGGTAGTTGGAGTTAAAAGACCAGAGACAGGGTGATTACAACGATAGCTGTAACTTCCGTCACCCCTTATATTACTGGCATCGAGCAAGACGAAGAGTAGAGATGACACTATTAATTTAAGTACATTTGTTTTAATAACACAAGAGCACACATTCATATTCATGAAGGACCATGTTCATCTAATCTCAACCTCTCTAAAACAGTATGTTGAATCTTATCAGTGAATGTCCAGTATATTGCAATGAATAGCATTTAATTTCATGGAGTATGCACTGTCACCAAAACTGCTTAGAGTCAGTACAACCTCCTGATCAGCCTCAAACATGTACCGTCAGTCCGGACTTACCTAATTTCTCCTCTCTTCCCTCAGTATACCATAACACACTCTCCAGATCTGGAAGAGAACCCTGTGTTCCCCTGTATTTACCATAACTCTTTTGTGTGAAAATAAACTCTAAAACATTAGTTTCTTTGTTGGTTCAGCATTTAGGCTCACTCTTGTTATCAACCTCATGGCCTTTTTTGACAATATCACAATGAAAACATGCTGTAAATATCGAAATCCGTGAAAACATGGCTAATCCCGCTGATTTAAAACTAAAACTTTAAAGCTGCTGGAGTTGTTTTAAGCGCAGTTGTTTTAAACTGTACTTCACCAAAACCATGGAATGAAGTACAAACTGTGTGTCACATTGTCACAGGATTGCACTAATTTGGATGATTTAGAAAATGTATAAAATGTTGTAATACTTGATTCAGGCCTGCTGCTGACTTTCTATTACGCCTCTGGAAAGAACACACACTAAGAATATCTTGTTAATCAATCAATTGAATTTCACGTTAGTCTGCAACAGACTGAAGCTATTTCCACATCTCCTTTATTGGGCTGTGGGACAGTTGGCCAGTCTCAACTACAGACCCTGGACCATTTCAAATGGCATAGTTTTTGAGTTATCATCATAGGGCGTGGCCAACCTATCCGCCTCAAAAGTGGTGAGAATAACCGTCAGACCATCATGGCGATTCAGTGTGAACATTGTGAGTTTACATAGAACGGCCCACCTCGATGATGTTAAATGACAAAGCTTTTGAAGTTTCGTGAAAAGGTGTGGCCATGGCTGCACGTTGAGCTTGACCATTCGCCAATCTCTCCCAAGCTTCACGGGCATGATGAGAGTCGAGCCCTGAACAGATTGATGTGCCATTTGGCTGCAATAGTTAGAGCACCTCCTAGTGGGAAGAGGAAAGACATAGTAGGTTATAATCATTATTGATCTAGATTACATTTTAACTGGTGGTTCCAACCATGTTATGCGTCAGTTGGTCATTTGGTCAAATGGTACTCTCCATCGCCACCTAGTGGGCATAGGATGTGTTCAGCAATGCTCAACTATCACTGATAGTAGTAGCAGTAGTATCAAACATAACACAAATGAATGCATTAATGTCATTAATGCATCTACTAACAAAATAAAAAATTATTTCTGTCAGTTAAATGTGTTGTAAACACACTAAGAATATCTTAGTGTGTTTACAACACAGTTGTAAACACATTTAACTTCACATAATCCCTGGGATATCTTATAAGTATTAGAAAAAGATGCTTCAAAAGTACGTCTCCAGTGTTTCTTCATGAAAAATGTGTAAAATTACAAAGTTCTACTAGCTCATTGCCCAGACTGACCTGTCTTTATAAAACATAAAGTTTTTGTTCTCTTTTTTTACTATAAAAACAAAAACTCTCTCTTCTTGCTTTCTGTCTTTCTTTCAACAAACTTTGATTTGCTTTAAAAAAAAAAAAATCAAAACAAAAGACTCCCAGAAATTTCTGTACTAGATAGTGGGAAAACGGGAATTTGTTTGTGTGTCATTTAATTTTTTAACTATTACTTAAATATTTTGGAGTAGTATGAATGCCAGCTGGTGAAGTCTTCAGTCAGTACAAAATCTGTAAAACCTAAAGTTAAAAACCTATGCACTTCATCATTCCCCCCCCAGAAACCTTAGGGTAGACTAGATAGGAGTCTTTCCTCGGTCGTTTCTGGCCCCCGACCTTACGTTTGACACCACTGTTCTAGAATCGTTGCGTGAGCAACACTACGTCATCAATATTGGACGGAAGACGGATCGTCACGTGCAGCCGTAGAAGGCTCCAGATAAACATGGCCACCTGTGTCAAAATGATAGGAGCTGCTAAACAACTGCACAGAAATTCGGCTTTTGTTGCTAAACTACACTGGCCTGGCGTTGTCTCCCGCTTGACCAAGACATCACCACTGAGCCGGCAACAGCCAGCGCGGTTCTACACCAGCATCGGAACCCCACAGAAAACATGCATGTCCCCCACCACAGCACTGACAGCTGGCAGCAGGCTGACCGGCAGACCTCGCCGGTGGATACGTGTCGGGGCCGTTCCACACTTCCAAGACAGTGTCCTCACCCGGAGCTGTGGACCGTATACGCTTCAATGTAGGATGTATGGAAACCGGGCAGGTGCGGGCTTCTCTGGACAGGATGGCGAGGACGGAGCAAGCTCCGGGGGAGAAGAGCCTGGGGGAGACGGCGGAGCACCTTACAACGGGGTTCAGATGACGGCTCTCACCCCCATGATGGTCCCCGAGGTGTTTCCCAATGTGCCTCTGGTTGCCGTTAGCAGGAACCCGGTGTTCCCCCGCTTCATCAAGATCATCGAGGTGAGTCTGATGTAACCTTGCACATTCTGTCCGCTACTTGGTCTGGTTGAAGGGAGGGTGACGCAATCACGCAACAAACTGAGAGTGATTTGACATTTAAACGGTCTTCGGTAAAACTTAGTACACCTTAGGTTATCAGAGGAAGTCCAGTCTTAAACTGAAGAGGCGATAGAGCCTTTTATTTTATTTTTTAGTGGTGGCTCCTAATCTTTGGAACATTTAGTTACAGTCATGTATAGTGTATATGTTTTATAACCTGTAAACTCTGGTTAATTAAGGTTGTTAAAATTGTGCTTCGGAAGTAGAAGTGTGTCTTCATTTCACTTAATGCCACATTACCATTATTATCTCAGTGTCTGTTTAAAACTACACATTTTGAAGAGAACACCATGTGACTGCCACAAAGGTGTGTGAGGAGTGGGTAGAAATGCTGTTGCATAGCACATTGTTTTTTGCTGTTTGTTTTTTCTTTTTTTTTAAATTAAGACTTAGTTTCTCTTCTTTATTTAGTCAATAAAGTAAAATGTCTCACAACCGATAAGGGCATTTTCCAGACAACCCCTGGAAACTACTGTTTATTGTATTCCAGTGTGTGATGTTTCTCTCTTCATGTCAGGTTAAGAACAAAGCACTGATGGAACTGCTGAGGAGGAAGGTGCGTCTGGCTCAGCCATATGCTGGAGTCTTCATGAAGAGAGATGATGCGTAAGTTTGGAAGTCACTTCTCCAGTTGAATTACTGATCACCAGGTTGTTGCATGCCTCAAGATGAATACTGATCTCAGTGGTGTGTTTTTGCTCCATGTGGTTATACAGTCTGAGTGTACTTTACAAATATAATTTATTGTTATACTCAATTAGTTGATGGATTAATCTATAGGATACTAGTTGAGTGGCGTTTTTAGTTTGACATCTGCATCACAGCAGAGGGGTCGGACTGAAGAAGTTACTAAAGCAGCTGTTTTCTTAAAGCATTTTCATAGAATTGCCATCCTTTCAGATGTCAGCACTTCTCCTTTGCCTTGGGGGGGAAACTGAATGCTAATTGATTCACGACGTCATCATTGTGGTATAGACAAATAATACGCAAAGAGCGCTGTAGAGCAACATCAGACTTCAGGCTACAGTATAATGCGGGCCAAGAAAAATAGTGCAGTGATTAATAAGTGAATCATCCAGTGCCAACTCAGACGTCCGTCTGATGGATCCATTAAGCTCACAAAGACATACTGCAATTGCTAACACTATTGCATTCCATTTATCCAACACTCACAGTGAGACCAAAGGCTTTGGGAAATGGTTAACCCTGGTAATTATGTTTCCCAAGCGGCAGTACCTGTACTGTATGCAGCATTGCAGGTGAAATAGAAAGGGATTTCATAGCTGTTAAAAGTTTTGCTTTAAACTTTATTCACATCAGAAGACTGGACTGGCTCAGGACTTTTGCACAGGACTGTGCATCTCACTTATGCTGCAATAGGTGTAGGCTGCTGTAGGGCTGTTCGATATAACGATATATATCGGATGTCGATATGAAAACGTCTATCGTTTCATTTTACGCTATCGTTTGTTTCGTGGTGTCACAAAATAAACTGTTTACGACAATATTTTTTTATTGTTTTGGTGGTCACTGTAGAATTTCTTAAAGTTCTCTCTTTCTCTTATATTTAATATAACCACACTACGGACAGACAAACGACTGTTTTTAACAGTAAAACCATCGCGTGGCTCCGCCGTTGCACCTTCTTATCTAGTGCACGTCTTTTATTTTGACAGCGAATGCGCACCTGCGGACCACTTATGTGCACCCCTGATTATAAGGGACACTGTCGATTTTCAGAAAAATCAAAGGATTGATTTTAAGTGTGCCGTATTTTCCAAAAAACACGGTAATAACGACGGCCCGCGAGCATGCTCTACCAAAAATAGTGCTTTGTTGTGTATCTGATGGACGAAAGCTAAACCAGTTCCACACCACTGAAGTTGCAGCATTTTTACAAACAAATTCATGCGGATACCCATTTGGCGCCAGCTGCGGTCACAAGACTGGAGCCAAACAAAAACACCCTGATAACGACTGTGTTTAGTCTGTTCCTTCCCATTCCATGCAAGGCCACCTGGGTTGGCTGGAAGACTGTTTACTTAGCCTAGCAGGGCGAAGGACACTGTCTCAGCTGAACTCTGGACACACACACACATACATATACACTGATATGCACACACTCATCCCCCCTCCCTTTCCAAACGCTGTGGACATTTATGTGCTTTTTTGTGCAGAGGAGTTTTTTTGTTTCCTGTTCTCATGCTGTCCTCCGTGGGGTTTTTTTCTGTAACGCTACCGATCTCCGACCTGTATCCCCATGTGATGTCTGTGTTGTGTGTGTAAGGTCGGGGGGGGGGGGGGGGGGGGGTCGTCCTATTTCACTGCAGGGCAACCTGCACGTGGCGAATAAAGCCTTGATTGATTGATTGGTTCATCTGTTTCATTCAGCAGTCCACTTTCGCCCTTCTCGTTCTCTGTCGCCGCCATGTGCATATGAAAACAAAGGCACTGCTCATGCGCGTTTTACCCATATTCTATCGTGATATTTCATCTTCTTATCGTTGCCCAACATTATACCGGTATTACCGTGAACGGTATGATATGGCCCAGCCCTACTCTGAACATAAACACAAGCTATGCGATGTCTGATGTTTATCTGTTTCTACCTGTGCTGATGCTAGCATGACTAGAGCTAGCCAAGCAGCAGTAAATATGTGAAGCAAGGCAGAAGGATATACTCATAAAATGAACAGAATCATAAGAATATAAGACCACAAGCACTGCATATGTAACAAAGATATATTGACATCAAATGGTATGTTATTTGAAATCTATATGAAACAATGACACATCTATTTTTTTCCCAATTTTCCAAATTAGTCTGTGATTGGCTTTAGTGTCCCAGAAATCTTATTTATATACAACTAAATATGACTCAGCAAATATGTTTTAAACGAATGATTCCTCACTTGATGACAAATCATCCATTTCCATATCTGCTGAGTCCTAAATTTGATGTCAGTGAGCTTATCAGTGGTTGGTGTTTAAAAAAAAAAAAAAAAAAAGCCCCCAAATCCCCTATGAGCAAGCACTTGGCGACAGTGGAGAGGAAAAACTCCCTCTTAATAGGGAGAAACCTCTGACAGAACCGGGCTCAGGAAGGGGTGGCCTTCTGTCTCGACCGAGTGGGGTCCAAATGTTCACTGACAATTTAGTTGTATATAAATGTGATTTTTAGGACATGTTGTTGAGACCAATTAGGTGGAAAGGCGACGCAGCCAGTTCCGCTTCTTCTTCTTCTTCTTCTTCTTACTTGGCGGAATCTCTGGCAGGCTCTTAACTTCAGTCTCGAGTTCAGCCACCTTCACAGTGAGCATTTTCTGTGTGTCTCGTAGTCTTTGCAAAGATTCCTGTACAGACAATGCAGCTGACTCTTCTTTTTCTATCTTCTGTTGTTCTGTGGTGTCTTTTTCTTTCTGAGGCTCCTGCAGAAACATTGCAGTAGATGGCAGTGAGTCCTCTTTTTCCATCTTCTCCTGTTCTCCAGTCTCGTTTTCTTTCAGAGGCTCAGATTTTGACATTTCATTTGCATCGGTGGAATTTTGTTCTTTTTGCTGCTGTGGGATTTTAAGTGAGGAAGCTTTGGCTTCTTTCAGCTCCCACTTAAGAGTCTCTACCTTCAAATCACGAAGGGCCTTGTTGGAGCAGAGCTGGGATTTGAGGTCACTGATTTCTGTGTTGACTGTCTCCTGCTCCTGCCTATGTTTAATGTCCTGTTCTTTGAGTTGATTTTCAGCTGCTAGGAGCTGTTTCTGGAGCATCTCTATCTGCTCTTGTTGATTCCTACATTGGACCTCAAATTCAGCCTCCTTAGAGGACGTCAGGCCTACAGAGTGTGTGTGTGTGTGTGTGAAGCCTCCTGCAGGGTAACCATCACCTCATCAAGTTTGACAATTGCTTCACTGTTGCTATTGGGCTTATTACTAGAAGCCTCCTCCAGCTGCTCTATGAGGTCTTTAATCGTTTCCTCAGGATTTCTCTTGTTCTCGTGCATTTGTGCATGAAGGTTGTTCACCTGAAACAGGTGATAAGAAGCCCTCTTGTTAGCAGCTACCATTTTCCAATAAAGGGCGTTCTGATGGCTCTGGGAGACTTCCAGTTGCTGTCTGAGAGCAGCATCTCGTGCCATGGTTTAAACTGGACACTGCCCTGATGGGGTCTAAATCTGGGATCGGGCTGATATTGCCAAGTCTCTCCATTAGGCCCAGGGTTTGGTCTGCTGGGGTTATTCACGTTTCCCTCTCTCTCCATATTTATGTCCTCCTTTGCTTTTGAGATAGTGAGGGATTCAGCTTTTTCCCTTTCAGAAGTGGCTTCAGTGTTTTCTTGCATTTCTTTATTTCTCGGGTTTGTTCCATCACCTATGTTGTTTTGAGCTTCAACAAGAGCGCAGGCATATGCCCGAGTAATTGGTCTTCTTGGTTCTTCAGCCACTTTTTGCTTTTTTGTTTTCTTTGGTTTCACCAACATTTCATTTTGAGCTTGTGCCACAGGAGACTTTTCAGGATTTGGTCTTCTGGCTTTTTCAAGCTCATTTTTTGGTCTTTGCAAGATTGTTATTTTTGGTGTGATGACCATTTCGGTTTGTGCTTCTGCCATCGTAGATGCTTCAGCGTTTGCGGCTGCGTTTCTCTGCGTCTGCCTTACCTTTGATTTAACAACCAGGTTGTTTTGTGTTTCTGCAGTCTAGGTGACTGACTGACCAATTTATCCACCTGATAAAAGCATTGTTTCATTTTCCTGGACAAGTCCATTTAAGAGACCTGCTCTCTGTCTGGTGTTTTGATAGTAAACATGTCTTTCTGTCTGTTGCAGTAACGAGTCGGATGTAGTGGAGTCTATAGATGCCATCTACACCACAGGAACCTTTGTTCAGATTCATGAGATGCAGGACTTGGGAGACAAGCTGAGGATGATTGTCATGGGACACCGCAGGTTAGATGTACTGCTATTACTGGTGGGTGAGAAATTTTAGGTTAAAGGGCATAGGGATTGGTTTCATTAGAACTCTGGAGACAGTGCTCTCATTTATGAGTATGTATGTTATTTCTTCTGTATATCATCTGGGCTGTAAGGATCCGGATCACAAAACAGCTGCAGGTGGAGCCTGAAGAGGAAATAGCTTCAACTGTGTCAGAGTTGGAGTCTGAGCCAGAGTCCCACCAGAAACCTACACAAAGACGCAAAACCAAACGCAGCCGCAAGGACCATCTCAGTTCTCTGCCAGAGCAGCTTGAGGACAAGGTGAGAAACAGGAGCCTAATATCACATATGCCTTCTATGCACGCAGTCGAGAGAAGGACACAAAGATTCATTTCACCACAGCGTTCATTTTCTTTTGGACCTCTTCTTAAGTTGTCTCGGCTTTAAATTAACTGCCAGTGGTGCAACGGATCACGGTTGAAGTTTTCTGAAATCCGAACGGATCCCACTCCACTTTTTAAGTCTGCTGGTCCTTAACTTTGGGAGAAGCAACCTGTCACTGAACAGACTCCTCTGGTTGTTTATGGCCGTGTGCAGAGGATGCCCAGCATGGTCCATAATGTCCATATTGCACCTTAATTTGTTTTTATATAAGTGAGTGGAATGAGTCTTCAGTTGAATGTTTTTTAATAGGCAAAAATACTTAAATAAGTAAATGGCGAGTCGAATTTTTGTTTTTGCTGATCCGAAAATTGATCCGATCCGTGACTTAAAACCGCGATCCTGTGAGATTTTTGATCCGTTGCACCACTATCAACTGTATGCGGTGGTCCAAGGGGCCGTGCTTTTACATAAAGTTATGTGTAAGCAAAACAGTACAAAGAAAAAGTCATTAACAGGAACGCCTGAGGTTAAACCAACACAGTCGCATTGTTTAGGCAATGCTTCCTTGCACATGCCTAACTGCAGGAAACTTCAAGGTAACCACATATAGACTAAACCAGCATCGTTTCTAAGCACAGGGTTCACAAGCACACTAAACCTGCTATAAAAAAGCATGGCAGGTTTGATCAGATTTCCCCCAAATGTATATAATCACAGTGTAAGGCGTTTTCACATTGCCGTGTTGCTTGTGTCGTAGGTGTCGCTTGACGATTTTCACACACCCTGCGTCGTGAGACACAATCTTTGTGTCCCGTCGGTCGGTTGTGCACATCTTGAGCCGGGTTGAAGATACAACTGTACGGTTATGGTTTAGCTCCATTTTAATATTAATCCTGAACAGAAGCTCAGAGACATACACAGAGGAAGATGTTGGAGCAGTTTGAAATCGGTGCTTATGATTTAATCACACTCTAGATCTTGTTGTAACATATGATATAGAAACTGAACATTGTAAGAGTTTCTTGAAAACCCCTTTCTTGTCTGATCATTTCCTAATAACATTTCAATTTAAAATAATTGATCACACAGCAGTGGGGAGTAGAGTTCATTACAGTAGATGTCTTTCTGAACCTGCTGTAACTAAGTTTAAGGATATAATCCACCCGCTGTTATCATCTTGCCCTGGAACAACACAGAGCAGAGCAGCTACCTGAACACTACTGCAAGAGAGGTTGATTATCTTGTTTATAATTTTAACTCCTCACTACGTACGACTCTGGATACTGTAGCTCCTGTGAACAATAGAGCCTCAAATCAGACGTACTTGACTCTCTGGTATAACTCTCATACACGCACCTTAAAGTAGGTAGCTCGTAAGCTGGAGAGGAAATGGCATATCGCAAACTTAGAAGATCATCATTTGGAAATAGTTTGCAGCTTTATAAGAAAGCCCTCCATAAAGCCAGAACATCTTACTATTCTTCACTAATTGAGGAAAATAAGAACAACCCTAGGTTTCTCTTCAGCACTGTAGCCAGGCTGACAAAAAGTCAGAGTGCTGTTTTAGCCAAACATCCCTTTAACGTTAACTAGTAATGACTTCATGAACTTCTTCACAAAAAAATTAACCTTTAGAGAAAAAATTACTCATATTAATCATCTCACAGACATAACATTATGTACAGTTGCTTTCTGTTCCACTGGTATGTATTTAGACTCTTTTTCTCCAATTGATCTTTCTGAGTTAACTTCACTAATTACTTCCTCCAAACCATCAACGTGTCTTTTAGACCCCATTCCTACAAAACTGCTCAAAGAAGTCCTGCCATTAATTAATGCTTCAATCTTAAATATGATCAACCTATCTCTAACAATCGGCTATGTATCACAGGCCTTCAAGCTGGCTGTAGTTAAACCTTTACTTAAAAAGCCATGTCTTGACCCAGCAGTCTTAGCCAATTATAGGCCAATCTTCCTTTTATCTCAAAAGTCCTTGAAAGAGTAGTTGCTGAACAGCTAACAGATCATCTGTGGAGGAATGGCTTATTTGAAGAGTTTCAGTCAGGTTTCAGAGCTCATCACAGAAACAGCTTTAGTGACGTTACAAATGATCTTCTTATGTCCTCTGACAGTGGACTCATGTCTGTGCTTGTCCTGCTAGACAGTTTTATCTGAGTGGCGACACCTATTGTTTAACAGAATACTGCAGCGACTTCTTGCTTCTTAACTGGGGGTATAAATCACTGCATCTGTGTGATGATGATGCGGCGGTGCATGAAGCAACCACAGCGGAGGGTACATTGGCAGCTTAAGTAAATAAAAAAAAAAAGAAGAAGTTCCTTTTATAGAAGTGTGTAAGCTTTCAACATGACCTACATTTGTTAAGGATGGTTTGAAACTATTTGGCTCAGTCAGTGTCCACCAAGCTGTGCATCTTGGTTTTGATAATGTGTCATTAGTGATGGGTATAGTAATATTTATAGTTTACAGTTCTTTCCACATTGATAGTAATTATTTTTGTTCTATTCAGATATCAGAGGCAGACCTGAGTCCAGAGCTTCAACCTTTGCCCTCCTCCAACATCCTGATGGTCGAAGTGGACAATGTTCAGCATGAACAGTTCACCGTCACCGAGGAGGTCAAGGTACAGAAAACGCATCAAAGTAGCGCGTTATTACATCATCTTCAATCAAGTGATTTAAAAAAAAAAAAAATTAAACTGTTTGTCATTCTTTAACACACACGTCTGTAATGTCATGTGTTCTACAGGCGCTGACAGCAGAGATAGTAAAGACCATCAGAGACATCATTGCACTTAACCCCCTCTACAGGTCAGTTCTACCATTTCAGTTTTATCATATGCAATCTGTAAACTTTCATTTTACTTTACTTTTTTACTTTATACTGCTTGTAGTTTCAGGTTTCCATTCTATAAACCTAGTAAGGGTGTTCAACATCTTAAAGCAATTTCCAGGCAATCTGTGCTCGGTGCACCTTTTCAGCTGATGCTGAATTAGGCTGTTTTCTAATTTGCCAATGAAAACACTTTAAAGTCAGATGTTTATATTAGTACCAGGCTGTCGGGATGAAAACAAAATCCAACTGTAGTATTGATGAAAGGGACGTTTTCTGAAATGTGCTTGTTTGTGTGTGAACCAGAGAGTCGGTCCTTCAGATGATGCAGGCTGGTCAGCGTGTGGTTGATAACCCCATCTATCTCAGCGATATGGGAGCAGCTCTGACGGGAGCTGAATCGCATGAACTACAAGACGTCCTGGAGGAGACTAATGTGAGCAGTCTGCCTGCTTATAGACCTTTATGACACTCAGTGTGTGAGCATTTTCCAGAGCAACCAGTGATGTGCTAACTCGTGACTCCTTTTCTTATCCTAAAACTTGTTTTTTGATACACTAATAGTGTCCAGTTGATTTTCAACTCTGAGTGGAGTGTCTTTATTTGATTCTAATACCCTCGTTTATGCGTGTGTACAGACTTATTAAGAAACGCTTTTCTCATACAAAATAATAATAAATCAAGAAAGCAGCGTTTTTTGTTTTTTTGTTACTGAGAGATTACTACAGAAACGTCATCTCCAACTCTGCTGTTCTATTTCATGAAATCAGTGTTGCAGAGTTCTGTTCATTAAAAGTTTTGTGTGCAGTTCATTGAGTCCTGTTTCTGTGTCCATGCAGATCCCGAAACGTCTCTACAAGGCTCTGTCTTTACTCAAGAAGGAGTACGAGCTGAGTAAGCTACAGCAGCGCTTGGGTCGTGAGGTCAGACGTCATCATAATGTTGAAGTATTAAATAACTTCTGCTTAGGTTGTTACCCTTGGCCATTCATCCGTGTCTCTTCTATGTTCTCAGGTGGAAGAGAAGATCAAACAGACCCATAGGAAGTACCTGCTGCAGGAGCAGCTCAAGATCATTAAGAAGGTACACCAGACTAATCTGTGACAGACCACCTCTGTCTTCCCTTTGCCTGACAGACCCAAAGTCATTCAGGAGAAACACTTGGGCTCTCAAAAACTCTGGGGACTTTCAGCAGTCAACTGTCAGCATACTGTTAAGACACGTCTTACAAGCCAATAGTCTCAATCCGGCACAGCTGACACCTAAAGCACCTTTTCCGTTAGTACCTACTCCGATCGACTCGCCACGATTCAACTTAGATCGACCGGTTTTCTTTTACAAACAGTGCTATCTGACACACATGTCGTCAGAGCGTCCCGCGAGGTAATTAGTATGCGACACAAATGCTGCAACAAAGGTGGATGTTGAGGCAAGAATATACCTGCAGCTCGGTCTGTGGCATTTTGTAATTCTCTGGGATCATGGCGATGTTTTTGTAGCCATTTCTTGTTTTCAGGTTTCAAAAATGGCAGATTTGATTTTTGGGAACTCATCAAATGATCAGCCATGTAGTGGCATGTAGTCGTCTGACGTCACATTTTAGCACCTGCTCGTATCGCTTGGAACCCCGGGCGAGCAGGTACTAAAAAAGTACCAGGTACTACAGCATGACGTAATTGAAAACTGACTGGATACTACATCAAATCACCTGTCTGGTGTACTTTGAACCATATTTTCCATTTATATGCTTTTGGTATTGTTCTCTTGGCAGGTGCATACACAGTTTCAGATTTAAATGCATAATTTTATCTTTATCATAGGCAAAGAAAATGTGAGCTGCACTCAGAGTACAGTAGGAGCATGCGCCGTGGATGCAGGTGTGTGAAGATGTGGCTCATAAAATATTCTGTGTTTTTGTCATTAGGAGCTGGGTCTGGAAAAGGAGGACAAAGATGCTATTGAGGAGAAGTTTCGTGAAAGACTGAAAGATAGGATGGTCCCTCAGCATATAATGGATGTGATCAACGAAGAACTCAACAAGCTGGGTCTTCTGGACAACCATTCATCAGAGTTCAAGTTAGTCGTCTTGTTTTAGTCTTCAAAGGCCTTTGAACCACAATACCACTTTACACTAAAAAAAAAAAACAGGAGTCAACTTGAAAACTACTAAACAGAATAGAGGGAAATGTAGTTTATGTAGTTATGCTATTGGAAAATAGAACAGAGGAAGAGGAAGCAGAGTTTGGCTAAGGATACTTTAACACGTGTTATCTGAACCCCTCTTTGCTCCATGGTGCGTGTGCGCGATTGCATTGGTATTTGCACTTATGCAGTATCTAACGAACCCAATCACTAAAACAGTCTCCTGGCTAACACGTTACCTTGGAGACTTGGGTCGCGCACCCTCACTTCCTTTTATCGCTCCATTTTCTAACAAAATGAGGCATCTTTGCTTTTTAGCTGCAGTTTTATAGAAACATCAGGTAGGTGTGATGTGTTTTGCATTTTATTTGATGTAGTTCTGCTCCCACCATATTTCGTGCACTCCAGCTGTGTGTCACACCACTCTTATACATTACTGGTGTATAAAAGACGTCACGAAGCGAACACCTGTGTGTCTCCAGTCACAGCTCCCCTGGCAGCCTCCTTTCTCCTTGGTCCTCTTTCTCTTTGAGTTTAAATTAAGTAAATGAGTCGAGACAGTATGACGAGCTTACGTAAAGAGAGACAAAGGAGAGAAGAACAAAATAAAGAAACGAGAACATTTATGAGAAAGGAAATCTCAGTTAGGGCAGCAGCTATTGATTATTTTAGTAACTGAGTAATCTCTCGATTAGTCCATCGATCAATTGAGTAATTAGATAAAAACAATAAATATTCAAAAGAGAAAAACCACAGGTCTTTCAGAATGAACTGTTTATTTCCATTTTAGGTATTACAATGTTTTAAAGTTTGGCTGCATACGGCATCTGTTAAAAATAACTTAATGGGCTTAATGTTGTCAAACGTTTTATTCATATGCTGCTCATAACTACGTCTCCGTGTAGCAAAGCTCCATCTGTTTTAACATTGGCTGTCCATCTGCTTGTTTTATTGACTATTTGCAATAATCAGGAATCTACTGTTTGTTTCAGTGTAACCCGCAACTATCTAGACTGGCTGACCAGCATGCCCTGGGGTACCAACAGTGAAGAGAACTTGTTACTGGACAGAGCGAAAGAAGTCCTGGAAGAAGACCATTATGGAATGGATGATGTTAAGAAACGCATACTGGTACGCACACACACTCTAATACTCTGTATTTGATACATCAGATATATCCACACCCACAGAACAGTGGATCCTTTTTTATAGAAATGAACATCTTTCTTTTTACAGGAATTTATAGCAGTGAGCCAGCTTCGTGGCACCACCCAGGGGAAGATCTTGTGTTTCTACGGTCCTCCAGGTGTAGGAAAGACCTCCATCGCCCGCTCGATAGCCAGAGCTCTCAACAGAGAATACTTCAGGTTCAGCGTGGGAGGCATGACAGATGTGGCTGAGATCAAGGGGCACAGGTATGATCTGTGCTACTGTTATTTCTGAGAGACCTTATCCTGGATTACATTGTCAGTATCATGTGCAGAGAAGGTGGCATCCTGCACAAGGGCAGATAATGGTAGAATTAAATGTGATGGACTATGATGGGATGCAAATCAAGATCAAAAAAGGCAACTGTGCACACATCCAAGCAACAAAAAACTTGGAGTGCTGTGGATTGAGTCGTTTAGTTGTTTTAATTGGCCAGTATTAGTGTATTCTTCACCAAAATTTGTAATCATGGTGGATTTTTTTATGTCACTACTAACTATGGAATGAAAAATGATAGGGCGGCGCTTTGCTAGTAACTTTAACTTTAACGTTCTCTGCTTTCCTGCTGACATGAGGGATGGCACTGATGAACAGGTACAAATGGTAGAGTAATAACTTATTGGCTGCTTGACTTTATAAAGGAAAAGTGAAATCTTCCCTGAATTAGATTTGGCTGGATGCCGCTTTCAGGTTGCCTCTCTGTGCGTCTCTGAACCAGTTTAAGACCTTCTGTAATTGTAGATCTCTTACGGATTAATGGAAACATCCACAGTGTGTCCTGGTCTTCTCCTCTGTGTCCAAATGGCAACAATTCAACTTTCATTTTGAGGAAGACGATACAAATCACTCACTGTAAAAATTGCATGTGTGTGTATCCAGACGGACATATGTTGGAGCAATGCCGGGAAAGATAATTCAGTGTCTGAAGAAAACCAAAACGGAAAATCCTCTGGTGCTGATAGATGAGGTGAGTGTTGTGATGATGCTCTTGTAGTTGTCTGTTGATTTCAGCATAACGTAACCAAAGCAACATTAATATGAAGGCCATCTGTTCATGTGTGATTTTTGTGCTGATACGATGTTTTAGCTTCACTTTGATAAACGGATATTTTTGCTTCATATAATCTGGCACTGAATGACATCTATAACTATAACGTTCTGTAGTATATTGTTCGTGGCAGTGCTAAAATCATGCACTCTATATCAAAAAATGCCCAGTCAGTAAAAGGAGAAACTGTCAAATTAATTTAAAGCCACTGAGTTGTTTTGCTGACAGCAGTTTGAGAGATCTGTTCAGGGACCATCAGTAAGTCAAACAGCAGTGTGATAGTTTATAGGCTGGGTAAAGTAGAAGCTCAGGCTTCATACTGCTCTGCTCTGTCATATTTTTTATGTTTTTTTTTTTTTCACTTTGCTGAGCTGATACAGTATCACGTCCTGTTCCTGCTACAACACACGTTGGGGGATAGTTTATCTGTGTAGCCCATTTAATTAACGTAACTTTAGACAGGTGTTTCATAGTGCAATCATAAAGTTTTATCTCACATAGGAGGTCATCTGATTGTTGGGGTTCTCTCTTTTTTCGGTATTAAACTAGCCTTTTTACCTTACAATGTAAAGTGCGTTGAGGCGACAGTTGTTGTGATTTGGTGCTATAGAAATAAAACTGATTGTTTTTAACCCACGCAGACATTAGGATAATGCACATAGAAGTGTCCTGCCCAGATGATGCGTTCAAACCCCGGCCATCTTGCTGTGAGGCAACAGTGCGTCCCTGTTCTGGCTCAGCCAAAGGCTTTCCAAGGAGATTTTAGAGCAATTCTTTAATTATTACATCCTATTAAGTAAAAAAGGGATTAACTAGTTTTTCAGCACTGTTCTAAAACAATATTTGTCTAATTATAACAATATTACACCAAAGACAGAAAGCAGTCCTACATATTTAGAAAATATTTAATATGCACATAGGACATATCCTGGTCAAAATTTACTCCAAATTCCTCTTGCCATCCAAATATCTGGTTATACAGCATGTTTCAAATGATTATTTTCATGGATCCAAACTGTCAGGCCAGGTCTGCAAGTGAACCTTGTGCACTGATTTTGTGATCTAACCGGTTGGCATGGAGTTGTTGGTTTCCAAGTTTCATCAGTAGTTATATAACTGGTATAAAATGATGTGATGATGTTCATACCGTGTCATTACCAGGTTGATAAGATGGGTCGTGGTTACCAGGGCGATCCATCCTCTGCTCTGCTGGAGCTCCTGGACCCTGAGCAGAATGCCAACTTTCTTGATCACTACCTGGATGTTCCTGTCGATTTGTCAAAGGTAGGTACTGTGTAACGAGTGCTCCACAGCTCCTCATAATATGTGGTTTTAATGTGCACCGTCTCTCCTCCTGTAAAGGTTTTGTTTATTTGCACGGCCAATGTGATAGACACCATCCCAGAGCCACTCAGGGATAGAATGGAGATGATCAACGTTTCTGGATATGTGGCTCAGGAGAAACTGGCTATTGCTGAGGTAAAATCTGCAAATGCGGGTTACACGTTACAATGTCTGTAAAGCTCTGTTAAGGGATGAACATAGTTTGTTTAAATATATTACCACAGTGGGTGTTTTCATTGTGGTGGTGTAATAACGGCGAAGGTGACAGAATATGATGTGAACTTTTAATCTTCTTTAAACCATTCCACAAGCTCTTGCTCCCAGTGTAGTGCCAGTTACTTCAGTTCAGTTTGATTTAATTTAACTATTTTAATTACCATCAGAATAGAAATGTTTAGGATAAATATGATCACTCAGAATTAATTAAAGAGCTAGCCCAGTGTAGCTTAATATTTAGGGGAAATCTCAATATTTGGGCTTTGCATCCCATGTATTGTAAACTTGAAATAATGATTTTGACACAAGGTTTCTGCCCTTGGCCGCCGCCCAGCATAGACAGTGCACCCGACCCTACAGCACCTCCTGTGGGTAGTGGACACGTCCTTTAATAAGTGGAAGAGATGGATGGATGGGCGGGCATTGCATATTAGCGTTTTCTTTTCTTTCGGCTCAACCTCAGAGTATTTTTTTTGTTTGTTTTTTCATTTCTGTGTGTAGCGTTACTTGGTGCCACAGCTGCGCTCACTCTGTGGTCTGACAGAGGAGAAGGCTTCAATCTCATCTGATGCTCTCAGTCTGCTCATCAAGCAGTACTGTAGGGAGTCTGGAGTCAGGAACCTGCAGAAACAAGTTGAAAAGGTAAAATATTGTAAAAGTGCACTCAGAAAACAACATTCTGCTTGTAACAGAAGCTAAAGACTTCTTTGCTGGGAGTAGTGGTATGAATATAATGTGTGTATGTAGTTGCTGGTTCTTTGTGACAAAAACATCCTTTTTCATTTTAATAGCAGTTGTGCCAAAAATGATTTTTTTTTTCTGTGTCATCCTTTTTTTTTAATCTATTATTTATCTCCTTATTGTTCTTCGTTTATTGCCCACAGGTTTTCCGTAAGGTGGCGTTCTGTATTGTGAATGGTGAACAAACCGGAGTGATGGTCACTCCTGAAAACCTGCAGGAGTTTGTGGGTAAACCTATTTTCACAGTTGATCGGATGTATGATGTCACTCCACCGGGAGTGGTTATGGGGCTGGCTTGGACCGCAATGGGTGAGAAAGAGAGACACACACGCACACACAGCACCAGCAAAAGTTACCTGTACTGAGTGTGCATTTATCTCCTGTGCAGGAGGATCGACGCTGTTCATCGAGACTTCACTCCGCCGGCCTCCAGGAGGAGCGGACTCTAAAGGAGAGGGCTCATTGGAGGTCACAGGTCTGTCAGGAGTTTCCCATCTTGCGCCACCGCATTGAAAACAGTGTGTGGGTGTAGGAAAAAACATTCTTCCCTCAGTTAGTCCTTTACAAACGTAATCTGAGCTTTGTGTATTGGTCATAGGAGAAACAGAGTTAGAAAGTCTTCAAACCATTTCAGAGGTTTTAAAAACATGATCCTTAACAAATGCAGGTAAACTGATACTAAAGATGTGGCTCTCCTGCAGGTCAGCTGGGTGATGTTATGAAGGAAAGTGCGAAGATCGCTTCAACCTTCGCCAGAGCATTCCTTATGACTCAGGAACCGGAGAATCACTTCCTCATCAACTCCCACCTGCATCTGCACGTCCCTGAGGTAACCATTTATTTCATTTCAGTTCCATTTTATTTTAAATTTTATAAAGCGCCAAATCACAACAGTTGTCTCAAGGGGTTTTATATTGTAAGGTAAAGACCCTACAACACTGCAGAGAAAACCCCAACAATAAGGTGGTGCGGTATGACCAAGTATTTTGATGACAGTGGGAGGAAGAAAAGCCTTTTAATGGGAAGAAACCTTGAGCAGAGCCAGGCTCAGAGGGGGAGGCCGTCTGCCACAACCAATTAGGTTAGACTGACTGACTGAGTGCATCATGAGAATCCAGCAGCAGCCTACACCTATTGCAGGATTCAGGGTCACCTAATCCAGCCCTAACTATATGCTTTAGCAAAAAGGAAAGTCTGAAGTCTAATCTTAAAAGTAGAGATTGTGTCTGTCTCCTGAATCCTGACTGGGAAGAGAGAACAGGTGCACAGGCGACCTCCAGACTCACAAACAGCTTCTTCCCCTGGGCCATTCGGACTGTTAACAAACACTGCCCACCCTACACTCCACTCCTACCCACCCACCTCACCAATCTGATCATGGTCTGAGTAACCTTCATCACTAAGGTCACTCACACACAGACTCTATACTCAGACCAAGTCCTTTTCCACTGCTTCCAAGCACTTTGTTCTCCAATTTGTGGTCGTCTATTGTTTGTATGCATTTCTCCTGCTTATTATTTATTCCTCCTGTCTACCATTTATATTTTATTCCCACACAGTTGGCATGCAGCACCCATAATTTCGTTGTACATGTACGATGACAATAAAGGGCTATTCTATTCTATTCTATTCTATTCTATTCGAGGGGGCTGAAGCTGAAGGCTCTGCCTCCAATTCTATTTTTAAATACTCTAGGAACAACAAGTAAGCCTGCAGTCTGAGAGTAATGTGCTCTAATGGGGTGATATAAGATAAGATAACCTTTATTAGTCCCACACGTGGGAAATTTGTTTTGTCACAGCAGGAAGTGGACAGTGCAAAAGTTATGAGGCAAAAATTAGAATACAATAAGAATAAATACAGTACACAACTGTACAGAATAGAATAAAATAAAATATCTTATCTTATCTGATATGGTACTATGAGGTCATTAAGATAAGATGGGGCCTGATTATTTAAAATAAAATAATAATATAAAGCAACTAATTAATTAGTTCTAACTTCTGTTAGTGTCAGTTAAAAGCCTTGCTGCAGCAAGAAAGATAAAAGCTATA
This sequence comes from Astatotilapia calliptera, assembly GCF_964374335.1. Classification (NCBI taxonomy): domain Eukaryota; kingdom Metazoa; phylum Chordata; class Actinopteri; order Cichliformes; family Cichlidae; genus Astatotilapia; species Astatotilapia calliptera. The sequence goes on along the minus strand of NC_137438.1, from coordinate 16,379,984 downwards.
AGGGACTTTTTAGCCTACAGCCTACAATAATAATGTAATGAATGCATGAACCAGAAATATCCTGTTGATGCTTCTTGCGATAATGGTAGAACTGAACTGTGGCTGGCAGTGCTCATTCCTGTCTATTTTCACTTGTTTCTAGGGGGCAACTCCAAAAGATGGACCAAGCGCTGGTTGCACTATTGTCACGGCACTCTTGTCCCTGGCAATCAACAAGCCCGTGCGTCAGAATGTAGCCATGACTGGTGAGGTGTCTCTGATGGGCAAAATACTACCAGTAGGAGGGATCAAAGAGAAGACTATTGCTGTATGTACAACAAATATTCTTTGCTCATTTCTTTAACATGGATATCGTTCATTAACTAACAGCTAAAGTAATTGATGCTCACAAAACAGCTTCATGAAGGATTTTGAGGTCAGTACAGCTCCCATTTCAGCAACTCTGAAGAGGTATCATAAATGTTAACATGGCCAGCACACATATTAATGTTAGCTGTTTAAAGAGTAGCTATTGCTCGATAGCTACATTAGCCATATACTAGCAGGTCATGTCTGTGGCTAACAATAAGTAAACAGTTGCATTATTGTGGCAGCTGAGCAACAAGTTTTATCCATTCTGCCAGACTGTAATAAAGTGTGTTCATTTAACAGAATAACACAATTATTTGTGTTGAATAAGTGTTGAAATGTAGCTTACACTAGCCCAGGACAAGTCACCAGAAGCGTGTGTGTGTGTGTGTGTTAGCTGTCTGTCATGTGAACAAAAAATTATGATTACTTTCAGAGAAATCACTTGGAATCACTTTTAGTTAACTTTGGTCGTTGGCTCCTCTGTCAGGCTCGTCGTGCTGGTGTGACCTGTATCATCCTTCCAGTTGAGAACAAGAAAGATTTCTCGGACCTGCCAGACTACATCACTCAGGGCTTGGAGGTCCACTTTGTGGATCACTACAGTCAAATCTACCCCATCGTCTTTCCACAGAACGAGTCTTAGCCTGTTTTCAACTATAGCACCTGACCAAGATTGATGGCACTTGACAACTCGGTACCTATTTATTACCCAACAGCAATAGCGGTGTCATTCTCGTCGTACATGGTGAAATCAACTTGTTACTTTTTGACTGAATGGACTCTGAGGTCCTGTTATAGAGACTTGGCACTACATCATCTGTTGCAGTATCACAGTGGAGCAGCAGCCTTGTTGGATCACTCGCACATGATCCTGTTTTGGTTACCATAGAAGCCTTTACTGTGTGGGTACAGCTGTGACGGAGACAACAACACTGAACTGAAATGTGCCAAATATGGAGTCAAATGGTGACGGTGACACGTGACCATGTCACTGATTAGCAGAAGTCAGATTGAGGACTTTGCTACCAGGCAGCTTGTTCATCCAGGTCTGTGGATGGACTCTTTCATAGATTTTGTGCATTTGTAGTATACCAGATGTCAGGATGATGATGTTGAAATCAACAATAAACAGACATAACTGAATGCTGTTGCCTGTTCTAGCCCACCTCTGACTGTGTGAGGGCATTTTAATGGTTTGATTAAGTTAAATAGACTGGAATTTATAAACCACTTTTGTACTCTTGGTGAGCAATTAAAGTGCTTGTTTCAACTTTATAATTTTAAAAAAGGAAGTATGTAATTAGATGAAAATGACAACAAATGATCCAAAAGTGTTGCAAACAGTCAAGTTTGAATCAGACATGATGAGAAAGATAAACGGAGTGTAAAAAAACTTTGATCACTCAGATTAATGCTATATAGATGCCAGAGCATTCCAAAGAATCAAGTGTTCTACTTTCAACTCGCGCAGCTTTTCTGCACCAAAGCTACTTCCTTCTTTTGCATTTTTAATAAAGTTAAAAACCCATCAAATAATGACTTAAAGTAAGTTTCAAAGTAACTTTTTTTTCTTTTTAAATTTCTGCTATATGACTGTCATAGACCTATGCAGTGTTGTAGCAAAAAAGGTGGCTACGAAGGTCTATTGTGATTCTATTATTGGAATTGAATTGAGCCCATACACAGTTAGCACAGTGTCAGTGTACATCTCAAATACAACAGTTCACCACAAGATAACCCACTGAAAACTCTGTGGAAGAGATCAGGTTCAAATTAGCTTTAACATCCTGTCAGGCGTCTGTTTGGTCAAATAAAAAGCGGCTGATGCTACTCAAGCAACCCTGACAAGTAGAAGCTTATGTATGTTACATGTATTATCCATTATGTATTTTAAAGTGTGTGGTTATATGTCAGACACTACAGATTTGCTCAATGTAGATAATCTTGGGATAAAAGTAATTAAGAACTTGTTGCCTTTTCCTTTTTGTCTGGACAAGGAAACACATGTTTGTCCTTAAAACTGTGCCTACAGGTAAAGGCAAATAAAATCTGGGCTTTGACTAAGCCACTTTGTAAGCACCTGTCTGCTTTGGGTCATTCTTCAGTGGTTTTGTTAGTGTGTGCAGAATTCATTTCCTAAAAGGAACTGTTCCAGTTCATCAAACAGATGACCTCGCATCACTGTCACGCATTTGTATTTGGGAAGAGCAGTACAAAGATTAATCAGTGATGAGGATCCTCTCATAGACCTGGACCCGAACGTAGAGTTCTAATTTTTCTTGAAATAAAGGTGAACTTTTTGCCGTCTCTGTGATTACAGTAACTTGATACAAGAAGTTGCCTACCAGCAGATCTTCTGATGTCATTTGGATTTCATTAAACACAGTCTCTTGGGCTCGATTTGCAGGGCCGACCAGCCCTGAAAGCCCGGTTGTCATTAGATGATCGCTTGCATGTATCAGAAATCCTTTTAAAACCTCGCCACACTTAGTCTTTTTTGAACACACACTTTTCCAGCTGGGCTGAGATGTTCTTGAAACCCTGGTTGTCTTTGATGCGTTTGAAGACGCGATAAATGTCGCCTTCTTACCTTGTTCACGTGACTAATGATTGTATCTATATTAACCATTTCTGTTCCGTTCCTGACACCTGAGAATATTTTGTTGGCACTGTGACGGTGAGCGTAATGAAAATGTCCACGGTTTCCACGGAATGCAGATTTACGCACTACGTTAGCGTGAGATGGCAATCTGCAGGCGAACGACCACAGATTCTTACACAGATGAGTTTGATGCACAACATTTATCACGAAGACTTTGCTGTGATTAACGTGTGCAGGAGACGCTTTTGTGCTTCTTGCGGAGCACTGCTGACTCGACGATCGTCCTGAGGAGCAGCAGCGTGGGGTAAATGGATGGGAGGGTTCACTGGGAGTGACGAATGAATGAACAGCTGGATGATGGCATTCAACAAAGACATGATCTGAACCGCACTGCACTGATTTGCACTTAGTGCTACACTATCAAACCTGCCATAATATTTCGCTGCTGGCTCCCGTCTTTTGTTGACATCATAAGCGTGTGTGCGACGGCCCGCGGTCCTCTGCAAACTGTCGATTTTTTCCTCCCCTCTTCTACTTTCATTTATTTGAGGCAAATTATTAGAACCGTCTGCTAAGAAGGAATAAGAAGACGTCGTGCAGGTCGGACGTCCTTTTCTGGGTCTCCCACGTCCTTCCCCAACGAGGTATTTATTCTTCCACACGCATCCATCATGGTGCTTCTTATCTTATATGCGTTTGTCTTCGCAGAGTCCATTTAATCACCCTTTGGCATGCACGCTGCCATCAGATACTGGTTACTGTTATTGTGTAGCTTCTGTGTTATTAAGGTGGCCTTTAGCACAGCATATGACTGCTCGAGTGCATGTTTAGCTGCCCTTAAAGACAGCTTTTCTGGTTTCACTGCTGTCAGTCAATGGAAATATTTTATGTGTTTCATATCTTACATACAGATAAACCCAGTTCATGCTGCAGCAGCCCTGTAGTTACACAGTAGAGGACGTTTACAGGCGAGCAGCAGCAGCAGAGTGAAGTGGCCTTGATGGTAGATCCTTTTATGCAAGTCAAATCCTCTTGGCATGAGCTGTTTCTATGGTGACAGAGATTCACCAACTGATATGAATATGGAAAAGATTACATTTATTGAGATGTTAATCAGAATAAAACTACATTTACAGTCATGGTTTAAAATAAATTACACTCACCTTTAATTCTAAGGCTTAGGTCTCAAAATGCAGTAAACATAACCTCAGATAAACTACAAAAGCATGTCATAGTGTTATATTTATTTAACAAAAAGTAAGACCGAATGCAAACGCAGTGTGTGAAGTAGGCCCTTGCTGTTTTTTCATAAGAATTGAGAGGGTAGGTAGCAGCCAGGTGCTGCTAATCAGATATTTTTGATCATCAGGAATTATGACCTTCACTATCAGAAAAGAGGTTTTTCCACTTTATTGTTCTTGGGTATTCAGTTGTGTTAACACAATGCCAAGCAGGAAAGACATCGGAAATGGTCTCACAGAAACCGTTGTTGTTGTTCAATAATCTGGGACGTGCCATTTCCAAACAATTTGAAGACTATATTTTTACAGTAGAAAAATTATTCACAACTATAAAATACTCTGGATTAAACCAGCTCCAGGAAAACATCAAACACCAGCTGTTCGCCCTGAGACAAGTGGATAATTTGTGAAAGGTACAAAAAAAGCAAGAGAGGGTACGATCACATTTTTATGGAACCCTTTAAGTTTCTAAAATCACTTTTCACCATAGCAAAAAAGGGAATACCTGAAGACAAGGCAAGAACTAGACACACATTTTGACAAAAGTATACAATGACAAGAATTAGTTTGAGCCAACACCTAATCCAGCACCCATAAGAAGACAGAGAGTAATATGTTTCTTCGAGAGGAAAAGGTTGAGGCTCCCTAGATGTTTGAGGAGTATCGAGTTGTTTGGCCAGGAAGCACTTTTTCTCCATCAAGCATGATAGAGGTAGGCCTTTAAGTGCACCAAAATGAAACGATTATTAGAATCTACAAATACAACAATCAGAGTTGCTGCCATTTGTGTGAATGTGTGTGTGAATGGGTGGATGACTGAATGTGTAAAGCTCTTTGGAGTCCTTAGGGACTAAGTAAAGTGCTATACAGATACAGGCCATTTACCATTTATCTATAAACAGGGTGAATTTGGAAAGCTGGGATTGCAAATCAAGAAGCAAAATCTGCTTTTCTCCATAGTGACATTCTTGAGAATACACCTGGGCGTAGGACTTAGAACAGAGGTGGGGGAACTCCAGGCTTCAAGGGCCGGTGTCCTGCAGGTTTTAGATATCATCCTGGGTCAACACACCTGAATAAAATGATTAGTTTATTACCAGACATCTGGACAACTTCAAGACACGTTGAGCAGGTAATTTAGCCATTTGAATCAGCTGCTTGGGATCAAGGACACATCTAAAACCTGCAGGACAGCGGCCCTTGAGGTCTTGAGTTCCCCACCCCTGATTTAGAAGCATGCGACAACACTTTGGGAAAGCATCTGCATCAGACTGTATAGAAAAAGTCATGGCTGAAATCCACTAACAAGAGGAAACATCAAGATGTGCTTGGGCAGTATCCCAGGTGAAACATAGGTAGTGGATGAAATGTTTAGGTGTGGGGAAAATGGGAGTACCACCTCAGAAGAGTTATGAAAGAGAGAATGTTTGGCTGTATCATCAGATCAACATACAAAACTCTCTGACGGTGTGAAGTACATCATATTAACTGGTACAACTGAAATGATAAGGGGAGAGTATTCTGACAAAGAAGCAACAAAGCTGCAGTTCTGGACCCCCACACAGTACAATGTCTGATCTTGCTAACTTAAGATCAGACATTGTACTGTGTGGTAGTGTGTTGAACTCACACTGTGCTGCCTGCTTTATTAAGTTCGCAGTGCCCTGGGAAGATGTCATAAAGGAAGCCAATGGGTTGAAGAAACTACGGCGTAGTGAAATGTAGTGGAAGCAAGGCAGAGAGGCTACATGGCAAATATCTCTACAATGGAGATTAGATGCAGAGAATTTCTTGCATCATCTCAGTAAGACTCTTGAAAGGCATATGTATTAAAAGATAGACGCTGCAACTACGCATGAAAAAGAAATTGTTGGCAGAACATTTTTAAATCATCCTCTGATGAGCAACCGTTGAACCATGAAGAAACTTTCCTTAACTTTATTTGCAATGTATAAAAGCAAAAGGGAAAAAAAGAATAATTTTTAAGAAATAATTTAATTTGTAATTCATGGATGTGTTTTTCTAGCTTTTATTTTTACAATATAAATATATTCCTTATGCCAAAAAGTTGATTCATCTGGACGTAGCGTTTTCAATGGGAGAAACATTTTGTCACTCATTGAAGTGACTTCTTCAGTCTCAGCTGACTGCAGGTTTCCCCAACTTTATAAACAGTACATTTGCATAATGACTGAAACCAGCCCACTGAATAAACGGTGAGCTGTGAGGTCAGTTTCTTCATCACTGAGTGAATGGAGCTCAGTCTCTGTCTTTCTCGCTTTCTCTCATCGATATGGAGGTAATCATTCAAATAAGATATTTATATAAATATATAAGATATTTATAAGTAATAGTCTATAGTGGATAGTAGACTATCCACTGGTCAAAAGTTTAATATGCATATTGAAGGACATATCCTGGTCAAATATGACTCAGAGATTGTTCACAGTACTGGATGTCAAGGTAATGCTTCCTAATGTTCCTGCCTAGGAGAATCGTTTATAAATAATGTAAATACAACTGGTCTCAGCACAACACCCAGAGGAAGTTCATAATTAACCTTAGCTTGTCAAGAACACTTTCCTATTTACATGAATAAACTGGAGTTTATTAGATACAAAAGATATTCAAATCCCTGCAGCACAGTGCCTTTAATACCTGTCGCTTGTTCTACTCTATGTAGTAAAATATTGTGGTCAATAGTATCTAATTCTGCAGTGAAGTCTAGCAGGACAAACGAGAACATCAGTTCATTGTCAGAGAGGTCAGATCATTCTGAACTATCTCTAGTGCTGTTTCTTATTGTAAGCAATTCTGAATCCTGACTGTCAGATTTTAGAAGAATCAATTCAGTTTTATTTATTTTATATAGCACCAAATCACAGCAACAGTTGCCTGAAGGCACTTTATATGTAACATAAACGCCCTACAGTAATACAAAGAAAACAGAGAAAACCCCAACAGTCATGATCGCCTATGAGAAAGCAGGAAAAACTTTTTTAACTCTTTTAACAGGAAGAAACCTGCAGAAGAACCAGGCTCAGGGAGGGACAGCCATCTGCCCCGAGGAAGACAGGAGTAGACATGCTGTGGAAGGGAGCCACAGTTGTTAGTTAATAAGAATTAATGATTAAATATAGAGTTGTGTACAACTACATATTGAGTAAAAAGGTGACTGAAGAAGAAACACTCAGTGTATCATGGGAATCTCCAGCAGTCTATTTCTTTTGCAGCATAACTAAGGTAGGACCTTGTATGTGAGGAGCAGGATTTTGAATTCAATTCTGGATTTAACAGGGAGCCAATGAAGACAAGCCAGTATAGCAGAAATATGCTCTCGCTCTCTGTCAGTACTCTTCCTGCAGCATTTTGGATCAACTGAAGGCTGAGATATTGCACAAATGGAAGAAGTCATTTGTTTGATATGCACATTGAAGGATATATCCTGGTCAAAAATGACTCCAAGATTCCTCACAGTGTTGCTGGATGCCAAGGTAATGCCATCCAGAGTAAGCATCTGATTAGATACCATATTTCTAAAACTTTCAGGGCCAAGTACAAAAACCTCCCTTTTATCTGAATTTAGAAGCATTGAGCGGTAATCCAGGTCTTTATGTCTTTAAGACATCTCTGTAATTTAACTAATTGGTGTGTGTTATCTGGCTTCATGGGTAGATAAAGTTGGGTGCCATCTGTGTAGCAGTGAAAATGTATGCTATGTCTTCTAATGATACTCACTAAGGGAAGTATGCATAATGTAAACAAAATTTGTCCTAGCACTGAACCCTGTGGAACTCCATAATTAACCTTAGTGTGTTAAGAGGACTCTACATCTGCATGAATAAACTGGATTCTCCATAATGACTTAAAGGTACTCCACTCCATTTAATATCTACAGCATGCTCTAATCGCTGTTATAAAGTATTATGGTCAATGGTATCAAACACTGCACTGAGGTCTAGCAGGACAAGCACAGAGAGGAGTCCACTGTCAGAGGCCAGTCGCTGTACTGTGATGAGCTCTGAAACCTGACTGAAAATCTTAAAATAAACAATTCCTCTACAGATGATCAGTTAGCTGTTCTACAACTACTCTTTCAAGAAATTTTTTTAGATAAAAAGGTTTGTGATTGGCCTATAATTAGTTAAGACAGCTGAGTTAGCCTGTCAGCCTGGCTACAGTGCTGAAAAGAAACATCAACATGATTGTAATGCAGTGGCAGGAACTTTCTGAGCAACATTATAAAGAACAGTGAGCCAAAATTGATCCACAATACTGTGAGAGACTTCAAGTTGCCACAAAATGTGGTTCCACAAACCACTAAATCAAATGGGATACTACATGCTGCTTTTGCATTTTGGCTTTGTTCTTGTTCAGTTTTAATAAATAGGAATTGTTCGGAGTCTGAAATGTCACAAAAACAATATGCCAATGAGACCTTTGACAGAATCCTAGGATGTATCCATTGGATTGTATGGCTCAAGCTGATTTGAAAAATTGTTTGTTGTTACAGTATTATTTTCAGGCTAATTTGTGTAGGAGGGAATTCCTCCTCACTGACCATTTTACATATTTTTGTTCGGCCTCAAAACAAGTCAGAAGAATGCTGATCATGACTCATTCTGTGTTCTCACCTTTCTCAGTTTTATCTCTTGACGTGATGGCTGTGTTTTTGGTGCTTCTTCTCTCCACGCTCCTCCTGTCTCTACACTCCACTCCTCTACGAGCCTCTCCTTCCTGCCCTGTGGGCTGTCGCTGCTACAGCCTCACTGTGGAGTGTGGCTCCACAGGACTGAGGGACATCCCCAAATACATCCCTTTAACCATACAGGTAGGATCGATGCCCTAAGAAGATTCAATTTAATTCAAATGCAAGAAAGTAGTCCTATATATTTGTTTAATGTGAGCATTAAAAGTCGCCAAGATTCCGCACAGTGTTACTGGAGGACAAAGTAATGCTATCCAGCGTGAGAATATGGATACACACAGTGTTTCTAAGATTGTTAGGAATAAGTATATCCGCATGAAGTGATGGTGCTTTTTACTTTAGTGCGATCAGCTCATATGAATTTCAAAGCAGTTCTACAGTCCAACACTGGTCTCTCAATCTCCCATTGGAGAGCCGCGAGCTTCGCCATACTTGCGTTCTGTGATGTTGTCATTTCTTGTGCTCAAGGAGCCGATTTCTGAGAACTCACGGCAGTGTGCCTCCTCGAGATGTCATCCAATTTGTGCCCAGAGATGTTATTCCGAGCTAGTCCTTCCGAGATGTATCCAGTCTGCAGTCAGAGATCTTATTCTGAGTATTCACAGCAGCCGTAGCCTTTCCAAGATCTTATCCATGCTGACTCAATGGGCCCATTTTGAGAAACTCCCGCCTCTCCCATCGTTCCAATCCCAGCGGGCAGCCTTGTGGGGGTTTGAACAGCCGGTTCCGCTTCCTTAATTCTTCGATAAGTCAGGGCCAAGCCAGCTCCGATCCGCCAGAACCCTGTTACCATGGTTCCGAATAGGTAGATATCTTCAGCACTCAGGCTCACCCAAGCCCAGACTTCTCATTGAGAAAGGGGTGTCAGTTGCATTTAGGGACCAGTTGATCCAATCCAAATAAAATTGGTCCTAGCACAGAACCCTGTGGAAAACATGAACAAACTGCAGACTGTTAAATAGATGGAGCTCTTCAAATAAACAATATCTCTGCACATGCCCAATTAGCTGCTTTACAGCTACTCTTTGAAGAAATTTTGAGATAAAATGAAGATTTGAGCCTATTAATAGAGATAGATTGATCAGAGCATTAATCACAATGTATCAAATGTTTTAAGACAATAGTGACTAAAACTCCTCTTTTGTCCCTGCTCATCTCTCCATCCAGACCATCTTTCTCCAGGACAATGTGATTGGTCAGATCCGTCGACAGGACCTCACCATGCTGAAGCACCTGCACTATTTGTACCTGCAGGTAATAAATGCACATACACTCTTAAACACTTACACTAAGACTCTTTAGCCTTCAGTTTTAATCTGTTGACTACATCACAGTTTATACTAAGTATGGATTTGTATACATTCTAGCAATGGTATACGCTGTGTTTACTTCACTCAGTAGTATCAAATTATAGCGAAGTATTACCCTCCAAAATGTTTTAATGCAACAGAGGAAGGATTTCACTGAGCAGGTTTAAGAATACAGCAGGGTCGATGTCTTGTAAGGCTGCAGCAAAAGGTTGTTATTGCTAACTAAAACTAAATTAAAGTGGGTTGAAATTTTGGTTAACTGAAATAAAAATAAAAACTAGACTTTTCAAAATACATTGCCAGTCATGGCAAAAACCCATATAGGCCAAAATTGGCTCCAAAGGCAGATGTCTATCAAATACATGGCCTTCTATTTATACTCAAATTACATTACAGTTTTCATTGTTTTTAAAACCCAGCAGTGCACCTGCAACCACTTCAGAGTTTGAGGTATATTATATTAGAGGGCACTACTGTCACCATGAGCTGCTAGCCTGCAGCAGAGATAAGTAGTTGTAGACATCTAATGAACTTACCTCTTTCTGACTCCACACCGCCAGAAATGTTTAATTTTCAACTCTGTGGTCATCATCTCCAACCAAAGCTGAGAACATGTATAGTAACACTTTCCTTACTCCAGCAAACAGACATTAAGAAAATCACTGGCGTTACCTCTTATGAATCTATTGTACGTATTTTTTGAAACAGTGAAATTGTGAATTGAGTCACTCTCCTCCTTGTGCCAAAAACACTGTCAAATGTTAGACTGCTCCAAAATAAAAGGATCACAACAGAGAAGACAGAAAATGTGTTTCAAAGGCATCATCAGAAGTATTTGGAATTTAAATTTATTTATTTAAAAGGGACAGTGCAGTTTAACATAGTTCAAGTACAAAACATGAAACTGATGTAATGCACATAAGTTTATAGCTATTGCTAATTTTCAACAATAGTCCCTTGTTGGGCTTACAATCAAAATAGGTACATTTTACAATAAAACATAAATTTTCATAAAACCAAATGACATCATAGTAGTGGTAGTTCCAGGAGATTAACCAGAAGCAGACATTTTTCTAGTTTTCTTTTCATGTCCCTCTTCCTCTAGAACAACACCATCTCAGCCGTGGAGCCTGGCTCTTTCCAGAGCCTCGGTCAGTTATTGGAGCTAGCACTGAATGGAAACCGCATCCATTTGGTGACAGCTGACATGTTTCAGGGACTCGAACATCTACGCATTCTGTACCTGGCACGAAACGACATCACACGGCTGCTGGACTACACCTTCCGTGGCCTACCGGTACAGTCTCACTTTCCTGTTCAACACAGCAGCTTTGCTGAGCCCTATATGAAGCTTCATAGATAATGTACATCATTCTCTTGATGTCTCAGCGTCTGCAGGAGCTCCACTTACAGCATAATAGTATAGAGACGTTAGCCGACCAGGCTTTAGTTGGTTTGACTTCTCTGGCTCTGCTGGACCTGAGTAGGAATAACCTCCACACAATTGGCCCTGCAACACTGCGACCTCTAGTGAGCCTGCAGGTCCTGCGTATCACAGGTGAGGCTCCTTTACTGATGACATTGGAACCCATGTTGTGTTTTGGGTTTTTTGTTGGGGTTTTTTATACAGTTTCACGCATAATAACATCTGTTCACTGAGTTACAGATAGCTACTCATGTAGAGCCTAGTAATATGGTAATCATCATGACTCTTTAGGGCAGAACATTAAGTGGCTTCTGTCTTGTGCTATGCTGCAGATAATCCATGGCGCTGTGACTGTGCGTTGCACTGGCTGAGGACCTGGATTGATGAAGAGGGTCAGCGTCTGCTTAGCTCTGCAGAACGTCGACTAGTTTGCATCGAGCCACCACGCCTGTCCCATCTGAGCTTGGTGGAGGTTCCTCTCAACAGCTTGGTCTGTATCCCTCCCTTGGTGCAGCTGGAGCCCAAGAGGCTTGCAGTGCATCTGGGAGAGAGCCTCAGGGTGTCGTGCCATGCCACTGGTTATCCTCGGCCACAGGTAATGATAATTAAAGTGAAATAAAGTGGTAATTAAAGTTTTAATATTCTTTTAAATTATTTTGTTTTCCCCACCATTTGCCATAAGTCCTGCCTATCAAATGAGTGAATTTGTTTGTACTGGTCTTCTTTGACTGTTCCAAATACACTGCATGCAATCAGTGTGGTCAGCTAAAGTGGTTACTTCAATTTTCCTCCTTTTTTCATTTATTTAAAACATCTTGAATGAATCATCAGTTACATACTCCAGTTCAGGTTGACAGTACTGTAACAGTAGTATCTGTTTTTCTTTTTGTACTGTGATGGTTTATCCTTTGTAAGCCCACTGAAGAAAGAAATGTCAATACCTTTTGCAGGTGACCTGGAGGAAAGCTTCCCAGGGTAAAGTAGTCCTTTCTCCCAGAGGCCTGGTTCAGGAGTTGGATGCAGGTGGAGGTGGAATGGGAGGAGCAGAGGAGCCCTCGCAGGAAGGCAGAGTCAGTCTCCAGAAGACTAATGGCGAACTCTTTGACCCCGACACTGGCAGTGGCATGTTGTTTCTCAGTAATGTAACTGTGGCTCATGCAGGCTTCTATGAATGTGAAGCATGGAACGCAGGAGGTGTGGCTAGAGTCACCTTTCAACTTGCCATCAACTCATCAACATCCTCCTCATCTTCTTCCTCCATCTGGGCTTCATGGTCCCAGGTGTCTCT